>NC_046674.1:7500000-8750000 GCF_003369915.1 Drosophila miranda | reverse complement strand
GAAAAAAGTGTAGCATACTTCTCCGCGCCGGAATGGAGTGAAACGGCGCGCCGCGAAGGATGGCTGCTGAATGGAATGGGAATGGGAATGGGCATGAGCTGGTGCGGGGGCTAACGGAGATTCTCTTTTTTTTTTCTTGGCGAGAAATTTTCCAACACATTTGGCAAGCAAGCCAGAGCCCCGCACTGCGGGGCATGGTTCACGGGGAGCGGGGACGGCGGGGGCGCGGGGCAGCTGGGGAAACGGTTTGTTTTGGCCAGTTTCTGTTCCAGTACGCCCTTTTGCCAGAGTCATTTTCATTTCGTTTTCATTTTGCCTTCGCTGTTGTTGGAAAGCAATCCTGCAGCTCCTGCAGCTCCTCCACCTCCACCTCCACCTCCTGCCACTGCTCCTCCTGTTGTCCTTGTGCAAATAATTTCACTGATAAAGGATTTTCAACGCATCTTATGCCCGCTGTTTGCACTTTTGCAATATGTTTGCCGGCAGTTTGTTTTTGTTCACGCTGTCCGACCTCGCTACTGCTCCTCCTCCTCCGCAGAAATATATATAATATGCTCTGCTCTGCTCTGCCCTCTCTCTCTCCCTCTCTGAAGATATATATAAACAAGATACCTATGGACGAAGGAGTCGGCAGTCGGCAGTCGGCGGATGCGCCTGTAAGTAGTTTACGCGCATTTAAAAAGATGGAAAGGCTGTAGCTGCAGCAGTACGAAAAATGAAGGAAAAACAACGGCCACTGCCAGGAGGAGGCAGTGGGGCAAGGCAAGGACACTGCCAGTAGGATGGTGGGGGGGGGCGGGGGCAAAATCTGTGGAAGGGCCAAGCGATGGCCAAGACAAAGGAGCCAAGGGACCAGGACCAGGACCAAGACAAGGAAATGAATGTTGCGCAGGCTAGCGGAACGTGCCACAATAGCAACAGCAACAACAACAACAACAACAACAACACCACCGAAAGGCAGTAAAAAGCTGGTGCATTGTTGTTGCAGCAGCCACCTTACGCTGCACTTGTTGTTGCAGTTGTTGCAGCTGTTGCAATTGTTGCAATGGGCATTGTTTGCTTATTTCACAGCCAACATGAAACTCAAATCAACTCGTGCATTTCTAATGCGAATTTATATGTTTTTTGTCCCAAAGGAATGCCCATCAAACTCCTCGACTGCTTTCTGACATGTCCTGCTTGTAAAAATGCTGTTGGCTGTTGGCTGTACTCTGTTCTCTGTTGGCCCTTATTGAAATGAGCCAGAATGTACACAATGTAAGCAGTGGACTTTACTCCCTCTCCCTTGCTCTCCGTCCCGTGTGGGAGCGGAGCGGCGCGGAGCGGGGAGAGAGGGCGAATTGCAATCTGTATCTGAATCCCGTATACGTTTACGTATCTCAATCCCTGCTCAGCCACTATAATTTCTTTCTCGCTGCTTCCTTTGCGACGCTTTGCTCCTTTGCTTCGCTCGCCCTGCCCTTTTGCTCGGCAGCGTGCCAGAGACGCCTCCACGTCGCTGCCCCCGTTTCGAGTGGAGTCTCGAGTCAGTTTGTCAGCTTGTCAGCACATTGGTTGTCGGATGGGGGGGGTGTGCTCCTCCTTTCATGGCTCTGCTTTTGTTACTCATTTATTTTGATTTGTTTACCATTGCGATTTATATTTCTTCGTCTCGCTCAGCAGAATAGCTCAAAGGAGAGAGATAGAGAGTGAGAGCGAGAGAGGGAGAGAGCTGCACAGACAGACGCAGAGAAGGAGATGGCTAGCAGAGCAATAAAATTAAGCTCGGATTTATTGACCCATTTCAGTTTGACTTTGCTGCCACTTCGTGTAACCCCTCCACACAACCCTGGTCATGGCCATGGCCCTGCTGCTCCTCCTCCACCTCCTTCTATGGATCGCAACTAAATTAAAATGTTTTTACTAATCCCGACAAGTTACACTTTTAATTACTTTTTCTTCTCAAATGAACAAAGCCGCATTTGGCCAGCAAAGCGGCAAATCGCCAAAGGAGTGTCAGAAGGAGGAGGAGGAGGTGGGGGGGGGGAGGGGGAGGGACACACCTCTGCTGGCAGCAGGCAGCCTCCTGCACATTTCATCTTTATTTCCATTTTATTTACATTTTCCCCATTTGCTTTGTTCGAATCGAACAACAAAAAGTACCCAAAAAACTACAAGTATTTCCCAAGAAATAGAATCCACACACATTTGGAGGCATTGGTTTCGCATTTAACAAGATTCCTGATTGAAACTTGCCACAGCAGTGTGGCAAGTTCTGTTCCTGCCTCTGCCCCTGCCTCTGCCTCCGCAATTACATGTAAATCGTTGTTCAAACAGTTTTCCTACCAAAATATAGCAGATATATACGCATATATGCCTGCACATAGGATATAGCCATCTGTTTTCTTTGTTCAATAAGTTTTTGCCTTCAAAATATTTACCATTTACAAAGTTTTTGCCTTAAAAATATAGTATTTGCCTTTGTTTTTTGAAGTTGAGTTACATTTGTTTGCTTTTGTTTTGGGGGATTTTCTCGAGATACGACTATACTATATGTATCTGCGGCCCAAGACAATTAGATGCGAGTGTAACCAAAGGCTTTTGTCAAATTTCAGGTTTATTTGTTGTTATTTTCCCCGAAAACGGGAGCAGCGGAGGGGCAACTACAAAGGGCGTTAATTAAATATTTTCGCACAAAGACAAGTCGACAGCCAATTACAATAGTTGATGGAGAGAGCGAAAGAGATATAGAGAGGGGGGTAGAGGAGAGGCAACTACTATTCGCCCGGCGACAATGGCCCCAAAACAAAAATCTCGTTAAGTGGAAATAGAGAAACAGCAGCAACGGCAACGGCAACGTCAGGAAGAGAGCGGGTGATAGGAGAGGGGATTCTGTGCTAGATGAAAAGCGAGCTACCTTTTTCCCAGAGTCCCTCGAGAGAAATGTAGTCTTCCAGAGGGTATTGGGCTTTACCTTCGGGCTTGTATACATAGGTCTGTCCTCCAGAACGACGACAGTCTGCCGACAGTCTGCATTTCCGATGGAAACTTGACGCAGATTCAAACCGATTTGTACTCTGAGCTCTGAGCTGTTCAGTGCCATAAATCTGAACAGCTCTTCAGTTCATAAAGAAATCCCATCATAAGATTCAAGATGCTGCTGAAGTCATTGCCATAGCAGCACCAATCCAATGCTCCTGCGAGGGTATCTCTGCAGTTCTCGGATTCTGTTCGTCCCCCCTCCCTGTCCCTCTCTCCCTCTGCCTCTCTCCAATTGTCGCTGTTTTGCATGGGGCAGAGGGGCTTGCTAATGCGATTAGCAAATCGAAGTGTTGTCGATTGAAATTCAAGTGGCTCTAGCAATTAATTAATTTCATTGTTGGGTAAGCATCTGCTGCCACAGTCTTTTGGGGTTCCGTTCTGTTCCGTATCTGATGATGTTGCCGTTGCCGTTGTCGTTGCCGTTGATGATGACGATGTGCCTTTGGGGGCCTGGCATGGAGAGACATTCGAGCCTCAATGGGGTTCAAAGTGCACTGGCTGAGGAGCTCAAATCTACCCGTTGATGACACTCATTAACATAAAACGCAAAGGTGGCCGCAACCCATAAAACCAGCTCACTTTTCACACTCATTAAAAGGCTGCCGCAGCAGAAGGATGATAGGGGCTTTCCAAGGACAGGACAACCGTTCTCCCTGTGGACTGTGGGTGTCCAAAAAATCTTATCTCTGGGGAGTAGGGAGGAGGGAGAAGGGAGAGCTGTCTCCTGGGTCGACCCTGGCGCTGACGTCAGCAGAGCGGCACTCAAATTTCGGCGACAGCAGTAAACCCTTTTCGCAGCCGCCGCCGAAAACATTTAAATGTAATCTATTATCTTAATTCCAACACAAATTGTTTGCCGCACTGAGACACAGCCGCGTTCTTCTTCGTCTTCCTTTTCTTCTCGGCGTCGTCCACCAAAGCCACATCCCCGCCCGTGTCCTCGCGCCTCGCGCCCCATCCACGTGCCTCGCTTTCGCCCTTGTCCTCGTGCTCGTGCTCGTGCGCTTAACCCGGCTAACGAAAATAAAAGCCCATTTACAAGCCCTGACTTGTGGCACGGTTTCAGTTCCAGTCAAGGACTTGAGCTGCCTGGCAATTCAAATGCCAAGACAAGGACAAGGATCCACGAGAGCCACGAGAGCCACGGCACCCGCTGAAAAGCAAAGCTTATCGGCCGCAACGTAAATCACCCAATTTACCATAAATAAAGATACGTACATATTGTCAGCCCAAAAGGAGGTGGGGCGAGGAGGGGGGGGCAGCAATTGGTGGCCACACAGCCGCAACCAGAGCCACGGCCACAGCCGCAGCCACAGCCCAAAAGCCAGAAACCGAAGGAGTCGCAAAACAAAACACCTTATCGGGGCAAAGCACATCTTTAAGTGGCTGTCAACGTGGGGCATGCCACGCGGAAGGGGGAACCAAAGACCCAGAGAGAGGCAGAGAGAGACAAGGGATAGTGGTGGGGCAACTATACCATTTTCGGGGGCACATAAATCTGCATGGAGTGAAACGATTTAGTGCCAAGTGCTGCCAAAAGAGATGGATGAATAAATAGCTAAACACTCGATGTGTCCCGTCCCCCGTCCCCCGTCCCCAATCACACCCCATAAATATTTAACCAAACCGAACGGATTGGACCACCAGTTCTAGCTGTAGCCAAAAGACCTGGCCAGAGCCAAATACAGCTAGAATGGCTGCACCACTGAATGGCTGCCTTGGAATGCCCCTGGGGGGTCGGTCTCCCATGATCAGGCAGGTCTCTCCTGCCTGGCTGGGGCTCTGCTCTGGCTCTCGTCCTGTCTTAGATTTACTTTACAAAAGCAACATTTTCCTAGCTGCGACACGCCACTCACCAGTGTCACCATCTACTCCTTTGCAGGCACCGCCACGACAGCAGCAACAGCAGCAAAAGCAGCAAAAGCAGCAGGAGTGGCCCAAGGAGCAGCAACGGCAAACCAAAAGACGACAGCAGCAAATCGCGATTATGACGATGATGACGAGCACAACGACAAGGACGAGAGCAACGACAACAGCCACAGCAGCAGCAGCAGCACCAGAAGAAGCAGCTACAGCAACAGCAACAGCAACAACAGCAACAGCAACGACAACAACGACATGAATGGCCATGGGATGGAGGACAAGGGCGAAGAGAAGAGGGTGGCAAGGCAGAAGGATGCGCCTGCCAGGCCTGCGGCAAGTCAAAAGCGTGCGGCACAAACGACACAATCGCGAAATCCCATCAGACGGGCGCACAGCGAACGGCATTTGTCGACCGCGCCCATCACCGCCTCCACCGCCGCCACCAACACCGCCACCGCCACGGCCACGGCCGCCAGGAACTCCATCGCCAGCGCCAGCACCAGCACCAGCTCCATTTCGAAGACGACAACATCGCCGCATCCTCGCTCCTCGGCCCCAGCGAGTGGGCCACAGAATGTCATTTTAAATTTTAAGGACACAATGGCGCTGCGCATAAAAAGCAACCGCAGCGACTCGAGAGATTTATTTCAAAGGCGTCCGACAGAGCCGCCTCCGCCGCCACCAGCATCGCCCCCCAAGGCACTGACGGAGCCACTGACGGAGACCGCAAAAGGATTAGAGCTTCCGCCACACGGAATCAATAAGTCAGTACCGACTATGACTCCGACTCCGACTCCGGCTCCGGCCCCGATTCTGACATCGACTCCGGCACAGCTTCGGCAGAAGCAACAGCAGCCGCAGCAGCAGCAGCAGCAGAGGACTGTCGTGAGGGTGGCGCCCTTTAACCAGAGCGGGGAGGGAGCCCACGAAGTGCATCGCCTGAAAATCTCCCACAGCGAGGAGGATGATGACACCTATCCGCACACGGATCTGGGCGTGCAACTGCGCCGCAGGCCGAGCACCAGGCTGCACCTCTCGCCCGAGGAGGAGGCGACCCCCAAGAAGACGTCGATACTGATTAGCGGCGATGACTGCTACTCGACAATGAATCTCAGTGCGGACGCGGCCCAGCCTCTGTACCAGTCCTCGGTGGTGGTCAACAGCCAGGCGGTGAGCACCGGCGGGGTGTGCATCAACGTGAGCAGCGCCGAGGAGGAGGAGCAGCAGCTGAATCACCTGAATACGATGCGGAGTCAGCAGATGATGGGCACGGGCCTGGGCACGGGCACGGGCATCGCCATCATACCCATCCGCAGCAGCGAGATCAACCTGCAGCGATCCGTGTCGTGCATCTCCTCCACCTCGAACAGCTCCACGTCCAGCAGTGGCAGCTCCAGCGGCAGGGGGCGCACCCTCATCCGCCTGGACTACGAGAGGGAGAGGACTGGGGCGGGCACCAGCACAACGCCCATCAATACGCCGCCGGCCATCAGCTCGACGCCAGCCACGCCGCCGCCGCCGTCGCCGACCGACAGCTCGAGTCCAAGTCCTCTCGTGCAGCACGAGACGGAGCTGCTGAAGATCCTGCGGAATCCCGTGGAGGCAGTGAAGCGCAACCTGGTGCCCCACGTGTGCGGCCTGCGCTCGGCGGGTGGCGACACCAGTCGCGCCAAGAAGATGCAGGATGCCGTGACGACGATTGTGCCGCGCAGCTGCCCCAAGGAGGGCAGCTTCATAGCCAAGCTGCTGCAGGACCCGATGCTGGGCCAGGTGGCCGAGGGCCTGGAGACGGAGACGGTGGCCGAGCTGATCGAGAACTCGCTGCAGCGGCTGCAGCAGGCGCGCCAGGCCATCGACATGAGCGGCACCAAAGACCACGACGACATGAATCGCCTGATCAGCGCCTCGCTGCAGCGGATCCGCTCCGAGCGGACTACCAAAGAGGAGGATCGCCTCTCCAATCGGGGCAGCATCAGCTCCGCCAACAGCTTCGCCTCCGCCCACAACTACGAGCTGTTTGACTTTGCCGGCGGCAACGAGTCCGACTGCTACCAGAGCTGCTCCAGCGTGCTCACCGCATCCGGAATCCTCGAGGAGGAGCAGCAGCAGCAGCAGCAGCAGCAGCAGCAGCAGCAGCAGCAGCAGCAGCAGCAGCAGCAGCAGCCTCAGCCTCAGCCTCAAAAGGAACCCGAGCTGGAGGCCGAGCCCGAGCTGGATGCAGCCACAAGGGCCAAGTTCTATCAGCTGCTGGTGGATGCCACTCTCGCCGAGATCGAGCACTCGACGCACACGGAGCCGGGGGTGGAGGCCGAGCACCACTACGAGTCCATCCGGCTCAATGGGGATCCCATCTACGAGGAGATCAACGAGAAGCCGCCGCCACTGCCGCTCTCCGCACCGCCCCTGAACGATGCCGAGCTGGAGAAGAAGGCGGCCCGGTCCATCTTCGAGGGGGCCTCCAAGTACGACATCCTCTCGTACCTGGTGGACGCCAAGGAGCGGGGCCTGGCCCGCGAGGAGAGCTTCGACTACAGCAACAACCCGAAGATCATCGAGGAGGAGGCCACGGACACGCTCAGCGAGCTGGACAAGCGCGTGGAGGACCGGGACAGTGGCCAGAGCAACATGAACTCCCTGTCGCCGCCACCGCACAGCTTCATCTGCGGCGGCGGCGGCGGCGGCGGCGGCCTGGGCGGCGGAGGCAAGTGCGGCAGCGACGTGGAGCGGCAGGACTCCGGGGTCGGCTCGGAGACGAGCAAATCGTCGCGCAGCAAGTACCAGGCCACGCCCACCGTGCTGCACCTGTGCGAGGACTGCGACGGAGCGGTGGAGATGCAGGTGGGGGAGGCGGGCGTGCTGTACGCGCCGCTCGTGTGCCGCAAGTGCGGCAAGAAGCGGGTGGAGCGCAAGGAGATCATCACGGAGATTGTGGAGACGGAGGAGAAGTACGGCCGCGACCTGCAGATCATCCTCGAGGAGTTCTGCCACCCGATGCTGGTGGCCGGCCTGCTCACCCAGGAGCAGCTCTCCGCAATCTTCCTCAACACGGAAGACTTGCTCGAGAACAATCAGACGCTGGCGGAGCGGATGCGCGACGCCCTGGACATGTCCCTGGAGCAGGGCGACGACGACCTGCTGACGGTCAACATCGGACGCATCTTCCTCGACTTCACGCAGATGCTGCACGCCTTCGAGAGCTACTGCGTCCGGCAGGCGGGTGCCAGCCTGCTGCTGGCCAACCTCGAGAAGGAGAAGGAGCTGTTGCGCATCTTCCTGAAGGTCTCCCAGATGGAGAACGCCGTACTGCGGCGCATGAATCTCAACTCCTTCCTGATGGTGAGTGTGCCCTTTTGATATTCATGGCCACCGTGGTGGCAAATCCCCTAATCGATTCACTCTAACCATCTAACCATCCAACCATTCAACCATCCAACAGGTGCCCGTCCAGCGCGTGACCAAGTACCCCCTGCTGCTGGCGCGTCTCTACAAGGTGACGCCCTCGCAAATCGACGGACGTGAGCTGCTGAAGCAGGCCCAGGAGAAAATCGAGCTGCACTTGAACCACATCAACCAGGAGGCCAAGGATGTGCCCACCAAGCTCTGGCGCCGCATCAGCTCCTCCAGCCCCAACCGGCGGGCCTCCTGCGAAATTGATATGATAAACATCAAGCTGCGCAAAATGGCCATCGACGTGCTCGAGTGGAATCACGATGAGGTCCGCTTCGCCATGGAGGGCAAGCTCCTCTACACACAGCCGACGGACAGCAACTGGAAGAAGGCGCGCACCATCAAGCTCACGCCGGTCAACGCTCTGCTCGTGACCAATGGCAAGGTGCGTCCCGCCTCCCACTCCCTTCCCTCCCTCGAGAGACCTTACCCCCCCGGGATAACCCCATATACACTTCGCTTAGCGCCTCCCATGGAGGCCGTTTCTCCCCTGTCCCTCCTTCGGCGGGTCACGTTTGACAGGCGAGAAGAGATGGCTCGGCTGCCTGGCAGTTTGGCGTTTGACATGAGTCCATGGCTGGCCATGAGGATGGCGGGGCAATTAGCGAGCGGCATCTGCACCCAAAGCCTTGCGGAGGAGAATGGGACTCTGGCATTCCCAAGCCCATTTCCCGGTCCCATTTCGCAGTCGGTGCAAATCGGAGCAGAGCTGTCAGGCCTGCCATGGCAACACTTTTCCGTGCGATAAAAGATTTCAACAAATCAGTGCCGGGGCCCATTGAACCGAGACCGCATCCTCGCCGGCTTCTAGCCTCTCTCGGTCTCTCGTTCTCATTCGTTTTTTCTTCTAATGAAAAGTGCTTATCCCAGCAACAATCTCTTTCGTGCCTTTTTCGTTCTGCCTAAAAACAAAACCATTTGAACACCAGAAAATCAAGACAGAGAGCAAGAGTAGGAGAACCCGTAGCCATAGCCATAGCCATAGCCATAGCCATAGCCATAGCCATAGCCATAGCCATGGCCATAGCCGGAGAAGAGGTGACACCAGAAGTATCCTGCCGGCCTTCCTGTGTGTGCTCCAATGGTTATGGTTAGGGATCGAGGGCCCGCAATCGACATGGACGCAGTGCGTATGTCACATGTTTTGTTTAGTTTTTTTTTTCTCTCTGTCCGTGTGTCCGTCTGTCTGTATCCTGCTCTAAATTTCTGGCCAGTTTTCCCGCTACGCCTCCGACAATTGCTCAATTCTAGAACGGTCAACGTTTCGTTCGTTTTTGTCCATATTCCCTTCTCGTTTTTTTTTTGTGTGCCGCTCCTGATTTGAGATTTCTGGCTGGTACTGCCACTGCCACAGGCCCTGCCTCTGCCTCTCCCTCTGTCTGTGCTTCTGCTTCCTGCGGCAGTTGCTTGGCCTGACACGCTTTGTGCGCTTGCCAGCCTTATCTAGCGGGGGGACCCTACTTGTGGACCCATCCTCTCCCTCGAAGCCCCCTCGCTTGCCTCCACTTATTTTTCAGCTGTAATTTTGTTTAGTTTCGTTTTACACAATTTTCTATTTTTTACGTATTTTTGTTTCCCCTTTTTTTTTTCGTTTTTCATTGTTGCTGCCGCTGCTGCTGCTGCCTCTTCCCGTTTGTGCCCGTTCTTTTTTGTGTGCCACACCGACGACAACTACTACAAAAACAAAAACGAAAACAAAAACAGCCAAGTGCCAATTATAGGGCAGAGAAGGCCATGTCGGATAAACTGAATTTCCCGAAGCACACGGGCATACGAGAGGCCTCCCTGCTGCTGGTGAAGGAGAAGTGCGGACGCTACACGCTGATCCGGGAGCCCCTCTATCTGGACAGATGTGTGGTGTGCAGCGAAGCGGATTGGGATGATTATTTCGAAGTGCAGGAAATTTCATCGAAGGACACATTCATATTCAAAGTGAGTAGTAGTTTCCAGTTACCAGTTACCAGTTACCCGTTAGCCGTTACCCGTTACCAGCTCCTGGCCCCATCGCCAGATCCTGTTTCTGTTCTGCCAATCTGAACGAGCAATGCCCCCACTACTAGTATCCTGTCTCTGGCTCTGGCCCTGGCGCTAGTCCTTTGTTTTCCACTTGAACTGGCCATGGATAGATAGATAGATAGATAGATAGATAGATGGATGGCCAGGCGGCTGTGGATTGGATTGGTCTGGTCTGGTGTCCCGTTCTGTTCTGTTCCGTTCCGCTCTTTTCTGTTATGTTCTGTTCTGTTCTGTTCGGTTGGCTTCTGGCCTGCTCCGTGTGCTGTGCCAGTCGAGTTGGCTTTTGAATTAGTAAGCGTTTGCCTTTTGACTGCACAACGGCAATGTTTGGGCTTCGTTAGTTTCGTTCTGCCGTTTGCCAGCTCAGTATTGGATTCGGCTTTGGGAGGAGGAATACCTGAATATCTGATTCAAGTGGTGCTGGTGGGAAAATTGGAGCTTGCACATGTCTCCTGGGCTGTGGCTGGGCCCACAAGGAGTGCGGTTAATAGAGCGGCAACAGGACAATTAACCAACAAACAATTTGGCATAAATCCAGGCCCAGCCAACTTGGGCTGGAATCTCGAGCAGGGGGGGGGGCGGGGTAAATCTCGCAAGCATCCTGCTAGAATGTAATAAAAATCATTCACAGAAAACTCATTCACACACACACGCACACACATAACCTTTTCCCTTCGAGCAGAACAGAATTCTGATGCAGATTTTCTTGGGGAGAGGTGGAGAGCGGGCAGCTGGGGACGTCCTGGCCATACAATGAAGAGTTTACCTTCTTTGTGTATACCTGCCTGCCTGCCCGCCTGGCTGGCTGCTAGGGAAAGCAAAGTAATTTTAATAACAGACAAAAGCACCAGAAGCGTATGCAAAAATCCATTTCAAATAACTTCTTGTCCAATGCCTGTAGCAGGCTGGCAGGGGGGACGCAGGCTGGGGGGCAGACATGGGGCAGGCCATCCCGACAACCAGCCATTCCGCCAGCCAGCCAGCCAGCCAGCCAGATTTTAGACATGCAAATTTTCGTGATTCAAACGGGGCTAAGCCCTAGTCCTGAGATCCGTGTCCCGTGTCCCATGTCCCGAATCCGAATCCGTGAGTCCTGAGTTCTCTGGCTGCTGCCCCCGCAGGCGCGCGCTGCGGCCCTTTCAAGCGCGCTCAGGCAGCGCACGTAGAGAGCGGCTGCCAAAATGAATGACATTTATTGAAATACGTTATATAAAGAATGAAAGAAGGAACGGAACGGAACGCAACGCACAGAAGCGCAACCAAATGGCTGCGTGAAAGGCCAGGATACACGGTATACAGGAGATGTTTGATGCGAAAGACTCCGGGGGGGGGACACAGAGGGCCAGAGCCGGAGCCGAAGCCGGAGCCCGGCGGCGCATAAATTGAAACGTTTAGTTCCGGCCAACTGAACAGCTGACAGGCAGAAACACACACAGACAGACACATACGCACTTCTCAACACGGGGGCTGTCAAAATGACAACCACGAAGCTGGTAGGGGGGAAGCTGGGAGTAGGAGCCAGAGTAGGAGCGCGCTCTGCGGCCCAGTCAATCAAATACGCCTACCCTAACGGGTTTACACTCTCTGCTTTCTTCATTTTGTTGTTGTTTTTTTTTGTTTTGTTTAACAGGCCGAGGATGGGGTACGGACCAAGCAGTGGTACACTCAGATGCAGTACCATGCCCAGGGCATGGGGGCGTGGCGCAAGCGAAGAAACGCCCTGGCCAACATCATGATCAACGGAATGCTGGCCCGCAGCTAGCAGGAGTCCATCCCGTCCGGTCAGGACCCATCCCACAGCAAACCGCAGCACAGCACAGCACAGCACACACGAGTGAAACCACATTCTGCCGGTGCGACAGATGATGATGGATAACATACACATACACATACACACACACATACATATACGTACGAGTACGATTACGATTACGAACAATAACAATAACAATGGCATAACAATAAATCTGAACAATTGGTTATGCATTTAATAATGTATTTATGCGCTATTAACCAACAAGCAATTTCGTAATTATTTTTTAAGTGATAAACAATTGAATCGAGCACGCATAACGCTAGTTAGTGTCTACATAATACCTATGCCTACATATGCCTACACCTATATCTACATACATATACATATATCTACATATCTATGGCTATACGTAAACGTATACTTATACTTATACCTATACACACACACACAGATACACACACACACAATACCAATACCAATACCCTAAATACAATGCAATAAAATAGAATACATTAATTAAACACTTGAAATTGCATAATAATTGAGAGCCTGGCTGGCTGGCTGAATGGCCAAAGGATGGCCAGCCCATCCCGCTTATCCCATAAATCCTACCTCTGGCTGTCCATTGATTTCACCTGGAACATGGCCCATGGCCCACGGCCCACGGCCCACGGACCAAGGCTGAGACCTGAAAACAGTCTTTGGCTCAGAAATTCACCAATAAATCTTATGACGCTGTATTATTTTTAAATTTGGCCCCAAGATTTATGACCCGAAAGGGAAATTAGATGGAGAATCGCGCACGCACGTCTCCGGTTTTTGCGAGTGGTGAGGAGGGGAGGAGAGCTCGTCCCCAGCCTTGCCAGCCGTAAATATTTGCGGAATATAATATAATACATGCATACATATGTACATACATACATGTGTGTGTCTGTGAGTGCGACTGGACGAGTTGATTAAACCATTTTAAATCCCCAGAACTCATATTTGGTCAACAATAAAAACACTCAAGTGGTAAGAGGGCCAGGGCCTAGGCCCTTGGCTTTATTGTTTGTTTAATTACACAAACAACTGAGCAGATTATTATGGTTAAACACGAAACGGTAATTGTTATGGCCAGCAATTGCTGCGACAATTGTAATGGGCAAAAACACACACAAACAAAATCGAGTGCCCAGCAGGAGTGCCCTGGAGGAAGGGTCTTCTGTTTGGTTTAAAGCAATGGCCATAACTGTGGTTCCATCGAGTTTATACATACATACATACATATATCTAATCCCAGGCAGTATTTTGCTAATGGACTTCACATATTTTCATGGCCCACACACACACATAGTTTTGGGGCTAGCCAAAGAGCCAAAGAGTTCTCTATTAACTTTTCTGTTTATTAGTTTATGGGGCATCATTCGAGTTCCATTTGGTTTCGTACTGCCGCCTATCTGGATCCAATTTCAGGCATACTACCTCTCGTATGGACAGAGTGTGCACTGCCTCTCAGCTGTATCCTTCACACACACATAGACCTGGATGAGTGAGTGAGTGAGTGAGTAAAGGACGAGGGAGCAACAGCAACAGCAACAGCAACAACAACAAAATTGCGGACAGGTTGAAATTAGTTCGGCTACGGCAATGTGAAAATAATTCTCCTTCTTGCCTGCGGCGCATCAAAGCTTTTGATGGCTTCCGTTGTAAATTATACTAATACGCCACGTAAACAAGTTCCAAATCCTTTAAAGCTGCCCCAGCCACAGAGGCAGCAGCAGCAGCAGCAGCAGCGGCAGCGGCAGCGGCAGCGGCAGCAGCGGCAAGAAGGCAAAAATAGGGAAAATTGAAAAACCCCCGGCAAAGGCAACAAAACGAAGGAAAATATTGTAGCAAAGGGAAGGCTGAAGCCGAGGCAGAGGCAGAGGCAACATCAACAGCAACAGCAATAGCAAAAACAACACCAACACCAACAACAACAACGTTAAGAGGAAACTGCATGCTGAGCGCAATTATGCTGGACAAACATTTACCAGTCAGGCAGCAGTTACCATACTGCCATCAGGATGAGGAGGAGCTTCAGCTTCAGCTTCGGCTTCGGCTACGGCTTGGAGGTCGGTACTTAGCATGCACCTTGGCACACACCACGACTACTCGCTCTGCCTCTCTGTGTGCGAGTAGTGTACTGATGGCACTACTTTCGGTGTATACTTCGATGCTTGCCAAACACAGACTGAGACTCATCCGAGGAGGCCCCGGCCCCCAGCAGCAGCCCCTGCTCCAGCTCCAGCCCCAGCCCCAGTACAAGCTGGAGATGTTGACTAGGTCGTGAACGTGTTATAACAATAGGGTGTCACGGTGGTGGTGGGGCCTGGCCTGGGCCTGGGACTGGGACTGGGAAATGGCTGCCAGGAGAGCGACATCGACTACAGCCGACTAGCTAGCGACTAACACTAACGAGCAGTTAAACAAGCTTAAGATTTGCCGACGCAAATAAAAACAGAGTCAAAGGAGGAGTCGAAGCTGTAGCTGGAGTGGGGGCAAGTGGAGTCTCCCTGCCACTACCACCACCTCAAACAGTTTCCCCCTATCTCCAGTGTGGCAGAGAGTGGCATTGTTGGCGGCAGCAAACGGCGGAAGCGAGGCGGAAGTACGGATCGGCGTGCAATAACATAACCAAGGCACGTAGCACAAACACGGTACATTATATTGTATAAGCAGACTTCATTACGGTATTTAAACAGAATATCCACAAATTCTGACATGCCGAATGTACGCTGCGTCATGCACCATGGGGCACCATAGAGTCCAACCCCTTTTCTGCTCTCTTCTCCTGCAGTGCCGGCTCTACGGCTGCAAAATATGAATTTGAATAAATGATCAATATGATTGGGCTGGTCTTCGTCATTAAGAGCTTAACAGCCATATGCTACCCATAATCCGCCTACGGCGTTTCGCTCTCGATAGTTTTCGGTATCGAATTAAAATGGCACCCACACAACTATCAATATTATTGGAAAACTTGAGGCAACTCGAACAATTTTCGCAGGGAAACTTTCGCATTTCACCCATGGTGCTCGAGGGCGTGCCAGACCCAGACCCAAACCCAAACCCAGCCACAGCCACAGCCACACACAGATGGATGGAGATACCCACATCAAAAGTCAAATTGTGAGCAGTGGAGCAAGTCGAAGTCTAAGTCGGAGTCGAACTATCTGAGGACCGTATGTCCTGCGGTCCGTGGGTCCTTCCGTATGGCTGAGCGCCTTGTAAAAAATGCATCACGTACTGCGAAGGTTGGCGTCTGCTGCCTGATTCCTGGCAATGTGATTAGACCCCAAGCGCCGAGTGCGAGTGCACAAACTTTTCCGCCAACGCCACCGCCACCGCCACCGCCTCCCCACCAGCACCCCCGCAACCCAGCAGCAAGGGAGGAAACCCACAAAACTGAGGGCACCGCCAACAGACAAGATGCTGCCTGGTGCCTCCTGTCCGGGGCAAGGGGATGGCGGGGTTGAGAGTTGAGAGGTGAGAGACTGACAGCACAAGTGCGGCATATGCAGCCCCAGGCCAAAAACTACAACTGGGCAATAAAAATTTGTCGCCAGGCCAATAAATGTAGCCGAGTGGCTTACCAAAGCCAAGAAGCCATCTCGGAAGCAGCAGCACCACCACCACTGCCGACCCAGCGCGGAAAAACTAACCGAAAAAGCATTTTCATTGCCGTATTTAAAATGCCGCAAAACTTGCTGCAAAAAATGGAGGAACGGAAACAGTCGAAAAACAGGTGACACCACAGGTTGACTCGGGGCGACTCCAGGCTCCAGGCGCGAGGCACCAGGCACCAGGCACCAGGCACCAGCTACGGCTCGCCCTGGCCCAAACAGCGCAAACAGATTTGAAGTAATAAAAAATTGAAATTAAAAGTTCCACTTCAGTTGCCCACTTGGCCGGCCACCGCGAATGGCGAATGGCGACTGGCGACTGGCGAATGCTTCTGTCGGATGTCTCTGGCGATGGCGGTGGCAATGGCGGTGGCAATGGCAATGGTGGGCAGCGGATGGGGGATGGCAAATGGCGACACAGTTTTCACACGAAATAGGTCGTTAAAATTATGAGCAAATCCGCAGTTTGAGGACACCGAAACCAACACCGAAGCGACACCCAGTTCCCAGTTCCCAGTGCCGCCAGAGATGCCCACCCACCGTTTGAGTCTCTTATTGGGGTAAGTGATTCTGAATGGCCGGGAATTTGTTTGAACATTATTTATGTCATCTCTAAATAGTTATGATACCATTTCAAAAGGTTTTCTTTATCATAATCTCCGTTTACTTATCCATTTCGGAGTCAGTTCCTTTGAGATCTCCGACTCTTTGCATCACTGATTCCGCCGGGGTCTTGTGTAAACTTGGCCCACTCTCTGCCGCTCACCTGCCTCTGCCTTTGCCTCTGCCCCTACTCCTTCCCGTTGGGTATCCTCGCCAGCTGACTGCCCAATGAGGTCAATGGGCAGGCATTTCATTTCCATAATTTTCATTATTCCGCGTTTAGTGCAAATCAAACAGATTGTTGTACAGCAAAACCAAAAAAAAACAACAAAAAATACAATAAAAAAGAATGAAGAAATTTTAATTGTTTCGCGTCCTTGGTGTCAATTGTGTGCGTGTGTGTGTGCGCCAGTCGGTGCCAGTGGGTGGTGGGTTCTTCTGTGTGGGTTGGAGTCTAATCAAAATTGCTGTGCACACACATTCAGCATATTTCACACATCGTAGCCGAGCGAAAGGGAGAGCCAGCGAGCGAGCATGGGCCCATAAGAATAATGTGCGACACGTTCGAGCATAAACCGAATTAAGTATACGCCGCATTTGCCAGCCAGTCGGCAGAGTCAAAAGCACTGCTAGCCCGTGGCAGTGGCAGTGGCAGTAGCAGTGGCATATCCAGAAACATAGCCGAATCTGGCAAAGTCGGTGCTGGTGTTAGAGTCCGCAGTGGACGCATAGCCGCAAAAACCAGCCACACAGCCACACGCCCGCACCCGCACCCGCACCCGATCCTGCCCGTCCGTCCGTCCGCACATAAACACACTTACACCAAGTCGCATCTTTATGCGTTGTAGCCCGCTCGAAAGTGGCAAGCAAACACACACCCGCACACACACCCCGTCGGTGGCTCCTCATGCAGCATGTGCTAAATATGTATGAAAAGTAAAAAGAAAAAAATGAAAGGCGCAAAAGTAGCAAAAGGAGAGTGTGGCTGAAAGTTTGTGCGCACGCCGTGGAAAGGCCAACGTCTAAGTGAATTTGCCATAGTCAAATTTTGGTGCGGCTGCCTTGGCATTGCCTTAGGTCAGGCACGGATCCCACTCTGCCACTCCATCCGGGATCCCGGGGCAGAAGTGCGATAGTACCCCCCCCAATATGCCCGAGCCGGTGGGGGCTGCGTGCGAGCTGCATGAAATTTGCATTAATTTGCGTGGCCGGCTCATTCAAACAATTTAACTCCGGCACACAATAAAACCCCAATGCCGAATTATTAAAAATTTCAAATAAATCACAAATTTGACCAACTTGCAGCATGTGGCAGTGGATGGGCAAGAGGGAAGACACGAGGCACGGCAGCAGATGCCGGTGACCGTCGCGCAATCCTGCCGAACCGTGTCCCGAATCCCCGAATAACCGAATCACCGAATCACGACCGAGTTCAGTGTGTCAAGCGTCTTCGGGTTTTGGGTGAAGAGAGTTTTGCTGACTAAAGAGCGCGCTTGAGTGAGAATTCTGCTGAGTAAAGAGCGCGCTTGAGCACTGAAAAGCACTCAGCGGAATTCGAGAGAACACGGAAAGCCGGCTCGAGTGGGTGGGTGGGCTGTGACAGCGGCAGCGGCATTCTAACATGCAGCGGATAAAAGGAAAGCTCCATCGAGGTGAATTCAAAAGCTCAACAGCGGAGCAAAGCACCAGCAAATAATGCTTTTTATGTAGAGAAAGCTATGTAGATATCGGGGAGAAATGACAAAATGTAGA
Organism: Drosophila miranda; assembly: GCF_003369915.1. Classification (NCBI taxonomy): domain Eukaryota; kingdom Metazoa; phylum Arthropoda; class Insecta; order Diptera; family Drosophilidae; genus Drosophila; species Drosophila miranda. Next base: position 8,731,895 of record NC_046674.1, on the reverse strand, counting down.
GCCAGAGAATTGCCGTGCAAGTGCATTCACACATGTACAGGGGTACGATTAGTTCTCCTCATGAACATGGGGAGCATCGATGGATGGCCCTTTCTATAGAAACATACTCGTAGAAATCCCATTCCTGTGCGATCACAGAAAGAGCGCAGGTCATAAACTAGTAAATTAACGAAGAAAAATGATCCTTTGCATAGAATATTAATGGGGGGGGGTCTTCGGGTCTTCTACCCTTAAGAGACCAAATTGTTAGTATATCAGGTGGTTCATTTTATGAATACAATCAGTACTCAGAGAACTCCCAGCTGAATACTTATTTGCTGGAAACCAGTTGCTATATAAAAGCAGCTCAAGGATACCTATGATCGCCTTACAACCGGCCGTACAATAATAGGGGCCGGTAGGCCCAAAAAAGCCACAGCAGGGACAAAACGTAGAGCTGGCGTTTGACTGTTCATTCGCTGATGTCAGCTTAAGATCCCATTATTCCCATTTGGAGAAAAAAATCACTTGTTTCGGGCCGCCAGGTTCAGTTAGGAGAGTATCCAGCATTTGGAAAAGATGTAAGAACTAAAACCTATTCTGGGAGACTGCTTAAACTAACAGCTTGTATTATCGAAGCTTGATTTAAGCTGCTTTGGCCTGAATTATCTTAATTCAATTAAAATATATAGCTGTTCAGGCTGACCTTCTCTCATACCAAAAAACGACACTTTAGCGGCAATTGGTCATTGGCCCCTGGGCTCCTGGGCCCTCTGTCTCAATTCTGGAGAACGCCTTGCTAGGCCTCCAGCGAGACGCTGCTAAGATGTTTGCTTAGCTGGCGAAAGACTTTAAACTTAAGGGAATTTGCATACATTAGGGGTGTTTTGTTGTTTTGTTGGCGAAAGGCAATTCAAATCCTTTTACTTCCGCTTTAGGCAGCAACAGCAGCGGCAGCGGCAGTGGGAAGGGGAGGGGAGGGGAAGGACAGATGTGGCTGATAGCTGGATTCCCATTCACACGACCCCCCAAAAAAAGCTCCCCACCACACCCCCTGTGTATTTAACGGTGACGCGTGCGTAGCGTATAAAGAAAAATATGATTACATATTGTTCTGTATTGTATGGGGAATGGAAAAGGGTTGACACTTTTTGTCGCCGGCGCCGCCCATGCCGCCGATGCCGCCGACGCCGTGTGCCGCAAAAGCAGAGCCGCACCACTTTGAGGCAATCAGCGCCGGTCCCCAGACATCGCACAAACAAGCAACAACAGTGGCAAGCAAGGCAAACAACCGAACCGATGGGGCAGGCAGCAACAACAGCCGCTGAAATGGCGGCATTCAATTTTTAATATTTGCCTTGCAAATTTTCTATAAAATGCAGTTGTAGTCTACATGCCACCCTCTACGCCACTTTCCCCCTGGCTATCTATCTATGGGTATGGGGATGGGGATGGCCATTCATTCCCACGGATGGGAGCCGACACCGATGACAGGCACACTATCGGGCAGAAGCAGCAGCACGAGTAGAGTGGGTGGAGCAACAGAGCCCAAAACTGGCAACAGGAAGCAGCCAGCAGCCAGCGCCGGGGAAAAGTGGAAAAGTGAATGGAGCATGGCAATGTCAACACATGGAAATGGCAAGGACAGCGGCAAAAAGAGGGGAATAGGAACAACTACTCGTATAAAAGCGGAATGATATTGCCAACGAAAACTACATGGCAGGCAGCGGGAGGAACCCCAGGAGGAGTTCCAGTGATTCCAGCCAGACCTGGGAGGGACGACTGCACGAGACTTGGAGCTGGGGCGGGGGCTGGGGCTGCGACTTGGGTTGGGGCTAGGGCTGAGCGGAAGCAATAAATTGGTTAGGTAAAAAGCTTGTCGCAAACGCAGACACCGGTAAAAAGCGGCACGCGAGACCGAGACAGGGCCGTAATTTGTGCACGACTAGCCAGGACAAGGACAGGACAGGAGTTCCTGTAGGAGATAACGGATGGTGGGTGCTTCGGGGAGCCTAGGGATGGTTTATTTGCGCATGAGGTTGGGAATTAATAGTAAATGGCGGCAATGCAAATCCATAATTGACTTTAAATTTGTTTTGTCAGAGTGGGAGGGGCGAAATTTATAAGGAAATCATTTTTGGAAAGGAGGAAGTACTCAGTCTCGTCTGAGTAGGATACGGATATGTAGGAGGAACCGGCGTGCCTTTATTTGCGACTCCTACTTTCTACCAGCAATCCTCCACAAAATCCTTTAAGCTTTAGCATTCAATAACTATGTACTTTAGAATCCCCTCTGAGGCAATGATCAGTCGTGATGCACCTTTTTGATGGCCACACTGGTAATCTCTGCCTCTTTGAGCTCCTCGTCGGTGGTCTTGTTGTAGATGTGCTTCAAGTACAGATTGAAATAGTCAGTATAGTTCATCGGAGTGGAGATGCGATGCTTGCGGACCGGCAGACGTGGCGACAGGGACAGCATGCTGGCCCACTGTCCGTCGCAGAGATCGTCGTAGCGCAGCAGACCCACCTCGTGGCCCCCCAAATCGCCGGGGCCGCGACACATGGGCTGCTGTCCGTCCCAGAGTTTCAGCACGAACTCGCGTATCCAGCGGGCCAGGTACAGGGCACGGCAGTCGCAGTGCCACGGATTCTTATCCAATTTGACGGCCACCAGCTTGTCCAGACCATGGAGGGCACCCGAGGGCAGGAACATCAGCTTGTTGGAGTCAATGCGCCTGGGGGAGGGACAACGGCAGAGGGATGTCTGTTAACATTTGATGCATGTAAGCATGTATGAGATGGAGGAACTCACAGCTTTTCCAGCTGTGTGAGCGGCTCAAAGGCCCTGGCGTCGAAGTACTTCAGGATGTTATTGTTCAGCATGAGAATCTTCAGGCTGCCGAGTCCCCGGAAATCGTCTTCCTCCAGGGTGGTGAGGTTGTTGGAGAAGAGCGTCAGCCTGGTGAGAGCACTGACATGCAGGAAGAGATCTGCGGGGATGCTGGACATTGAGTTCTGGCCCAGGAGCAATTCATTCAGATGTTTCAGCCCCACAAATGCCTGACCATCGATCTATGGAACAGTTGAGCAATAATTCTCTGCTCGAACATTGAATGGATCTGATCTGAGTTACATGACTTATCCGGTTCATTGTTAGGTCCAGGGTCACCAGATTGACAAGATTATTGAATATGGTGCCCGAAATCGACGAGATGCGATTGTTGTGCAGCATCAGGATGCGCAGGCTCTTTAAGCCAGCAAAGAAGTCATCGTCTATCTTGGCTGTAGATGAAATCACATTGGACAATGGATACCACTCTGATTTGGCTGTCTTACCAATTTGATTCCAGCCAAAATCCAGAGTTTTCAACTTGTCCAAAGAGCGAACACTGCCGGAGCCAAGCCTTTCGATCTTGTTCCGCGACATATCCAGCTCCTCCAGCTCCAGTTGGTCGCGCAGCAGGTTGGGGGGAAAGTTCTTGATTTGATTGTCGCACATATTGATCACGGTGAGCCGTTGGGCGTGGAAGAAGATCGACTCGGGCAGCAGCCCTATCTCGTTCTTGCTCAGATCGAGAATATTCAGATTGCGCAGCTTCCAAAAGGTGCGCGGATCAATGTCCTCCAGTTGGTTGTTCTGAATGCGCCTATGAAGCGGATAGACAACGGGTACGGGTACGGGAACAGAGAGGAGCCACAGTTCACTTACAAATGCAGCAGACTATCCAGATCCTGGAACAAGTCAAAGGGTAAAAAGTCCAGCACGTTGTTCGATATATCCAACTCCTTCAGCAACGTCAGTCCTCGAAATGTGTCCTTGTGCAGGGTGGAGAGGATGTTCCGAGACAGATCACTGGTGAGTAGAGAATCAGCAATCAATATAGCCGCAAAGTATCCGAATTCTACCTACATGGACACCATATTCATGGGAATAACCTGGGTGACGGGCACCGACTTCAGGTTCGTGTTCCAGCAGGTGAAACTCTTCGTATCCGGATTGCAGCGACACACGCCGGAGGTGCAGTGGTTCCACTCGATCTGGCTGCCGCTGGACAGGTGCCAGATGGGCTGCTCCACGGACCGCAGACGACTCTCGATCTGGCGCACCCGCTTCACCAGGTCAAAGTTTGCCAGGTGGGTCATGGCGTTGATCTCGTCGCTGTTCGCGTCCCCATTGCCATGGACATCCATCTTCGGCTTTGGCGGCTTCTGATCTCTGGCCGGAGATTGGGTGCCATTGGGCATGGAGTTGATGAGCATCAGCAGCTGGGAGACAATACCCAGCGACTCGCAGGCGTTAAGCGTGCAGTTCCGGGTGTCGGAGGAGATCAGCGGCAGCAGATACCTCTGCCGGAACTCATCCAGGCTCTGGGTGGGCGGATCCCTACTCTGCGGCTGACCGGGTAGCACTTCAGCCGTGCACAGCAATAGGATGATGCTCACTAATTCCAGGACTGCCAGCGACATGCCGTTAACGGGTACTCGCAGCGTTGTGGGGCGATTGCACCGATTGGCGGCCCTATTTATAGTCCACTTCATTTCGCACATAATTTGCATCATTTACGAAAATTTCCATTTACAGCAATTACCTTAAGTAGTCCAGAGCGCCACATGGGGGCCACCAAGCTGCAGCGTATCTTACGGTCGCTGAAGCTGCACCGGATAGAGTATTGCGGCGGACCCGAAGCCGGTAAGAAACTGAAAGCCTCTGCGTGATCCAATTATGCATGTTTGAACGCTGAACCATCAATGGAGGCATCTGCAGTCAGTCCCCGCAATGGGAATACCAGCTTGAGAGCTCGGAGAGAAGATTCTCGTCTTAGATTGACGCCTCTCATATGCTGTGTTGTGATTAACCAAACACTTTGCTTTTTGTCTTTGTATCCGAGGTTGGAACCGGCAATTTCAGTGCTGATGGATGAATGTAGTCTCGACAGTCTGATCATCACGATCCTGCAAAAGTAAGTCCTTCGCCGAGCCTACTTTTACCTGTGCCAATAACTAAAATTCCCCTATTTTTCAGTGCGATGTCCTATGATAGAGGGAATAGCCCATTTGCAATAACTTTATATTATTATTATATATTATTATCTCCATAATTATATTATTTATTAACTTAAATACAAATAAAAATAAAATAAATGGGCTTTGCCAAATGATGGAGGACTTTGGGGAAAGTGGAAAAATATCCTTGATCCGTGCTCCCCCGATCAAAAGCAGCCGTGGCACTCCCAAATTAGACTAGATATAGCGGAGTTATACCGACTATTGTCTTATTGTCCTTAAAGGTCTCCACACGATCGGGGACATTCCACAAATAACGGATAAAGCTTAATCTGTTTTCCGGCGAAAATGTTCTTCATCCTTTGTAAGGACACCATAAAATGAAGGATGTTTCCCCGATTACATGAGGCAAGAGCACGCCCAGATTGGCCCACAAAGAAAACAGACAACTGCTGGGGATTTAAGGGTCCTTGCTTAAGGTCCAAGGAGTTCCTTCCGATCACAGAAAGCCGTCGCACGCCAGGATCGGCCTGCAAATAACGGCGAAAAGAAGAAAACAAAACTGGTTTGTGGTTGCCAATGTCTGGTTTAGACCTTCCGCAAATTACATTTTTGTTGCATACTTTTAGTTACAACGAAAAGGTCAATTTTAAAGCATAGCATACTTTTGGGGTTGAACGAAAGCAAAGTTGCTTTCTACTGATTTCTGTTTGCCTGGTATCCCAACTCAGAATTTCTAATTTTCTGCCAGTTTACGTCAGACTCAATTAAAATTTTCGTTGGCCATATCTCGGCTTTTTATGGGCCGATTGGTGAAGGACCAACTCTCCCAGGATCGTGTGGACCCAGCCTGTCGATTTTTGGCGAAAATCGTGAAGGAATGGATGTCCTTTTTTCTGGTGCCAATCGGTTGGCAGGACTCTCCCGATCACGAAATGACATGCCACGCCCCGATCGGCCCATAAATAGCCGAGATATAGCCAATTAAAAATTCCAAAATAAATTTGACGTCAAATGGCCGAAGTTGACAAATTTCAGACCGATGTACCAGGCGAACAGAAATCAGCAGAAAGCAACTTCGTTTAGTGCACCCCCAAAAGTATGCACCAAAAAATTTAATTTGATAGAATTGCTTACTACTGATTTCTGTTCGCCTGGTACCTCGGTCTGAAATTTTCTCGTTTTCGATCATTTGACTACACATTGAGGTTTTTTGTTGTACAACAACTGACAACAGTTTTGTTTTCTTCTTTTCTCCGTTATTTGTAGACGTATAGGGACGTGCAACGGCTTCCTGTAATCAGGGGAATATCCCTGAATTTATAGATTCAAGGATCAAGGATATTTCGTCCTGTCATATACATATGTATATGTATCTTGTTTCTCCGTTGTTTGTGGGCCATTCAGGGCGGGCGATGGCTTCCTGTGATCGAAAAAAGATCCTTGGTCCTTCCGTAAGGACCCTAACCTCCTCAGCCATACATTTGTAGCTTTCTGCACTCGTTGTGAGTCTATCTGGGCGTGCTATGGCTTCCAGTGATCGGGGGAACATCCTTGATTTTATCGAGTCCTTATGAAGGATCAAGGATACCAAGGACATCATACATGTAGTTTTCTCCGCTATTTCTCAGCCTGAAAGTATGCCATAACATATATCCTTGCCCAACCCCACTGAAAGTAAGCTATAGCTATAAAAAAATATAATTTATTTAGTTTTGAAGTTCATTTTATTTTGTATATTCATTTCAGTATAATATTTTAAGCCAAATTAACTTATGTACCGTATGGCAACTCTATTTTATTTATACTTGCGTGTCCTGTTCCCAATAATAAAAGTCCTTCTTAGATAAAAGTCAACAGATGGCGCTGGAATAAATTCCTGTTACGAAATAAACAACTATTCCCAGTAATAAAAGTCCTTTTTATGAAAAACAACATATAGATGACGCTGCAGTAGAAGTCCTTTTACAAAAAGCCCAACTGTTCCCAGTAATAAAAGGCCTTTTTTGAGACACAACATTTAGATGGCGCTGAAGTGAAAGTCCTTTTACGAAAAGCCCAACTGTTCCCAGTAATAAAAGGCCTTTTACAGTTAAAGTCCTTTAACAAAAACAAAACAAATGCTGCTGCAGCAAGAGTCCTTTTTCATGATGTCAGAAAAATACCTAAAAAAACGGTTTATTTATTATTTTCTTCCAAAATAAATCAAAATTTTTCGTCTAGTGTTCCGGTTTCCGCTAATCGTCGTTATTGAACAACTGAATGGGCTTGATGCAGAAAAGATCCGCAATGGAATTGTACTTTTTCAGCAGGGCGTTGTGATAGGGCAGAGCCCCCAACTTCTCCACGAGTTGCATATGGCGTATCTCTCGCTCCCCTGGCATTTGGATGGGTTTCGCCAAGCTGGCGGGGGAACTGTTCTTGATGCACTCGGTGAAGTCATCAAGTCGATCCATAAAATCCGGGATGAAGAAGTCGGGATCGATAACGATAAAGATCTGGCCAAGGTTGGGACATAGGCGCTTAACGTTTGACCTCCAGGGGGGAATCTGCGTGGAGTAGTTTGCCCCAGACAGGACCCCACACAGCAGATCAATCATGGCGGCGAGGCAATAGCCCTTGTTTGCACCCGCACAGGATAGGCGCGGATTTCGCAAGGCCAGCATGGGAAAGCACGTGGAATAGCCCCTCTCATCAGCCGCCCAGATGTGCGGAATGTATTCGTGTTTGGTCAAGGCCCATTCAATTGAACCAATGTCCTTCATACTGGTGACCATGTCCAGCATAAAATACGAGTTCCGTCCTTTGACGCCAAAGGCCAGGCAGTTGGCACCGATGCTGGACACGCTAGAACGCGGCGGCACCATTGTCGGAGCCCCATTGGACATCACTAATCCCGCATAGCCGTGGTCGAGCGCCTGTAGGGCATACCAGCTGGCAATTCCAAGGTTATTCGACCGATTGGCAACCACAAAGCCGACTCCGACAGTTTTCGCCTTTTCCAATGCCAGGCTCATGCAGAAGTTGCCCACAATTACGCCCAAGGCATCGTTCCCATTCACATGAGCAGTGGCCACTGTCTCACGGATGATCTCCGGCTCCGCGTCCATATTGGCACGACGATGGCGCAGGTCGTTTAGGTAGATATCGAGCTGGCAGAGGCCGCTGCCATATATGCCACGATAGTCGGCGGCCACTAGAAATTCGCTGACGCATCGCAGCTTTAATTCGGGCACGCCAATCCTCTTCAAGCAGTCCCGAATAAAGCGACGCGCTTCCTCCACATGCACCAGCGAGTAGTCCCCCAGCTTAGGAACCGCCATAGGCTTGCGGAAGGTGCTCATGCGCATGTGTCGCCCCATCCAATGTGTTGACCGGCGGAGCCAAAACATTGTAAGTGAATAATTTTCATCAAATTGATAAATCTACCTTGGGTTGCTTACGGGTTGTTATGTCTACGAATATTGTGAGAACTAAGGGGAGACCTAGTCGTTTGTTAGATATTCCATTATATTCCATTGATTGATTACTGTGTTAATTGTGATTAAATATTGGGGGTAGCATACGATAATTAGTTCAAGGCGGTCGACGTGAGAACGGCCACGCCACGCTCGTAGAAGCTGTGCGAATCCTGTCCAGCCGCCACGGCCAAGTCCACGGTGAAGAGCAGCTCTGTGCGAGTGGAATTCAGGTAGACAGGCAGCGTGAGCTTGCTGATGCGCGGCTCCGAGGATATCCTGATAGAAATCGAATGTTAGTGAATGCAAATTAGGGGTAAACCAAGTCGTATACTCACTTGACCCACTTCAGGATGGTCACTGGCAGATCCATCATGATGGTGGAGGCCAGAAGCAGCTCGTTGTTCTTGCACTGAGCGCCCTGGAGCTTGAGTCCGGTCACGCCGAAGCAGCAGTCCTTCTGGTCGGTCTTGAGGCCTGCATCAGTGATGGTCACCTCCAGGGCCAGCTCCTCCAACGACCAGCTGTTGGCCTGGGCCACGCACTGCCTGGTGGCCGTGATGTACGCCTCGGGATTGAGAAGGCCGCCCAGCCAGACGGGGAAGCCCTGCAGCTCCTTGGCGCCCGCCTGCGAGACCAGCTGCGACACCTTCTGCAGCTGCTGCACGCGATTGCTGAAGTCGGTGATCCACTGGATGACGGTGCAGCCGGCAGGGACTGTGTAGCGCTTCCACCCCTTCGGGATGATTCCACGCACCAGCTCTGAGAGCATGGAACGATGGTGGTTCGTCTGCTTCTTCTCACCCTGGCAGATGAGCACGACGTCCTGCAGGTCCAGGATTACCGTCTGCAGCAGCCGGGCCCCGCTGGTCACCTCGCGCTCGAAGTAGCGGTACAGCGGATCCTTGATGTTCTCCACCGTGCGCTTGAGCACCTGCAGACTCTTGGGCAGCAGCTCCAGCCAGGCGGTGGCCGAGTTGTGAAGCGTCTTCATCCATGACGGACGGCCATCCTCGCTGCGGCCCACAGCCAGAGCGGACTCGGCAGACTGTTCCTCCACGCTGTAAGCCAGCTCGTCATCATCCTCCAGTTGCTGCATCTTGAGCAGCTTGCTCACTAGATCTGTGCCGCGCGTGGTCAGCAGCACCTTCTCGGCATTGTTGGGCAGGCCCAGCCAGGAGGGCGTCTGGCGATCCGTCAAGTTCTCAATCCACTTCAGGAAGTGGTCACGACGTGTGCCGTCCGGCATGGTGATGTGTCGCAATCCGCCTGAAGCTCCGTCGACATTCGCCACCAGGGCAAAGTCAGCCTCAAAGCTGCGGGCGGTGAAGAGCTTCTTGAGGAACGATTGCAGCAGACGCTGGTCAAAGTCGTTGTCGATCTTGCCGCCATAGATGGACTGGGAGAGCAGCGTGACGAGAGCATCCCACGGCACCTTCTCTGGGGGAAGGTTGGTGCGGCCCATGGCCGTGGTGTCGATCCAGGTGTCCAGGGTGTCGCAGGCCACGCGCAGATCAGACTCGTTGAACTCGTACTTCTTGGCCCAGCCGAGGGGCACGTAGCGCAGGCGCTCCTGGACTATGGCGTGGAACCAGGCCAGCAGGAAGTAGAGTCTCGCCCGCTCGCTGGGCGTCTTCATCATGCGGGCCGCCGGCACCGTGGAGAAGGTGCGCAGCAGATTGGCCCGGATGCCCGGCGGCGGTTCAAACACGAATATACGACCGGCACGCAGCAAGTTGACGGGCACCTTCGGATTGATCTCCATGGTGAGGAAGAGGCGGAAGCCGGAGTGGGGCTGCAGCGAGTGCATCTTCTTTTCAAGCTGCACTAGCCACTGGGGCGCCAGGTGCACGTTCTTGAGGAGCACCCAGCGACCAGTTTTGCAGGCCATGTTGATGGCGCGCTCCGCCTGATTGAAGCCCTCTGCAGAGCCAATGGCAATGCTGGAGATCTGCTTGTTCAGCTCCGCGGCCAAGTCATCCACACGGCCGGAGGCATCGAAGCCGGGCACTGAGCACAGCAGGGCGGGCGTATTGCAGTTCAGCTGCTTCTCGACGACGGCAGTAAAGTCAAGCTCCTGCTCGGCGTTGGGCATAAAGTCCTCTCCGAGGACCGTGTTCACCACATTGTGGGCGGCGGCGATGACGCGATCCGGCCTGAAGGCCTGGATCAGCAGCAACTGATGCACGGAACTGGCCACGGGACTGAGAGCCTTCGACTCGTCCCACAGCTGGGGCACGACCTGCTCGGGGGAGCTCTGCTGCAGCCAGGCACCCAGTTCGGGGATGGATTTCACCTTTTCGAGCAGCTTGCGGAAGATGGGAAGGCGCGTGGCCAAGCGATTGACGCCCTCGATCTGCTCTCCGCTCAGTCCCTCCACGGGAGTGGGATTGGCCAGCAGGCCCTCGCGGCTGCGCAGGAAGAAGTTGAACTCCGCGTCCAGGTTCGACTCCGACGTGCTCTTCAGGTGGATCTTGCACATGAGCAGGGCGAACGTGAGGCGATCGTTGTGGATCATGCCGCGCGCAACGCGCTCGTAGCACACCTGGAACAGATCCTTGGTCACGATGCCCAGTCGCTCCGAGTGATCGGTGCGGCCATCGAGTCGGGGATTGTTGTACAGCACCGTGGAGAAGATGTCGAGGAACATCTTCAGCGAGTACTGGTAGAGGAAGTGCACCTGGTTGAGGCTGTCCATGGTGAAGTAGATGTTGCTGCAGGCCACGGACAGCGGCAGATACTGCTGCGACACGGTCTCGATCTCGGCTATCACCTTGTCCGTCTCGTCCACCTTCTGGTTGATGTCGTATGCCTCCTTCTTGAGGGTCTCCAGCGTGGTGATCACCGAGTCGTCGTCGAGAATCTTCCCCTTGGCGTCGTTGAGGGCCTGCAGCAGACTCTTCTCCAGCTGGCGCAGACGCAGCCGGAACTCGCCCTGCAGCTTCAGCAGATCGGAACGCTTCTCGTCGATGTCCGGACGCTCTGCCTTGAGCACCTGGTTGAGGCACTGCGACTGCAGCGAACTGCGGGTCACAGTGAAGTTCACGAACGTCACCCTCGAGCAGATGTCTGGCGGGAACTCCACGGTGGGATCACGCGTGGACAGGAATATGACAAAGGATGGCGACAAATCAATGTCCTGGTCTCCAAGAGTGATCAAAACTCGCCCGCCAGTGCGACGAAGCTCGCGGTTCAGCACGGGGTTCAAAATGGGATCGTAGTTCTCGACATCCTGCACCAGCAGGGGATTACCGAAGCGCAGAGCCGACTCCAGGTTCTTGCGGAACGAATCGTCCAGGAAGGAGGTCTTCGTGATCTTCTTGCCCGCATACTCGTTGAGCAGGAAGGTGGTGGCCTGTCCCGAGGGATCGATGATCAGCGGGTAGCGGTTGAAGCGCTTCAGCATGATGGCGTTCTCCGTGCAGAGGTCGTCCGTGGGCAGAGCATTCGCCTGCCAGCGCAGCCGCTCGTCCGGATTCGACAGATACTCGGTGCGCGCCATGTCCGAGCGGTACTGGATGCTGGCCGACTGCAGGTGCTGCGACCAGGTGGTAAAGAGATTCAGCCGATAGTGCTGATCGAAGTAGCCGCCGTAGGCAATGAAGGCCGCAGACAGCAGCACGTCGCCCACAATGGTGGACATTTGGCTCTTGAATGTCTCGCTGGTCGACTCCCAGCGCTCGCGCTCAATGTTCAAGCTCTTGAGCAGAGCAATGGATCGATCCACCTTGGCCTGCACGTTCTCCAGATCCGTCTTGATGGCCTGAGCCTGCGAAATCAGCTGGGCATACTCCTCCTTGTAGGCAGCAATGCTGCGCTCCAGCTGCTCCACAAGATCCTTGGTCTCCTTGGCACTGGCCAGGTTCACATCGGCCTGCTCCTCCAGCGAGCGCAGTTCCTCGCGCAGGGGCTCCACGCGCTTCAGCATGTCGGCGTATTCGATCTGGAAGGGAAGTGAACAAATGAGTTGAGTTTCTCTCTAGTCTTCATAGTGCTTCTAGCTAGCTTGGGTCGTTCTTACCTGTGCAATGGCCCACTTAACCATGGGTCCGCACGCCATACTGGCACGGTTCACCTTCTCGAAGTTGTAGTCGGGGTTGCTCAGATACTTGGACTTCATCTTCTCGCGCACATCATCGCTTTGGGGGTTAGAGATTCGAGATTAGTATTTCCACCGGGAATGGAGATCAATTGTCATTTGGGGATTATTATTTGAATGATTTGAAGCAAGCAAAGCAGTAAGTTCTTTATGGAATCAACGATAAATTTGACCAAAACCAGAAAATAACTAAAGCCAATAAACCGAAAGAAGTTTAAGTTAACGGTAACGGTAGCGGTAACGGGCTGGGTTAAAGTGAAAGTTAAAGTTACAGTTACAGAAGGATGTAGGGTACATATTTACAGCTCGCTTAATTCAATTCAATAGAAAACTACGAAAAAACAAACAAAAAAAACAACGTAAACGGGTAAAATCAAAAGTCAACTCAAATGAAATCCAATTCAGTTTTTCTACGCTCCAAAGAGCCAAAGCACAAAACTTGAACAACAGAAGAACAAGAACAGGAACAGGAACAGGAACTAAAGAAATACACTCGTAATTTGAGAACAAAATGTGTGTGTTTTGGGTAATAATTGAATTTGTTTCATGCTTACGTTATGTTCTCGGTACCGAAGTTAGATACAATTGAATTAATGAAATTTTCACGCATTATCACGGCACGGATCGACTTCCAGTCGGTCGCATTCTCGCCCAGCAGCAGGCAGATCGACTCGAGGGCCAATTTGACCACCGACGGTGGATTGGCCATGGTTCGCACTTCAACGAGCTGTTGCTTGCGTATCGATTTGACGGCTGATTGATTGATTGATTGGTTGGTTGGTTAACATGAAGGATCAGATATAACACTTATCCAAGAGGTTATGCTATTCGTAAGATTAGGCTATAGGATTACCATCTAGAGTTAATTACTAATAAGAATCGAGCACGAATCGATGAACGGATCGGATGATCGGATGAACCTTGCACCTGGATAGAGCACTGGCTGTTGTAAGATTATTTTATATCAGCGGTGGGCCGCACGCCCCACTGCTCTGATATTTACACATCGGCAAACGAGTCGAGAGGCGCGCTGGTAAGGCCTGTTGCCCACCGCTGTTGGATGTCCTTGTGCAACGGATTCGGTTGGCCGAACCCACTTGAAACCTTCTTAAGTTAGGGAGAGTTCTTCTATCCTTAGTTTCACACACCCACACACACACACACACACACACACACAAATGAGAGGACATAACTATTATACACAGCTATTGGGGATACACATTAGGGATATCTGGGAGATATCAGAGAGACAGAGAGTACTTCTAGGAGGGTTATGAGGTGTGTTTAGGGTTTAAGTTGAGTAGAGGCTTGGCTTGGCCTGTGCATTGCGTATGCTTTGGTGTGTGTTCGTTGGTGTATGTTGTAATTATGGGTTGAAATGATTGTGGAATGTAGAATGTAGATTATATGTATGATCGCTTGGGTATTATTGGTTTTCGGGCCAATTAGTGAACAGGGGACGCCACAAGAAGACAATGGGGGGGTGAGTGCTGGGTGGGCTGTATATGATGGCTGTAGTAGTAGTCTTTGGTGATGTGGTAAAGAGAAAGAGTTGCGTACGTGATCTTGTCAGTCTCCAAGTTAACGATCGAGGAGATGAAACTATCTTTCACGAGGATGCCGCGTATGGCCTTCCAATCGGTGGCACTCTCATTGAGCAGCTCGCAGACCGATTCCAGGGCCAGCTTGACCACAGCCGGGGGATTGGCCATCGACCGGACCTCGGCCAGGTGTTTCTTTTTAATAGAGCTAACGGCTGTGGATGGTGGATGGTGGGTTTGCGGATTGCGGATTGCGGATTGCGGATTGCAGGGTGGTTCGTGTGCGGATTGTTCGGTGAGGGTCAGAATTGAATACACGACAGAATTAATCATAATCGTACATAATCATATATCCAGAAAGGGAGAGACATAATCTTAGATCTAACTTAGGGTTCGCCCGCCCACACATATGCGTGAATGTGGCGCCCGAAGGACCTACCTGCTTGGGCATCGATCACTGCCGGCTCCACCTGGGCCAGATCGGCCATCACGTATTTGCGCTTCTCCTCGATCTTGATCGTTTGATCGGCCAGACGGATCTGGATCTCCTGCGACTGGATCTTCTTCTTCTCGGCCTCCTGCTGGTCCTGGAACATCTGCTTGAGCTTGGCGTTGGCCGCCTCGTTCTTGGCCTGCAGCTCCTGCTTCTTGACAGCCAGCGACTTCTGCATCTCCTCCACCTGCTCCACGGTCTCGGCGATCTTGTTGAGACCCACGTTCAGATGGAGCTGCTGCTCCTCGAGGTCGCTGCGCTTCTCGTTGTACAGCTTCACGAAATGATGGATAAAGTCGAGGTAGTGGCGCGGAGTCACCGCCATAGTGCGGCCTCCACGCTTGGCCAGACGAGCGTTGGCCTGGTGGAGCGTCTGGTGGACGTACACGCATGAGTTAATCACCGCATCCCGATGGGTAGGATTGGCCGGCACCAGGGGACACACGGAGGGGAAGAAGTCGGGAGCATGCCAGTTGGGACGCTCCAGATCGACGCGAGTGGTGAACTCCTTGCCCACCTGGAACAGGGCCGAGTCCGACCAGTCGCCGAACCAATTCAGGACGCAGCGATTGAACAGGGCCGGCGAGGTGGCGGCACGATCCTTGAGGCCATCCGTCGATGGGTTCATGGTGAAGACCACGTGCAGATTGCGCATCACCTGCTGCGTGAACCACTTGTAGAGCTCGTCGCTGGAGTCCAGCATGAGGCCCTCGCGCTGAGCGCCCTCCTTGCACTGCGTCATCAGGGTGGTGTACTCGTCGCCCTCGAAGAGACCCGGAACCTCGCCGTTGGCCAGCAGCGTGTTCATGCGCTCCAGAAAGCCAGAGTCCAGCACGTTCGACTCGTCCAGAATGAAGGCAATCTTCTCGTCCTTGCAGCCGGAGCGTCGCAGCACGCAGCGCAGATCCTCGTCAAAGTCCTCGCTCGTGTACTTGTTGTGGACCTTGATCTGGAAGATGGACAGGCCGTTCATCCAAGCAACGAAGCGCGAGAGCGTGGTCTTGCCGGCACCAGAGACTCCAATGAGCAACAGATGGCCCTGCGGCTGGCGGAAGATTCGGTCGATGCGGAGCACATGGTCCAGCACCTCATCGAACAGCACTAGCGGCACATCCAGCTCCTCCTCGTAGAAGACCTTGAGGCGGGCGCGCACATAGTCGCGCAGCTCCTCGCGGTTCACGGGCATGTAGTCCTTGGACAGCCAGTTGCTGTATAGGATCGGACGCTGCAGCGCCTCCTCCTGGTTGATGCCGGGGAAATGCTTGTGTCCCACAATATCAATGTTCTCGTTGGTCCAGCGCCGCTCGGGGTCATCCACCAGACGATCCTGGAACAGACGCAGTGCCTCGTGGGCCCACAGTCGCACCAGACCCTCCACTGGGAGGGAGTCCAGCGGGCGGATGGCCTCGCAGATGCCCCGCACCCAACGCGTCATCTCACGGGGCGAGTAGACGTAATGCGGCTGCATGTCCTGCGTGAAGCGATCCTGCGAGGCCAGGTAGAACTCTACCATGGCGTTGGTTAGCGGCTCCGCGTACCCGCGCAGGGCGGGCATCAGGCGCAACATGGCACGCGAGAAGGTGCCGTAGATCTGCTTGAGCGACGTCTCTCCTGGGTAGTCCACATAGATGATGGGCACATGCCGCAGGAAGCGATGCGACAGCGGCTTGCGACCCGGATC
The DNA here is from genome assembly GCF_003369915.1 of Drosophila miranda. Taxonomy (NCBI): domain Eukaryota; kingdom Metazoa; phylum Arthropoda; class Insecta; order Diptera; family Drosophilidae; genus Drosophila; species Drosophila miranda. The sequence continues at coordinate 8,715,640 of NC_046674.1, read as the reverse complement.
CGTGGGTGGATTACAGGCGCCTACGAATTGTATGCGCTCCAGCGACACCCAAGCCTGGTCACTGGCCCGATAGAAGCCCTTGTGCTCCACCAGCTGGCGCAGGAACGAGATGACTCGCTGCGTGCCATAGCTGTCCATGTCCGGGAGATTGATCTCGTCACAGAAGAGGACCAGCCACTTGCCAATTTGCACGGGCGACAGCACCACGCCATTGGGTGTCTTGCGGTACTCGCAGTAGTGATCGAACGTCTTCAGGAGCAGCTCCGGGGTAGTGGCCGATGAGAAATTGAGGCCCACCACCTCCATGTCGGGCAGGGCGCGCAGTGCCGAGAAGAGGGTCATCGTCTTGCCAGATCCAGGTGGACCGCAGAGCACTGAAAGGAAAGATCTTTCTCAATCTGAACTTCAAACGAGCGGGAACGTTGGCCATTGCCACGGCTCTACTTTTACACCCGGTACTCAGGCAATATACACATATGCACATATGTAAATTCTCTCACTCTTTCTCCTTCTCTCTCTTTTTGGGGACGTTCAATTTTTGCTCGCAATTCTCATTAGAGATGGGAAAAGCATAGAGAGAAAGAGAGGAACCACGACTTCTAGCTATGTTCTAATGTTAAGTCTTGCACTTTAATTTGTTCATTCCTTCTGGGTGTTACCCTCACGAAGGCATCCCTAAACTCTTCGAGTGCCGGGTATAAAGAAGATGAAGAAGGATTCCACTTACCCAAGGGTTTGTGCTCCGCCAGCCAAGTGTACAGCAGCGACTCGTGACGTACGGTGTCCAGAGTGGGCACCACAATGTCCGGAGAGGCCACCTTGTGGGTCTCCACCTCGATGACCGGCACCTTGTTGCTCCACGGCACCCAGTCCCCGCTCATGCTCACCTCGAAGTCAATGATGGGAGCCCCAGCGGCTCCTGGCAGCGGAACGGTGGTCACACTGCGCACAAAGTCACCCAGATCGGTGCGCACCTTGAGCTTGGCATCGCCGGCAAAGGACCACAGGACTGAGTACACCAAAGCCTTGGGTATGTAGTGCTCCAGCTGGTCAGCGGAGCAGGGGAAGTCCGGGTGCTGCGAATTGAAAGTGAGCACGTTGCGGGCCGCCTGGTTGAGCATCGAGAAGAGCGAGCTGAGGGCCCGCAGTCGTGTGAAGTCCATGATGTGCTCCTGGTCCATGGCGTACTCAAGGGTGCGCACCACGATGCCATCGGCGGAGAAGAACGGCTGCAGCAGGAGCGCAATGTCGCGCTGCACCTGCAGCGAGGGGGAGACCTCCTCCTCCTTGTCCTTGGTGGGCTTCATCACGCCCACAAAGTCTTCGTCGCCATCCTCCAGGGGAATGCTGCGCAGCCGCGACAGATAGTTCTCGAATATCATTTCCGTGGAGAGCACATCCTCCGAGAACCAGACCATGCCGCACCGCGAAACGGTGGCCAGCGTGGCAAACTTCAGGTCCTGCACCTCGAACATCACCCGCACATTCGGAGGCAGCGAGAGACGCTCGCCGTTGGGCAGGGTCAGCAGCTTGTTGTCGTCCAGCACGGAGTTGAGGTTCTCCACCCATTCGGGATCCACGTCGCCGTCGAAGATGATCCACTGGCGCTTGTTGATCTCGCCGCGCACATTGTCGATGATCTTGCGGAGAATGTGGGTGAAGAGACCGTCGGTCCACTCGCGGGTGTTGGGATCGAGGACGCCGTAGAGGGCCTCCTTGGAGATGGCCTTGGGATCGATCACGTGGGCCACTCCCTCAACGCCCTCGAAGCGTTCCAGGGCCTTCAGCAGAGTTCTCCAAGCAGTGGACTTGCCGGAGCCCGAGGGACCCACCATCATCAGCCCGTGGTTGAGGTTGGAGATCTGGTAGAGTTGCAGCACCTGGGAAAGGACACGGAATATTAGCATGGACACAGATTGAGGGGAGGTAGGGGTCTCTTAGTTACTTTGTCCACCCACGTGGAGCCGAGTCCCTGAAGATTTAGTAAGCATGTGTGTGTGAATCGAATGATTATTCAATGAATCCCCCCGTCCATACGCCCAGTCCCGATCCCCACTGATGCTTACCTTTTCCATCCAGGCAGCGCCCTGCTCGTCTCCCTCGCCACAGACCAGATAGTCCTCCTGGCACACCTTGCGAATCTCCTCCTTGAGGCCCTTCATCTCTGCGCGCGTGTAGCCCACATTGGGGAACACGTCGCTGAGCAGCGAGAAGAGCAGGGGAATGTCCTCGGCCACCAGTTTGGGGACCATGGTCTCGCACACCGACTGGATGAGGATCTCCTGCTCGGGCAGGTTCTCGGCCACCGAGGCCTCGTCGATGTTCTCGTCGCCGCGCTGGCGCATCTGTTCTTTGATCTTCATGATGCGATCGCGCTTTACGTTGCCCGCGGAGATCAGCACCGACTTGAGGGCACGCAGACCGAAGTCGTAGTGGCTCTGGTTGGAGAGCTGCTCGTCGCAGAGCTTGAAGAATGGAACGATCTTGCAGGCCAGCTTCTCGGCAGTGCGGAAGCCCTGCGAGAAGAGCATCACCTCGGCGATGAGCTGGCGATCGGGTGTGGTCATGGCCAGCGAGCGGAAGAGCTTCTTCAGATTGTCCGGCAGATTGGAGCGGCCGGCGTAGCCCGGATTCATGGTGATGAATATGGCCATGTCGGCGGAGACGCGCACCTGCTTGCCCACCAGCTCCACGGTGATGCTCTCCTTGTTGCTGTCCATGTCGTACTTGAGCGCCTCCTGGATGGTCTGGATCTGCTGCGAGCAGGCGGACAGCATCCGCTCCTCCAAACGGTTGAACTCGTCGAAGCAGCCCCAGGCCCCCACCTGGCACAGGCCCACAAAGATGCGGCCCATGGCCTGGAAGTCGAACGTCTCGTCGCAGTTAAAGACCAGCACGAAGCGACCCAGCTGATTGCCCAGCGCCTTCACCGACTCCGTTTTGCCCGTGCCAGCGGGCCCGAACGGAGAGCCTCCGAGGCGCGATTCCAGGGCTTGGGTCATTGTCAGATAGCACCGATCCGTGAGCGGCGTCTGCACCAGGCGATCCTGCACTCCCAGATACTCGAAGCCGTAGAAGAAGCGCGCGTTGGCCATGTGGATGGTCAGCTGCTGCAGCACCTCCGTCTGGCGAGGATCGAAGTAGAAGCGCATCTCGCACAGCCACTGGAAGGACTTGGGCGACGTCACGCCGTTGGTGATGAGGCGCCGGGTGACTGTACGCTTGTGCACGAACTCGTTGATGAGATGCTCCAGTTTGCGGCGCCGCAGCGGCGGCTGCTCCTGCAGCACAGAGTCGGCCAGGACATTCAGGGTGTTCTCCACGTTGCCCAGGACGCGCTGCATGGGCTTGGCGTTGTTTGTCTCTGAGGCCTGCTGCAGAGCCGCCTCCACATCCTCGGACCAGAGGATTTGGGCCGCGAGGACCACAATCTGGGCCTGGTACTTGTCGCACCATTCCATGTAGGCCTGGGGATCGATCTTGCCATCGCGGAACTGCTTGATGTCCTGCACGGCCTGAGCCAACAGGGAGGCCAGGGTGAAGCGCATCTGCTTCTCCACCAGCGACAGCCACTCGTTGATCTTGGGGTGCTCCACGGTGGAAACGGGATTGATGAAGTGCACCTCTTCGCCCTCGCGCGACGATATGCCCAGAATGACGTTGCTCTCCTCGTTCAGCAGGATGGCAGCCACGCCGGCGAACATCTTCTTGAAGTGCTTCTGGAGGCGAGCAATGTTCTTGCTGTTGCCGATGATCTCCAGCAGATCCTCATCGCCCACGAAGTAGAATCGGGGGAAGGAGGTGCGCTCCCTCTCCAGGTACTCGCCCAGGGCCTTCTGGATCTTGCCTAGCAGATCGGCCAGACGCTCCAGCGAACGCTGCACGGCGGGAATGTTCAGAACATCCATCACTTTCGGTGACTTCGTGACCTTCTTCATCAGACCGAGGAACTCGGAGCTGATGCTCTGGAAACGGGATGTCTCCACTGGGAGCAGGGTCTTGATGTCGGCACTGCCCGAGAAGATGCCCTCGAGGTACACCCAGCGGCGCTGCACATCGATCCACACGTCGAAGAGGGCGTTGATGCGGTTCAGCTTCTCCTCCCAGGTGAGGGCCTCCTCCTCGAAGACCTTGTAGTAGGGCGACAGCTTCATGGCGGCCACCGAGTTGATGTGCTCCTTGACCTTGTTGAAGAGGTCGTCCCAGCCGCGGATGATGCGGCACTTGTTCTGGTAGTTGATCAGATCCAGCTCGTAGTTCTGCCACGACTCGCGCACCTGCTTGAGGAACTCCTCGAGGGCCATCTCGCCCTGGGCCACCAGAATAATGTCTTTGACGATGCCCTCGTTCTTCTGCAGATTGACATCCCACACCTGTCCGAGCGTGAGGTCGGAGATGACCCAGTTGACGCGCAGCTGCTTTGTCAGCTGCTTCCAGTGGCGCTCCTTGAGGGCGTCCGACTTGAGCTCCACGATCAGCATGTTCACCTTGATGTAGCTCTGGATGAGCTTCTTCACGTACTCGTACGACTCGTACATGCGGAGGCGGGCGGGCAGCTCCTTCAGCTGTGCCATCATGGCCTCCAGCTGCTGGCGCAGCTTGCGCGGCTGCACCGAGAGCCAGGGCTTCTCGCGCGTCTCGTCGATCTGGGTCCACACCTTCGAGAGCTCTCCCCATACTCCGCGCAGGTCCTGCAGCTCCTCGAGGGCCACATTCATGCGCTCGGCACTGTTGTTGGGCACCGCCGACTCCTGCAGCTCCAGGGCTTCCTTGGCCTTGGCCACATTGTCGCGCTCCTCCTTAAGGCGCGAGTACTTGCTCTCGAAGATCTGCAGCTGCTGGAGAGCGTCGTCCGGACGGATCTTGCCGCCCGTGGGCTTGGTCTTCTCCCAGTCGTTGAGGAAATCGACGGTGCGCGTCTCCACGGCCTTGTCCTCGGCCACGATCTTGGCCTGCAGGCTCGCAACCTGCGTCTGGATGGCCGTGTCCTTGCGCTTGATGATCTCATTGAAGGCCGACCACTCGCCTTCGATGTTGTCCACGTGCAGCCAGTTGTTGGGGAACTGGAAGCGCTGGCGCTCGAGTATGCGCTGCGCCTCCCTGAACACCTCCACCTGCTTGTCCCAGGATATCATGTCCTTCTTCAGCGATTGCACGTAGGTGATGAAACTGACGGCATCCGAGGTGCTGGCCGCCTCAATGCTCTGCATCTCGAGGTCAGTGCGCGACTTGGACACCTTGCCGTGGAAGCTGGTCATCTCGGTGCCCAGCAGCGTTCCAAATTTACCCAGCGCCTCCTTGTGCCACGAGTCGTACTTCAGAGTGACCTTGGCCTGCACCTTGGCGTAATCGATGATGATGGGGCCATAGGCGCGCCGGGTGTCCGACGTGTCGAAGGTGGTGCGCGACTGCTTAATGTCGTTGAGGCACTTGATCCACAAGTTTACATCCTCGCCCAGGCGGCCGTACAACATGTCTGCCTGCAGATCCCACAGGCTCTGGTAGCGCAGCCACTCGTCCACATAGTTGCGCACCTCGCCCACCTTGTTGTTGATGGCCCCGTAGGCACTTTCCAGGATCTTGCCCTCGGGCAGCTTCGTCAGCAGATTGCGGTACGTCTCCGAGACGGGTTTCTCCAGGCCCACCTGGTAGCGGGTGCTCTGGAGGCGCATCTGCGAGGTGACGATCGCCTGCCAGGCGAAGAACTGCTGCATGATCTGGAAGCGGGCCTCCTCAATGGAGGGATACAGATACATCTGCTGATTGGTGATGCGGATCTCGTGCACGGCGTTCGGGATCTGCGGCTCTCCTCCGAGCTTGTGCGTGGGCTGGGCCGGGGCATCAGTGTCCATGGAGGTGTCCACCTCCTTCTTGTTGCCAGTCAAGGCCTCGGTCCAGGCCTGGATACCCGCCTGCAGGCGCAGCGCCAGCTTCTTCTCCACCTCCTCATCCAGACGCGTGACCCAAACACTCAAATTGGAATACTGACGCAGCGAAAGGTCATCGACAGCATGTTGAATCTTCGAGAGAATCTCCACAAAGGTGGCAGCACTATAGGGACACGTCTCCAGCGAGCGCACATCCACATCCAGTTGCTCCTCAACCACCAACAAGTCATCCACCTATAAAAAGAGGGAAACATTCAGTTTCATTCAGGTTTGCACTCCCTTAATGTGGGTTTACCTTCTCCTGGAACTGCGTAACGCATTCGGAGAGACGGAGAACATAAGGATCCAGCTTGTACGATTCCCAAACGAGTCCTATTCCCTCGGAGACCAAGTTCAAGACATCTTTGCGCAGTCCTGCTACCAGCGGCACAATGCTGGCCCGATCCTCGATCTAGATGGAAATCATTTGGTTAGTTGTGCGATTCGTGTAAAGTATAGAAAGTGATTCTTCATTTGCATGCGGGAGTTGAACAAAGAGCTGGAACTAGGAAATCAAATGGTGGTTGCAGGTACAGGTACAGGTACAGGGAATATTTGGGGGGAATTAACAAACGCTTTTGGGGGAGGTACAACAACGCAACAACACTACCTTGAATACGGAATTTTGTGCTAGACTCCTATTATTAAGCTGCATGAAAGAAAGGTTGTTGTAGGTTCGGTAGAGATTCAGAGAGAGAGAGAGAGAGAGGGGTTCTTGTGGTGGATCTATTGGTTTATGGTCTCTATGTGACGTGTGTACTAGTGTCTGGTGTCTAGTGTCTGGTGGTGGGTAACAAAATTCAAGCTGCACGCCAGGAACAAAGCAATGCAAAGAGAACAAAGTGGAGCCAGTGGTTGACTCCAGCACGGTGACATCGTGTGGGTGTGGGTGTGATTGTGGCACAGTGGAGTGTATAAAGAGTGTTGAGAAAAATGCCTGACTGATATCAAGTGAATCTCTAGATGCTCTCCTGAGATTCTTTTGATTACAGCCCTTCTTCGAGTGAAGAGACCCCTCAACGGAAGCTCACCTTCTCCAGGGTGCGTTCGTAGGTGCGAACACTCTCAATCAGCGATATAGCATACGGATAGATCTGGTTTGCCTGATGCGCCTTGTTCACAATGGTGAGCGGAACTCTGCAGAAAGACAAGCCATGAAATCCAAGCTCTATGCAAGATAGAGCGCTCGTTTACATACCTGAATCCCAGATTCTTGATATTCCGCACCTCCTTGGCCAGCGTGATGATCTCTGGCAGAAAGTTGACCCTCAGTCGCAGAACATTGCCACGTCCAGTGCGAGAGCGCGTCGACTCAATTGTGAAAATGCGACCAGTGCTGCCAAAGTTGCGCTCCTGCACCTTGCGGGCCCACTCGTTGAACACCTCAACGGTGGAGAGCTTGGCGCGGAAGCTAACGCCGTCTTCCTTCAGCCTCTGGCCATCGATGTGGGTCTCCCAGCCCTTGCCCAGCACATCCTCCACGCGCTTCAAGTACATCGTCAGCTGGTTGTCGATCTGACGGGCCCAAATTATGGAGCCCGCCACCGGGGGCAGGTCTCGCACCGAGGAGAGGCGGCAGCTCTTGCTCTGCGGATACTGCACCTTGAACTTCTCGTGCAGGGCCTCGATGTCATCCTTCACACGCTGTATCAGCTGCGTCTGGTACTCCCGTATGGCGCCGCGTATGTGCGGGCGCACAAACAGCGCATTGAAGCGCGAGAAGATGCGGAACATCTCGTTGGCGTTCTTAGCCGTTCCCAGTTGGTCGCGCAAATGAGCCGTGATGCGAGTCTCCACGCGATCTGTGAGCGAAAGGAATCAGTTTTAGTGATTTTCAAGTTTAGTGAACCGTACAGAACACGGTTCACTTACCAATCTTCTCCTCGTAGCGCTTCACTGCTGCCTCCCAGGCCTCGGAGCCCTCCTTGGTTATGTCCAAGCAATCCACTTCCTTGACATTTTCGTAAGCAAGATTCACCTCTTCGATGGCATTGGCATCGGCGGCATCCAGGCTGTAGGGCTGCTTGGTCTCCACGGTGCTGCCGTCATCGCCAACGGCCTGCTTGGTGGGACGCAGGACGCGCAGGATAACAGTGCGCAGCTGTTCGTGCTGGCGCCGGAACTTGCGCATGTGCTCCATGCGGGTCTGCAGCTTCTTGTGGGCGGGCGACACGCGCCACACCATCTTCAGGTGCTCATCCCGCTTCTTCTTCACAATGTCGCGGAGCAGGCCCTGCAGCTTGTCGTACTCGTCGTCCCAGCAGCTGAAGATCTCGAAGCACTGGTTCATCACGCGCTCGAACTCGTCGAAGGGAATGTGCATGAGTCGCCGAGTGCCCAGCACCTTAAGCAGCTGCTGCGACAGATCCCGCGAGATGGCCTCGATCAGCTTGAGGCAGCGCTGGATGGGATACTTGGTGTTGCGCACCTTCCGCAGATGCGAGAAGATCTGCTGCACAGCCGGACGGATCTTCTCCAGCTCCGTGGCAGACAGCAGATCGTTGATGGGGAAGTCCTTCATCAGGGGATTGTAGTCGGCCACAGTGGCCAGAGCCTGCTTCAGCTCCGTGTCCGTATCGAACGAGACGGTGGCATGGAAGCGCTTGCCATGCTTCAGTATGTCCAAAGTCAGAGCCACCTCCGGGGACTCGCCCTTCTCTTGGATGCGATACAGGGCACGCTCCAGATTCAGCCAGAAAGAGATTTCCTACAAAAATGCGATATAAGAATAACAAATTTGTTTTCCATAAATAATTTTTATACCCGAAACTCGCAGAATTTAGGGATATATTAGCTGTGTGTAACACCATAAAGCCAGGTCTGTCTGTCTGTCCTTTCGTATTGATGATCTGCCCTGATCTAAGGGGTGGAACAACCAAATTTGATGTCGAAACTTCTGTGAGTTAAAATTTCGGCCCGCCCCCTTTCACTGCCGGATGTCGATCAGTTTGAATCATTATCATAGCCAGAATGAACAAATCCATTTCCAAAGGCTGGCTACTCTACCCCTTCCACGCGCTTACTCATTCTCCCTTTCTCTCGCTATCTCACTCTTAATCGTAGAGTGTGTGCTCGCACTTCCCGATATGGCTATCTCTGTTTTGTAGTCATAAACAAGACAGCGAGAGAGAGAGAGGGAGAGCATACGGTAGTCATCGGCTCCGATACCGATTCCGGCGCTTACGTATAATATGTATTGTATAGACTTATCAGTATAATCAGAAAAGCTGATTGAGTACCGGGTGTAAAAGTTGCCAACGTTTCCGATCGTTCTCACCTGCAGCGCTGTACCCGATCCGGGGTCACGGTTCAGCTTGGTGACCTTCTTGATTTCGGTGATCCAGCGATTGACGCCGTTCTGCAGCTGGTTGAGGAACGAAGAGTCCTCCACCTTGTCGCCAAAGTCCACCACCTTGGCCTTGCGTCCCTCATCCGCGCACTTGCGGATCACTGCGTTGACGGTCTGGTGAGCCGTCAGGGTAATCTCCGGTATATCAATGTTCTGCTGCAGGTGCAGCAGACCCATCTCCAGCTCCGCCAGCTTCTTCTCCACCGACGGGGCCATCTTGTCGCCATCCCGGTCCGCACGACCCGACTCCTTGACGTACGACTTGAAGTAGGGGGCCAGGGACTTGCTGATGAACGCGTGGAGCGTCTCGTACGGGGAGCCATCGGAGAAGTTGATCAGTCGCAGCTGGGAGTGAATCGACTTGTCCGCCTCCACCACAACGCCCCGCTTGATGCATGCCAGCGAGGCCATGCGGCTGTTGGTGAAGTGTACGTCATTGCTGATTTGGTACGACACCTGCTCCTTCTCCTCCTCCCCCTCCGCCGGCTGTTCGCTATCGTCCTCTGCAAGAATCAAGGAAATAAATCACTAATGTGGCTGCTATCGCACTGTTTCATTCACCCACATTGCACGGCCTCGCCGCCTATCTGGCCATGAGCTCAATGGCGTGGCACTGACATTATTTCATTACCAAGGCGTCACCTTCAAAATATTCAGCGGCCAAGGGAAAAACCTTCAAAATTCGAACAGCCAAGGCTGGACCTTGGCGCTGTCATTGCTCCCACATTTGTTGGCCCCGGTGCCAATGTCAATGACAACGCTCAATGCCGCAAGTCAAGGGAATAGGTACGTACGCAGCCCCAAGGTCGCGCCACTCCGCTTCGTGTTGCTTCCGCAAACAAACTTGTTGATTCTCTGTTTGTAAACAACCGAAAGCCGGCCGGCAATCGATGCCACAGGTGGCAGCATTGTTCAGCTGATGACGTCATGCGCTGACGATATGCGCAGAACCAGTTTTACGAAAAAAGGTTAACAAAAACAACAGCTGCATTGATGTTTAACAAAAACTCCGTGCATTTGAAAAAGACATGAAGAATGACTCATTTGGGTTGAATGAATAGACTCTTGGACATGGCCTTTCCGAACTGAGTACTTTACATGCAGTTTATAGACTTTCTCCTGGCCCAGGGAACGCCATATTGTGCAATTTTATTTTGCAGGGGCGTCCCAGGTGCCAGCCCTGCAGAAAAAAGCGTGCTCACCTTTAATGCAGTTCCGCTGCACATACAGCGCCTGCACCTGGGGGTCCGAGAGAAACTTTCTGATAGTCTCCTGGTTGACCGGGTCGTCCAGGGCTTTATTCAGAGATTGCGGCACTACTTCGTCATCGGGCAGCAAGATAGTGACTGCCTTTCGCAGATAGTTTGCAAATGCATCGTAGTTGGCTATTGACACATTCACGCCGGGATCCACCGATGTGTCGGTGTTTTCCAGGGAATCACCCATGTCCACCAATGGTTTTAAATACAAAATTCACGATTTAATGTGCACAATAAGAATTTTTCACAACTGCCTCGCCCAGTGAAAATTACGTGTGCCCTTGTTTTCCTGCTGAAATGGCGATATGGTTCTGCCAGACTGCTGAAAAAATGTGCTAAAATCTGAGAACTTCACATGCAACCCTGGCCGAGGCGCTGCCGCATCGTTAGAATTAGTATTGCCAACAATGTATCAAGGCAAATATTAGCACGTTGAACGAAGTGGCAACGCCATTTTCAAAACAGCTGATCGTTTCGGTTTTTTTAATTTTGTTATTCAATAAGTCCGGCTGGCAGCTCAAATGTGCAGTTCAATCAATTAAAACAAACAAAATGCAGGCGCTACGCCACGCGTGGACCTTGCGCGGCCTTCACTGGAGCTGCTGGAAGCGCTTTCTAACGCAAAGCTGCACTGGCAACGAGGTGAGAATTCCAATACAAAGGGGCCACAACTAAAATGTATTTTTCACGGCAGTATTTGGAGCTGAGTAGCGATGTAAAGCATCGCATAGAGACCCACTGGCGGGACCAGCTCAGCGGCGGACAGTTTAATGCCAAGCAACCGGCAGACAAGTACTACGTGCTCTCCATGTTTCCCTATCCCTCGGGCAATCTGCACATGGGGCACGTGCGCGTCTACACGATCAGCGATGCCGTGGCCCGTTTCCAGCGAATGTGCGGCAAGAACGTGTTTCAGCCCATTGGCTGGGACTCCTTCGGTCTGCCCGCCGAGAATGCCGCCAACCAGCGGGGAGTGGAGCCGGCCGCGTGGACGCAGCAGAACATAGCACAGATGAAGCAGCAGCTGCAGCGACTGGGCTGCTCCTTTGACTGGGCGCACGAGCTGTCCACGTGCAGTCCTCAGTACTACGGGTGGACGCAGCACCTCTTTCTGATGCTGCACAAGCACGGACTGGCCTACCAGAACGAGGCTCTGGTCAACTGGGATCCGGTGGACAAAACGGTGCTGGCCGATGAGCAGGTGGATGCAAACGGCTGCTCCTGGCGATCGGGCGCCAAGGTGGAGAAGAAACTGCTCAAGCAGTGGTTCATCCGGACCAGTGCGTATGCCAAGCAGCTCCTAGACGGCTTGGACGATCCCACGTTGCGCGACTGGAGGGACATTATCAATCTGCAGCGGCACTGGATAGGAGAGTGCAATGGCTACGCCTTCACGCTGCTCACCTCCGCCTGCAACCTGTTGAGGGTGTGGACTGCCAATCCGGAGCATCTCAAGGATCCGAATGCCTTTCTCGTGCTGCGCAGCAAGCACTATCTCGCTAAACTGTCGGGTGCAGGGGGCCTCAGTGTGGAGAATCCATTTGCTAGCACCACCATTCCCGTGGTCTTCAGCGACGAGGCCGCCTTTCCAGCAGACTGCGATGTCTATCTGGCGGCTCCCAGCTTTCGAGCCGAGGACAGGGAGCTGTGGGACTCATTTGGTCTGGCTATCTGCGCATCTGGATCGGAAGAGACACGCCTCAATCCAGGAAACTGGGAGCTGCTCAGGAAGGAGGTGCTCCAGGCAGCCACCCGACTGAATGTCGGTGGCTATCGAGTGTCCTCCAAGCTGCAGGACTGGCTGATCTCACGACAGCGCTACTGGGGCACTCCCATTCCCATTGTGCACTGCCCAAAGTGCGGAGCCGTGCCCGTGCCCGAGGAACAGCTGCCAGTGACGCTGCCCAAACGGGAGTCCTCATCCTCTGGGCAGGATGCCCTGCTCTGCGAGTGTCCAAAGTGCGGGGATCCAAAAGCGAAACGCGAGACTGACACCATGGATACGTTTGTCGATAGTTCCTGGTACTACCTGCGCTTTTTGGATGCCCACAACTCGGAGCGCATCTTTGATCCCACCCTCGCGAGCCAGTTCATGCCCGTGGACCTGTACATCGGAGGCAAGGAGCATGCCGTGCTGCATTTGTACTATGCGCGATTCATGAACCACTTCCTGAACAACTGCGGCCTCTCGCCCACCAGCGAACCCTTCTCCCGCCTGCTGGTCCAAGGCATGGTCATGGGCCGCTCCTATCGCGTCAAGGGCAGCGGACGCTACGTGCGCGAGGACGAGGTGGAGGTAGTGAACGCCAAGAAGAACCAGGCGCTGCTCAAGGAGACCAAAGAGCCCGTGGTGATGACCTGGGAGAAGATGTCCAAGTCCAAGCAGAATGGCGTGGAGCCAGGCGAAATGTTCGACCAGTACGGCACGGACACCACTCGCCTGATTATTCTCGCCGATGTGGCGCCCACCTCTCATCGGAATTGGTCGAGTGCAAGTAAGGCCCAAGGATTATTAGATGTTTAGGGCGGATTTAATTGCGATTTCTTTCAGCCTTTCCTGGTATACTCAACTGGCAGAAACGACTCTGGCTGACGCTGCAGGAGTTCCAGGCAGCACGCGAGGAGGCTTCCACAGAGGTGGATGTCAGTAGCGAGCAGTTTCTGGCGGAGGATGCCAAGCTCTTTGACGCCCGCAACTTCTACGTCAAGGGCGCCACATTCAACTATCGCCATGCGCATCAGCTGAGCGTGGCCATCTCCAAGATGCAGGGATTAACCAACTCCTTGAGGGTGAGTCTCCGCCAGTCTGCCTGCTAGCAATCATTGCTAATCATGTCTTCTCACAGCGCACGCCCAAGCACATTCAGCGCCATGGCAAGCAGTTTGAACGCGCCCTGGCTGCCCAAATCATCATGCTGGCCCCCATGGCGCCTCACTTTGCCTCCGAGCTGTGGTCCAAGTTTGTGTCCGTTAAGGGTCGACTGAACGACGCCAGCCTGGAGCTGCAGTGGGGAGAGGATGTGCTGTCGCAGCGGTGGCCGGACATCGATGCCGCATACAACCTGGACCTGAGCATCAAGGTGAACGGCTTCGAGAACTGTGTGATCAAGGTACAGCGCACGCTCCTGGACAAGGTGACGCACAGCGATGCCATGGACATAGCCTTCAACACGGAGTCGGTGACCTCGTACCTCATCGACAAGAAGATAAGGACCACCAATTTCGTGCTGTATCCGGGCATCGAGGCCATCCTCAACATCTACGTGGACAAAGTGCAGAAGAAGGCGAAACCGGCAAGCAGCAGCGATACGGACAAAGTGCTGGCAGAGTAGCTGCGTCCGAGACTATGATTACTATATTATTAAGTGGATTGGCGCAGTTATGGATTATGCGGAACTGGTTGGACCGGTTGCATCGGTTGGGACCCGTGGAAATGCATTTCCGTTAGATTGGTACTCTTTAATCATGTTTAATGTTAAATATTTATAAAAATTGGACTAGATGTATGCCTGCGCTTTACAAGATTGGTCTCTCGCGAGTCTCGGATCGGATGTAAATGCCTAGGATCATTGGAATATATAACGTTTGCATGTCGCATGTTGCGGGGTGCTCTTCTAACTAAAAGCAAATAAGTCTACGAACTCCACGCGCCCCCTCGGGGGCCTCTCCTTCCTGCCTCCCTGTCCTCCATCACTTCATCAGCTCGCACATGAGATTCCGCAGGTAGACGTCCAGCTGGGCGTAGTCCAGCAGCGTATTGCGCACAATGTCCAGCAGCATGCTCGGCCAGAGCGTCTCCAGCTTGTGCAGCTTCTCCACCGCATTGCAGGTGTTCTCCAGCAGCAGGGCAAAGTGCTGCCTTCCCCGATCCCTGGCACTGGGCGCCATTGCATTCGCGCCACCCTCACTGGCCCCTGCCGCTGTCGTTGGTGCGGCACTAGCAGGGGCCGCAGTTGCAGCATTCTTCTTCCACTGCAGGGCCTCCTTGCCCACGACGAGGCGCAGGGATTTATTGTCTGGCCGCAGGAGCCACTCCTTGGGCGACAGCTTGCTAGCCGTGCACGTCTCGTCCAGGCGGAGGCGGGCCAGCAGCGGCTGGAGCATCACCTCGGGCATGGACCAGAGAACGAGATCCGAGAGTCCTGCATACATGGCATTGGCTGCCTCCACCTCTGCTTCGGTCACCTCCTGGCCGTTTAGTTGCTTCAGGCCCCAGTGGGATAGTCTGTAGATGGCGTACGCTCTCCAGGACGCCTTCGCGGTTATGCTGTTGCCCTCCGCATCGATGAGCAGGCTGCCCAGTCCCTGCAGCTCCGCCAGCCCGTTCAGCTGGCCGAGACAACTGATGTTCGTTTCCCGGAAGACAAAGTGCTCGGCGTGGGGGAAGCGCAACTTGATCCTGCCCAGAACAGACACAATGCTGTTGAAGTTGATGTAGCTGAAGTTGAGGGTATGCACGTCGTTGGCCTTGGCCGGGTTCCACTGCTTGTCGATGAACCGCAGCGCTCCCTGGCCGTAAATGTTCAGGTATCGGCCGCAGATCTCGATCAGGTAGTCGCCTCCCTGCTCCCTCTCTCGCTCCGCTGCACTCGGCTTCGACACGGTGATGGCTGCTGCAGGTGTGGCTCCTCCTCCAGCTGCGGGTCCTCCGCCTGTCGCCGCCGCTGTCGCTGACTCCCGCCCTCCAGCACTCCCGCTTGTCGGAGTCGACGCCTTGCTCTGGGACGGCACCACAGAGAGCGCATTGGGAGTGACTTTGGCGCGACCTGTGCTGTTGGAGCTGCTGCTGTTGCTCGTGCTGCTGCTCACGGTCTGAGCCCTCACCAAACTCCCTGCCATGTACCGCTTGGAGGCTCCGCCGCGATTTATCTGCAGACCCAGCTGCGTGATGGGCGCGTGGCGGGGACGCTGCTTACTGCTGGCCGGACGGCTGCCGCTGGAGCTCCCTGTGGCGGTGGATGGGGGCACGGGCAGCGTGGCCGTGGTCGATGGTGGCGGCGGATTGGGCGTGCAGCACGGCACAGAAGTGCCATGGGCAGCGGGGGGCGTCAGGGTGAGAGCTGGTGGTGAAGGCGAAGGCGTGGCAGCTGCAAGAGTCGTCGCAGTCTTTGCTCCGTCTTGTGTCGGAGGGGCAGGCGAAGAGCAGGCGGCATCGACTCCTCCCCCCACCACCCTGTTGCAGTTCTCATCGATCTGCGGTGTGGTGGGCTTGTTCCTGCCTGCTCCTCCCTCCTCGTTGTCGGTGCTGTAGCAGCTGGAGCAAGAGTCCACGTTGGGTCCCAGGCTGGAGGCCTCAGATGAGACGCCATCCTCCTCTGGCAGTTTCTTAGAAATGGGCGGCAGTTTGGTCAGCGCCTGCAGCTCGTCCAACAGCTCCTTGGGCTGCTGCTGCTGTGACTCCTCGGACTCTGTTTCCGGCTCCTCGTTGGCAGTGCCCTCGTTGGACTCGTTGATCTTGGCCAGCTCGCTGGTGAGGCGGCTCTTGGGGCGACCCATGGTCTGCTGGGATCGCAGCAGCTCCCAGTTGGTGCGCGCATTCGAAATCACCTCCTCCCTGCGGATGGTGTGGTACGCCTCCGAGCTGCCGTGCGTTGACTGGGCCTGCTCCTTGTGCTGGCGCCAGGCGAGCGCCGCGCGACGCACCTGCTCTGTGATGGGCATCTGGCTGAGGGACTGCAGCAGGGGCAGATATGACACCAGGAAGGACACACAATCGCCGGCCAGGGACACGGGATTGTTCTCGATCGTTACCTCGAGGAGTCGCGAGGCGCGTGCTATGCTCGCCATATCGTCCACTTTGTGCAGCTCGTTGTGGCACAGCCACAGGCGCTCCAGAGCCACCAAATGCTGGAAGCCATTGATGCGCCGCAGCTTGTTCCGCTTGAGGTTCAGCTCCCGCAGGCAGCGGAGGCCCAGGAAGTCCTGCTGGTTAATCTGACGGATCTGATTCCCCGCGAGATTAAGGGACTTCAGCTGCTGTAGACAGTTGATGCGGCTGCCCAGCGTCGTCAGCTTGTTGCCGTGCAGGTCCAGCACGCGGAGCGAGTCCTTCAGGGAGGCCAGTCCGCCAATGTCCGTGATGCGGTTCTTGCCCAACAGCAGCACTGAGAGCACTGGGAGTCCGTCCAGGTTGGCTATCCGCTCGATTTGGTTGTCGTAGAGATCGAGGAAGACCAACTGCTGGAAGATGCTGCCGTAGCTGGCACTGAGACTCAGCTGCTTGTTCTTGATGCTCAGCTGCTCCAGGGGGCAGCTGGAGGCAGCACTGGGCTCCTCCTCTTCGCCCAGTCCCCCACACAGCGAGAGAGTGCTGCCATTCAGGGCGCTGCTCTCGTCGCAGCTCTGCAGAATGCTCCCAGCCAATGCTCCCCCTCCGCCTCCTGTGGCCTTCAACAAGGCCCTTCGCTGCATGAGCTGCTGTTGGTGCTTCATCGCCTGCAGGCTGCTGGACATGAAGCTCTTGGACTTCTCCATGCCATAGCGCATTCTCAGAGCGGGCGGTGGCGTGAGCTGCGCCTGCCCATAGTTGTAGCCTCGCTTGGGCAGCTTCGAGCGTCCGGCTCCTCCTCCGTTGATGGCCAGAGCTTGGGTGGTCAGAGGACTGCCCGAATTCGGACTCCCGCCGGACTTGGGCGACAGATGATGGTTCTGCGGATTCCCGGCATTGGTCATGGCACGCGTCAATCGTGGCCCCTGCTGATGTCCCCGCAGGCCAGAGCGGCGTTTGTGCACGCCCAGATCGGATCCCTCCTTGGTACTCCCGTTGGTGTGGTTGTGGCTGTTGTATTCTGAGGGAACGGGAGATCGCGCTTTAGAGGAAGATTCGTTTAGAGACGAATACTTACCATCCCTTGGCGTGGACACTGCTGGTGGTGGAGGAGGAGGTACTGGCGGTGGCGGCGGGGGCAGCTCCTTGGGTATGTGGAAGGTGTTGATTAGATTGTGCTGCAGCGACAGCAGCCGGAGATTGGGCTCCTGCTCGAAGATGGGAATGGCCGTGAGGCCGCGGCGATCGTAGTTGATGCGATCGGGCAGTTCCTCGCGCTCCTTGGCCAGCCGCTGAATCCGACAGATGCCATTCGGCTGCGGCGTGACAATTGCTCCGCTCACCAGCGTCCCTCCCGTGCTGCCCACCAGCGTGTTGGGCGTGGCAGCGGAAGTGGCCGGGCGGCAGTTGTTCGAGGCCGCCGAGGAGGAGGTGGACTTGGAGCGTTGACGGGTGATGCCCACCCCACGGTGCAGATTCCGCTGATGATTGCGCAGCTGAGCGGCGGTCCCATAGCTGCGCTTCAACTGTTGCTGCTGCTGCTGGGGATGACCCACTTGGAGCTGTTCCGATTGCTGTTGATGATGGTGATGGTGATGCTGCTGCTGCTGCTGCTGTTGGTATTGGGCTGCTGCGGCGGCGGCGGTGGAGGGCACTGGATGCCGCTTCTGGATGACATTGTGGCTTAGGGTGCTATGGGAGCGACCAATAGGACGCCGGCGAAGTCGTTGATTAAAACTAGGAACGAACGGTTCGATTTTCAGCAAAGATGTTTGAGGTAAGTAGTTCTGTTGTTGTTGTTGTTGTTGTTGAAGTTGTGGCGACGTGGTTGTTGCACCATTGACGGCGGCTGTTGTTGCAACGGATGTTGTGGGGAGAACTGTGGCTGGGACGGGAGCTGGTGTAGGTGTAGGTGTAGGTGCTGGCGACGGGGACGGCGACTCCGGCGCCTCATCATGGAGTGTGGAGTACTGCCTGCTGCGGCATTTGGCCATGGAGATCAGCGTGCGACGCCTGGCATGTGTTGCCGCCGCCGTCGCCGTCGTTGTCCTTGGCTGCCCTTGTCCTTGCACCTGCACCAGCGCCTGTCCCTGGCCCTGGCTCTGCCCCTGCACCACACCCTGGGCCGTTGCCGTGCGTGCGACTTCCACCTTCGAGTTTCATAATAGTTCTATCCGAGCGAGCGACTCCGCGAGAGCTTCCGACATGGTTCAAAGTGCTTTCCCGATTTCCTCCTCTCTCCCGAGCGTGCGCTTCCTAGCGTTGCATAATATGGGAGTATGGAGACTGCAGATGCAAAATCCTTAAGTCGAAACCATGGACCCTCTAGCCTCTAGCCAAGTACTCACCGAAAAGAGATGCAAGTGCCGTCCAAGTCCAATTCCAATTCCAGTGGAGAGGAGCCCAGATATGTATGCCGCGCACCTGGTTCGGTTATCTAATTTGCGATTGCATTCGGATTATGGATTACACAGATACAGTGCATAGATACTGTAACTTTTGGAGAAGCTCTCCTCTCCTCCTTTTCGCTCCACTTTCCACTTTTGACTCTCCACTTGAGGCGGGCGCTCTGGTTCCGTTCCGTTCCGTTCCGTTGCAGTGGCTGCTTCCTGGCGCTTCTCTCTCTCTACTATCCACTCTGCTCGTGGTTTTTCTCTCTTCCGCCCAAATTTTGGTTCAGTTTTAGTTGACTTTTTGTTGTTTTTTTTGTTGTTGGTGTTTTTATTTTTTCAGTCTTTTGGGGTATTCCTACTCGAATGTTTTTTCGAGTCGCGTCTCTGGCTCTGGCACTGCCACTGGCACTGGCACTGGCAACGGGTCTGGTCTGGTCTGGTCTGGCTGGGGCTCAAGCCTAAGCCCTCGCCCTGGGCCTGGGCCTGGGCCTGTGCCTGGGTCTCTGGGCATGTTTTATTAGTTTGTTTATTCGGGTTATACATATACATATTGGCGCGGTTGCCATAGACTTGTACTATGTACCTGGTGCAGTTAGGAGACAGTCGCGTCGCGTCGCCTCGTTGTCCTTATTCTACACACCGTTCTCCCTCCCGACTCCCGCGTCCCGCATCGCGCTCCTGCTCCGCATTCACATTTACCTATTGCCTATTGCCTATTGCTTCGTGATTTCTGTTATTAGTTTGTTTATTTAAAGCTCTTTTGGAGGCAATATACTCGTACCTGGTTGAGGTTGAGGTTGAGGCACACGGTAAAGGCGTCCTACTACCGCATCACCAGGACGACTGACAGCTAGACAGACACACATATCCACATTCACATCCACATTCACATCCACATCCACATCCACATCCAGCGCACATGTCTATGGGGCTTGTTGCTGGTGCCACTGCTTTCGCTTCTAAACATACCAAAACATTGGATTTACTGGGCTGCAGGCGGTACACCGCAATTGCTAGAGTCCATGGGAAATCATCCCAGGAATGAAGGCAATAGAAATGCAGTTGCACCTACATACAGATGAGGAATTGGCTTAAATTCTTCTGAAAACAAAAGTCGAAGGTTGAAGTACACACTATCGGCGAGAAAAGTGAATTACAGCTTAAGTATTGAATTTGCATGGAAACACGATCAGGATGTTGCAATTGTAAGCCAAAAAAGTCTCCTTTTCAATCTTGATTTTACACCAAATAACAAAAGAAAAAGACAAACTGCGGCAATGTGTACACACTTTCCCACCACTCCGCTGATCAATTGTGGTGTAGTACGTGGTCTCTCGCAGAAAATTTGATTTTGTTCTTTGTTTTGTAGTGTTCTCTTCATTCACCTTGGCCGTGTGCACTTTGAGGGGAAAAGTCGTTTGCATTAAAAACCCATTTCGCGGCTTTTCATTGCTGTTGTTGTTGCTTGTGGAAACATTTCTGATTTGCGTATGGCCCGCCACCGCTGCCGCTGTCGCTGCCGCTGTCTCTGTCGCTGCCGTCGACTATCCAGAAAGCAGCGAAGGGAACACGCACATACATATACTACATAATTGCCTGCCATCGTAATGGTTCACGTGCCAGCCAAGTGAGTGGTTTTTGGTTGCTTTGCTCTGCTCCGCTCCGCTCCTCTCCGCTCGTGCGAAATATGCAAAAGTTAAGCGACAACCACAGGCGGGTGGAGAGGGAGACGCGACGGCAGACCTGCAGACCTGCAGGGAATGCGCAGCGGTGGTGTTGTCCGCCACACACCTAAACAATTAGCCAAGTCTACAGCTGGGAGCGAAGAGTGCCCCACAAAAGGAAATGGGGGGGGGGGGGGGGGGGCGTTGCCTGATAGATCCATCGAAGACACTGCAACAATTCGAGTTTAATTGATGCCAGTGCCACTGCCACAGCAACGGCAACGGCAACAGCAACAGCAACAAAAATCGAATGTGCCAAAGCTCGGAGGAGTGTGCGTGCGTTGGCATTTATGAGGCCCCAGTGCTGCTCGCTCTGGCCGTGGAGAAAGAAAGCTGTCGAGGCTCCTTTCGGGTCGTTTGTGCCTGCCAGACAGGACAATAACTAAGCCGTTGATTGGCAGGCAGGCCAGGTGCGAGCGGTGTCTCCTATTAAAGTCTCACTTTTCGCCTCTTCCAGACTGCTCCTGATTGGTGCAATCAGTCTTGTCTCTGCGTTCAATGAACTTGCCTCGTGTTGCAACAAGTGGCAAGAGCTTGAAGCTTCTGGGAAATCTTTACATATATTCACAAATCTATTTCAAGGAACGATTGGAAGGAGATGTCCTCGATATAGTCTCTAGCCTTCCCCACTTCTGTGGAACCTGTGAATTCCCCAGCTACTGGTAGCTACTAGCTACCACTGGGGTCAAACTGATTAATTCCCTTATTTGTTTTTTGGTCCGTGCGCTCTTCGCTGCTCTTCCTACTTGATTAATTATAAATAAACCCAGCAGAAAAGACAACAGCAACAGCAAAAATTAACAATAATAAAGCGCGTTTCAGTCTTAATGTATGATTGTGTGGGTTGTTGTGTTTGTGTTTGTGTGTGGGTGTGAGGAGGAGGGGTGTGCATGTGTAAATTATTCATAACGGTATTATCAGCTTTTCTGCGCGCTGCCAGACTGATTAAATTGGCCATCGCACGTCGGGGGCCAAGCCAAGGCAAAAACGGGGGAGAGCGGAGCAAAGCACTTCGACAGAGGGCGCCAAAAGCTAATGATGATACTCACACACACACACACATACTAAGTGTGTTTGGGTGTGACCTCTGGGTGGGGTGTCAGCTCATGGCATGTTAAACAGGAGGTATAGTAACTACGTTTTTTTTGCCCCCACGCTTCACCCTCCATCGACCCCCTTGTGGCCTGAAAGGCACCTGAAATACAGCTGCCCCTGTTGCGATCTGCCCCACCTTCTGGTTAATATACCTTGAGCTGACATTCTCGTGCTCTCCGCTGTGCGCGCTATTTATCAACTCCGGCCGACTCGCATGTCCCCGTTACTGTCCTCTCCTCTGATCCAACCCATTCAGTGTGTGGTCAGGGACAATTGCAGCAGCGAGCTGTAATTATTAAAAAGTATATAACAACAGCAACAACAATCGAGATAATGAGCCCAAGAACAACACACCACAGGGGATGGGAGGGGGGCTTTCGAGCGGAAAGCGAAAGTGAAAATGTTGCAAAAGGTTGGAGAGCAGACAAAGGAAAGACCAAAGGTTGAACGCTATCGTGGCTCCCCTTAGTCCACCCAGTCGGCCACCCATCCGCCTGCCGTCTGATTCCGACTCTGCTGCACTCGTTATCTAGAGCAGCGGCGGGGACATGCTCCTCACGCAAAAGCCTGCAAAATTAATGGCCAACAAGGATGTCAACAGCAGCGGCAACAACCACAGAGAGAGCTACAACGGTAAATAGCGCTAACCAGGCTCCTGGGTTAAGTTTACATCCATCGCAGCAGGACAAACGGACCGCCAATGCTACAACAATGCTGCAAGTGCAACAGCAGGAGGAGCAGCAAGAGCAGCAGAGGAGCACCAGTGCGGCAGGCAAAGGAAAACTTTGATAAAACATTAAAGTGGGAAATGGAAAAAGTCCCTTAAGAATGAAGAAAGGAAACGTGAAAAGACTGCGCCCAGGCATTCGGACGTATTAGATTCGGTGGCAGGGGTTAAAGGTCAAGTTCTGGAGATTCCCCTGTCTCCCACACTCCTCCCTTCAATGCGTCAGAATAATCAATGTAAGCCGCCACCGCAAAAGCAATGCACTATCATGTACGATGCACTATGTGCTGCTCCGTCTGCGGTGATGCTAATATCAAAATGCTGCCGACCCAGACGACCGCAGTAATTGAAACATTTGGAAACGTCACCCAACATACCAGACACCAGACGCAGATGTAAACGATTTTGTACAGCTTAAGGTATACAGTATGCCTAGTATTTAATCGTATTTTGTTCAGTTTTCATTACAGGGAAGGCAATCAGTCAGCTGACTGCAGTTTTCTGCTGCTTCCCCTTGGAAATCGTAGAAACCGGGATCGCTTGCTAGTGGTCCCGCTCGCACCCGTGCCAGACTCCAGCTGGATGTAGTCCTTCCCGCTGGAAGCCACTTCCAGCTCGCTTCCGTTGAGTATTTGTGCTACGTGCGCCTCGTCGATTGTGCCTTTGAATATCAAAGGATATGGCCATTCGTGGCATATCGTGGGACCGCTATAGTCGCGCAGTGTCTCGATCAGCCTATCCAGCCGCAGCATCTCCTCGTGGTCATCGTTGAGGGCCCTCACCTCGTCCAGCAAAGCGGCCACATTGGATTCGAGCACCTGGAGAGTGTGACTAGAAATTAGATTAGCTGAAAAATCGCTTATTTTGCTCGATTTGCTTTGAGCAATGTGTGAATGAACGGGGTCGGGCGGGGTGTGGTGTGGTGGGGTGGGGTTCGTGAAGGCAGTACCCGTGCAGTGGTGTCGGATTACATTGACAGTAACTACGACGGCGTTACGGTCATTGATAGCTGCTTCGCGAGGGCCACTGCCCATTCTGTCCGTCCATCGTCTGTTATTTTGCCGCATTCGGCGTTGTCTGCGGCTCGGATTTCAGCTACAAAATCTTGTCACGGGCCGCGTCAATGTCGGGTCCAAATTAGCAAAGTCTCTGAACCCGGGAAACTAAGCTCATGTTCGATGCATGTTAGGGGGAGGCTCGAGGGCCCCTCCATCCTCATGTTAGCCTATGGCCCTAACGGTTTTCTCTAATTAGCGGTCCAAGTAATCACTGCACCCCCTATCGACAACCCCCTCCCCCTCCTCATTATAGCCCAGACATTCTAACATTTCGTTCCCAATAGAGGGGCTATAATTGCATTAACAGGTCCCAAAACTGTGTCGCAACTGTTAACAGCGGGCTGCTAGAGGGAATGTTACGCTAGATAACAGCGGGTGTGAGAGATACACTTGCGGTGAAAATAATAGCTACACCTTTACAAGTCTTTACAGTCTCAAATATAATCAAAGTTCCAATGGCAGAATATTTCGATATTTTTATTCGCGCGATAATGCTTTAAAGTACATACTACTTAGCTCATACATTTGTACTGTAGTGTACCTGTTGCTACGAACTCAAGTGTATGCACAACAGATGGGGATCGAGAGCGAGAGCGAGAGAGATAACGAAATTGGAACGGAATGCAGCCAGAGAGAGGCATTGTAAATACATACATAGGTAGGGGTAACATTTACAGCTGCTCCCCGCTAACATTCGGCAGCATTAAATGCAAACAAGTGTCACTCTGTGGTCGAGCGGATTACAACACTTGTTTGTGTGTGGGGTCAAAGATCCGAGCTGGGACAAAATGCAGCAGGCACGGAAAAGGGACGGGGAAAGGGACAGCGACAGGGACAGGGACAGGGATAGAGAGTGTTCAATTACCAAAAACTCAATATGCAAATTAATAACACATTTTAGCACTTGACGTACACGACCGCGCAAACTTTCAACGCTGTGCAGCAGCTGCCGGCGACGCTGCACCGCCGTGCTAATTGGCGACGTCATCTCGTTGTGGGCGGTGTCGGTGGCCGACGACCGGCGGGCAGCAGCTGCCGTTGTGATCCCGTTAAATATTTAATAGTGGAGCGGGGGGAGGCGACCACTGGCGACACTTGTCAAATTTTTGGTTCGTTTACCGAGAGCTTTTACATAGCGCTAATTTGTTCAAACTCTTTTTGTTCCACAATTTGGTTTTATTTTTTTCTTCCGTTTTCGGGTTTATTCGTCGTCGCGGCTTTTGTTCTATTTTCGAGTGTTTTCTAGATGCTTTGGGGGCTTTTCCGCGGCCTCTCTGGCCCAGCGCTCGGCGTTGAATGCGGCCCTCCCAGTGTGTGTTGTGTTGTGTGGTGCCTCTCCATTTGACGGACAGACAATTTGTTTACGTGCGTCAATCAGTCATACACTCTTCTCTCTCTCTCTCTCTCTCTCTCTTTCTTTCATTTAGCGAGAGAGAAGAGAGAACAAAGAATGAGAACCGAACCTTGTGTTTGTTAGTGGCAAAGCTTTTCATCGGTTCCGTTTACACGCACAGTCTGAAAGTATAATATGATTTTTGATCGTGTGAAAAACGCTGAAAGCTCTAAGCTCTACAGGCGGGAAGCTTTAGTAGTGTGAATAGTATTGAATGTGTCTCCTCAAGCTCGGGAATATTCGAATTTGGACATTATATTTTTATCATTTTAGGACTACGAGAGAGTAAGCTTCTTGAGATCCAATGTCGAAGAGCGTTGGGAGTGTACTGCAAGATTTCGACAGACTTTTGTTTGATACCTGAAGCACATCCGTTTTTACTCTACTTCCCGTAAGACTTCCTGCAACTCTAGGCAGTTCCTCAGAAGATATTTCACGGTTTGTATGCTTGTGAGGGGATCGTCATTGTATCTGTTGCTATTAGAGCTTAACTTTCATATTTTCCTTAGGTACAACCATCCAGGAATATTGCATGGGCAGAGACTGTTGCACCACTTTTCGGCATATTCATACGCGCAGGCCACAATATCTTTAGAGCACCGATTCGAAATTCTTGGCTTAAACGGCTCTTAGCCTTTGTTAAGCTCCACCAATCTGCAATCCCTGCCGCTGCTACTGCCAAGCCAAAACAAGCATCAGCTGTCGGCCATTAAAATTTTAATTTTGTGCACCATTTGACGCCATCTTGGCCCACTGGGCACCATCAGCATCAGCAGAGAGCATCACCGATGCCATCGCCATCGCCATCGCCATCGTCATGGCAATCCCGTGCAAAGCCCTTGGCTTGAGCGATTATGTTGATGGGCAAACGGAGGCTGCTTACCTGCATTGTCCGCTCCCGTCCCCCTGCCCCCCTCGTCGATAATACGCTCAATTCAATTTGCATATTCAGTTGTCCAATGAAGCGCACACCACACAGGAGGGAACAGAAACAGAGCCTTCCAGAACACCCTCCACCGTACTCCAAATCCAATCCAATTCAACCCACTCTCTCCATCCTCCTCCATTCATTCCCACCTCATCTCACGTGCAAACAAATGGTTTTTTCTTCTCCTGCCTTCCAACCATCCTGCCATCCTCGTTGGCCAACTTGGAAGCAGCCGAAATGTGCCGCTGACAGCCAGGCACGCATGAGGAGATGCTCCACCAGCAGCAGTAGCAGCAGTGGCAACAGCAGCTTCGGCTCCTGGCTCAAGGCTCCAGAGCAAATGGGGATCCTGCTGCTGCTGCCATGGCAACTGCTCGAGGCAGGAGTCCGCCTCACCTGCTGTTAGTCCATTACGTTAGCAATTTAACTTGCGCCACGTAAACATGATTATCATCTTAAGTGCAATGTGTGTGCGGGATGTGTGTGGGATGTGCGTGCAACAGAAGCCGAAGTCGAGTGGAGTCGGAGTCGGACTGGCAGTGGGAGTGGAGTGGAGTGGAGTGGGTGTGGCATCCATGGGGTATTAAGCGTTCACTTTGCTGTAAGCCAGTTGGCTCGCTGTTTAACAAGTTTCAATCTGCTTAAAATTGCAATTAATTTAAACGCTTTCTTTTCTCCATTATTGCCGAAACCATTGGAATAACAACGGATCCCAGACACCCACTTGCGCACCCACTCGCACACCAAATCCCGATTCCAATCCGGTTAGAGTGCTGCTGCCCTAATTGAGCTTGTCAAAATCAGGCAGCCACCAGCCAGGTGCTCGTGCCCGCTCCCGCTTCGCTCGTGACACCCATATAGCGGAGCACAGGACACGCAGCATCCGTAGCGGAACAAGTGGCAGTTCTGGACCCGTCAACATCATCAGTTGGCGGCCGGATCCTGATGCGATTGCAGCAGATTGAACCGCAGGAAGAATCGCCCACGCATTCGCCAGAGACCGGAGACCTCATCCCAGAGCCGTTCCCGGTGACAGTTGGTCCAGAATTGCAACAGAAGCTTGATTAATTTGGGGGCGTGCCCGTGTTTAAACATGTGGGCGTGTCTGGGACACAACACCATTTTGAGGCCCAATATAACGTGTGCGGAGTGTAGGGTATTCGATGAGGGCGGGTGTGCTGGACATGCGGCAAGCGTTTGTCTGGCAACGAAAGAAAACATAACTAGCAGTAGTATGGGAGTTATATCTTGTATCTTTAGGATGCCATACTGTCCTTTGATCTAGAAGGGTATCTAGCTTGATTTCTCTTGAAAATCTAATGCAATCTACTATTTCTGAAGTGCTGATTTTATAAGCCAAGTATTTGGAAAATATATTTTCCAAAGGGTACTAGTAGTAGTCGCATCCACCCCCCAGGGATTACCCATTTAAACTCTCGCTCTCACTTGTTTCAGGGGTCCTGACAGGAGGGTAAATATGAAAAGCGAGAGCCCACAGCCAGCGGAGAGTCCATCAAAAACACAGACAGTCGGGAAAAAAAGGGAAGCCCCAGACAACTACAACTGCATGCACATACATATACATACACATATACATTTACATAAACATATACAGATGCATAAATACATATATGCAGGCAAATATGTATACAGACGGACAGACAGAGATAGACACATCCAGAGAAAGAGAGCATCAGAAAGTACCGTTGACATACCCATTATCAGGAAAACAAACCGGAGATTAACTTGGCAAAATGTCTGCAGACATCAAAAAAAGCAAGCAAGCGGGATGGCAACAGTGGCAGGATAACGACTAGGACAGCGCCAGGAGCAGCACCAGGAGATGGACCACCAGATGGCGATGGTGAATAATATATGAGTCTGAGAGTTAGAATAGAGCGACACCGACCTGCAGACACACACACACACGCATTTGGTCTGCGGCCCTGTAAAAGTGACACATGAGCGTAATAACAGCTAAGACCTTCCTAAGCATCCGGCAGTCAACAACCACTTGCTGGATCCGTCCGTGGCATCAGGCTCTGTCCGGAGTACGCAGTACGTAGTCCGTACCACGGGCAACCCCCTTTGGCTGGGACGCCGCTGCACTCAGCATGATTACAAATTATAGCGTCTGAGCAGTCCATGTTCCTGCCTCTAACTCTGTGTCTGTGTGTGTGTGTGTGTGTGTGTGTGTGTGCGCTCGAAGGGGCGGACTTTGGTTGCCGCCCATAGGAAATATAATTCCACAACTTGTGCCGACGATGACGATGACGATGACGCCGCCGGGGTCGTCTGGGCTGAAGGCCTGCCAAAGCGGGGAAGGTGGCCAAACGACTAACGAATTTGGTGCTGCACGCATTGCCCTCAGTCCCCGGCCGTCCGCCCTCAGGCCTGTTCTGGTGCTGGATCTCTGGCCTGTGGCTGCTGCCTGGTCCTTGCCTTCTGGTGGTTGGCCAGGACCTGCAGACTGTCAGACCTTGCCGCTGGTTGGTTGACTCTTTGCCTCGGACTGGCTTTGATGGGAGTGTGCAGTCCGTCCGCCCCGGGTCCTCCCACCCCTGCAGCCTTCCGGTGCGTCCATCGTCCATCCCCCAGCCCCCAGTCCCGTCCCCTCTCTCTCTCTGTTTAGATAATTCTGTTAGCTTTTAATGTTTTCGTTGTTTCGTTGCTTGCTCTAATAACTTGATTATGCATTTGCCTGTAAATTTGTGGAAATGTCTGCTTTATAAGCTGCATTTAAGATGGCGTCGCCACCGCAGGGGGCTGCTGGGAAGGACACAGGAGACGTGAGACGGGGGACAGGATGCTGATGCGGATGCCGATGCTGATGCAAGCCCCCATTCTGTCTAGAGGGATTCTTCGGTAAGCCTAAAAGCATGCAATGGATTTCGAGTGAAAGTCAAGGTGAAAAAGTGATGGTGAAAGGCAGCCGCCTCAGGGGGGTAAAAGCGAGCTCCAGGAAGCGAATTAGCCATAAAATACAAACCATTTCCTTCAGAAACAACGACTCCTCCCTGCCTTGGAAATGATGATGGACTTTTCCTTAATTCCCCTGGAGTTGTAGATGGCTACCTTTTGCTCTTATTTAAATAATAATAATAACGACATCTATTTCGGTGAGCAATTGTGCATCGTTTCCTCTATCAGAGCATTATGTCCCGGCATCTAAAACTTACTTTTACTACTACTCCCATGCTTTATGACCACTTTCGTTCGCTTCATGTGCCTTTGGGCCCTTGGCTCCATGTGTGGGTGGGCTGGTGGTAAGGCGGTTAGGTGGCACGTGGCAGAGTGCGCGATTTCTCAAGGCGCAAGGTCAAGCCAAAGTAACCCACACAGGAAGACAGAGACACAGATAGATCCTGCGACCGAACACAGACCTAAATCCTTTTTGATTAAATTCAATGGTTTATATCCAATACTCGACCTCTTTCCTTTTTCTGTCTGAACATTTTATATGTCTTTGAAACGCATTATTTTCAGCCGAATCCCCATTTTGTTGTTGGTCCACCCACACACAAAAACACGCACAGAGACACAACCAACACACACGCACACCCACGCACACACAGGCACACAAAGAGACATAAAACAAAATGGAGACTGAAGACAGGAGAAAATAGATTGAAGTGTAATCATGGTTTTGAACTGCTCCTCGGTCATACATTTAATCCGAGCCAACGTAGCAGACACAAAATGGCCAAAAAACGACGACGACCAACGAAATGAGAGAGAAAGTAAGCGTCTAGCTAGGGTCTAGGGTCTAGGGTCTGCCCCGGCCCCCACCCAACCAATACAGAATATAGAACAAAAGACGTTGTAATTGGAAGAGAGGCTGGGGACTGGGGGCTGAGGGCTGGGGGCTGGGGGCTGGGGTCTGGATGTTCGTTCAGCTGTTGGGACTCGTGCGGCGATGCTTATTCCGCCTGACTGATTGGCAGCTCCTTTGTCTCTGCTCCCCCACATCAGGATGTCTTCGAGTGGTCTCCCGGCATCTCCACCTCTTATGCTGCTCCTTCATGTGCTATCTAAGTTTGTTTGAATAAACTTAAGCGAATGTTTTGTAAGAAGATTTCCTTTACAGAGCCAGAGAGAGAGAGTGGCTTGGCTCTGGTTGACACAACTACATATGGCTGAGAACGAGTACGAGACAACTGGGTGGGTGGGGGTGGGGGGAGTAGAACTGCAGTCAGAAGCTTCCCCCAAAATCATGGACTGACTTCTGACATCGCCTGAGCATCCTCCCCGAGAATCCTTTTCAAGTTCGCTCGCTTTGCATTCTGATTGCCAGGCACTTGTAAAAGGAGACTCTACTCTGCCTTACTCGTATCGATTCGGTTCGGTTCAATTTGCTTCGATTCGATTCGTTTTGGTTTGGTTTGGTTTGGCTATAAGTCCACCTTAAGCCACTTGACCCATGCATCCCACCGTACGGACTACGAGTATCATAATAAAACGTATAATTTTCAGCAATTTAGCAATGCCGGACAGGACACACAGGCAAACAAAGGCTTAGGTAGAGGCTCAGCTACAGGGACACATAAATACAGGGACAGAGACAGAGACGGAGACGGAGACGACGGAAGCGGAAGAGTGTTCGTTCGATTTTGAAATAATAC
Source organism: Drosophila miranda (assembly GCF_003369915.1). Lineage (NCBI taxonomy): Eukaryota > Metazoa > Arthropoda > Insecta > Diptera > Drosophilidae > Drosophila > Drosophila miranda. The sequence continues at coordinate 8,685,398 of NC_046674.1, read as the reverse complement.
TTAATGACCGTAAAATGATATAGTGAAAGTCAAGTGTCCTTTCGATTGCTCCTTTTGTGTGTTACGACCAGCCGTTTCGGGTGCTATAATCATTCTGCGGTTTGATGTTTGGACTCAAAAGATGATTGCAAATAATAATACAGTGTACGACAGTTGTGGTGTGGAATGACAGGTTGAAATTGATGCAATTTGTTTGGTTTCTGGGGACATAGAGAGAGTGTCCTGCCTCAAACAATCAAAACAGGAGTGGAGTAATATTTAATTCCCAAAATGACTACCTGCTGTATCTTTAATTACTACCAATCGGTAACTCAGGCAGGAGTAGCAATAATCTAAATTGCTTTTATACATTCAGTCCTTACGGAATGCCAAATGAAGTCTTAATCCTCCTCCTGCTGGTGCAACAACAACACTTCATTAAGGGGAATGACCATGGTCCATGACCAGGCCCCGCCCAACAGTTTAAAGCCCTGCAAAATGATTGAATATTCCAGCTCAATTGTGTACCAATTTCGTCTCCACCCAAAACAACACCTCAACAACAGTTGACCCTCTGTCCATCCATCATTATTTTCACTGTAACTCGACACTAGAGGTATTTTCCACACTCGAACCTTATTTGGTATGTGTCTGTTGCTTTTGTTTGTCTTAGCCTTTGGTTTTGCTATTTGTATCCGTGCCTCGTGTCTCTGTAGTCGAATATTCAGCATGGGGGGGGAGGGGAAGCAGAAGAAGGCTCTTAAAATGGTCATAAAGCAAATTGTGAAAAATTATTGTGTATATAAAATTTAATGACATGTCAAAAAGGATATCCGGCATACGGCATACGGCCCTACGCTCTCTTGTTGCTTCAACTGTGCTGTCCACTGACGGAGCTGGACAAATGGCGAAGGTCCTGTCCTGTTCTGTCCTGTCCTGTACTGTCCTGTCCTGTCCTGGCGACCATCATATCCTCGTGGGTGGACAGGACGTGTAATGTGCTGTAAGTCCTGCCACACATGACGCGCTGACAATTTTAGTTTAGTTGTTGGCGTATTTGCACGAGCACCAGTACGAGTACGAGTACGAGTATTTACCCGGACTTCTTTTGGGAACGAGGACAGTGACTGGGGACGGTGGACGGTGGATGGTGGACGGTGAATGGGGACGGACACCCAACAGAGAGCGACACACATAATCAAGAGCAACTTTATTATTTTGTCCAACCAACAACTATATGTACGAGTATTCTTCTCCCTCTCTCTCTCTCTCTGTGTGTGTGTGTGGGTTATTTTTATGCCCAGCTCAGAGCCCCGAGTCTCTACGAGTATATCTTTATACATATACTCGTATATCTGTCTGTTGTGTGGTCTTTATGCCCGTCATCATTATGCTTTTGCCTTGGCCTGGCCCGATCCGGCTCTGACCCAGCCCCAGCCCCGGCTGTGAGTCTTGTGCTTGCCTTTCGCCATTTGCCATGTTCGGAGCTGCACATTTTATAGTTTTCAAAAGTCACAAAAATGTCAATTGCTTGTCTTGTGCCACACGCCTCCCTCTTCCCCTTTCCCAGCCCCTTCTTTGTGGCCAAATGGCATTGAATAAATTATATTGTGGTCATAAAGTTGCAGCACCATGTTTACCCCACACACAGACAGACAGACATACAGACAGACAGAGGGACAGAACGACCGACAGAAAGATAAGGGGAACAAGGAGACATGTCCCTGGCTTATGTCATAATGGGCTATGCATTGGTATCTCGAAATCTTGTCCTGGTTCCGGACTCGGTTTATTTGCATGTGAAGCAGGCGTGGGCCCCACTCCCACTCAAAGCTAATCAGCGGCAGGAATTGATTTGGCGCCACAATTGGATCAACAGAACATTCACCTCACACTCCGAACCGCCCCCGATAATGACCCACCATTAAATGATAAATTATGGCCAAGCATGTGGACTGGGGACTGGTGACGGGGGACGGGGGTTGGTTCTTTTTTCGGGGGAGAACTTTTGAATTTTAATCAAGCTTTGAATTTGAGGCACTGGCATGGGTCTTGTGGGTCATGGCATTGGCCATAATTTCACTTTCATTACTGCGTCTTCTGCTTGGGAATGTCCTGTTAATGCCCTGCCAGACCATTGCCGAAAGGAGCATAAATCTATTTATGTGGTCTCTAGTTCCCTTCTGCGGTCTCTGGCGGCGTGGCTGTTTGCGCCCTTGGTAATTGAAAATATTTCAAATAATTCATAAAATTTTTATGCGATTTTCCCTCTCAAAAAGTAGTTTAGCTCTCCTCCAAGGGTGAGGCAGTCCTTGTCTCAAGTTATCAGATCGTATAACTCGGCGTAGATAATTGTTTTAATGATGTCATAACTTTGCCATTTGATATCGTACTTACCGAAATGGTTCCAACTGATTTATGTCCACCCCTCGCCATTGATTACTGTATGAAGTCAGTTTACTTTTCGGGTCATAAGTCTGTTGAAAATATAACAAATATTTGTGATAAATTGTTTCCACAAATTCGAATCGGAATAAAATTGGCATTAAATAGATTAAACTTGATTGGTTCTAAATATCACATCATCACACAGGAATCGAGCGTACATTTTTTGTAGCATGCCCAAGAATAGCCTAGACTATAGCATAGACTATGTACTTTGTTGTTTGATTCTGGGACCGACTCAGTAGCCCAAGGCATCGACGAACAGACAATGTGATGGACAGTATCTTCGCATTTTATAGTCTTTGGTAATATTTAAAGCTTTTGGCTGCTTAAACGATACCATTGCCAATTCATATTTCGTTGCTCGATTCAATCACTATTTCCCCAAGTGTATCCACTCCTTTCCCCCTAAAAAACTCTCCATGATTCGTGCCCAAAAGTGGATGATGCATCAGCGTATGGGGACGGGGCCCGTGGGCCTGGGGCCCTACTTGTAGATACTGTAGATAGGGGCATAGCATACGTAACGTAACCAGTTCGCCTCGCTCTCGACAAACGAGTAAATAACGGCGTTGCATGATTTATGTGGCCAAACAAAGCGCAACAAAACGACTGTTGCCTTGTCGGATCCCCCCGGGCGATGAGAGCTGTGCCACCTGAGTGCCCAAATCGCTGACTGACTGCTCTGCTCCGGTACGGTCCGGTCTGGTCCGTCCGGTCCGGCCGCTGTCCCTGCTCCACATCCAACCAATCCACCAATCCACATATCCATATATCCACAGCCACATCTGCGGGACTGCGGGAGCGCGGGACTGTGTGTGCGGGCGCTAACCACTTGAAAACGTTAAATAAGTTGTCTAACCACACATTAAACCAATTTGGCACTGCGCTGGCCGCCTGTCTGGCACCTTGGATAGCGTTTTCCTCTGGCCAGGGCACGGACCCGCGTCCTGGCCTAAGCCAGCCCAGGACCTCAGCGTGGGCACGGCCCACACACACAAGTCCCTGCTGGCTGCCATAAATCATAGGGCGACCCACGTATGTGACTACTTTGGCTAGGGGATCGATAAATTATTATTAGTTGGGGCTGTCCAACAGTCCTTGTCCTCGTCCTCGTCCTCGTCCACGCCCACACTCCACACTCACCCTCCGTTCCTGACGACCTCCATCGTTTTGGTATCGTTCGGAGGCGCGTGCAAAGGAAGTTGTTAGATCCCCAAAAAGGAGCGCTGACCGAAATCCTCCTCGGCGTTGCGGTTCAAATGCCTTTTAACTTAACAACTTTTTTTCTGCCCAGCCCCATCACCCCGGCTGCCAACACCCCGCACACAAACACACAAAAATCAATGGGTGACTTTGTCCTGCTGCTGCTGGTGTTGGTCCGGACCAGGAACAGGTCCCAGGACCAGTGCCAAGGCAAACCCTTAACGTTGTGTGTAAAGTGGACTTGACATGAGATTAACATCTTCAAAAGCATAGCTTAAAGTATTTGTTAGAGCACATTGAAGTTGCGCCCGAACAAGGTGGCAGAACCAGGACCAGGATCCGGGCTGACCCTTCACCCTTCCTTCATCCGGGACACCGTCCTCGCTGTGGGCGTCGTTTTTGGATAATTGCGTTCTTGTGCGCTGAGCCGTGGGCTTAACTGTTGCTGTCATAACTAAGCGAAAAGGTATACAATTTATGGAATCGAGTCCCCGCTCCCAGCTCCCATTCGTAGAAGCTCCACCCCGCGACAGGTGCGTGGGCGTGGACGTGGAGCGTCCTGCGAAATAAGGAAAGGGCCCCACGACACATGTACTATGTATACTATAACAATTTTCGTTGGATTTATTTCGTTGATTTCAATCGTTAAACAATAGCAAACAGAAGTCGTTCTTACTTAAAGCCTAATAGTGGTTGTTCTTGGTGGGGCGAGGGGGGTGAATGATTCGAGTCGTGAACGAGCCGCAGGTACATTTCTCAGTGCTTACAGGGCACGGCGGTGGCGCAGCTTCAGGCGACGCACGGTCTTATATTGGTATCCATCAGCAGCGAGAACAGCGGAATCCTGGCTGGCGTCCTCAACGGGAACCTCTTCGACTGGAGCATCAGCAACAACCTCCTCAGATGGGGGCAGGTAGTCGTTGGCGATTTCGGAGACATCACGACGCTGGCGGTACTTCAGGCGGCGCACGGTCTTATACTGGTATCCATCAGCAGCGAGAACAGCGGAATCCTGGCTGGCTTCCTCGACAGGAGCGTCCGCAAGAGGAGCCTCAGTGGCAACCTCTTCAGATGGGGGCAAATATTCGTTGGCGATCTCGGAGACATCACGACGCTGGCGGTACTTCAGGCGGCGCACGGTCTTATACTGGTATCCATCAGCAGCGAGAACAGCGGAATCCTGGCTGGCTTCTTCGATAGGAGCTTCCTCAAGAGGAGCCTCGGTGACAACCTCCTCGGATGGGGGCAGATATTCGTTGGCGATCTCGGAGACATCACGACGCTGGCGGTACTTCAGGCGGCGCACGGTCTTATACTGGTATCCATCAGCAGCGAGAACAGCGGAATCCTGGCTGGCTTCCTCGACGGGAGCGTCCGCAAGAGGAGCCTCAGTGGCAACCTCTTCAGATGGGGGCAGATATTCGTTGGCGATCTCGGAGACATCACGACGCTGGCGGTACTTCAGGCGGCGCACGGTCTTATACTGGTATCCATCAGCAGCGAGAACTGCGGAATCCTGGCTGGCTTCTTCGATAGGAGCTTTCTCAAGAGGAGCCTCGGTGACAACCTCCTCGGATGGGGGCAGATATTCGTTGGCGATCTCGGAGACATCACGACGCTGGCGGTACTTCAGGCGGCGCAAGGTCTTATACTGGTATCCATCAGCAGCGAGAACAGCGGAATCCTGGCTGGCTTCCTCAACGGGAACCTCTTCGACTGGAGCATCAGCAACAACCTCCTCAGATGGGGGCAGGTAGTCGTTGGCGATTTCGGAGACATCACGACGCTGGCGGTACTTCAGGCGGCGCACGGTCTTATACTGGTATCCATCAGCAGCGAGAACAGCGGAATCCTGGCTGGCTTCTTCGATATGAGCTTCCTCAAGAGGAGCCTCGGTGACAACCTCCTCGGATGGGGGCAGATATTCGTTGGCGATCTCGGAGACATCACGACGCTGGCGGTACTTCAGGCGGCGCACGGTCTTATACTGGTATCCATCAGCAGCGAGAACAGCGGAATCCTGGCTGGCTTCCTCGACGGGAGCGTCCGCAAGAGGAGCCTCAGTGGCAACCTCTTCAGATGGGGGCAGATATTCGTTGGCGATCTCGGAGACATCACGACGCTGGCGGTACTTCAGGCGGCGCACGGTCTTATACTGGTATCCATCAGCAGCGAGAACAGCGGAATCCTGGCTGGCTTCCTCGACAGGAGCGTCCGCAAGAGGAGCCTCAGTGGCAACCTCTTCAGATGGGGGCAAATATTCGTTGGCGATCTCGGAGACATCACGACGCTGGCGGTACTTCAGGCGGCGCACGGTCTTATACTGGTATCCATCAGCAGCGAGAACAGCGGAATCCTGGCTGGCTTCTTCAATAGGAGCTTCCTCAAGAGGAGCCTCGGTGACAACCTCCTCGGATGGGGGCAGATATTCGTTGGCGATCTCGGAGACATCACGACGCTGGCGGTACTTCAGGCGGCGCACGGTCTTATACTGGTATCCATCAGCAGCGAGAACAGCGGAATCCTGGCTGGCTTCCTCGACAGGAGCGTCCGCAAGAGGAGCCTCAGTGGCAACCTCTTCAGATGGGGGCAAATATTCGTTGGCGATCTCGGAGACATCACGACGCTGGCGGTACTTCAGGCGGCGCACGGTCTTATACTGGTATCCATCAGCAGCGAGAACAGCGGAATCCTGGCTGGCTTCCTCGACGGGAGCGTCCGCAGGAGGAGCCTCAGTGGCAACCTCTTGAGATGGGGGCAGATATTCGTTGGCGATCTCGGAGACATCACGACGCTGGCGGTACTTCAGGCGGCGCACGGTCTTATACTGGTATCCATCAGCAGCGAGAACAGCGGAATCCTGGCTGGCTTCCTCAACGGGAACCTCTTCGACTGGAGCATCAGCAACAACCTCCTCAGATGGGGGCAGGTAGTCGTTGGCGATTTCGGAGACATCACGTCGCTGGCGGTACTTCAGGCGGCGCACGGTCTTATACTGGTATCCATCAGCAGCGAGAACAGCGGAATCCTGGCTGGCTTCCTCAACGGGAACCTCTTCGACTGGAGCATCAGCAACAACCTCCTCAGAGGGGGGCAGGTAGTCGTTGGCGATTTCGGAGACATCACGACGCTGGCGGTACTTCAGGCGGCGCACGGTCTTATACTGGTATCCATCAGCAGCGAGAACAGCGGAATCCTGGCTGGCTTCTTCGACGGGAGCTTCCTCAAGAGGAGCCTCGGTGACAACCTCCTCAGATGGGGGCAGGTAGTCGTTGGCGATTTCGGAGACATCACGACGCTGGCGGTACTTCAGGCGGCGCACGGTCTTATACTGGTATCCATCAGCAGCGAGAACAGCGGAATCCTGGCTGGCTTCCTCGACGGGAGCGTCCGCAAGAGGAGCCTCAGTGGCAACCTCTTCAGATGGGGGCAGATATTCGTTGGCGATCTCGGAGACATCACGACGCTGGCGGTACTTCAGGCGTCGCACGGTCTTATACTGGTATCCATCAGCAGCGAGAACAGCGGAATCCTGGCTGGCTTCTTCGATAGGAGCTTCCTCAAGAGGAGCCTCGGTGACAACCTCCTCGGATGGGGGCAGATATTCGTTGGCGATCTCGGAGACATCACGACGCTGGCGGTACTTCAGGCGGCGCACGGTCTTATACTGGTATCCATCAGCAGCGAGAACAGCGGAATCCTGGCTGGCTTCCTCGACGGGAGCGTCCGCAAGAGGAGCCTCAGTGGCAACCTCTTCAGATGGGGGCAGATATTCGTTGGCGATCTCGGAGACATCACGACGCTGGCGGTACTTCAGGCGTCGCACGGTCTTATACTGGTATCCATCAGCAGCGAGAACAGCGGAATCCTGGCTGGCTTCTTCGATAGGAGCTTCCTCAAGAGGAGCCTCGGTGACAACCTCCTCGGATGGGGGCAGATATTCGTTGGCGATCTCGGAGACATCACGACGCTGGCGGTACTTCAGGCGGCGCACGGTCTTATACTGGTATCCATCAGCAGCGAGAACAGCGGAATCCTGGCTGGCTTCCTCAACGGGAACCTCCTCGACTGGAGCATCAGCAACAACCTCCTCAGATGGGGGCAGGTAGTCGTTGGCGATTTCGGAGACATCACGACGCTGGCGGTACTTCAGGCGGCGCACGGTCTTATACTGGTATCCATCATCAGCGAGAACAGCGGAATCCTGGCTGGCTTCTTCGACGGGAGCTTCCTCAAGAGGAGCCTCGGTGACAACCTCCTCAGATGGGGGCAGGTAGTCGTTGGCGATTTCGGAGACATCACGTCGCTGGCGGTACTTCAGGCGGCGCACGGTCTTATACTGGTATCCATCAGCAGCGAGAACAGCGGAATCCTGGCTGGCTTCTTCGACGGGAACCTCCTCGACTGGAGCATCAGCAACAACCTCCTCAGATGGGGGCAGGTAGTCGGTGGCGATTTCGGAGACATCACGACGCTGGCGGTACTTCAGGCGGCGCACGGTCTTATACTGGTATCCATCAGCAGCGAGAACAGCGGAATCCTGGCTGGCTTCTTCGACGGGAGCTTCCTCAAGAGGAGCCTCGGTGACAACCTCCTCAGATGGGGGCAGGTAGTCGTTGGCGATTTCGGAGACATCACGACGCTGGCGGTACTTCAGGCGGCGCACGGTCTTATACTGGTATCCATCAGCAGCGAGAACAGCGGAATCCTGGCTGGCTTCCTCGACGGGAGCGTCCGCAAGAGGAGCCTCAGTGGCAACCTCTTCAGATGGGGGCAGATATTCGTTGGCGATCTCGGAGACATCACGACGCTGGCGGTACTTCAGGCGTCGCACGGTCTTATACTGGTATCCATCAGCAGCGAGAACAGCGGAATCCTGGCTGGCTTCTTCGATAGGAGCTTCCTCAAGAGGAGCCTCGGTGACAACCTCCTCGGATGGGGGCAGATATTCGTTGGCGATCTCGGAGACATCACGACGCTGGCGGTACTTCAGGCGGCGCACGGTCTTATACTGGTATCCATCAGCAGCGAGAACAGCGGAATCCTGGCTGGCTTCCTCAACGGGAACCTCCTCGACTGGAGCATCAGCAACAACCTCCTCAGATGGGGGCAGGTAGTCGTTGGCGATTTCGGAGACATCACGACGCTGGCGGTACTTCAGGCGGCGCACGGTCTTATACTGGTATCCATCATCAGCGAGAACAGCGGAATCCTGGCTGGCTTCTTCGACGGGAGCTTCCTCAAGAGGAGCCTCAGTGGCAACCTCTTCAGATGGGGGCAGGTAGTCGTTGGCGATCTCGGAGACATCCCGACGCTGGCGGTACTTCAGGCGACGCACGGTCTTGTAGCGGTATCCATCCTCTCCCACGACAGCCGACTCTTGGGCGATTTCTCCGAGGGGAGCATCGAGGGCAACTTCCTCTGCTGGCGGGACGTAATCGTTCACGATCTCGGAGACGTCGCGACGGTGCCTGGTTTGTTCGACAGGAATCACTGCAGCCGTCGCGGCGGCAATGAAGATGCACGCAATGAAAAGTTTCTGCAATGAGTAAGGAATTGAAATGTGTGTGGTTGGAGATAGGTAGGAAGTAGTCCTGGTAGATTCTCCTGGGGTTGGGATATTCACCATTTTGAGTATAGATCTCCAAGCTAATTGTTTTATCGATGGAATCTATGGGTCGAATGATTAATAGTCGCAATTTGTCGGCATATTTATACGCTCTAATGTTTGCCAAGCGGTGTGGCGCGGCGCGGCTCTGCTCGGCTCTGCTCGGCGCTCGCATAAAACCAAACAATGACCGGCACTTTGTTTGCCAGCAAACAGCAACGGAAACCGAATCGGAATCCGATTTCGACTCCGACTCCGACTCCGAATGGAACCGATACCAAAACGGTAACAAAAGCAGCAATCCCAGCAGAGCTTTGGTGTGGCTTCGATGGATTTGCAAGCCCAAGCTCCAACATGCGCCACTCAAGCCTTCAAGTGCCCAAGCGTTCCCCCAACAGCCTCCGTCTCGTCTTGGATTCTGCCTCAGCATCAGCTGGGAGCTGTGGTTCGGCCCAACCGTGCATTCCGCCGCTTGGGCAGAGGGGCCACTATTCGATGATTGCCCAGTGCGGAACTAAACGCTCCGCTCCACTCCACGTTTCGCTTTCATTTTCGTTTCGTTCACATTGTTTTGGTTACCTTTTGTCGTTCGTTGCTTCGAATGTTTTCACGGTCAAGTGCGAGCATCGAGCAGTGAGCATCGGTCACTCTTAACAAGATCTAATGCAAAAAATATACAACAAATAATAGTATTCGAATATTTTAATGACAGGCGTAAGTATTTGGCGTCGATCCATAGCCATACACACACACACACACACATCTTTTATTAATAGCTCCGAACATTAATTTCTCAAGTGTGGCTATCGGTAATTTGCGTACTACTCGCACAGCAAGCAGTTCAACGAACTGCTCAAGATTGACGGCTGAGAAAAGGTCGCTCGCACGCTTGTTTGTAGCTCTGGCTCTGGCACGGGTAGCACGTTCTATTCGTAACTGTTGTGGCTGTGAAGGCAAATCGAGCCAGATCTTCAAGTTTAGACATTTAACTGCAGCTTCCATGTACGCACTGCTTGATACATTTTTATCATGAGCAAAAAGATCCAAACGCACTGCTTGATCTCTTTCTTCTGCAGGAGTAAGCGAACCATTCATTCGCGTTTCACCAATAAACTGCTTAATCGATTGCTTCTAAAAGGGAAAATGCACCATCTACGCACTTCTTGATCGATTGCTCATGCATAAAGGGAAAAATTGACCAGCTAGAACCGTACGGCTTGTTTCCTTTCTTGTTGAAGTGCTTATAATTTCAAAGCCAATGGAACGAAACCTCCATGTTTCAGCGGTGCACTGCTTGCACCCTTTACTCTGAAGCCAAATCGAACCAAATATACTGCACGTAGACTGAGATGATATGAGATGATGAAGGCGTCCTATTTCCGGCGGCAGCTCCACCAGGGCCTTTTGGGGAGATATCGATTAAGAGAGCTTCGGCAAAAGACCTTTCTCCTCATCAGAGGCTAAGTCGTCCGGATCCAGATTCGGATGCTCCTAGATGCTTCTGGTCTAAGCAACCATCCAGTCCGTTCATGTCATGTCTAGTGCCATACGGCCATAAGAAACATTTGGTGCTCAGACATGTAAATTTTACGGGGCAGAGTCTATCCAGTTTTATTTAGTGTATTTTTAAATGCTGTGGACTGCTTTCTTCTTTCAATGTTATCGATGTTGCCCCCGATGATTTAATCGAAGTGTTGAATTGCTGTTCAGCAGTTTTGTTTTTATTTTCTCTGTACTTATGTACTTACCACCAGATTATATTGTGAATCTTAATTCGAATTTATTCAGGATTGATCTTAACAAAAGAGCCACATCGATATCTGATCACAGCCACATCTCGATAATGTTATCGAAGCAAACACCACGCGGAGGAGCAGTGTCCTTTTAATCAGCTAATTGTCAAACAAAACAACAGCCAAGTCAGAGGAGAGCTTGGTGCTTGGTGCTCGGTGCTTGGTGCTCGGTACTTGGTGCTCGGGTAATAAAGTATATCCTGTTAACCCTGCCAAGCAGCAAAGATATCAAAGATTTCTCTGAAAATATGCTGCACAAGCATCGGCGGCAGGGGGATGGGAGCAGAAATCAACAACAGCTTACAAGTTCTGGGCATGTTATGCGCTGCCGAAAAACTTTGGCTATGAAATTCATAAACTTGGCAAAACAAGCAGCTTGTTCATCCGAAAGGAGCGGAGCAAGCAGGAGAGGCAGACACAGACAAGGACCGGGGGGAGGAGCAGGGTAGGGAGTCACAGTTCGCAGTTAAAACTTTTCACAAATCATGCATATGATTTTTTGGGCACTTTCACTTTGGCGCAAGGACTAATTAAAGGACAAAATTGGGTAAGTTTTTCCTGGGCTTTAAGAGTCATCTCATCTTAAGGTTGCGTGCCCCAATGTGTGTCAAGTGGCAGTAAGTGCAAAACAAAACAAATGGAGTGTGCAATCTGCTGTAAACAACCATAAATTTTGCGAGCTCCTTCGTTGCTGCCAGGGGAACCAGCCGAACTATCGCCATCATAAAGAGGGCCACAACCAGGCCCAGGACCAGGCTGAGGCCCAGGCGTCCCGTCCCCCCATCCGATGCCCAAGAACCATCCAAGAACCAGCACCATCTTTATCGCAATCATTCACATCGCCACTTGTGAAATCATGGCAGGCCACCGCCGAGAGATGAGTATGCGTATATTTTTGGTACTGCCGGGCGGCAGGAGGAACTACGAAGTAGGAATGAGAGAAGGAACCGGAGCATGAACATCCTACGACACATTATAATATATATAAACGATGTTTCATGACAATCAATTTGTTACAATTCAATAGACACACTCGGTATGGTTCCATATATGTTGTGTTGTGTTGTGCTCTCATTTATGTGATTATTTGATTTGTGTTCTGACGTTGACATTCATACGAACACAACAGAACAGGCATAAACCCAGCCGTACAGAATACCGACTAGAAAACAGTCCAGATCTGGGTGGAATCAGTGCCCGACCGAAGCTGCTCTCCTCTTCGCATAACGAATTTTATGAACTAGAAAGTATCATTAATTTAATACGCATTCGCATACGCAAACAAGCACATTGATAGGCGAGTGGGAGGGGTGTATGGTATATGGCATGATAAGTGTATGCATGTGTGGGTATATGGTTACTGAAATGTGGGATCTGTGGCATGATGCGGCCGTTAGTTATGCTCTTGATCATTGTAATGTAAATATGGAAACGGCACTCGCTCGCTGTCCCGTCCCGTCCCGTCCTGTCCCGTCCTGTGGTCCCTGGCCCTGGCCGCGTGCTATCATAAATAAACATTCGACACAAACACAATAAATGTCAAAAAGTTTCGCCATTATCCGCTTGCCAGTTAATGTCCTTGTCGTTGTCATCGTCCTCGTCGTCGTCGTCTTGAAAGCATACAGCGCTTTATTATTTTAATGATTCTGCAAGTAGAGAAAGAGAGGGCCCATCCTGTCAGCACTATGGGGTCTGTCCCTGTCCCTGTCCCGGCCATATCCCAGGCCTGGCCCTGCTCTACGTCCTGTGGCATTGTGTTTACATTTGTAATTCAATTCGCGACCAACCGCTTCCCCCGTATCCACCCGAAAAACTCCACCATCTCTAGCTACAGCTCCACGGCTACAGCGGTTCTCTGGCTGTGGCTCTGTCCGCTGGTTATTATTTTACATGTCGTTCGCTGGTTCACTATAATTTATTAGCAATTTGCATAATTTTCTTTCATAAAGCATTGCCACTGCTCTCCGGGCTCCGTGCTCCGTGCTCCGCGTTCCGGGCCCTCTGCTCCGCTCCGCTCCGCTCTCCATTCGCTTTTAATGCTGACATCGCGCCGCGTCCGTCAACTCTTTTGGTCCAGTGTTATGCAAATGTGTCGCCTCGTAATATCCATGAGTTCTGCCCAGTTTACGGTTATGCTCGATCGTTATCAATGCTACACTTTGTGGCCCGATTATTGTTGTTGCTTGTTTTTGCTGCTCGTTCACTGAATCTCTGAATACATCTCGAAATTTGCATTCACAGCTGCTGCCAATCGACAGATGTAGAGAAATCAAGCGAAGGTCTCCGAGATCGCAGAGGCAGCAGCTGCCGGTAAATGTTGGATTTTGATGGGTAAATATGTCCAGGATCCGAGTAAGGCCAGGCAGAAGGCTCTACTGAATGAGACACGTTTCTTGGACCAAAAAATATCTGCAAAGACTGTAGCATGAAAGATACATATATGTGTGTGCCCCCTGCTCTGACATTCGTTCAGAGTACCCTTTCGGATTCCTCACTTAAATAAATACTAAATAAATAATAAAACAAAGGATCCCATGTATCATTTCCCCAAGCTGATTTTCTCTCATTATCCTAATGAAAATCGTTGAATTTTCAGCATCCCATCGCCTCGCATCGCATCGTTGCTCCGCAGCAGCAGCAGCAGCTCTGAACTCTGAACAAACAAAGAACGAAACGAAAGTATCTTTATTATCTTTTAGCACTTCAGGAATTGTTTTTATTTTTCCTGCACTTTTCTGCTCTTTTCTGCTGTTTTCCTGCTTTTTCTTCTGCTGAACTTTTGGCTGCATAAACAATTAAAAATTAATTTTAAAACTTTGCCCAAAGATAAATGCAGGATGAGGGGAAGGAGCCCAGGGAGGAACCAAGGAGTGAAAGGCAGCAGCCCAAGGATCGAGATCCAGTTAGCTCATTAAACCCGCCACATGGTCTTGCGGTTGTGTCTGGGGCAACTTTCCGATTGCCAGAGTCCCAGAGACCCGGACTCTGGGCATCATTATGTAATCTGTGGGGGCAAGCATCTGCTTTGAAGTCAATGAAACTAAGCGAAAACTATTTAAAATACAATTTAGTGCAAATCAATCGACAATGGATGGGTTTTGCAATTAGGCATCCCAACAAAACAGAGCACAGAGTGGCAGTGTGGCAAAGTGGCAGAGGGGCAGAGGGGCAGCCACAACCGCATGCATACTTACGAGCTAACAAACACCCTCTATAGTCGCTGTATATAGAGACAGAGTCAACGTTATTTCATAAACACGCTCAAGTGATTTGGCAAACTTATGCCTGATTGGCCCCGTAGTCCCGTGGCTCCAGCCACAGGCTCAAGCCCCAATTGCTAACCCGAAGGCATCAAGCCCGAAGCCCCCAAACCCAAAACGAGAGACCAAAGCCCAAAGCCCAAACTGAGACAGAGAGAGATTCTCTCTGTTTATTTGGCTGTCTGTTTGCCCTGACGGGGCAAAGGTCTCCGGGAGACAGGGAGTCCGGGAGTCCGGGAGCTCCACTGTTTGACTTGAAGGTATTAGAAACTAATTTGTACAGCAGCCAAAGCAGCCGCAACGACAGTACAGTAGAGTACAGTACAGTAGAGTAGGAGAGTGGAGGAGTGCCGGAGGATCAGAAGAGCATCTCGGGGCAAAGCTAACCAGGATACAAACAGCAATTGTTTGCCTGCTGTCCATCCATCTATCCATGCTAGGCTTTGGCCTTAGTTGGCCATCCACTTTGGTCGGTCGGTCTGTCTCTTTCGCTGTTTTCGGGTTGTGCTTTGAGCCCCTTTGTACAGGCCCAAGACAATAAGTAAAAAATCCAAAGGCAGGCCAGGCCAGGCCAGGCCAAATCCTTAACAATAGCTGGAACAGCAACAACAGATGGCTAAATCATATGCCTTGCCTCCGCTCCGAGAAACAACAAAAAGGGGGCGACATAGACAGACAAAAAGGACACACCAGTCTCGTCTCGGTTTTTAAGTCGCTTGCGGCTTAAATTTTCTTAAATGTTACATTGTCTCTGGCAACGACAACGGCAACGGCAACGACACAGAGACGGCCACCTGCCTCTGTCGACCCGGACATGCCATCGCTTTTTATGGTTTAACTAAACAATCTTCTCATGAGTAAATATTTTCGGTCATATTTTGCCATCCAGCAGATGCAAAACTTTACAATGAAGTTGGCTCTGGGATGCTGCTGTTGCTGCTGCTGCTGCTGCTGCTCCTTGGATAAGTACATTTATCTTTAAGACTAAAAACCATAACAATTTAGTGTTGGAAATTTTCGAGATACGCATTGCAAAATTTATACAGACAGCCCCACTCCTTGATGGGGATGTTGGTCCCCTGCGTGTGTGTGTGTGTGTGCGTGTGGGTGTGTATCTGGCAGATATTCGCACAAATATTTACCCGGGTCGAACATTTTATCTGAATATGCAGAATATGCTTAGCTAAGCCAAATGTTGTTGCCTCTGCTCCGGCCATTGCTGTCCTTCTGCTGTTCTTAAATCTGAATAAAATCCAAAAATCGGAAACACCAAGAAGACATATTCATTTCTTCATAGCTTAGAAGTTTTTCAAGCCCAGAAACTTGGGCGCAAATTTGTGAAAAAGTTACAGGAGAAGCAAATTACATAGCATATGAATTCAATTAAATGTTTAAACGCAACATGTTGCATCCCAGTTCTGTACCTGCCACCCAATGATCGCCCCGCTCCGTGGCCAAAACTTTAACAATTTCTATAAAAGATGTCATTTTTTGGGGGCTTTTGCAGACCATTAATTTTTTGTTGCTTTTACCATTTAGATTTTTAAATTATTTTTCAGCAAAAGTGTATCTTTTGCGCATAATTTATGGTCAAAAATTTGGACAAAACTGAAACGATTTCGGGGAAGGAAGATTTTTTAAAAGTTCTGGAATGCAAATCGAACGGTTTCAGCTGAAGGAGGGCAAAATGATAAGGACTTTAATTATTAGATGTATGTTAGAGAAACTAAAAAAAAACTTTAGGGTCCTTTGATCCTTAGAAACACAGTTCAAATGGGCTTTTCTTTTTATTAGATTTCCTACAAAAACATGCAGTTCAGGTTATCAGACATCAAACACCATTGACACATCAGCGGCATACATTTTCATTTGGGGTTGACATTCCCGCCATCAGATGCCACTCATTCGCACTCGAGGGGGCCCGGTGGTTCGTCCATGAATGCGTGAATGACCGAATGAGTGAGGGACTGCACTCGTATTTGAAGGGTATTTACATTGATGATTGTTGACATTTGAAACAAATATGAATAATACCTACCGCTTGCAATTTGCAGATTTCAGTTTTCATTTTCCATTTTCCAATTTCCAATTTCCACTTTTCAATTTTTTATTTTTTTTGTCATGTAACGAGAAATCGGAGAGTAGGGAAATTCCTGGAAAAAAAACGAGTTGAAAATTTTTATGATTCATCTGAATACGAACCGGAGCCGGGGCCGGACCCCGAGCCGGTGACCGGCCACCGGAGCCGGGGGCGTACTTTTCATTATGGGCATTAAATTTTTGTGCATTTTATAATTTAATTGAATTTTGCATTTTATTTTTTATCGCACTTTTCAAAAGCTAATTTATGATTGCTCAATGCGGCATGTAATTGCATACAAAAGCCTTTAATGATGGGTTCTCTCTGGAGCTCTACAGAAATAGCTGTGGGTGTGTCTGTATTCGTGTGTCTGTGTATCTGTGTATCTGCATTCGTATCTATGTACATGGTGATTGGGATTGTGTTTCTCCTCCTCCTCTTTTCGCATTATGACAGTCCATAATTATATTCATTATTAATGATAACAACAAAAAAACAAAAAGCGAGAGCCAGCGAAGAATTATTAACGATAAAAGATGATTAAATTTAAGCGAATTTAAAATGGGAATCCATAATTAACCCAGCCATAAATATAGACGTGTTTTAATCTTGGGCCAGAAACTCCTCAAATGTTCACCGAATAGTTTTGCCCACCGCTTCGACCGCTCTCCGGCAGTTCTGACCAGCAATTAGCGACTGGGAATTAAGTGCTCATCAGTGCGTCGTGTCTGTGTCGGCCAGGAGCTTAGGGCCCACCCCGACTCCAATCCCATCACTGCATAATAGAGCCAACACACAAATTAGTCGAAAACCCGGCTAAAGCCCGGCGTGACGTCGTAAACAGAGCTGGAAATGCGCACCCAACATGCACATGGCTCTGGCCTTAAGTGGAAGGAGTCGCAGGATGTCGGAGGATCTCCTTGCAGCAGCAGCAGGAGGAGGAGGAGGAGGAGGACGAGTAGCATGAACAGTTCCACTGCCAATTGTAACTCCGAGTTTGGTCGCACGATTAATCGTCGTTGCAAATTGTTGGCACGTTTTCAATTGACAACAGAAGAGTGCGTCTGGGACTTGCCCGTGGATTCAACCCCTAATTTGCACTATGACCCATCCCGTTCAAAGCCCAATCCAACCCAACTCAACCCTCTGCCATACTCTGCTCTCCTCCCCTCGTTTGTTGTGTGTAAATCACACGGTGTTTGCTCTCTCACTCTCCTGTTGCATCTTTTACGTGCGTCAGGTTTTGCTGTGCGCCACTGCTGCTGATGCCTTGATATCGAGGAACTCTCACCCCCCCGACCCCGACCACGACCCCGACCAGGTGGGGGTCGTATGTATCTCCCCACCCCGCGGTTCTCCCATTTGACAGGCCGTTTTAAAACGCCGACCACGACGCCTCCGTCGTTTATTTTGAATGTAATTTTTCAAGTCGCGACAGTCTTCCAGCCTTGGACCATTAATCACGCGGACAAAATGCGATTCTACCATAGCGATGAGGAAACAAAAATGGAAAAAAGAAGCGAAATAAAGAAGGCAAATAAACAATGGGGGAGAAAATAAAGAAAAGTGAGAGAGAAAAAAGAGCGAGAGCAGAGCAAACTTTGCCTTGACGAGGCAGTTCTTTAATTATACTCTGCCCCAAGGAAAGGTAGCTGGGTTGGCAGGGAAGTTTCAAAGATCCACAGTCTTCATTCAGATGAATAGATTAGGCCCTAAATGACTAGAGCCCTTATCAATGGTTTGGGGCAAAGATAGAACTGCACTGCCCACACCTGCAACTATGGACACTACACTTTCTGCTCTTTCTCCGACTTAGACTTGATTTATTCATACGATATTTTCTTCTATTGAATAATATCCAATTTCAGATGTAAATCTCCACCCTTTCAGCGCATAAACCGAGCTAAGCGCCTTAGGGTATGATCAGATTCGACTTATTTCCGGTTGGAGAGAAAAGTGTTGCATACTCTCAGGCGGAGGCGGAGGCGGAGGCGGAAGTTGATGCCTGCCTGGATGCCTGAATGAATGGAATGCTTCTGCCGCCTCCTGGACTCGTGGACTCCTTCCTCTGTTGCTGTTGCTTTTGTTGCTGCTCGTTGACTTTGTTAATAATGATGTTGCTGTTTCTGTTGCACCCCCCACTCCTCAGACACCCTCCTCCACCGCGCTGCTTTTGGCGTATTTTTAGCAATGAGGTCACGTGACTGACGCCCGTCGCATTACAGGGCCTTTGTTTGACAGACACCCCTCGCCCGCGCCACCCCTTACCCAGCGAATGACAAACTAAATGCAATTTGATGCGTGTCATGCCACCACACCCACCCCCCTAAACGGGGGGGTGAAAATGCGTGGTAATCATTATTTGTGACAATTGATGAACGAAATCAATTTTTTTATTAGAGCTGAGCCCCAAGGATCAGCCCGGCTGAGCGGCACTCTAAGCTGCTCCCAGTGGCAGTTGTGGCAGTTAATAAATATTTGTCACGCATGGCTTTGGGTGCAGTGCAGCGACACATGGCCTCCTCCTTCCACGCCAAGCAGGCGGCAGACGGCAGGCAGAAGGCAGAAGGCAGCAGGCAGCAGGCAGGACCTGTCTCTGGCACCTGCATTGCGTTGGAATTGGAACCGGACAGAGCTGAGCAGAGCTGAGCAGAACAGTGCCCGCTAGTGCACGGTAGTGCACGGCAGGCAGGGCATAGCAGCTTAGGCACGTGACAGCCATGAGCCGGGTGACCTCGTTGGGGTCGCCAGGATGTGGACTATTCCCACGACTTGTCACCTCTCGCACACTCGCACACACACACACACACACACGCACGCTCAAAGTGACATGCAGCAACCGCAATAGTCGGTGTGTGGCCCCTCAGAGTGTATGTTGGTCAAAGTTGAATGCCTCTTGAATGCCCGAATGCCCGAGTGGAATACCAATACCACAAAGGGAAGCCAGGCGGCAGCCACATTTTGCAGCCATTAATCAAATCTCCAATTAATTTGCCACAATTAATTGTAGTGATAATTTGAGGTTTCCCTTTACCTTTACCCTCCACCAAGCATCAGCCACGCTTTTAAAATCATCATCTCTATTTGCTTGGATACTCGATACTGGCTGAATACCGGCTGAATGCCGGCTGGAAACTGGCTGGATACTGCCTGCCTGCCTGGCTGCCTGCCTGGCGAAATGCAATTTGATTTTGGCTCGTAAATATGATGGAGCTTTAAGGATTTGCGCCGCTTGGAGTCGGGGGCAAACCCTATTAGCAGGGAAGCAGGCAGACTGCCAGTCAGGAGGGAACATGCGCCAGGCTTATCATTATTATTTTCCATCATTGTCGACATATAATCAGGTTCAATGACGAGTGCTCACCTGCTCCTGTTGCTCCTTTGGCCATCCAGACAGATGGGATAATAAATACAGTGAATGCCTGGAGCCGGGGCAGGGGCAGGGAGCAGGGGCAGGGAGCAGAGGCAGCTGTAGCAGCCTTTATGCAGTTGTGGCTCTTTATTGAAAAATGTGTGCACAATTCGAGAAATGCAGCTATGTTGGTGCTGGTGCTGGTGCCGGTGCCGGTGCTGGTGCTGGCCCTGGGCTGCCGCCAGAGCAGTCGATGCCGAAGCCAGACACAAATATCAAATATTATTGAGTGGAGCACGGAGCTCGGTGAAAGGTGAACCATTGATGGAGTGTCGGAGTGTAGAGACACCATCCCATCCCCATCCTCATCCCCATCCCTTCCCGCCTGCCTGGCCTCCAATAACAGCGCTCGGGCAGGCAGGTTGCCGGTTGCCAGAGCAACCTCTCTACAACCGACCCTGCCCCGCCCTGCCCTCTCCTCTCCTGCCCTGCCCACCGTTACCATAGCTGTGGTCCCTGGTTCTCCGGGGAGTGAACCAACTTTGTTTATAAACATTTCACGTTCAGCTTTGGTCCGTTCCCACAAATATTCCGCTGCTGCTCCAGCACCAGCACCAGCACCAGCTCCAGCTCCAGCTACAGCGAAAACTTTTACTATCAGAGAGAAAAGGATGATTTTTATTTGATATTTTTCGAAACAATGTCAGAGAAAAGTGTGCTCTGCTGTTCCGTGCTGTGCTGCTGCCTTTCCTATAAATTAAAACAAATACCAGCCAGACTAGAAATCGTGTTTCGTTGTGTTTGATTTGAATACCAGCTGCAGGATCCACACCACTCACATTTAAGGAGACAGCCTGAGAGATCCCTCGAGCACATACACCCAGCATCATCATGCAGAAGAAGATTGCCCCCGAACAGCGGCCGTACTGCGACAAGCGGCTGCAGGATGACCGGGTGAGGAGGCGGCGCACCATGCACCTGGTGCACGTCTCGCAGGCTCAGAAGAAGTCCGCCAAGCGTCCCCTCAACGACTGCCCCTTCTACAGCATGACCTACGGCTTCGATGAGCTGCCCCTAGATCCGGTGAAGGAGTTCCTGAAGGAGAAGATATGTAGGTATCGGCTGCGTAAATATCCCCAATCCGTACACCAATTGGCGTTCCACTCTCGACTTCACAGCGCACATGCAGAACGACAACATTGTGGGTCGCTGCAATCGCGAGTTCGACTTTCATTCGTACAACCTCGAATTTGTGAAGGATCCCTACGACGAATGCGACGATGACAGCCTCCAGGAGCTCCAGCTGGAGGACATCGTCATGCCTGAACAGTTCGAGGCGCTGCGCGATGCCAAGGATCACACGTACAACTTCAATCAGCTGGGTGAGTGTGGCACGCACAACAGAATAGGGTTGGGATGGGATGGTATGAGAATGAGAATGGGGACCAATTAAATTGAACAACATTTGCGCATTATCTCAGGCGTTTGGTTCGCTTCTGTGGCAGGGGCAGGGGCACGGACAGGGGCATGGGCAGGGGCATGGGCAGGGGCAGAGCTCACGCTCGCGGGGGCTTAACCGACAAATTGCCAGACATTTTGCGTTATTCAATGAGTGAGAACTTTACCGCAAAAGCATAACACTTAATACTTTATTAAATGCGAAAAACATGCCCCGACAGGCAGCAGCGGCAAACAGCGGCAAACAGCAGCATCCTCCTAGCCTCCTATCCTCGTATCCCCCTGCTTTTTCCACATTTCCCCCCGCTCGCGTTTTCCTCATTTCCGCCACCTGCTGCTGCGCTGCTGCTGTTCGTTGGAAAATTGTTCACCTGTAAACATAAAAATTCCAAACATTATCCTTTTAACATAAAATTTTATAACCGAAATGTGAAAAAAAAGGTAAAACCGAAAAACAAATGCGTATGACATTTATTTGAATATCCTTTGGGAGTGCAGGACGACGGCATCCGGTTGAGGCAGTGCCACGGGGATGTCAGGGGTGTCATGGGTGACAGGGGGTGCCAGGGGGTGCCAGGGGGTGCCGGGGGTTCCAGGTGTGGGAGCAGGGCAGGGCGCGGGGTCGAGTGACTCTACAACATGTTTATCATAGTGTTTTATTTAGCATTTACATGGACAATTTTTATGTCTCTCTCTTTTTTTGGTTCGACAATACCCTTCCAGGACGTGGAGGGACATGGGTTTCGGTATAAAACTTGAGATTGGGATCGAATTTGATAGGATTTGCCGAAGCATTCGGTGATCAGTCCAAAGAACACTCTCTTGGGGGAGATTTGGAAACCTTTCCTAAGAAACCTTTCCATAAGAATATAGAACCCTCTATATTGTCCCCCTGAGCCACCAATATCTCTGTCATGGGACCCCAGCAAGGGGCATACCCCAGTCGCATAGAATCCCCTTCGAACCGTATCGCTCGTATCTCCCCCGGCTCGGTGTCTCGGTCCCTGGGTCATGGAGCGACTTTTGTCGCTAGTTTGTAATAAAAATGTTTCATTTTTGTGTCTAGTTTTTTAATATTTAATGCCGGGAATGGATGCTCCCCTAGCCGGCGGGGGGACTAATAGGAGGGCATGTTGCACAATGCCATAAAAGCGTGTTTTCGATAGAGAGGACATTAGCATAAAAATGTGACAGCCGCACCGATAGCCGCCACAGCGCGGAGGATGCTCATCCTCTGTCCAGGGATCCAGGTCCCACTCGCACTCCCGCTCCCCAGAGGGGGAGGGGCATATTCTCTTTGTCTGTGTAGGTGTGTGTTTGCGTGTGGGTGTGTGTGTGTGTGTGTGTGTGTGTGTGTGTGTCCGAAATGGAAATTAATTTCAGTTTAATCATTTTAAAATTGAACTTTGCTGCCGTGACTTTTATTTAAAACAATTTTCATGTTGCACAAACAAGTTTATTTGCACTGCCTTTGAGGCGGGCCGCGACGGACAAAAAAGAAGCGGAGCGCGGAGTAAAAATCAAATTTGAAAAGTCCAGACAGACTCCTCTGTATGTGCACACACATAATATATCCTCCCGTATATATTGCACACACATATCAAGTCGATGGTCAAATATTAAATGACATTTTCAATTTTCATTTCATTTTATTGCATTTTTTTCCCTCAATATTTTCTGGTTTGTTTTCCCCCCTGGCTGCAGCCTGCAATCAATTTCCCTGGATTGACAAATGGATGACTGGCGGTAATAAATAATCGTTCATATTTACATAACGCTGCATTATTTCAAATTTGACACCATCCCCGTCCCCCCCCCCCCCCCTGCCCGTCCACCTATACACCGACTGCCCCCCAGTGCGACCCAGTGAGCAGGAAATCTATGAAATGACCAGCCAACTGCTGGACCTGTACTGCCAGCGTCGTGTAAGGATCTTCTACTTTGATTGTGGGACCAGGTCCTCCCTGTGGACGAATCAGCTGAGACGGCAGCACGGCTCTCCCTCGGAATTGATTGCCGCCTACCGGTCGCCAGCCGCCAGACATATGCGGGTCAAGACGCTCCAGGAGAAGCCCAAGAAGGAAAAGTTCAAGCCGGGAGACCATTACGCACTGCGCACCCCAGAGGGCAAGTCCCACACTGTGACACAGTCCACTTTTTGCTACAGTTTCCGTACATTTTAGAGTGCCGCAACGAGCTGATCCGGATGGGCAAGGTCATAGACAAGCTGATTGAGCCCGCGATCAAGGAGGCCGAGTACAACATTGGCCATGGCCAGCTCCAGTATCCCGATCCGCTCAGCTGCGCAAAAAAGCATAAAAAAGATCCAGACAGAGTGGGTTTTCCGTTTCGTTTCCGCTTATAATCCTTATAATCCTTTTTGTAGAAAAAGTATCCCTGCAAAGTGGGCAAGAAGCTTATCTGTCGCGAGGATTTCATGACCAATGAGGAGTTTCTCTTTTGCCTCAAGAAAATGGAGGCCACGTGAGTGTCCCCCTGCCTCCTGCCCTTCGCAGTACTGTATTCCTCGACTCCCTGCAGACGCTTCTCCTACATGTCGCCACTGCTGCCGGTGGATCCCGAGGATCAGAAGCGCTCCATGATGATCAAATATCAGAAGGCTCTGGACGAGGCCGACTCCAAGTTCACCTTGAAGATACAGAAGCGCTACAAATGCCTAATGAGGAGTGTGAGTAAAAAGGGGGTTCTACGAGTAGATGATAGTTCCGGGGATACGTGTAAACGTGTCCACGTGTCGTACAAACAAATTCTGAATTATGCAAGGCATCCGAAAAAACAAACCAAAAAAAAAAGACAGAAAGAAAGAGGCAACAAAAATTGAAAGCCCAAATACCCAGCCCGCAATGAGACTCCCTGACCATAAGACCCATAAAAAACCCATCAAAAGTGAGCACCAGGCATGGATATAAATAAATTTTATCGTTGACTCCGTGGACTCCGTGGACTACACTCTTGACTGTGACTCGGAGGCCGAATCCATGTCCATGTCCGTGTCCATGCCCGTGTCCGAGGAGGAGGCGCCTCCTCGTACATAAAAAATGATAATAATAAACTTAATACAAAGTAAATATGTGTGCGTGAGCGTGCGAGTAAATTAAGCTGGCCCCACCTCCCCCCCCTTGTCGCGCCATCCTCACTTTTTCCTGGGAACGTGCTTATAAAAATTATATAATTCATACCTCGTAAATATTATGGTGGTCGGAGGTTATGAATAACGTGATTAGTTGTTAAAAAAAAACAAAGAAAGAACCATAATAACGTGTGTGTGTGTGGGAATGGGACTGGGAGTGGGAGGGGCGTGAATCACACCCAATTTGATGGAGAGGCCCTTAAACATTCTGAATCTGAACCTGACTCCTCTTTCGTTTCATTTTTGCAGATTTCTATACTGCAGGTGGAGACATATCCATCGAGACTTATACGCAAGGCCCTGCGATTCATTGATGACAAGTCCCCGTTGCTACGCGACGCCTGGAAATTCATACTCCACGAAGAGGTAAGTCCATGTCTGTGAGTCCCAGAGTGTTCCGGAGTGTTCCGGAGTGGATGCGGAAGTGGCAGTGTCTCTGGCAGCGTCAACATTATTAGCAAAACTTAACTGGTGCTCGCTCGGGAGAACTTTTGCGCCGAAAAAGTTTCATCCTGGCATTGCGAGAGCATATTAAACACGCTCCTTCTCAGGCGGAGGAGGAGGAGGAGGAGCACCGGGAGGAGTAGGGAGTGGAATGAGATGAGATGACAAGTGACGGGGCGCGTGTTGATGTTTTGACGTGAGCGCCAAACAAAGTTTGGCAGGGATATAAGCACCCAGCAGCCAGCAGCCAGCAGCAGTCAAGCACTTGCCTGCTCCGACGGCAAATCAGTGCCCGAGTGCGAGGCGGCTTAATGAGCATTAGCCAGATACACACATGCACACACAAGCACACAGCTGTCGAAAGGTATCTCGTCCCATTCCACACTTAATCCTTAACCCAGAAAAACGCCACAAGCGCCAGGGGGAAAGTTTCGAATTAGTTCTCCTTTCCCTTTCCCTTTCCCTTTCCCTTTCCCTTGTCGCTTTCCCCGAAGAATCAAAGGCAGGAACCATGTCTAATGAACTCATTTACAGCAACATTGGCCCGAACTGCCGCCAGAAGTTATATTAATGGATTACCTGTTCGTGGGAGACCGCGGCGTGCGCCCCGACGTGGCCATTCTCATCATCGTGTGCCTCATCGATCTGCAGGAGGACTTTCGCTACCACGTCAAGCGCACGTTCCTCCGCTACCTGCTGCAGTGAGTGGAGTGGCATCGGCTCTAAGGTTCCCCAATTACACATGCTCCCCTGATTCACAGATCGACGATGGAGCGACGACGCCTGCAGCTGGAAATGGACCCGCCCGACTATCCCATGCTCATCATCGTTCCGCCGGTGCCCTGGCGCTCCAATCTGCTGATGGGCAAGAGTCGCATATGCGAGCTGCTCATGATCTCCCATCCGACCGTGCAGGCTCTGAATCGACTCTGGTACGATCTGTACGATGATCTGGTGGTGGTGGATCTGGCCCAGCTGCTGCTGGCCCAACAGCCGATGGATGCCGACACCGTCTGTGCCTTCGTCCAGAAGAGCTGTGCCGAGGTCAGGGATGTAAGTGGACCACCAAGACTTTGCTGCGAAGACTGACATTGACCTAGTTCCCTTTCTAGTTGCTCCTGACCGACTGGCTGCCGCGCTGTGCGGATCTGATGAACGACATGCGTGTCACGTGGAGGGATATGGTGCCCATGTTCGGGAAATACGGCGGCAAGGCGGCCATCCTCTTCCACTGCATTCACGCTCTGATGTCGCGGCACCTGAACGGCCTGATCACCAAGAGCATCAACTACCTGTTCAAGGTGCTGTGCGCCTACAAGGATGGCAACAACATCGATAAGTACTCCATGTTCGATCCCAACCTCCGTCGCACGCCCATGATGACGCTGATCGTGTCCGTGGTGGGCGCTCACTTCGACAACGATCCCATCGAGATGGGTCCCGGCGTCCGTCCGAATGCGAATATCTATGTGTTCGATGACGACGACGCCGACCCCTTCCAGCAGCCGTTGATCAATGTCTTTGTGGACATGTCGCCCGAGGTGGACGACGTGGCCCAGTTCGAGATGGACCACGACCACAAGCTGTACGTGTATCCGTACATGAACGAGCTGCCGCGCATCTTTACGGAAAACTTCAAGTCCATACTGGCCGTGGGCTATGAAATACCACGCCTCGAGTTCATCATGTCCGGCGGAGGTGAGTCGGTGCGGTGGTGCCACCAATTTCACTCGCATTCAACGGATTTCCTGCTCTATAGATTCCGAAGCCAAGGGTTTTCTGCAATTCATCGACGAGGATCACGATGATTTCATAGATCTTTGCCAGAAGGTCGAGGACATTGTCAAGATGAATTGGCGCGGCGTCCACGTCTATCTGAAGCCCATCTACAAGTACTACTACGGACTGTTCCAGAAGCTGATCTTGCCCATGGTGGAGAAGACTTGGACGGATAATGTGTTGCCCGATTTGTTGGTGAGTAGCAGTAGGCCTCCACTGCACTCCACACCCCTCCCTGGTCCGTGCCCTTAGGGCTCTGTCGTCTAGCAATGGATTTAATTATTTATTTCGATTTGATTATACGCAATGATGCGTAGAATTAACATAAAATTTCATTATGCAATATTAATAGACTGCTGACAGACAGGACAGGGCAGGCGGCAGGGGGATTCGGAGGCTGGGAGGCTGGTGGGATGGTGGCAAAAGTGCCTGGCAATTTGTGTAATTTGACAAGAGTTCCACCTTGTCTGCAGGCCTTCTACCATCCGCCTACCATCCGCCGTCCATCAGATTTGTGATTTCTCGATTTCCTGATTTGTTCTCTGGGATATGGTGCAGGCACCATGCATTGTTTAATTACGACTCTGCCTCCCAGCCCGACGACTGTTGACTGTACAAATTTGGGCATCTGTCTGTACTTAGACAATCAGTGCATTAACGATGATGCCAGTGACAGGTTCACAGGCTCACAGGCTCTGCTCCGCTCTGCTCTGCTCGGTCGTCCTTCATCCGCCCAATTAACCCCTTCCGTTCGATGGCCCCCAGGCAGCCATTGCCACTGCCACTCTGCCACTCCGCCACTCCACCACTCTGCCACTACAGTTTGCTTGTTCGCATTCATTAAGTTTTATGAAACGACCGACAATTTCCTCTTCTCTCGATTCGTCGGTTCTGGTTCTGGTTCTGGTTTGCGTTTGCGTTTGGGTTTTTTGTGCAATTTATATAAAATAAAAATTACTTCCGACTGCGAATGCAGCAGCAACGGGCCCGGCCCGGCCCGGCCCGTGTCCGTTTCCATGTCCGTTCATGCATGTAATGCGAGTGCGTCTCGGTCCACACACGAATGGAGTGGATAGTGGATAGTGGATCAGTGGTGCACGCATCAACAGGGGTTTGGGTTTGGGTTTGGGTTTGGGTTTGGGTTTGGGTATGCGGTTGCATGTGCTGCATACTGATTGCTGACATTCGACTGTGCCGTGGGGTTAGGAACTGTAACATTTACAATTAAAATTAACAAGTTTTCGGCAGAGCCCGAAACCCCCCGTGAAACGCATTGAACAATATTGATTGCAAATCAGAGATAAAACTGGATAAAGGCTATACATACATATGTATTTTTAATCTAAGCACTCTCTCCCTCCCTCTCTTACATGTGTGTGTGTGTGTGTGTGTGTGTATATACTAAAACCCCTCTCCAAACTGGCCACTCCACCGCCCCTGGGTCCGGGTGTCCCTTTCTTCCTGTCTCCCAACAGGTTGTCCAAGAGCTATTGAAAAAACTGCGAGCCGTGAGCGATACGACCTATTATCTGCGCGATTTCATCCCGATGAACCTGTTCATGCTGGACAACCGACATGTGAAGCTAACGCTGCGGATGTATGTCCAGAGTATCTACGATTTCATAATTGATTTTTATAAAGCCCTCAATTGGAACGAGAACCGAGCGTAAGTACCGTGCGGCATACCCTGGAATCGGTGCAGAGGGGCAGATTGCCGATTGCATCAGCTAAATGAAGTGCAAGTGCTCTTTCACTTAACTTTTATGCTGACTCCTCCACTGACTGCCACTTAATAGATAACTTTTCCATATGTGTGTGCATCCGCTCACCCGCTCACCCGCTCACCTGTTCACCTTATCGTTTTTTTTATTTTTGTTTCTGCCACTTCAGCATCTGCGAGGAGCTGGAGGAGATGTCCATGAAGGCCGGCGAGAGGCCGGAGGAGACTCCAGAGGTGGTGGCCCTGCAGAACTACATCAACGAGTGTCGGGAGATGCGCATATTTGCCATAAAGGATGAAATCAAGAACGTGTTGAAGCGCGTCGTCTTCCTGCTGACACACACATACCTGACCAGTGAGTGCATGAATGCAGCCCGAACTCGAACCCGAACCCCAACCCTTGGAGCCTCTGGTTCTGGCTCTGCTTCTGGTTCTGCTGTTTGTGCAGCTGCCCAAGCCCAGACCTGCAATGGTCTGGTCCTGGTCTACCTCTCACTCCATCTCTCCATCTCACCAGTTAGGGTTTTGTTTGCTTTAGACACTGTTTGCCCATGGGTGGGCAGTGGGGCAGAGTACAGTAGCAGGAGTCTCTCGCTTAACATAATTAACCTCAACTAACAAGCAGAGAGGAGTCTACTAATTGGTTTTATAATTACTTGCGGTGAGACACACCAAACATTGAGCTCCGTTAAAACCCCCGAAAATGCAACATAATGAGCTTAACAAATTCATGAATGTGTGAAAGTTGCTTTGACAACCGACAAATGCAGACAGGCTCAGGCCCCCGCAGAACTCTCTTCATCTCAGACAATTGCGAGTTATCGTCAAGTGTCGAGTCCTGTGTGTATCTTTCGGATAGCTGCCACAATGTCTGCGTGTGTGTGTGTGTGTGTGTGTGTGGCTTACACGGCTGTAAGCAGATGTAGATACAGATAGGACTTGTCGGGGGCCCATACAGTTACAGGACTCTCGTGACGTACATCTAATTAATTAGTTTGTTCCGAAAAAGAAGCACTCGCGCAGCCAATTAATTAAGAGTTAAGCGCAGTTAATTAGCAATGTGTAACAATTCGAAAGAGGGCTAGAGCGAGAGCGAGATGGAGAGGGATGGAGAGAGATTCCTCCAGTCATCCTTCAGTCTAGTCATGGTCTCATCTGTATCCTCCTTCTACTGCTACTGCTGCTGCTCCTGCTACCAACAGGCGACGAAATCCATCTGAATACACGCACATTTACCCTGCCCGGTGAACTGGAGGAGGTCCTGGATCTCAGTGCCGCCCGACTGGCGGTGGTCCGTGACAATCTGGAGTTGGCCTTGCGGTAAGTGAAATGCAGATTATATACAGATCCCCTGATGCTAAGCTGACACGACCTTCCATTCCGCGCCATTGGCCTACAGCGAGCGGCGGGCAGAGTTCGAGAAGCTGCTGGCCCAAGAGAAGCGGACGATGGACGGGTTCCGCATTCGCGAAATCCGCGATGTGCTCACCCTGGAGGAGCTCAAGGAGCGGGTGGATACGGTCGATATGCTCTTCACGACCATTGAGGTGAGCAGAAAGGACGACAAACCATCGTCAAACTAGTCTTAATCGTTGTTCCCCAAAACAAAAAAAAAAACAGAATCTAAGCCGCGAGGCAAAGGCCATCAATGTGGAGGAGACCCTGCTGCAAATCGATGTATCCGCCTTCCCCCTGCTGGCGGAGATCATTGAGAAAATGGAACCCATCGAGAAGCTGTGGAAGACATCCTACGAATTCGAAAAGGATTATCTTATTTGGTAAGCGACTGGCGACATTTGAGCCCATTGCAATTATACTTTCGGACTGCAAAACGGAGGACTGCGCCAGGTGCCAGAGGACACAAGTGTGGCGCAAAATATTTGTCCACATCCGAGCCATCATTTCCACTGGCATTGCTCTGCACGTAAATCCCAATACCAATTCCAAGAGCCGATTCCGACTCCAATTCCGACTCCAATTCCTATTCCAATTCCTATTCCGATTCCTATTCCTATCCCCATGCGAAAATGCCAGCACAAAGTTGAGTTCAAGTGCGGCGTAAAAATAGTCCGATTTTGAGCTACGACGAGTGCCCAAAGGGCCAGGGCCAGGGCCGGGCCAGCTTATGATGCTTGCCACTATTCTCTTCTCCAGGGAGAGCAGAGCTGCAGCTCCTCCCGCTTCCATTTGTATCCCACTTTTTTTTTGTGTGTGTTGCTTGTGTACTTCTATTTACATCTCTTCTCGGTGTCCTTGCAGGATGTTCGAGCGCTTCGAATGCCTTAATGCGGATGGCGTGCGGGAGCAAGTGGAGAATATGCACAAGGTAAGTAGTTGCAAGTCGGAAGTTGTCATGCCGAGCCATGCCATGGCCATGGCCATGGCAGGGAGTCATCGCCAGAAGCTGGCGGAAATAAAAACCAGCAACGACCGACAAAGTTTGAGCTGTTGTCGGATTTCTATAGCTCCTCCACTGGCCATCCATGCATGGCTCTCCGGCTTTAGTTCCCAATCCTGTCGCTCTCCTCTCTTTGTGTCTCTCCCTATGTCCATCCAGCTGTCTGTCTCGTGTGTCTCTTTGTCTGTCTGTCTGTCTGTCTGTCTGTCCGTCTGTAAGCCAATGTAGCAACTAAAATGCAACTAAAAACCTCAAGCCACCTCGGGCGGCAGTAGCAGCAGCAGCAGCAGCAATACTACTACGGACTAGCCGGGCCATCACCAGCAGCACAAAAAAAGAAAGTTCCACTTGGCAGCCGAAAAGTATGCAAGGAAAAAATGCCCAACATATTTGGCGGCTGCTTCGGAAGCCAAGTCCCAGCAGTCTCGACTGGCATGGTTGGGGTTGGGGCTGGGGCTGGGGCTGGGGCTGGGGCTGGGGCTGGTGCTGGGGCTGTCCCTGTGTCCCTCTGGGGTCAGCAGGGCTGAAAAAAAGCTGCCACAAAGGCGCAAAAGGAAAGTCAGTTGAATTGAATTTTTCGGCACAGCTGAAGCGGCAAAGTGGGGACGCAAGAGACCCCTTAAAAATGAAAAAAAAAACAAAAAAAACGAGTACAACAACAAGAAAGGAAGCCTCAAATACCCTCATTGAAAACCTGTTTAAAAGCATATCTTTCTTATGGCTAGAGAAACATGTCCTGCATATCCTCCATTATCCACTTATCGTCCTGTTCTGTCGCCGGTACCCCCTCCTGCAGATAATGTACAAGCTGTCCCGCCAGTTGGCCTACAATCCGGTGGCCAAGCGGGCCGCCGAACAGATGCGCATGAAAATCGAAAAGTTCCGCATCTACTTGCCCGTTCTGGACTCGATTTGTCGCCACGGACTGGAGAAGCGGCACTGGGACCAGATATCACAGATACTGGGACGCAAGGTTAACCCGAAGCTGTTTCCCTCGCTCAAGGACATGATCGACGTGGAAATCATGAGCATACTGCCGCAGCTGGAGGAGATTGCGAATGCGGCGGGCAAGGAGTACGACCTGAACCTGGGGCTGAAGACCATGCAGGCGGACTGGCGGGATGTGATGTTCGAGGTGCTGCAGTACCGCGACTCGGACACGCACATCCTCGCGAGCATCGACGACATACAGACACTGCTGGACGACCACATTATGCGGACGCAGGCCATGAAGCGATCGCCCTTCATTGTGGCCCTGGGCTCCAAGGCGGACGACTGGGAGGCCCGGCTGCTGCTCATCCAGAACATCATCGATGCCTGGACCCAGGTGCAGGTCACGTGGATGTATCTGGAGCCCATATTCAGCTCTGAGGACATCATGCGACAGATGCCGCTCGAGGGACGCAACTTCAAGGCCGTGGACAAGACCTGGCGCCGGATCATGAAGAATACGATCAAGGACCGCCATGTGATGGCGGCCACCGAGTACCCGGAAATGCTGGAGATCTTCACCAAGGCCATCGAGGATCTGGAGACGGTCCAGAAGGGCCTCAACACGTACCTCGAGCAGAAGCGTTTGTTCTTCGCTCGCTTCTTCTTCCTGTCCAACGATGAACTGCTGGAAATCCTGTCCGAGACGAAGGATCCCATGCGGGTCCAGCCGCACTTGAGAAAGTGCTTCGAGGGGGTGAGCCCTACCCCCAGCTGGGATATTCCCTTTCCATCCTTACGGTCTCTTTTCTGTTGATTAGATTGGCACTCTCACCTTTGACGACCAAATGGAGATCACGGAGATGATTAGCGACGAGGACGAGCGCGTTGCCCTTGTGCGCAAAATCAATCCCCAGGCGGCCAATGTAAGACACTGGTGCCTGCCACCTGCCCCGTGCCCCCTGCCTCCTGTGCCGGATGTTTCGTTGATGATTTCCCGTTTTTGCAGGGCCTGGTCGAGATCTGGCTGAAGGAGGTGGAGATGGTGATGCTGGAGAGCGTGAAGGAGCAAATGCGCGAGGCCTGGGAGGACTATTCGATGGTGGAGCGCATTTCGTGGGTGGTGTCCTGGCCCGGACAGGTGGTCCAGGGCATTTCCTGCATGGCCTGGACCTATGAGGTGAGCAGGACGATTCCTTTTTGCAATAAAAACCGCGATAGCCGCAAGGGTCTCATATCTGGGACCAACAAATGTCCATCAGTTGGCTGTCAGACGAGAGAGCCGTCTCTCAGTGGTTCTGACAGTGAGATTAGCTCATGGTCCCAGGTCCCAGCTCATCAGACGCCTTCCCTGCCTCTCTCTCTCTCTCTCTCTGTCTCTCTCTTTGCTTTGTGGAGCATTTCCCTTTTGGGCTTTGACTTTGAGAGAAGTTTTCTCGCTCTCAGCTCCTTTGCGGCAGCGAAATTGCAAATCATATTTTACTTCATATTCGTTGCCTTTGCTGCAGTTTCTCACAGACTTTATGCTCTTCATTTCCCTTGTTTCCTGCAGGTGGAGGAGGCCATCGAGACGAAGGCGCTGCCGGCCTATTTGGCGAAGTCCAATACCCAGATTGCCGACCTGGTGCAGCTGGTGCGAACGGATCTGCAGGCGGGCGTACGGATTGCCGTGGAGGCGTTGATTGTCCTGGATGTTCACGGTTAGTGAACGGCGGGATTACCGATTACCCTCTGCCAGTAGCTTAATCTCTGGCCAATCTTTTGTTGCAGCACGCGACGTGGTCAAGTATCTCACGGATACGAAGGTGGCCAACATACAGGACTTTGATTGGATCTCCCAGCTGCGCTACTACTGGAAGGTCGATGACAGTGAGTGGCCGTCCACATTCGCATCCACATTCCATCGCATAAATCATCATTGTTCTACATTTCAACGTTTCCACAGAAAGCGAGGATTGGGTGTGCGTCAGTATGGTGGTCACAGATGTTAAATATGGCATGGAATATCTGGGGAATCTGCCCCGCTTGGTGGTCACTCCACTAACGGATCGCTGCTACCGGTGGGTACTCCTCTTCCACTTCTACTCCCTTTCCCTGTTCCTAGTCCTCTCTCTCTCTCTTTTTATGGAAATATCCAAAAATATTAATTGACAAACCGTTGCGAAAGCAGCTGTCTGTGTGTGTGTGTGTGTGTGTGCTTCACTCCTCTCTATTCCCCCATCCCCCTGAGTCCTAAAGTCAGGAACGTTTATTGGAAAAATATTTATTTTATTTCGGTGCATTTTAAATTTATTTTCATTTTTCAAACAAAACGTAAAAATACGCAAAAAAAAAAGGAGCTGAAAACCTTTTTGATGTTTAAGCTGCTACCGTGCCGTACGACAAACACACACGCATACAAAATAATGCCAACAATAACCAGGCGGGGACCTGGACCTGGGCCTGGGCCTGGGCCTGGACCTGGAAGAGAGACCAGGCAGGATCTGGGCAACGGCAGGACACACAGGCTGGCTGGCAGGACACACAGGCTGTAGGCAGGCCGTGCCGTGCCGTCGCTGGCAAGCTGGCAGAAAGGACATTTTAATGGGGTTTCCGATAAAACTTTTATATTAAACAAATAAATCAATGTTGGACAGTTTTTCACACAAACACAACAGCACACACACACACACACACACATGTATCGATAGTTAAAAAACGAATAGGAAGGGGCCAGGGGGGGGGGGAGGAAACAGACAAACAAAAAATTGAAACCGAGTATATAGATATTTCGTCGTATGGCTATGAACGGAAAAGCTAAAAAATATATGCGCACAGGCCAACACTGAACCAACCTACCCCCCTCCCCCCTTCACCCAACGAAGTGGGTGCCCTGCCAATATGATAAAAATATGAACTGAAAGCAAAACAAGCAGCGGCAGAAATTTATGAAAATATATGTAGTAATCCATGGGAATGGGTCTCGAGGCGGGCAATGCCCTAGAAAAAGTGTCAAAGGATAGGCATTTTGTAGATTTTAGGGGCAGGGGTGGGCAGGGGGGGTTTCAAGTTTAATATTCAGAATACAAAGAGTAAAAGTATTCATTTTTTGGAATGAATAGTGTTGATATTCAGTGGAAATGTTTGGCAATAATTTATAACTAGATAGATCTTTTATGGCGCGAAATATATATGAATAAATAATGAATGGTGGATGGATTTGTAAACGACTTATCGCCTTATCATTGCTTAATGGTAAGAGGGTTTCGGATAGCACAAATACACATCTGAAAAGACACCCAAACTTGAGATAAATATATATTCTTTAATCAGTAATCAATCCATCGGTAGTGCATGCTTTTGGCAGAGGTGTCCCTTTGAGACTGCTTCACCCCCCCCTGGCTGGCATGCCCGATGATGGCCCAGTCCATATACCCCTTTTAGGGCATAATTCCCAGCGATTCCGAGAGCTGGATAAAGCCATGGTGGCAGGAGGGCACAGAGAAAATAGCCATAAATGACAATTTTTTAAGCTGCTGCCCGTGAGAAATGTGAAAAAATGTAAAATAGATATTAAAAGCATGCAGCACGGCATTCTCCGCCTCCGCCCCCACCCTGCTCCCGGTGCCCCCACCGACCCATTTATGTAGTTATTCCTGCTGCTGCAGAACCTCGACTATTTTCTAATTCCCCGCTTTCTCTGTGCAGCACTTTGATGGGCGCCCTCAAGCTGTGCCTGGGCGGGGCGCCCGAAGGACCCGCCGGCACTGGCAAGACGGAGACCTGCAAGGATCTGGCCAAGGCCGTGGCCAAGAAGTGTGTGGTCTTCAACTGTTCCGATGGCCTGGACTACAAGGCGCTGGGCAAGTTCTTCAAGGTGAGTGAAGCTCCCACACAACAACAGCAACAACAACAGGGTTCTCTATCAAAAGCGTCGCACTGTCTGCGATGTGGCCTGCTCTATTGCTCGACGGCTTGGCTTTCTAATTGATGGCCGAAAAGAGAATCAAGAGTCAAGAGCATTAATCAGGCAAAGAACTCGTCTGGATGCGGCGGCACACACGCAACAATCGTTGAGCACTCATAGATGTGAATGTGAGTGCGAGTGTGAGTGTGGGCAAGTCGGTTAATTTGCCACACGCTGAGTTCTTCATGTCAGACACAATGGAGCCGCCGAGTCGGGGCTTCCCTTCCTGCTTCCCTTTCCCCCCGGCACACCAGAGCCGGCGTCCGAGTGTGGGTGTATCTGTGTGTTTATTGAAATTTATGCAGCATTCGGGATAATCGCATTTGCCCGGACCGTTGACTAATTAGCCAGTTTGTGAAAGTAATGGGCCGCGCAGCCCCCTGCTCTTCTCCGCCCTGCGCTGCCCTGCGCTGCCGGACTTTCGTGCAGGTCCCACTTAAGGTTTATGCAAATTTTTATTTACAGGTCGTTAACCGAGAGCAGAGTCCTATTCACTACCCTCCACTCTCTCCCTATGCCCTCACGCACATCTTAAGTGGGTGCTGAAATCTTGTCGTAAAATTTATGTATAGGCTATAATCGCTTAATACGCTCACACGGCTAATTGCATAATAGTTTTAAGCCACGTTCTCTGGCGGAGGGGGGGGGGGGAAGGAATACACACCGTAGATCAGGCAAACTTCAAGCTCATTTGCATGGGATTTCTATTAATATCGAGAGGAGAGTGGAGAGAGGAGAGAGGAGCGCAGTGGAGAGCAAAGAGGAGCGACTACTTTTGTAGCCAGGCAGGCAGCTTTGTGTAGTTTTTGTCGCATGGGGTCCATAAATTGGGTTCTCAGTTCTCAATTCCCAATTTAAATTAATGAATTTATGCGATTGCCGACCACTTGGAGTGGAGTGGAGGGGAGGGGAGTGTTTAACATTTGTTTATTCTTTTTTATTGCTTAATTTGGTTTGCGGCTCATCCAAGCAACGACTCGAATGATCATTCGATGATAATGATGCCCCCCATCTGGTCTAGTTTTAGAAAGTCGTTCTCCGTCTGTGCCGTGTGGCGTGTGGCGTGTGGCGTGCGGTGTGTGTCACCAACTGGATGATGATGACTGTCGTTATTCTGTTCTAATAATCTCTAGGAAGTATCCGTATATCCGTATACCATTACTGCCACTCTCCTCCTTTCACCCTCCGGCCAACAGACAGACAGACAGACTTTTGCTTTGTTGCTGGAGGAATGTCTCTGGGGACGGGGAGGGGGGGGGGGGGGGGGGGGGGGGGGGGGGGGGGGGGGGGGGGGGGGGAGGTAACAATGTTGCGACAATAAAATAATTTGCAATTGACAGAATATTCGAAATATGCCAAAGCAATTTCTGCATCTTTGTGCCACACAGAGAGAGAGAGAGTGAGATAGAGAGAGGGAGAGAGAGAAGTAATCGTAAATAAATTAAATGCAAATAAAATGGCCACAACAATGGCAGAGAACTGTAGTCCGGAGTCCGGAGTCCGGAGCCCGTCCGCCTGTGTGGCATGCGGCATCCACAATGCCACGCACCAAACAAAAGGCGCATCCAATGGATGGCAAAAAGTTATCGCAGCTGTAGAAGCACAGCCAGGAGCAGGACATGGGCCAGGACGGGGGCCAGAACGGGGGCCAGGACGGGGGCCAGGACGGGGGCCAGGACGGGGCGTTGGGTTAGCTGGCAATGCCGCCGCCAAACCACTCTGTGGATGGAGTTCAAAGTGTGCTCTGTGCCACTTTTTTGTTGTTGTTTTTTTTCTTTGCTCTTTGCCGGGCTCCATTCCACGGCATTCACTCGCGCTTCCTCTGGACAAACAAAGTCCTAACACAACACTAGCTCCTCCAACACCATCGCCATAGCCGTCGCCATCGCCATCGCCATCGCCAGCGCCAGAACCACCAATGCAGAGGCGCTAATTGTACAATAGCCGCATGCCAAGCATCCAGAACAACGAACGACGGGTGGCAGGAGGGACAACACAGTGACTGGAAAAAGCGTGCGAACGCGCAATAGAATGTAAACTAGCTGTGTGGCTACCAAGCAGGCGGAAGGCCAATAGAGCAGGCCTGTCCCCCCCCCCCCCGTTCCGGGCACACAGCCGTAGAGGTGTTTGAGTAGGTTATTGTTTCTCCAAAGTTCCAATATTTGAAGGCGGGCTTTACTAGTATATGGGTTGTAGGCATCTGTCTTCTGGCCATGGTAGTATTTTTAGAACGATCCATATTTAATATAAATAAATTATACTCATTTAAATATGAAATATTGTATTTATTTGCATCAAATATTTTCAAATTAATAGTAAAATGTAAGTCTTGTTTTTTGCTCGTATTTTGGGAAATAACAATAATCACAAATGGCAAACACGATAGCATTGTGCACTGTTATTACAAGCAGAAACTAGCACAATGCCTGGGGGCTCCATTTCATATGCACACATACAGATGTACATACATCAGATGTATGTGAAAAGAGTTTCTTAACACAATTTCGACAATGGTTATCAATTTTTAAATGAATTTATTGGTTAATTGTGACTTCTTCTGCTGTACTTTCTGGTCAATTTTTAACCTTTTCATGTGTCAAAGCTATTGGTTACTTTAAGAGAAATAAATTGCAGAATATTCCAATAAATTGCAGAATATTCCAAATAATTACTCGTACAATATGGACATTTGATACGAGATGTGCTCTCCGGCATGTGCTTATCCGTATCCGCATCTGCAGCGGCTTCCACCGCTTGTTGGAGGGGGGGCTCTATAGATTTCCCTTATTAAGCGAAACTCAAACCTTTTCTTCAATTAACCATGCAATATCCAGTGGCCAGGCCGGAGGCAACTCAAAGGGACATATCACATGCCGTTTCATCCTCCCGATTTGCGATTCTCGATGCCGTTTTCGATTCCGATTCTGGTCCAGCATATGGCACTTGCAGTCAGGTCAGTTCTTTGCCGGAGCTGGAGCTGGAGCTGGAGCTGGACGGGGGAGGGAAGAAAGGGAGGGGGGCTGGGTATAAAACAGCATATTTATTGCAACATGCAAAAAGGAAGGCATATCAAAGGGTCCGATCCAGTCCAGTCCAGTCCAGTCCATTCCAGTCCAACCCACATCGACCTCTGGCCCTCGGACCCGGAGAGAACCAGAGAAACCAGAAACCGAGAGCCATCAGAAAAGGAAAATAATGTTTATGCTGCTGTTTGCTTTTCCACGAGTGTTTCGACGAGTGTTCTGTGTGCCGTGTGTACGTGTGTACGTGTGTGTGTATGTGTGTGTGGCCGTATCCTTGTCCAGGAATTTCTGTTTCTGTTTCTATTTGTGTTTTGTATTTTTTCCCAGCACTGTTCTGCTGTGCTGTGCTCTGCTCTGCTCTGGTCTGTATCCTCATCTATGGCGTTGTTTCTTTGCAGGGACTGGCGCAATCGGGCGCCTGGGCCTGCTTCGACGAGTTCAATCGCATCGAGCTGGAAGTGCTGTCGGTGGTGGCGCAACAGATCCTGACCATACAGCGGGCCATCGGACGCAAGGTTGTGAAATTCTTTTTCGAGGATACAATGCTCAAACTGGATCCGACTTGTTCCATATTCATAACCATGAATCCCGGGTGAGTGCCACGCCACATCGAATGGGGGGGCGTGGGGCATGGGGCATGGGGCATGTTGTCTGTCGAGGGAACAGCAGCTGCGGTTTCACGCATCGCATTTTTTCCACACGCTCTCCTTCGTTTTGGGTTTGTGCATTTGAAAATGCATTTAGTTACTTTGTAAGCCCCCGTATACGGCCTACACAGAACACGGAAGGAGGGGAAGGAGGACAAGGAGGAGGCGGAGCAAGGGCCGGACTGGTAGCAGTTCTCTGATGTGGACAGGGCTATTAGCCGGCCGCCAGCCGCCACTCGGCACGCCCTCCGACGCCCCCGGTGGAAACTGGAGCGGGTGGTGGGAAGGTGGAAGGCTGTCTCTGTGCGTTCCGATATTGGTAGTTATTGCGTTATTGGAGATTTTCCCATCGGGATATTTATTGCTTTGGCATGCATGCAGAACAGCTGCGACAAACATGCATATTAGCCCTCGATCCAGCTCCAGCTCCAACGCCTGCTCCTGCTCCAGTTCCAGGTTCCTTCTGCTGTCCGGCTGTCCGGCTGTCTTCCTCTCTATCCATAACTGATTGTGCCATTCAGCGAAGGTCTTAATTTCGATTGGACGTCGCTTTTGCCTTTGCTTTTGCCATTGCCATTGCCACTGCCAGCAGGCAGACTTCCTGCCTGGCAGGAAGCTCCCGTTTTTTTTGTGCTCCTCTCTCTGGTCTCTCTTAGGGGTTTGGTTTTTCTGCCCTGCCTGCCAATTTGTCACGCAACCAGACGTTCTTAAGAGCAATCACTCATATTGGTTATTGGCAGGACTCGGAATGAGAATGAGAATAGGAATAGCAATGGGTGCTGGCACTGTTACTGGTACTGGTACTGGTGCCTAGGGCTCTCGCCTGGGTCCTGTGTTTAGTATTTATGCCATTAGCACTTGCACTTTGATGAATTTGATTGGCCCAATGGCCCGCTCTAATCCTTCCTTGTCCTGTTCCTCCTGCCTACAGCTATGCCGGTCGCACGGAGCTGCCCGACAATCTGAAAGTGCTGTTCCGCACAGTGGCCATGATGGTGCCCGACTATGCCATGATCGGAGAGATCACCTTGTACTCCAACGGCTTCGACATGGCCCGCAATCTCTCGCAGAAGATCGTGCAGGCCTACAAGCTCTGCTCGGAACAGTTGTCCTCGCAGTCCCACTACGATTACGGTGAGTACGAACCCTAAGCAATTATCTGAGAGCTGAGAGCTGAGAGCTGAGAACTGAGCCCTGAGCGTACTGAGAGATGCATCCGGGATGCATCTGGCTAATAAGGCGCAAAGGTAGTCAACAACACGTGTTCTTTTCTCTCCATAGTAGATAAGTTTCCTTTCCCCCGAAGGGTGGCTGGGGGTGGGGGTGGGGGTTGGGGTGCTGGCGTGGGAGGAGACTATAACAGCTTTCCGGTTGTCTCATGTCTTGCTGGGTGCGTGTTTTTTCTTGGCTCTGGTTCTGGCTCTGGTTCGGACTTTTCTTTTTGCTTGTTTCAAGGCAAAGATATTGCTCCTTTTACGACGTAACATGTCATATGACATTACAACATGTCTGTGCTTGCCACTCCGTCTATGTCTCTGTGTGTGTGTGTGTGTGTGTGTGTGTGTGTGTGTGTGTGTCTCTGTGTCTGGAGTCTACGACTCCGTCCGTATCCGTATCCGTATCCGTATCTATGTGCATCTTTGTCCAGCCGCTGGCTGCCGCAATTGCAGCAGGCACGGCAGGGCTCGGCACGGCAGGGCGGGGCGGGGCGGGGCGGGCAGGAAGGCTGGCTGTGCAGCTGTGTGCAAGTTTATGTGCAAAGTACATTTGATCAGTATCTTATTTTGAGTTTAAATTGAAAAACTTTCTTGCAAGTTTGCTGCTGCGCTTTTGTGCATCGTGTGTGAGAGACAAATGTGGCATGCACACATATAGACAGCCAGACGGACACATACACATGTTTGTTGGCCTTCCTTCCAAGTAATAATAAAAACTATTTGTACACTCACCCCGGGAGTCGCCTCCGCTCTGTCCTATCCCGTCCCGTCCTGTCCTGTCCTGTCCAGTCCAGCTGTTTTTGCAACGTTGCAAAAGTTTAGCATTTCCCTGGCGCTATAATGAAGCCCCGGCCACAGCCACAGCCATAGGGTCCAGGGACCAGGAGCCAGGAGCCAGCCGGGCTCTCCGACGCCATCAGCGCCATCAACGCCATCAAATACCTGAAGCCGAGACGGAGCTGAGTTATGCGCTCGCATAAATGCCAAGTTAATGCCCACGACCCTCCCTCCCACCTCCCGGTACCCTGTAGTGGTACTTACATCCATCCTTCCATCCATCCATCTATCCATCCATCGACACAGGTATGCGCGCCGTCAAGTCCGTGCTGCTGGCCTCCGCATCGCTGCGACGCCTCTACGTGGACCTGCCGGAGCCGGAGATTGTTTTGCGAGCCATTGTTGATGTCAATTTGCCGAAATTCCTCGAGCAGGACATCTCCCTCTTCATTGGCATCTACATGGATCTCTTCCCAGGCGTCGATCTGCCCATGGTAAGCGCAGCTTGAATCAATTTTTCAGGTTTAATGAGCTGCAAGCGATGCCAATTAATGCGATAAACGGTAATTAATTATATAGAGAAAGGCATGATATATGTAGCTATGCATGCACTATTTACCTGTCTAGCCGGATACCGATGTACGAAGGTTAAATACTCTTGAGAGAGTTGGTGGGAGGTTTTCTGAGTGTCCGTGTCGCAAGCAAAGAACATCACCCATAAACGATCCTGAAAAGAAATAAGAAAATTTGAATGTTAGCATTTTAAGAATTGAAGAAGGGTATACGAATGGGTAGAGTCCCTTCCAATCCCTTCCAGACTTAAGAAGATTTTAGTCCCTGAGCCACTTCAACGCTGAAAAAATCGTGTATCATTGAAATCTGCTACTCAATCGAATGAGTTTTCAATAACTTACTACTCTATGAACCAATAATACTATACCAAAAGTGAAGTTCTATATGTATCCCTCATGTACTACCTTTATGAAAAGGAAAACACTTTAATTTTGGATTTTTTCATATTTTATTTGCACTCATGTTCCATTTTGTCCATCCTCCCCCGTCCGCGGGATAGCCGCAACGCGACGATATACTCAAGTGGCTGCACATCAACCTGGAGGCGAGGAATCTGCAGGCGACACCGTGGTATTTGGAGAAAATTCTGCAGATATACGAGATGCTGCTGGTGCGGCACGGCCTTATGATAGTGGGCGGCTCGATGGGCGGCAAGACCACCGCCTACCAGGTAAGAGTCGGGTGGACCACGGCTGAAATATTTCAGCCGTACGTTTATTAATTTCGCCGGGCAGCCAATTAAATGGCCTGGAATTAATGAGTCAACAAACGACTCAATCTCGGCTACTGCACCTCATTCTCTCTCTCCCCCGCTCGGTCGCCCCCTCTAGATGTTGGCTCTGACGCTGAAAAATGTGTCGGCGGACGAGGAGGCAACACTGCGCGAGTATCCGGTCGTTTTTCGCATCATCAACCCAAAGGCCATCACCATGGGCCAGCTGTACGGCCGCTTCGATCCCATCTCCCACGAGTGGTCCGACGGCGTGCTCGCGAAGACGTTCCGCGAGCAGGTCCAGGGACCGCGCGGCGAACGGGCCTGGGTCATGTTCGATGGCCCCGTGGATGCGGTGTGGATTGAGAATCTCAACACGGTGCTGGACGACAACAAGAAGCTCTGCCTCATGTCCGGCGAGATCATGCAGATGACGAAGCTGATGAACATGATGTTCGAGCCCGCTGACCTGGAGCAGGCCTCCCCGGCCACAGTCTCCCGTTGTGGGATGATCTACATGGAGCCCTCGCAGCTGGGCTGGCGCGCCTTCCACAAGAGCTTCACCAATGTCCTCGTGAAGAACGTGGGCCTCAGCGAGATCTACATGACGCTGTTCGAGGACATGGTCGAGTGGCTGATCCCGGCCGCCCTGGAATTCCTGCCGCAGTGCAAGCAGATGCTGGAACTGTCGCCGTTGTATCAGTACCAGACGTTCTCGCGGTTCTTCCTGCACTTCCTCGAAAAGCACAAGGTCTTCACCCAGGTGTGGTTCCAGCAGATGTTCCTCTTCTGCTACGCCTGGGCCTACTGTTCGGCCTTGACGGGCGCCGGTCAGAGGACCTTTGACACGCTGCTTCGCAAGGTGATCTATGGCTCGAACGATGACTATCCCAGGCCGAAATACTTCTCACTGAATCGCGGCCAGATGTTCCCCGAGAAGCTGTTGTTCCTCGATTATCGTTTCGACGAGGCCGAGAACTGGTGGACGTGGCAAAAGTCCACGGACGATCCCTCCTCGGCCATCACCAACTTTCCGGACGAGGCGCAGATCAGCGAGCTGATCGTCCCCACCAAGGAGACGGGCTATATATCCTACTGGCAGGACTTCTGCATCTCCAAGTCCTACGGCATGATGGTCATCGGCCCCACGGGCACTGGCAAGAGCGCCATCATCACCAGCAACCTGCTGGCTCTTCCCAAATTCGCCAATCTCGTGAACATCATCAACTTCTCGGCCCGCACTTCGGCACAGATGGTGCAGGAAACGATCATGAGCAAGCTGGACAGACGGCGCAAGGGTGTCTATGGGCCATCCCTGGGCAAGAAGGTATCCTTATCCCTCCCCCTATGACCTTATGGGAGCCCCA
The DNA here is from genome assembly GCF_003369915.1 of Drosophila miranda. Taxonomy (NCBI): domain Eukaryota; kingdom Metazoa; phylum Arthropoda; class Insecta; order Diptera; family Drosophilidae; genus Drosophila; species Drosophila miranda. The sequence goes on along the minus strand of NC_046674.1, from coordinate 8,641,533 downwards.
ATCCCCAATATAGTAACTCTCGAAATCTCCATGTTTAGTGCACTGTTTTTTGCGATGATGTGGCCATGCCCTCGAAGGATACCTACGGCTCACAGCCGCCTCTGGAGCTGCTGCGCACTTGGATGGACCATGGCTATTGGTCGGATCTGGTGGATACCACCAAAATCGAGCTGGTGGACATGGTGAGTGGCAGTGTTCCACTGTCCATGAACTGTCCATAAACTGTCCATAAGTTATCGCTGAAACGTTCCACAGACTCTGATGTGCGCCATGGGCACTCTGGGTGGCAGTAACTTCATTTTTCCGCGTCTCTATCGCCACATGTTCGTGGTGGCCGTCGATTCCTTTGAGGACTCGACCATCGTTCGCATATTCACGGCAATTGGTGATTGGCATTTCGCCAAGGGTTATCCCGACAAGGTGTCTCTGCTCTCCCGTGTACGTACAGCCCCCCTTCCCACCCACAGACATCCCACAAAAAACAGCAGCAACCGCACACACAGAAATGGAGACGACAAACGGTGGAGGAGCAGGAGCAGGAGCAGTAGCGGGAGGATGATTGTCTGGTTTGGTCACTGGAGTCAATGGAGTTCGTGTTTGGCTCGCAGCCAAGTGATGGGCGCATAATAAAATTAAAATGGCGTATTTTATAGCTTCATTTCCCCCCAAAAAAGTTCTACGGACACTGGACTCTGACTCCGACTCTGGTCTGGACTGGACTCTGTATCTCTATCTGTGGCTGTTGTTGCTGTTGTTTTTCTTTTTATTGAGGATGTGTGTAACCCTTTTTTTTTCTGGCAATGTTGCAGGGTTTGGCCGAGGCAATGGTCAGCGTATATCGCGAGGCAATACGCACCCTCCTGCCCACACCGGCCAAGTCCCACTACTCGTTCTCCCTGCGTGACATCACCCGCGTCTTCCAAGGCATCGTCATGGTCCCCGCCAAGCGGATGCCGGACCCCGAGAAGCTCGGACGGCTGTGGGCCCACGAAACTTATCGCGTATTTTATGACCGGTGAGTGGGTCTGTCTGGCTGTCATTCCTCATATCTCCAATCGGTATCTTCTGGCAGTTTGGTGGACCAGCGGGATCGGGATCGGCTGCTTATCATGGCCATTGATGCCTGCAAGACCTGTCTGCGATTCCCCCTGGAGCAGGCCTTTGCGGAACGCGTCGAGCCCGGCGAGAAGCTAAGCGACAATGATATCCGGAATCTGTTCTACGGCAACTACATGGAACCCGATGCCGAGCCAAAGTTCTACGACGAGGGCGAGAGCTACGAGAAGCTTGAGAAGCTGATGAAGTACTATCTGAGGGAGTACAACTCCTTCTCGAGTACGCGAATGGATCTGGTCATGTTCCGCTTTGCCATTGAGCATGTGAGCAGGTAATATACCCCATGATGGAGGTGTTCTCCACTTGAAATCTCTTTGTCATGTTTCAGGGTTTCCCGAGTGCTGCAAATGCCGCGTGGCAACATCCTGATGGTGGGTATGGGCGGTTCGGGAAGGCGTAGCTCCTGTCGCTTGGCGGCCTACATAGCCGACTGCCGCCTGATGACAGTGCAGGTGTCCAAGAGCTATACGATTTCCGACTGGCGGGACGATCTCAAGAAGATACTGATGTCGGCCAGCTTCAATCTGAATCACACCGTTTTCCTCTTCTCCGATGCTCAGGTGAGTGACAGATAGAGATCTGCGTCTCCCCTCTCCGCTGGGTTTCTGTGTTCGCCGTCGTGTTATGCTAATCCGCCACCAGAATGGCTATTTAATACGGCTGTAAATCGTAGACAGCTTTAATCAAAACCTCCAGGGCAGAGGGAACAACAAACCCATAAACCCTATACCGCCCGCCCGTCCGCGTCCCCGTCCTTGTCTCCGTATCCATCACCGTATCTGTCTATGCTCTACCTCCGACTGTACACTCAGAGAAAAGGGGCATAGTGACAATGAAAACAAACAATTTTTAATGAAATATTTGGTATGGGAAATTGTGAAATTGAATATGATTTAACTCAATTTTTAAAAGGGCCATATTTAATCTAAAAAAATAAAGCGCTTAAAAATAAATATAATATATTAAATTTGTAGGATAAATATGTATATTAATATAGATAGGAAAATATTAAATATATTTATTTTAAATATTAAATAGATTTAATTTAAATATTAAATAAATTTATTTGTGAGTAATTTGTGAAAATAGAAGTAAAAGTCCTTCCATTTTTACAATTTCCCCACTCGGTACAAGTCTTTTGGTACACATTCTTGAATCTAAGTGTAAATATTTGATTGTCAAAGCTTTTTTCTCCGAGTGTATGTAAATTGATAAATTAAATTGAAATTAATTTGAATATTCTTGGAAATAAAACACACACACACAGAACGACGGACTTGAGTGGGAGATGGACTATCTTGCAGTTGGAATAAATCAACAATTGATTGTCGCCTCGAATCCGTTTTCAATACGGAAGCCTAAAATCAGTGCAGAGCAGAGCAGCACTCATTGTTTTGGGCAGAATTTGCATTTATAATTAGGTTAATTGTTCAACTAACTTGATTATTGCTCAGTAATTTGCATAGGCAGGCAAGTAGGCAGTTGGGCAGGCAGGCAGCAGCACCAAATACCAGCCAACAGACAAACCAAATTATGGCAAATCAATCAAAGAGCAGCAGCAGCGGCGGCTTAAATCCAAATTAAATGTTGGGTCAATAAATTAGCATAGCCAAAAATACCGACTACCGACTACCGACCACCGGCCGACTACCAATATGGCAAACAATATGCAGGTGCTTACAAATTTATTGTTATACATTTTATCAGTCCGAATTCCGATTCAGATCGGGATCCTTTGTGTTTGGTTTATGTTTGTCTGTGCGGCCCCATTTGACCATGAAGCGTGACCGACAGTATGTAGCCGTAGAGGAGCATAGCCAGCGGGGCGGATTAAAACGGCCTTAACTGTGTGTATGGGTGGTTTCCACTGCCAGGCCTCCGCACAAGACAATACTCAATACCCAATCGAGAAGTGGAAATCAAGACTACTGTAGGCACTCATTGGCTCCGGCCTCGGGCCTCTGGGCAAGATATCGTTTCCAGGGAATTAGGATTGTTTTTCGGGTGTATCGCAATATCAATGATTTATCTGTTCTCCGGCCAGTTTTTGGGGTAAACAAAGCCCACCGCCTGCAGATATTAATTAAAAATTATACCCTGAAAGGACCAACCAGAGAGGACAACAGTCCGACAGCATGAGCATGAGCATGAGGATGAGGTAGAACCGAGAGGCACTTAGTTGAATGCAAAATGCTTGTACGGGCACAGTATCAGGTCCAAAAGGAGGCACAGGTTACATAAAAATGCATTTGGCCAGAGCACACACACACACACTAGCACCATCTATAGATGCAGCTCAAGCCCTAGTACTCCACTCTACTCCATCTGATTCCACTTCTAATCCCCAATCCCTAATGCAAAACTTCGATTTGCATTGCACAGTTGTGAATTCCTGTCTATCCTGTTCTCTCTTCAGGCAACGGATGAGGGCTATGTGGAGGATATCAATGGCATACTTAATACTGGTGATTTGCCAAATCTCTACCAGCTGGAGGACAAGGCAACCATCATGGAGAACATGGCGAATGTTGCCAAGCAACTGGTGAGTGCAGGATAAAACAGGCACAAGGACAGGGACAGGGAATGGAAACTGTATACCGGCCGAGAGTGGTAAATACATTTCTGGCTAAATCCATGCCCCTGGCCGGCCACTGTCCCCATTCCCATCCCCAGTTGAGTGTTAAATAAACCCAAAATTTGAACACAACTCCCTTTTAGGGCAGGAATCTGGACACGCTGCCCAGCGAGGTGTATGCCTTCTATATCGACCGCATACGAGAGCAGCTGCACATTGCTTTGGCCTTCTCGCCCATCGGTGACTCCTTCAAGGAGCGCATTCGGGTTTATCCCTCGCTGATCAACTGCTGCACCATCGACTGGTACATGCCCTGGCCGGAGGAGGCGCTGTCCCGGGTGGGCATCTACTTTGTCATGTCCATGAATCTGCATCGTCCCCACGACGAGGTCGAGGCAGAGCAGGCACAGGCACAGCCGCCGCGTCCCTCGGACGAGTCCGCTCAGGGCGCAGAAGGGCGCCATGACACCGTCGAGGAGGATCGGGAGCTGACGCAGCTCGAGAACGATCTGGTCGACTGTGTCATGTTCTTCCACCAGTCGGTGGTGGATGCCAGCGAGAAGTGCTACCTGGAGCTCGGGCGCCGCAACTATGTGACGCCCTCTGCATATCTGGAGCTGCTCAAGGCCTTCCGCATCTTCTACGCCCGCAAGCTGGACGAGATCACACAACTGCGGGACCGCTACACGACCGGTCTGGAGAAGCTCGACTTTGCCGCCGGCCAGGTGGGCGAGATGCAGGCCAATCTCTACGATCTGCAGCCGAAACTGAAGGTTCTTTCCGAGGAGACGGACCGCATCATGGTCAACATTGAGCGGGAGACGGCGGAGGCCGAGAAAAAGAAGGAGGTGGTGGGCGCCGATGAGGCAGCGGCCAATGAGGCCGCCGCCGCCGCCCAGGCTATCAAAGATGACTGCGAAACGGATCTGGCCGAGGCCATACCCGCCATGGAAGCGGCCCTCGAGGCGCTGAACACCCTCAAGCCCGCCGACGTCTTCATTGTCAAATCCATGAAGAATCCTCCGTACGGCGTGAAGCTTACCATGGAAGCGGTCTGTGTGCTCAAGGGCATCAAGCCCGATCGCAAGCCTGACCCTAGTGGACACATGACGGAGGATTACTGGGGTCCGTCCATGCGCATGCTCAGCGACATGAAGTTCTTGGATTCGCTGAAGACATTCGATAAGGACAACATTCCCCCGGCGATCATCAAGAAGATTCGTGAGAAGTTTGTATCCCTGCAGATCCTCAAATATATACCCTGGCTTATGCCCTGCACCTCTTCCTTTCAGATACATTGCCGATCGTGATTTTGTGCCAGAGAAGATCAAGGCCGCTTCGATGGCCTGCGAGGGCATCTGTCGTTGGGTCCGAGCCATGGATGTCTACGACAAAGTGGCCCGGATTGTGATGCCCAAGAAGGCCGCTTTGGCCGAGGCCGAGGGCGAACTCTCGCAGCAAATGGAGAAGCTGAATGCCAAGCGAGCGGAGCTGCAGGTCATTCTGGACAAGTTGCAGAAGCTCAACGATTTCTTCGCAGAAAAGTCGCGCGAAAAGAAGCGTCTCGAGGATGAGATCGACAACTGCGAGAAGAAGTTGAACAGGTCTGGTCTGCCACGGATATATATCCTCTTCTCTTCTCATCCCTATATTCTCTTAACCATTCACAGAGCGGAGAAGCTGTTGGGTGGCCTGGGCGGTGAGAAGACTCGCTGGTCTGAGGCTGCCAAGAATCTCCACGAATCCATCAGCAACATTGTGGGCGATGTCCTACTCGCTGGCGGCTGCACCGCTTACCTGGGATTCTTTACCACGGAGGTAAGTACGAGAGGAGTATGTGGGACCCCATCTCCATTCCCGTTCCCTTTCCCATCCTAGTGCCCCCGCTAATGGCCATTTTCTCAGCTCTTCTCAGCTGTCCGGGTGATTTTCCCATAAAGGTTTTTAATATGCATGAGCACGTTGCATTGATTTTTCTCTCGTTTCGTTTCGTTTTTTCTTGCGCTGCTTTTTCAATTTTCCCTCGCTCTCAGATGTCTGACGCGACATTTCCTTCTCACTCTGTCTGCCATATTATCTTCTATATTCTCTGTGTATACACGATTCCGTATGCACAAATGCTGACATGCTGAAATTTAGCTCAAAATCTAGCTAAAATCTTCTCCCTTCAAATTAAATCCCATTTTGCAGTACCGTGTGAATATCCTGAACGAATGGAATGCCCTGTGCCTCAAGCGGCACATACCGTGCAGCGAAACCTTCTCGCTGGCCACCACACTGGGCCATCCGATGACGATACGTGCCTGGTCGCTGGCTGGACTGCCGGCGGATAACTTTTCCGTGGAGAATGGCATCATTGTGACCAACTCCAGTCGCTATTCGCTGCTCATCGATCCCCAGGGTGCGTAGAAGGTTACTTATGGATGCGTTTTCTTTTCTGTAATAATTTTCAATGTTCTTTCCAGTTCAAGCCAACAAATGGATCAAGAATATGGAAAAGAACAACAACTTAAAGGTGGTCAAGCAGAGCGACTCCAACTACATGCAGGTCCTGGAGTTGGCCATCTCCTATGGCCAGCCTGTGCTCATCGAGAATGTGGGTAAGTTCGGCGGGTGATTCTGTATGGATCCTGGTCTTTTGCTGATTCGTTTGGCCCAAACAGGCCAGAAACTCGACTCGAATCTGACGCCCATATTGGAGAAGAACATCATCAAGCACAAGGGCGGGCTGTTCATTAAGAGCGGCGACACAATGATTGAATACAATCCCGACTTTCGTCTATACATAACGACCTGTCTACGCAATCCCCATTATCCGCCGGAAGTGATGGTTATGGTAAGTCGTCGGAGCTTCAGATCCAACTCGAGTAAGCCCCATGGGCAATGATGACGTTAGTTGTGTAATAAAACGACCAACTTAAATTGATATTTGGAAAATGTGATGCAGCAGGCAGCAGGCAGCAGTGCAGCAGGCGACAGGCGGCAAGCGGCACTCGGCAAGGAATATGCAAATTTTCGTTGGCATTGACGATGATGTCGGGGGCAGGACCGTGGACTAGGACTAGGACTGGGACTGGGACTGGGACAGGGCGCTGATGTACGTGCGACATGGCTGCTTAACTAGCACACTCTCTGCGGCAGCGAGGACATCTATCCCTGGTCCTAGTCCTAGTCCTGCTTCGACTCCTCGCTTGTCGAGGGTGTTTATAAAATTTTTCCAGCATTTCGCTCTTGCGCTGCCGTTTTGCCATCGCTTTTTATGCTGCAACTGTTGTCAGCAGTTTTCTTTTTAACCATCTCTATTTTCCCACTCCCTCAACCTTTTCCTGATTCTCTCTCTCTCTCTATGTCTGCTTTTCCTTTTCCTTTTCCTCTTCCCCTTTTCTTTTTTTCCTTTTTTTTTTTTGTGTCACATTGTGTGTTTATTTTGAGTTTTCTTTCCATTTTACGTGCCACACTCGATGCTGAAGCTGCCTCTGCCGCTTCCACTCCATGCCACACCATACCCTCCACTAGCACTGATCCTGTGTCCTCTTGTGTTCTCTGTTTAGGTAACAGTATTAAATTTCATGATAACGGAACAAGGATTACGCGAACAATTGCTGGCGATTGTGGTGGCACACGAGCGTCCCGATTTGCAAGAGAAGAAGGAACAATTGATTATTGAATCCGCAAGGAATCGTGATGCATTGTACACCATCGAATCGAAGATATTAGAGGTAAGGCTCCATCCCCAACTGTTTCTATTGCTTCTGCTGCTGCTCCTCTCCTGCATCTGTTTCTGCTCGTGGCATAATAAATATTTTCATTCCTTTGAGCCATCGCTTCGCTTGCTTTCCATTTGGTTTGCTCTGCAGTCTGCAGACTCCTGCTCCCAGATTCAATTAGAGCCAGGCCGAGGCGAGCGCAATTTATGCTTTTGTGCCTGTCCAATGACAATTCAATTAACTGGAAAGCAAACCACAGCTTAAATCGGTTAGAACTTAGTCAACATTCTTCCTTTCTCCTAGGTTCTGTCCACCTCGGAGGGAAATGTCCTGGAGGACGAGAATGCCATCAACATTCTATCCTCCAGTAAAATCCTGTCCGAGGATATCCAAGAGAAGCAGGTTATTGCCGTGGCCACCGAAATAGAAATAGATGCGGCCCGTCAGCAATATATACCCGTGGCCAAGCACTCGGCCATTCTGTTCTTCTGCATCAGCGAACTGGCGAATGTGGATCCCATGTACCAGTACTCGCTCTCCTGGTTCCTCAATCTCTTTGTGAACACCATCCTCAAGGCCCCCAAGTCGGACAATCTGGGGGATCGGCTGAACAACCTCAACGATTACTTCACCAAGTCCATCTACACGAACGTCTGTCGCTCTCTTTTTGAGAAGGACAAGCTCGTGATCTCGCTCGTCATGTGCCTGGGCATCCTAGTGTCGCAGGGTCGTGTGGAGAAGAACGATCTGCTGTTCTTCCTCACAGGAGGCATTGGCTTCAAGAGTATTCCCCCGAATCCTCTCAGCTCTTGGCTCCCGGACAAGGCATGGGCCGGCGTCGTTCGTGCCACAGATCTTGCAGAGTAAGTCTTGGTATTCAGAAAAGGCATCCCCAACTGAAAAATCTTTTCTGGTGCAGCCTCAAGAATCTCCCCGATAAACTGCAAAGCAGCAAGGATGCCTGGAAGGAGTATTACGATGCTGCGAGTCCCGACCAACTGCCGCTGCCAGCGCCCCACAATACGGTCAATGAAATGCTTTATCTGATCGTCCTCAAGGCCCTAAGGCCGGATAAGCTGGTGCCTGCTGTGAGGGTATGTTGCAAGCCTACTCTCTCTATCTCTCTCTCTCGAGGCAGAGCCCTTGATATACCTTTATTACAGGCTTTTATTACGCGCAACCTGGACAAGTCGTTCGTGGAGCCGCCTCCCTTCGATTTGGGTGCCTCGTTTGCGGATAGCTCGCCGAAAATACCGCTGGTGTTTCTGCTCTCGCCCGGATCGGATCCCATGGCCAGCCTCTTCATGTTCGCCAAACAACGCAACATGTACGACAAGTAAGTTAATTAACGAGATGGTGTGGAGTGGAGAGTGGCTCATATTTCCATGTTCGTGCTCCATGGAAAGGGATTCCATGGGACAGCCTGGGTGGGGGTGTCACCCTGGGAGGTGGCTTGTTTTCGATTAAGCGCGACATGTGCGCCTTGTCGATATGTGGGATGCCCCTCTGCGGCCATCCATCCCTTCATCCCAGAGTATCCATTCTGGCTGTTGCTCCACCCTCCGCCCTCCTCCCAACTTTAAAAGACAAATTTATGCTAAGCACATCCGCTCCTGCTCTCTGCTCTCCCGCACAGATTGAAAACCATCTCGCTGGGTCAGGGCCAGGGACCGCGGGCTGAAAAGATGATTATAGACGCGGCCCGTCACGGCCAGTGGGTCGTCCTGCAGAACTGTCACGTCGCCTTCAGCTGGATGGGCGACTTGGAGCGCATCTGCAATGACACGACCCTAACGGAAGGCGCCCACACCGACTACCGTCTGTGGTGCACATCGTATCCCAGTTCGGTCTTTCCCGTTTCGGTGCTGCAGAACTCCGTGAAGATGACAAACGAACCGCCCAAGGGTCTGCGGGCGAACATGCATCGCTCCTTCACCTCGGATCCCCTCATGCGTGACAAGTTCTTCACGAATGCCTTCCTCTTCTCGGACTCCGCCAACAAGTGCTGGCTCCGTGGCGTCTTTGCATTGGTCTTCTTCCACGCTGTCGTGCAGGAGCGACGAGAGTTTGGTCCTCTCGGATGGAATATTCCCTACGAGTTCAATGAATCCGATTTGAAGTAAGAAAATCGAATCTGGATTATCCCCAACATATCTCCAAATGTTTCCCCTTCTTTTAGGATCTCCTTGTTGCAATTGAAGATGTTCATCATGCAGAGCCAGAGCATTCCTTTCCGTGGTCATGTCTATCTTACGGGCGAGTGCAACTACGGCGGCAGAGTCACAGATGATAAGGATCGACGCCTGATCTTGTCGCTGCTGAATATGATCTACAATCCCACAACCATTGCGGAGGAAAAGTGCGTGGGACTCATGATTATCTTTTGCCATAGCTCTTAATCTAATTTCCTCTGCCACAGCTATGCCCTATCCCAGTCTGGCAACTATCGTGTGCCTTTGAGTCCCACGCGTCTCAACTCCATTGAGTATGTATCCAGCTTTCCGCTCAGTCCCCAGCCGGAGGTCTACGGATTGCATGAGAATGCGGACATCAATCGAAATGTGAAGGAAACCAATGCGGTAGGTCACACGCTCCCAGAGTCCCACTGGGATGCCTTCAATTTGTCTCTATGCCTTGCTATCCCTCTCTACCAGCTCATCAGCGGCGTTCTGCTCACCCAGACCGATCTGATGGCCTCCGTGAAGGCCAGCTCTGCGGGTGGGGCCAAGGAGGATCCAGCCATAGCCATCTGCAAGCAGCTGTTGAGTCAGCTGCCGGATGAGTACGATATTGATGAGGTGTCCAAGACATATCCCGTGATCTACAGCAATTCAATGAACACTGTGCTACGGCAGGAGCTGATACGCTTCAATCGACTGCTGTCGTACATCCGCAAGAGTTTGGTGAACGTGAGCAAGGCGGTGGTGGGGCAGATTGCGATGATACCCGAACTGGAGCGCACCCATGCCTCGATGGTCATTGGGAAGCTGCCGGCGGATTGGCTTAAGAAGAGCTACCCCTCGCTCAAGCCATTGGGCAGCTACGTGAGCGACCTACTCGCCCGGTGAGTATTTCCTTCTCTCTCTTTATATATATATATATACTTATATGAAGGATATGTGGTATGGGGTCCTAGACCATTTGGGCAGCCATCAATGGCATTGTATGGAGCGCTGAGCAGAGCTGAGCTCTCCTCTCCTCTCCACTTCCTTGGGTTCTTTTCGTTCTTTGCCTCAATTGTGCAAATATAATAAATGTATACGGCACACACAAGCATCCTGCCCCATGCCTCTGTGGTTCCTGCTTCTGCTGCTTCTGCCATTCATGGCAAAAATCTTATTTGCTTTTGACATCAAAGGACGCTGCTGCTCCTGCTGTTTGTATGCGCTCCTCTGCCAATGCTGCTGCCACTGCCGCTGCTACTGGTGCTGCTTGTGTGTGTGCATTCCCTTTTATTATTGTCATCGCATGTTTAATATTTATTAATAAATTGAAAAATAAGATAACTCCATCTCTGACCGACCCACTCGTCTGACCCGCAGACTGGCGTTCTTTCAGGACTGGATAGACAAGGGCGAACCCACGGTGTACTGGATTTCGGGCTTCTACTTCACGCAGTCCTTCATCACCGGAGTCTTGCAGAACTATTCGCGCAAGAATCGTTTCCAAATCGATATGATATTCATTGAGTTTGCGGTCACAAAGTTCGAGGTGCAAGTCAGCCAGACCCCCGAGGTGGGGGCCTACATTCGGGTAAGTTTTAATTCTCTAATTTCTCTAATTCTACGAATTGAACACTTGATTACAAATGAGTTTTGAAACATGCCAACACGCAACGTGCAACAGGAACAAAAAGAGGTCAATGATGAGACCAAGTTTATACAAGTAAGGCTAGAAAGACTACTGCTACCACTTTTGGGCACACACTTCTTATGATATATGTACATAGATATGTATAATGCACTACACAAACCCATATTTAATGGAAATATTCGGGTTTTTAAATACACAATGAAATTAAACATAAATCGAATTATTAATCTAAGTAGAAAATACTTAAAATATATATAATAATATATTTATTTTAGTTTACATTTTTAAATCTAAGCTTAACTATTATATTTCTCTGGGTGTAGCACCTTTGGGCACACACTCCTTAGATCCTTAGATACATTTGCACTGCACCTATTCCTTAGTATCCCTTCTGCCTCCATTAATATCGCGTTCTGTTCTCCCCTCCCTTCGAAACAGGGCATCTTCATTGAGGGCGCTCGCTGGAATCGCAAGACCAAGGAGATAGATGAATCCTTCTCCAAGATACTGTTCGACACTCTGCCGGTCATCTACCTGCGTCCGGTGCTCAAGGCCCTGGAGGATATACCCCGCACCACTGGCGGGGCCGACGCAGGAGGCGACTCCATCTACGACTGTCCCGTGTACAAGACCAGCGAACGGCGCGGCGTCCTGTCCACCACTGGCCATTCCACCAATTTCGTGATGTACCTGCAGCTGAAGTGCTCCCGGACGCAAATGCATTGGATTAACAGGGGCACGGCCTGCCTCTGCCAGTTGGATGATTAAATGCGGGGGTCGGGGGACCACGGGGGACTGGGTGTGGGATTGGTATTGGTATTGGGACTGGGAGTGGGAGTGGGAGTGGGCACTGGCCGGATATGCCGTACGGGTTACGATCCTTGGCACCCCGTTGCGATTCTTGGCCTGAGAATGGACTGAGGTTGGGGTTTCCGACTGTCGTCCGGCCTGGCCCGGAGACCCCATCTATATGGAGATATATTTTTGGGCATTTTTCTGTTTCGTTTTTTTTTATTTATCCATATACCATATACCACCTAGGAAGCCCCCAACAGAGAAGGAAAGGAGGGGGGGAGAGAGGAGTCTTGTTTATTCAGTTGCCCCGTGTTTTCCACATCCGACAACTCGCAACTCGCAACTGGGCCACGGGGCACGGCACATGGGGACACCGGGACATGGGGCAGGACTGAGGCCGCTCTGCGCAATGATGATGATGATGATGCTGATTGCCAGATATAAATTAAATATGCAGAATACTATACAGAGCAACCAAGAGGGGGGCACACATACACACATATATATTTTATATGCGCCATTTACAAATGAATAAACGAATGAACAACACCCCCAATCGACATACTATTTGAAATGTTTACAACAAAATCCGGCCAGCATTTTCATTTAATTCACTTTAAAGCCATTCACTAATTCTTATTACAAATCCAGACGCCCAACAGGATGTTATGCCCCCTCTGTGGGGTTAGAGTAAATGTAAAACCCACACAATGGCCAAGAATAAAAATAAAACCGAATTCCATTCTATTCTTATACAATCTCCATATCAAAATACCTTTTTGGACAGACCAAAACCACTCGAAGTTCTTGCCAAGCCATCATCTCGTCGAAAAGGTGCTCCATCATTCTGCCCCGCCAGATGAATCTCTCAGATGTGAGTGGGATTTGAAGGTGGAATGGTTGGAGAGGTTGGAGAAGGGGCCAGCCGCAATTTAGCATATCAAAAAGATTTATGGCATGCGTCGTGCTCAATTGGAGCACAAAAACATACAATTTAAATAAAAAAAAAAAAAATTATCTATAAAAAAAAAAAAAAATTAAAATATGCCAAAGAGGAGGCGATCTCATCTGTTAAGTCTCTTAAATCATTCCTCTATTAATAGCCGCATAATGGAGCGTAGCCGTAGCCGTGCGCCAAAAATAGCAATACTCGAGAGCTCTCGGCTCAACCTTCCAGTCCGTCCAGTCCAGTCCATCATAATCATATCGTGATGCTGGCCGAACACTCTCCAACGAGCATGGCATGGCCTTAAGCACTGATCGAGAGCCCCCCCCAAAAAGAAAAAAACACACGTCCATCCATAGCCGGACAAAATGAAGAAGCGGCGACTTCCGCTTCTAATTACCATTGATCCATGGTGGATCCATTGAATTGACACAAATCTATCAGACCTATTCATGCCACACACAATACCCCACCAGCCAGGCCCGGTCATAGCCACAGCCCCAGACATAGGCATAAGCCGATGCAAATCAAATCTCGAGACAATCGAGAATGAATGCCAAAGCGCCCTCGACTATTGTTAGAGATTCTTCCTACGTCTCGAATCCATTTTGGCTAGTGGCTGCTCTGTTTGCTTTCGTTTTGTCTTCTGGCATGATCATTTATTATTTTTTTTTTATTGGTAACCCGCGTGCTGGAGCTGGAGTTCAATTGGTGCTTGAGACACTTTTTGACAATAGCAACTAGACAATCCGAATCACTAAGCCCCCTCCCTCCATGCCCCGAAAGAAGAGGCAACAGCAACCAGCGATCCATCGATGCGGTAGTTGATTCGGCGGTGATCGGTGATCGGTGATCCGCGATCGGCGATCGGTAACCGGTAACCGGTTTCCGCTTCTGCTCGATCTCTGCTCATCTCAAAGTGAATGGACATCGGCCGGCCAGCCGAGAACTTTTCGCGGATCTCTGATCGGATTTTGTGTATAAATAGTGTCGTTAGGTCTGGTTTGAAAACAGAATCAACTTTGGATTAATCTAACATACATCGTCTTGGACATCTTCTGGGAAAATGGTTAGTACACCATCCTCTCCTCCTCCCATCGACTCCTCCGATCGCAGGACTTACCTCTCCATCCTTTTGCCTCTTGCAGAAATTCTTTGTCATTGCCTTTGCTGTGATCGCAGCTGCTTCGGCGGCCTCCATTGCCACGGATTACCTGCCCCCAGTGGACAACAACCTCGAAGCCGCCTCCGAGCAGGTCGAACTGCCCGCCGCCGAGCAGGGTCTTCTCTCCGATGATGGATACCGCTACAAGACCGTCCGCCGCCTCAAGCTCCGCCACCGTCGTGACGTGAACGAGCTGCCCACCGCCGAGTACCTGCCCCCAGTTGAGGAAGCATCCGAGGCTGTTGCCGTCGAGACTCCTTTGGCCGATGATGGATACCGCTACAGGACTGTCCGCCGTGTGATCCGTCGCCGTCGTGACGTGAACGAGCTGCCCACCGCCGAGTACCTGCCCCCTGTGGAGGAGGCCTCTGAGGCTCTTGCCGTTGAGACTCCCCTGGCTGATGATGGCTACCGTTACAAGACTGTCCGCCGTGTGATCCGTCGCCGCCGTGACGTGAACGAGCTCCCCACCGCCGAGTACCTGCCCCCAGTTGAGGAAGCCTCTGAGTCCGTGGCTGTCGAGACTCCCCTGGCCGATGATGGATACCGCTACAAGACTGTCCGTCGTGTGATCCGTCGCCGTCGTGATGTCAACGAGCTCCCCACCGCCGAGTACCTGCCCCCAGTTGAGGAAGCATCCGAGGCTGTTGCCGTCGAGACTCCTTTGGCCGATGATGGATACCGCTACAAGACTGTCCGCCGTGTGATCCGTCGTCGTCGTGACGTGAACGAGCTCCCCACCGCCGAGTACCTGCCCCCAGTTGAGGAAGCCTCTGAGTCCGTGGCAGTTGAGACTCCTTTGGCTGATGATGGCTACCGTTACAAGACCGTCCGCCGTGTGATCCGTCGTCGTCGTGACGTGAACGAGCTATCCGCCGAGTACCTGCCCCCTGTGGAGGAGGCCTCTGAGGCTGTTGCCGTCGAGACTCCTTTGGCTGATGATGGATACCGCTACAAGACTGTCCGCCGTGTGATCCGTCGTCGTCGTGACGTGAACGAGCTATCCGCCGAGTACCTGCCCCCTGTGGAGGAGGCCTCTGAGGCTGTTGCCGTCGAGACTCCTTTGGCTGATGATGGATACCGCTACAAGACTGTCCGTCGTGTGATCCGTCGCCGCCGTGACGTGAACGAGCTCCCTACCGCCGAGTACTTGCCCCCTGTGCAGGAAGCATCCGAAGCCGTTGCCGTCGAGACTCCCCTGGCCGATGATGGATACCGCTACAAGACTGTCCGTCGTGTGATCCGTCGCCGTCGTGATGTCAACGAGCTTTCCGCCGAATACCTGCCCCCCGTGGAGGAGGCCGCTTCTGCCGTCATCGATGTCCCTGCCGAGCAGACCATCCTGGCCAACGATGGATACCGCTACAAGACCGTCCGCCGCCTGAAGCTCCGTCGCCACTAAACCGCCACCAGTCGAACACCCACCGCACAGCATTTGAGAATGTCATGGATGGGATATCCTACCCCGAAGTCCTTCCGTTGAAATCTCATCGCATAATGAAATCTAACCATAAGTCGAGCGTATTAGTACAAAAACGAATTAACAATAAATTTTTTTTTCAAAAACAATCTGCCTGCCCCTTTTAACTGACTCTTGGTCGTGCTCTGCGCCCTTTTCCCTGAATGGAAGACAGAGAGAGAGAGAGAGGGAGAGAGTTCGTCTTATCTTATCTCTGTCGGATAAGGTGCAAAGATAAGTTGATAAGATACGAGCACCTGCCTGCCTGCCTGACTGCGCTGCCGCTCAATGCAATCACGCACACAGGTTTTTAGTTCCACTTTGGAGTTGCAGACGTGCGCGTTACAAACTTGGCTAACAGCTAAAAGCAGAGACTGCAAGGAAGTTTTTTTGAGTGAACGAAAACGAGCGACGGAAACGAAAACGAAAACAAAAAATGAAGTTGGCTAAGAAGTGCTCCACCTACTTGGTGATATGCCTGGGTAAAGTTCTGCTCTGAATATGGGGCTCAACTTTTGAGATGCTCCTCCTCCTCCTTCTATCTTGAAGAAGCGCGTGTGTGCAGTAACCGACCCCTGCATCATAACAGCGATATAGTAGTGGCATTACACTCAAGTGTATCCGCAGCAAAGGGGCAGTGGGAGTGGCCATGGCAGTGCAGTGGGGGAAAGGGAGAGGTAGAGGATGTAATGACCTAACTCCGACCATTGGAGACTTTAACGATGACTAACTGAGGACCAGGCACAGCCCCCGCCCCGGAGTGTGTCATAGCACACAACACGGTTGGGCCAGTGGAGACTTTTGCCCAAGAAAACTCGACAAATATGTGTGCTCTTATCGGGGGTTGCCGATAAGCAGCCGAGATTACTCATTGTTGCCCCATTCCCCACCAAACGAATGTATTTCATGGCACACAAATTCCCATCTTTGTGACATTCTCAAATATTCAAATTTTACAAATTGCTACATTGCTGCAATGAACTCTGATTTGAATATTCGGCATTTAATCATTTGCAAAACATTTTCATTGAATTCATTAAATTTTGATAAGGCCCGAAAGTACAATGTGCACCAACACTAATACTAATACTATGCCGGAAGTGGCAAAAGCCTCTGTAATTATTTCGCATATAAATTATGGAATCGAATATGTTGCTAACAAAAAAAAAAAAAAAGGATAAACCAGCAGCAAAAGCAACAATTAATTTTGGTTAGCGGCTGGCCAAAGAGATTTGGTTTACAATTTCCAGTTTTTCCCCACATCCACATCCACATCCCAGTCGCTGGCCCTCGCCCTGGCCCAATCGAATCCCGCTGGAAATCAATACAGTGGACACACAGTACAGAACATTTTCCATATCAACTAACAAACGAAATCCGTTTAAAATTTCATGCCAAAGCAAACATACAAAATATTAATTAAAAATACATTTTAATAATTTTACGTGAAATCGAGTCCGACATCCGCAAAGGTACGAACAATGGGGGGATAAAATGCTCGTACATATTCGTATGCCAAACGCATGTTTTCCCCCCTTCTATTTGCCTATGGATGAGCTCAGATATTCGTGTTTCATCAATGATTGGCGCGCGCGCCAGAAACAGATATTATTTTCGTTTTTTGCGGCTTTGTTGCTAAATATTTTCTCAATAATTAATTGTTAATATCTTAACAAGTCTTCGGGCAGCAACAATAGATAGATCTATATGATGAATGGTGAGCGGTGGTGAGGTGGTGCGGTGGTGGTATTTTTTCAATGAGTTCCGTTCCGTGCGGTCCGTTGATGGATGCCTCAAAGCCACACAGCTGGTGGCTGGTGGCTGGTGGCTGATGGCTGGTCGCCTCCGCCGACCACACACAGCGCGCGTTCTTCAAATAAATATGTATTCTGCGACTTAGACTTGAATTGTTAACATGGTCGAGTGGCTCTTGTACAAAGTTTTAAATATATTTTTTATGGATTTGCTTCTTTGCAGTTTTGCTGGCCTGCTGCTTGGAGGAGACGGAGGCCACGCGACGCGTTAACCGCGGTCGACGCACCCTCACCCGCAGATACTTCAGTGAGTCACCGTCACCTTTAGATGGATAACGGATAGATGATTGCTAACCCTATTTCCTCTCTCTCTCTCTCTCCTTCCCTGCAGATGGCCTTGCCATACCCGGCTGGGCCATGATCATCTGTGTGGCCCTCGGCGAGCTGCTTGTGGGCGGAGCTCTGTACTTCATCATGAAGAAGCTGATTCTGGACAAGGAACCCGACGAGACGGCCACCTCGTACACGCCGGCTGCCACCACCTACACCCCGGCCCAGACGCACGAGCCGGCCGCTGCCACGCCCAGCCCACCCCCAACGCATGCCACGACCATTGCCTGAAGAGTAGTGTCCCCAGCCACGGCCACAGCCGGAAGTAGTCCATAGTCCACCCATAGCTCTTAGTCATTCAACCCAATCCAATTCAATTCGATTCAATTCAAGCCATAACCTAGCATTATTGTCATCAAATCTGCATAAAGCCAGAGCACACATTGTGCTGAGCCCTTTGATTACCTTCATTTTCGAATAAGCATTTGTTACAAATAAAAGGCCAATCAAAACTAGTTCAGAACCACCCAAAACGTCTGTGAAACGATCATTTGGTGGGGTGATAGCATTTTATTGCACCGGCTACCCATCTCTGCACACGTTTCCGATCTAGTTTAACCGCTGTCTGGCACCACACGACGCGCTTGAAGCTTCTGCCTCGGTCCAAACTGGTTTTTCGGGTCGCTTTTTATGTGGCCTACAGCAGGGCTGGAATCTTGCACCTCGCTTGGGAGGCTGTGCCAATTCATTGCATACTTTTCAGCGGAATTCAGAGAGTGATGCCCACTTGGCTTGTTTCCGGCTAGATAGATGTTTACACTCAGGACGAGAAAGCCCTGAAATTTTAATATTTAAATATGTTTACTTTGATAGTGGAAACGTAGACAGAAAGCTGACCCGGCAAGCGCATGACAATTTGGACATTCTTTCTCCATGGCACCAATCAGCAATTTTGGATGAGCGAAATATTCAATATCTGGTTCGACGGCTCGAATGCAGGCGTTATCCGCCAGTTTCTCTGTGAGTGTCTCCGTTCCTACTGTCTTTGTTGATTTCGTTCATCGCGCGCTTCTTGCGCTCGCTATTGCGACATGCTCACATGCACATTTTCGTTATCTTGTGGGAATCGTTTGTCTGATCTTTCTGCTCTACTATTTCGCATGTTTCTTGCTTTATTTGTTCGACGGCCCAATGGAACTGTTCCCTGTAACATACACACAAATTGAGGAAATTGCTGTTCTTACTGATGACGTTATGCAAACCTATCCTTTGTGATAGGAAGGGGAAAAATAGTTATACAATATACAAAAACCATTTCATAAGACTCAATAGAGCCGTTTGGCTGTTTTTTATGAGTTTGAAAGTCTTCAAGAATCGAGGTGTTTTTAGCAAAGGCAAGTTGTGCCCTTGGAGGTACGCCTTGGACGCTTCTTGGAGGCATCTTACAGTGATACCAACACCGGGGCGCCCAGGGATCTTCTCTTTGCCCGTGAGAAAGCCGGGCAGTTGTAGATGATATGTTCCAGAGTTTCGTTGTCATTCACCGAATTCATCGCATTTTCTACAACTGTATCTGTGGGTGATTCCTAGTTCGACTGTGAGTATTCCCATTAACATTTGACAGTCCTTCGTGGTAGGTGCTGTAAGTAAGTGACTGAGGTTTCCATTGCATTAAATTAAATATAGTTTCTAAAAATATCATATTTGGATTACATATGGGGCGTACAATAAGTACTTTTTAATACATTTATGTTTAAATCAAAATGAATTCTACATACTAACTATTTTTGTACCTATAAAACCCGAATATTTCATTAAAATCTACGAGATCAGTTTGGATCATCATTATTATAGACAGAATGAACAAACCCTTTTCCAGTGGCTGCATTCTCTCACTCTCTATCACACGCGCCTATGCATTGTCTCTATCTCTCTCTATTTCACTCTTGATCGTGCAGTGTGCGCCCCATGTAGGAGGGGAGCGAGATGTAACGCTTGGTCTCGCTTTGAGAAACGAAAGAGAGAGAGACAGATGTAGCGTATATGTAGATGTAACAAATCAAGTCTTCCCCTTTACGAGCAACGATATCAAAAAGAGAGAGAAGGAAAAGGAAAGAGGCAGTCTTCGGCTTCGATACAAATTCCGGCGCTTATCGTAATCAAACATAATTAAGCGTATATATATATATAGTACAGGTAGTACCGGGTGAGTACCGTGTGCAAGGGACTGGCCTGTGCCCTGGACTCTGACCAGCTAAATTCCAACATGTTTCTATGATTGTTCGCTAGACTGGATGGTCCTGTATCTAGGATGTATCTAGCAGTATATAAGGATGATATATCTGCAATAAAGCTTTGTTTTTACGATATAACTAAAGCTTTATTTAGTAGTTCTCTAGAGTTTCAGTACAGATGATCGTAGTCAAGCAGCAAGTATTAACGACAGGGCAAGTATACCTCTATTGATAGGAATATATTATAAAGAATAGAACAGATACCCCTGACCAAACACCCATCTACATTAGAGGAAGAGCAAATAATCTACACTAAGAGAAACGTTTGAGCATGCAGGTTATCCTTGCCGTATTTGCTGTTCCTTAACCCCACACATGAGAGGCCGACGATTCGGTGGCTACGTCTGAAGAAGAAACGTGACAGTAGGACTACGTAACCACAGAAAGAAACGTATTTACCCTAAATTAGAAATTGTACATTTATCCACTCATCCTCCTTGCTGTGTTATGGTACCATGCAGCATCGCCCCAATTCAGAACACTTTAGATCTCAAGGTGCCCAACCAAATCAGCAATGCATTCATCACAATATGGCCATGCCCCCTTCAGCCAATGAGAATGCAGCAGAAGCATAGCCCATTGATATCTCCAGAAAATGCACACCAGTCCTCTGCCCAGCGATTGATGGGTACGAAGTTTACTTTGTATTACAGTCGGACTTCTCTATTACGAACTTTTGCTGAACGAAGTTTTCTGTACAAGGAATTTATTTCCAGGGCACTTTTGCGTATAACCAAACCCCCTTGAGAATCGCTATATGGAAGTTCGACTGTAGCTGTAATTACTTCGACTCATCACCGCATCGCGGAAATTGTTGTGTCATCGCTTTGAGGCAGCACCCCGCAGCGTCCCCCCATTCAGAGGCCCCTTATGACCTCATGAGCTTATAGCACGATGGGGCATTCATAACTGCATCAATCAATGAGCACGGAGCATTAACTCTGTTAGCTGTCGCTGACAAAAGCATATCTGCAGGAGTGGCCCCCATCCTCTCGCTGCCCAGCGATTAATGCCCCATCTACGGCCTCACAACACCCAAAGCTATGTCTACCCGTCGAGCACTTGTGGCCTATTCTCAGCCAGCTATGAATCAAAACACATACATATTCCAAGTGCAAATGAAACACACAGTCGAGTCCCTTTGTGGAGCTGAAGTGAAGAGATGCACAGAAAGGAGCGACGGGATGGCCAGTAAAAACCAGAAGCCTGATTCAAGGAAAGAGTTTGCTTGGACCAGCACCCTATTTGCAGTTTTTCCGGATTTCCGTGTGCATGTCTCCTGGCTACCGAATAAGTATCGGGTATAATGATACAGTAGCTTTGTGCCTTGAAATATTTATATATCTATCTCTGGAAACCGGTACTAAATGTTTTCTGGAAGGTTCTATAAATGGGAGGCGCCATTCCATTTACCTGAAGATTCAGGAATTCTAGTGTTCTCGGTAACGACGAAGACTGCACTTGATTATCTATTGGCTTTCTCTTTTGGAGATCCGGCAATTGAGCCGTTTTCCCTGGCCGAAATTGCTTTGTATTTATATCTACGAGTAGTGCTATATCGCTGACTGATTCGCAGGCACTTGAGAGTGGGGCGTGGAGCGTGGGGCGTGGAGCGTGGGGAGTGGAGCACTCGAAGCGTGCTCTTCTCTTCGCTTTGGCGCTGACAAATCGAAATTTATTATAAACGCAATTGAAAAATCCCCAACGCGGCAGGCACTTGAGCCAAAGTCCTGAGAGTCCTAAGTCCTGAGCCCGAGTCAGAGCCCGAGCCAGAGACGGTACAAGTCCGGCGGCGGAGACGAGCGAAGGGGGCCTGGAAGCCAAGTAGCTGTAAATGCCAACAATTGCCGCAGGCAAAAGCTCCAGCTCCAGCTCCAGCTCCAGCTCCAGCAAAGCGACACACAAGATGGGGCAGGCACGAAGCGGCAGCATAACCAAAGCGGATTCCAAAATTGACACAAAACAGACAAAAAGCAAATCGTTTAGGCATCGAGTTCGAGGATGAGGACAAGGATGTGTCCCCACACACACACACATGCATGCAGCGGGGCTGTCGAACGAATTTTGTGCAACGGAGCCCCACTCTGATCCCGGAATGCGATGGAAAGCCAGCCGGCTGAAGGATACTTTGGTTTGGCATAACAAAGCCACACAAAAGAGTTGCTCCTGCAAGCAGTTGCAGCAGTTCCAGGCAGCAGCAGCTGGCTTGTTCCCGAAACCATTTTCGCCTTGAATGGCGACGGTTCTGTACAATTTTATGGGTCAACTCTTGGGTAACTCTTCTCTCTGTGTGTGGGATTAGGCTGCGGAATTTGCAGCACAAATAACTTGAGAGAGTGGGAGACTGGGAGACTGGGTAGGGGGAGCGGGAGGTTGTGGGGGTGTTCAAGTTCAAGTTTATCAACATATCGTCAACGTTGTTGTCCCGGTTGTTCCGTTGTCCGACCAACAGTAGCTCATATTTATTTATGGCTCAGAGCATCCACTCGAGCATCCATACGAGTGTGCCTGGACTCCGACTCCGGCTGGTCACAACTTGAATGAATTTCCGAAAAGGAGCCAGGACAACATCGGCGGCTAGGGGGCTTGGGGGCTTGGGGGCTTGCGGGTTGAGTGTGCATCTTCACAGGGCGGCTGACAGTTTGGCAGCCGATTCACAATGTTATCAAATTTTTGGTTCGCATGAACCCCAACCCCAACCCCCCCCCTCCCAACCGCTCACTGAATATATGTATCTGTATCTGTGTCTCCCTCTCTCTGCTCTTGCTGGGGATTTAGACATGTACACTTGTTGTAAACAACAACATTAACAAGGGTTTGCCAAACGATTGAGGCTGCAAGGGGTGGAGGGTGGAGGAGGGGGGGAGGAGGGGGGCGGAGAGGGGACACACTCATAAGCATTCATTGGAAATCCTTTTCGATTTATTTGCGTATTCAAACGGAAACATTTAAAGTGATTGCGGATGCAAATTTCCCTTCCCCCCCCCCCCCCCACACCACCAAGTAGGCAGCAGCCACACAGCCACAGTAAAATTGCTCTGATGTAGTACCTTTCTTCCCTTTCCTTCCCCTCCCCTCCCTTCCCTTTCTTTACTTTCCTTTCCTTCCCTGGTTTTCCTCTTCTTTTTTTTTTCCTTGGGTGTTGTTGTGTGTGGATTTTCCAAGATCTGAGCGCGTGCCTGGCAACATTTGCGGTTTTTGCGCAAGCTTCACACATTTTCTTGTGTGCGCCGGGGCCCAATTTTCTTCATGCCTTTATTTTCCCTTTCTTTCTTTCTTTCTTTCGGCCATGAGAATTTCAATTTTCACACAGGTGCTCGAATAAATATCAATCATACGCCCCAATGGCCTCCCGCCGAGCGCTTTTTATAATTTTCAATGATATTTGCTTAAACAATTAGTTAAATGATCTCCCATTCCCCAGGGGGAGAGGGGGGGGTTCCACTTACAGTTCGAGAGCTATGGGTGGGCAATCCGTATCTCCAAGCCATCTCCAATTGAATTGAATAGCCCCACCCCTCTACCCCCTCTGGGGGGGCTCTGGCGCTGATCCAAACATTTCAAAGCTTTTGGGGGCTTTTGGCACGAATGTGCGACTATTCCGCTTTATTGGCTTCGCACTAAACCACTAAAAAAAAAGCCTGTTAATGAGTCGAAATTGTTTGCTAAGAGCCGTCCCGCCCCAGCAACGCCCCTCCCCCTCGGATCAATGACGGGGCGCGATGATCGCGCGGATCGAGTCAGCTGCTCCACTTCTACTGTAGTTTATTTTATGGCCATTTGTTACTGCCCCACTGACAGCGCGTTAATTGCTCGCCAGCTGCCGTTTGAGCAGGCGCTGCCACACGCCTAATCGTATCATTCGCAACCCGAATCGGCACCATTGATACGCGTACGAGTGGGGTGCATCTTCCCTATTCGCTTGTCGAGTGCCACCACTTGACCGGCTGCCTGAGATTGCGCGCTTATCAGGCTCTTGGGCATTCCTTCTAAATGGGTTAAACGATGGTTAAAGCCAGACCAACAGCAACAGCAACAGCAGCCGATAAATATCATTTAACTTGCAGCCACTTTCACTGGGGCGTTTATGCAAATCGTTCCGTTCGCCTAAGACTACGGAATACGGACTACAAAATGCAGTCTGCCGTCCGCTGTCTGCAGTCCGGTCTGGGGAATAAATTTGTAACGAATTACCAATCAATTGACCAAAGAAACAAACAAATAAACCGAATCCCAGACTGCAGACTGTAGACTGGAGAGCAGGGCGGGGGGCAGTGTGGAGACCGCAAAGAGGTCTGAGGCTGCCTTTTGGGAGAGAGGAGGAGAGGCCGTATAGTTTGTAAAACGATTTGGAATTGAAATTGCAATGCAACGAAAATAAGAACAATTTAAATTAAATGGAACCCACAACGAATCGGCTCCACGGGGGCGGCTCTGTGAATAATTCAGCACGAGTGGCATGAATACTCGTTGTAAGCAGCAGCAACAGCAGCAGCAGCAGCAAAAGCAGCACCACCAGCAGCAGCAAATTAAATCAAATAGTTATATCATGCGAATAAATCGCTGTGCTGTGGATATCGCACATACGCCCCGTTGACCGCACAAAGCAACCGCGCTTCTGCTTCTGCTGTCCGAAACGGGAACGAGACCCTCCAGAAGCTACTTACACGCCACGCTCATCGCTCTGGGCATCAGTACGCGCTCCGTGCTCAGCCGCAGCAGATCGTGAATGTGAACGTGGTCTCCGGGTGCAGCTTCTTCGCCTCCTGCCTCCTGCCTACTGCCTTCTGCCGCCTGCCGCCTGACTCGCGTGTGTGTCTGTGTGAGACAGATAGATAGATAGAACTAAAAAGCGCACAAATATTTGCACACACCAGTGGAGAGGGAGGAGGAGTCGACACTCTGCCGCAGCATCGACTTCCTGTCTGGGCCACTTACGGCTTCTAAATCCCATCCCCAACACACTGCCCGGCCGTACACGTGCTGCAACGACTGCGGCGTGGATTTGAGAGCAAAAACTCCGACTCCGACTCCGACTGCGATTCCGGCTCTGACTCCGCTCCGCTCCGACTCCTGCCTCAGCCAGCGGCTTCTTCATTTGTTATTTTTTTTTTTTGCTAGTGGAACTCCTGTGCCCCTGCCACGGCCATGCATTCGCCGGCTGCCAAAGTGTCGGGCTACATTGTCCTGATGATTGTGCAAATAATTTTCCTGGTCCTATTCTGGCTGTTCGTGCGTTACGAGAAGGCGGCAATGCCGCCGGCACTCGGCGCTGAAGACGCTGGATCAGCAAACGAACACGTTTCGAAATATCCGCGTGAGTAGCAAGGATTTCCTTCGCCTGTCCCATGCCACACGCCACAGACTGCTCTGTCACCCTGCCTGCCACCCTGCCACCCAGCCTCTACCCTGCCTTACCCCTGAGTGCCCGCGGGAGGGGGAAACATTTCATATTTCCAGCTTAGCCGCAGATGTGCGAAAGCATCTATTAACAGGTCTATTCTCTGCCTCCTGGTGATACACAGATATATATCTATTTTTGCAAACACATTTTCGCTGGGCCCAATTAGCCGTCTCGGGCTAATGAAAGCCACTAACTCGAAACGGCCCAAACTGGACGCTGACTAAGACAAGCCCAAGGCGCGACGCACCTCTTTTTATCTGCATGTGACTTGGTGGGAGCTTGGGGGTGTTCCCTGCTCCGCCTGACCGTATCTCTGGACACATTTATGGCCGCTGCTAGTGGCACGTCAATTGATAGCGGTCAAACTGTTGCTAAAATTAGTCGAATCACAGGAGGGGGATTACTGCCAGTGCGAGTGCTCCACAAGTGCCACTCCACAGAGAAGCAGAAAACAATTAGAGGCAAGCCCCCAAAAGTATCCACCGACATAAGCCAGCAGTTGAACCTTTAAATCAAAGCAACTTTTGGGGCATACAGAGCCCCTCGTGGAGCTCTCTCTCTCTCTCTCTATTAGGGTGGGGGAAGGGGGTCTATTACCCATGCTCCCCCACTCAGAGAAAAAGTGCAATGAAATCAAAATATAGAGGGGAAATTGTATAAAAAAAGAACTTGCAATTAAAAATTGATATTAATAGGAAAATATGGGATTTCTAAAAGAAATAAAAAAAAATATATTTCATATTTAAATTAAATATTTTTACACGTACATCCGTTTCGTTTCCTCGTCTCGCATTCGAGTACGAACCAAATATGGAATATTCCGCTCATCCGAAATTGATGATTGGTGCTATGGAAACATTTTCATATTTAACTTAAATATATAATTTTTTTAAGTGTTTTTTAATTTTATAAAAAAGACCTCTTAATGAATTTATATTTAAATCAAAAAAAGTTCCATTTAATTTTAATATTTTTTTGTTTTGTTTTTAAAACCCGAAATGGATCTGGTCTTTCTTTAAACTCAGCCATTTTTCTCTCAGTGTACGCACATATAAGTTGTTCTAGTCGCATTTTTGGGGGGGAGGAGAAGTCAACCAAAGGAGCAAAGGACCAATGCCAGGACCTGAACCGGAGCATTGTTTGCCAAGTGTTGGCGGGTCATAAATAAATGAAGTTATTTTTCCTACAGTCTGCTTGTAGCAGTCTTTGGGGGTCCCGTGGCACCAATTCCATTAATTACTTTTGCCACACTCCCTTTCCCTTTCCCTCTCCCTTCCGAACCGAATGGAACGGAACGGAACGGAATATGGAAACGTAGAATACACCCACAGATGCACAGATACAAAGATACACACACACACACACAGAGATAAATGAATAATTAAAGTCATTAATTTCAATTTATGCAAATGCGTCTGTAAACAACTTGTTGCAATTCATAATAAATAAATTAAACCGTATTTCACACTAATTGCACCCGCGCGGGCACACACACACACACACACAGAGAGACGGGGGCACACAGGGGACACTCCGAGAGGGTGCAACTCCAAGGGGTAGGGGTGGGGGTAGGGGTAGAAGTGGTAAGAGGCAAGATACGTATGTGCAGGCCATCTTCCCTGCTGTTGCTCTGGTGACATCAATCTCAATGCAATTGACTTTTGGCAGCAGACAATTGGGCGGTTAATTGAAACGACTTGACTCAATTAATTGGCATTCCACTCGGGCCCGCATACACCCCCATATGATGTTGTGCTACCCTTAACCCTTCTCTCGCACAGAGTTCCAGGACATACAGGTGATGATCTTCATTGGCTTTGGCTTCCTGATGACCTTCCTGCGCAAGTACGGCTACAGTGCCACGGGCTTCACCTTGTTCATGGCCGCCTTGGTGGTCCAGTGGTCCGTCCTAATGAAGGGATTCCTGCACATGGAGGGCGGCAAGATCAGGTGAGTCCTTGAGCGTGAGAGTGCGCGTGAGAGTGCTTCTGACATCAATTTATTAATTGCCTTTGCCCGAACTGCGACGGAAAACAAATAAGTTGGGGGGGGAAAAATTAAGAGAAAAATACGAGCACCCAGAATGTGAAATGAATTCAAGCAATTACTCTAAATGGAGTGCCGTGGGATGGAGTGGGGATGGAATGGAGTTGGGTTGGTCCTGCTACTTATGCTAAGTGAAACGACATACAAAGGACGAGGAGGTCGAGGAGGAGCTGCCACCGAAGGAGCGACAGATGGAAATGCTTTAAAATGTATTCCATTCCATTTCATTTGTCGGCCATTTGCCATTGCTTAGATGGCGCCATTTTGTATGCATGTCAGAGGCAGGAGACATCCGCGACAGCACTTGGGCCGTGGGCGTGGACGGGGGCGTGGGCGTGACACCTGTCACACTCTTTTCTCTTTTGCTGATGCCGCTTCCGCCTCCTTGCAGCCTCTCGCTGGAGAACATCATCGATGCGGACATTGCCGCCGCCGTGCCCCTAATTAGCATGGGCGCCCTGCTGGGCCGCACCACCCCCATCCAGCTGCTGTGCATGTCCATCTTCGAGGTGGCCCTGTTCGCGGCAAACGAGTATCTGGCCCTGAACGTCCTCAGCGTGAGTGCCAGTCCGGCCAGTCCGGCCGACAACGGCCGCGAGTGAGTGACTCTTCTCTTTTTTCTTTGCAGATCTGCGACTGCGGCGGCTCCATCACCGTCCACGCCTTCGGCGCCTACTTCGGTCTGGCCGTGGCCATGATGCTGCGTCCCGCCAGCGACCAGAACGAGGCGGGCAAGCACGAGGGCGCCAACTACACATCCGACATTCTGGCCATGATCGGCACCACCTTCCTGTGGGTGTACTGGCCCAGCTTCAACTCGGTCCTGGCCGCGGGCACTGGCGGCGAGCGGGCCATTTTGAACACGTTTCTGTCATTAGCCGCGGCAACAGGTGAGTCACGTGCCACCAGGCGGCGGCCATAGCGACGGCGACAGCGTCTGAGCCCCGGCAATTAGCTGGAGCTCAAGTGCAGGTACAGCATCCAAACATCATACTCTCGTGCATATCTCCCGGAGGCTGTCTTCGCCCACACATCTTCATGCTTCATGCTTCATGCCTCGTGCCTCATCCTTATCCTTATCCTGTACAGGAGTGCACTGGAAGCCTGACTAGCTTCGTTAATTATAATGTTGGCGGGCCTATTAACAAGGTTCCAAATGAAATTGAAAAGGCCCCGAGCTGGGGATCCCCGCCCCAGCTCCCGCCTCAGATCCTGCCCCTGCTGCCCCCCCCACTCCCTGGCAAAGTCCTTATGCATGCGCCTCACAAACTAATTAAATGTCAAATAGTTTCGTTAACACATTTGAAAATTTATTTTGAGCACGTAGTGCACATAAAAACGGACGCAAGGACCAGCCGGTCGGTCAGCCTGTCCGGCATTTCGCTTAGTCGGGGGCGTGGAAAATGTGCTAAAAGCAGGGCCCGGTGTCGGTGTCCGGCAGGGCTCTGGTCTGGGATCCCAGAGTCTGATGCTCGGTTAATGTAAATAACAAAACACAAATTAAATGTATACAAAGGACCTCCCAGCAGCACAGCATCCATGGCATCCATAGGACAGCAGCAGCAGCAGCAGCAGCAGCCATAATAATAGTAGGAGCAGCAGCTGAGATAAGCCAAGCCAAGCTCCAAGGGGGACGAGGATTGGGTTGGGCAGGAGCAGGACGGGGCGACCTCAGTCTCTGTCTGGGCCTCTTTGCCTGGGTGCCTGGGTGAGGGCATTAAGGCCCTCACGTTACGGCGACGGAGGTAACACCTAACAAGGCACATGAGCTGCACAGAGCTGGGGGCCTGCAGGCTCTCGAGGAAATGCTGAACGCAGTGGGGATACGCTTACCGAAGCTCTACCATGGATGGGGCACCGCATCTGAGGTGGTCTTCGGACGATTCCAGACCATATTTCTGATCTTTTCTTTGTTCCCATCAAAAAGGAGACCACCTGAACAGCGGATGGGGTTAACGTTTACCCCCGGGGGGCGTTATAAAGACCCAGATCTAGAGTATTTGCTACGGTCCAACAGAGATGCCCAGATACGGATACAGAGAGGGCGAGAGGGAGTCCGGTAGAGCATTTTATGCGGAAGGATGCGCGATTAGTTGAGTCAACGTGCGGCTGTGCGGCTGTCGCTCCGACGTTCCGGTGCTCCGTCCGTTGCAGTATCCTTCCCACCACCTTCCTCCTTCCTCCTTCCTCCTTCGTCCTTCGTCTTTCGTCCTTGCCCATTCAGTGGCCGGCTGCTTGCCTCACTAGTTGTTGCCTTAATTAAACTAAAGCTGGGGTTCAGTTCAATGCTGAAATTAGAGGCGGTCTGGGTGGGTGTGACCGTCGTCCATGGCTCCATGTTGCCCATGCGGGAGGGACGACATGCATGGCGGGGCAAGGGACACGGGCTGGACACAGGACACAGGACACACGACAGGGCGGCAGACGACGCCATTTGGTGTCCAAATGCGGCGCCAACAGGCAAAAATACGCCCCAGTTGTTGTTTTCACACCAAGCGAGCCCGAGCTCGGGCCTTGTCCCCGTCAGTGGGTGGGTGGGTGCCCTCCCACTAGTCGCTCTCTGTGGGTGTGTGGATGTGTGGGGGCCGCCTGGATTTGGGCTTTGGGTCTGGTCAGTGACGTCCGTTGGTCCGGCGTCTGCCCGCATTGGCCAACAACGTTAAGCACCAAACACATTTTACAGTCGCAAGAGTGACACCATTGGCGTTAATTTAAATTGTTTAATGTTCGAGGAGCCACCCCTGACATCCCAGAATCTCGGATGTGCCTTTGGCTTGGCTTTGGTTTAGTCCCGAGTCCCGACTGCAAGTCGATCTGGGGATCCAGGCAGCAGGCAGCAGGCAGCTGGCAGCAGGGACCAGGGACCCCGGCTGTAAAAAAGCTGTTTAATTGATTTTTAAGCCAGAATTTGCTGTTCTCGTAATTCTGTGTCGCCCCGGACAACGTCAAAAGCTGTTTTGAAATTGTTGCGGTTCCCTCCCCCTCCCCCTCCCCCTCCCCCCTTTCTGGCTGTGATTTGGCTTACTTATTTGCCATGTGGCAGGATGCCCCTGCCCCTGCCCCTGCCCCTGCTGCCCGGTTGGCCAACTAATTTATGCAAATTATTATTGCTGCAACATATGTTCCACCATAAAATGGAGATTTTTAAGTATTTAGTGTTATTCAGGCGAGATTTATGCTTGCCAAAGGACATAAACTGAAGTCCTTGTGTCCTTGTTGGTCACAGTGTTACGGTGCGACCAGCCGGGACGACTCCTGGGCCTCTTGGCACTTGGCCTGCTTACATTTTTATTAGTTTTGTGTTTATGATGAGAGTGTGGTTGCGGTTGTAGCTGCTGCTTGAATGATTTCGAATCCCAAAGACACAATTCAGAGCCTGCTCGGGGCACCTCAGCACCTCAGAGCCTGCCACCTAATGAACTCCACGCCACAGCCGGAGCTGGCTGCATTCAAATATTCATTAAAATCCGTGTAATTAAGGGCCAAACCATGTACTAACATCCATTCAATTCACGCTTCATTCAATCTCGACTCGACTCCGCCATAAAGCCAGATTCAGAACGAGAACGAGTCCTACTGTGCGCTTCCTGTGCCGGAGCATCCTGTGCCCTCGCCTGTTCGGTTCTGCTCCATTTTTAACCCAACTTCTTCACTCTCCCCCCGTACGCCGTACAGTGACCACCTTCGTTGTGTCCGCACTTGTCAGCCATGAGAATAAATTGGATATGGTGCACGTGCAGAACTCGACTCTCGCCGGCGGCGTGGCCGTGGGAACCGTGTGCAACCTGCTACTCGGCGCACACGGCGCTGTCTTAATTGGCATTATCGCCGGCACGGTTTCGGTGCTCGGCTATCGCTATTTAACCGTAAGTTCAACTCGAAACACCCACTGCCCCCACTCCCCCAGTCCCCCAGTTCCCCAGTCCCCCAATCCCTTCAAGCACACAAAAAACTGAGAACGGTTCGCACACAAAAAAACTAACATAAAAAGAGAGAGAGAGAAGGAGAGCTGGTCCTGGTGATGGTCCCTCCTGGCTTTCATACAAAACATAACCTGCTATTCAAATGCCTCCAGAATGGCAATTGGAATGGGAATAAGGATGCGGATCTGGACGTCCACGTGGAGGAGGAGTTGCCTGGCCGGCCAGCGGTGGCCGGCTTCACTTTAATTAGTGCGCCTAGCGAAAAATGCGACGCTAATGAGTAAAGTTTGTTGCCCGCCGGGCCTGGCCAGCCGTAGCCGTAGCCGTTGCCGTTGCCGGACTACCAGACCCGGACCGAACAGCACAACCGAAATCCGTGATGTTTCCCCCGGAGCTGAAGCGGCAAATAAATTTGCACAGCAACTACAAATGTCCCTCTAATGACAGGAGTACTCCTGCTTCCACTGCCACTGCCATTGCCACTCCCAGACCTACCTGGTACTCGGTACTTTTGGCATAAATAAATTTAATTTTATTCAGAAATTACCCGAGTGCTGGAATTTTGGGCTGTGATTCCGTTTTCCATTTTACAGCCCTGGTTAACGTCCAATCTGCGGCTGCATGACACCTGTGGCGTACACAATCTGCACGGAATGCCGGCCCTGATTTCGGCCATTGCCTCGGCTATTTACGCCTCGATGGCCAGCCTGGATGACTACCAATCGGAGTTGCAGGACATATTTCCGGCCATGGTTGGCAACAATGCCACTGCCACCAAATTTATGGGCGTAAGTATTCGGCAGTCATAGATACACCCCATTGATAACTGTATCTCTCTCTCTCTCTCTCTCGATCTGCAGGGTCTGGGCCGCAATGCCAGCTCCCAGGCGGGCTATCAATTGTTTGGCATCGCTCTGACGCTGCTCATTGCCATAGGCGGCGGCATTTTGACAGGTACATGCAAAGAGTGATGAGAAATTTGACAATATTTGTGAGAATTAACCATTATGCTACCCGGCACTAGGCACCGTTTTGAAGTACACCAGTTTCCGGAACCTCAAGAAGGACGAACAGCACCAGGACGAGCAGTACTGGGAGGTGCCGGCGCTGGATAACAAAGAGGAATAGTTAAGTTTTGTGCCTGTCCACGCCACGACGATCGAATGTGCCTTGTCTTAATTTAAATTTTACTTAAATTAATTAGTTTTCTTTTTTGCTTGTTTTATTATATATATATATATTATTATGATATGCACACAGCACAACAGCCTGCTTTCCTCCTGCAAGTGTTTGTACCCCGCCCCCCCTCCCCACTCCCCTCCCCACGACGACAGTTTGTTTTGATTTGATTCCGACGCCTCTTTTTGCAGTGAACTAGAAAAAGTCGAAGAGCTTTTGTTGTAGGCATCCGAAAGGCATCCAACAAAAAAGAGCACATCACGGCACAGCACTGCACAGAGCCCAGCGGAAAGGACAAGGGGGAAACGGCAATCCTTTGTTGTCCTTCGACTTCGCTTCGCTTAATTTTTGTGGACATTTTGTCGCATTTATTTAAAAACTCCAACAATTTACACATTTAATTAGCGTTGAGCACAGAAACTGACACAAAAAAAGGACACGCACACACACACACACGCACACACACACACACACATGCAAAAAAGTTATTAGCAATAAAAATATTTTAAATGTGACATTGCTGCTCTCTCTCTCTCTCCACCCAAAACTCCCTCCTGAATTTATTTCGCATGCTGAGCGAAATTTTTAATGGAATTAAAATCATACACATAAAATCCAACAACGAACGAATGAACGAACGAACGAACAACCAACAAATAACATTCCGACGCCCAACAACAATGGCGCGTAAAAAGTTTAAATATGCTTGGCGAACTTTTGGATGATGCCAATGCCGCCCAGACTGCCGCCGCCAACTTTAATTGGCGCCCATTTCTGCTACGAAACTGGAATGCAATTGTCCCCGCCAACAATCTGTATGTGCGTGGCGCCCTGCACTGAGTAGGGGATCGGCTTTGGCTCAGAGGAGAAGGAGGAGGCCCGAGCCAGAGCTCGAGCCCGAGCCAGCCAGCACACGCTAATTAAGTGGCTCAAGACAAAGTGCCAGCTAATTAGCTGACTTTTGGCCAAGACACCGCCCCTAGTTCCGGTTCCCCACTGCAGTCTTTAGTCCCCAGTCCCCCAGGCTCCCCCGGTCCCAGTCGGGGTCCCCGATCCGGTCAGCTTTTGGCCAGCTCAGTCGGCGATTAGTGCACCTGGAACCGAGAGACAAGAGACAAGAGACAAAAGCAGACCAAGAATAATGTCTTTCAAATGACACTCGGCCGGCGATAAGCTGGCGGCCAACTACTTAAGGTGGGATTTGCCTCCTCAACCCAATAAAGAAAAGCCCCAAAGGCAAACAATTACTTGGAAAAGTTCAACAAGTTTCAATAAAATTGTCAACCTCTCAGCGTTGTTCGGCTTCTGTGCTTCTGGGCGGGCCGGGGCCGGGGCAGGGGTAAACCCTTGGGGGGAAACTCATTTACAGCCTGAAAGATGATGAGCTGTGGGAATAGATTGTGAGTGTGAGAGAAAACTTTCAAGAACAGAAATAAAAGTTTGATTTTGACATAGAATCCCCCATAAATGGCTTATTCATTTCGGTTGGCTAGTACATACACCCTTATTGGTAAGAAAACATTGTACACAGCAGAAGGCACCCATCTACATCAGAGGGAGAGCCAAGGATCGACACTAAGAAACAACAATATGTAAAGACAAACAAAAAAAAACAGTAAAAGTTTCTTCTCTTTTACCTTCTG
Source organism: Drosophila miranda (assembly GCF_003369915.1). Taxonomy (NCBI): domain Eukaryota; kingdom Metazoa; phylum Arthropoda; class Insecta; order Diptera; family Drosophilidae; genus Drosophila; species Drosophila miranda. The sequence continues at coordinate 8,607,384 of NC_046674.1, read as the reverse complement.
GGCCATAAGCTAAGGCCATTACGTTTTCCTCTCCTCCTCACATGAGGAGTCGACGATTTCGCGGTTACGTCGAAAGAAGAAACGGAACCGTGAGACCGCGCGACGACTTCGAACGAACGCAAAACGCAACCGAAAAAAAAATAAAAACAAAATTCACAGCACACACTTTGGATGGATTAATATAAGGTGAGGTGAGGCCTGACAGGACTGAAGTTCACGTGGAAACACTAACGAGAGAGCGTGAGATCACCAAGAGACTAGGAATGGCTCACCCTCACCTCAACACAAATGAGTGACTTGGTACGAGAGAGCGTCGATTCTAAGCGCTCGCTCCTTGGCTATTGCTTTGGTCCTCTTCTTCGTTGAGCGCATCACACCATGGAGTGGGAAAGGGAAAAAACTGCGCGCAAAGATTTATGCATACAAGAATATGTTTATACATATATTGGACATTAAATGTTACACTTTCACTGATTTTCTCAATTTTCCTTCGCCGCTCTGCCTTTGGTATGCCATTTTGCCTTGCGGCGCGCCGGCACACTTGATCAGCCACTTTTTCTTGCACTTTTTCATTTCTAATCACTGCTCCCTTACACTACACAACTGGGTGACAATTTTCCATTTAGATTTTTCACTATATTCCCGTTTTTCACGGCCCGAAACGCGGAGCTGATTTGAAAACGCGCGCGTAGCCGGCTGAAAAAATTAAATTGTGAGAGCGGTGCAGAGATATATGCGTAGGAGGCTTATTGGCTCTCTCACTCCATGCTCTCCTTCTTATGCTTTTCTCAAATGCTCTCTCATTGGAATTTGACATATGCTTGTGATGTTTGTGTCCCTCTCCCCCTCCAACTCCTAGAGAGCGAACGTTTGTGCGTTTGCAAGGTGATTCGCACACTCTCTTTTCGGATCTTTCGCTTTCGGAGACCGCTTTGATGGGGGAGGGATGAACGAAATGAGAGAGCGCTTTGCGAGAGCAGACCACCTTGCATAATTCCCGTATGGTGCGTTTGGTGAGTGACGTGACCGCCGGTTAATGCTGCGGTGTGAGGAAGAGGGCTGAACTGCTGTGCACCTGTGCAGGTGATCCAATGATCACCATCTCATGTGCGGGGTGTTTGGTCAGGGGAATCTATTCTGCTGCGCGGCTGTTTGCAATGTTTTCTTATCTTGCACATAAATACATGTATTCGTAGGGAGTATGTGTGTGCATGGGGCGTTGAGGGGTTACGTAATAGAGCCTAAATCAATAAACTTAATTTCAATTTTCATTCAATAACATTGCAGGGGTAAGGCCCTTGGGGGTAAAATCATGTACAGCCTGAAAGATGATGAGCTATGGGAATTGTGAGTGGAGTATGAGAGGATTCGCATTCCCTCTTCGAAGATGTAGCCCAACAATAATCCATAAAATGATATGAAAAAAATAAAATTCAAAATTTTGATATATGTATGTATGTATGTATAATCCCCTCCATAATTGGCTCATTCATTTCGGTTGGCTATCGAATTGCCGAAAGTATCTGCCAGAACGTATCTTTGGCTGGTCCAAGTATGCGGCTCTTCGGCAATTCCCAAATACCCCCCTGCACAGATGTGCTACGACAAAGGATTGTAGTCAAATGAGTGACCAAGGCAGCTCCCAGACCGGTCTGGAGTGGGCCGGCAGTCTAGCCGCAAAATAGAAGAGGATTGGGGGCCGAAGACCGAGTAGATTGTGCAATTTGGCAAAGTATTCCCCGGTGCACCGTTCGACTCTCCGACTCTTTCGTTCGGCCAGACGCCAGGCCAGAGTCTCCCCGACTCGTGCCCCTGCTCCTGCCCCTGCTCCAGCTCCTGCTCCTGCCCCTGCCCCTGGCTGTGTGTCTGTGTGGATGTCTAAGTGCTGTTTTATTGCCATGTGGTTGGAGCTGGTCCGTCTGCCTGTCCGTCCGTCCGTTCGTTCATTCGATGGTCGTGTGCCGGCCGGCCCAGACGGACCGGACACTCACACGTCTATAATAATAATTAACAGCCTGAAACTGAAAGGAAAATATGTCGTCAGTTCCGCTGGATCCTTTCGTTCCTTTCGAGCCCCCGCCACGAAGCAGGCAGCATATTTTATGCATGGTCCTGCCACTGACGAGAACGACAAGGACGACGACGACGACGACGACGACGACGACTGTCGCCTCTGACACGGCTGCCATAAAAAGTGCAGAGCAGAGCAGAGCAGAGCAGAGCAGAGCAGAGCGGAGCGGCGACAGCAACAAGGACAACAAGGACTGCAATTAAGGGCAACTTTAAGCGCGTTGACAACTCTGCCGGCATCTCGACATTGACTTTGTCTTGTTGCTGCTCATTCCCTCATTTCCTCGCTATCCCTCTCCATCCTTCTCCAGAGCCCATCCCCATCCCCATCCCCATCCCCATCCCTCTCCGCTGCCTTTGCCTTTTGTCTGGCTGCAACAAATTGTTGGCCATAGTTCTTTCCATTGTAGTCGTACTTGTTCCTGCTGATCCTTCGTCCTGCCAGCAGAGCTGAGCAGCAGCTGGGGATTTGTTGGAGTTCTGGTTAGTTTTAGTGCCGTGTTCTCCTTTCTGTTGCCGTTGCTGCTGCCGCTGCTGCTGCTGTTGCAGGAAGCTCTGCAGGACTCGGAGACGGAAACTTGTACAGCATTTTGCAACAGTAATTTTTTGGGTGTTGTTTCCGGCGGCGTTGACAGTTGGCCCCGCCCCCCTCTCGCCCCCTCTCGCCACTCCCTGCCGCACTGTTTATGGCCAGACAAATGGCTGTCCCCGCAGTGTCGCCGTGCAGCTCCTGGCCTTGGATTTGAAAGGGTCTCCCATTTGCTTAATGTTTCATCGAGGAGGGCTGCATGCAAAATTCATGATTTACGTTTAAGTGTCATTGGTGTTTAATTATTAAGCGGGCAGCCAGCGGCAGTGGCAGTCGCTTAAGAGTCACCAGGCGGCAACCGGGGAGTCGATTGCGTCGCACCATCCTCAAGGCATCCCCCAAACTCCCCATTCGGCACTCACATATCGCTGTTGAGGATTGTATTTGCTCTTACCTGTTCATGGTGGTGGTGCTGGTGGTGGTGGGCGCTGCTTTCCATTTCATTTTCGGGGGCCCCTTTCGACAGTCGACTGCCAAAAATGTGAGCATGTTCTCCTTGGGCCTGGGCCTGGGTTTGCTTACATAAATATGCGCACCGGGCACGCAATGGGGGGTCTGGAGAGGAGGAGCAGCAGCAGGAGTTGGACCACGGAGCTATGGAGGTAGAGCTGGAGCTTGAGCTGGCGACCCTGCACAATTTGCAATACTCCGGGGACTTTGCTTCACTCCACTGCCGCACTGCCGCCAGTTGATATGGATACTGGTCTCTGGGTCTCTCTGTGTTCGGTGTTCGGTGTGGGAGTGGGGCATGTACACATGTGGTGGCATGCCCCGCGCACATTCCATGGGGCCAGGCCCAGTGTCAGGGCAACAAAACGTTCGGGGGACCTGAAAGCAGAAAAGTGAAATTAAATAAATTTTATAACATAATTTACGCTATCAAAACATGCACTACCAGTCCCGGTCCCATGGGCTTCCCCTCCCCCAGCCACTGCACTTGTGTGTCCCGTGTGTCCTGTACGCCCGGAGACCTGCAGCCGCGTTCCACTCGCACTGTCTCTCCCCTGGCGGCTTGCGGCAGGCGGCAGGCGGCAGGCAGCAGGCGTCAGCTTTCAGTTCAGTTCTTGCCACCGCCACTGCCGGGAAGCAGTGAATTGTAGGCTTCAATTAAATGTTAATTTTACAGAGCTTAAGCATGAAATTCGGTTTTGAACGGGGGATTGGATACGGCAGGATGAGTATCCTCCGACTCCTGCCCCCACCTCTCGGCCTCTCAACATCAACTTTTCATTAAGGCAATGTGTATAAAATTGTGTATTTTATGGCTGCATTTTAATCTTTTTTATTGGCAGCTCTCTTTTCGCTGCCAAACACGAGCACATTTCTCTGGAGCAAAAGCTCACCTAAGGGGGAACCCCCCCACCACCCCAGCCAGGCCAGAATGCGGGGGGTGGGGTCGCAGAGTGCTTTGAAATGCTGTCTTTAAATATAAATACATTTTTGATATAAGCAAAAGCTGCTTTCAGCGCAGCAGATGGTAGCTCTTAAGCAGTTATGAGACCCCACTGCATGGAGGCCATAGATGTGTGGAGTGAGCTCTGAAGAAGCGACAAAATGTTCCAAATATAAGGAATATTATTGCATTGGATCGAAAGTGAGTTTCTACGACCGAGAATCAACAGCAATTGGAACAGGGAATGGGCGAAAAGGGTCTTCCAGCAAGATTTTGCGTATTCCGCTCATCCGAAAGTGCTGATTGCTGTTATGGACAAAGAATTCGCACATTGTCATGCGCTGAAACTCAAACATGGGTCAGTTGGTATCAGGAAAACTAGAACTACTTGAAATCGAGACACCCCCCGAACCATTAAACGGCCTGCTCATCCAGATACAAACCTGTTCCTGTGGCCCATTCGCTCATTCGATTCATGCTCCCAAATGACATCGTGCGGAGCAACAGAAATAGTTCACAGAAGTGCGGCAAATGCTAGTGGGTTTTCCTTTCACATTCCTCTCTCTATTATATCTATTTTATAGAAATGATGCTAGAAAGTTTAAGCTTCCTCCAGCATTCCATCACTTCTTTTGCATACACAGATAGGTGTGTATCTGTGTGCATGTGTACATACATATGTATTTATTCTGAAGCTTGTGAAATTTTTTTGGTGACCCACTTCGGAGTCGGTTGAGAGCATCGCATTGCACTTGACTTCACCTTTTGCCCCAGCAATTGCTGTGCATCCACAGAGAGGACACACACAGAAAGGAAAAAGTGTGGGAGAGAGGCAGATGGGGGGAGATGGAAACATGTTGCAAATAAAATGCATTTGCCACTTGTCCATGCCGCTTGTGTCGTTTGTTGTGGCGCCCACCCGAAACACATTCAAAACACGCTGCGAACTTGAATACGGGATACCCTCAAGTGTTCATAAAAAAGGCGACCCGACCCCACTCGCCCCCCCCACCGAAACACAGAGACCCATAAAATCCATATTGACAGTGTGGCACTCGTAAAGGCAGCAGCGGATCAGAGAGTTGGGGATGGGTTCTTTTGAGGGGTGGGAGCCAGCAAAAAAGAAACCATTGTAATAATGTCCAAAAATATGTTACCAACACGTGTAGCATGCAACACCCATACACCCACCAGGGCGGTAAGGGCTGGGGGGGGGAAAAAAAATATGGAAAATAAACGAAATGTAAAATATTCTGCCTCTGTTGCAGGCAGAAAGGATTTTCAGCCCTCTGAGCTCCATCCCGTTAGCTCCCGTTAGACACGCTTAATCGATGCAGCAGCACCGCCACAGCCGCCCCATCCTGCCGCACTCTGCCCCACTCTGCCCTGCCCTGTATTTTATATACAGGGGATATTTTATTTAACGCTAGCAGCTAGACAGATGGGCAGACAGACAGGCAGACAGCGACTCGTCGTCCTGGGCCCAGACAATGTCAATGCTCAGGCCCGTGTTCGTCATTCCACGCCCCCCACACACACACACACACACACACTGGTATGCATACAAACATATGAAAAAAAAGGGAACACAAAAAATATGCTGACAATAAAAATTTGTTGTCGACTGAAGCGGCTGAGCGGCTCAGTAGCATGCAACATGCTGTTGCACGCCGTGTCCGCCAGGAGGCCAGACAAATGAAAGAAAAAAAGCCCCCAGAGAGACCACCAATGAAGTGGGGATACCCTTTTTAGAGTGTGGCATGTAGGGGCACCGAAGGACAAGGACAAGGGGCTAATGGATGGAGAAGATCATCTCGGGGCTTAAGGAAAGCCATGGATGAGGGTATACATCAGGGGATCAATCATCTTAAATCTATTTGCACACATCAATCCCCGCCTTTGGCTCATATTTAATCCTGCGAAAGCCCGAGTGAGCCGTATGCCCCGTGCCGCCAGATAGTTCTGATGGGGGCTCCCTGGGGGGGGGGGGGGCGTTTTACAAGATCATTGATGGCGAAAGGTAAGTCTCTCACAGTTCAATGCCTGCTTGGCGCCCGACTTCAATGGGGGGAGCTGCAATAAAAAGGCACGGAATCTGCCATTGCAATAAAATAGAAACAACTGCGCCTAAAAACCACTCAAGCATACTTTTGGGGCGCCCCCCCTCCCCCGGTGCCATCGTGCAGGAGCGAGCCATTCCATTGTGCAGGACGGTGAGGACGTGGGGTGGCGTGGGGGCCGTGGGCCATAGTCAAAAGTTACGAAAGCGAACCCGTGAGTGAATGCCCATGGATTGGATCGAATAGATAGGGCGGGGAGGGTAAAGGAAGAGATAGAGCCAGAGTAAGAGACAGAGACAAACAGGCATTGACTAGGTAGGTAGGAAAAATAAAGTCGTAAACCTGAAATAAGCCATCAATGGCATTAAAACCTCCCCCCCCCCCTGACGACGATGGCGACACAGCCCTTTTACAGCACTCATCATGTGCCCGGTTGCCGCCTTTGCTTTTTGGTGGGTGTACAGCGGCGGTGGAGGGGGAGGGAGGGGAGGGGAGCGGAGTGGAGGCGTCGCCATGTTTCATTTGTCAAAGTGCTTGGCGGCTTTCGGCGGTGCTTCGCTTCTTGTTGGCGCTCACTGTTTCCAGCATGACTGCCGGTTTTTTTTTTTGTTTTTTTTTTCCTGTGGCTTTTACGTATGAGTAATCTTATAGGCGGGCGCATTACTCATACGCTCAAATCACGCTGCTGTGTGTGTGTGTGTGTGTGTGTGCTTTTTTTTTCATTCTTTCTACCTCCTGGCTCCTGGGGCTCCTCGGGCTCCCCTTTGGTCTTTCCGTTCCTTTTGCCGGTGGCTCACATTTAAAGTTTCCTGATTACATTGCAAATTATATAATTTCGTTGTTGATTTTTGGCCAAAAGAAGAAAACTTTCTGACAACCCACTTGGTGGTGGAATTAGGGAGGGGTGGGGAGGTGGGGGTCTGTCTGCTTGGCCCACTTTCATGGCGTCATCTTATTTAAAAATCAATATTTGCGGTGGGATACGTGTGCGGCATATTAATCATACGCAGCGTTGTACTAACCGGAGTCATGTCTGTGATTTCTTTCTCCAGTCGCTTCCCTTCGCCATTCGTTTCGTTTCGTTTCGTTTCCCCATTCTTTCTTTCATCTCTCGGAGATATCATTTTTAGACACTAATAAAAAGTTTCGACGGGGCAATACGTGTGCGGCTTTGCATTTGCTGCCGGGGGGTAGCCAGGGATAGCCGGGGATCCACCCACTACTCGTATAATACGTATTAGAATATGAAGAGCAGCTGAATGAGTGCTGAGGATGATACGGCTTCTTTGCCTGTCCCTGACTCCGGCTCTGGCCCTCCCCATGACACTTTCGCATAGTTATAATAAGCAAAGTTTTTCTGCTGACTGGAGACTGGAGAGTGGAGGGAGTGGCGCGGAGCTTGTGTTTTGTGTTTTTTTGGGCGATAATCAACGCTGGAACTGCGGCTTGCCGGGTTAAGTGAGCGTCCGATGTCAAGGCTAATGAAACCAGAAAAATCAGCCACAAGAGTGCGCTAATCTCTTGATTTTGCCAAAAAGGAAATTAACTTAACCGCTCCACCTGCCCCCGTTTGACCTCAATGCGTGGAGTGGTGGAGTGGGGTGGGTTGGTATGGAATAACATATGAACTCCAATCAACTTGCCTCGCCGCAAACCGCATTTTTCATAGTTAGTTCAGCAGCAGATAATTATAGTGTACGATACGAAGTGTGTGTACTTTTGGTCAGCTGTTTTCTCTTTGCCCTGGGAGCAACATCATGTGTGTGGGGGGGGGGGGACGGGGTGGTGCTCCGAATGAAGACATTAGCAGATGGCGGAGGTTCCACCTCCCACAAGCTGCATAATTGCCAGGCCGCAAATTAGTTTTATGCAATGCCGCGGCCCAGGTGGGGTCCGACTCCAAGCTGCTCCAGATACTGTTTCTCTTTCGGTTGCTGTTGTCTGCCGCCTGCCGCCCGCCTGTATGCGCCCCCAAGGATATTAACTATAACTTCAAGTTGGCTTAGCCAAAGCCTGCTCTGGGTCTGAGGTCCCGGTGTGGCTTTTGTTTGTGCAGCCAATAACCCGTGCTACCACCAGTAACCGGCAACCAGCTGCCTGCCGCCTGCCGCCTGCTGCCTGCTGCCTGCTGCCCCACCAACAACCAGGCAACATAGCAACACACTAGTAATGGCCGCCAAGCTCATGAATGTTTGAGGAGCACACGGGCTTCGCCTTTTCATGCGCCTCGCTTCCGGCTTGGAGAAAATTAAACATGGCGTCGGGTGGGGCGACGGCGACGGCGACGGCGGCTTTTCGTGGAGCCTGTTATTGTTGTCTAGCTGCGTTTTTGTGTGCATATTAATTGGATTATCTGGCAATCTCCCCATATGCGTGTCCGTCCCCGTTCCTGTGTATCCTCCTAGTCACGTTAATCTCTGGGGAGCCAGGCCCACCGCCTCCTGGCATGCAATTGTTTAAAAAGCATTTGCCCAAACAATGTTCGGGGAGATGGGGAAGTCGGGGAGCAGGCAAGACGACGGGTTTTTACTGGAGCAAAAAGACGCAAAATCAACATTAGATTCGAGCACAAGCACAGTCCCCAGCACAGCTCCAGCACAGCCCCAGCACAGCCCCAGCACCCTCTGCATAAATCACTGGCCGCGAAGGGCTGTAGCGAAACAGCAGCTGCTGCTGCCGCTCTCCCCCCTCCGCCCGCCCGATGGCTGGCCTGTCCAAATATTTATACAATGCCAATGTAAATTAAAAAACAGACAACAACAACAGCGGGGGCAACAAGTTGGAATACAAGAACATAAGCAACGCAGAGGGAAAACAATAACTGCGATTGACTGGCAAACTGGCGAATGGAACTGTGGAATACCCTTCGAGTCAACAGTGGATGGGTATCCTTTGCGGTGCCCCTTAACGGTAAATGCAAATTATTATATAGATATAACCAGTGTGGGCGGAGGCGGGGGGGGGGGGGGGGGGGGGGGCTCCATTGAAGCGTTAACCCAAAAGGCTGCTGCAGAAACAGACATAAAATCAAATGAACACACAGAATCCATGGGAAGCAGCCCTGGCCAGGCATCATTAGCCGCCGCCAGCCTGTGGACTAATAAACTAAGAATTCAGACACACACACAACAGAGCAGAGCAGACCATGGCCCAGACCATGGCCAAGACCCGGGCCCAGGCCAGTCATCCGCAGCGGATTACACAAACCGACAAACAAGCAGCTTAAAAACCCAGCAGCAGCAGCAGCAGCGAGGGTTGTCATGGCTTTACCCAGCAGCGACTGGGCTCGGTGCCTGTGCCTCTCCTGGTCACACACCTGTGCCTGGCCAGAAGGGCTCTGGCTCTGGCTCTGGCTCTGGGTCTCTGCTCTGATATGCCGGCCTTTGTTGAGTGTTCACATATTTGATGTTGTGTGCGTAAATTAACAAATAAATGGCATTTTTGTTTGCCCCTGGACCAGTCAGTCGTCTCTTTGTTTGAACTGGGATTGGGATTGGGATTGGAATACGGATTGGGATACGGATTCGTATTCGGATTCGACTGGAGACTGGTCAATGATTGGCCTCGGTGCTTCTTTGAAATTTCATAAATATCCGTGCAAAATGCGCACAATGCGGCCGGAAACGAATTGGGTGGGGGGAGGGACACTACTCCATCCATGTGTCCTGTGGGGGTCCTCTGTGTGTGTCCTCTGTGTGAGTCCTCTGTGTGTGTCCTCTGTGTGTGTCCTCTGTGTGCCTTGTACGTGTGTTTACCTTTGTGTTTGTGTCTTTGTCAGCCCTCTTTGTATTTGACCACAAACAACAGTGCACTTTTCTTTGTTGCATTTTTGCGACTCCCCCCAGTCGCCCCCCCCCCCCCCCCCCCCCCCCCCCATCCGTTCCCCATCCATCCCCCATGGTTAAAGTCCGTGCGGGCATGCAGCTGACATTACACTTTTGCTGAATGCTTTGAGGGCTCTGTGTGGTTGACTCTGGTTCCGATTCAGTGACTAAAGATGGCACTTGAGAGACAGCAGATATTTGCTTTCTACCATTCATAACTAACCCCGGGACGGGGGCCGGGGGGGGTGGCCCAGCAGGTACAACAGATACCACATATTGCTGGACACTTTTTGCGGCATGGCCGCTGTGGCAGTCACTCGCATTAATCCTCGCCCTGGTCCGAGGCATTCGGCAAACAAATTTCTTATTGATTGCCGGCGTCCCAGGCGAATCACGGGAAGCGACCTGCCCGGCGACCTCTGCCTCTCACTCTCATCCAAGGACGAAGTCAACTTCTCAATTAAATGGAATGAATGCGTGGAGGGGGTGGTGGGGGGTGCGGATGGGGGGCTGCCCTCCCCGTTGGACGCGAGCTGTAAATCTCGTGCAGGGAAAACTTTTTAAAATTAAATGACAAACACACATAAATAACTGCCATGTGTATGTACGAGTGCGAATGTGTGTGTGTGTGTGTGTGTGTGTGTGTGTGTGTGTGTGCGTGCGCTGCAAAATGCATTTAATTTGCAGCAAAGTGGCTGATGGCCCGGGCCAAGAAGAAACGAAAGGATGGTGGAGGAGGAGGAGAAGGTGGTGCTGGTGGTGGCCCGCACTGGACTGCTCTTGGCTCCAGTCGCGTCGGCACCGACTCCAGCGGGCGGTGGGGCCATTGGGCGGCTGGGCGATTATTTGGGTGGGCTTTGGGCCGCTTTTAAAATGATAAAAGTCGCCGCTTGTCGCGACAGCGCGACGCCGACAAAGCGGCGTAAATTTCAATTAAATGTGAAAGCAAAACAAATTTTAACTTTACTCGCACTCTCAGCCGCCTGGGTTTTTGGTGCCATGGCCCCCGCCCCAGCCCCCCCAGCCGCCTGGTCCGTGGGCCCTGGGCTGTTGGCCAAGTTTATGCGTGGGCAAAACTTGTATACAATTCATGAACAAATACTTGAGATATATCTTTTCAGGCCCGTGCGATAGGTGGGGCATAGAAATACGCGATCTGCCCTGTGCGTATGAACGGCTCAAACTACCGGCGGACTTATTCGCCGGGAACACTCGTGTACGCCTAAATGTAATTGTGAATTCCATATTTCACTGCTGTGCCGCCTCTTTGTGTGTGTGTGGCTCTGTGCCTCTGTGCCTGTGGGGCTCTGTGTCTGTGTCTGGGGCATGTAATTGCCTGATTCTTATTGTTGTTGTTTTTGCGTTTGTTATAATAACAATTACTTGAAAAATACTCCCGATATCAGCGTCAGCGTCAGCGTCGACAGGACCATGCGAAATTATTTAAATGCTTTGGCTGTGCGGGGATTACACAAGTACACACCGAGGGGTGGGGAAGAGGGGGAGATGGAGGGTCTGAGCGAAAGAGAGATAAACACACACACACCCAACCGCACATACACCCACTCAGGAGCCTTGTTAAACAATCACAAAAACATACAAGAGCTCTCCCATTATGATCCCAGAGAGACAGAGAGGGAGGGGCCTGTGTGTGTGTGTGTGTGTGTGGCATGCGTGTGGGTCTGACAGAGTTCCGGCCCAGCCCTGCCCGGCCCGGACCAGGGCCCTGGCACGGCCGTCAGACAATTTGGTTTAATTGATAGTTTGGATAATGTAATTATAGACAATTGCGTTTCATGCGAAACCGATTTGCTGCCTGCCACTGCCACTGCCACTGCCACTGCCACTGCTGCCCGTCGATTATAATGGCCAACAATACTCAAGTGATGTCCATGGCGGATAAGAGGGTGTCCGTTGGTATGAGCGATGGTCCGCAAGGAGTGCGGCAGGGCCAATGGAGACTGAAAAAGTTCCACTTACTAAATGAAAATGGGCGCCAAATGAAGTGCGTCGCCATCAACTGTTATTAAGTTGTAAAACAAAGGGAAAATCCGCACGTGGGGGGGCGGTAATCGTCCGCTGGTTTGGCGGGGGGGGGGGCGGTGTGTGTGTTGGGGGGTTGGGGGGCTACAGGTATGGCAGGGAATAATCATGCCGTTGCCGTTGCCGTTGCCGTATTGGTCGCCTCGACTCGTTCTTTGTGCCGCCAGCTGCATCCGCACGTCAATCAATCCGGGGAATGCGGCATCACCTAAAAGAACACAATGAGTGCAACTCTTTGGGACGGGGGGCCCCCAGCCCGGACCCGGGCTCTTGGCCGCAGGTACATGCAATTAATTATGGTCATTTTCAGGTGCGCACCGCACAAAAAGAGCCAGAAGCCAGCAGCCAGTAGCCAGGAGCCAGGAGTACAGCCTTTGGCGGGCATCGAAAATGTCTGGATGGATCCGGCGTCAGTCGTCAAATGAACACTGGCTAAATAACAAAGCGGCGCCGCTTTTTCCAATGACTGTTGCATCCTTTTGTCCGGCAAATGGAGAGAGAGGGAGATACGGATGGATAGACAGATAGATAGAGAGGTCTCCACACGGTCCTCCACCCGGAGAGGAGAGTGGGTGGTAAGTGCGCGCAAACAAACGCATAAACGTTGGCCCCGCGGCCGACTCCCCGAATTAAAACAAATGATGAGGTTTTTCGGCTACTCCCACTGCCCCCCACTGCCCCCCGCACTGCTCGCACAGCCTGGCATTACAGCTGCCCTCCAGTGTCCCATTGTCGGGGCAGTAAAATGGCGCCCAATTGGCAATTGGAGCTTCCGGCGGCTCATTGGCTACACCGTCAAATGGCAGCGGGTCCACCGTCCTCCGTCCACCGTCCTCCGTCACCAGTCCCCTCCCTGGCATAATGCACATCCGTATCTGTATCGATGACAATCGACAATTGGCCAGCCAATTGCACAGCCACCGACAGCAGCAACAATGCATCCTGGCCAGACCCCAAACGGCAGTGGGTCCTCTCCTTGATGCATTTTTATGATGCGGTGTCCGATTTGTGGTGGTTAAGTGAAAGGCGCGTTGCATCCGCTGTGTCCGTGGCATTTTAAGTATGCCACACCCTTCCCGTCCGGCCGTCCGGCCGCCCGGCCGCCCGTCGCCCGACCCACGGAGCGATGCACGCAATTTGCTCGGCAGCCTTAAGCTTGATGAAGAAGCAATTCCTTGTAGACGGAATGAGATTGGGAGTCCTTAAATGCCAGGCCTTCGCTTTTTGTCACTCCACGGCACTAATAAAATTAATCAACTTTAATGCACTCTGCCGCCGACTGCAGGCTTCAGTCTTCAGTCTCCAGCCTCCAGCCTCCTGCCTCCTCCCCCTCCGACTTCAGGCTTCAGTCTCCAGCCTCCAGCCTCCTGCCCCTCCGACTGCAGGCTTCAGTCTCCAGTCTCCAGCCTCCTGCCCCTCCGATTGCAACAGCGGCAGCGCAAATGTTGAATGACTGAGATAACAATAAATGGAATCCGGCCGTGCAATGCAGGAGGAGAAGGCTCTCTGCCTGCCTCTCTAGCCTCCCGCTCCCGTTCCTGCTCCTGCGGCACTAAATAATTTCTAATAAAATAAAATAAATAATGAACGCAGCAGCCCAGCCCAGCCAAGCCAAGCATCCAGACCCAGTCCTAAGACCCCTCCCAGTCCGAGCCACGTCCAGCCAGACATGGCCAATACGGTCTAGCACCCACGAACACCCCTACAAAGCTCCCTACCTCTCTTGAGAGAGGGAGCTAGGCAGGGGGGAGGGGGGGAGGAGAAGAGCCTGCCATATTGCGCAAATATTGCAGTAAGTTGCTTTGGCAATGTGTTTTACTTTTATTGCACTCGAGCCGCCCGGGCGCTGCACATTTTTAGCGCCAGTCATAAAATCCGACGAGCAGGCGGAACTCCAGGAACGGCTTCAGCTCCAGCTCCAGCTCCAGCATTAGCTCTAGCTTGGGACCGAGACCGGGACCCGGACCCGGACCCGGACCGGTCTCCTGGCTAGCACATTTTTCCAATTTTAAGGCTGAGTAGCGCGCACGGCGAACGCCAAATGACCGTAGAAATGATTGCCAATGCCTGGGCTTTGGGTGGGGCGGCGTTGGAGGTGGCGGTGGCGGTGGCTGGCTGGCAGCCTGATGTGGCATTGGCAGTTGCGTAACCAGGCAACGCCGGAGCGGCAACAACAAGGGTCATTGGTTGACTGAATGCGTGGGTGGTGGGGGGGCCAGTGCCAGCCGTCGGGGATTCGCACTAAGCCTGCCCCATCGTTGCTGCTGCCGCTGCTGCTGTTATTTGCCTTTGCTTATTTGCTAAAAATAAAATCAAACTGCAATGCCCGGCCACGACATAATAAAAGAAATTGCGTGAAAGGCGGCTTAAAGGCCAGAATGTCTCTGCCCCACTTTACGACTCAAACTAGGATTCACAGGAGCAAGCCGAGGCGGCACGGGATGGGGAGATCCCTTCCCGTGTACATAACGGGCTTAGGTGCCCCTTTGGGCCCAGCCAGATCCTTTAGATCCTTAACTTCCTCTAGACTTGGTCGCCTGCTTAGACCATGATGTGCTTCAATTAGCTCTAGTCGAGTCCGTGATTCATCTGGGGGAAGGCCGCTTCTCTGCCATTTCTATCGAAGAATGATTAAGTACTTTTATTATTTATTTGTTTTTTTTTTTTTTTTGTGTGTTTTATTGCCTTTTTTTTTTGTGTGCGTCTTGTTGTCAACGCAATTTCAATTTATATTTATGTCCTTTTAAAGCACTTTTATGAGCTGGCAACCTCCCACACAGTGGACGCCTCCCTTCTATCGGTCTTCGGTCTTCGGTCCTCGGCCATGCCGATGCGATGCGATGGCACATTTAGCGATTTTAAAGTAATAAACTTGGCCCATGTACTGGCCATCAAGCGAGGCCATTAAACTTGCAGGCGAGGCTGCCAGGCCGGCTCCTTGGGCCTGTTAGTTTTCGGAAATTGGCGCGTTCTCCGCATTGAGTGACATCTATTAATCGTCTGGCGGCAGTCATTTCAGCTCTGGAGACGAGGCTGTTGCTGGGAACTACCGGAAATGCTGGGGCCATAAATCACCAGAGAACTTCATTAGACACATTTCATGTTCTATGTTCTATGTTCTGTTCCATGTTCGGTTCTGCTCGGATCTGGATGCTTCTCTTTTGTGCTTGTCTTAGATGTGGTCGCAAGACAGCTGTCCTGTCAGTGGCTGCTGGCTAATTAAGACGACAGCCTTCGATTGGGTGGCCTGGCCTGGCCTGATGCTACGGAAAAGGTTATTAATAATGCCCGGTTCGATGGTTCGATGGTTCGATGGTTCAAAATCAAACCTAAGATGGTCCCCAAGCGAATGGAATTGTTTTTGAACCACAGCTGTGGGCTTGGCTCCTAAGCACTTTGTTAACATTGTTCGTAAATGGGTTGAGGGCTCGGCGGCTCCTGTCTGGCCACATTCCGAACTGGAATTGTGGTCAACTTGTCATTCTTCGGGCTAGCACTTCTCAGAATTTGTGTCTGCGTCTTGGACTGCTTGTCTGTTGTCTGTTGTGTCGTCTATTGGGGAAACACCAGCTCGACTGTTGCCAAAACAGTTTGCGGTTACCAATTCAGGCAAAAACTGTGCACTGCATAAAAACGCATTCACAAATCGGTTTATGGCCTGGTCGAAAAACATAATCCCGTTGAGCGGAAGGTGAGGAAAATGCTTTCAGGCACAAAGTTTTTCGGTGACAACAAAAACGATTTGGCAAAAAGTTTTTTCTGCTATCAAAAAAGCAAAACATTTTGTAAAATTCGAAATGTGAGAAAATGAATATTGTGCATGTTTTTGCACTGGCTGATAAATATTAGAAATACTTTCTATGATATAGTATCCTCAAAGGGATTTTAAAGAGCCTTAAAGCCCAAAGCCTCTCTCTCTCTCTCTCTCTCTCTCTCTCGGGGATTTCAATAGAAATTCAATTGCCTTTCAATTAGGGCACATTTTACTCACTCGGCATCAATCGAACCTGATATCCTTGCGAGCATCGTAGCTCGTTTGGCACATAGAATGTCCATTTGGTCCTTTTTGGCATAATTGAATAATAAACATCTCGCTGTTGCAAAACTAAATTTCTAGCTGACATTTTGGGGGCAACTAGACTGTGTCTTGCAACGGTTCGGTGTTGCCACCCACACACCCATTACCCGAATACCTCCAGAAGGTGGCTTCCGCCGCCCAAAATCCATTGTATGGCCATAGAAGGCCGCACAATTGATGTGTGATTAGGGGGTATTCTCTAGTCGCTACCCCGCGAACCCACTCGGGTTTTTCAGCGCTTTTTATGTACCAAGGGCACGCTTCACTTGGCTGGAAACCTTTTACCAATAGCTCTACCCCCGGAGCCCTAGTCCTATTACCTGCTACCCACTACCTGTGCATCTATTCCACTATTCGTGAGCGCTGTTATTTTTTGTTGAATTTTTTGCCAAAAGCTTTTAGCTGGACGCATCCGATGAAGCGTGCCTTCGTCGTCGTCGTCGTCGTCGTCGTCATCGTCGTCATCGTCGTCCCTGTAGCTGCATCAAACGACATTTAGCTTGCGCATAAAGTTCACATCATTGCCGGAGCGGAGCTGTTCGCCATGTTAACTTTATTAGTGTGCCATTGCCCCCGCCCCCGCCCCCGCCCCCGCCCCCGCCCCCGCACCCACTGCCCCAGCTGCTCCTCCATGGAAAGTGCTTCATTTGCGTTATTGATACGCCAGCCTGATGTATTTCATTAGCCCTGGGCCGGAGACTTAGCTGCCGTGAAATGCAATTTGCCCGCCAGCCTTTGGGCCAGCACACATGCCGAACAATGGCCAAAATGAGCATAAAGTGCAGGCTCAGGGTAGCCGCAATTGATACCAAAATTAACCAAAGAGTATCCAATTGAACTCTGCTCTAGTCCGAGGGCCCAGCGATCAACTTTCGGTACAATAAAAGTCCCGAACATGAAGGATCCCTTGACTGGGGATTAGGGCCCTGCTGTGCGTTGTGGTTCATCCACTTCCCCCGGGAAGCTGGTGGTTGCGGTAGAGAAATCACTCAGCGGTTCTGAGGGGCTGATCCCCATTCTCTTATGACGTTTTCGTTCCTGTTCCTCCCCAAAAGGGGGGGGGGGGGGGTCCCATTCCCGATCGGGGAATGGCAATTTTTTCCATACTGCAATGTCGAAAGTCTGGCGCTTGATTGATTTTTTTTTTTTTTTTGTCTGCTGGCGGTGGTGGTGCCCCTTTCGCTGTTGCTTCTGTCATTGTCGCAGTCAACGTCAGCGGCATGGCGTGGTTGTCGTTGCTTGGCATATCGCGTAATAATAGCTATGCCTCTAGCTCCAGCTCCTGCTCCTGCCCAGGACCCTCCGCCGCCGCCACCACCACCTTGTACCCACTTCAGATGGGGCCGCGGGCACTTGGCAGGCCGCACTTAGCGTAGTCGTTGTTGTTGTTGCTGCTGTTGCTGTTGTCGTTTTGTTTGATAACATCGTCTAGCAACGTGTCTGGCAACCCGTGTGACGTAAGCCCCACTCAACCACCCACTCGGCCCACCCACCAGCTCATGCATGCATTGTGAACTCTCTCTGTCTCTGTCGCTCTCTACGACGCCTTTGGCATAATCAGTTGCAAAAATTTGACACGCCGAACATTGGCAGGAGTAAAAAGCGTGCGTGGGTCCCCGTCTGCCTTCTGCGCCATTTTGCTTGTGTACGTGTATGGGAGATGGGAGATGAGAGATGGCTGTGTGTGTGTGTGTGTGTGTGTGTGTGTGCGTTATTTGCATATCTGTTTTTGATTTTTGTCGCTCATGGCGTCTATTCAATTTGACGTGCCGCTCGGTTGCTCAGCAGCCAACCAACGCCTCGCCTCTCGTCCAATGAAATCAATAAATCTGCTCCACTGTTTGAATCCAATTTATCACTTTGCAGCCCCCCCCCCCCCCCATTTTTGCGTGCAGCGACACGCCCACAGACGCGGCTTATCCGTCAACGATGTGCATACAAGTTTATTATTAGGAACGCGGCTGCTGTGCCGCCTCCGTGCCTCCCCGCCTTTGTGCCTCCATGCCGATGTGGCCTGATGTGTGATGTGGCGTGGGGCATTAATGGCCCCGGCAATTCCTTTTGCCAACCGTATGCTCAACAGTGTGCGTGTGCCTCTTGGCTGCCACTGACTACCCTGTCAGCCCTTGGCTCCCTGCCACAGTCAATAATGAAATTTAGCGAAATACTCGCGCACACAAAAGACGCGTTCGAGTCCTGCGGCGTTTGGATTTTCCCGGGGCAGCGACAGCGGCAGCGGCTTTGCATATTTTACAGCGCCATCGAGCCATGTGCCGAAATGTTTTGTGCGCGTTTAAATTGCGGAAGTGATAAACAGGCGGCGGCTTCGGTCCAGGAAGCATTTTAATATTTGAAGTTTTTACTCAGCGCACAAGGAAGATCTTGTGCTTTACGAGCAGGTCCCCCCTGCCCCACGCCCTATGCCCCATGCCTCTCACTCCGGCAAGACAATGTTCTGCGGCGTTTCTTTGATAATGAAATGAAATCAAGACCGACAAAAAAAAAACACAATTGTTGTTTATTTTTTTTTACATTAAATATATTTAGATGGTTTTCCTTTTCAAAATTGTTTTCTGGGTTTCTGTCGAGTGACCCCAAAACGGAGCGGCAGACGCATGCATTACGGGGGACGGAGACGAGGCGGCGGCAGGCAATTGCCAGTAAAAGTAAATGTTAAGCAAAATATTGCAGTTGGAATGTGTTCTGGTTACTGCACCACTTCCTCCCGCCGCTCCTCCTCCTCCTCCGCCGCTGCCTTCCGCCTTCCGCTTGATGCGTCCGCCCCAATAACGTTTTGGGGACCCCGCACTTTGGGTGGTTTTTGTTTTTTTTTTGGGGGACATTTCTGTACGGGTTTTCAATTTAGCAAACGTCTTATATCAAGTACATTTATATTTTCGGTTATACATTATTTGCTGCTGCTGCATCGCTCTGTTCGCTCCGCTCTGTTCTGTTCTGTTTTGTTCTTTTCTTTTCTGTGTACATTAAAGTTTAAAATAATTAAGTAAGCTACATTTAGTTGTTTAATATTTAAAATTACTATACTCGCTGCTGACTACCTCTCGATGTTTCCTTCCTTACTTCCATGCGCCTTCCGAATCGCACAAGAGATTAAAACCAATGCAAATGCAACCAACAAAAGCGAAAACAATCTCTATCTTAGGCAAACACATACGTACAAATGTATCTTAGAGGAACACAAAAATTTCTTTGGTTTAAAATTTCACGAAATCTTACCGACTAAATATTAAATAAATCTTTCGTTTTTTTTTGTGGTTTTTTTTTTTAGTTTTTTATTACAAGCATTTAATGCATTAGAATAGAGTGAGGCGTAAATCATTTGAATCATTCGCTCGACTCCTGTAGGCATTCGCTGTGGGAGGCAGCTGAAGCTTCGGCATTCAATCGGTTCAATCATTATCAAGCTTCAGCTTCAGCCTAAAAAAAAAAAGAATGACTGTGCTCTGCTTAAACTAGAAGTTTACTTAGATTTGACTTTCCATTCACTGGGTT
The DNA here is from genome assembly GCF_003369915.1 of Drosophila miranda. Classification (NCBI taxonomy): domain Eukaryota; kingdom Metazoa; phylum Arthropoda; class Insecta; order Diptera; family Drosophilidae; genus Drosophila; species Drosophila miranda. The sequence continues at coordinate 8,587,814 of NC_046674.1, read as the reverse complement.
CTCCCTTTTCAACCGAAACTTCTGCATTCACACGTCCATCAATCGGTTCAATCATGATCACTGATCACTGATCACTGATCAAATGAGTATACGACAGAAGAGAGTATCATCTTTCAGCTTAAAAAAAAAAGACCTTAGCCTAGAAGTTTACTTAGATTTCACTTTTTTTTCAGTGGTTTTTTACTTTTTTGTTACTTTACCATTTTTGTTTGGGGCTAGGGAAGGGTAGGGGGGGACAGGGGCACGGGTGGGGTTGTGTGTAGTGTGTTTAGTTTCTCTTAAGAGCTAAAAAAAACACTAAATACATTTATCCTTAGATCCATTTACTTAAAATACTTTTATGTTTTTCTCATTTATTTCTTGAATTCGCTTTCCTTTCCACAAGCTCCTCCTCTCTGGCCGCCTGCTTTCTATGCTTTTGCTGTGTCTGTTTCTGTGTTTTCTGGGCTGGGGTTTTTCCGGCTGCTTTTCTTTTCTTTACTCTGCTTTTGCTTTTGCTTTTGCTTTTCACTTATCTGCTGATTGTCCACTAAAACTATGCTTGCTCCTTTTATGCTCCTTGCGTTCTACTTGTTTCTGTATCTCTGGTCTCTGCTTCTCTGCTTCTCTACTCTTTTTTCGAGAGGAGTTTTTGAATGCAATATTTTGTTCTCTTTTTATATTTATTTGTATTTTGGTTTTGTTTTTGTTGCTTATTTTTACTTTACTCTCATTGGTTTTTTTTTTGTTGTTTATGAATTTTTAAACACATTAATCAAAATATTTGTATTTTCTTGTGGCTTTTTCATATAAATTTATAAATCATAGTTTTGTGCATAAGTAATTGTATAAATAAGTAATAAATTGTCAAATAAATATGCAGTAATATGCATTTAAATACCAAACTCGAATTCACGACGGATCTGTCATTCGTTTTTCGGTTTTATATTTTTGCATTTTCACTGCTCTTTTCCTCCGTTCGCGCGCTCCTGTCTGTGTGTGTGTGTGTGTGTGTGTGTGTGTGTTTGTGTGCTTTCCCATATACATATACATATACATATAAATGGCATTACCCTTTCCTTTTCCCCCAGCTGTTTGCATTCATTATGCAATTACAAAAAAAAAAAAAATTAAACATACAATACAGTACAGTTATTCCTTTTCGGTTTATATATATATATATGTATATATATTTTATATATTTCATATATGTATGTATGTATGTTTTTTTTTCTTTTTGTTTTTCTTGTTGTTGTATATATTAGCATAATTTACCTTTATATATTCAGTCTTAAGCTACAAAAATCGTTATGCATATTTCTGTTTTTTTTTCTTTCAGTTTTATTTTTTTTTTTGTTCTGGTTTCTGGATTTCTTTTTTTTTTACTTTTTATATATAATTTCAATCTATTCAAATGAGTTTTTATATAAATTCGCAATGTGTGTGTGTGTTTGGTTTTTTTTTTTTATTTTATTATTTCCACTCATATTTTTATTTTTCTTGATTTCCATTCGAATCGATTCGGGTTTTCTGTGTGGTGCAAGCAAAAGTAAAAGTGAAGCAGAAAATATGTAGTTTCCCCTCCCCCCCAAACTCTCTGAGGGGGTGGGGTGTGGGGAAAATTCAGGCGACAGTTTTTAGGGATAGCAAAGCAAAGCACTTACACACTAAAAAGCAGACTCTTAAATCCTAATGAGAACTGGACCCTCAGTGCGTTGCCAGCAGGGTCTTCTATTACACTTATCGGTTATCGGTTATCGGCTATCGGTTATCAACTATCGACTATCAGCTAATCTGTCTGCCATCTGTCTATCGAGTTGCAACTTTCAGCGGTTTCTGCGTTTATCTTACAGGCATGCCTCTTCTTTCTTTTCTTTTTCTGCCACTGCCACACTGCCACACTGCCACTGCCACTCTGTCTCTGTCTCCTACCCTAAGACGTTTAGCGCTTTCCAAGTTTCACTGTACTTGTGTTTTACTGTTGAACGAGTAGTACATTGATCAAGTAAACGAAATAATGCATGGCTATATCTCTGTTAAACTATATCTATGTAGTAGAGTGTATCTATGTATCTTTTGGTTTTTCTGTTTTTTCTTCTGTGGTTTTTTTTCATAGTTTTTTTCTTTTTTAGTTAGAGTTTTTCTCTCTTTAAATGAAACGCCAGTTTGCTCGGAGGTTCAATCAATCAATCAATCAGTTTCGGTTTCGGTTTCGGTTTCGTAGAAGTTTCTGCTTTTATGGGATTCTCTGTTGCTGTTGGGTTTTTCTGTTGCTGTTGCTGTTCCTAAAGTTTTTGGAGCTCAAGTTTTTCTAGTTTTAGGATCGAAAGTCGAGTAGTCGTAACATTACAGCTAACATTAGCTAGGATTATAGTAGTAGGTTTTCTTCAATCGAATTTTGTTTCGTTTTTTACATACATATTTACAAGACGTTTGTTTGCTCTTTAGGCTTATATCGCTCGTGTTTCATGAAGCTCGTTTCCAAAGGGTTATTTGCGTTTACTCCTCCTCCTCCTCCTCCTGCCACTCCTCCTGCTACTCCACCCGCTCCTCCTCCACTCCGAAGATGAAGGCTCTCGAGTATGTACAATGAATAACCAAACCGAATGCAGAATACAGAAGCGTTCGCGAACGAGCAGAGTTCGTGGCCGAATCAACCCCGACTGACCGCCACCGCCAGCAGGCAGAGGAGGATCAGTCCCGAGAGCAGGTCCTGCCGCGGGGCACCGCTCAACGGCGAGTCCTGGACATTGCTGCGCACATCCATGAGATCGCGCGACAGGGGCAGCTCGGTGGGATCGCTCAGCTCGTCGTGGCAGGGCAGCATCTCGGGCTTCAGCAGGAAGAGTCGTACATTGATCGTGTTCTTGTTGGCCAGGGCATCGAGCGAGTCGCCGCCACTGGTGGGCGACTGGTGTGGTCCCATCAGCACCTCCACATCGTTGTGATTCGTTCCGGTGGCCGTGCCGGGGCTGTAGAAGGAGCCGCCCTGCTTGTGCAGATTCAGATTGTCGTCCAGATCGTGGCCCAGAGCCAGTCCCAGTCCCCCGTTGACGTCGTCGTAGTAGTCGTACCGCTTGTGGGTGGGCGCCACTGCAGCCAGCTGCCCCTTGGCCAGCTCCAGCTCCAGCTCCTGCTGCTGCTGCTGCTGCTGCTGCTTCTCCTGCTGCCGCTTGCGTCGCATCTTGCCCTCGACGACATTCTCGGCCGCGAACTGGCGCTGTCCGCGCAAGGCCTGGCGGGACTTGCTCGAGGAGTGCTTCCGGGAGGATCCACCGATGCTCAGGTCGTCCAGGCTGCTGTAGCTGCTGCCCACCACACTGTTGCCGATGCCGCCCATGCTGGCGCTGTTCGTGCCGATGGCCGTGAAGCCGCCCACGTTCAACGCGTCCAGGATGTTCGGGGGCACTGGGTCCACGAAATGCGACAGCTTCGGCTCCGGCAGCGAGCAGAGGAGCTCGTCCAGAGAGTCACGCAGCTGCAGGTGACGTGTGCGATTTTTCAATTCAAAGATCCATTGTAGACGACAGTCGCAAATGAATTTGTTGTCTGTTCAGAGGGAAGATACGAAGGGAAGAAAAAAGATTGGGGGGTTAGCTTCGATTTATATTGCAGGCGCACACATTGACAGCTCTCCCCGACTGCTGTCCGACGCTGCTGCTGTCTGTCTGTCTGCATTCTGTGCTTCCCATGAAATTGCTTTTGTCGTCAGCTGCCCCTCCCCCTGCCCCCTGCCCCCCTGTCTGCGCCGTGTGGCAGGTGATAGCGCACCCTAGACAAGGCCCAGCTAGCTGCTAAGTGGCCGAGACTGCAACAATTGGCTGTCATTTGATGTCCAATTTTGCCCAGCTCCATCTCCAGCTCCAACTCCATCTTCAGCTTCGATGAGTTCTGCCTGCCTGGCCGTTTTAAATGATTTTCCCCTGCCAATCGACAATCGGCAAATCGAAGCTGCAGTTTTCGAGTCGGAGATGTCATTCGGACTGGCTGCTGCTGCTCCACGTTAAACGCCTCAATGACATTTCCAATTTGGACAGATATATCCCCCCCCCCCCCCCACAAACGCAGTCCGGGATGGAGTAACTCCACACCCCGTCTGTCATTCAGCTGGACGTCCCAGACTCCACCCACCACCCACCTCCCACTCTGCTGTCAATTATTTTGTAGTCTGTCTGGCTGTCTGGCCATGCGTTCCCTTTCAATTTGCTGTTTCGTTTAGTGGCGGAGTTTGCCTCTCAAATTGAGCGGATAAACAAGTGCCGGAGTGCCATACTGCCATAGTGCCGGAGTGCCATACTGCCGGAGTGCCAGAGTGCCGGGTAGTGGTTTCTAATCACCGACAATGCTGTAATGAATAAATCAAATTACGATTCAATGAGTTTTCCCAAGGAAACTTCTTCCCGTTTTACCATTTTCCCCCATTTCGGGTAGAGGCAGGATAATGAGCCCATTCGAGGGCGGAGCGGAGGGTTTACTGACCTTCTCTATCGAGCATCCATCTCTGTCTGTCTCGCTCTGTCTCTGTCGGTCTCTGTCTCTGTCTCTGGGGTATAATTAGGCCCGAAACACACTCTAACTGTGTGTGACACAGTTTACCATGTCAGCATGTCAGCATGTCGCATAATTAGCATAAACGTTACGAAAAATATTGACTAACACAGAGACAGAGAGAGAGAGAGAGGCAGGGGCAGAGCGAGAGAGAGAGATAGAACACACACATATATGGGACTAGCGGCTGGGATTCTTGCAACATCGTTATCAATGCACACACACACACACACACACACACACATGGACACAAAGGATAAAGGAGCTACTCCAGATTCAGTCAGCCAATTGAGTTGGCATATGAGCCAGGACCCACCGCCGCCCCTCCACCACCCCCTTTTCACCCACTCCTCCTTTTTGGCTACAATGACAATAATAATCCGTGGCATATTTTTGTAGCAAAGCCAAAAGTTTCCTTCCCCCCCGTCCCGCCGCCTTCAACAAATGACAAAAGGAAAACTTTTCCTTTAACCCCCCCATCCCCCCATCCACCAGCCTACGAAAAATAGTTGGCAAATTAGTGCGGGGCTGAAAGGGGGGAGGGGGGTAGCGGACAAAACCCAGACATTGTCGAGGCTGAGGGACCAAGGAAATGGCAAGACAAAGTCAAAAATTCTAATTTTCCATATGAAAGCATGCAAAAACCATAAATAAAGTTAAATATGCATACAGACAGAGCCAGAGAGACAGCAAGAGAGAGGGAGAGAGAGGGACAGAGAGCGCCAGAGACTCTTAGAGGCAAAGTCCGGAAAAATGTTGGGTGGAAAATGGCCAACGACTTGGCAACATTTAGCAGGCAAATTACAACAAAATTAACATGATAATGAAGTGAACTCTGGTCTGAACAGAGCAAGGGGTGGAGAGTGGGGTGTAGAGGGGTGGTGAGGGGCGGGTATGGGTGTGTAAAAGGTTAAGAGAGCTGAAAACTGGCAGCTGTTTGCAGGCAGCTGACCAAATGACAATGACGTTGCCGCGTTGCCACAGACAGTGGCAAGAGAGAGAGAGAGAGAGAGAGAAGTGCTTAAAAAATAGAAATTACACAGAAAAATAAAGGACAAAAAGTAGGAGGACACACACACACACACACACACACACACTAGCTATGCATGTGTGTGCCATAAAATACTTTTATATTTTTAATGATACTTGGATCCAAAAACGGTAGGGAAGTGTTTTGGTCTGCTGCACACACTCCTCCACTCCACTCCACTGTCTCCTCCCCGTCTCTCCAGCAAGCAATGAACTTACCAGAGAAACCCCTTGCCACGCCCCTCTTATATACACACATAAAATGCGGCTGTTAGTCAACTAGATGACTTTCAACTCTGTCTCTGTCTCTGCCTCTGTCCCTGGCTCCTGCAACATGAGGTTGTAGCTTTTCCTTTGCCTTTTTTGGGTGTATATCCCCGCCCCCCCTCGTAGCAGGAACTGCCGGAAACGTTTTTACGGTTTGCAAAGGACATTTACATAGAGAGGGAGTGCCCCCCCTTCCCCCTCCCGAACATGCATATGCGTCTGTGTGTACATTAAATTTTATTATTGTCATTTTCCATGGACGAAGCGGACCTCTGCCCTCCTGTTTCCCCCCCTCATAACTTTTTGGTCAGCAATATTTGCATAAGTGCATATGTATCTATGTGTGTGGGTGTGTGTGTGTGTGTGGGTGTGTGTGCGAGTGTGTGTGTGTGCTGGCAGCCCAAATTAGACCCAAACTGGAACTTTGTTTGGCCAGTTTTAATGCCAATGTGTCGCCGTAGTCGTCGTTGTCTGTGTGGCATTTTCATGTGTTGAAACATTTTCATAATTAGTCTCTTCGGTCTCCCTCGCTCTCCCTCTCTCACAGAGTAGCTTAGCATATTCAAAGATACGTTTAAAGGGCAGCAGAAAGCACCATTTGAAGGCTGATTGGGCGAGGGCGAAGGCGAAGGCGAGGGTTTTCTTTTGGGATGGGGGGAAATCTACTCCCAAGTTGCTGCTCCCCAATTCTTTTTAATGAGCTCCTGACAGCCGGTTGTCATACATCAAGTTGCCAGTCGCTTCTTTCGACCTTCTAAATGGCATTTCATTAGCCTTCCGCCGGGTAGTCCCACTGGGTAGGCTCCCTTCAGTGCACAATGGGAAATGTTGCCACTTTTTGTGGTCAAAGGACTGTCAATAAATGTGGCTAAATGTGAAACCTTCCGCTACAAAAGATAGATATCTTTGAGATGGATATCGCGGAGATATCCTTGACTACGAAGGTACACAAAATCCTTGCACATTCCAGGAGATATTATAGAAAACACTGTACTTTCTGTGGGTTATTTTGAAGACCGGCTCCATCTACATCTACATCTTTAAGGGATGGTTGCTGGGACCATGGAAGCGGAGAACCTACGCTGGAAACAGATCCCAATTCTAATCGAAACCCCACAAATACCCATTATTTCCTCTACATAAAAAAGAAGTCCCTTCCAACTGAGTTTTTTGATCAGTTACCAAGCGATTGACATAGTTCCAGAGGATCTGTTCCAGGATTTGCCAGGGGTAGGGAGCCGTCAGACGGTTGCTTACAGATTTTTTCCTTTTCATTGTATAATTTCCTTATTTTTTGTTATTATTTAAGTTAGAAATGAGTAAGTTTAGCCAGTGAGTGATTCTGAACGGCGAATAATAAAGAAATTATGTAGTTTCGATGAGCTTGCTTTCAATTTTCGTGGAATATGGAGCCCGACAATGAAGTCCTTGAGGATTAACAAAGGCTTTACAATAAAATTTGAATAATTTTGTATTACAGGTCTGATTATTGAAATTTTCTTTAAGAAATTAAAGAAATTATTTATTATTTGTAGGCCCCGCCAGGCCCTATAAAATAAAATATAATTTTCCAAAAATACACCCAACAATTTTGCTTGGAAATATTTTTTTGATTTCCAAATTTTTGTTCGGAATTATTTGATTAATGCCACAGAAAGTGTCAACATTTCCCATAGTGCAGTGTTAAAAGAAAATCATTTATTTTAAATTTAATACACTAAAACACACACACACACCAGCACACACGGACACAAAAGATACAAAGGAGAGAGGCGGCAAAAGAGAGTAAAAATACGCTTTAATTGGTTGGTTTTAGGTGCTGCCGCTGCCACTGGCGCTGCTCCACCCCTGCCACATTAACCCATGCTGGCCGGTGGTCTTCCTTTTTTTTTTTGGAGCTCCCTTTTTCGTATATTGAAAAGCGCAAAGAAATCGCAGCTACCATCCATGGGGGTTTTCCTCCTCTTTTTTTTCGTGGCGGGGGAGAGAGAGTGAGGGAAATATAAACACAAACGCCCCCAAATCAGGCAGTGCCGGCCCCCACAGCTGCTGGCCTAGTTCCTGGCTTTTGTTTCACTCCGGACTTCAATTCCCCAGAACCACAGTGCGCCCCTCCTGTGAAAGGCGAGGGGGGGGGGTGCGGGGTGGAGGACTGCTACTGGGGTCACAATGAATGCCGCAGACCAGCGCGAGCGGCAGCTTTGTTTCAAATCAGCTCATTTTTGGTGGCCTGGACAGAGAAGAGGAGCGGGAGAAGGGGCGGGAGCGGGAGCGGGAGCCAACTGGCCAACACGGTGGCTACTGGCCAACTGGGAACTGGGTTCGTTTGTGGCCTGCTACCAGCTCCTCCTTTTGGCCTCCTCCTTCTGCTGTGTGTGACCCACCAACGCCGCCATCAGAGGCATCAGAGGCATCAGGGGACAGCACGCACAGTTGGCAAGTTTCAAGAGGAGATTCGAGAGTGGAGTGTAGTGGAGTCCCCTTTTCGCCTGCAATCCTCTCCTATGTGTGGGTGGGTGTGTTCTCTAGAGAATTTTATCATTTTTTATTACATTTCTCGAGAGCGCTATGTATGCAAATGAAGTCGAAAGTTTCGCATTGTATATACTTGCTCCCAGCCCCCAGTTCCCAGCTCCCAGCTCTCTGCTCGCCCTGGTAGTGGCACAGCTAGTTGCTGCCACTGCCCCAGAGAGAGCGAGTTCGAGAGTGATGATAAAGGTTGAGGCATCCGTCCGGTTGAGAGGCGTGAATTGCGGTAGGAGGCGGTGTGGGCGGGAGGGTCTTTCAAGTCCATTGGCTTTGGATACTCTCTCGCGTCGGGGAATGGTTAACTTTAAATAAAAGTCACGCAGAAAAACGCGAGGGGGGAATTGAATTTTCCCTGACGCAGAATCAGGGCAAACTTCAAAGAAACCTTACAAAAATATCACACATAAAACATAATAATAGAAGGAATTTTCATACATTTTTCTAAGCAATTTTCCAGCATTTCGGGTTTCCCGTTCTCTCAGGGAAGTCGCAGCCTTTTCCCTGTAAATGAGGGCTAGAAAGAGTGTTCCATCTGTCCTCTATCTAGGATCTCTCTCTCTCTCTCTCTTTACCCCCTCCTTAGGGCAAAAGTTATTTCATTTGTCCAACGAAGGGAAAGCAGTCTTCAAACTGTGGTCCTTTTTCTTCTACAATCTTTTCGGGTGTCTCCCTTCTTTTTTTTAATGAGCTTCAATTTCAGAGTGTTTTTCCACGGCCTTTCTTTTGTTGTTGCTGTTGCTGTTGGTGTTGCCCTCTTTCCCGCTTGTTGGCTTGTTATGGCTGTGTGTGTGTGTGATTTGGCTGGCTCTTTTCTGGCTCATTCGCATTGCGTGTATTTAATTTGGTTCTGGTTCCTCTGGCGGGCCCTTCCTGGTCCCAGCAATTTTCACCAAGTTCATTCAAAATCAAATGGGGGTTCCACTTCCTGTTAGCGAGGGGGGGGGGGGGGGGGCCCGGGATGGGCCTAGGGGTCAGCGTTCGGGAGTAGCCATTGAGAGCCATTTGAATGGCCGTCGCTTTTCTCGCCCAATTTTCTTTATTTGGCCAAATGGAAAGCTTGCCTCATTGAATGTGTTTTTATTAAGCCAAAATGAATACCGACCAACGGAAGAAGGGTCCTGCCGCCGGACCCTGGCCGGACGACTGAAGAGGAATTCCTACTGCCACTGGACTCTGGATTTTTTTTCGCTCTTTTTCCATAACGAACAAAAAAAAATAAAAAATAAGGAAAAACTCTGCGAGTTTTGTAGTTTTGTAATTTTAATAACATTTTCAAATGATTTCCGTTTTCTGGGTATTTTGTTGTTGTTTTTTTTTTGCCTTCTTCCGCTTTGGCAAATGCGTTTTTTTTTCTTTTTGGTCGAGGGTCTGCTGTTGGATTTTCAATCAGCAAACAGCAAAAACAGCGCAAAAATTACACTTTCATTTCTTTCATATCAAATTATTTTCGTCAATCGAGCGTAAAGTCAAATAAACACACACACACACACACACACACAGGGAAGATCAAACAGGCCGCACTCAGCCCCTGAGAAAAGCTTTCCACCCCCCCACCCCCCCGACAGACTGTCAAAAGGGAAAAAAAAGCAAAGCCCATTGCAGGCGATTTAACAACTACGCCCGGGGATAAATATTTTATGAAATCGCATAAACAAATCAAAGACGAATCACAGAAAAAAAAAAAAAAACGAGCAAAAGGAAAATCACTTTTCCACTGCAGAGGGGGAAATCGACAGAAATCAAGGGGCGGCGATCAAATATGACCACTCAACCGCGCCACAAAGGGGCAGGGGGGGTGGCAGAGGGGGGGTAGAGCCCTCGAGCATCTTGGCCAGCAAAAAAATATTTGCACAGCTGAAGAGGGGGTGCGGGTGGGGGTGGGGATGGGGTGGGCTTCGCTGTCTATGCAACTAATGTGTTTGTTATATGGTAAATCGCATAAAAAATACAAGGGGTGTAGGGCATAGATATATCTCTGTGTGTGTGTCTGCCTATAACAATAACAACTTGTTACCCCCCCGTCATATGGCAAGCCACCCCATGGATTGAACCACCACCCCACAGACAGGCTCTCCCTTTTTGGCAATTGCCAGGCCTAATGTCTGCCGAAATAGCCAACGCATCATCGCCAAACAGATCCGGAGATCTCGCTACCCCCCTGAATGAATTGAATTGTATTTAATAAAATATATCCCCCCAGTAGAGGGTTCGGCAAAAAAAATCGTATAAATAAGTAATGAAAAGCATTGTTATTGTTGCTCTGTGATTTGCCAAGTCAAGTGGATGCTCGCCCATTTGAGCAGGGTAAAGGATACCGAGTCTATTATCGTCTGGAATATACTGGTGGATATTCTATAGAGGGAGGGAAACGATAGACAGACACAGAGGCCATATATCAAGCATCAAACTGACATAAATTGCAAACTCAAATGTCCGCTTGATCGTTGCAGTGTGGAAGCTCTCAATGGAGGTGGGGAGGTGGGGAGTGGGGAGTGGCGACGTGTAGGTGTAGGATATGGATATGGCCATCCATCAATGCCAACACTTTCTGCCACTGTCCGTGGCATCGACTGCTGCTGCTGCTGCTGCTGCTGCGGCTACTCGTCTGTCATTCCAGATATCGTTTCAACGGTTGTATCCACAGACCCCAACAACGTCCGAGTTTATATAAATTGTAAATTGAAATTATAACATATTGTAAACGGGGGGCGGGGGGCACCCTGTACTCTGTTTATTTATGGTCCAAATGCTGGGACTGCAGAGTTATGCGACACTCCATATATTCCCATCGACAGCGGCAATAGGTTCTCGGACCCCCCCCCCCCCCCCACTCACCACTCCCCCCGAAATATTCAATTAAATGCCGCACAGGCCACAATTTATGTTTGCCGAGCAGAACTGAGACGGGTCCGGGGCCTAATGAGTTTCGGCCTGGCTTTGGGGGGGGGGGCTGCTAAGCGTATTACCAACATATATGGTAAGGCCAGGCGAATGCAAATAAATAAATAAACCTCTTCTGCAGTGAGGCAGGATAGTCTCTCTGTGGCTGTGCAATGGAGATTTTTAATGATTCCATCGGTTGATGTTTGCGTGTTTACTGTCGAAAGCCAAAGCAGGATTGATGACACACACGTTTGGCTACCGATTACCCGGATCCTTTCACATAGATACACCCGCACTGCCCCCCCGATTCGTACTCCTAAACACACTGCCACTCATGGAACAATTGTCACATTCCAGGGCCCGGAAAAACCGCAGCCGTACTAAACATTACCCCAGAGGCTGTTGGTCTGGCCTGATGGCATACCTGTGCATATATTAAGATAGATTACATGCCACCTCCCCCCCCACACACACATCCATATGCAGCAAGGCTAAGTGCCACCACCAATGACAGCGCCATGAATTTGTATTAAAAGCAAAGCAAAGCAAAGCCTCTTCAAAGCAAAGCCTCCCATCCTCAGGCGGAATGGGGGGGGGGGGGGGGGGGGGGGGGGGGGGGGGTTTATGTGGGGAAATTAACGCGCCTAATGCTGCCGCACCTTGAAGTGCGCATAAATTATAGAAAAGCTTCATTATCCAACCGCCGAAATGTTGTCATCAAACTTTGAGATACAGAAACTATCCTCCAGCCTCCTCCTCCTCTTCCGACTCCTCCTCCTTCCGACAATTATAATAAATTCAGCCAATAAACCGCACTAATGATCAGCCATCAGCCAGTTGTTTGGCAGCCTTGGGGCACATGCAGAGGCTTTAATTGCGATTCACTTACCCTCTTGTAATCCGCATTTAGATTAAGTTTCGAAAGGCAAAAGCAAAGCCCACAGCCAAAGACTTTTCCACTCGATTCAATTTGGAGTACTTTTCCCTCTTCAATTTGGTTTAAACTTTCGAAACGATTTTCCAAAGTGTTTGAGTGGCGGAAAATCATTATAAAATATGCCAGAGATTGTCTGCTTCCCCTCTCACTCCCCCCTCGAGCCCACACACACACACACACACGTGTGAGTGGTCGCAGGTCGAAGCACAAAAGTTTTGCACATTAAACAATAAAAACTCATTAATAATATGCATTTAAGTTATAATTGAACTACTTAATGAAGGCCGATGGCAGTGCGGCCCCGAATGACGATAGGTGGGAGGTCTGGCTGCGGCTGCGGCTGCGGCTGCGACTGCGGCTGCGGCTACTGTTGTTATTTCGTTATGGGGCCTTTGGGTCCCTATATTGAAAGGAATGATTGAAATTTGTATGAATATGATGTCCATTAACATCCAGTACCGGTGTTCGCTCCGGTTCGACCCGTTTCCTGGGCCCCCGCCTGCCACTGCCTTTTTGCCCCTCCATTGTTTGCTTTAAAAGTATTCCATCCTCATTCCAGATACCATCCCACATACCATCCCATCCCGTCGCCCCGGTAGCATCGCATAGTTTCAGTTTTCATTCAATTGAATTGTTTCCTGCGGCTGCTGTTCTGTTCTGTTCTGTTCTCTCTGTTCTCTCGTATAGAAAAAGGTGCGTAATTAAAACGATGCCCAGGCACACAGACAATTAAATGCATGCCACATACACACACACACACACACAGAGAACGAGAGAGTGAGGCGGGGAAAACGAACAATGGACCAAGCCAAAAATGAGCGATGAGTTTGCGTTTAATTACGTGAACAGGCAATGGAAGATGATTTTAATTTATGATCCGTGAATATTCGCATAAGTGCCGGAAAAGCAACAGAAAAAAATCAGGCTCAAAAACTTGAGAGGAGATGAGATTTCAGAGCATGAAACAGAGATTGTCGCAGAGTAGGAGAAACAGAGCATTTTTCCAGGGAAGATTCCCAGAGCATGACCCGAGGAATTCCTCAGAGCATGTCCCGAAGAATTTCTTAAAGAATGGGAATAAATAAATAAAAGGGAAATAAAATATAAGAATTCTTGAGAATACTTTAAAAATAATAATAATAATGCAAAAAATAACAATAATAAATATATAAATAAAAAGACAAATAAATTTAATATAAATAAAAATAAATATAAATATAAAAATAAATTTAAATATAAGAATTCTTGAGAACACCTTAAAAATAATAATATTAATGTAAAAAATGCATTTAAAAAATACTAATAATAAATATATAAATAAAAAGAAAATCAAATTTAATATAAATCTTTTGAAATATAAGAATTCTTGAGAATACTTTAAAAATAATAATAATAATGTGAAAAAATGCATATAAAAAATAAAAATATTAAATATATAAATAAAAATAAAAATATAAAATTTAAATAAAAGAATTTTTGAGAACACCTTAAAAATAATAACGTAAAAAAAATTATTTTAAAAATAATAATAATAAATATATAAATAAAAAGAAAAATAAATATTGGGAAAATATAAGAAAATTAAAATAGAAAATAATAATTATTATAATTTATTACATATTTTAATTGTAACAAAAAATAATTACCATAATAAAAAAAATACAAAAAAAAAAAAAAATAATTTAATAACAAGTTTAGCATGAAATAAAAAAATAAATAATGCCCCAAAGAATGATATCTCAGAGATTGATGTCCCAGGTGAATGATAACCGACAAAATGATTTCTAATTGAAGTCCATAGTCCCACAGTCGCATAGAAGGAGAGATACCAGAGATTGAGAGAACTTCCCAGACACCGTGCCAGAGAATGAGGCAACAGCTGCGGCAAGAACTGAGGCAACAACTGAGGCAGAAACAGAGTCTTAGCCAGAGACAGACACGAGTCCAGGGGCAGTGACAGTGGCTAAGGAAACGCGGTGGTTGACATTCGCAAAAACGGAAATTGAATTCTAAAATATTTATTGGTCCCCCCCCTCCCCACTACTCCGCAGCCAGAGCCACAGCTTAGCATACTTTTTGGGGCAGGGCAGCAGCGGCAGGAAAAGTGAGTGATTTATGCAGTGGCGTTCCAGCAGCAGCAGCAGCAGCAGCCGCCGCAGCAAATTGCAAATGAAACGCAATGAAACGTATCGAAATGGAATGAATTACAACTCGTACTTATGCATGAATATACACCCAATAAGCAGGAGTGCGACTACGAAAGTATCCCCTAGATCCACATCCACTCCAGAGGGAGTGGGAGAGACTGCCTGTCAAATCGGGGGAATCCCCCGCACTTATTACTCTGCTTGGACACATGTTACACGCACAAACACACACTGTTTGAGCCATAGATTTATTACAAACAATCATCGGGATTTGCCGCCTGCTGGCTGGCCTAACAGGAGCCGTGTGGCGGCCGGCCCAGGACATGGAACAACTGCTAGCCGCTGCTGTCCTGCCGTCCTGCTGTCCTGCTGACATTCGACTATTGAAAGTCAATTTTGGGTGCGTGCCACACGCTCATTTGTCCAGTTTATGGCCAAACATCATTTTCTGCCAATGAGGCGCAAACGCCTTTTATGCGTTTCAATAAATTCTCGCTTTCCGGCTTCCACAGCCTCCACTTCTGTATCCTTTTTCCCACCCAAGCCCCCTCTGCCCTACGGCCTGCCCTAATACCTGTTTATTGTTGCAGAAGCCCCTGCCTCCCCCCTCTCTCGGTGTCTCTTTCTCTCTGTGTGTGTTTACAAGGCTGCTGACATTGCATTACAAATGAGTTGTCGGGCTTGCTTTCAAAGTTGAAAGTTTAATTTGCTGCCTTGATGGGCAATTAATGTGGCCGGAGGTCATTGTTGCATGCATCCTGCATCCTAACACACATGTCCGCACTTCAGGGGACTATAAAGGCATCTGATTCGGTCTAAAATCAGAGGATCAGCGGTTCAGAGTTGGAACTCTCTATACAATCCACGTTCTCTCTCTCTCAATGGATATTTATGAACCCTTGACCATGTCCCTGCTCTCTATTAAGTGCCGCTAACCGAAACAGAAACCGAAGCAGAATGGGGAAAAATGGGGCACAATCCCAATAATCAAATTGCAGTTGCCAGCTGTCAGTGGCAGTGTCCTGCAGCAGCCCCTACCCTACCCTACCCGGTGGAAAAAAAAGGAGACCCAACAAAAAATCTGTTAGAAATCCTATTTATATTTCGAAACAATAACCATTCAATTCCATCTAACGACTGGGGCCACGGCTACGGCTACGGCGGACACATAACGAACCAATTGAGAGCCACGGACATGGGGACACGGCGGCCCTTGGGCGGGATTTGGGGAGGAAGAGGGAGCCCAGCATTTATTACCAATTGCTGCCATGGTGGCCGTATGTGAAAAATACTCGTGTATTGCCCTTTAAAGCGCTGGCATTTGAAATGGGTGGTGGCCAGGGACCGGAGGGCGGCCGGTGGCTACTGGACAGGACACCGCAGGCGCGACGACACAAACAAAACGTGATTCGCATACAAATAAACAAGGATATAGAAGGCGGCACACACATGCCCATGCCCACCCCCCTTTTTAGGGGGAGGCTTTTGGAATTGAAACAAATGCCACAGCACCGGGGCATGCCTATAAATTTTTCCACAAAATACATGGCCAAAAGGTGCAACCTGCAACTGCAGCCTGCAGCAAGGGAGTGGGGCATGGGGGGCATGGGGAGCTGGGCCTTCGACTGGTCATGTGGGTGTGGTCGTGACACAAAAGGGTCATGAAATGACCAACTGGGGTATTGTTTAGGGGCAAGTGGCTCCACCGAGAACCGCACACACACACAGGACACACACTGGACACAACATTTGAATGCAAAGCAGGTGGCATGCCCCGACTGTCTTTGCTTCGATTTGCTGCAATGGCAATGGCAATGCCAGAGGATTTTCCACCTGTCCTGCCGCCTGTCAATGGCAATTACGTCCGAGGATTCGCCGGAGGATACGTCCGTGTGGCACTCACAAATCACGGCGCGAAATGAGGAGTCAACTATCTCGACCTCAGGTCGGGCGACGTGCCACTGCTGCAACCGTTGCAGCTCTGTGATGCATGTGCTGCAATTTCGCTGCGAGTTCATGCCGCCCTGCCTCTGATCATTTGTCCAAAACAAATCCCACAGCTCTCTGCCAGCTTCACTTTTGCTTCGCAAACATTTTGGCATCCTGCTCCGTTCGTGTGGCAGGTGGCAGCAGCAGCAGTAGCAGCACAGGCGACGTCCTGTCCCTGTCCCTCCGTCGGCTGATCGATTAGTTGAAGAAGCAAATACTTTCACCCAGGGAATGCGCTTGTCATTCGGGCTGCTTCTGCTCCAGCGACTCCCTCTGATGTGGCACGTTTTATGTCTGCCACTTGGCCACTTGGCCACTCTGCCACATTCAACTTTATCTTCAGCCGACAGCCTCAAACGTCTGCTTCGAGCCATCGCAGGACATTTCTCACATGTCCTACGACATTTTGTTGCCACGCAGGGGCAGGGGCAGGGGCTGGGGCTGGGGCAGGGCCAAATGTTGTCACTCGCTAAATTGAGCAACATTTTTATGGCGTGCAGATTCCGTTTGATGTATCGGATGAGCTTTTTGCCTCATTACAAAGTCCTTCCCGTATTTTTCTTGTTGTTTTTTTTGGAGCCCAAAAAGTGGCAGAAAGTTGATCAAATTGAATCAGTGGCTGGGGCTGGGGGGGCCCCCGCCTTGCATGATATGTAAATGTTTGGATCCACAACTTTGGAGCTCTAATGAACCATTCACCATTCAGCATTCACCATTCAGCAGAGAGTGAATGAATGGGTGTGTGTGTGAGTGCGTTTTCTGGCTATAATCACTGCATATATGAATTAAAAAAGTTCTTCCTTTTTTCAGGGTAAGAAGTGGGGGGAAGCGGTGGTGAGGGGGGGATTTTGTTGTAGTTTAAAGCAATTTTGAAGTCATTTTGTAGCCAATTTACGGAATGTGTCTGCCTTTCAACCATTTTTCGTTGCCAGTGTGTGAGTGTGTGCGTGTGTGCGTGTGTGAGTGTGTGAATGTGTCTGCAAATGCAATTACAGTTTGCCAGCACACACACACACACATAGACAAATACAAAGTGTTTGTTTGCGCTTCAGCCATGCCACTCTCCGCCTCCGCCTCCATTCTCTCTGATTTCTCCTCTTTTTTTTTTTGCTGTGTGTTTTTTTTTTTGGCTTGCAAATGAGTCATGCTAATGGCAAACCATTAGCCAAAATGCCACTGTATGTGGCATGTGTGTCTGTGTCTGTGTGTGAGTGATAATTAAGTTATGTGTGTGTGTGCGTGTGTGTGTGTGTGAGAGAAAAGAGAACTGTGTGATTTTTTGAAGGCTGTTGTTAAATATTTAAATGTATTCCATGCCCTTTGTCGATGTGGTGGGCTGTTCTGTTCTGCTCTGTTGATTGCCTGCGCCAAAAGTCTAATTGCATTGGCAGCACACTCTTTGCCCCCCTTTCCGCCCCCTGCTGCTGCAGCTCTCTTTCAAGGCCTTGCATCTAGTTGGAAATTAGAATTATTAGAAATGAGTTTTGTTCGCCGCAAAAATGAACTGCCATTTGTATAGACGGCGCTTCAGACGGCGGGCTTTGTTCGTGCACTTGATATTTCATTTTCATTTCACCTTTAATTGAGGCTAATCAACACGCTAATAGCCCAGACTGCTATTAGCCGGCAGACAGGCCATGGCAGCCATGGCTACCACCGACAGATATTTTATTGTTATGAGGCTTTGGCTTTGGCTCTGTGCGGCAGTGCTTCAAAATTGCACTTTAATGACTAATTTAGTGTGTGTGTGTGTGTGTGTGAGGCAGGAAATGCCAACACACGGACAGGACATGGGACAGTGGGACACTGGCAATGGCAATGGCCATAAGTGTCAGCGGAAGCGCACACTTGAGCAATGGGCGAATACGACATTTCCTTAATGAAGCCCACATACTGAGGCACAGACATACAAAGTGATTGCCCCCCATGCCCCACACAAGTGGCATAAAACTTTATGACTGTGTGGCATATAAACTCTAAACGTAACGGGGGCCCAGGCCAACCTGGCGTATGTGTAATTATAACAACTAGAGAGAGGGGTTTTTTTTTGTGTTTTTTTGGACATTGCACATTGCTGTTCTGTCCTGGTCCTGTCCTGGTCCTGGTCCTGGTCCTGGTCCCCTCTCTCTCACCCTCCCATTTGTGCATTTGTCAGCCCCCAATCCCATTTTCCCCCCCCCGATGAGCTGTCAAAAGTTTCAAGCAGATGGAAACAGATGGTGGGGTGGGGGACACGTCCTTACCTGACACCAACAGCTCACTGGTGCTGTTAACCAAATTGTCCATAATTGGCTGGAACGTGTAGAATGTCAGCGTTTCCAATTTGTTTGCCTGCACATTGATGGAGAGCAGCGCTGGGGTGCCGCGCAGCAGACCATTGTCGATTTTCTTAAGCAAATTATTTCTCAAATTCAAAGTTTTCAATGTATTCAAGCCGTCCAGAGCACGCTCGGAGATGCGCTGGAAAATGGAAAATGGAAAATGGAAAAAAAAGGCATCTCAAGATTAGTTTTTCTGGTTCGTGTTTAATTTTAACTACAGGTTATACACATATTATATCTGTGCTTCGGGCTCTGGGAGCAGAGCATATAAAAACTGACAAAAATATACATCTATATTTATTTTTGGCTAACATTTTTCCGCATTTTTGCATATTATTTTCATTGTTTTCCATCCACACACACACAGAGAGGGGCGCTTTTCATTGTCTTCCATTGTTTTTGTTTGCGTATTTATTTATTTGTATGTACAGTCACACACATAAATGTATGCGCACGTACATATGTGGTTGCTCTTGCTCGGGCTCCAAGAGGGTACTCGGGGGATATACTTTAAAACCACTCAAATAAAACCTAATAAATACTGATCGTATCAATATTATGGCCGGAACACCTGGCTTTCCACTTTTTTGGGGCCTACTTTTGGGGCGGCATGCGACGATCCATATACAGGGTATCTAAATGTCGTTCCACCTGCTCCATTTTGGACTGGTTTTTGTTTCCTTTTTTTGTGCCCCAATTCGTTTGTCTTGGATTTTATTATACGGAAAAAAGTGTGTGTGTTTTTGTTCTTTTATTTGATTTTTTTTTTTTGTTTTGAATGAAAGTGAAACCACCTCTCCCCACCCCAGCCCACCCCCCCCACCCCCTCTCACCATACTCTCACATTATTTAATATTCAATATGCTTTGTCGTTGGCTGGTGCCAGGGGGGGAGGGGGCAGGGGAAATGGAAAAATTATGCATATTATATGACGAGTCCAAGGAGGAAAACATGTGAAAAATAACCGAAAAACATGTAACAGAACGTCCCCTTCCCCCCTCCAACCACCGCTGTTTTTCTCGTGTTTGTTTGTCGAGATGATTGACATATAAAATATATATATTTTACGGCGATATTTTGTTAGTTTGATGAGCGAATCCCATTTATTGTCCTGACAAAACGAAAAAAATAGAATTTACGAGCGAAACGAAAAACAGGCTCTGGTAGAGGGGGGGACGGGGGGGAGGGGGGGTTCCCGGGCATTGATTGAACATTTCCAAGGAACATTATTTTTCCCTTCGCATTTATTTAAACTTTTCTTTCGGTTCTTGAGGCTTTTCTTTATTCTCTTGAGGCTTTTAATTGCTCGCGAGACTTTTGGCCTTAGTTCTCGGCACTTTCACTTATCCTCTTTAGCCTGATTATCTGACACAGGGATCTGCTTTTATGTGGTGTCAGAGCCTAAACCTTTTAACGGCAAATGATTTATGAAGTGAGCAAAAAACGAAAGCTGAAGAGGAGCCAACGAACGGCAACGGGAACCCAAGCAAAACATGCAACACAATTTGCTTTTATTGAAGGCGACAATGCCACACAGCACAGCACACAAAGGACAGGCGGGACACGGAGGACACGGGACAGATTGGGGTTTTTTTTCGGTCTGCCCGAGTAAGCAAATCCTGGGGCAGGAAACAATGCGCAACGTAGGCGATAACAAGCCCAATCATTATGGCTATGACAATGCGGCAAAGAAGATGGATCCAGTCCGAGAACCAGAGCGAACCCCACTTGAGCGAGCAGCCGCCGTCGCCGTCACCGTCGCACTTGAGAGTCCTGTAACCTACTGGCCTCGGTCTCTCGGTGTGTCCTGTGTGTGTGTGTGTGTGTGTGTCCTGTGACACATATGCGAGTCGCCTGAGTGTGACATGATATGCGAGCACTTTGTAAAATGGGAAAAATGAAGCACGAGGCACACACGAAGCAGGACGATGGCGCTCCAGCGGGTGTCCAACAATGTTGGCTCAGGATATGGATATGGATATGGATATTTAGGATTTACGCTCATACACAGACCGGTGCCTTTTGCCTCGGCTTACATAACTTTGTATGCTTCATGTCCTTTCGCTTCGAGTGTTAAGCGACATTTTTCTATTTACCAGACACACACACACAGGGACACACAGGGACACACAGGGACACACACAGGGACACACAGGGACACCGAATGGTGGCCATTTTTATAGCTTCGCTTTGCAGCAGAAGGGTCCCGGTCCCGGTCCCTGCATATCAGATGGCTGGGAAAGGAGTGCCCATAAATCCATTATTCCCATGATTTGTTATTCAATATTTTGTAAGTAGATTAACTTGCGGCACTGCCACATTTGTTTGCCACAGCAACGTCGTTGCCTTGTCAGCGTGTGGTCTGCCCCAAGGGGAAATGTGCGAATTAAGCAAAGGACTCGGCCGCCCCGAAAAAAATAGAAGGAAGAGGAAGAAAACATAATTCACCAATCTATTTATCATATTTTCGCCTCGGACGACGGGTCAACCAATGCTGAGTGACCACTTAAATCACCACAAGAATAGACATTCGAATTGAATTTATGACACCAGCATAAAGTTGTTCTCTTCGCAGTGTCCGTGTGTGTGTGCGTGCCCCAAGGATATGCCATTTATAGCTCAAGACCCTCCATCCCACTTCCACTTCTCCCTCTCTCTCCCTCTCTCTCTTCCTCTCTGTTTCTTATGGCCACTCGACAATTTATGACCTCTTAAGTCAGCTGCTGGTCCAAATGCTGACCGAATAGTGGGGGCCGCTGGGGGCCGTTGGGGGCGTGGGCGGGGGCAACATCGCCAGACAAATCTCTTTAATCCACTTGCATTAGACTTGATTGAGAAGTTTCGTTTGCCCTGGTAGATTGCATTTTGCTCGTAAATAAAACGCCACTGAAATCCCAATCTATGTGAAATTTGTTCTAGAATCAACGCAGAGGCAATCGTGATTAAGGATGCCCGTAAAAGTAAACTAAACCTAGAAGAAAGCACCCCAATAATCCAATCTTCCATCTTTGATATATTTCTGGTTCATTTTCTGCGAAGCCAAAAAGTAGGCAGCACTTTTTATTGCCACAAATGATCACTGATCGAAGAGGCTTCACTCGTGGGCTTTCTGAATAGAGAAGTTCCTTGTCCGCCATAGAAAACACTCCCTTCTTCAATCCCTATCCTCAATATCTCCATCTCTATCTCAAAATCTCGCTCTAGTTTGCCCAAAAAGTATGCAAACGATCACTGATCGAAGAGGTTTCACGAAACGTGCAATCTCTATGGAGATTTTCCTTGTTTGCCATAGAAAACACTCCCTTCTTCAATCTCTATCCTCATATCTCCATCTCTATCTCAATATCTCGCTCTAGTTTGCCCAAAAAGTATGCAAATGATCACTGATCGAAGAGGCTTCACTCGTGGGCGTTCTGAATAGAGAAGTTCCTTGAGTGCCATAGAAAACACTCCCTTCTTCAATATGCCTGTACCCTATCCTCAATATCTCCACCTCTATCCCAAAATCTCGCTCTACTTTGCCCAAAAAGTATGCAAACGATCACTGATCAAAGAGGTTTCACGAAACGTACAATCTCTATGGAGATTTTCCTTGTCCGCCTTCTTCAATCCCTATCCTCAATATCTCCATCTCTATCTCAATATCTCGCTTTAATTTGCCCAAAAAGTATGCCACACTTTTGCTACAAACTCTCACCGAGAGTCCATTACAAAAGGGTTTCTGTAGGATAGATTGTTGCCCCAGAATGTGGCCGCTTATCCTCTCTATGTGGTGGCTGAACCCACACTCACCTCAATCCGATTATCATCCAATTCCAGTTCACTCAGACTCCAGAGCTCTGCAAAGACCGTGTCGCCGATGAAGTTCAGATTATTTCGCGTCAACTTGAGGACATTCAGGTTGCCCAGGCCGCGGAAGATCTCGCTGGTGAGGACATTGATCTGATTGTGGGCCAAATTCAGGTAGGTGAGACGGGCCATGTCCGCGAAGAGGCCCTCGTGCAGGGTGCTGATGTTGTTGTTGTTGAGGAAGAGACGCTCGCAGAGCGGCAGATTGCGGAAGGCGTAGCGATCCATCTCGAAGATCTGATTGTGCTCGAGATTGAGCTCCCGCAGACGGATGTGATTGGCGAAGGCGTCCTGGTCGAGGGCCATGATGTGGTTGTTGTTCAGTATGATCCTCTCGAGGAAGGGCAGATTGGCGAACGCATAGCTCTTGACAATCTCCACCTGCGAGTACTCGATGACGATGCTGCTCAGGTTCTTCAGCGGCTCAATGATCATCGTCGGTATGTAGTCGAGTCGGGCGTTGTTCTGGATCACGAACTTCAGTTCGCGCAGCCGCTTCTGCTGGTAGAATCGCGTCCAGGTGGTGTCGTTCTGGTGCAGTCCCTCGGAGAACACCCAGCACTCGGCCTTCTGCACGGGCACATGGTTCTCGTCGGGCGTGCAGTAGCACATCAGCTTCATGTCGCGCCTGCGGGTGCAGAAACCGGTGGAGTCCATGGGTCCGTTGTAGCCAGTGCTGCCGCCGCCGCCGCCCATTGAGGCGCTGCTGCTGAACACATAGCCAGAGCCAGAGCCAGAGCCAGAGCCGGTGCCAGAGCCAGAGCCAGAGCCAGTGCTGGCGGCAGTCAGGGAGGACGATGAGGAGGAGCCGCCATAGTAGGCGCCATTGGTGCTGGCTGCCGAGGCTGCCACGGATCCCTGTTGTCGGCTGCGATTGCGGCGCCCCTCCTTGTCACTCGAACGGGCCTCGGTGGGCGGCGCCATCAGGCAGCAGCCCAACAGCAGCAGCACTGCCACCGTAGCTGCCGCCGAAGCCGCCATATTATGGCGCTGATGATGCGGCAACATTTCGTTTCGGTATTCCTCTTCCTTCCTTTTCTTTTTTCTTGGGGGCGGGGAGGACTTCAATGGGAAGCTGCTGGAATGGTACGAACAATACGGAATGACTTGGTCAATAAAATTTGTTTATCTCTCGTTTGGTGGGGGGTGGAAATTCGATTTTCATGGTCTTGCGCGGCAAATGGTTTTGATTTGATGATCCCCGAAGGCAGGAGACCTTCTGGTGCCCCCAGGTCCCCCTCCCTGCCCCCCCTTTAACCCCTCATTGTCGCTGGAAAAGTGTTCAAGTGCCGCCTGCTGCCCATAAAAATGCTAATTAATGTTATTAACTTTTTCACTTTTTGCCTCCAATTTCAGTTGGGAATTTCGCGGTGAATTTCTCATTCTTCTCCATCTCTCTGAAAATTGGCCTCTTTCGGCCTCTTTCGGCCTCCTGCTGGCTTCATTTGACGCTCGACTGGCGCTGCTTGCCACCCCCGCAGCCTGCCACAGATCCTGCTGTCCTCGGTCCTCGCTTCTGCTGTCCCCAGTTATCCTTTACCCCCCATAAACAAATTTATCGAGCTCATAAATAACTGCAACACAGTCGCTGATTGTTCGCTCAATGGCAAACGGCTTCATTTCGGTTGGGGGGGGGGGGGGGGGAGGGGGGATTGCCCCCCTGTGCCTGTGCCCCTGCCTCGTGCATTTCAAGTGTCATTGGGCAAAAGTGCTCTCTAATTATGCTCGTACTTTTTAATACATTTATAAGTCACACAAAGTGACATTGGGCATATTTGTAGTGGCTGCTGGTATGCGTGCCCCATGGCCCTGCAGCCCCTGCACCATCGCCGTGGCATAATGAAGTGTAAATAAGTTATTGTCGGATGTCAAGTGAGTTATCCTCGTTATCGGCAGTCGGAGCAGAGAGCCAAGCCAGTGTGATTTGCATAAAATATTGTCGCAATAGCCAGAAAATCGAGGCGGTAGAGGCAGGGCAGGGGCAGGGCAGGAGGGCAGGGGCAGGAGCAGGGAAGGAGCAGGGCTGGAGCAGGGAAGGAGCAGGGATGGAGCAGGGCAGGGCTGGAGCAGGGCTGGAGCAGGGAAGGAGCAGGGCTGGAGCAGGGAAGGAGCAGGGAGGGAGCAGGGATGGAGCAGGGATGGAGCAGGGCTGGAGCAGGACAGGAGCTTGGCTGTAGGCCCTGAATGGGGCAGCGATTGAGGCCGAAGAGGCAGTCGTGCCTCTGTTTCCTGCCACTGTTGGGGATTAGTTGGAGAAGCCGAAAGTCATTTGAGTTATTGACTCTCTCGTTGCCGTGCCCTGACGTGCCGTGCCCCATGCTTCATTACATTGATTTCGATTATAAATTTTAAATAAAACGATGATAAGTGCTTTTGCGGATGCTTATTCAGGATTATCTGTCATCATGCCAGGACCCCCCCCCCCGCCTTGGTCCTTGGGGGGGAGGAGGGGCGGTGTGGGCCAAAGTTCATGGGGCTCAAGCAGCATTAGAAGTGGCATCACACCGCAGGATTAAGTACTCAAAATATACATGAAAACTTTTGGGCCAGACAGCAGCAAAGGAGCGGCAGCGGAGGCAGCGGAGGCAGCAGCATCTGAAGATGACTCCTTGATGACTCCAATTTAAATATCAAAGCGAAAGTCAAAACTAAAATGTCCTGACGCACGCACACACGCACACAGACAGAGACAGAGACAGAGAGGGCGGACCACAGGAGCCACAGGATATGCGGCAGCACTAAAGGCTCTGAGCCTGATAGCTCTTGAGAGATATTTGTGAAATATTCTTGGAATTTTTAAGTGTGTCGTCAAGCAGCAAATCAAAAAATACACCTCCATCGCTCCACGTGTGTGTGTGTGCGTGTGTGCGTGTGTGTGTAATTAGATTTTCAACGCACTCAGTGTGAAAGAGAGAGGGAGAGAGGGAGAAGGCGGAGGGCGGAGGATTTACATCTATATTCATTGGCACACATATGTATGTATGGATGGAGGATGCAGCCAAACGCGTCCACGCTGACAGCCAATTACTCAAAACAGAACCAAAGAGAGAGAGAGAGAGAGAGAGAGGGAGACAGCGATGGGGCAGCTATAAGAAAGAGTGTACGTGTGTGTGTGTGTGTGTGTGTGTGTGTGTGTGTGTGTGTGTGTGTGTCTTTACAAGCAAATGAAAAATCAATTTGTTGATTATGCATAAATCATATGATTTATGCGATTCCAACGCTGGCTACCGCCCCCTCGCCACCCCACCCCTCCCCACCCCACCCCACTATCACTCTTAAGGCCTCTCCTCATAACTCATTTATCAAACGACAGACACAACTTTTCGCCCCCTCCAACGTCCTCCGCCTGCCGCTCAAAAAAAAAACAAAATAGAAAGCGACGAAGCGAAACAGCAATCTTCTGTCCCTCCCTCCCTTCCCCTCCGCCAGAGCCACATCCATCTCCTGATGAACTTCGAACACCAAATCGCATCTAAGAGATTGCCAGGTTGTCTAGACGCGAGTCTGTTCTGCATTCATCTGCAGGATAGACAAAAGAATCGATCTTGCCTGGGCGGCAGCCCCTCTAACAGGCCCCCTCCCTTGCACCTATGCCTTGTCTGTGGGGGCCATGCTGCCTCCTCCACGAGGGAATCTTTCCCAAGAGGACCTTCTTTCGATCTGCTGATCGAATGGTTATGGTTTCCAGCACATGGTAGTCACATTTGAGGGTCAGAATCCCGCCTTGGCCACCTTCAAGGCGTACCACCAAGTACATAACCGGCAACATCATTAAACAACACCAACAACAAGGAGCCACAACTGTGGCAGGGCGGCAGGGGGGTTGGGGGGTGTCTAGTCTTGCCCTGGTTATCGGCCTGGTTTCTCCCCTCTGTGCCCCCCCCCCCCCCCCCCTGCTGCTCGTAATTCTGAGGGAAAATTGCAACAAGAAGCAATTTGTCTTGTTGTTTATAATTTCGATTAAACTTTCGAAGCGAGAAACGCACACACAAACAGGACTCGGGGCAGGTCCTGTGGAGCGTCGCATATGTTTGAGTATCTTTAAGTGTGTGTGTGTGTGTGTGTGTTGGTGTGTGTGTGTGTGTGCGTGCAAACAATGGGCCATGCCAAAGAGGGTCGGTAGCCCCCAAAAGGGAAGCGTGTGAAAGTGTGACAGAAACTGTCGACAAGGGAGAAAGGGGAACGGTAGGGACCGGAGGCGTTCCACCAGTGAATGGGCGACAGGACAGCGTGCGGGGTGGGGCGGAAGGGGGGAGTACGACCCAGTAGGAAATTGGAGCAAAGCCGCAGCCAGTCAACGGCTGACAGCCCCACTACGACGACGACTACGACGACTCCCAGTGGCGGCCACGCAAGCAATTTTCCAGGGAGACAGAAAGATGCACACACACAGATAGATATTATTTGTTGTAATGGAAATTTCTTAACTTTAAAATAAAACAAAAAAAAAGAGAGAGAGAGAGACGCTACAGGAGGAGAGTGAGCCTCGTTTATGGCCTTCATTGCCGACTGCCGACTGCCGACTGCCGTGAGGCTGAAGAAACTTTGGCTTGAAGCAGGAGTTCGAGAGGAGGAGGGAAGCGGGGCAGAGTCTCCCGATCAAGACAATGAGCCAGAAGCACAGTGAAAATCTGTTCTCTGCCAGCCTCCTCGGTGGAAATTGTTTTCAATTTTCATTATTTGACAAATGGTGACACTTCCGCTGTGTGGCAGCAACAGAGCAGAGCAGAGAGAGAGAAAGAGAGAGAGTAGGAGAGGGGGAGAGAGACTTTGGGAAGAGACTTTAACAATATGTCTGCCACATGTCTTTCAATGTTTTCATGTCTCACTCTTCCTCCAGCAAGTCTCTAGTGAGTGTCTCCCTCTCTCTCTCTCTCTCTCTCCACCTCTCCTCCTCTTCTTCTTTTGGCAGTCTCTAGTGCAGGAGTGCTTCTCTCTGTCTGTCGTCTGTGTGTCATGAGGTTGTGTCAACAATAAGTTTTTATGCCGGAAGAGACTCCATAGTTGTTTATGGCAGTAAACCATCATCATCATCGTCAACATCCTGCCCATGTATATATGTATGTATCTGTGTATCTGTGTATCTGCAGGTTTATCCCCTAACTATCATGTGAATATAACTTTAAGCGCTGCCTCAGAGACGTGCTTGACTTTGACTGACGGAATCCAGCTGGAGAGGCCCCCCCGCCCCTCTCTTCTGCTGGTCAAATGTTGGACAAACTGCAGTGTTCGGGGGCTGCCTCTTTGGCTGACAAATGATGCAAAAGCTAAAGCCAAAATGGCATACAAAACACAGCCATCAATCAGTTTTCTGTTGGCCACGTTATGATGACGTCCGCCACACGTTTTATTTGTATTTCAGGGATTTGTCTTTTGCGTCACACACACACACACACAGAGACAACTCCTGTCAGCAGCAGAAGGACTCTGTGCCCGAGTGGCACTAGGGATACCCTTCTCCCCTCTTTCCCCATTTCAATAATCTATATATATATATTTATTGTCAGGCACATGTCACACTTCATAAATATTTCATAAATTGCTTCGCCTTTCTTCGACTGTTTCGACTGTTTCGACTGTCATTTGTTAACCCTTTCTTTTTGCTGGGCCGCTTTGCCGCCTTTACTTTGGCTTATGGTTATTACCGTTATCCCGCCGGGTAGCGGGGGCGGCAGTCAGTCATTGCCAGCTGACACATATTGTCCTTAAGGGTGTCCTCCCTCTGCCCCTCTCCCACTCTCTCGTCGCACTTTCGACTACTTTTACTTGGAGTTTCCCCCCCCCCCCCCCACACACCGCACTTTCTTATTCGTTTTTTAGCTTTTAGCATACCTGTCATCTTGCCCGAAAATAAAATGAAAAGCTAGTTGCCAGAAAACGTAAACTTTCCCTATTTTTTCCGCCGTCTCGCATCTCCTCCAGCCCCAGCCCCACCCCCACGCTGCCTGGCCGCCCCAAAAGTTGACACATATTTCTGCCGCCCCCACCCCCCACCCCCCTTAGACAGACAGACAACGCCCCAGTGCACTTGATCTAGCTGCTGCAGTATTGCCTTGGCAGCCCTGCCTCCTGCCTTCTGCCTCCTGCCACCCCTGCCTCATGGCTGCTTCTTCTGATTTTTTGGCTTTAACTTTTTGCTGCCACAATTTGTTGGCCCTTCGCTCTCTCTAACGCTCTGCCTGTAAGCCTTGGCAACTGCTTAATGCCCAAATTGGCAGCACCTGGCCGAAAAGTACCCCCCGCCTTCGTCCTGCCGTGTGTCCTGGTTGATAAGTAGAAGAGTCCTCGTCGCGTTTTTCTTATTCTGCTTTGACTTTCAACGAAGTAGAAGCGAAATTATTTTCGCTGTTGCAAGTTTGTGTTGCAACAACTTTGCAAAGTGAAAATTTGTCAAGCAGCGCTTATGCCAGGACTCCAGCGGAGAGGGAGGGAGGGGGGGGGGGGGCGGTACTCCTCTTATGTCTGCTGCTCTGCTGCTCTGCTCTTCTGCTGTCTGGATATAATAAATTCTTTCAGTTTAGGCAAAAATGCTCCACAAACACTCAAACACAAACACAAACACACACACACACACACACACACACAGACACAGAAAAAAGCAAACACAAACACAAACACAAACACAAACATCGGGCAAACATAAATACAGACAGTTACCCATAGAAGAGGTCCTTCCCGAGCAGGAGAAGGGGGGGGGGGGGGGGGGGGGGGGGGAGTGCCTGTGACACAACTTTTAACTCACTTGCCAAAATATTTTAGCAAATTTTTGAATAAAACATTGCCAAGATGCCATTTGAGAAGCCCCATCCCCCCTCTCCCCCTCTCCCGCTCTCCCCCTGTGCCCCCCCCCCCCTCTCTGGCCTGCACCTGTGCGCCGTGTGTCATCTTTTTGGGCAAATGCTTTTAGATGAGCAAAGATTTCAGACACTGAGACCGAGGCTCTCAGACTTAATTAGTTGAAATTCGACTGCCACACACGCACCTGACTCTTGGGTGGTGGTGGGGGGTGGTGTGGGCGGGGGGGGGGGGGGGGTACCATTTGCTTACCTTTCCTCTCCTTTCGATTGAGTGCTTGGGTAAAAGGCCTCGTCACGATCTAATGCCAATGTCTGCAAAGAGAAGGCGAACGGAAAAACGAATTACTAGCAGAAATACACGTATGGGGGGGTGTGTGGGGGTATATGGGGGTATATGGGGGTGTTTGGGGGGTTTGGGGTGTTTGGGTTGTGTGGTGATGTGTGGGGGAATAACTAAAATTATTATAATCTCATGTTTTGGTTCCAGTTGCAGTCGTAATACATAAAATATAACCACGATTGGTATTTGGTGGGGCGGGGGCGGGGCGGGGGGGAGTAGCATTCGTTGTGTATATTATTTATGGAAATGCCGTAACCCCTTCCGCCCTGCCGCCTCCGTTCTTTGCCTTCTGTTGCTTTGAATGTTAATGGAAATTATATGTTGAAATATCTATTAGATATAGTAGAAGGTTCATTCCTCTTCAATCGTAGGCCCCGCACAGACCCCCTGTAATTGCGTTAATTTTCCAGTAATTGTGGCTCCTGGCCCGGGGCCCTAGGGCCCAGGCCCGCAGGACATGCGATAACAGAAAAAAAAACGCAGAAATAAAAGGAAAAACTATTAACACGAAGGGTATGGGATGGGATGTGGGTGGGTGGGTGGGTGGGTGGGGGTGTGTGGAATGCGTGGGTCAGATGTGTCCATGTGTGGGTTGGCGCGTTATTCAAATAGTTTCTGTTTCGTCAGGGACTGCCCTGATGATGACGACAGCCCTGCCCTCTCTGCCCCTCCCCCCCTTGCTGCCACGCCCCACTGATGTGGGGGAGGCCTTTTGTGTGGCCTGAAATAATTGCATTGGCTATGCCTAAACAGTGGAGACCCATAAAAAAAAACCAAGCAAGTGGACATTTCCCCTTCACATAGTTTGGTGGCGTGGTGAGGGGGGGTGCGGGGGAGAGCTGCTGCTGGATGCGGGGGCACTGGTTGTTTACTGCAATTATAATCGTTTCCCAACATTCGTTGACCATTTCTCGGGTCATGCCATGCCCCGCATTCCAGGCTTTCCTTTCCCTTCCTTTCCTTTCCCTTCATTTAATGGTAATTATGCCCGCATTATATTCTGCAGCCCCTTATCTCTCCCCCCCCCCCCCTCTCCTCGGCATTTTTTTTTTGTGTTGTATTATTTGAATATTTAATAAGATTTATGCCATTCATGCCTCTGTGCCCCTTGTCGATGCCTCTCCGCTGATTAAGCATTGAATAATTGCTGACATGGGCAAGAAAATGCCATTGTGGGGGGAGTGGGGGCCGGGGGCGCTTAGAGTGGGTTTCCTCTATCATTGGAATCTGAAATTTGATTGTCGGTGGAATGTCAAACAAAGTTCAAATGGCGGCTGCCACTGGCAACCGTCGATTGTCGACTGTCGACCGAAAACCCAAATGGGAAACCTCAGAAAAGCAGTTCAACAAAAACAAAAACCAAAAACCAAACAACAAAATATATATATGGAAAAAAAGATAACCAGAAAATAATACGTATAACATTCCCATTCAGGTAAAACATATACAAAAAAAAACAGCTTAAATTGTATTGATTGTTGGCCCCGAAAAAAAGAAATGCTTCGAAAAGTGAAGCATATGTTCGTGATGGGTAACTGATGAAGGACCTCTTTTATAGGATCTTCGAGGGTTTGGGTGGGTTCTAGATATCTGTAGAGGCACAAAAGGGTCTTCAATTGCTTCGAAGAGGGTTTATTTCTGGGTATACTTATAGATTACACGATATGGAGGCATAAATATCACAGTTTTAGGCCCAGAATAGACTTTTAGGAGGGGATTATGGAGCCACATATTGTTCTCTGTGTATTTTTATCTATTTGCTGGGAGAGATTGTCCTTTAGGCAGTCGTAGAGTGGGGTTTTTCAATGCTAAGAGAGCAGCTGGGTTTGTTCCTATTTCTACTGCTAAATCGACATTTATCTATTAATTATGGAATGAATTCATCAATAGTCTTTTAGAGGCTTTAAGACTCGAAATCTTTAAACTTTAGTCCAATCCTCTTCAGAATTCATCACCTAAAAGACTTGTAGAGGCTTTAAGGATCTATATATGTATGCTCCAGTCGATCGCCTTCAGAATTCATCACCGAATAGACCTATAGAGGCTTTAGGACTCGAAATCTATAAACTCTAGTGCCGAATTGACTTTTAGAGGCTTTAAGGATCTATATCTATTAGCTCTAGTGCGATTATCATCAAAATGCATTACCAAAAAGACTTTTAGAGGCTTTAAGATTCCAAATCTTTAAACTCTAGTCCAATCTTCATCAGAATTCATCACCTAAAAGACTCTTAGAGGCTTCTAGGATCTACATCTATAAGCTCTACTACGATCATCATCAGAATTCATCTCCAAAAAGACTTGTAGAGGCTTTAAGGATCTATAACTGTAAGCTCCAGTCGATCTCCTTCAGAATTCATCACCGAATAGTCTTGTAGAGGCTTTAAGAATCGAAATCTTTAAACTTTAGTCCAATCTCCTTCAGAATACATCACCAAAATGACTTTTAGAGGCTTCTATCTATCTATATCTATAAGCTCTAGTACGATCATCATCAGAATTCATTATGGCATGTGATTTATTGCCATATCTGAGGTAAAACCAAAGTATCTATGGCCTTTTCCCAGCCATTTTTGTGCTTTAAAGTGTCTTTGTCCTTAGATACATTGTAGTCTCCATATGAGATGCATAATTTATCCCCTATTTAAGTTCCTTAGGGGTGGCCCCATAAAATGTTGTCCCATCCATTAAATCCACGTACAACAAGACTCGTTTTTGGAAATTGTTTAAAATCAATTTACTTAAACGCTGCTTCACCCACTCCCCTCTCGCCCGCCCTCTCTCCTTCTGCTGGCACATTCCTGCCACATTCCATCCATGCCCCCCCCGCCCCCACATGCCTCGCCCCACAATTTGCATGCGGCGGATAATCCTGGGGAAGACTCTTTCTGGAAATTGCTGCAACGTTTCTCCATTTCATGTGTGAGGCAATAAAAATTTAATATAATTACGCACAATTTCCAGTTGAAGTTTATGACAGAGACATGCACAAACACGTTAACAGAGGGGCGACGGGGCGACGGGGCGACGGGGAGGGGGGGGAGTGGCTGGGAGGGGCATCGGCAACATCACATGTATGGCAGGACCTCGACGTGACTTTTGACAGCGCCTTTGGATCCTTTGGCGTCCTGGGCTCTCTCCGTTCGCTTTCTAGGGACTTTATGAGACGCCGCGCCGCCGTCGCCCTTTCGCCAAGACAAACATAAACAATAGGGCGTTCAGAGGGGGGGGGGGCGTGCGGGGCTGGCTGCAGCAGCAGCTGATTTCAAAGCTGTTGCGACAAGCAGAGAACCCCTGAAGCTGCCTCCCCACCTGCCCCACTGCTCCCCTCGGCGTCTGAGAAAAGTTTACAAGCAGCCAGGGTTGCCACACACACGGCGGAGAGGAGACACCGCCTGCCGCTTGGCGGGTGGGGGGGTGGGATGTGCGCCCGGGAGTTAAATATTTGTTTCGCTTGTTTACCATTGAAGACCCCAAAAGCAAAGTCGTGCCACACGACGACGACGACGACGACTCCGCCTGTCAGAGATCCTGCCTCTGATAGCCATGCCCCCTTAACCTCTAGCCCCTGCCCCTGCGCCCTGTATTACCCCTCTACAAGCCCTCTCCATGGTCTCTCATCTCTCCCCCATTGAGTCCGTCCTCATTTGCCCTTGTGGCAAGTTGTTATTTCTTCATATTGAGTGCCTGTGAATGATATAGGGGTGCCACCGATATAGGGGAAAGCAGCTAAAGAAAGTGCCAAAACAGTAGTAGAAAGAATAAAGTGTGGGGGGGGGGAGGAGGGGGCCTTCTTCTACAAACAATTCAAAAATTCCCCAGAAATTGTCTCAATCTGTAGAGCAAACAATCTGTTGGTCCGTGCAGGAAAATCCTTGGCTGTACATTCAATTCCCTTACTGCCAACCACATGTCCTGCCGTCCTGCTGTCCTGCCACTAATGTAATTAGGTAATAAAGCTGCTTGGCACCTGCGGTACCCACTATCCCTCCCCCCCTCCCCCGCTTTGTTCCCCATTTAACCGACTATAAAAACATTAGTGACAAAAATTAATTAGGCCAAAAACAGCAGCGGCAGAAGCGTATGGCCGCCATGCTAAATGGTCATAATCAACTTCCGTTATTCCGCACCCATTCGCCACGCCCCCTACTCGGAGCAGCCCCCCTTTTGCTTTCGGTGCTCTCATTTACAACAAATAAACAGGGATATAAAAACCATGAAACTGATTTTTCACGCCATTTTCATTTACATTTTTGCGGTTGTTGTTGTTGTTGTTTTTTTCTGACTTGCCTCTCTTTCGCACTTTCTATCTACCGCCACATCTGTTTATTTGCTGTGCCCGGGCCCTTGCCCCAAGTGTGGTGGCATCATGGAAACGCATGTGTAATTAAAATATAATAATAATTTCCCCGAATACCGCAACAAGCGAATAAACAAACAAAAGAACGAAGGCAAAGGCGGGAAGAGCGGGAAGAGCGGGAACAGGAGCAAAGCCAGAAGAAGAAACAGGAGCATAGAGGAAGAGAGGAAGAGGCAGGGGCAGGGGCAGAGGCAAGGGCCGAAGGTGGAGCATTGAAAGCGAAATCAAAAAGAAACCAGAAACCAGAAACAAAAAAAAAAGAACACCCACAAAATGGAGTGCTACAGTGGTTATTCCGACCAAAGGATATCGTCTGCTCGGCATATCTATAGAGAAAATCTACAGAAGAATGACTAGATCCAAAAGGAAGGGCAACATCTTCCTCAGAGGGAGAGAGGGAAAGAGAGAGAGAGAGAGAGACAGAGAGAGGCTTAAATCTTAGTCTGAGAAGATCGCTAGTTCGCTTTGGGACAGTGGCAATGGAACGGAGATGCTGTAAACATAGCCGTAGAGAGACCCCGTTCGATGATCGATTAGGCTGCCTTTGGGTCGCTTTGGAACAGTGGCAATGGAACGGAGATGCTGTAAGGATAGCGGTAGAGATGATATCACGTTGGACGATCGATCCGGCTCCCCTTGGGTCGCTTGGGAACAGTGGCAATGGAACGGAAATGCTGCAAACATAGCGGTAGAGAGACCCCGTTGCGAGCGTGGCCCAGATCCGGCTCCCCTTGGGTCCCATACACCCCATACCCCCCGTACAGGGTATCATAGCACACAGTAGACGCTGTATTTATGACGAAAGTTTCGAGTGGGGTGGCACCCCCGGCACCCCTCTGCTCCGCTGCGCTGCTCTCTCTCTCTCTCTCTCTCTCTCCATGGAGGAGCAGGAGGAGTGCCATCTGCTGCTACTGCTGCCAATGATTATGATGATGGCAATCCTGCACGCACACAAAACGCCGAACAGGTGGAGCTGCCATTCTACCTTCCCCTCTCGCTGGATGTCCTTCACCTTTGCCTGTGATTCAGGCTACTGGCTTCTGGCTCTGGCTCTGTCTCTGTGTCTTGCTTTTTGTTTTGTGCACATTTGTTACGCTCAATAAATGAAAATGTTCATATAAATATTTCATATTTCTGGCTGCCGCCACTTCAGCATGTGCCACGCCCCCCCACACACACACCGCGCGGCCACCCCCCCAATCGCAAAAACAGTTTCCGCCCATTAAATTGACATACGCGCTTTCGTATTCGCATTCGTATTCATTTCCCTTTTGGCGTTGGCTTTCCCCCTCCCGATCCCCTTTACCCACCCTTTACCCCCCCTTTACCCTCCCTTTTACCGTCCCTTTCCCTTTCATCTGCCCACACTTTTCCACTCGTTCTTCCACTTGAAAGCTCTCCCACGCTTTTTGCGTGCTTCTTCTTCCTCTTCTTTCTGCTCTGTTTCGAGTTTTTTTTTTTATTGCTTTTTCTCCTGTTTGCACAAGTTTTGTAATATTTTCGGTTTATGTTTACAGTTGGCAAACGCATTAAAATCACAGATTTACATTTTTTCCCCCTCTCTCCTTTCCGGCCCGGCCTGTTGTCACACCCTCTAAGCGAAGCCCTCAAGAAGCTCGTCCGCTCAGCCACCCGGCCTGTATATCCGCTATATAATCCTCCATCCTATATTACTCCACCTCCTCCGCAATCCATCGAACGAGAGCGCTGCGCTCTGTTCTGCTGTTCCATTCCGCCTATTCCCAAATGTCTAGCGATCTGCCTACGCATTCCTTTGCCCTCCGCCTGAATAATTTAGTGTTTTTGTTGTTGTTATTGCTGATGTCGTCGCATTATTGAATCGGAATGAAGAGAGCGGCAGAGCGGCAGAGCACCCCCCTTCCCACCACCACTCGCCTGCCATGGCGCCCAGCTTATTGTTTCAAATGTTTTCTTGGGGACACTTGAGAATGCAAACTGTTGATGGCACCCTCCTCATCGGTGGAGGCGGTGGCTGCGCGTCGGCTTAGGCGGCGAGGCAGGGAAATTATTTTTTAATAAACACGACACAACAACAGCACAGAAGAGGAAAAAAAAAAGGGACACACAAAAAGGGGGAAGGCACCCCCGTGCATTGCGTGGCATGCGTCGTCCTGTACGGTACCTTTGGAGAAAGTGGCAACAGCGTCGTCACCGTCGTCGAGGGCAAAATAAATAAACCCACTTTAATATGCGCTCGTTATATTATTTTCTTTTCATTTTCTTGATTTTCATTTTCTGCAGAATCTCCGTCGTGTTACTTGCCCCATTCCGACCCCCAAAAACTCCCTTTCTTCCCATCTCTCTCTCGCTCTCTCTCACTCTTTATGTTTTCCTTTCATTTTTTTTTGTTTTTTTGTGTGTGTTTCTTTTTTATCCCCGTGTATTTTTTCATGTTTTGTTTGCCGCTCCAAGGGTGGGGCTGGGCTGGGGCTGGGCTGGGGCTGGGCTGCCGCCGAGGCAATGGGGCCCTTCACTTGTTTGAAGTGCCACGCTCTATTTAAAGGCAAATTGTCTGTAGTCCTTTATACAAATATTGCGAATACTTTTTTTCGCTCTTTACCCCCCCCCACTGTTCCCTCGCTCTTGTTTCCACTGTCTTGCGTCTCCGTTTATCATTCTTTTGCATATTTTTCCGCTGCTTTCCGCTGCAGTCGTCCGAAAGATGTTTCGGACTGCTGATCCTCTCTCCTCCGCCTCCCTCTCCCCTTTGAACCCTCTACAGCGAAAAGACAAACTGGATGAAAAGTTTCACCCGCGCCCCCGCGCTCGTCTAGACATCGCCGTGGAATTGGGTAATGCAAACACAACAACAGCCAAATAGCCCTCTAAAAATGCTTAAGCTCTCCTGGTCGAGTGGTTGGTGGGCGGTGGGTGGACTAATCGGGCTATGGGGCATGGCTGGGGGACGGGGGACGGGGGGTAGGTGCCCCTTAGGTTAAATAATCATTTTGAACTGCAGGTGCAGTGACCTGTACTACAATCGGCATTTGTGTGTTTTTTTATTGCACCACAAGAGACGCAGTACAGCGGTGCAAGGGGGGGAGCATAATTGTGTGAGTGGGCGAGGGCGAGGGCTGGGATGGATTACCATTTCGTATCATTCAAGCAAAGAGAGCGACTTAGATGTGTCTCTTTTGATGGGAATGCGTGGAATAGGGACTGCAAAAGTGCTTGTTCCGCTGGAAAGAGAACGAGCGAGCAGGAAGAGAGCTACAGAACCGCAAGAGAGCGAGCGAGCAAGCAGACAGAGAGCGTGCGAACCGCAAGAGAGCGATCGAGCAGGAAGAGAGCGAGGAGCAGAAAGAGAGCGAGCAAGCAGACAGAGAGCGAGCGAACCGCAAGAGGGCGTGCGAACGGCAAGAGAGCGAGCGAACCGCAAGAGAGCGAGCATCCGAGCAGGGAGAGAGCGAGCGTACGAGCCGCAAGAGAGCGAGCCAGCGAGCAGAAAGAGAGAGCGGCAGATCCGTTTGAATCTGTTCAGCTGGAATTCGGTGCATGCTTGCCCTTTGCTTGCTCCGGGACTCTGCAGATTGTTTGAATCGTTTTATCGAGCACCGCTCTACCCTTTCAGGTAACCAAATACCACCCCCCCTTCCACCCCTTTCAGTGTATGGCTATCATCGCATATGTAGCAGCAGAATCGAAGAGAGTGGTAGAGCGCGCGTGCGGTGGGTGGGGGGAGGGGGCGCCTAGTTTCAATTACACACGCACTTGGCAAATGTCAAAGAAAGCGGCGGGAGAGGCGTGAGAGCGGGAGGGTGGGCAAGGATAAAGACACACGCACAAAGCTTATGGGACATATGGCAAGGGCCCGTCCCTCTCCCTCTCCCACTCGCTCTCCCACTCCCCAGCCCGCTTGTTCCACATTCGCCCCTCTTTTTGCAATTGTTGCGCCTTTTATTTGTTTGCTTTCTGCTTCTGTTGTTCCTCCGCTGCCGCTGCCGCTGCCACTGCCGGTGCCGCTGCTGTGCCTCCTGTGCACGCTCCTGCTCCTGCTTCGGCTCCTTCTGTTTGCTTGCTGCTTATTGTTGTTGTTGTTTCTGCTCTTGTTGTTATTGTTGTTGTTAGGACCGTCGTCATCGTTTCGTGTCATTGCCTTTGTTTGCTTTTGCAGCTCCCGCTCTGCCGCACTCTCACAGTCTCTCCCATCCTCCACCTCTCACGACCGTTCAGTGACTGCTTTCTGAGGCCTTTGCCCCCCCCTACCTCCACCCTTACTCTCTGTTTTACTGCTTGCTCGGTGACTGCTTGCTGCCTGCTTTTAACTGCTTGCTCAGGCCTTATTCTCTCTCTCACACACTCTCTTCGTGTTTATTTTCTTTTTATATTTTGTGCGTGGCATCCGCGTTACAGTTACGCACAAAAGCGGGAGGGGAGGAGGGGAGGGGGGGGGGCGACATGGACACGGACACACGCATATGTCCCGCTCTAACCCTCTCTGCACCCTCCCCCCCCCCTCTACCATGGGCACACGGAGCACTCGTTAAAGGTAAAAATTTATTGTATCTTATTATTATTTTTTTATTGACAATACGTGACGCGTACACCAAAACCGACAACAGCCAGCGTAAGAAAAACAATGCAAAAAACAAAAAAGAACAATCGTCTGAGCGTGCGGCGTGAAGGAAGGGAGGAAGGGAGGAAGGGTTCAGCGGCGTGGGGCAGAAAGATCCTTTCAATGGCATAAAAAGATTTCCTCCAATCGATTTCGCTCCTCGCTTTTCGCTTTTCGCATTTCGCTTTTGTTATTTTATAATTTTCGATTGTTTTGTTTTGCTGCCTTTTGCTTTCGCAGTACACTTTCCACCACCCCCCCACCCCTGGTATCCCTTTCTCTTTTTTGGATACCCAGCAGCGACGATCCATCCACCGACGAAATGGAGAACATTTCATGAATTTCGAAACTTGTAAAAGATACAGGATTTAATAAAATCGTAGCCATAATCCCGTGAATCCTTGCCCGTCCTTTTCCAGGATATCCCATAGTCGTCCATAGTCACTTCGGGCCCGAATTTTGTTTGTTTTTTCGCTGACTTGACGCTTTTGTTCGTCCCCGGACTGTCTGCCGGCTGTGGAGCCCGCATTCGAGGCGGCTGACAGCGGAACTAGGACCTCGAAAACGGGTCCTGTGGCGGCAGGGCCATGCGTGGCCTTTGTTCCTTTTTATGTGTGCCATTAAAAGCAGCTTAGAAGATCCTTGAGGCCTGCAGGCCTCCAGGCCTACCAGCGACAAGCGTTAATCATCATTTACGGACCCGCAAAATCGAAGATTACCCCCCCCCCCCCCCCCCCCAAACCACGAACAACAAAAATTAACTTAATCAAATCCAAATCCATTTGCCCCACCGAAAAATCAAGACGTTGCACATGCCACAAGCAGAACTTTCGCTCCCCAACGAATCATCCGAATAGACCGACCCCTTTTGAAGTCCTTAAAGGGCAGAGAAACAATTTGCTGTTACCTTTGTTGGGGATACCCAAATCCCCACCCACCCACACGCACACGCACACACACAGGCAGAGAGAGGGGAGGGGGTAGTGGATTGGTCCTTGTTTTATCTACGAGGAAAAAGTTTTCCCTGCCTGATTTCCCACTTTCCACAAATTCGCTCTCTCTCGCTCTCGGCCCCCGGAATGCCCGGGGCCAAGTTTTTCGTTTGCTTCAATTAATTTTCATTTGTTTACTAATCTAACAAATTAAACTAACGGTTAGCTATCCCTTCTGTCTGTCGCTGTCGCTGTCTCTCCGCCCCCCCCACCCCCTCCTTTCCCTTACGCTCTGTCTCTCGCTTCTCTATTGAAAGGTTTTCCGCTCTCTCAACCGTTTCGCATTTCTGTGGGTTCTCCTCTGAGCAACGGAAATTGAAAGGATTTTTCGGGACCCTTTGGGCTACGTGGGGAGTGCGAGCAGGCGCAGGAGTGGGCTTTGGTTGCGGTATAGCAGGGGCAGGGGGCAGGGGGCAGGGGGCTGGGGGCAGGGGGATGCGTTGTCCTGACACTGCCAATTGAAATTTTAATCATCCTGATCTGTGTATAGACAGTTACAGCAGCAGACAGGGCGACCAACGGATGGATGGCATGAAATTGGAACTGGCAATGGGTTTTAGGGGGTGCGGGGGGTATAGGGGTTATGGTGGTATTTGCTTTGGGATTGATTAAACAATTTATGGTTAGTATTTCTGGAAATTGTTCAAGGATGCAGGGGAGCGGGGCTGAGAGATTGAGGAAGAGTTTCCCTATGCGACATTTCCGGTTACAACAAGAAGACCCGCTTAAGAAAGATGCCAGCATGCTCATTGCGATGGAACTGTCTTTCGGGCAGAAGAACTCTCTCTCTCTCTCTCTCTCTCTCTGTATAGAG
Source organism: Drosophila miranda (assembly GCF_003369915.1). NCBI lineage: Eukaryota > Metazoa > Arthropoda > Insecta > Diptera > Drosophilidae > Drosophila > Drosophila miranda. Next base: position 8,547,457 of record NC_046674.1, on the reverse strand, counting down.
AAATGCCCAACACTACAGATTTGATTCATTTGAAGCGGGAAATCGAATGACCCTAAGACAAGGCCTTGAATCTTAGCCCAGGGTACCGGATGGTCTTTACACGTATGTTTATGGGAGAGCGTGAGTTCTCTAAGGCAATGGCTTAGTACTGGTTCTAGGGATCTCTGCCTGGACCCACCGACCATCAGTTTGAGTGCCTTTCTGAGTGGGTTCTGCCTGAGTTTTTGGGGAATCAGGCATAAGAGGACCACTATATCAATCATTTTATGAGGCAACATTCTATCGATCCCCTTGGAAAATCTCTGGCACCACGAGGTTTGCCAATTAAGGATATGCCTACAGTATTACATCTAGGAAAAACCTTTTAGAGTAGGTTATATCTAGCTCCATTCCGACTTTCCTTTGAAGAACTGCGCGAAAGTAGAGTTTGGTCTTCTCCCAAGGCTACACCCCTCCCCCCACATCGATGGGTCAGGGTTCAACTGATTTCCTATCATAACCATTTCCCCCCCATCGTGACCTTTACACTCCCCCTTGCTGCCTATTGTAACGCCTTCTTTTCTTGTGCTTCCCTTTTCCTCCTCGCTTTGGCTATTTTTACGCATTTCCTCGTCCACTGCCCCCCTCCCCCCCACCCAACATGGGGCGCTGATTGGGGCTCTGGTTTTTATCCTGTGTATTTTTTATGAAAATTAATTTTTCATCAAAAATGCTACAACAAATATGGAAAATCGTATCCCAAGAATATATATAGAGATCTATTTATGGCAACGACAATTCTGGCAGTTTAAAGGAGGCCATCAAGGGGTTAGATCAGAGATTTTTCCTAGGACGTCCCTCCGTCAATTAATTTGTCATCCAATTTCACCTTTTGGCTGTCCCTCATCTTGCTCATCCTTGAAGTCCTTGTCCTCGTTCCTCGGCCTCATCCGCGAAAGGAAATCTGTGATAAATGCCCAAATAATTGCCCGTTCAGGCTTCCCATCAGGATAAGGATCTTAAGGACCGCTTTGCCATCAAGAGAGAGAGAGAGAGAGAGAGAGAGAAGGGACCTGTGCATTTTGCTTCTTTTTTTTTGTTTAGAGGCAACGGCAACGACCCTCTGAAGGGGGGGTAGGGTTTGGGGGCCTTTGGCTTCTAGTCGCGGGCGTGTCAAATGTCGCGCCGAAAATTATACCTTCTGTCGCTCGGGAAAATATCCAAATACAGGTCTTTCCCAGCACCCTGCTGCCCCTCACCCCTTGGAATCCCCCCATTCATTGTGTGGCCAGGCAAACAGCTTGGGCATTTTTCCGGCTTTTCTTTGGCGTTGACGTTGATGTTCGTTTCGTTTCGTTCGCTGTTCGTTGTTCGTTGCTTCGGCGGTTGTTCTCTTCTTGTGCTGCATACAGCCACGCCCCCCCCCGCTGCCTGGCAAGCCCCCCTCTGACCATCTCCCAGGCCATTTTGCGTGGTTTTTCATGGCTTTCTGGCGGTGCTGCTGCTGCTGCCCGTTTTTATGTATTCAGTCTCAGTGCGCTCACTTGACTTTAATTCTTTTTTCACACGCCCACAAAAGCGGGGCCCACAACAAGCAAGGGGGAGGGGGGGTGGGGGCAGGGCAAGTGCAATTTCCTAACGGCTCTTAAGGTGCGGCAGAGAGAAGGCAGAAACATGGGGCACGGGCTTTGCATTCAGATGAGCAGCAGCAGCAGCAGCAGCTGAATAGGTGCGTCCTTCCTCCTCCCCCCCCTGCCATACATGCCACATGCACCTCCGTCGCCGCCACCAACCGACATTCGAGTTGTAATTGCTCAACATGCCACACATTTCTACAATTTTATGTAGATTTAATAGCTTCCTGAGGCTCCCCCCTGCAACGTTCCCCTCTCCATCTTATCTCACATTTCATTTGCTTGCGTGACATTTCATTTGCCGGAGTCGGAGTCGGAGTCGGAGTCGGATCCTTGTATCCCTTAACTGAGATTCCCAGATACTGAAAATTCCATTTCCACTACAGGGGGCGGGGGGCGTTTGGTCAATTCCTAACTTTGTCTCCTCCCCTTCCACTTTACACTTATTTAATTGATTTAAAGCCAAGTTTGTCAGGAGAACACATGTCCTTTCGTAAGGGGGCGGGGGGGGGTATCCGTCGCGTGGCGGCGCCTCGAGGCGTAAAAACTTGTGCCTTTTGCTGCTCTTCAAAAAGGAAAAGCCTTTCGCTAGCCAGAAACCAACAATTTCCGACAACGACGACTCTTGACATGTTAATTGGCAGTCAGGCGATGGAACAGAGAGTGTGAGATAAACAGGGATGGAGGGGGATGGAGGGGGACGGAGGGGGAGCCTGCCACAACAGGACACCTCTTGGTTGGTGGGGGGGGGAGAGGTCTCTGCTTTATGATTTCGTTCCATAATTTCTTATATTTTCCCTAGATTTGTGTTTTTGTGTGGAAAATCTTTTGGGTTTCTCTTTTGGAATCGAAAAATCTGTTGTCCCCAGATTTCTGTGATTTGTATCTAATGGATGCCTGACTTTCCCTACTTTTAGGGCAGGTTCCCTTAGGAATTCCTTAGGAAACCATTGAACTCTTCCTTTGCTGTTTTTTCTAAGGATTCCGAAGCCCCGAAGCCTTCATGCAAGACCTTCTTTAAAGCCGAACTTTTACTTCGTTTTTCGAATCTACCCCGGGCTCTTCTGGCCAGCTTTCACGTAATTTTAAGCCCATATAAATTCTATCATTCATTCACGGCTTTCGTGATCCTTCTTCGTTGCTTTTAGTGGATTTCCACTGTATTCTGGCAGTCGAAAAGAATATAAAAAGAAAAAGAAAACACATTTCAAGCACAAAATATGCTTAAACATCTCATTTGGAATTTCCTTTGAACATCGACTGCGAGTCGAAGGGGTGGGGGGGCACGGGGCATGGGGCATGGGGATGTTGCAACATCAGCGCATACATACTCGTACATCAAATATGAATTCGTTTTTGGCATTCCAAGCCATTTCCTACACTTTCCTCTTGCGTTTCGTTTCGCCGATATTCCTGTTCCCATTTCCGCACTCCGCACTCCACGCTCCCCTTCCTGCCGCCACTTTTCGCCGCTTTTCTCTGCCTTTCCTGTAGCTACAGCTATTAAGTATCTGTCAGATACTTTGGTGCACATTTTGCATCTTTTGCTTGTAATTGTATGCAGTTCCCATTGCACCAGCAGCAGCGGCAGCTATTCCGCATATGAAATTGGAAGTCCACCCCCCGGTCTCTCCTGCTGCCATCCTTCCAACTTCTAAGCAGTTGATGGAGTATCCGTATCCCCACTCGAGTGGGGGGCGGGGAAAGTGGAGCGCCACTAAAAGTAGTTTGCCAAGAATTGTCGCGGATTGCTGATGAGGCAAGGCACTGGAGTTCGTTTTATATGGGATAAAGGCGATTGAGGACTGTGGATTGGGGGGCGTGGCCGTGCTGGGTGGGGCGGGAATGCAAATGCAGATGCAAATGCAGATGCTGAATGGGGGGCAGAGTGGCGGTGGCAATCGGGTATAGAGGGTTGTACATTTGGTTGCCCGGCAATTGACGATGTTGCACATTGACTGCCATGCAATTTTCTATACTACATTGCCCCACGCCCCTGCTTTCGCTTTCTGAGGCTTTTCATCTGCTTTTCCCTTGATTTGCTGAAGAGCAAATCCAACAATCCGCAAAGTTGTAGCCACAGATGCCATTGTGGCTGTAGCTTTAGCTCTAGCTCTGTTGTATCTTTCAGTACTTCTAATTGTGTCTGTATCTTTGAGTAGTTCTAGCCAAAGCTGTATCTTCTCGGTGTGCCTTATGGTTTTTATTTGTCCAACTCTCCCACTCTCCCCCCCTCTCTCTGTCTCTCTCTCTCCTGCGATTGTTTGTCTTGTGTGGCTGTGGGGGGGGGGGAATGGATTTTTCAAACAAATTGCAAATCATTGCCTAACAATAGCACCCACCCCTCACCCCGTCGACCGCACTCTACTGCATCTGTACTTCGTATCTGTGTATCTGTGTATCTGCATCTCCATTCCCATTCTCCATGCGTTTGTGTGTGTATGTGTGTCTATGTCATTTGTGGGTTTGTGGATCTCCAAAACCGCAATGACAGTGATTTAGTTTTTGGCTCCGAGTCTATTACATGGTCTATGCTGTGGCCAAACGGGGGGCCCAGAGAGAACTGAAGAGAGCTTCTCTCGCCCCAGACCAAGGTTAATGCTTTAATTTTCCCAACTTTTAGCTCCTGCCATTTGTCAGTGGGGTGGGGGGGGAAGCCCTGGCAGGCGGCAAGAGAGACCTCCTCAAAAAAAGAGTTCCACAAACTTAAATTACATTTAAAAATTTCTCTCTTTTGCTGTTGTTGTTGTTGTTGCTGCTGCAGAAGGATCTATTTACGTTTGTGATTTGTCAAATGTTCCCGCTTTTCCTTTTGGGTTTTCCCATTCGCCTTTTGGCCCCCAAAGTTAATTTGCCGACAGTTTAGAGAACCAAACAACTTTGGAGAAAGCAAAAGTGGAAAAGGACACCCTAGCAGCACCAGCACCGGCACCAGCAGGATTTAGAACTGGAGCATTCTATTCAATTGAAATTCCAGGAAAAAAAATATAAGAAAAAATTGTGTCCCAGAGATTTGTTTGCCTTTGTTTGGTTGGCATTTTATTATTTGTTTGTTTGTCGGAGAAGTTTTCCGATTTCTGTGCCACTTAGCATCAGCAGGGGGGCTGCTGGGTGTATGAATAAAAAATATCTATAGAACAGCACAGCACAGATTTGAGAACATGAAATTCCAAGAGGAAAATTATCCCACAGATTTGTTGGCTTTTCCAAAAGTTTTCGACCACTTAAAGGATGAGAATATACATATATTCTATTTTTTGAGTCTAAAGAATAGATCCTTCAGAGCGGAAACAATTGTTGAAGCTAAACGAAAAAAAACCCCCCATCAACATTTCTTGAATTTTCAAAAAACTTTCTCTTGGTTTTTTGCCTTCTGGATTTTGGAGCACATTTACATAAATGCAAAATATATATTTTCTATTTTTTTTTCCAAGTTTTTTCTATATTTTGTGTGCACTTCAAATAAATGAAAATAATATAACATTAAACAAAAAAAAAATATTCACTAAAAAGCATTTGCAAAAATACAACAAAAATATGCCGTTTCCATTTTTTTTTTTTTAATGACTGTAAATATATATTTATCACATAATTTCTGGTGGTTTTTTTCTGTAGTTTTCTTTAGTTTGTTTTTCCTGCATTTACTGCCAGGAGTTTTCTTTGAGTTCTTTGAGCATTTCTCGAGTGTTTGAGCATCCATTGACCCACAAAAAAAAAAGCGGAAAAAAATGGTTCGAAGGAAGTGCCGCAAAAAGTATGCTGCACGGGAAAATACTCGCATCTAAGGCTTTCATTTGTGTGTGTTTGACTTTTGCACGAAACTTACTTGGGGTAAGGGAGCGGGGCTTGCCTCGTGGCTTGTGGCACTCTCGCACAGACACACACTGTTTAGACACTTTTGTGATATTTGTTTGATGTAAATTGTTGCAATTTAATTTAAAGCTGCGACTTGTTGCACGACAAACAGACACACACGCGACACGTAGCAGCACTGCTTGGGGTCCTTTGATAAACGACCCACCTTTTTGGGAGGCGACTCGCGTTTGAAAGTGTAACGGTAATGCGGGAGCGTGGCAGAGCGTGCAACACGTTGTTGACACAAAGACCGTCGAAAGTAGAATGAAGACTAATGATGGCCACGCACACGCGACGACTGATAACTGTGGCACTGGCCGTGCGGCAGAGGCAGAGGCAGTGGCAGAGGCAGAGCCCGAGCACTAGCAGGGGCCCTGCAGCAGCGGGTGGGTGGCAGCGCTTCAAGAAACGAATGGAAAACGAAACTCGAACGAAAGGCAAAGGCGCTCGCCTCGCCTCGCCACGCCACGCCACGCTCTCTGCTAACGAGGCGAGCGCACCGCTGCTCCCACCCCCACCCCCACCCCCACCCCACCCCCACAGACAATTGAGCTATCAACTGTTTCATTGCCCATTCGTTCCGCCTTTCAGCTCTCTTCGTCGTTCGGGTTGTTTGTTTGCGCGAGGGCTCGGCTCGGCGCGGCGCGGCTCGGCTCGTTTCGCTTTCAGTTTCCGGCCCGCCGCTTGGTCTAGTTTCGCTCGGAGCAGGCGCAGCTGCGTGGGAACTCTCTCTTCGACGGACTCTCTCTTTCCATTTTGGTTTCAACTTGGATTTCAATTGCTGTCTCTTAAATGCAGTTTGGCTATCATTTTTGTTACCACTAATATTTTGATTTCTGGTTCCTGTTTTTCCATATTTTTCTCAAGATTTTCCTGCTTTTCCCTTTTCTCTTTCGTTTTGCATTAATCTCTCATTCTCTTTGCTGCACGTGTTGGCCGTTCAATTGCTTTCAACCTGCTTTCAACTGCCTCTCATTCGCTGCACTCGAACTTTGCTTTCAATCCGCTCTCTTTACTGCACTTGTTGGTCCCTGCTCTTGCTGTCAGTTCTCTCAGCTGCTCTCTTTGCGTTTACTTGTTGGTCTGGGAGCTGTGCTCTTCGGGTCCCAGGTCCGTTGTTGATGTTCCATTTCAGTTTGTTTCCCTGCCTGTTGTTCCATTTACCACTTACCGTTGCCTTTAAAGCACTTCCTGCTCTGCTTTTTGGCTTAAATTGTGCATGTCCTATTCTGTTCGGACCTGTTTCTATCCCGTCCCGTCCCGTCCCGTACCGAGCCCGCTCTCTTCTCTCTTCCAGTCTCCTCTCTTTTCTTCTGTGCTGTAATTGTTGCTGTTTATTTCATGCGTTTTTGTTGTGGTGTGCTGCGCAACAGGTTCACTTCGCTGCCCGCTGCCGCTGCCCGATGCCGCTGCCCGCTGCCGCTGCCGCTGCCGCCACTGTTGCTGCCTCTGTCGCTGCTACTCTCCCTGTCTCTGTCCCTCTTCTGCCTTTGACTATTTTTATTTCCCTTTTTTGTTGCGCCTTTTCCCTGGCTCGTTTGTTGTTTATTTGCAGGATTGTTCTTGTCGCTGGTTTTTGTGTTTTTTTTTGTCCTCTTGTTTTTTCTTGCTTTTTCTTGCATATGCAAATACAAAAACCGTTTTATGCTAGCTTTGACTTTGACTTCGGCACTGCTTTGACGCTGGCTTTGATTGTGCTTTGACTCTGCTCTGTCGTGATACCCTTTGCCGAGGGTATTATTATTTTTATAGACAGTTTGCTACATATAGAAAAATATCAGTTTCTTTTCGTCCTATAAGTGTGTCTTCATACGATACTTCTAGGAAAAATAGTCCTGCAATCCAACTGGTTGATGGTTATCGTTGACTATATACATATATAAGCTATGTATATATATGTATCTTTATGTAATACTAGTCTGTTATTTATTAATAATAACATCCAACATGCAATCGGTTTGATTGATCTACAAGGGTATCAAAAGCCTCGACTACTCCGATCATAGAATGTTTTGAGTTACTGTTTTCCCTTGCCTTCTATGCTTTTCTTATGGCTTTCTCTCTGCTTGTCTGCCCTGCCCACACACACACACACACACACACACACACACACACACCAGCCGGAACATGTGCCTGTGTATTCGTGTATAAATAAATTTGCATATAATTGTTTGCATGTTGAGTGCCTTTTAATTGATTTTATTGGTTTTACAAGCACTGCACACGGCAGAAACAGAAACAGCAACAACAACAATTCTCTCTCTCTCTCTCTCTCTCTGGTAAGCTCTCTCTCTTTCCGCCTGGTGCTTCTATCTTGTATCTGGCATCTGCATCTGTGGAGCCGCCTGCGGCACACAATTTATTTACTTGTACGGTAAGCCACTTTTGGCATGCATACACCCATGCACCACCCAAAGACCCCCCCCGCCACCATCCCCCCTCCACAAACGATCCCCAAAAACCCAGAATTAACAAGGCCTCGTATCTCAATCTGACTTTGTTTGTCCATCTGTATCTGTGTGTGTGTGTGTGTGTGTGCGTGTATAAATTATGCCATTTATAAGCTGCATATTTTATGGGTCGCAGGTCGTAAATTGTTCGAACAGAACCCCCCCCCCCCCCCCCCACCACCCTCCCTGGTCGAACCACCGTTATGATTGCAAAAATCGATCGACAATTTTTACTGCATTATTACACCCAATTTTTGGAATGCAAATCAAAAATTGGCTTTAATTTAAACAAAACCTACAAAATTAAACGAATTTTCATGAATTTATTTTAATGGGATTAATTTTTAAGTGTTTCTATTAAATTGATAGGTTTCTATTTCTGGAACCGTTTAATGTTTTAATTTTAGTTTAATTTCCATATGAATTTACGGCGAAATTTCCCCTCTAAGCCCAATGCAAAAAAGGTTCAGAATTTCAGTGAAATTTATTGAAATTCTCTATAAAAAAATGTCCCTAATTCTGGCAGCGAAAAATATATAAAAGTGTAATTTTTTTCTGAGTATTTAGTTGCAAGAAATGTTTGCCTATTTTTATCTTCCATAAATTTCCATATAAAAGGTCTTAAATTCTTCTACAAAATTTTCCAAATTTTTGATCTGTGAAGATGTGAAAAATTTAATTTCCAGCAGGCAAACGTAAACATAAAATACAACTGTAATTACAAAAAAAAAGAGAGAAGAGAGAGACCAGAAAAAAAGCAAAGAAATGGTTGCCAGGGTTGCCAGGGCTGCCGCCCCACCTCAGTGGTCTGTCAGGGCTGCCGCCCCACCGCACTCGTCCGTCAGGGCTGCCTGCTGTGGCTGTAGCTAATCAAAAACTGCGATTCATTGCCGCAGTACAAGAAGCAGATGAAGAAACAGAAACAGAAACAAGGAGATGAAGTGTGGGCCAAAGCAGAAACAGAAACAGAATCAGAGAAAGAAAGACAAGAAAGAAAGCAAACAGCAAACGACTTCTGCCAGTGACAGCCACTAGAGGGCGCTGGGCGTGACAGAGATTCGGGCGGCAGCCACAGAAAGAAGAGCCTCCCCCCACCCCTAGAAATGGGTGTCAATGACTGGGTCTCTGGCAGTCAGTCTTTGGAAGGTGATAATAATCAGTTGGCAGTTTTAACAAGACACACACGCACTTGCACACGCCCCACGCCACACCAGCAGCCACACCACGCCACATGCCACACACACCATCTCATGCACATGGACGACGAGAAAGAAAAAAAACGAACCAACAAAACAAAAACTGTCGACGCTGCCTCCATGGTAATCCATCTTCACAATGGTTGCTCTTGGACACCAGTTATCTATCCATCCACAGTCTCTGCTCCTGCTCTCTCCCTCGCCTCCTCTTTGGGCACTAAATCCAGCAGTAAAGAAACTAGATACAAATATCTTTAGCCCTGGCTTTGATACGAGTATCTCCATGCCTTTGGCCTCTGCTGTAATTATAGTGGCAGCTTATAGTCCCGGCATCAGTGGTGCCTGGCCCCACATGCCCTACTGCCAAACTGCCACTTGCCACTTTCCCCACACTCCCTCTCCCCACTCCCTATTTTCCCATTTCCGTCTCCTGCCATTGACAAGTCCAAGTTGCAAGCTCCAAACAGCGGGGGGAGAGCGGACACAGCCCGGGCAGTGAGCATATCAAGTGAACTGCCCAAAACACACACACGAGCACATAAAATGCACACGCACACACACACACACTCATCGGGAGGAGAAACACTCAAGAAAGGAACGAGGAGGTAAAGGACAGGGGGACCCAGGACCGTAAAGCAGTCACATGTGTCCTCTCTCTCTCGATGTTCGTAAAGTTGATTCATTCATTGCCGAAATTTATATGACCCCGGGACCAGCAGCAGAGATTTTCAGTGCGCGACTCCCCCTACCCCTCCACACTGCCCACGCCCCCAAAGAAAACTATGATGTGGGATGAGGCTGAATGCGTAGCCCCAAATGCGAATGCGGATGCGGATGCGTATGATGGGGCGAATGATGATGATATGCCACTGGCAATGACGGTTGCCCGTCTCCGTCTCCGTCTCCCAGTACCAAATGCTGGCTAATGTCGCCCGCTCGCTGTGCCGCAAACCCAGACACCGCGTGGGGCAGCTGCTACTACTCAGTGGGGCAGCGGCAGTGGCAGTGGCAGTGGCAGTGACACTCCTGCTTCTGTTAGCCAAATGATTTATCTCACAGCGGGCTTCCAACAGAAGTGTCCATCCTGCTTGGGGGCTCACTGTACGGGGGAATACCAATTAGATGGTCTAATGCTGCCAAGGAGGCAAGCAGTTCGGGGAATCTGTCCAAGCGATTCCCATGAATCGATAAATAATCGTTAAGCCGATAATCAGTCTTCGAATGATGGTTTAGAGCGGAAAATAGCTTCAAACGGTATGTTATCGATTATTCTTAGCTCAAGAAATCTGTCCAAGCGATTTCCATGAATCCAAAAATAATCGTTAAATAATCAGATCAGATAATCAGTCTTCGAATGATGGTTTAGAGCAGAAAATCGATAAATAATCGTTAAACCGATAATCAGTCTTCAAATAATGGTTAAGAGCAGAAAATAGCTTAAATCGATTTGTTATCGATTATTTTTAGCTCAAGAAATCTGTTCAAGCGATTCCCATGAATCGATAAATAATCGTTTAACCGATAATCAGTCTTCGAATGATGGTTTAGAGTGGAAAATAGCTTCAAACGATATGTTATCGATTATTCGCAGCTCCAGAAATCTGCCCAAGCGATTCCCATGAATCGATAAATAATCGTTAAACCGATAATCAGTCTTCGAATGATGGTTTAGACTAGAAAATAGCTTCAAACGATATGTTATCGATTATTCTAGCTACAAAGGGAAATTCGGAGTACTTTTATCGGTAAATTTCGATCATTTTTATAATATCGATAGTTTTCGATAATATAGATAATTTAATATATTTTTCGATAATTATCGATGGCAAAAAAGTCTAGATTTTAGGCCCCCCACCCCCGGGTTCCCGGCCAACTAATTTTTCTGCATCGCCTTCTTCCGTTTGCGATCGAACGCCTTCAGCTCGGCATCGGTGGGCCGATGCTCGCTGTAGCGGTCCACCCAGGCGTCGGCTATCTTGTAGAACTTCTTGTGATCGCTCCGATACTCGTTGGCCATGTCCATGCTCCAGGCATTGTCCGGCTGCGGGTCGTTGATGGTGGCCAGCAGGCAGTTGAGCACCGACTCGATGCGGGAGGTGGGCAGCCAGTGCTCGGTCTCGAGGATCGGCAGGCACACCTGTCCGCGCTCGTTCACATTCGGATGGTAGATCTTGGTGTTGATGTGGAGACGCGGCGGCTTGAACGGATACTGCTGCGGGAAGTCGATCTCCAGCTTGTAGGCCCCCTTGTCGTACGGCGGACTGACGGGCATCAGCAGGCCGAACCACTTGAAGATGTTATTGGGCTCCACCTCCAGGCAGCGGAGCTGCGGCAGCTTCGTATCCTCCATCATGAGCTTAAGCTCCTTCTGCATCCGCTTGGGCCCATCCATGATGGGCTCCTCCTGCTTGGCCATGCTGCTTTCGGGGCCTGCTTTCGGGTCTCTTCCAGCTGTATCTCAAAGTGTGAAATGTTCTCTCCGTTTCGGGAGCTGCTTACTGAAGGGATTTTGTTAACGTTTTCGGCACAGGCTACTGGGGACGGGGACGGGGCGAGTTCTAGTTGAATGTATGGCACAAAAATCCTTTCACATTCGACATTAATCCCCGAAATAGCCGGCTAGAGTCCGCCGTCGCGGCCGTCGCTGACGTCGACAGGCACTGACAGCAGCACATTAGGATCAAACGCGAATGTGGCATGAGGCAAGGAAAAGCCAAAGCCAAAGCCAAAGCCAAAGCCATGCCAGTGTAGTAGCCAGAGGCAATACCCTCTCACAAATGAAAAGCCGTTTTATGGCCAAGTTGCAGGTTTCTGTGTCGTCCTGCCACTGTTCCTTGGCCCCTGCCCCTGCCGCTGCCCCTGCCGCTGCCCCTGCCACTGCGATGGCATATTTATAGCGGAGATTTCATAAGCCTCGTGACATGTGAGTGGCATGTCTGGTCGAATAGAATGGTTTGCTGGCCTGCTGGTTGCTGAATGATGAGATTGCCATTGACATTTTAGTTTTCAATTAGTTCCCTGCGGCACTGAGGCACCTCCTTCCAACTCTTCTCAGAAGTTATGCCCCTTGGGAGCTGTCGTTTCGGTTTCGACTGAATTTTCCGCTTCTCATGGCTCATAAATATGTAAAAATCAAGAGCAAACAGAGACACAGCTCTCAAAAGGCCCCACCCCCCAGGCCGCCGACTCACCTTTTCTTTTGGCATTCGCCAGATAACAAAAAAAAAAGAAACCCAAGTAAATATCAAAATATATACGACAGTCGACGGGCGTTTCGGGGGTGCGTGTGTGTTTAATTATTTATACGCCTGCGATGCTGTAATGCTGCGATGTCATCGTCATGTAAATGAAACCAACAAGAAGGCCCCCACGTGCCGCGGAGCGCCATTCCTTGGCAACAACATGCGGGGCTAAAACATCGCCTACCACGCATAATTATAACAACACTCGCCCTCGCCCTCTCCCTCCCGCCCTCTCTGTCTCACTCTTGCATTGTATCTTTCGTCAGGGTCGATGTACATTCACGTGTGATTGATGGCTGGCCAATTCATGTCCTTTGCTGTTTCGGCAGCTGTCTCTCCAAAGACCGAAGGTGCTCAACACGGAGGTTAGCAAAAGATACATTTGTATCTTGGCATTGATTTGTTTCAATCAACGAACTTTAAGTATTTAATGCCAATGGGCATGAGGTAGACAAGGAAGCCCGAAGATTGTAGATGCAATACAAGATTCCCTGGGTTCTTTGGGTTCCTTGAAAGATGTTTTGAAACCATTTGTTCTGGATACTTTTAGTCGTAGGTTCTAGGGCAATTTCCTGATCCAAAGTAGACGATCTATAAGGTCCCAGAGCTCCACCAAAGTGTATTCTATGGATGGGGGGTACGAACTTTAAGTATTTAATGCCAATGGGCTTGAGGTAGACAAGGAAGATACAATAATCATCATTTTGTGGCAGCCTAAAGATTGTAGGTACAATAAAAGATTCCCTGGGTTCCTTGGGTTACTTGAAAGATAATTCCTTTGAAACCACTTATTCTAGATACTTGTAGTCGTGGGTTCTAGGGTAGACGATCCACAGGGTCCCAGAGGTCTACACCAAAGTGTATTCTATAGATGGGGGCTATGCCTTCGTATCTTTCAACCCTGCAGTGGCTATTTTTGGTCTCCTCTTTAAGCCCTCTCTTTGACTTCTTTCCCCACAAAGGAACCCTCTTTTTTTTGTTGCTTTTCGCTGCTTAAATCACAGTTAGCCTTCCATCAAATGCCTGCTGGGCTCCTCTAATCGATAGTTTTTCCATAGTTAGCAAATGCCCAAAAATTTCCCCTCCCCACAAAGTGGCGGCGACATGATAGATGCCTCCTCATCAGAAAAGGAGAGACGAACAGCCAAGGCGTCTGACAGCTCAGCGGGTAGCCTCCCACCCCCCCGCCGTTCCACTGGGTGTCCTAAGTGGTGGGTGGGTGGGGAGTGGCTGGTGGCTGGTGGGTGGTGGGTGGTGGGTGTATGACCCATCCATCGCAGCAGTTGCCGTTGTCGTCGCCATACTTTTAGCATAAACAGCCGGAAGCGGAAATGTTGATGACGCTCGCTCGTCGCTTGGCGGCGCTTTGCTCTTTCGCTCTTCTGATATATCTGATGTTTGTCTCTCTCTGTGTGTGTCCCACCCATCTCTGGCTACTCATCCGTACTCCTTCCTCCTCATCTCCACCGCATTTTGTGTCATTTGTTTAGCTGTCATTGCCGGCGTATTGCCGCTGACAGCTCTCTGACTCTCTCTCTCTCTCTCTTTCTGTGTGTGGGGGCAACATGGCGCCAAGATTCAAAGGGGGCGGAGGGGGGCGGCTGCATCAGTTCTATGAGAAATCACCCAAAAATTAGCCATTGCCGCGCGGCATTAAATCTAATCTGATCCGATTTTCTATTACCAATTGCCACAGCTCCTGCTGTGAGGATTGGGCTTTTCTCTTTCACTCACACCCAATCCCCCTTTCTCCATGTGACTTTCTCGCTATCTCTATCTCTGCCGCTGTGTCTCTGTCTGTCTATGTGTTTTATCTCAATTTGCCTTGGGCTGTCTGTCTCTGTCTCTGTCTCACTCCTTTTGTTTGTTTGTTTGTTTGTGCACTTTAATCTTTTTATCGTACTCTAACACTTTCGTTGACTTTCGTGCCTTTTGTTCTCTCATTTGGGGTCCCTTATTAGCCCCCCAGCCCCCCCGATCTGCCCCTAAAAAAGGCGCGAAAAATGTCGCGTGCTGATTTGTCCTTTTTCTTTTTTGCCGTTTCCGGAAGGCCTGTCATCGACCTTTTGCGTGGGTTACGGGGGCGGGGCAGGGGAAACCCTTGTCCAGAGATCTGTCTATCGCTGGGGCGGGGCGAAAGGATAGATGGCATGATAAACAGAGAGCAAGAGGGAGGGAGAGAGAGAGCGACAGCCTGATTTATGATGCGATTAACGTGGAAGGTCCCTAATTGATTTCGTATGTCCTTTTGCAGGACTGCAGGACCAGAAACCAATGCATGGAAATGCAGGCAGGGAAGGAGTTTGCATCCCAAGAGTTGTCGTCACTCTTGTCGTTGCCACAAATTTAAAATTAATTAAGCGTCGGCTTATCAAAAACCAAATGGAGGCAAGAGCCACTCATGCAGGCATTAAACATTACACACATGCAACATGCAACAGATTATTTATGTGCCAGGGCGGTGGGCGGGGGGAGGCACGAAACGATATCGTCATCGTTGGCCCATCATCATCATTGTGCCGCTCGGCCCCACTCCGCGCCGCATGCGATGATGTGTGGCACGTTGCCATAGTATAATATTAAATTACATTCGAAGTAAATAAAAGCGAAATGCAGCCACACAGAGACAGAGAGACAGAGAAACAGAGAGAGAGAGAGAGAGAGAGAGAGAGAGAGAGGGAGGGAGGGAGTCGCTGTTGTGCCTCACTGTGTGTGTGTGTGTGTGGCATATGGGTACAGCCGCCCACCAGCCCTGCCACAAAACCCTCCCACAATCCCCAAAACCCCTCCATAACTTCCCCACCGCCGAGGCCTGTGGCCTCCATAGGCGCAGGACCAGCATATCCTGCGAGCAGGGCTGACGATTCTTGTGGAACTAGTTCCGGTTTGATTGGAACCCAAAAGCAAACGAAAAATCCCCGCTAAGATGTTCCAAAACACAACTACTGAATGTGTTCTTGGAACTAGTTCCTTTACACCAATATTCCCTACTGCAAGCGTAGGTGGAACTAGTTCCACTGGGAATCCACAGAATGCCTTGTTGGAACCACTGAATGTTCTCTCGCAACGATTTCCCATGGAACTTGGAACCTCTCTGGAACTAGTTCCGCAGCCCTCTCGCTCAGCTCTCTCTGTATCCATGGCTTCATTCGGAGTCTACTTTGTCATAAATAATGCAAACTGAAGCAGCAACAGCGGCAGCCTCCCGCCCATTGCGAATCCGAGCCCCATCTTTAGCCCATTGGAGCCGCCCGGCCCCCAGTCCCCCCCCCTCGCCCATTCCATGCAGACAGCCCCCTCCTGCTCGTCGTTCTCATCGTTTGCTCGCGGGCATTACTCAATATGCAGTTAGCTGCTGCTGCACTCAAACGTGCTGCAATTACGAGGCTCCGTTCCGCACCGAACCGTAGCTACTGCCAACCTGAGCCTTGTGGCGCCACCCCCCCCTCCATCCCCCATCCCCCATCCACCCCAGTCTGCCTCCGCCTCCGTGCAGCTCTCGGGCAGCGTTTTTGCAGCAACGTCATTTGTACTTAATGACTTTTCAACGTCGTGTGCGTGCAACATCAGTTTTCTTGAGGCTTTTTTTGGGGGCGTGATGCAACAGGGGGGTAGGAGGAGCTGTTGCGCTCGTTCGTTGTTCGCTCATTTGCTTATTGCATTAAAGGAAGGTGGGAAGGGGACGGTGACGGGGGACGGGGCGGGGCAGGTAAACCGGAAGGCGAGCCATAAATAAAACACGCACGAAGCCTACGTGCTGCGTGCCATGTGGGGCACCTGTTGCAACCTGTTTTTGGGCCCACGTTTAATTGCAAAACAAGTTGCCCCAAACAGAAAGATGGCCCAAATCTCCCCAAAAGAAAGGGCATGTCTTGGTCTTGGGCTTAAGCCAAACACACACACATCAAAGAAAAGCCCAAAAGGCGGCGGAGGGGGAGGGAAAATCGCTGCTTATGCATCGGCTATTCGTTCGAGAGAGGAATGAAGGAGCAGCACATAGGAGGGAGAGAGACAGAGAGGTGGGGGAGGGAGGGAGAGAATGGGCACAATGAGGGGTGGTCCACCCTTTGGACAGCAGCAAAATTATTATTCTCGGGCGACGCTTGAGGCTGGAGGCTTGAGGCTTGAGGATTTCTTTCCCCGAAAATGATTTAAAATCATTCTTTTGACAGCTCACAAAACATTTCCCAGTCCGTTTTTAAATGGTTTGTGTATCTGTGTATCTGTGTGTGTGTGTATCTGTGTGCGTGTGTTTTAGGGCCATTAAAGGGGCAACAAAATAAGGGAGAGAAAAAAAAATGAAATTCAATAAGCGTGATTTGGATAGCCAACCGAACCGTACCGAATCCTGACTGGTCAAAGGCAAACCAACCCCCACACCCCCCTCCCCCTCCCTGATTTGGGGATACCAATAAATCAAAGGCTGCCCAGCAAAAAGGTTGCGCGGCGGCATCTGTAGAATACTCTCTCCTTTCTCTCCTTCCGCCTTTGGAGAACGAGATACTCATTCAATGTTTGTGTGTGGCACACACTTGTGGCACACACACACACACACACATGGGAAAGAGGGGAGGACTTTCTTGAACAACTTTTCGTTTCTTTTTTTTTGTGGCAATTAAGTTCTCAACTTTCCGTAAACATCTACGAGGAATTGTAGGCCTTGCTTTGTTGCTGCTCTTTAAAACAAACTTAATCAAACTTTTGGCAGGGACTGTGTTTATATATTACGGATTATTCCCATATTAATTGCCTTTGGTTGAAGGGTGAGGGGCGTGAAGGGCCACCCCTTTTCATAATTGGATTTTCACACACTTGTACGCCTACCCCAGCCCCCCCACCCCCACCCCCTGGGTACCGTGCAACATCTGAAAACTTGCCACACAATTCAATAAAATGAATGCCAGGCCAGGCCAGGCCAAGCCAGGCCTCCTTTTACACGAGTGTAGTGTTTGACCAGAAGAGGGCAGGCCAAGGGTCGGAGCCAGGGATTGTGTGGAGAGAGAGAGAGACACAGAGAGAGAGGGAGGGGGAGAGAGCGGGAGGGGGAGAGAGAGTGCAAAGCTGCTAAGCGGCTTAAAGTTGTAGAAAGTTTTTCTAAACGCATTCGCGTCACCAAAGGCGGCGCCAAAGTTATGAGTGGCGTCCGTGTGTCCGTGTGTCCTTGTGTGTGTGTGTGTGTGTGTGCAGCTGATCTCGCCTTGCTGGAGGTTGGAGGCGCCACAAAGAGCGACAACAAGCGCTCCAACAAGTGCTGGCAGCGTGTCGTCATGGCATAGAATGAGGCATGGGCCTGAGGCATGTGGAACGAGGCATGTAAAAGGATTATGTACGCTTAATATCCATTGATGAGAGGTCCATGTCCACATAATGCCATGTCTCCAAGCAGCTGAAGTGCTGAAGTGCTGAAGAGCTAAGGATTCGTCTTGCCAGACAGCCAGCCAGCCAGCCAGATAGTTGCAAGCCGAAACAGCTGCCACATTCCCACAGCGCAGAGCTGTAGCCACCCCCTCCCCCTCCGCCCAAGGTCAGTCCGAGGCCTAATTACAGATGCAGCACTGCCAACCACCCACCCCACCCCCCCTCCAATCCACGAAACAAAAACAAATTTCACTTTCGGCAACTTTATGCAAATATCTCCGGTGGCAAGTCGCAGAACATACGGCACGGGGCACTGTAATGAATATTTACGAGTCTGAGTCGAGCCGGGGAGTCGGGCGGTCGGGGAGTCGAGCGGTCGGGTGGTCCACGGGGCAGTTGCACGTGCAAAATCTGTGAAAATTTCCCACACACGAAGCGGCACGGCACGGCACGGCACGGAGTCGAAAAGAAAGCGGCAAGAAATTGCCTTCACTTGAAATTTCGAAAAATTTACGCTCGAAATATTACCGGCGGAGGAAAATTCTCATTTAATTATGAACTGTTAAAGGCCTAGGCAAAAGGGATGGTCGGGGGGCAGAGGGCTTTCCACTCCCCTTTGGATAATTAAAAGTGAAAGGTGTGTTGCAAGGACGGGGTGGGGTGGGTTTTGGGTGGCACAATTGCAGCTCGGGGGTAATCAAAAATGTATCTTTTCTTGCCAAACGGCAGAGAGTCGACTTACCCCGAAAGCCCGGACCCAGGACCTTTTTGTGTGGAAGAAACTCCGTTCCGACAGACAATGCCAATGCCAATGCCGCCCGGGAGTCGTTAAGAGCTGGAGTCGCCTCGAAACGAGTCGAGTAGAGCACTGCAATGAAAATGTGTGGAAAAGCATTTACTTAAATTAGATTTCTGTATCATAGTCGGGGCAGGAGGGCAGGAAGGCAGGAGTGTGCGGTGCCGGGCGGGCATTAAGTGAGGGTATTACGGTCTCTGTTTATCGACTATCAAGTGCATGTTGCCGGCTGTTGGGGCAAGGGCACCGTACATTGCAGATCTGAGATGGTAGCTGAGGCTTAAAGTCCCTCATTTCGATGAGGATTCATTGATTGGTTTTGACTATCAATTAGGGGCATTCAAAAGCGATTGTTATAGTTTTATATTCGATACATTCCTTATATTCCTGCATTTCATAATCTAAGCTATCGATATTTATAGATAAACTATCATTTGTTTTGCTCAGACGACATCGGATTGAATTCTAGTTATCGGTTTGCACAGTTATCGACATAGATATATCTGAGATAGTACTCGAGATTTCAGCCATCATTTCGATGTCAATTCATCGATTATGGACGATTTAAAGCGATTTTTGTAGTAATATATTCGATATATTCCTTGCCAGTGCATTTCATGATCGAAGTTATCGATATTTATCGATTAATTATCATTTATTGAATTGAATTCTAGTTATCGATATGTACAGTTATCTGAGAAAGTACTCGAGGTTTCAATTCCATCATTTCGATATCGATTCATCGATTATGGACGATTAAAAGCCATTTTTGTAGTAATATATTCGATATATTCCTTGCAAATGCATTTTATGATCGAAGCTATTGATATTTATCGTTAAACTATAATTTTTTTGCTCATATAACAGCCGATTCAATTCTAGTTATCGATATGCACAGTTATCGATCTAGATATATCGATAAACTCATTTTTTCTGCTCAAATACCACCCGTTCAAACTCTATTTGGAAATATCAAAGTTTACCGAACGATATATATCGATTAATTGATTATTTTGTGCTCCAGACTTCCATCGATTGTATCTTTATCTCAAATTTGAGTCTAATTTTCACTTGAAACAGATCAGGTTAGGGAAAGAGAAAGTTCTCCAATTGATAGTCCTCTGCTGCTCTCTCCGCCGGAGAAAACTACTTAATTTCGCGGAAAGAAAGCCGGAGAGCATACAGACTTCCTCTATGTTTCTTCTATAATTGAATGATATTGTTGCAGCTGCACCAAAGAAAAGCGCCGTGTCATTGTAGCTGTCGTTGCTCCTCTGCCCCTGCCCCTGCCCCTGCCGCTGTCTCTGAAGGCGGGCGAGTCCTTTCGTCCTCTATTTGAAATGATTTCTCATTGCCTTTAAGTTGGAAAATCCCCAGAGTAAGCTGCTCATATTTACAAAATGTCTAATGAAAATATTTTTCAAATCCAACCCCCCACCCTCCCCGCCCGCACTACCATTTTAGAACAGCGGCAAAACTTGCTTGGGAAAAAAATCAAATTAGTTGCATGAATGGCGCTGGCAAATGCGCTCTCTGGCTGCGGATTATGGGGGCGTGGCAGCTATATAGAAAGAACCGTAAGCACACTTTCAACGGCAACGGCAATGGGTTTTTATTTTAGTTTTTTTTTTTCGGTATTTGTCTGCAGCTGGAGCTGCAACTGGAGCCCGGAATGGGGCAGGGGGGGGCTGGGGGGAGGGAATCTGTAGCTCCAAGGATGCTTTTATGTGATTCATGGAGCCAAGAGAGCCAGTAGATGGTGCTCCATGTTTGTGTGCTAATTGCCAGGGTCCAGGGGAGGGGGGCCAGATGAAGGGGGGGGGGGGGGGGTGGTAGTCAAGGAGCTTATCAGAAAATTCTTATCGCATTACTTACTTATGCCGTTTACTTAGGTTATTTGTCATAATTATCCTGCAATCCAAGGAGAGAAAGATTAATTTTCCAAATGTGACTCTTGGTCTCCTCCCCCCCTCTGCACCTCCCCCACTCCCCTATGGAGCTTCCCATTGAGAGAGAGGGAGAGGGAGATGGAGGGCATTGCAAATTGATGTCCTTTGGCCCCTCTCGAAACCTGTATCTCACACATGGAATGGGCCAAGGGGCCCCTCCCCAAGGAATCTCGAAATCTCGACTTTTAACTCTTCTCGCAAGCTGCTGCTCTGAATGCTGCATGAGAGAGTCGGAGTGCAACAGCAACAAAAAAAATCAGATATTGCATTTAAAATAGAGAGAAAGCAGGGAGCACAAAGCGCACGACTGAGTAGATGAGCATAACAGCAGAAGGACGGAAGGACGAAGGACGAAGGACAGCAGGACGAAAGGGCAGGACTGGAAGCCGAAGGGGAGCCCTACTCGGCGAGCAGGCAAGAGTTGAGGGCAAAAAAACAGAGCAAATCGCGACACACATCCACACGCAAAAAAAAAAAAAAACAAGCAAAAATCGTGAAAAATCGAGAAAAATCCAAAGAAAACTGCAGCAAAAAAAAAAAAAAACGAGGCAGGTTAGAGGAAAGTATGCCTTGGATTTGGATACCCTTGCAGATCCAAATGCAGCCACGATCTGGGGTAGAGCCTTCTGATCTGAGGGAAAACAAGTGCCAGAAAATCTCAAGAGAAGAGGGGAAACACACAGGGCCGTTACTCTTCTGAACAGATGGAGATGGGTATATGGATTCTGTGTGGAAAGAAATCGAAGAGCAAAAATCATAATACCCCCTGCAAAGGGCATACAAAAAAAACAAGCATTCAGGGGTTAGGGGCGTCCTGAAAGGGGCGTGGGGGTTGGGTTCTGGGGGGCACAAAAAACTGTATCAAGTAACTGAGCCGCGCCAAGCGGCAACCATAGTGAAAATGCAACTGTGCGGAAAACTGTGCGAACATTTTCATTTTCAATGCAGCTACAGCTCTTGCCGGCACACAAACCAAACAAACAAAACAGTCAGACAACATTAACAGCAACAAAAGCAACACAACCAGCTGCAGAGCGGAGGCATAGAGGCATGGAGCCATGGAGGCATGGAGCATGCAGCATGGAGGAAAAACTAGCAAATAGACAACTTTAAGTACAAGGCACCCCACACACACACACACACACACACACACACACACACAGACCTCGTCTCGAGGAAAAACGAGGTAAAAACTTGCTAAAAGAAATCGCAGAAAATCGCTTAGAATGCAGAGGCCCCAAAAAAATAAATAAAGCATATGGGAAAAGTCGAGGGGGGAGGCAGAGTGGGAGCAGAGTGGGCGTTTGACTTTTCTTTCAATTTGCAACATTTTGTGTTGCAAAAAAAAAAACATAACTTCCTCCGTAGCCTGATTTTGGGTTCCTGGCGACGACGACGACGACGACGACGACGACGACGACGACGACGACGACGACGATGAAAATTGCAGGAAACATTTCTATTGTAGGGGGAGACCAGAAATTGACTGTTATCCTTATGGCAGAAACCACAAGGATATCGCAGTTTTTGTATCTATTTGTTTATAATTTAAGGAAAAATTCAATTAGCAGGGCTGTCGAAAACAGCCGAAGCTCGACAGGGGCCCTCCGTCTCCACCGCCTCCTCCCACCCCCCCCCCCCCTTTCACATTAATAATATAAACTTTCTTTTCGACTGCGGCTGCCAATCAGTTGTTGTCCGGCTGCAGAATCCCAGGGCAGGGCGGGGCAGGGGCAGGGGCAGAAAAAAAGGAAGCGAAGCCTTTAATAAACCCACAGAAAACTTTCAAAAACAATGGAACTACAATGCCCGCAGCAGGACACCAACGTACCAAATGTACAGTGGAACCAGGCAAGGAGAACCCTGCAAAACAGCTCACGCTCTTTGTTTCTTTTCTCTTTCGTGAGACATCGCACAGTGGGACGAATAAACTGCATTTCAAAGGAAAATATTTCAAAATTTAGTCTGCAAAACTACAGGGTACTACGATGTCTAGAAGCTTGAAAATAAAGTGTAAAAAAAAAAAGAATATATCGCTTGAGACTCGAGGGGTACCAAAAAAAAGAAAGAGCTAGAAAAATCGAAATTTCTGTGGGAGTTTTTCCAACAAGAACATTTTTTCTCATTGAAAAAGGCTAAGAATAAATCCAGCTAAGAATAGAGACCAAAAGCAAGCAGCATGTGGGACAAAGTTTACTTTTTATTCGACCTTAAAGATGGAGCATATCGCTGTAAAAGATATTTCATATTTCCCCAACTACAAACTCAGATTTGACCAAAAACTCAGATAATTCTCCATCTCTATCAATTATTGGCACCTTTTTTGTCGTCTAATGTCCCACAGTGCGTGCTCGCTTTAATCGTGCTCTCAACAGTCAGTCTTAAATCACTTTAAACACTTTCCACCTAAAAATTGTTCGGGTTTTAACCACTTTAAACCACTGTGCAAGGGAAAACTTCGGCACCACCCCCCTCGCACCGCGAAAAAAGAGCTAGAGAAAGTAGAGAGCGACAGAGTAGAGAGCGGGATTCAATGTTAACTGAATCGTTGTCTTAACTAAGAGACAAGCATCCCCCCCCCCCCACACTGGACCCTCCCCTAAGCCCCTTTTAAACCCTTATTCTCTAACACACAGGTGGGTGGTTAGGGTGGGGGATTCTATAAAAATTGTGGCCGAAAAAAAAAAAAAAGTTTCACAAAATTCATTTTTCGAAAATTGCTAGAAAAATAAACTAGAGAAATACTTGGTCGAAAAAAAAAGAAGTTTGCTTGAAAAAATTCAATTTGTTATAGCAAAAAATATATATAAAAATAAAGTGGGTTATGGGGATACCCTTAATGTCGAAACATAAAAGATATGCGATGTGTGTATGAAGGAATGCCTAAAAAAGGTGGATGTACGAGGGATAGTAAGTGGATAGAATGGCATTCAAGGGCATCCTTTAAAAGTTTGATTGAAAAAATAGGAAAAGGTGGAAAGGAACACCGTTTAGAGCAGAGAATGAGGGCGTCAGCTGTTTGGAGGAAGTGGAATGCATGGGAAAGGAGCGAAGTCCAACGAAAAGAATGCCAGCGTCAGCTGTTTAGGAAAAGGTGGAACGAAGGGAATGAGCGCGTCAGCTGTTTAGAACAAGTGGAACGCGTCGGATAGAAGCGAAGTCCAACGAAAAGAATGCAAGCGTCAGCTGTTCGGAGGAAGTGGAACGCATGGGAAAGGAGCGAAGTCCAACGAAAAGAATGCCAGCGTCAGCTGTTTGGAAAAGGTGGAACGAATGGAATGAGCGCGTTAGCTGTGTAGAAGAAGTGGAATGCATGGGAATCGAGCAAAGTCCAACGAAAAGAATGCCAGCGTCAGCTGTTTAGGAAAAGGTGGAACGAAGGGAATAAGCGCGTCATCTGTTCTGCCTTCAGTGCTTGGAATTGAAACAACTTCCACCTGTCTGTATTTTGTGCCCTGCCAAACGGCTGTCCATAAAGGGTATGCGCCCCCCCTGGTAGGGTATGAAAAGTTTAAATAACTTTGGCAACTAAATTTAAAGTGAAGCGAGGAGTGCGAGGAGTGCGGGGAGTGGGTGTGGGAGTACTAGGGGCAGGACCCACAGCCTGCAGGAGGCTGCAGTCGTGACAAAGTTGTGCAGCAGATAAAAACTGCAGCAGACGCAAAACTAATTTGCGTGGTTATGTAAATTAGAGACAGGAGCGAAACGGACCAAGAGTTCCAGCAGCAGCGATAAACTTGTTGAGGGTGTGAGGCCCAGAGAGAGAAAGAAAGAGAGCAAAAAATCGCAGCACAAATGCGTAAACAAGGTGTGGATAATGTTCTACGAAGGACCTCAACCTCTGTCTCCCTGCTGGCAGCAGGAGCAGCAGCAAAACAAAGTCCAGCAGCTGAAAGGCAAGAGCAAACACAAAGTTATCACACAACAGAGTCTGTGGCGGTGGCAGTGGCAGTGGCACAGTCTGAGGCAGAGGCAGAGGCTGAGGCAAAGGCAGAGTCTGAGGCTTAGGCGGTTTCGTTTGCACAGAGCTGCTGCTGTGTGGGTGTGTGGGTGTGGGGGGGTCGGTGGTTCTCAAGATCTTATATATGTATACATATCTGTATATATAATCCCTTAACCACAAACAGATAACAGAAGACCTAACCGCCGCACTGTGCCCGCCTCAAACAACTAAATAATGTGCCTGCAAATTTAGTGCCTGTATCTGAAAGATACACACACGGTCTGTGAGATAATTTTTCTGGGGGAAGCAGGAGAGCAGCAGAGTGCATCAGAGCTTAGGCATAATTTGGGCCCCAAAAGACTGCCAAAGAGACGGAGGCTTGGGAGCTGGCTGCTGCTTCTGATGTTGAATATGCATCCAGCAGATACATCTGTCGGGTGTCTTGGCAACCGCAAGGGGCGGGGTGCAGGGTGCAGGGTGCCGGGAGAAACGCTTGGCTGCTTAGGTTTCTAAAGTCATATTAATAATTTTGTTGGGATTTGAACTTCAGCCAATGCCTGGCACACTCCATCGTCTGCTGCCATTCCATGCCCCATGCCCCATGCCCCATGCCCCATGCTGCTTCTTCCACACCCAATCCCTGGCAATCCCTGGCCTTGCCTCCTGCTGCAGCTGGTTACCGCAACAACTTGTCTGTGCTGCAGCTGGTGGCAGGATCAGATTGAATCGGAGGCTGTTGCCAGGACTCCCCATTAAAGCTTAGTTACACTTGCACTACCCCCCTCCCCCCTCCAAACCTCTATCCGCCCCACAATTTTTGTTATTCACAGTTTTGTTTGCACATTTCCCATGCAAACGAAAACGAATGAAGAAAAAAAAACGACATCAAAATGCACATGAATTCTGGTAGGAAAAACAGTCAAAGCACCTGCCCCTCCTGCAGCTGCCCCGCGTGCTGTGTGGCACCTGTTGGTGTTGGTGTTTGGGGACTTTGATTTCTACTTCTCCGATAGATTGGCAGTTTTTTGTTGGTGTTTTTGGTGTTTTTGTGGAGCCTCTCGCAAATTGTGAAAAGCTTTTGTTTGCCAATCTGCAAGAGGGATTTTCCCTTGGATTGCCACAAATAATATGAAACAAAACGGCAGTTTTGGGGGGGAAATTATGTTTGCTGGGAAATCAGATATCTACAGGTAGATATTTGGTTCATATTTGATTGATTTTCCCATAATGAATAACCTCGACAGATACAGATACAGATTTCATGGGTAACAACAAGCATGGGAAAAATCCATGGGAAATTCAAGCAATTCCTTGGATATTATGCCTCATATTTCTTGTCCGTTATGGCATCAATATTTATTGGGGATGGATGCATTTCCCACGCAAACAACCCACACACACACACACACACACACACGCACACACACACAGATACATGCGAGTATATACAGATATCTTCAGATCAGACATCATTACGGCACGGTATGGATATATTCAGTGCCGCGAAGCACTAATTAGTGTCTGTTCCTCTTTCAGACATGTGATATTTTTAGTGTGCGGCTTTGTTTACACTGCCCCTGCCCCTGCCCCTGCCACTGCCATTGCCCCAACCCCTTGCTCCTGGTTTTCCCCTATTTTTAGCTGCAGTTCCGTTTGATTGGGATCCCTCCCTGTTAATGACATGCAAATCAACTTTGGTGGTCGTCGTGGCTTTTCCCAGTGACAAAAACGCCGCACCCGCACCCGTCCCCGCCCCCTCACCCGCCCACCAACCGCGCCACTTGAATCTCAGTGGGAACACACCCGCGCCCGGAATTCGATTGTTGTCTCCTGTTGCCCCTGCCCCTGCCCCTGCCCCCCTCCCTCCCGCCACTTGTATGTTTATACATGTTTTTGACAATTGATTGTTTTATTGAAATGTGGCACGTTCCGGCACGGCGCGGCGCCGCGTTCCTTTCCTGCCACCGCAGGTGGCGACAAGCAAATATTTAATATTTACTTTTGAGACTGTGAGAAAAATCATTAAATCAAGCGAATGACCCTCCAACCCTCCACCCACCACCCACCACCCTCTTTGGCAGCCAATCAACCCACAAAAGCAAATCAATTTCCCTCAAACGTTTGGAAAATCATAAAAAAATTTAATTAGAATTTTTGTTTAATTTTTTGTTTTTTAATACAAAAAAAAGCACCACAAAAACTGCAACTAAAATGAAAATTTTTGGAAATTCGAGTAAAGCGAAAAAAACCTAAAATCCGGGAATCACGCACGCGGCTTTCGTTTCATTTTCGTTTCAGTTTCTGTGAAAATGAAAAGCTCGAATGGAAATAAATCTCTGGACAAACAAAAACAAAAAAACAAAAAACAACAACAAAAAATTCGCACACAAAAATGTCCAATACGGCTACGCGCTCTGATAAAAATGTAAAAAGGTATTTAAAATGTTTTCCAAATGCGGTTTTCCAGCGTGTGGTTTTAATGGCAGGCGGCCGCCAAAGTAAATGAAAATATTTTCCCCCGAAACGAAATGAAAAATTTTTGGCCCCAAAATATATGTGTGTGTGTGTGTGTGTGTGTCCGTCCTGAAGAGGAAATTAAAAAAGATATATGTATGGGTAAAAAACACACTAAACAACAAAAAACATGTTTTATTCGAAATCAAATTCCTTCCATGGGAGTCCCCTTTAAGGTGGAAATATTCCGCCTGTTCGCCGACTGATAATGACGGAAAAAAACAACAACAACCACGGAAAATGGGAAAATGGGAAATGCAAACACATAAAATGTCTAGTTCCGAAACATAAACCTGTCTCCTCTGATGACTTCCATGGGAGACCACAATCAGCCGAGTCATATACTCGATGCCGTTCCATTCCGCCATTCCTGACGGCCAGCACAGATTTTATGACCCTCTCCATCGTCGTCGTCGCCGTCGTCGTCGTCTGCTGTCAGGGGCATAAACCAGGAGATCCCTCAAGCATGGCATCGTCCACCACCCACGCAATAAAAACAAAATATATATATGCAAAAAGCACTCGAAACGTTTGGCATAGACTCTAGGATTACCCATTAGTACCAGGTGTTCCAGGAGCCACACGACAGGCTTAGTTTCCACCTGTTTATGTGTGGAAACGGTTGGCAAAATCTCCACTTTAGTAGATAGAAATATTCTTTATGATTCAGGGCCTCGATTATGGTACTCTTTCGCTGGGTTCTTCAGCAAGGCATCGATTTTCAGACCTCTAGTGCTTCGATCTTAAAGGTTTCCACTCTTAAAGCTCGACTTTCAAGTATCAGGGGGTTTATTATCGTCCTAGACAAAGAAAGAACCAGTCTAAATCGTATCTATTGCCCTTCAAACTAGGGGAAACCCCCATAGTTTCTTCATAATCTTCCCCACTCCCCTGCCAAAGCCCCCTAAAGGGTATACAAATGTTCGGTAGGCCAGCTCTGTTGATGGAAATCTGTACACAAATTACCAATTTTTAATTTGAAAATGCGGCACAAACTTTAATTAGCCGCGCCCGCAGCCCCGCCCCCCTTGGAACAACAACAACTTTATGGCACTTGGCGCCACAACACCGATGTTTGCCACAGTGCATATCAAGACTTTAGTATTTATTGGCCAACAAGGCGTTGGTGCAATTTATGGCCCAGAGTGTGAACGTGCAACGCCTGTCCCAGGGAGGGGACACACTCTCTTCTTGCCCCACCCGCCCAGGCCGCAAAATCCACAGAATAATTTCGGTTGCTGGCAAACGCTGCATCGTTGGCTGTGATTTGGCTTTGGCTTTGGCCGTTCTCTAATTTTTTGCACTCTGTTCTACTCGTGGAACGGTACATCCTGTGTGTGTGTGTGTCGGAGTGTGTGTGGGTGGGTGTTTGCCAGTGCGAGTGCGTGTGGGGACTGCGGCTTTTACCACGCGCTAGAAATAAATTTTGCCAGCACCCGAAAACGATTTAATTTGCGGTTTTTGTCGTCGCCCGATTCGAAATTGATAAAAATATATTTTGGGACAGCGGAGGGGAGGGGGGAGGGGGGAGGGCGGGGTCGGTCGCGGTGGCGGGAAACAAATAAACGATTAAGCAACAAATCAGCGTCAAAAATGAAAGCGTATTTGAAAGATACAAAGTGCAAATGTAGTTGAAAGATACAAAGTGAAAAGAACAGCTTTAGCATCAAAAGTGCAAATTTATTGATAGATACAGTTAGACAGAAAATGTATCTGTAACGAAAATGTATCTAAAAGATACAGTATCTGTACAGAAAGTGTATCTGAAAGATACAGTTAGAAAGAAAAGATCAGAAAAGATCTGAAAGATCAGTACTTGTAAAGAAAATGAATCTGAAAGATACAGTATCTGTAAAGAAAATGTATCTGAAAGAAACAGGGAGAAAAAAATTTATCTGAAAGATACAGTTAGAAAGAAAATGTATCTGAATGATCAGTATCTGTAAGGAAAATGTATCTGAAAGATACAGTATCTGTAAAGAAAATGTATCTGAAAGAAACAGGGAGAAAAAATGTATCTGAAATACTGTGTCATCTGTAAAGAAAATGTATGTGAAGGATACTGTATCTGAAAGATACAGTTAGAAAGAAAATGTGTCTGAAACATAAAACCATTAATATGAATCAATTATTGACCGAAAACCGAAAAGAAAGATCTTGGATCAAAGAAATGCATCTCGTAGATACGAAAATGGTAGAAACAAAAGGGAATGGAAGGATCAATATCAAAAATCATTGATTTACCCACAGATACAAAGATACAAATCACCAGTTAGTCACAAAAAAATACATCTTTGATGAACATAATGTATCTGAAAGATACAAAGAGCAAGCGAAACTAATGGAATGGAATGGAATAGAATAATATATGGAAACAGAAAACAAATGTTTGATAATTTTGGGGCAACAATTGGTTTGTGAGTATCTATGGGATCCCATCTAGGCGTATCTTGGAGTACTTTATGTGGCAATATTGCCACTTCTGTCGAAGGAGAACGTTCAAGGCACAGTAGCGACAAAGAATGATCTCCAGGTAGCACTCTTCCAGGGATTTGTAAGCCAGTCGAAGAGGCCTTCCGGCATAAGTTGGAGCTCGATTCGTAGATCCTCCCAAGGCCCTTTGGGCCTCCTCCTCCCTTGTAGCTCCAAATAACCGACCGCGCGAGCTCTTGCGAGCAGTTCATCCTTTGAGAAGCTAATGCATAAATTAAACTCGATCAGACGCCACTTGAGATCCTTGAGAGCCACGGATGGACGGAGCACCGTTTGGGGATTGCTTTTCGATGATTTCGGCCGCATAGGCAGCTCAAAATATCTGCAGTCTGGCATTCACATCTGCGGCCGACGGTTCACCAACTTTTTGAGGCACCGGCAGCGTGTCCTTGGCAAGTGTTGGTCCGAGGTGTCTGTCAATTCATCGGGGATTCCCAGCAGCAGTTGCACCAATTGTGGCACACTGCGGTCAATTCTCTGCTTGTGCCGCAGCTCCTCCTCTGTCTCCGTCTCTGGGTCTGCGTCTGGCATCGTTTTCGCTTCTTTTTTTTTTTTTGCTTAGAAAAATACATTTCATATACGTCTCAAGAATCGATGAGGCAAGGGGAAGGGGGCAGGGAGAGCCAGAGGCAGGGGGGGGGGGGGGAAACGGAGAAAAGAGAGGAGTACAAGCAGCTTATGTCAATTTTCCAATGGCTTACAAAATGCTTAAAAGGGAATGTTCGAACATGTAAATTCCGATGGCAAGCTGCTCCAGGCCTCTCCACACAGTGACCCACATAGCACAGGACTCGGGTCCTGGCTACTTCCTGGCCCTTCGCCACGCCACAGACTCTCGAACACATGTCCTGTCTGTGTATTTGTGCCCTATTTTATTGTTCTGACAAGATAAATACCAAAATATTGAATAACTGAGAGAGGGAGAGAGAGGGAGAGAGGGAATGAGGCAGACGTGCAGGACTTCTACTTGGGGGAATCTCCTGCTCATGCTCTCTCTTACTGTGACTGTGCACGTCTGCTGTCTCTCTCCCACTGTGGCTAAGCACTCCTCCTACTCTCTGTCTATCCCACTGTGGCTGTGCACTCTTGCTCTCTCCCATTGTGGCTGTGCATTGCTGCTGGCTCTCTCCCACTGTGGCTGAGCACTTCTTCTCCTGCTCTTCCTCTCTCTCCCACTGTGGCTGCTCTCTTCCATTGTGTCTGCTCTCTCCCACTGTGTCTGCTCTCTCCCACTGTGTCTGCTCTCTCCCACGGTGGCTGTGCTCTCTCTCTCTCTCTCCCACAGTGGCTGTGCCATATAATATTTTTAGTTCGAAAACTTTTCGAAAATATTAATTTTCCACCAATGAAAAGTTCTTGTACGAAAAGCAATAGACAACAAATTTGCAGTCGAAAGAAAGAACGAAAGAAAGTTGCCACCAAAATGGAAATGGCTATTGAGGGGGGTGAGGGGTTAAGGGAAGGTTAGAGGTGGAACGGGTTGGGGGCGGGGTGGGGGGTTAGACTTTATGGAATGGCCAGATTTCAATCTTAACCAGAAAACAAAAGCCGAAATGTGGAAAAACAAGGAAAAACTCTATTTGGAAGGCAAAGACGAAAGTTGTGTAGAGAAGGGCAGAGGGGGGAGGGGGGTTGGGGGGAGGGGACAGAAGAGACCCGAAAAACTTTCTGTCGCACTTGGCGAAAAGTAAGCGAAAACTTAATAAAGATCGCAGCTGACAAGGGGGGGGGGGGGGGGAGCCAGAGACAGGACTCCAGAGGAAGGCACTCTGTTGACAGCTTTTGGTCAATGGCAAGGACTTGCTGCAGTCGACTCGATTGCTTGCTGCAGAGGGGCAACCGACCGACCACAGCCTGTCGAAATTAAACCAAAACTGAATTTGCACTTACACTTTGGCCAGACGACGGGGACGACGGGGACGACGCCTCGGGATCGTCCCAAAGGACTCCGACTCCTCCCAGCTGGTGGCTGTCGAAATTGTCACTTTCACAATTCTCTCAATGGCTGATGCCCCACAATGGCGTTGGCGCTGGCGCTGCTGCTGCCGCCGCATTGGGGCTGGGCGTCAAGAAGCGCGTAAGTGACATTTATGCGCCTGCCGCTGGCAGACACCGAGACTCCGTCGCCGTCGCCGTCTCCTTGAGGATTGCCTCAAACTGCGGCTAAACTTTCGCTCCCCCCCCCCCCCACAAGGCCGCTGCGTCGACCCAAGTTTGTTTTAATAAATACCTTCATTGTCTGCGCCAGAGGAGACTGCTGCGGGGTGGCGGCGGGGGGCGGTGGGACGGGAGGATGGAAAAACTTTCCAACAATTTACCCGCTCATCGACAGTTCTTGCAGCAAGTTGCAACACAATGGAAAGCCAGTCGCCGGGAAACAATCAGCAGCGCCAGGCAGCGCCTCCAATCACAGCGACAGCCGCAGAAATGCAAAAAAGAATTAACCCATTTTTTATGAACTTTCTTCCCCTCTCTCTCTCCGCCTCTCTCTGCCCCACTCGATTGTTTCAATTAAACAAAAGTTTTCTTCATAAAATAAGCTGAAAGTCGATTGGAAAAAAAAATGGAACAGCTCTGAAGAATGGCAGATTAAAGGAAAGTCTCTGCCGCGAACAAATCCAACCAAAGGATACAGATAGGCAAAAAAAAGGATCTGCACAGGGAATGGATCTCTAGAATCATCCATTAGAGGGGCTTTGGAGGCCGAAAATTGAAGATCTTCCAACATTTGGCAGAGTTTCAACATCAATCAAGCCTCAATAAGATTGCCCATCAATCATCTACCATTTAGCTTGGAAACCCCATCAATCATCGGCCATTTGGCGCAGATTTAGGGGAGATTGCCTCAGATTCTGTGATGGAAAAGGCAATGCCAAAGAGCAGCTTTCAAGGAAATAAGATCTGCAGTTCAGGGAAAACTCTTTTCCCCCCCCCCCGAACTAGACTTCCCTCAAAGATCCCATAAATCCATAAAGAAGCCAAAGTTCAGGGCAGGCATTTCTCCCCCTGGAAAGTCTCACCTTTGTCTGGTGGAAGAAATGGGGGCCCACCTCTCAGAAGCTACGGGGAGTGGGGTAAACGAGGGCCCACACCTCTGTCTGATGCTGCGGGGAGTGGGGGAAATGGTGGCCCACCTCTTTCTGAGGGTAGGAGGAGATGATGAGGCTCATTTAGCAGGAGACAGAGAGAGATTTCTTATCAAACGACCGGATGTCGACAGAACTACCTTTGGAACAGGGCACGTCTTCTATTTATGGACTGTTTGCCGGAACGGTCCACATCTGGACAGCAGCAGCAGCAGCAGAAGGTGAAACAAGGGGAGCAGCAACAGGAGAGGCGGGTGGGGCAGCAGTGGAAGCTAACGGCAAAGTTAATTAGTTGTGATTTTTCAAAGAACATTCAAAAATCGAAGCCAGCAGCAACAGCAACAGCCAAAGCAACAACAACAACAACCGAAAACACAAACAAATATTGTCAGGGCCCCCGGGGTATGTCTGGTGGGGCATGGGGCATGGGGCATGGGGCATGCAGCCAGGCGTGGCACATGTTGAGTGTATAAAATTTTGATGAATGTTTTGTTTACAGCCAGAGCGAACAGAGAGAGAGAGAGAGAGAGAGAGAGAGAACATAACACCAGAAGAAGCGGCAGCAACAAGGGGTTGATTACAAGGCATATGCTTCATGCCGCATGCCTCATGCTGCGTAGGGGTGTGGGTGTGGGTGTGGGTGTGTGTGTGGGTGTGAGTTCGATGCAAGCCCCTTGCTGCAATTGATGGCATCTGGACTGCGCCGCACATGTGATGCCCTCGGGTGGATGCCACACAACAGCCCGCACCGCAGATTGGAAATGGAAATTGAATGTGAATTATATTGAATATCCCCAGCCCCTGACCTCTGCCAGACACTGCTCCATGAGCGGTAGAGCGGCGGGGATAGTGGATGGGGGGCGGGGCGGGGCGGAGGCACCGACTGGTGGGATCCCAAACACATGCCACAAATTACGCGGGGCATAAAACCGACTGCAACTAATTAACAAGAAAACTGCATCATCAGCAGATGGAAATCTTTTTGTTTAACCCTCCCCACCCCCACCCCCTTCCCCTTTGCCAGGTAGCTGGGCTCCCAGGGGTAGCATTTATTTTTCCTAATCAAATTTACTTTTCTTCGGCAGCAGACGAAATAATAATTTAAATATTTCGCCTCGAGGCCCGGCCCGAGTCCTGTAGTCGATGCCAAAAAATGGGCAACAGGAAATGGCATTCAAGGCAAATGGCCGACTGGTTGGCTGCTAACAAGCAACAAACAAGGAAAAACTGGAGTAAAACCCTCGACAACAATGGGGAAATGCAGAGGGGGGTGGCAGGGAAACTTAACTCTGCCGCGGGGCACACACACACAGAGAGAGAGCGAGAGAGCGAAACGATACAAAAGACGGCCAAATCCCGGCAAGAAATTAGTTTCTTCTCTGGGCCCCCGAGGCCCTCTGCAGTTCTGTTCTGTTCTGTTCGGTTCTGTTCAGCTTGTTTGTTGCTCCTGCTGATGGTGCTGCTGCTTCTGATGTTCTTGTTGCGGCCGGCAGACACAAAATTGGCAAATACACGTACTACAAGCGGGGCTTAGGCAACCACACACACACACGCGCGCACACACCGACAAACAAAAGAGAGAAAAAATTCCAGAGTCGCCAAACCCAAAGCAAAAGAAAAAAACAAACAACACAAAAAAATTCTAGCCTGGGCATAGGCTTTCCACATAACGTTTTAGATACCCTCAAAGATCGATCGTTTTTTTTTTTTCTGTATATTATTTTATTTTTGCAATTAACACAACTCAAAGGCGATGAAGTGACGAAGAGCGCCTATTTACATATGTTTTGCCCACGGCTGATCATGTCTGTTCATGTTCTTCCTGGGTTTATTCTCTGCCTGGCAAAGCCACCTGCAAAATTGTTTTTGCAAGCAAAATGCACAAGCATTTACTGCTCTCTTGTTCTCGTTTTCTCTGCGCGAAGATTAACAGATGAGCGGAATGCTGTTAACATTATAGCTTACAGCGTTAACAGACTGTTAGGGAGCCAGCGGCCCGCTCTTCGTTAACATCACAATGTAAACGCTTTCTAAGATCAACAGAAGAACGGAGAGCTGTTAACACCCCAGCGC
Organism: Drosophila miranda; assembly: GCF_003369915.1. Lineage (NCBI taxonomy): Eukaryota > Metazoa > Arthropoda > Insecta > Diptera > Drosophilidae > Drosophila > Drosophila miranda. Next base: position 8,512,889 of record NC_046674.1, on the reverse strand, counting down.
GCAGTGATAACAGACTGTTAGCGATCCAGCAGACAACGCTTCGTTTACAGCGCAATGTAAACGCTCTCTGAGATTAAAGTAAAGCGGAATGCTGTTAACATCACAGACTGTTAGCGATCCAGCGGACAGCTCTTCGTTAACAGCGCATTGTAACAGCTCTCTGAGTTCTTCAACGTGCTGTGGTCGGCTCTTGCTAAGCGCTCTCTCTTCAGTACAACAGCAAACTTCGTTTTTCCCTTTCTCTCTCTCGCCAAGCAAGGCGCTCTCAGTAAAGCTGCATCAGCTGCAGTGCCGAAGCGATCAAGGTGCGTCTCCTTCCGTACTTCAGTGCCTGGCAAACATCTTGCGAAAATCGTACTACCCTTCTCGCAGCCCAAAGAAGGGTACAAAAATGTGGGCAATGCAAAAGCTTGTATCGTCGCAAAAGGGCGGAAATATTTGCAGGCCGCACAGACAGACAGACGCTGACAGCAATGGGCGCGCGGGGAGGGGGTGCCCCCACAGATAATTGGAATTGGAGCGGTCTTCAAAGCAAACCAGAACTGAGCCACTTTTCCCCACTTGCTATTTAAATAGAACGAACTTTCCCTTAAAAAAAAAAAAAGATACAAAATAAACAAAAATACAAATAATGTTACCTTTTTTCTAGGAAAAACATAATCCCTTACTATAGGGGGGGAGGGGGGGTAACAGGCCACAGGATACTCGCACTAAATGTTATTTCTGCGTCTAGCCGAAAGTTATCTTTGGTTTTTGCATCCATAAATGTACTCCGTATACAGAACTAAAAGCAGATATAAAAAGGGAAAGGAAAAAAGCAGAAATAAAAAGAGAGAGACGACCACCCACGACAAAAGGACTCTCCTCCGGACAGGGCCAGGGGGAAGAAGAAGAAGAAGAAAAAACACATTCAACATGATGATGAAATTCCTGGGATGCCTGAGGGTGTCGTTGGTATCCAGAATCCCTACTCCTGGATGTGTCGTTTTGTTGAGGTAAAGTTTTGTGCCGCCCCCCTGCCGCTCTCTGGCAGGACCAGGTGTCGCTTCCTTCGTACACGCCAAAAATTTCAATAGCGCATTGGGCGAAAGTTTCATTGACTTGACAGGTGGGTTGGGGGGGGGGGGGTACCACCCCCTCTAGGAAACAGTAATTGTTACCGTTTAAATTCCCATTAAACAGGACGACGACTCGCATCCTCGTAGGCAAATGGCCGGCGGCCGGAAAGCAGCCTCCAAAGCAAAATATGTCACAACATTTAAGCCCAGAGAAGGATCCGCCCTCTCTCCCTCTCTCTCTCTCTGGCGCCTGCTATTAACAAACCATAAAGTAATTTCTTGCTTTCCTGCACGGAAATTAGACATTTTGTCAAGGGAACACAGCCCACCCCACCACCCCACCCAGATGTGAGCCTCAGGGGGCCCACAGCCAGACCAAGAACAATAACAAGGCCCAAAACAGGGCCGCCCAGAGAGAGAGGGAGAGAGGAGGGAGGGGCGGACACTTGGCTGGCAAGTTGAAAGTGAAAATATTATAATGAAGTATGTTGTTAGCTGTTTCGAGATTTTCAAATGTATCCATCAGATACGGATACGCGGCAGCGGCAGCGGCAGCGGCAGCAACAACGGCGGCAACAAAAGTTTGTCTATTTAAAAAGTTTTTCGCTGCTGCCTGAAAAAGTTATAAAAACATGAAAATATTTCTTAATTATTTTTATAAACAAGCCGAAGAAGGCAGCAACTTGCCACGGCCTAAGGTCCCCAGGGGCAGGGGGGGCTAGCACCCCCACCCCCACCCTATTCTGCGGTACACGCTGCCAAGTGTCCCAAAAAAAAGTCCGATCCGCTCGTCCCTGGATTTGTTTGTCTTTTACTGATTCTGAGGCGTACTTTGCCTGAGGTCAGGATTCTGTTTGATTAGCATAAATACAACTTCCATACATACTAGTATATATTATATATAAAAAAGGGCACCGTTTCTAAGGGCTGCTTGGCCCTTTCGAATGTCTGTAAAATTAATTAGCAGTGCAGGCATCCAGGCAGACCCCATAATCGGATGCTGTCTGGGAAAAAACATTCCAGGACGAGCAAAACACATGAAAGATGGAATAACCAAAAGATATACGAGGTTTTTCGGGGGGGGTTATAAATATTTTTTGTTAATTAATTGTCCGTTTTGTTTGGTTGGGGAATTATTGAAATATTTTTATACGCACACATCTCTAAATCTCCCCCCATCTCCCCCTCCAGTGGGAGGGTGGGGGGGGTTGTGGCAGTGTTCTCCATCTAGAACCCGTTAGCCCAGTAAATTTGATTGCCGTTATCTGCATTTTATTATGCTTTTGGCCACCGCAAAAGCACCGACAACCGATGCACAGACATTTTGAAAAATGCTTTTTGATATACGAGCATGAAAATATGAAAATATGAAATATATGAAAATGGTTTCCATTCGTTGCGTTGCCATAAAATCATCCCAAATGGCCGAAAGTGCGGTATTTCGTATTTCTCGATGGTTCCTAAAAGAGTGGTGCGATGTGGTGCGGTGTGGTGCGGTGGAATGGGTGGCCTTTGGGTTGTTTGGTAACTTGAAATAAACTAAGCCAATGATTTATGCCGCCAGCGAGAGAGCAAACACACACACACACACAGAGAGAGAGACAGAGATATAATTTCTCTATATTCCAAATGAAATTGTCAATAATTTTTAAGATGCCGCCACCGACACCGCCAGGGCAAACATTTGCCTCAAAACGGAAACGGAAACGCCAACGGATTTACTCAATTAGCCAAAAATCGAATTTGAATTTTTGAATTAAGTGCCCGGCCGTTTGTTTGTTTGTTTGTTATATTTTATGGTCGACTGTACTCGAATTTATGCACTGCTCGCATTATTCAATTGTATATAATTTATTGGACTTTGTTAATTGAATGATAATTATGCAATAACAGATAAATTGAGTGGCGCATAATTCAAATTCAATTATCAAATAATTCATCTAAATGCATTGAATATTTTTGTCAAAACTTTATCTCCAAATGAAGGAGATTCCCCCAAGAGATTCAGCGGGAAAAGAAAGAAGGTTACCAACAGAGGGTGGACTTAAGGGAGAGAGAGGGAGAGAGACGACATATCTGCAGGTTATCGAAAATACTATAAAGAGGGTGTTATCCTTGTACCAATGGGCCTGGCCTATTTGAGTTGTGGCCTTGAACCCCCCTCGTAAGCGGCACTGGGACTTATTTTCATCCTACCGGAGGACTACCGTATTTTGAATGATCCAGATATTCCTAATGCTTGAAGGCTTCCCAAAACCCAATATTTAGGTCTACAGATAGCCTATGGTTTATTACCCTTATCGTGCCTTTTATTCCTCCTATTCCTAGATACATTCTACTGCCATTTCCATTCAAAATCTTAGGGATAGACCCCCCTATTCCTAACCCTTTTCCTGTGGGAACACCAATGTCTTTTCAAGCCATCAATTCACTCAGCAAGTCACCAAAATATTGGCACTCATTCAGGCCACCCACAACATAGTGTTGGCCCAATGTCGAGTCTCAAAAGCCAAGCATTTCCTGTAAAATCTCCAGATCGAAGAAGCACTCGGCTCTGGAGTTACTCGAGCCACTAGAGGCCGCCTCTGGACACTCATTTCGCCAGGAATTGTCGCAACGAGGAAGAGGAGGAATCAGTAACCCAAATCCTCTTCTGCCATTGCCTGGCCCTTGGAAACCCACGGCCCTGGGACCTCCTAAGCCTCCGGATGGGACTGTCCTTGCTCTCCACGGTCTAGGCAGTGAGAAGGGCTCAACCATTGATCCTTCGATCACCCTGGTGTGGTCGAAAGATAGGGGTGTCCTCTCTCTCTCTCTCTCCTCTTTCCCTCATTAATGCAGCATAGCTTCCCGATGCCATTTGTCTTATCTTTTCACTGTTTCGTTTCATTTATGCGTACACGCACTCCATCCAGCCATCCTGCCATCCTTCCTTCCTTCCTGCCAGCCCCCTTCGATTGCATTTTTAAAGATTAAATGATTCAGATGATGGGAAATGCTTGCAGCATTTTAAAGCGCCACACATCCATCGCGTGAGGGGGGGTGGTTGGGGGTTGTTGCATCAAAATGCGAGCTGCAAACGTAACATTTCAATTTGCTGCAACAAATGCTCATAATTTATAAATTTTAAATCTATTTTTGTGGACGACCTGAGCGCCATAGAAATGGCAATGGCAATGGCAATGGCATTGAGGGGCATTGAGGGGCACTGAGGGGGGCGGGGGGGCATTGAGCCGGTGGCGGGGTTAGAGGTTAGGGAATGTATTGTTGCTGATTTATCGCGAACCGCAGCCAGTGCTGCCGCTGTTGCTGCCGTTGTTGCTGCTGCTTTTGTCTGCATTTTTGGCACTGTTAACCCGATTTTCCACTTTTCATGCGACAACGAATGGGATTGGCAGTGGAATTGGGCAACAGAATGGGGCATACATATATGTAGGTTGCCGCATGCATGATGATGATTATGTTTACGTTGTGCTGCCACCCCGAATTGGTTGCCGTTGCCGCTAATATGGGGCACGTTCGAGTTCAAGTCACGTCACCTCTCTCTCGCTCTCCCTCTCTCGCTCTCCCTCTCTCTCTCTCTCTGTCGCGGCGAGACACCGTGAAGACAATGACAGCAGAATGCATTCGGAAACGAGATCACGTCTCGTACCGTGCGAGGATTTCTTAGCAATTTCATATCGAAGAACTATCTTTCAATTAAATTCCTATATTCCATTCCTCTCTGTCTTTCCTCTCTGTCTTCCTGTATTGCCGTCTCTTTCTGCTGCGTTTCAATTTCAATCAAAATCGTGGAATATCGGCCTCCCCGCCCCCCCGTCCCACACGCCTTTGCCCAACTTTTCTAATAAGTATCTGATGGATGCAGAGTTGCCACCTTAATTTGATTACCAACACCAAAAATATTTTCATTGCAATTTTCGTGACTAGAGATATTTTATGTAAAAATTCACCCACCACCCCCCACACCCTCCACACCCCCCCTTGCGCCATAAACAAACATTTTTCGGCAAGGACAATTTATGGTAGGGACACCGCTTTGTCGCAGTTTTCAACTTCATTTAATTTAATTTATTTTTCCGCATTTTAGGGAAAATTTATGTTGAAACTTTTGTTGGGGGCCAGCGATGATGCCGCTGTTTAATTTGCATACAATTTGAACGTCAAGACACATATGTTGAGATACAGATACAGATACAGATACAGATACAGGTAACGGTGCAGGCGGTGAAGCGGTCAAGACGGCTATAAATTGCCGCTTGATGACTCTCTTTCGCCTTGGCCCTCGTCTTGCAATTCGATTTCATTTTTATGGCGCATAAATTATTCAGAGTCTCTGTCTATCGGTCTATAAAATGTTGAGCTTCGTTGAGCCCGGGCCTAAGGACCACCCACGGGGCAACAAGAAGCCAAGATTCGACCTTGTGTATCCCTTTTTTTGTTGGTGGCAGCTCTAAATAGACAATTTGCCCATCTTTACGCACTATTGTTTTGGCCAAGAACATTCTTTGGCCAGATATAAAAATCAGTTTAGCAGGCCCCAACCCCGGCCACAGTTCTGGCCTTTGTTGTCGCTTTTTTTACGACCAAAGTGCGAGCCACGTTATGGCAAATCACTTTTCAGAGAACAGAGAGAAACAATGTTGTTGATGGTCTTTAAAAGAAGTCATCGAATGAATAGTAAAATTTTGAGTGGGGAAAAACGGCAAGGAAAACGGAAAACCTTTTTTTCCTTTGGACTAGGATTCAATTTAGTTTCCGGCATTGCTTTTTAATCCATTTAGAGAGAGGGAGAGGGAGGGGGAGAGAGAGATCCCTGCTCTGGCTCGTCGTCTCTTGACTTATTGAAAGTGCTGCCTCATTGTTTGTACATTTGCCAAGGATGCTACGAAAAGGACGAGGCTGCTGCTGTTTTCCATCCAAAAACAAATATAAATGATATTGCAGTTTTCTTTAACTGCCGGTATTTTGTTTACGGATAAACAAGCAGCTCACAAAATGGTGATTCGAGTGATTCCGAGTGATTCGAGTGTTTGGCCAATTAGTTGAGATTAACTGCATTTCGCAATTATTTGAAAGACAGCCAGGCGAAAACACACACGTGTACACATCTACACGCCCATAAACGGGCAGCAGTATCTGACAGATAGACAGACAGACGGACAGACAGATACATTCTTAATGTATGAATAAATAAAATTTAATTTTATGGAAAAACTGACAAACAGCCGGCGCCCGGGCTGGCTTTTAGAAGGCGCAAACTGCCAGGAGAGAGGAGGAGAGCGAGACGGAACAGGGTGAGAGGGGGGGAGGGTGAAGGGTAGGGGTGGGGTAAGATACATAGGTTTTTGGCAAGACAAGACCTTGCCTGAAAGGCTGCTTCGAGTGTATTTGCACAAAATACGTGAAATTACGCGAAAAGTATGGTCTCTCTCTCTCTCTCTCTCTCTCTCTCTGTCTCTCTGCCAAAACACAGAGTGTCCTTAGACCCTTAGCCACCACCACACCACACACCACATTCCCTGCTATTCCCAAAGGAAAACCCTGAAAGATGACTGGGAACTTGTTATTTTTTGTCATTTAATTTCGCCCGAAATCCCACTTGCACGGATCGCCCAGTCGACAGATATACCCTTTAGAGCAGGGCTCTCAAAAGCTCGCTGCTCTGGCATCAAGGCCAGGTGTTCAAACAGCCACAACGATACTTTTTTACCGCTTTCTGGCTCTTATAATGATCCGATTTGAACCAAATTCGGGAATCTAGCAGATATGATAGTGCTTTATGATTCGGCATTTGCTTTGGTCTTTTATCTCCAACAATTTTATGGAGTTTTTCTATCCCCAACACGAATATTTTGCCCCTTAGTAACCTTTATCTTCTTTCTGTGTCTAAAACACCCCTTTAAACAGTTTCCATCGCGACTGCCAGCAGGGCTCTCAAAAGCTCGCTGCTCTGGCATCACGGCCAGGTGTTCAAACAGCCAACAGCCACTTGTTTACTGCTTTCTGGCTCTTATAATGATCCGATTTGAACCAAATTCGGCAATCTAGCAGATATGATGGTGCCTTATGATTCGGCATTTGCTTGGGTCTTTTATCTTCCACATTTCTGATCATTTCTCCATCCCCAAACACAAATGTATTGCCGCTATCTTCTGCCTGTACCCATCATACCCCCCGAGTACCCTGGACGTGCCGTGTATGCAAAATATATTGTCATGAAGGACCTTTTGTTTAATCTTTGACGCAGCAACAGCGACGTGGAGCGCGCGTGTGCTTTCCCTTTTGCCATTTCACTTTATAAGCAAATTATTAATGAGAGCTGCTTGCTTTCCATATAAGTTAATAATCCGCCGAGTAGCGTCACAAAAAAAACAACAACAACAGAAAAAAAAAATGGAAAAAAAAAAGGAAATACGATCCACCGACAGGCGGAAGAGCGGAACACTTTATGGCAGTACGAGAGTCGAGTCGGAAATCTCATTTGTCATGCTGCTGGCCTGGCCATTTATCAGTTGGCATTTAAAAAGCCATTAAAACCGAATCCGGCAGAAAGACCAGAGAAATTGAATGAAAAATAAAGCAACTTTTCCGCAGGAAAACTGCCCGCAAAAGCCTGCGAAAAGTCTACAGGAATGAAAATCGAAAAAAACCTGGAGGAAAACCTGGCTGGTTTCTCTTTCAGCAGTTTTCCTCAGTTCCAATTCAATTCATAATTTAAAAGGCAACCGATTGCTGCCGCCCCCGCCCCTTTCTTGGCCCTCCCCTCGGCCTGTTCTGGTGTCAGACCCATAAATTAATATAAAAATTCCTCACGCCCAGCCAATAAGTGAACATTGAAGCGTTTTATCGCCACGAACAGGCCAGACGAAGGCCTGGCGAAGGCGACCCACTCTCTATCTTTCAAGGATCGAAAGATGTCTGAGAAGCAGTTTGCTTTGGTCTACAGTCGACAGTCGACAGTTGTCGTCGTCGTCTAAGGAACAGTCTCCCTGGGGGCCATTGTCCGGCCCAAAAGACATTTGTGGCATGCCCCCTTGCCCCCCCCACCGTGCAAAAGAAAAACCATTAAACATTTATTTGCCACAACGAGGCAAGGTTCCATGGAAATACTGCTACAGGAATTATCCAGAAAATTAATGTGAAAAATGTTTTATTTTTTATTTTTTATATTTTTTGGAATATTTTCTGTGCCAATTTTGTATCTAGAATTATTCATGGCCAATTCTTGGAATCTTTCGAAAATGGAAATGGAAATGTTTTCATTTCATTTCATTCATTTTACAGCCGAAAGAACAGCTGGAATGTCAGTCAAAAATGCTGCCAAAAATCTATAATTATTGAAATTCCATTTCTGTGCAGAGACCACCGGAATTTGAGACCATATTTAACCTGAATTTTACGTGTAAGTTTGGCTAACGATCAAATCGTTGCGGCCATCAACTAATTTGGAAAGTTTTCCGGCCGCTGCAGCCGCTGCAGCCACAGACTTTTCCGGGCAATATCTGGGCGGTCACATGCTAAACTTTTGCAGTTTTCTCTTTTTTGGTCTGGCCGCCCGAATGGCTGCCAATGGCCATGGCAACGAACTGGCAACTTTGTTAATGGTTTTGTCATAAATTTTAATTCGATTGCATCAGTGGGGAGGAGGGCTATGAAAAATGCATTAGACCCGAGGAGGAGCCTAAAGCAAAAGTTTTTGATAGTGCGACTAACCGCAGAGACTCGATCGAGAGACACACACAGAGGACACACGGAGGACACACGGAGGACACGGAGGAGGCAGGGAAAAGCCAAGCCAAGCCGCAGACGTGCAACAGCCTTCGAGGCAGTCTGTTGTTTGAAGACGAAAGACGAAAGACTCAATTAATTTATGCAGTGTGAAGTAAAGTTTGTCTCTCTCTCGGCCTCTCGCTCTCTCCTGTGGCACTCAAGGCAAAGCCACAGTGGAGCCAAAAGACGCCTGGCAATTACAGGACGACAAAGTGAAGAGGCTGGAAAATGCGTTCAATTAATGAATTTTAAATGAATTCTCATTGTCACTTCCGTTTGTGGGTGGGCTGCCGCCCCTGTCACACAGTGCGTATGCGCGCTGCAACCGCGAGGCCAAAAGCCCAGCGAAAAAAACGAGCCCAAAAGCCGAGATGACGAATGCCGATGAAGGATAAAAGAACACCATTGCGTGCAGGATTATCTGCTTGCCCTGTGCGTGGGGAGGGAGGGGGGCACAGTGGGCACGATTTAATTGTAATTTGGACAAAAACACAGAAACGAAAATAGGAAAAAAAACACTAAAGATATCTATGGGCCCTCATTTACTTCTTTTTCTTGTCATCTTGGGCACTTGTGTCGTTTGGTGGGGCCTTGGTGTCCTTTGTTGGGGCCTTGGTGTCCTTGGTGTCCTTTGCCTTGGCCTTTGGCTCCTTGGTTTTCTCCTGATCCTTGGTCTTCTTGCCCTCTTGAGCTGCAGCCTTCATTTCCTCTGGCTTCTTCTTCGAATCCTCCATCTTTTGTGTCTCCTCTTCCGTCCTTCAGTGGAGCAAACCCCTCATCAGTCCACGACAGCACTTTGGCGGCCAAAAGCCCCCTACTTACTTGACCAAAATGGAGAGCGGATCCAGGGTTACCTCGGGCTCCTTGAATTTGGGAAACTCCAGCATATCCACGCCCTCGCCGCCGCCGTATTTCAGGGCCAACTTCTCCAGGGTCTCGTTCAGCTCCTTCTCGAACTCGGGGCCCGCATCGAGCGGCTTGCCGGTGGGGCTCCTCTCGCGATATTCCTTGACCTTCTCCAGGAAGATCTCATAGATGGGGTCCTTGTAGCGCCTCTCCGCCGACACGGCGATAGAGCGGCGACAAAACAGAGAGAAATTCGAGACGCAAAGACGAAACATTGTTTTGTGGCAATCAAATGAAATCAAATGAGACTGAAACGGGTTCGGAAAAGCCTGCTAGGGTATGGGGAAACACAGTTCCTTTTTGGGGAGGATAATTCCCTGGAAAAATAACAAGAAAATGCCTCCAGGCAGTCAGGTGCGTCCTGTGGCTGGTCCTCGGGCTCCTCAAGGATCAGCGACAGGACAGGCGACATCCGAAATGTTTTATTGTTGTAACTGTCGTCCTGCTGGGGATAATATATAGTCCGGGAGCAGTGCCGCGGCAGACACAAATCACATGCAACCTTCCCCCCCCCCCCCCCCCCCCTCCCTTTGTCCTGGAAATGAAGTGGAACTTGGTGGCTGCGCACGTGCCCGCATTGGGCCTGGTCTTTGCCTTGGAATTTGAGTTTCGGGGCACCAAATGATGTTAGCTTAAGAGGTGCGCGTCCATGGAGGGTATCCGTGCCCCGCCGCCACCCTTTCCTGGCTGGTTACCTCCCTCCCTTTGCCCCTATCTGTGTGTGTGTGCGGTGTCCTGTGTCCTGCGTTTTGTCGTTTGTCCTTCCTTCCTTCCGTTTGAACAAATGTTTTGTTAGCGACGCGGCCTCTTCTCCAAAGACTTCCGTTCTGCGAAAAATTATGCGGAAACGGAAGACCACAATCGAGGGGATGGGCGGCGGCGGCAGGCGGTCGGGGGGTGTCCGTGTGTGTCCGTGGTGGCACGTGTCTTGGCTCTGCTGGCTGCCTGGTATCCACTTTGTCATCAGGTTGAATTAGAGGACTATTCAATTTTCATTATTAAATAATGTCCCCCCCAAAAGCATTGATGGATGTACGTGAGAGCCTGGGACAGAATTAAATGCACATAGTGCGTGTCCTTCAACGAAGGATATCCCTCAAGCGGCTCGGATGGAAATTGTAATTAAATTTGTGACCCATCTATGCCATAAATCTCCGCTCCAGCCGGCAGCTGCTTGAACACCTGGTCTGCCACAGAGAGAGAGAGGAGCGAGCTTGAGGGAAGAGATCTTCGTGTCGCCCTACGTGTGCTGCGACTCTCCTTTGGCGATAAATCAAAGCGAAATTCACATAATTTTCATCGTTTTGCACACACATTCGTTCCTTTTTTTGGGGGGTGGTGGGGGGTGGCGGGGGTGGTTTTTCAAACGTTAAACGTTTCAATAAAGTCGAGCACCTGTCAATAAATCGAAATTGCCTTCTCGTATTATTTTTATCGGCTACGTTTTCTGGTTTACATTGCACGTTGGAGGCGCCACACACAATCTGCTTCACATTTCACAAGACTGCCACAGGGGCCACGCCCACCCACACACACACAGCTCTATACCGTTGTGTGTGTGTTGGCCCTATCTCTTGTCGTTGAGGTTGAGGTTCAGGGGGGTTCATCCTTCGTCCTCGTCAGCGCCATCATCTTCTTCCAGCTGAGCGCGTCCTGCGGGTTCTGCTCCTTCTACTCCCATCACCTGCTCCTCTTTGCGGTTTTCCACTCTTCCGCTCTCTCTCTTGCTCTCTCTCTCTCCTGCCTTTCGTCCTGCTTACAAGTCCAAGTTCTGGATTTTAATTCACTTTTTGGCAATCGAATTGTGGGACAGTTTTCATGCCGTTCATTTCGTTCGTTTCTGGCTTTAATTACGGCCCGGACTGGGGACTGGGGTACCCTTTGAAGTATGTATTTTGGCAGTGCTTTAATTTTAATCCACTTGCCGCTTAAAAGGCGACCAAGGCGAGTGCCATTTTTACGAGCGCCTCGGCAGCGCCTTATGAAAATTTAATAAGCATTGAGAGGGGCAGCAGGGCAGCAGGGCAGCAGGGGGGGGGCAGAATGAAGGAGGAAGAAGTCGTTTTCCATTGGACATATCCGTATAATGAGAGTGCCGGCAAATCTTTTCGGGGGAGTGGGGGGAAGGAGACAGCGACTCCACCGCAGTTTCAGCGACTGCTGCTTCTCCGCCTTCTCCACACACACACACACACACACACACACACACACACACACACACACACACACACACACACACATGTCATGTAAAAAGATTATTTAACAAGCAGCAAAAGCAGGAGAAAGCAGAAGAAAGAAAGCTTAAAAATGAAATGCGTTTCTCCTTTTCACATGAATGCCAGTCGAATGAGGCGGCACAGTGGGTCCAAACGGGGCACAGACACACGGCAGAGGCTCGGAAAGGAGAGGCCCTCAGGCCAGGTGTTCAACGAGCCAAAACGATGCTTTTTTCTAAGCCAATTTTGGCCTTTACGTAGATACATTCATTTTTTGTGATTCTTCCATCGATTGCCCGCCCATTTGCATTCGTCTTTTGCTGGATTTGTTCCACTGTCCCCAAGAGTTTGGGCCCCCCCCCCCCCCCCCCCCCCCCACCCCCTTTCTGTCGTGTCGTTTCACAGGCAACAAACAAGCGAAATATTATTTACGAGCTGTCAAATCCCAGTTAACGTTGCCGTACGCTGAGCGACCCAAGGACGTCTCTTGTCTCTGAATTGAGAGTGTGTATCTGTATCTGTATCTGTATCTGTATGTGTGTGTATCTGTATCTGTGTCTGTTTGTTTGCTGTGTGGCCGCATAGTTCGCTAAGAGACAGCTGTAGATGGGCCCCGCTGCTGCTGCCACAGATACAGATACAGATACAGATACAGCCACGAAAGATACAGTTACAGCTACAGTGCGTTCCAAAAGTGTGCCACAAGACGTCGTCTCGCCGTAGTCGAGGGGCACGGGGGCAGCCTAATAAAATAAAAAGCATAAATGAAAGCAAAATGGAGGCAAAAATAATTTAAATTTATGTACAGACCGGCCCCCCCCCCTCCTCCCCACCCCCTTTCGGTCTCCTCTGTGTCCTTGATTTGTTTGCAGCGGAAAAAGCATTAAATTCAATCTGTGGCAGTGTGCGTGTGTGTGTGTGTGTGTGGCTGCCACTCAGCGTCAACTACAGCCGGAATGAAGGAGCGTAGAGTCTGGCAAGGACAAAAGGGGGGCAGCGGCGGGGCCACCGGGGCCACTGGGCCACCGGGCGACCTGTTGTCTTGTTTAAGGAGTTACTTAACCTGGTAAATGCATATCCCTGGCCGTATGTGTGCGTGTATTTCGGTGTATACCCTGTACTCGAGGGTCTCCAGGGCAGGCCTCCTCCTTCAGCGGGTGGTCTCCCCCTCTTGGACCCCAAACAAACCAAAAACGAAGCTGCAGAATCATCCCATCTCTAGGCCTGCCGAATTGGCCCTCAATCGACGCCTTATTAAGGTCAAAATGCCTGCTCTTTGAACACCTGGCTCTGGAACAACACCCAATGCTAGAGCAGTGAGCTTTTGAGGGAATGGCGGACACCACTTTATCCTCAATTTCTGGGAATTTCCTTTGCTCCATATTCCACGGCATCCCCTGCGGGTGGATCGTGTTTAAAAACTCTGTCTCTGTGCCCTCAAGAGTGCGCCATCGTGTGCCATCGTGGCCTCATGGCAAATTTGTACGCGCTGTTGCTCCCCCCATTTTCCCCCATTACTTGCACTCTCTCTCTCTCTTCCCCACTCTGTCTCGCTGTCTGTCTCTCTGTTCATTGTCTGCTTCTGGTGTGTCTGGCTTTTGGGAGTGCGCTTGACAATGCGTGCGGCAGGATCTACGACAAGTTTTCTCCTCAAAAAGTGAGACAAGTGGAAATCCGTTAAAGAATATACGGGGAAAACACACACACACAGACACACACACACACACATAAAGGATATCTCTCCTGCTCTTGTCACATAAATATGCTCGTGCGTGTGAGTGTCTGTGTGCGTGTGCGTGTGTGTGTGGCACAAAGAAATGTCGTTGGCAGCAGATACAAAAATTAATTGAAAAAATGTTTATCTTAAGGACTTTTCATGAGATACAACTTTTGGGGCCATGCAGTGGCCTTAGAAACGAAACGGAAGCTGGAGACAAGGGAGGGAGAGGAGATGCAGATACAGATACAAATGCAGATGCAGATACAGATGGTCTCTAAGAAAGATACACCCTGTGGGCTCAGAACTATCGATAGGGAAAGAAAGAGAGGGCCGATCGGTAGGAGGGGCAGGGCAAAGCAGCTTCTAGCCGCTTTTTCCAGACGTTCCCCCTCGTCCCCCGAGGCCAATAGCCGAAGAAATACCTCTAGCAGATGGAAAGATAGACTTTCGCCTTGAGATTTGTCTTCAGGCGACTGTTTGATCATCTTTGAAGGAGAAGCGGTCCATCCTTCATGCTTGCGGGTCCACCTCCAAAGACTGTTTGATCCTTTTTGAAGGAAAGAAGGAGAAGGGTCCACCCCCAAAGCTATGTTCGATGCACCAGCGGCTCAAACAGGGATCGATTGCCCACTCAATCGCTCAAGAGGCCCCACCACCCCCCCTCCAAGGGGCAGAAAGGGAAGAGAGTAAAAGAGACATCTGTGGAGGGCCCCCACCACCCCCCCTGCCGAATGGGAGGATCATTGTCCCAATGGAAATTTGTTGAAAAGCGGAAGTGCTCGGTTTTCGGCTCTCGGTTGTCGGTTGTCGTCTCTAAGCTTCAGGCTTAAGCCGCATGCCACACAAAATGCATGCCATCACGGAGCACATGCCACATGCAGCTCATATCAAATGCAGCCGGTGGCAGTGGCAGTGGCAGTGGCAGCATCACTCTTCTATGCCACACAGAAATTCGAATTAAAATAGTTGCAACGCAAAATAGTTGTGCGAAAAATACATATATATATATATATCGTATATATATTCGCGAGGAGAACTAAAAATTATGCAATGCATTAAAAATTTAACAAGCGCTTATCCGCTTAGTGCCACACGCCAGCTGCAACATCCACCGGCCGATGGTGCGACGCGTCACTTTCAATATTTAAATTTTTTGACATTTTCACCAATTTCGGGGGGTGGGGGGCGGCGGTGGGGCACGGTTGGGGGGTGTAAAGTGTGTGGAGTGTGTGGCGTGTGTGGCGTGTGCATTGGGACATGTGCCACATGCGGCACGAATATGGCATTCAATGCAAATTGGGCAGAAATAATATGCAAACATTAGCCAACAAACAGAATGGCAACCTAATTGGCGGCAATAACAAAACTTGCCGCACGGTGGCAGGAAATCGAAAAAAGAAAAACATAGGTGCAGAGGGAGAGGGGGGGGGGGGGGGGGGGGGGGGGGGGGGGGGGGGGAGAGGGGGTAGAGGGGGGTGAAATGTATGTCAATTTGCAGTAAATCCAAGGATTAAGATGCTGCCCAAGTGCCACGCCCCAGTCGTTGCCGCATGCCGCCGGGCCACGCCCCCAATGGCTGACATTTAAGTAGTTTTAGAATTAATATTTAGTTGCCAGAGAACTTTATTTGCCACCAGAAGAGGGGTGGAGAGGGGGGGCGACTCAACAAAGTATCTGCGGTTCGGTAGCTGTGTATCTGTGTATCTGTGTGTGTCTGTGTGCGTGTTTTAAAATGCAACAGATGCGCCAAATTAATGCGACCATTAAATTGTATTAGCGTGTGCTTCCCAGCGGCAAGCTCCCTCCCTCTGCCTCTCTGCCCCTCCCTCCCTGCCACATGGCTGTCTGTCTGGCTTGTGTGTGCGTGTGCGCGTGTGTGTGTGTGTAAATGTATCTACCATCACCATAGTTACTGGCGCTGCGAAATTTGTGTCTGAATAAACATGAGAGTCGTTGCATTAATGCGTGTTGCATACAAAAGCCAACAGCAGTTCCTGCCACAGGACGAGAGGGGGTGGGGGGGAGGGGTTTGCTCCTCAATGCTAAAATATAATGCTGCTGCAGCAGTGGCAGTGGCATGCCACATTCCTTTTTGGTAATTTGTTTGCGCTCTTCGCTGCCGGAGGCACAACGACGGGGCGCATACCCTGCCACACGAAAGCGGCTTAAAAACTCGATGAGCCCCCCCATTGGGGGCGGGAGGGGAGGGGGGATACAGATATTTATTCATTAGCCATTCCGTTGCTGGTATAATTTGTTGC
Organism: Drosophila miranda; assembly: GCF_003369915.1. Lineage (NCBI taxonomy): Eukaryota > Metazoa > Arthropoda > Insecta > Diptera > Drosophilidae > Drosophila > Drosophila miranda. The sequence continues at coordinate 8,496,955 of NC_046674.1, read as the reverse complement.
CTTGCCACGCTTTGGGGCAATTTCGTGTTGCAATTATTGCGAAACAGCAAGGGGCGGGGGCATGGCGTGGCAGGGGGTTGGAATTTTTTGTGGCTAGCCACTAATAGGCTTCTAATTGGGGCATGCCTCCTATTCTTCTGCTGCCGCATTCATTCTTGCATCTGTGGCAAGTAATTTTCAGGGAGTCGCCTCTGCCTGTCCTGCCCCTCAAGCAGCGAGAGAGCTCATTAGAGTGCACCCAAATCTGTGCTTAGCATTTCGCCCGAAGGAGCCCCCCTTTGGCCTGTGGCATGCGGCATGCGGCATGCTGCATGCTGATCCGTTGTGATGCAATTAAAACTAAAATTCCACACTAATGGCATAGTTTTGATATTGAAAAAAAGTTTCGCCAAGGGATTTATTTGTTTACAACTTTGGGGGCATCCACCTATGGACGGGTCCGGGACCCCCCCCCCCCCACACGCCTCTTGCGGCCATAATTATATTAATGAACCACCGCCACCGCCCCTCCCGCTTGAGTGTCTCTGTATCTGTGTATCTGTGTATCTGCGGCTGTGGCTGGTTGTAGCTGCGGAACAAAGCGTTCTGTTGTGCTTTGGAATATTAATGCCATAATTATTTGCCACATCGGACACAATGCCTCCCACACACACACACACACACGGGCACACACAGACACATGGATACATACAATATTTGGCCATGTCCGTCCCCTGTAGCTGTGTGTGTGCGTGTGTGCGTGTGTCCGTGTCGTGTAACCTGCTGCGGCCTGTCGTTGCAATTCCAATTGAAGCAGAAGTACTCTTGGCCTGGCAGGACGAAGGACCCAGGACGTACGACGAAGGAGGCTCTGCTGTAAAATATTTCGATTTCACTTAACAACTGATGCGCTTCCCTGCCCCGCCCTGCCCCACCCCTTCCTTTCCATCAAATCCCTCAACCGCAAGGATATACCGACTTTCCCAAGGCAAATGTTACAAATGCTCAAAACTTCCTCCACAGATGCGTATCTTTCGGGGAAGGAAAAGCTCTTTTCTAGATGGAATTCCCATTTTTTTGTGCGAAAAAAGAAAACATTCAAATCCCCCCCCCCCATGCCGAATCGTAAGGAATGATCGTATCTTTTGGATTGGCAAAATCTGGCTACGATCGGGCCTCGTTCTGGCTCTTTGAACACCTGGCTTTCACACAGTTTTTCCTCTTTAAAAGATATTCCTTTTCTCTGGTTTTCGATCCTTCCACCGGAACACCATAATTTCTTCAATCTCTATAGATTCTGCCTCGTTTCTACGTAATTCGTTTGAAATTTCATCGTTTTCGAAGGGTATTCCCTGGTTTGGGTGCCCCAAAAACCCGGTGTTTTCATCTACTATTGTTATGTTGTCATTAGCTGTTGCCCCACAACTATTTTGGGGTGTTGCTTTAGGTCTGACAGCACACACACGCCGGCAGGGCACACACACTAATGCATAATGTAACTCAATTAATTTGCATGGGCTATTATTCCAAGCCAGGATAATTCAGCCGCAAATATGATAGAAGAAAAGCAAGGCACAGTGGCCCAAAAACCGAAAAGAGCTGGCAAAAAAGTCTTGGCATTCAATGGAGGGGAATATATTCGGGGTTTTTGGGAGAATAATGTGAATATTTCTTTGTTCCAGTCATTCAGGGCTCGGTGGGGCTGGGGTGGGCCTCAGATATATGGAGAGACGTCTTTCAAGCCCTGCATTCCCTAGGTTTCGGTGCTTTATGAAGGGACCAGCCTAGATCATTGATAAAGGACAACCCAACCATCTGTTGGGTACGTCCAAGGGCTCCTGGAAGTCAGCGGATCAGCCAGGGGAAGCCTAAGAGGCTCCTGGAGCAGCTGAAGACTCGACAGCCTGCAGGCCGCAGAAGGAGAACGAAGACAAGAAACCCGAGGCAGCCCAAGGAGGCCATCGACAAGGCGATCTGGTGGCTGGAACACCCCAATCCCAAGGCTGGATGCTCCAGGAGATCAAAGGCTATTGCCTAAGCGGCTGCCCCGCTGGCTGCCCCACTGGCTGCCCCGAAAAGATCTTTTCTCTCCCGAATGGCCGCCATGGCCGACTGTCCCCACTGTGTGACGGAAGAATGCGGCCCAAAAAGCCGCAAGAAGCAGTCAGGCAGGGCTTCAATCAGTTCCTTCAGTCATGATGTCAACCTGTCGCCGTGTGTGGGTTTTCCTTTGCAATTCATGGAATTTCCATCGGAAGAGGAAGGTTTTCCTCGGCAACGTGCAGCCTGCAACCTGCAGTTGCAGTTGCAGTTGCAGTTGCAATTTGATTATTTATTGATTAATCTGTAATTTTCTGCCATTTCTCTCATTTCGGTAATAAAATATTCACTTGAATCCTGTTTCAAGTTGATTGTTTGTTTGTGTTTCATTTTGTACCGAAATTCCATCCGGATAGCGAGGATTTTCAGGAGAAACATTCTACAGAGTCCTTGTTCCACTCTCCCCTGCCAGTCGCAATCAAATTATCCGTATATCGATATAGCAGGCATCGCATGGTAGAGTAGAGTAGAGTATCCCATTAAGCCTATCCAGTGGCACGGCTGCCACTTATTCCTGTGGCAGCAGGCAGCCGGCAGCCTTCTATTGTTCCCCGGCTCAGCCATCAATATTACTCCACTCCATGGGCCATAAGAGGCGGCATCATGGCAGCAAACAACAAGAGGGCCCTCCTCACTCATTCGGTGGCAATGTGGCAGCGGAATCGACTTAAAGCTAGCCACAGAGCAGAGCGGAGTAGAGCAGAGCGGAGCAGAGCAGAGCAGAGCAGAGCGAAGCATGGCAGAGCGGAGCGAAGCAGTGCAGAGCAGAGCGGAGCATAGCAGAGCGAAGCAGAGCGGGGCGAAGCAGAGCAGAGAGGAGCGGAGCGAAGCAGTGCAGAGCAGAGCAGAGCAGAGCAGAGCGGGGCGAAGCAGGGCAGAGCGAAGCAGAGCGGGGCGAAGCAGTGCAGAGCGAAGCAGAGCAGAGCAGAGCGAAGCGAAGCAGTGCCCTGCATAATGAATGAATGCATTTGCTTCCAGCTGCGGCTGCCACTGCCGCTGCCACTGCTGCTTCGTGGCGGTGGCGGTGGTGGTTGCAGGGTGTGCGTGTGTGTGTGTGTGGGTGTGTATCTGTGTGCTCTAAGTGCGGATTAAAGGTGGAAATAAGGCAGTTCTTCTTCGAAACAACCACCGAAACGGGGCAAACGGGCGGGGGGCTGGCATTAGCGTGCAATTTGCTCATTTTGCTAGTTTACGATAGCAGCCTCCTCCCCCCCCCCCACCGCTGGGAATGTACTTAACGGTTAATCCAATACGCGAGAATGCTGCCAGGTCCTGGTGCAGGTCCTGTTTCTGCCACTGGCATTTGTTTATCAAACAATTTCAATATGCTCAAGGATCTTAATCTCACTCTCCCTGTCTCTCCCCCTCTCCCTCTCTCCCTGTCTCCCCCTCTCCCTCTTCATTGTTCGATTGCATAATGGGTGCAAGTGTCTCGTCTGTTTGCTTAGGATTACCGAGAGACCCCCTGCAAAAGGCAGCAGAGCGTCGAAAAGGTTGCATTTGGTGGTGGTTGCTGCCGACCCTTGACCCTGAGCTCTAATTTGAGTTTGACATTTATGTCAATATTTGGTCATCGGGCGGCCCGGCCATTGTTCGCACACACGCACACACGCACACGCACACACATGGCCCTCTGGGGCTCTCTTTGGACTGTCTGTCGTCCCCTTTTTATTATATTGTTACGCTTGCTGTCCTCATTTTCGGACACCACCAGTTGTTGCACCCTCTACCCCGCACCCCGTAATCCTTGACATTTTGCGGCTTGCCACATGCGGGCTAGTGGCAAGCGACCCCTGCCTGTGTGTCCTGCCACTAATAGAAATTTATTGCCAAATACTAAAATACAATTAAATAAATTATGAGATTTGCCAGCCAGAGGAGGGGGCAGGGGCAGTGGCAGTGGCAGGGGCACATTTCTTATGATTTTCTTTGAGAATGGAAATCCTCTGCTTTCTCTTTCCCAGGAGATAATCATGGAATGGCGTGTGGGGCTCCAGGTGAAACGGAAAAGCTTCAGGCTTCGGGCTTCGGGCTTCGTGTTTGGCCAAAAAGGATTTTCTATTAAAAGCCGCAACAAAGTAGCGGCAAAGTAAGACAAAGTAGAGACCCCCCCCCCTCCTCCCCCCCGCACCAGTAAAAGCGCAACATGTTGCCACAAGTAGCAAGCAAATGGTGCGGCATCCAGACACTCTGCCTACTTTGTCTCATCTACATGCTGCCTCCCCCCCTTTTCTGCCTGCCTCCCCGTAAATTATGGAGCCCCGTGCACGTCTGGTCATTAAGCCAAATAAAACCGGCGCAAGATTTATACCACGCGCCAAAGAAAGAGCAGCGCGAGGGGCACAGGAAATAGCAGCCAACAGAAGGGGGGCCTCCCTTGCCTTCTTCCCTTCTTTCGTGGGGGCAGGGCAGACTTTCAAATGGACTCCGTCTCCATAGCCAAATGTTGCTCGGACCTCGGTCCAACGATTTTTCCTTGTGGGGGGGGAGGTGGATGGGCGGTGAGGGGGCGTTGGTGATGCGGTTGCGCGTTGCGTTAACTTTTTGATATAAATTTTCCAGCTGCTTGTGGCACTGCCAGGGCTAAGGCACTTAATTTTCCCCGCTAGTGCCAAAAATCCAACTCTATCTTCGGCCGCAAATCCTCTCCGACTCCAAGCCCCTCTGGTTGCCCCTCTGGCGGCCCCTCTGGCGGCACCCTCTGCCACTTTTGGGGGCGTAGGCAGTAGTTACGTGCCACCTGGTGGCACATTCACTGTGTGGAGTGTTTGGATCCATCGTGCGCAACAGTTAATCTTAGTTACGTTTTACTCCGAATGGAAATAAACTTACATTTGTGTGTGTGGCACTATCCCCCCCCCCCCCCACCGCACCCCCTCCAGACGCCCCTTTCTTTAATAAGATCACGTAATTTATTTAATTTGAGCCGCTTGTCGTGTCGTATGTTATTTTATTTACTTTTTATGGAGGGGATGCTGCGCCAAAAAGGGGATCAATCGATGTGGCAGGAGGCAGGATTGGGGCAAGTACAGGATAGTGTAGGGCTGGGCAACGTTTGCAGGGTTTTATAGGAAATATTTAGAGAGAGAAACAGCCTCTTCTCCTAATGGTTTGTGGCTAAGGAATTTTCATAGAATTTAACACAAATTTCCATTCATTTTATTAATTTTTCCCATAATTAAGACACAAAACCCCTTGGGGGTAGTTCTTTTAAGTCTTTTCGGGAAATATAACCCGGAAAAAGTCAAAATTCCTTCAATTTTTATCACTTTTCCCCCTTTGTTGGCTTAATATTTATCGGAAAAACCTCGAATTTCTGTAAAAAAACTAAAAAATTCCCTTCTGGAAACCCTTTTCTTTGAGTACTTTCGAATGAAATCGACTTGTCTGTTGGGGTGTTTCGTGTTCCTTGAGTTATGGCCATCCTTTGGCAGCTTCTTGGGCACTAATTGTGCTCAAGTCTTTGTAAAGAGAAGCTCTCTCTGGCACTCCTTGGACCCCCCCCAGTCAACATTGTGTGCTGTTCGTTTACTTACAGACACTTTAAAGTTTAATAAACTTTATCAAAATGCTACACTTGCAGTCGTCGGTTTGCGAGTGGCACAGTTGTTGCCACACGAACGATACAACTGCAACAATGGGCCTGGCCTGGCCTAGCCTGGCCACCGATCTTCATTTCAATAAGTTTTCTGTTTTGCTGCTTGCTGCTTTCTGGCAGGGGCGGGGCGGGGGTCTCTGGCAAGTCAACAAAGTGGCGCCTGGCCCCAAAAAACTTTATCTAACACTTTGCAGCATGGCCAGATACAGAACACTGCCACAAAGGCAGCCAGTAGAGGGGGGCGGTGCGGGGCAGTGCGGTGGGGGTCTCAAGTTTCAAGTGCAGCCCCCGGAATGCGTCACGCACTGATGGCGAGAGGCCCCCCCCCATCCCTTTGTTTTTGGGCTGGCAACGTCTTCAACTTTCGTGGCACACACTTGCTGCAGTCATAAAAGTACCCGACACCCGAACTGTGAGGAGGCACAGCCCCGCCCCGCCCCGCACAGCCCCCTCCCTGGCAAAAACCCCGAAATAAACTGCTAAATGGTTTGCTGCGGACTTTCCTTGGAGCCAGGGACCCTAAAGACTTCGACGAGAAGCTTAAGGGAAGCCCCAACTATCGTTTCCCGTAACCTTTAACCCAATCGGAGGCTCGCCCTCTCTCCCTCTCCCTCTCCCTCCCGCCCTGCCATTGTTCTGTTGTGTCTTTTGTTTCATTTGCTTTTAATTTTAGCAAAAACTGCAGCGCTGTATTTTTGGCGCCCCGTTTGGAGAGTTTTGTGCCGTTTTCCAATTTGCAATTTACCCTCGAGGCGCGCCATAATTATTTTGTTGCAATTAAAAGTCCCGACAGCAGCCAATTTATGCCCCAGAATCCAAAGAGGAGAGAAATTCAAGCAAAACTTGGCGTCCAATCTTTTACGATTCTTTGAATGGAGAGTGGGGTATGGGGTAGAGGGGGGTGGAGGGGGCAGCGAGCTTTAATCAAAAGGCAGACACTTGATTTATGTATACAACGCCTGCTTCTCCTTTCCCCACCCCCCAGGTCGCCCCCATTTGCTGAGGTCAAATATCAAACGAGATCCTATCCATAAATATTTGATGGCTATCAAAATTTCAATTTGCCCTATTAATTCAGCAACGAAAACACAATGCCACCAATATAATATTTCATTCAGTCGCTCCGCAGGCCACAGAGACACAGAGACTCCTGCAACACCCCGCCCCCTGCCCCCTGGCCCCTGCCCACATTTCGAAAATCGCCGCCTCTAAAACCATTGCGAAAATTTAACATAGAACGAAATTAATTTTAAATTATGCATGACCCCGCTCTGCCGCTGGCGTTGCGGAGCGAAGAGGAGTACAAAACCGCTGGGGATTTCGAATATTTCCACCTGCCAACATTAACCCAGAAAAAGAAGACTCGAGGGTGTCCCGTGGCCGTGTCCGTGTCTGTCTCTCTCTCTCTCTCTCTCTATCTCACAGGAAACTGAATGTAATTCAAGCCAAAGCGAACTTAAAGACAACGCAGCTTCAGAGGAGGGAGCAGGACCTGGAGGAGTATGAGCCAAGGCAGAAGCAAGTGCAGCAGAAGGGCCTTGGATTTTTCATACCCTACAAGTACTTGAGACGGTGGGGTATGCGCGATCAGCAGCCAGACACTTCTCCTTCGATAAAGATCGATCAAAAAATTTCTCTATCGTCCGATTCGGCACTGGGCGAGGCTAGTGAGCCGGGGGTTGGCGAGGCCTACCCTCTAGTTTATAAATAAATAAAATTATAAGTAAAATACATAAATTCTGGAAAGAATTATCGATAAATATGATACTTGTTCGGTACGGAAAGAAAAAATATATTTTTAATGGGAGATGGTAAAAAAAAAAATATAATAATTGAAGGGGAAGGATAACCAGAAGATCCTTAAATATTATATATTTGATGCGGTAGTCATTTGTGATCAGATCAAATGAGAGATACAAATAGGGCAGAGAGAGAGCGAGAGAGCCTCACTCATACATAAATGCATTAAATATATATTATATTAAATTATTATTATATAGTATATAGTATTATTATAGTATTTTATATTTTATAAATTTTACAATTAATATTACTATATTTTATTATTAGTATATTATTTATTATAATATTTCTTATTAAATTGTATTATTTTATTAACTACTTTATTTTATTATTATTATATAAAATTATACTATACTATATTTCTATATTTGATAATTATCAAATTTTATTATTTTTATATTTTATAATAATCATATTATATTATTTATTGTTATTTATATACTATTTTATTTTATTATTATTTTGTTAAATTAAATTATATTATTTGATTTATTATTGTATTTTATTATAATTATATTAAATTATATTTTTTTTATATTTCTATATTTTATTATTATTATATTATATTATTTATTATTATTTGTATATTATTATTATATTATATTATATTTTACTATTTTTATATTTTATAATATAATATAATATATTATCTACATACAATTTTTTTTTACTATTATTTTATTATATTAAATTATATTTTTTTGTATATTTATATATTTTATTATTATTTTATTATATTATATTATTTATTACTTTATTTTATTATTATTTTATTAGATTATATTATATTATATATTATAATGCACTTCATTATATAAAAATCTAAGAAACCGACGCCACAGTGCAGTACGAAAATAGTCGGCATGGTCGGAGGATGTGTGCCTTCAACAGTGCCGTCCCTTTCAAATGGGTCACTGGCAGAGGGTATCCTTGCAGTCGCAACATCTGGGCGTGGCTGCTCCCCCGTCTTGTTACTTTACGAGTGGCGTGAGTTTTTGCATTTATTGAGTAATAAAATCGTACATTTTCAAGCCCTGTTACGGCTGCCACGGCTACGGCTACGGCTCTTCACTCTGCCACTCCCACTGTTGGCTCTGCTGCCCCCCGCCCCTTCGTGGGCAGTGCAATTGTTGGACATTCAACAAGCGCATCCGATGACTGAATTGGTGAATGGTAGAGCTCGTCCGTGCCACTGGACTGGACCCGAATCAGGCCACAGGTACGGGTCCTTCTGCCGACGCTCGCTTGCCTTCTAACGAGCCGTGGCAGCCAACCGCCCCCCAGCCACCCAACCCCATTCACCCTCTCACCCACTTCCCACCCTTTTGGGCCATGGCTGTCTGTTGCTGCTGCTGCTGCCGCTGCTGCTGCTGATGCGGCGCGATTCCTTTGTGTGCCATTGTCGAAAATTGAATTTCAAATTATTTTCACAGCTCTCTGGCCTAGTGGCAGGCGTCTCTCTCGCTCTCTCTCTCTCTGTCTCTGCCCCTTCTTGAGCGCCATCCGCCTCGACTGACATTGAGCCGTGGCTGTCTCGCTGTCGCGCTGCCTCGCTGCCTCTTCTGCTCTTCTGCTCCTCTGGTCTCTGTATAATCGCAGCTTTATTAATTTTTTATCGCCTACTTGTGCGGCGATTTTTGTGAATTTTTATTGGAAATTAAAAATGCTAATGTCTTGAGTGGCGCGTCGCGCGGAGGCGACTCCCCTAATGCCTTTCTAATTTGTGTATTGTGCCCCGGCCGAGTGACCTGTCAGAGTTTATTAAGTTTCGACTACGCTTTGATCTCTCTCTCTCCCGCCCTCTCTGGCCGCCCCCCCTGGGGGGTTGTCCATCTCGTCCACGAGAGATGTTAATGATGTGGCAAATTATTATGGCAGTTGCCCCTCACAAGTCGAAAGAAGTTCCACCTCCACTGGTGGAGGGGGGGCTGTGGGGGTGAATCAACTGTTGAAATGCATTCAACTTGAATGGCCATTGATTTCGAGTTCTGGTTTTCACTCTTGATTGGCTTTGACTTTCCTCGTGACTGTTCTTTTTCTTGTCTTCCTTGGGGCTGCCTCTGCCTCTGCCGCCGCTGCATTTATTGAAAACTTTCTACTTTCATTTCCCCCCCCGAGGGGCAGTGGCACACAATTGTCGAGCACATAAATTTTAGCGGCCACATGTCTGGGTTTCTGGTCGTAACAGTTTGCTTAGATGCCAAAACAATTTGCTAAATTGGCCCTGGCATTATTTTTCTTTCTTTTTTTTTTGGTTGGTCGGTCTAAAGGCTTTTAAATTAATAAGGGCTCGGGTTTTGTGCTTGATTGGGCGAATATTGTATACCCTTGCGGGACAGGGACAGAGGATGGCCTCAGGCTCAGCCTGTGGCTTCGATTCCACTCTTTGGTGGATTGTTTGGCAGAAGAGAAGGCCTGCCAGGCATCGAACAGCCCTAGAATGGAGCGAATGGATCCGTAGAATCTGTAGAATCAATAGATCGATAGAATCAGCGTCTCAGATCTCTCATTTCATCGAATCCAGCGCCCAAAAAGCTCTTGTACAGTCATTTCTACTGAAATTTCGGTATTTTTTCTCGCTCACTCTTCAATTGATTCCCTGGTCTCACGTTTGGAGCTATTTCAGAGACTGCTTCGCGGTTATTCTTGATGATGGAAGGCATTACAGAGGCATGGCTATGATTTTATGAGTACTGTGGCTTCATGGAGGGCCCTGAAAGAGCCTGGGGAGTCCTCCCCTCAAGTGGGATGCTTTCGAATGTATCTTTGCCTTTGAGTCAAGGCAGAGAACAGCCCTCCCTTCGAATTCTATCGATTTTTAGGTGGATCTATGTCTTTGGGGCACTAGTGGCACTTAGCTAAGCGACTCTCACTCACTCTCTCTCGTTCTGCCTCTCCCTCTCAGCCTTTTCCCGCTTTGGCATTACATTTTTCGTGCATTTTTGATTTGCGTGCTTGGGCTTATAATTTCTTAACAAAAGGTGCATATGATTTTTCGTTCAACGGCCAGTCACGTGCCACACGGGTGTCCCCCCTCCCCCCTTCACTGACGGGTGGAGGTAGAGGACGGACTCCCAGCGAAAGTCAAATGTCATGTTTATGTCATGTTACCATTTCGCTGGCTGTCTCCCGGTTTTTCTTTTTTCTCCCCGTCTCCCTTACACTCTTTTTCTTGGGTGCACCCCCTCTCTGTGGCTGTATCTTTGGGGATTGTTTTGTGTGTGCGTGGCTGCTGCTTTCTGCGCGTTTTTGGGGCACATTTCATTTTATTTGTTTGGAAATATTTCACTTACTCTGACATCCGCGCAGGACGCCCAGGACGCTGATAAACTTGGAAGAAAGAGATATGAAATGGTGGCACCACAGACACAGACACAGACACCGACAAGCCGACGCCAGTCGTCACGCACCCACTCCTTGGAGTCCCTCTCTCTCTCGCGGCAGGATCAGCATCTGGCGGGGGGAGGGGGGGAGCACACACATCGTTTTATGACATTTACCTTTATGACAGGTATTTTGTGTGCGTGTGTGCCCCCCCTCCTCCCCCTATCTGCGGCTAAAATATTAATTTCCGCCCTTTGGCCGTTTGATTTATGACCAAAGGGGCATGCAACGGGGGAATATGTGCAACAAACAGGCCCTGAATAGCTCAGGAATGCGGGAACACAAAAACCTCTTCAACTTGGAGAAAATATCAGGAAAAAGAATTAAAAGATTAAACTAAACGCTTGGCTGAGCGCCTTTCCAGCGGATAGATAAGCGGCAGGAGGAGGGGCACCAGGAGGGGCAGCAGGGGGGCAGCAGGGGGGCGGGGGCACCAGGAGGTGGAGTAAAAAGGAATTAATTCAGTTAAAAGTTTCACATTAAAAGCAACAACAACAAAAAAAACCAAAAGGAAGCCCCAGCCAAAAGGAAGGAACCCAAAGGAAGGCGAAGGGAAACAAAAAGAAAGTCGCAGAACAATAACCCCAAAACCCCCCCCCACCCCCCCAAAGAAAGGAAACCTCTCTCGAAGCCTTTGATACCCTGGAAAACACACATAGAAGGAATCGGGGACTCCTCGAAGGCTGGCCCGTCGGATACCCCCCTTTTTCAGTAGCCAGGCTCCAAAGTTGGCCGAAAACAAAACTTTTTAAATATGCTCTCGTCTGCTCGTCTGCTCGCCTGCTCGTCTGCTCGCCTGCTCATCTGCTGGTTGGGTTTGGCCTTTAAACTCCCCTTTTTGGTCGCTTGCCCTCATTCCAGGCTTTCTCTTTTTCTCTCTTTTGGAGCGGCTCTCTGGGCGGATGAATGCAGCAAAACAAATTGCAAATTAAGAACTAATTGGCTTACACAACCTAAAGCAGCCATTAAAAAGGGGAGAGGGGCTGGGGGGGGGTAAAAGGTAGACGCCGCCTTTCACTTTAAGCTTGTTGGCCAAAGTTTTTCCCGCTTTCCGCACAGATCACGAGCTACAGACGAAGGAAAAGCGTAAAAGATGGCAAAAGCTGCAGAAAGATAGGCGCCGGTGAAAAGGACTCCAAGAACGAAGGAAAGATGCAGGAAGAAAGAAAAGAAAGCTCCGAGAAGGAGTGTCCGGCTGTTGTTTCTGGAAAATTAAAAGTGAAACAGCATTGTCCCTCCCTCTCCCTCCCTCCTTCTCCCTCCCCCTCAATTTAGATAATTATTTGCACATTTACACGTTCTACAAAGAGGAGAAGGCCTGAAAGGCAGAGGGAGGGAGAGCGCGAATCAATTATCACCTGAAGATTACATTACGCATACGCCCCCTCATCCCATCCCCCCAGCCCATTCCAGCCGTGCACTCGAACTTTTTACTACGTGAATTTTCCCAACTTAATTTATGCAATTAATTTACACTCGACCATGTCAAATGCTTCCCCTCCCCACCGCCGCCCCTTCTTTCAGCTGTCAGCACATATTATGAACACGCCGGCCAAGGGCTGTCCTCTGTGTGTGTCCTGTGCTGTCATTGACTTGTGTCCTGCAATCAATGCAAACAGCAGCAGCAGCAGCGGCAGCAGCGTAATCGCATTGACCAGACCCGACCAAACAGCAGCTCCATGGATGATGATGCTCCAACATTAACTGGTAGAATATTGCTGCTGACAGCCGAAGAACAGCGGCAGCAACAGAAGAACAACGGACATAATGAGAATAATGCATTGGCATAAATAAACATCAGGCAGGCATCAGAAGGCCCTCCAGGAGATGCCTTCAATCGGCATACCAAAAAAAAAGAGAGGAGGAGAAGTAGAGCTTAAATGTAGAGAGAGGGACAGAGAGGGGGAGAGAGAGAGCGTAGCGGAAACAAAGTTCATGGAATCTAAGCAGCCGAAACGAAACGCATTAAAAGTGCAACAGTTTTTCGGTGAAAAGTTATTCCCGTTTGACCGCCGGCTACTCTAAAACACCGCAAAAAAAACAACAAAAAACGAGATGTAAAACTAGAAAAAGGGCTGAGATTTTGGTGGCCGAAGCAGGGGATACCCTTTGAAAGGGCTGTACCAACAGGACTGGGCACTCGTTTCGGTTCGAGGGGCACCTGCCTCACCAGATCTCTATCTAGTATCTCTCTATGGGGCCCCCCTTCTGTGGCTTTCCATCATGAAATCCTCTATTTTCTGCCCTAGAAAAGCATGGGATACCCTTTGAAAGGGCTGTACTTGCATGAGAAAGGGAGAGAAAGAGAGAAAGAGCCTCCAACGGAAAGGAATGGACACTCGTTTTGGATCGAGGGGCACTGCCGAACTCCCTTTGGCACTTCCTCAACAGATCTCTATGGGGGCCCCTCCGTTATCCCCATATTTTGTGCCCTGGATACCCTTTGAAAGGGCTGTACTTGCATGAGAAAGGGTGAGAGCCCCTCGTTTCTGATCGAGGGGCACTGCCGTACTCGTTTCTGCTCTCCTTTGGCCCTGCCACACCAGATCTCTATGGAGGCCCCCTCTGTGCATCGAATATCCTTCATTTTCTCCTCCAGATGCCCCGTTTTTGTGAGTGTATGCAAAATGGCAGCCATTCCTGGTGGCAAGGGCAAAGTAATCACTGCAATGTGTTCGTTTTTTCTGCACGGTCCAGAGTCCACAGTCCAGAGTCCAGAGTGCAAAATGCAAAATGCAGATTGCAGAGTTTTGAGTTGTTCCTTCTACTGTTTTTGTGTGTTTCTGGGCATTGCTTTTGGGCAGTTTTTTAAAAATTAACACATAACAACACACACACACACACACACACACACACACACACACATACAGGGGGAGGGGGGGGGGCAGAAGGGAATGCACAATCTGTGCTTTTGCTGGAAGGCACTTCCGCTCTGCCGAGAGTTGCTCTGCCTGCTGCCTCCTGGCTGCTGGCTGTCCAAACATTTGAAAACTTTTTACATTTACATCAAGCGTTTGCTGTTAGAGAGAGCGTTTTATTAAATTATTACGCGAAAATACACAGCCAGCGAGAGAGAGAGAGGGAGGGAGAGAGCAAGAGATTGTAGCATATTCATAGACTGGAAAGTTGAGGCTGGTTTATGAGCTCTCTGTTCGGGTTTGGGGCTAGTTTTGGGGGGGGTGGGAGGGCCCCCCCTCTGGCGTCGCATAAATTTCCGTTTCCGCCGAGACTGCAAATGAGCCACAAGCGGCCGCACATAGAGCTTTTGTGGTACGCTCTCTCGAACTCTTGCCGCAAAACTGAATTTGCGGCACGCATTACAAAGCCAACAGCGGGGGGCGGGGGGCGGTTTGGGGGGCTTGGCATCGCAGGACATCAGTCAGGCCGGCCCTTACTTAATTAATTATGTCGTCTTTGCAGTTTAAAGGCGTTTAAGATGGGGCCCCCCGCCCCGAAGGCGTGGGGCGCCAAAGGCAAGGGGGGGGGCATTGAAAAATGCGACTGCCGCATGCCGACAATGAAAAACGGCGACCACAGGCAGCAGGCAGCAGCAGGAAGGCAGCAACAGCAACAATGCAACTGACTAACTGCCGCCAAGTGACCCAAATTATTCACGATGTGGCATGATGACGATGATGAAACCGACAACGACAAGGAGGACAAGGAGGAGGACGAGAAGGACGACGCTGATGATGGGTGATGGCTGTGGCTTGGAGGGGGGGTAGGGGGGGAAGTGTCAAAGAGTTTTCACGGGTAAGAGCCAGCAGGGGCATGAAATATTTTATTTCATTTTCTTTGTGCTGGCCGTGGCTCCTGGCAGGAGACAGAGACCGAGACAGAGGCGAAAAGTGTTCGCTTGGCGACCCAAAGAGGGCAAAGAAAGGCGCACAAATAGCCAGCAAAATGTCCAGAAGACACCTCCTAAAAAACGCACAGGATTCGCCACCCACACACACACACATCCAGGGACTTCCTGGCGCTGCCTGGCACTGCCTGGCAAATCGTTTAGCATTAAATAAAAACTCAAATAAAAAACTCCTTGCCTCGCAGAAAATTTTTGAATGGGCGGGACACAAAGCCTCTGTATGCCACAAACGGCATGCGGCACATGCAAAGCGGCATTTTTGATTAGGCGATGGATGCTCTGAAGCGAGTGCGCGCTTTGCCGTGCACGGCACACGTATACGTATACGCAATGCGAGAGGCAAAGCCAACGGGGTACGGGCACGCTCTTTGACCCCCGGAAGCACACACGCCCACGCCCACGCCCAGGCCCAGGCGCAGGCCCGCCTCTCTGCTTTTGGCTTATTTCAAGCGCCTGCCACATCAATCCTTTGACTCTCTCCCGCTCTCTCTCCCTCTCGCCTTCTCCCTTTCTCTGTTGCTCTTTCAGTTTTTTGAGGCTTTCTTTTACGCGCTTTGACATTTTAAAAGCATTTTTATGTAGGAGTGTGTGTGTGTGTGTGTGCTTAAGTGTGTATTAGTGTGCGCCTGTAAGTGTGAATAGCCCGCTTTGCGCTCGCTCTCTCTCCCACGCAGTTTTTCTTTCAGAAAGTACGAAAATTTCACTTGTTTTTTTTTCTGGTTCTTTTTTGCATGTTTTTTAAGCCGATTTAATGGCTATTTATTTGTACGGTTAATTATGAGTGGCATTAGAAGGAGTCGGTGGAACGTGGCACACGTCTAGCGACCCTCAGATACCCTCTAACCCCGCTCCGAAAAGGTGTTCAACGAGCCCATTCAAACAGGTGTTTTCGGCCCTAATAATGGCCCAATGGCCACCAGCTTTAGCAATCTGTAAGATCCCCTAGAATTCTGCTTTTAGGGATTTCCCGATTTCTGGGGCATGCCCCTCCAGGGTTTTATTAACAACTAATTGCAAATGGCGCCGGCGGTCAAATGCCACAAAAACAAAACAAAAACTGTACATTTCAGGGGACTATTTTTTATCGAATTTTCTTTGTTTTTGTTGCTTTTTTCGGACTATTTTTTATCGAATTTTCTCTGGGTTTTTGTTGTTTTTCTCGGACTATTTTTTATCGAATTTTCTCTGGGTTTTTGTTGCTTTTTTCGGACTATTTTTTATGGAATTTTCTCTGGGTTTTTGTTGGTTTTTTCGGACTATTTTTCATCGAATTTCGTCAGGGTTTTTGTTGTTTTTTTCGGACTATTTTTTATCGAATTTTCTCTTTGTTTTTGTTGTTTTTTTCGGACTATTTTTTATCGAGTTTTCTCTGGGTTTTTGTTGTTTTTTCGGACAATTTTTTATGGAATTTTCTCTGGGTTTTTGTTTTTTTTTTTCGGACCATTTTTGTGTGGAATTTTCTCTGGGTTTTTGTTGCTTTTTTCGGACTATTTTTTATGGAATTTTCTCTGGGTTTTTGTTGGTTTTTTCGGACTATTTTTCATCGAATTTCGTCAGGGTTTTTGTTGTTTTTTTCGGACTATTTGTTAACGAACTTTCTCTGGATTTTTGTTGTTTTTTACGGACTATTTTTTATGGAATTTTCTCTTTGTTTTTGTTGTTTTTTTGCGCGCGCTTGTGTGCGTGTGTTTTATGTTAATTTTTGTTATTTAATTTCATGAAAATTGATGATAATTGTTTGCTGAATTAATTGAATATTGTTCATTTTCGTGTGGTCTTTGCAGCAAAAAAAGTGCGGATAGGATTATTATTTATGCATTTGTTGATTCAATTAATGGACTGCTGGCTGGCTCTAACCTCTGACCCCAGTGGAGTGCAGTTGTTTTGCCGCCTTGCCTTTATGGGAAATTCAATGCTGGTCGCCTCGCCAGGCAATTGCAACACCAATTAAAAGCCGTACAAATTAATTGATACCAAGACACACGACACCTGGTCGGATACCCAGTCAAAGGGGGGGAGGGGCTATGGGGGGGGGGGGGATCTGTTGCCAGGGTTTCGGTATCTGCCACCTGCTCGGCTCCATTCATCGGAGAGATGGTAAACATCTTCCATGCGTTGTGGCATTTACTTTGCCAAAGAGTTTCATGTTCATGCCGCCCCCCCCCCACCCCCCCGGGGGAGGGGCTCCATTTTGTTGCTCCTATCATTCGGCTTTCTCGCTTTCTTCCTTCTTCGCAGATTCCATTTCGTTTGCATTTGTTCCGTCGCCCTTTCGTCCTGCCTGCCACTTCTTGTGGCAAGCGTCTGCCATTTATTAAGAGGCAACTATCAGTTTCGCCTGCAACGCTGCCTGCAACGGTGTAAAATACTTTTCCAAAAACTTTTCCCTTAACTAACAGAATGGCAAAGGGTCGGCCAGGGTCATCAGACAGGGGGGGTGGGGGATGGGGGGGTCAGTTTTGTGTCTTATGCTGCAACTTTCGCTTGCATGCACTTTTCGCACACTTTCCACAGTATTCGCTGCTTGCAACAGCCACAGCTACTTGCTACTTGCTGCCGCCGCCGTTTGACGGTCAAAAGTCAACTCCAAGTTGAGTTCACTTCCAGTTGAATTTGTTTGCAATGGGGGCAAGTGGGGGTCAAGGGGCAGCACCAAGCAGCAGCAGCAGCAACCGAGTGGAGTGCTTTCAAGTGGCATGGAGTGTGTTGCACGGTCTTCTGCGAGTGATTCATTACTTTGATTCTTTGACTTCTATTCATTTAAGTTTGTTCTTGTGGCTCTGCCACATTGTCCCACCGACCGACTCCGTTGCATGCCACACTTTCGGCCAGTGTGTGCCTGTGTGCTTCTGCTTTCGTTTTCATTTCCACGCATTTCCCTTGCCCCCCTCCCCCAAAAACGACCAGAAATTCCCAGACAAATTATGACTCAATTTTTTGGGTATTTTTATGTTCCCCCCACCCCCTCCCCACCAAACCCTCCCCAGAAATCTGCACAAAATATGTTTTAATATAAGTTTCAAAGGGGGGCCTGGGGGGGCACAACTTTCGGGGTAGTCTAATAATATTAAGCGTATGGCATAAATATTTAAATTTCATTGTCACTCAGGCCCCTCCCGCCCCTCCCCGCCCCCCCTCCAGCATTCTTTATGCAAATACAGACCCACGCAAAAAAAAAAAAAAAAAAATTTATATGCTTTTGTCATGCCACACAGATAGCGTACCACATGCGGTGGCAGGACCAGCACAGCGGTATACCCTTTGAAAAGTTGGGGGCACCCAAAAAAAAAACCACAAAGGGTATTCCATGTTCGAGTTTTTTTTTTTTGGCTTTGGGGGAAAAACAAAAGGCTTCTTGAGCTCGAAATGAAAACATCAAATGGCTTGTTATGCTGGGGCTCCAGGTGGCACAGTCGCCCAATTGCTGCCACTGCCACTGTCCCTGCCCCTGCCACTGTCCCCTGTCTGGCTGATAACTTGGCAACTCTTCAAACGCTCAAATTATGCCGCCCAGACGCGGACGCCAATGAGGACGACGACCGCCAAATGACGATTTTCGGGTAGGACAAACAAAACCCAGAACCAAAACCAGACCCAGACCCAGACACAAACAAGCCTCGAACACAATTGCCGTGGCACCTCACGTTCCACGCTCCACGCTCCACGTTGCGACATGCCAAAAGATCGAAAGTAGGCAACCATCAACATCAATAGAGGGGGGCGTTGGCACACCCCCACTCTGGCAGTTGTGTGGCAGAGGCAGAGGGGCACCAAATGGCGGCGGCAAAAAGAAATGAACTGAAATAAATTGTACGTTTCCTGAGCAATTTCCATGCCCTGGCAACTGGCTACTGGCCACCGCATGCCACTGCCCGCCTGCCTGCCTCCTGCCACTGCCTGCCTCTTGCCACTGTTCTGCTACTGCTGCCACTGGCAGTGGCATTAAATAAAACGTCAGGCTACAACAATGCTAAAAGTGCCGGCAATCAAATAAATTCAAACGTGACCAAAAATATCCAACATATTCGAGTATTATCCACTCGGCCCGCCCTGCCTGCTGCCTGCTGCCCGCCTCCTGCCCCAAGTGGTTGCATTGTGCAGTTCTCTGCGTCGGGTCATAAATTTCCCCCCCAAGCCCCCCCCCCCCCCCCCCCCCCCCCCCCCCCCCCCCCCCCCCCCCCCCATCACCATCCCCGCACCCACACAGGAATGTCCCCACACATTTGACCAGCGCTTAGGCAACATCATCATCAACAACAATCGGGCGGCGTCTAGACGCAATCGCTGGACGCCAACACCAACACCAACAATACAAATGCCACAGTACCATTGCTACTGCTACTGCTACTGCTACTGCCACATGCCACACAACAACAGCAGCAGCACAAGCGGCAGCAGCAATAGCAGTGTAGGGTGTAATCATAATGGAAATATTACTACTGTTTGGCAGGGCGAAACACGCTGCAAGGGTACTTTCGATACAGGGGCTGGGGCAGGGGGCAGGGGGCAGGGGGCAGGGGGCACGGGGTGCAAGCACAGATGGAAAATATAGAAATTCCAAGGAAATTTGTTGCTCTGATACATCAAATACTGATTATACGTCGCGACCATCAAAAATAGCACAAAAAAGTTGATCGATAAATACCGATAAGAAATTATACTATAATCGGAGAAAATACTTCAATTCTCAATCTCAAAAACTACAGAAAGGGAATCAATAATTTAATAAATAATACTTTGAGGACAAAAAAACTAGAAATTTAAAGGAAACAAATCTACAAAAATTTTAAAGCTACTGAAATGGAATCGATTTTTGATTAAAAATATACTTTGATGTCAATCATACTAGAAATTCATGGAATACAAATACTAAAATGTTCTCGATAACACGAAAATACTAGAAATTCATGGAATACAAATACTAAAATGTTATCGATAACACCGATGACCATTTTAAGCTGGTAAAAATACGAAAAATACTGGAACGGAATCGATAGTTTTGATTTATAATACTTTGGTGACAAAAATACAAATTCATAGGAAAAAAATATCTTTAAAAATTTAAAAATTTCTAAACTACTGAAAGCGAATCGTTTTGTGATTTAAAATATAATTTGACACAAATATTATGGAACACAAATACTAAAAGGCTATCGATAACACCGATGAAAATCTTAAACTCGCAAAAAAAAATAATACAAAACATACCCTTCATCAGAGTCGATAACTCTTTCGATATACTTTGATGACAAAAATACTACAAATTCATAGGACAAAATTTTAAAAAATATTTATGAATTTAGAATCTACTTAAACACCAAAAAAAACTATAGATACTCGTAGAACATAAATACTAAAAGGTTATCGATGGCACCGATAAAAAAAAACCTGGTAAAAATACTCAAATTATTATTATAAATAATACTTTGATGGCAAAAATACTAGAAATTCATAGGAAAAAATTCTACCAAAATTTAAAAACTACTGAAATGCCAAAAATACCAACAAATTCATAGAACATAAATACTAAAAGGTTATCGATAATACCTATAAAAATATGAAACCCCTAAAAATACTCAAATTCTACCACAAAAACTACTGAAACGTAAACGATCACTTTGATAACTGCCACAAATTGATCGATAATATAATAATACTATACTAGAAACATCTCATTTTCATTATTATTATTTATTTAAGTAAAATAATAATATGTTTAAAAATAAAAGATATTTGCGGGATGGTGGAAAAAGGCATAAGGCTTTTAGGGGCCTGGAATACTCAATGAAATTGGGCTTTCGGTGCAGCAGATAAGCCACGCACTTTCCGAGTGGCTGCCACAAAAAGTTGCATCAATTTGAGCAGCAAACAAAAGGCATTGGTTGTGTTCGACTTTTCGAGTAATTCATTATTTAAATCTGGAAAAATGTAATTAACCATCAATATGCCATTGACAACACGGCTGTTTTTTGTGCGAATTTTTTGTCGCCCTTAAAAAGGGAAATCAATATGGATTTTTTTCGCCACCGTCAAAGCGGAAATCTATGGCTATTTTTTTTGGCAGCAGAGAAGCGATTGACACTAAATAAAGAGTAAAGCAACAGACATTTGGGCAACAAAATCAGGTAAAAGGTTGACCCCCCCCGCCCCACCCACCATGGGAGAGAGATGGGTTTATTAACAAGCAATTTGTTTTTTGGGTTCCATCTGTGGCAGGGATAAAACTAAAAGATAAACTGAGCGGCAGCTTGCATTTTAATTGAATAAAATAATATTTACCCAGCTAATGGCTTCACTGGTGGCACTGCAGCAGCCTAGCAGCCTAGCAGGAGCCTTACAACCTTGCAACTAGAGCAACAGCTTTTCGACAATTACCGCTTCAAATCTGTGATTCATTCCGTGCCGGCACTCGCTCTGTGCGGCTTTATCTTTTACAATAATACCAACACACTGATGGGAGAGGAGACAATCCACAGGACCCCAGAGGAGTCCCTTTGGCAGGGCCAGCAGGACAGCAGGACAGCAGTCCACGACCGCAGGAGCCACAGACCCCAAAAACCGTACGAACCCGTGCTGTGGGTGGGTGTGGCGGCGCCCATCGTTTCACCCGATAAAACGACGGATTAAACGCTAAAAGCAAGGATTTAATCTCTATAAATGTCATTCCACAGACACAACTTAAGCAGCAGCAGCAGCAGCAAGCCCTGTGGCAGACACGGCAAGCTTTTGTTGCAAGCGGGGCAACAAGGAGTGGTGACAGTGGCAGTGGCAGGTGCCGCCTCTTGGCTGTCAGCAAATTATATTTTGTATCTATGATAAAAATCATTTAATGACAAGACGCGCGGCGCCACAATTAAGGCATTTAATTTAAATGAGATTAATCATAATTACTAGGCGGCAACCAAAGGCGAGAAGGGAGAGAGAGATGAGAGAAGAGAGAGTGGAGAGTGGAGAGAGAGTGGCGAAAGGAGCAGAGAGAGTGGATAGAGAGTGGAGGCAAGTGGCTTTTGATTCTTGACTTGTTTTTATGGCACTTCTTTACTCCTCTCTGGGCTGTGGCTGTGGTCAGGGCTGTTAGGGTGTGGCATGAACTGCCACTGGCACTGATTGACATTTGCTGCTTCTGATGCTGGTGCTGCTGCTTCTGGTGCTGCTGCTGCGGCATGCCTCATGTGTGTGTGGCACTTGATATTTGCTTCGAGAGTGTAGCCGAGAGTTAATTTAAACACGAAGCCACACGGCAAATTAACCTAATGCCAGCTCCGCGGCTCATGGTTTCTGCATTAAATGGAAGCAGCAGGCACTAGCAAGTGCCATGTGGCATGTGGCATGTGGCAGGTCCTGTACTCTAACGACACACGGTGAAAAAGGAGTCCAGCAGGGCTTCTCACAGGTCCCCCATATCAAAGTACATGATTATAAGGCGAATGGTGTTTATTTGTTGGAAAAATCCCAATCGATTGGCTAAAATACCATTAAAATACAAAATTATAGAATTTTATAGAAAAACTTATACGAAAAAATATAGATCCTCGATAAAAACCAAAAAATATCGATAAGATCGATAAAAATACTAAAAAGTCATAGATCTTGGTAACAACAACTAAAATACTTTTCATGATTTATCGATATTTCGATAGAAAAAAAAACCATGATCAAAAATACTACAAATTTATCGCTGGTATCAGCTTCTATGATTTTATCGATCACTACAGCTTAAAAATACTATAATTTTATAGAAAAACTTATACGAAAAAGTTGAAATCTTTGATAAAAACCAAAAAATATCGATAAGATCGATAAATCTTAGAACCTCAAAAACTACAATAATTTTGATGATTTATCGATATTTCGATAGAACAAAAAACAATGATAAAAAATACTAAAAAGTCAACAATCTTTAAAAAAAATACAGATAATACGATAAAAATAAAAACCTAAAGAAATGAAACTAAAAAAAAAAATATTAAATTTAAAAACCTAAACCTAAATAGAGATTACTTAAGAGTCATTTATACTTAAAAAAAAAAATCTATAAAAAGTGTTATGAAAGAAAAGAAAAAAACCTTTTATGGAAGAATAACCTTTGATAACCCCATAAATAACTGAAACGTAAAGAAAACTTTGGATATAAAATACTAGAAACTCTTCAATCGTTCAATAAATGGTAAATCCCATCAGTAGCGACTACCTTTTGGGTCTAAAGAAGCTCGATTTTTGATTTTCTCAAAGAAAACAGCGTACAAATGGAGTATACCATGAGAAAGCTGCACCGAAACTATGTTTGTTTCAATGAAACTGCCCTGAAACTGATGCACTGTGGCCCCTCCACTGATTGGCGTGGTGCCTTTAAGCCCGGCACTGAGCCCTTGATGTGTTAGGGTATGCCACATTCAACCTGTCTTGAGCAGCCCTGTGGCTGCTGCTGCTGCTGCTGCTGTTTCTGTTCTTGTCGTTTTTTGCTGCTGCTGCGAATGCAATTTATGAAAAATAATTTAAATATCAAAAGGCTTTCGTTTTAATTACGCGCAAGACAAAAGGCAAATTCCAAAACCAAAAAGGAAACGTCAGTTGTCAGTAGAGTACAGTGCGCATATCCATTCTCAGTTCCCAGCCGTTTTCTGGCATCACTGCTGCTGCTTTAATGGCAGACGACGACGACGACGACGACGACGACGACGCCATTTCCATGCCCGTTGCGTTTAAATAATTAATTAAGATTGATGCAGACTCATTTGTCTTTTGCTGCGTTGCCAAGGACGAGGCTTCTGCCCACCCTGCCCCCCCCACCCAACCCGACCAGGATGTGCTTTGCATTCTGCTTTTCAATTTATGTATTTTGTTGCCGCCGTCGCTGTTGTTCCTCCTCCGTTGTATATCGAAAGATTTTGCATTAGTTTGCATTAAAATTTCACTTTGTTGTTGGCCCCAAAAAGGAGGCAACGACAGCAACAGCAACAGCAGCCCCCGCGCCATAAATTTGCCTCTTTTGCCCCACAGACAAAGTTGCATTTGGCTGTAATTACAATGTAATGCTCGGATCCGGACCATTGCACTTGCACTGGGGGCTGGAGGCTGGGACTGGGGCTGGCTGTGGGTGTGGCTGTGGGTGTGGGGCTTGTGAGGGGCCTGGGATTTTGCTTGGTAAGCACGCATGCAGCGAGAAAGAGAGTCGCCTGTGCTGCCTGCCAAATCGGCGGATTACAATGCAGAAATCGGTTTATAAACAAGTGGCGGCGGCGGCGGCGGCGGCGGCAGATCAGATCCAATGGAGATACTCGTAAAAAATAATTGCAATTGCCTGGAAACTGTACGGGGGAAACGGATGGGCAGAACGGAAAGTCAATGGTGAGCCCAACCAACCAAAAAGGGCATCTCTGAACAGCTGAAGCCCAAAAGAAGAGTAAAAAATCCCGTCATTACCAATAGATCCCCTTATTTGTTCCGTCTAAAAACTCTTCGAAAAGATATCATGGTAAAAATACTACACAAGTATTAATAGTTCTTTAAAAAATACTAGCAAGTTATGGACAATACATACTATTAAAAATTTTAGAGATTCGAAAAAAATACTTTCGTTATTAAAAGTATTAAAGTATCCTTAAAACTACTGGAATGGCATTAATAGCATTATATTGTACTCGACAATTGTCGGTAATTTGATCAAAATACTAGAACCCCACAAATATTTATATAAAATACAAAAAAAGAAACAATAATTCGATAAAAAAAATAAATAGATATAAAAAAAAAAATAATAATATAAAAATGACTAGTTAAAAAATATATAAAAAAAATTATTCTAGTTAAAAAAATACTACGACACCATTAAAAGCATCGTATAGTGCGTATAGTACCAAATTTGTCGCTAATTTGATAAAAAATTCTATAACCCTACAGACATTTCTACAATACCAAAAAATCAGTAAAAAATTCGATAAAAATCGAAAATATAATGTAAAATAAAAATAAAATATAAAAAAATACTCTAGTTAAACAAATACTAAAAAATCATTAAAAGCATCGTATAGTACTCCAAAATGTTCGCTAATTTCGTAAAAAAAATTCTAGAACATTACAAATTTCTATAAAATACCAAACAAAATCATCACTAATTCAGTAAACAAAAAAATTAATAAAAAAAACTCTGGACAAAAAAATACTAAAAAGTCATAAATAGCACCGGATAGTAGTCTAATAATGTTCGGCAATTTGATTAAAATACTAGAACATTCCAAAAATGTCTATAAAATAGCAATAGTTCATTAATAATTCGATAAAGACCAAAACTTAAACAAAAACTATAAATAGTCATTAATGTGCTGAAAAGTCTTATATATGTATATATGTATATACTAGATAGTAATTTTTGCTTTACAAAATTCCTAGAAAAATAAAAATATAAAAACAAAAATTCAAAACCTCAAAAAGTAATCGTCTTTCGTAAAACACTCATACTATTTGACTGATAAAACCAAATGGTTTGCGATATCATAAAATACTTAATTCTTTTGGTTTTTTGTTGAGAAAATATGGAAAATGGATCTACCCGTGATATTTGTGTAAAAATGAACACTTTTTACTGCATTTCAGTCGGGGGCGTCGCAAATGGAGTTTCCATCTCTTTGTAAATATTGTTGTCGGGTCTCTGGATAATTGGAATGCAACCGCGTTTTACTTTTACATGCATTGTACTTTATGGGCCGTGAGGACTAGCTTCTTGATTCGTTTTTTCTGGTTTTTTCGCCATGAATTTTATTTATTTAAATAATCCCATTTGGTGTCCGGTGGCACTGGCAAGTGGCATGTGGCAGTGGCAGTGGCGTATCAAAATTTAAATTTAAATAATAATTAGTGGCGCGAAAATCGCTTTCGATGGTGGAAAATTGCCAAATAGCCCACAAATAATGGCAAATAAAAGCATAAAATTAAAAAAACAAAAGCCGCCCCCACCCCCCCACGCCACCCCCCCACTGGGTCCTGCCGATACTGTTTCTCCTGTTACTAATGAAAACGAAATTAATTAATTTAAAACAACAATTGGCCGAATGGCCATGGTCATTACGTGGCGGGGCAGACACTAGCCCCGGTCCCCCCCCCCCTCCTTTCCCACGCGCGCACACACGTCGTATACGCAATTTCCAGTAGCCATAGCCTCCGGCCAGACAGTCCGGCCTGCCTCTCCCTCTCCCTCTCACTCTTCTTCAGATATCTGCATGCACATATTGCCACCGATTGAATACGCCCACACTTTGAGACTTAGGGTCCCGGGCGGGGGCGGTGGCGGGGGCGGTACGGACTGTAGTCTGTCATGCATATGTAATTATTTCATAGCAGAGGCAAAACGATTCGCAGGGCAAATGTTTGTCGCGTGTAAACAAGCTTTGAGAGAGAGCCCCACTCTGGGGGGGGGATACACATCTCCTGGCACTGCCACTACTCTCACCCATTGCCACGCCCCATTGCTGCAACATCGGCTTATATTAAAAAAAACTGGCAACAAATTTATATACTCTCAAGAACGAATCTGTGGATACCCTGTGCAGATCCTTCGTTTTTCAGGCAAAAAATTTCTAGAAATTCGTCTAAAATACTAAAAATCATCTAAGTGGAATCTATATTTCGATAACCAGTACAAATTTATCGATAACTTGATCGAAAATACTTCAAATAAGAAAAATACATGCAAAAAATACTAGATAGTCGTGGGGTATGCCAAAAAAATACTAAAATTTATTAAAATTTAAAATAAAAATTCATCTAAAATACTAGATATCATCTAAGTGGAATCTATATTTCGATAACCACTACAAATTTATCGATAACTTGATCAAAAATACTTCAACTAAGAAAAATACATGAAAAAATACTAGATAATCGTGGGGTATGCCAAAAAAATACTAAAATGTATTACAATTTAAAATAAAAATTCATCAAAAATACTAGATATCATCTAAGTGGAATCTGTATTTCAATAACCACTACAAAATTATCGATATCTTGATCAAAAATACTTCAACTAAGAAAAATACATGCAAAAAATACTAGATAATGGTGGGGTATGCCAAAAAATACTACAATTTATTAAAATACTGCACTAAAATGCTAAGAAATCACCAATCTTTGTATATAACCATTATAAAGTTATCGATCTATTAAAAAATACTAGAAAAACGACTTTCATTCAAAACCCTTTCGACGATCATTCCTCCAGGACCCCTCCCCCCTTCTTTATGGTATACTTTTTCCTTCGCAAACAGCTTGACACAATCATCATAGCCCTCGCGGTAGGGACAGGGAAGTCTCTCTAGCAAAAGTTGGGCAAACACAGAGCGCTGGAGCAGAGGCAAAAAATTGTTGCATATTTTTTCGGGTGGCACCGGCGCCCAGGCACACCCGATGGCAGGTAAAAGACCAAAAGACCACGTACTTAGCCTGATTTACACGTTGCCATGGGGAGGCAGCTATCCGAAAAAAGGGGGCATGGGCAGGCGGCATGAGCAGGAGTCAAATTTGCATCACAAATGTGTCTTTTTCAGGTTGCTTGACTTTGCATAACCCCTTTCGCTCTTTCTCTGTGTGTGGGATACACTGAGTGGCACCGTGGCAGGGTGGGCAGGGTGGCAGGGTGGGCAGGGTGGCACCGTGGCCAGGGCAGCAGAAGGGATGACTTCATTTCATATTTTTCTCGGGCAACATTTGCGTAACGATTTGCATTACAAAGACTTGTACTTTTAGCCGTAGCCCCTCCAGGCCTCCCCCCCTCCCGCACCGTACACGAGTGTCTAATGGGAAGACGACCCTACACTGTCCGCCCCGCACTTGTTTCCTTCCCCCCCCCCCCCCCCACTCACCCTGCTAATTAACAAACATTCTGCCTCGTTAAAAGATTTGCTTTCTTTCGGCTAAAACGTTTTACGGCAAACATATTTATTCGATGAAAACAATATTTTTGTGAGAATAATTCTTTTCATATTGCATTCCGTTTCAATTCGATTCGATACGAATGAGGAGGCAGCAATCCTTTGATTTGTTTTGATATTTGGGTATTTGTTTTCTGTTTGGATTGGTTTGTTGTTTACTAAATTTGTTTGCCATTTGTAAAATGAATTGCAAATGCAACACACACACACAAAAAAGAAAAAAAAAAAAGACATTCAGTATGAAAATATAGGGGATATTGGAGAACAAAGGCCGGCTCGGACTTGAAAGTGATTTATTGGAATGCATATTGCATATTGATATTGCACAAATTGCAATCAAATGCGAATGCCAGCCCAGAAATGAACCCCAAAAATATAGCACATACAGTGCATACAGTATGTATGTGTGTGTACGTGTGTGCAAGATGAGCCAATAAAAGTTGTAAACATACCTTCGCACTTGGGCTGTTTGTTGTCTTCCAACGAAATCTGAAAAAGAGAAATGCCATCATTCGAATTGGTTCCAAACAAAAAAAAAAATAAATATCTGCCGGATTTCCGGTATTGGCTTCTCTAATTTTCTATAACCAAAACTATTTTTGTAATTTGTGAGATGTGCAATGAAATTTGGGATATTTAATTATTAAAAAAAAACACTGCACTGGCGAATGGCCGGCCAATGTTTTGTGTCAGGCTTCAAATATTCATGGAAATACATGGACTGCTTTGTGTTGGGCCCTGCTTGGGCAATGCACTGCTTCATTAATCCAGTACATGTCTAATCAGTCGCCGACTGTACTTCTAATTGCTGTCCAAATTATGCAAAGTATTATATTTGTGCATGGACTCTGGGGTCTGTCTCCTGTCTCCTGTCTCCTGTCACTCCTCCCTATCCCCACACACACACACACACACACACACATACGTGTCATTTGTTTAGACGGTGTCCAATCGTCTATGAATCGTATTCGTATATTTTCCAATATGGCGTCGGCTAGCTGAATGTTTGCCAAAATTACGCTGGACCCCGACCCCTTGCCCACTTTGGGGGGAGGTTGGGGGGGGTGGCATGGCAAGTGGATCAATAAGTGGGTGCTTATCGTATGTATTACACAAATACTTTTGTATATTTTTCACGATTGACCCTAAAAAAAAACCTCTCTCTCTCTCTCTTTGTATTGGAGAGAGGGAGGGGTGTGGACTGTGTGTACAGGTGTTTGACATTCGACATTCCAATTGCAGCTGCATTTGACCTGTAAAATTGACCTATTCCCACTCCTCTACGAATCTCTTAAATATTGTTATTACCATCGAACCCAACAAATTCCATTTCATGTCATTTCCAATTGTTTTTCTCTCTCTAGGATTTTTCCAAAAACAGCAAAAACCTTGTAGAACATGCTTATGGGGGGGGGGGTGGGGGGTTCATGTATTGTAGTTGGTATATTTTTCATTTGATGTATTACGTTTTTAATTGCCATAAAGCATTTTCATGTTGCTAAAAGCCCCTGTCCTCAATCTTTGCCACACCTTCCGACTGCTACGCCTTCAGATACAATAGATACCGGACACAGATACATATGTATCTGTATGTTTATGCATTGTGAACATGCAAGACTAATGGCTGCAGAAGCAAATTGCAAACTGCGGGGCCATCTCTGGAGGGCCATAAAGTTGATTGGGAGACCATAATGTTGTCATCGCAGTTGATTAACTTCATTAACATTAGTAATAGTGTGTCCTCATAATCGTATTAACTAATATTGATTGACTATTGACTCATCCACGCATCCGCAGAGAAGTGGGGGGGGGGGGGGGAGCGGGTGGAAAAGTGAACCCATAGGCATGTAATTTTCCTCTAACAATAAGTACGAATGTTTACAAGCCATAAAACTACTACATGCTACATGTCTGTGTGTCTGTGTGTGTGTGCGTGTGTGTGTGCGTGTGTGTGTGTGCAGGCAGCACTCATAATGATATATAGACCGCAAATGCGGCACACATTCACAGCACGGAGGACATGGGGGCCACACAAAAGCTTTAATTGTTATTTTAATGATAAAAATGGAGACAAATTACATTCCCCCCCCCCCCTTTCGCAACGAAAAATATGCCACTGGGCGAACGGTAGGAACTGCGGATGTGTGGAGCCCTGGGGGCCATAACAATGCCCGAAGCAACAGCCATAAAAACTAATAACAAACAATAGCAACAGTTCATTATGACCCACTGAATGGGGGGAGAGGAGGGGGGACATTAGGCCCCATTTTGGTACCGCATTTTGCCAGCCGAATGGAGTGGATTGGATTGGAGCTTAGGTCCTTCTCCCCACTGTCTGTGTGTGTGTGTGTGTGTGGGTGTGGGGGGGGGTCTCAGCTGGGAGGAGACAAACGTAACCGTAAACGTTGTCTACCTACAAATCGACTCATTCAGCAGATTTATCGGTTTGCATTAGTCGGCCAAAGGAAATCGATAAAGTGCGGGGGACGGGGATTAATGGAGAGGCCATGGCATAGTAGGGAAGGGTTTTTTGGGAGTGGGACACCGTTAAAGGATTGCTTAAAGCGGGTTACCAATCGCAGGAGAGTGGAAAAATGGTAAGAGTCCTCTGGGTTTTAGTTTTTGCGGTGGGAACGGATAGAAATTCCAAGCCAAGTGGGAACAGTTTTTCTAGGTACAGCTTTTCTGGGGAGATCTTTGTGTAGGAGTATTATTTAAAGTGGGAACAGTTGAGGTGGGAACAGTTGTAGTGGGAACAGGTTTAAGGTGAACAGCTTTGGTGGGAAAAGCTGTGGGAACAGTTGTAATAGAAACACATCTAGTGGGAACAGTTCTAGTGGGAACAGTTTTTCTTGGAACAGTCTAAAAATAGTATGAAAATAAAGCCCTCCTTTGCCAACATTTCCACGTATTTCGCATCGACACACGAGAAGGCGTTCTGGACCCGTGGGCGTGGCACGGTGTTGCATGTCAACCAGCCATTGGACAAAATCAAAATAGAATAATTTAAGTTTTAATTGGCAACGAGACTGAAAGTTCACGTTCACGTTCTTGTTGCACGGAAAATGCACGGCGAAATGTCTTGCCCAAAAATAGAACTCCGACCCCCAAGGAGGGAGGGGGGGGGGGGGGGGGGGGGGGGGGGGGGGGGGGGGGGGGGAGGGAGGTACAGAGCACAACTTGTGGCTAAGAAGAACATCTCTGTCTCTTGATCCTTTCACTTTAAAAACTAGTTCTCGTTTTCAGTCAAGAGTCTAGAGTCTAGAGTCTAGAGTCCAGGGACCAGAGGCCTCCTTCACCGGAAGAATCGTTGGCCATAAATTTGTTGGCCCAAATGGGAAGCAGGTCCCTGGTACCCGGTCTCCTGGCACTTACGAATTCATTTCAGTGGCGCACTTTATCACCGAAAAACTCACGATATGCGGGAGGATGGATGGTTCCATGGTTTGTTCGAGAATGGAGGGGGGGGGATGCCCGAAAAAATTGAATAAAAATGCACTGCAGCGTGCAGCGAGAGAGAGAGCGAGAGAGAGAGAGAATCTCTCTCTGTGTGCATTTCAAGTGCATATTTTGTTTGATAAATTGTTTGCCACGTTCCCAGTCGAAACAAAAAGCGAAAGGGGGGATACCGTTACCGGCACCGTTCCCCACTTTTGCTCCCAGAAATGGGCGCCCGGGGAGACACAAATATGGCAGCGGGTGAGGCACCATAGCATGGCAAAGTGTATAAACGTGCGGGACTCCGTAGGGACATCCGAGATCCCCCTCCGCCTAGCTCCAATGCAAAGTAAAAGTCGGTTGGGTCCCGGAGGCGGTAAACAACCTGGCAACGACGACGACGACTGCGAAATATGAAAGTGTTAAATGGCCAAGGGAGCAGAGTCCTGTGGTGCTGCCTGGCGACCAGCCTTTTAGCCCTGGATCCCTCGTAAGCTCCTCAGCCCATACACACACACACCGAGCTACCATGATTATGTGCCTGTGTGTGTGTGTGTGTGTGTATATTGGGGGTGAGCTCATATGTATCTTTGACTGGTGTCTATGGCGCCTTTTGATATTTTGTTGACAGAATTAGGTCATTGCCTGCGAGCGCCCTCCCGGGCCCATGGCCCTACCGCAGATTAACATGCAAAGCAGTCTTAGGGCCAACCAGAAAAACACAACATACAACACAAATGGAAGGAAATTTCGACTCCAGGGATACCCTCCCTACAGCTCTGGGATATTCAGCTCTTGGAATAAAAATGCATATGTAATGCCCAAAAGAGAGAACGGCAGACCTTTTGGCACTGGCAAAGCTGCTAGATCGCTCTGCTGCTAAAGCTGACGCTGACGCTGGCTTTGCTGCTGGGCGCAGTCGTGGGCGTCGACTCGTCACTTTCATTGCAGTCGATCCGCTGCCGCTGCGCTGCTCTTTGGCAAGATCTCTCTCGTGCACTTTGCTGCGTCGGCTTCGTGGACATATGCGGGCCTGCTTCGTGGACGTTCGTGAGCTTGGCTTCGTGGACGTGTCTGAGATTGCCTTCGGTGCAGTCAGTCTCCCTCTCTCTATATTCTTTTCTCCCCCCGTGCTGGTGTTGCCGACGACTGCGGTAATTAATTCATCTGCGTCTGTCCTCTGCCGCTGCGCTGCGCTGCTCTTTGCCAAGATCTCTCTCGTGCACTTTGTTTCTCTTTTCGCTGCTTTGGCTTCGTGGACGTACATATGTGGGCTTCGTTTTCGTGGACGTTTGTGAGCTCGACTTCGTGGATGTGTCTGCGCTTGCCTTCGGTGCAGTCAGTCTCCCTCACCTCTCTCTATATTCTTTTCTCCCACCGTGCTAGTGCTGCCGACGACTGCGGTAATTAATTGTTCTGCGTCTGTCCTCTGCCGGCCGCTGCGCTGTTCTTTGGCAAAATCTCTCTCTCTCTCTTCGTGGACATGTCTGAGCTTGTTTTCGGTGCAGTCAGTCTCTCGTTATCTACACTCCTTTCGACCTCTGCTATCGATCGCCAAGGCTTCCCGCTGTCCTATACGCCCACACACGAATACAGTATGCCCTAGAACTCTATGAACAACCAGGTAGGGTGCCGGCACAAAATCCCATCCAGTTTCAAAGCCATGGAAACTGGCAAAAGCTTATTTCGTGGGTAGCAAGGTGGAGGGAGGGGGCCAAGGGGATTACATTTATTTACAGCAACATTTTTTTCATAAAATTCTTTTGTGTGGAGGAGCCATCGGAGCATCAGAGCATCCAGAGTCTGTCCATGAATGTTTTCTGAATGTTTAAATGAATGTCAAACCAGAACAAACCTCAGAACAAATCTGTGTGTGGATCCATGAATTTTAATTGCAACAAACTCTCTGGAGAACCTGCCGCACACACACACACACACACACACACACACACACACATGTCCAACCCCTTGGAAATTAGCCATAAACCGCATGGGCCACAATTACTATATGGGCCAACCAAATATTTGGAGTGTCCTCTTGGCCACACACATTTCCAGCCACATCCTCCTACCTCCCCCCCCCCCCCCCCCCCCCCCCCCCCCCCACCCGCTGCTGCATGCAGATGTAAAAATATTGTGGCAAAACTGTATGTTGTCAATTTGTGCTTGGGATTTTTCCTAAACAGCAAACCAGCAGGAGGAGAAGAGCTGCTGCTGCATATCAAAATATTTGTGGGGATGAGATACTGTGACAGCTGTCCCGGTCCCTGCAGCAGCCAGAGAGTGGCAAAACTTTATGAGGCTCCGGCCCAAAACGGGAATTAGGTCAGACAGTGAAGAGCAGGCGGCAGGCGGCAGGCGGCAGGCGGCAGGCGGCGGAAGGCGGCAATAGGAGTGGCAGAAGGGTGGCCAGTAGCTGTAGCAGGGCGTGTCGGTTCCAGACTGAGGTTTTCTCCTTTTAATGAGACGCATTTCATAATCAGCGCCATTCCATGATGGGGGGGGGGGAGGGGGCGGGCCATCCTTCTGCAATTGACGCCCGTCATCGTCATCCGGCTCGTATTTCCGTGTTCCATGCCATAAATTCACACATGCCACACACGCCACGGCGTCGGGGGTACTTGAAGCTGCAACTCGAGCGCTGCAGCAGTGGGATGTCGCTAACAGCAGCCCGCGTGTATCTCTCTGTGTGTGTGTGTGTGTGTGTGTGTGTGTGTGTGAGCCGTGTCATATTAGTAATGTGTGTTGCATGCCTACTCTGTGTGGCCTCCTCTGTTGCTGCTACTGCTGCTGTGCCATGGAGTGTTGCATTTCAAGTTGCAGCAACGGCAGTAGGAAAAAAAAAAACCCCGTCAGCTTCAACAAGCCAGACTGTTGACTTCATTTGTTACGATTGCTTTGACAATGTTGCTGCATCATTGGATGCCCATTTGTGGCACAGAGACACACTCGAAGAGGGAGGGAGAATCGATTCCGCCGCCCCCTTCGTGTATTGCGGATTTTGTATTTTTCCAGTGCCCTGAGATTTGCAAACAAAGAGTGCGGAAAATGCCTTGGAAAATTGCTTTTCTTAAGAAGAGTTTCCTGCAACATTTTGTTGCATGACCTCTGAACTCCTCAATTACTTAATTTATTGTTAATTTTTACACTGCCCCGAGACCACCCCCCTCCCGCCCCCCAAAAGAGAACGGAAGGACTGGCTCTGTAATTTGTCCAAATTGAATATTACGCATACGCCCCGTTAAACCAATCAAATGACACTTAAAACCCCCGCAATAGGGCCAACAAAAGCGCTAAACAGCGCCTAATCAGACCCAAACACACACACACACACACAGCCACTCGAGCAAACACAAATACAAACACAAAGGGGGAGCAGGGACGGGGGCAAGGGCAAGGGCTGGGCCACAAAAGGGAAAACACTTTCAATGCGCCTTCGATGCCTGCCAAAGGCATTCTCTCGAAGGCGCTGCGGCATCGGCTACTACCTGGAGGCGCATTATCCACTCTATTAACGCGATTAGTTACACAAATACAAAGGCAACAAAGGCAGCACACATAGACACCGAGGCAGAGAGGCAAAGAGGCAGAGAGGCGCCGAGGGGGGAGACACACGCATGGGCCGGAAGTAGGAAATGGCAAAGGGAAACAAAACAAACCCCACTTGGAGGGGGGTAAATCCCCCTCTCTCCCCCTCCCCCTCTCTCTCTCTTTCTCTGGGATAACTGGTTTGTCCGACCGACGCCTTAAGGGCGAACTTACTTAGCAAATAAACATTGATTAATTTGTTGACAATCCCACCACACGCACACACGCACACACTGGCAGATACATTCGTATCTGTAGCTGTAGCTGTATCTGTAGTGCTTGTGCGGCCATTGAGTAATGGCAAATGCCTCATTCAACGCATACCAAATGGAAAGCCACAGCAGGCATTCGAGAGGCGGATGCCAGCAGACCCTCGATAAACTTCAATAAATGTTAAAAGGTTATGTATGCGTGAGCTCCAGGCCCCCCATCATCACCCCCGTCCCCGCCGCAGCAGCTTTGACTTAATGGATTCCCTCGCATCGGAGGCACATAAATCTTTGGAATCCAAAAAGGAACTTTTCCTCTTTTTTCGCCACCCATTGACAGGTGTCAAAGGGGGGTTGGGGATTATGCTGATCAACAGTTTGCCTCTTTGACAATTATGGCTCCCCCCCTCCCCCACCTCCCTCCTCCCCCACCCCCTCTCTCACTCTGTCTTTGTCTGGCTTTCGTTTGGTCAACTGGCTGTCTGATTTGTGGCAAAGGGATTACATGCAACAAGGGTGTGTGCCCTGCCACATCTATCACTGGACTCTGTGTGTCTGTGTGTGTGTGTGTGCTTTTGATTGAGGGATTTGTCACACAGAAAAGTATTTGAATTATACGAAAATTAGATGCAAAAAAAAAACACAAAAAAAAACTGTTGCCTTGAAGTGTATTTTGATGTGTATCTTTGTATCTTTTGTGTCTGTGTGTTGGCTGTGTAGTTCATTTGTTAATGGAAGCCAGCCTCAAAGTGGCACGAGTATTTCAATGCCACTTTTATGGAAAATATCTGGGGCTGGGGGCGGGGTGTCTGGGGGGCTGCAGCACCGCAAAACCACCCACATTCGGAAAGCAATTTAAATGCTCATTACGGGCTTTAAGCAGCAGCGGAAATTAATTGAATTGCCGTTTTTCCAACCGCAGATACACACACACACACACACACACACAGACACACACACAGACACAGAGACATTCCCATTCGAAGGCATTCGGTGGAGGCCAAGCCGCAGAGCCGCAACCGATACGACACTTGAACAAATACACAACAGACGAACAGACGAAGCCTGTGGCAGGCGGCAACAAAGGGGGTGGCATGCGGCATGCGGCATGCGGCATGCGGCATGGGGCATGGAGCGCTTAGCTTAAGCAGCAAAAGGAACAACAATCGCATCGATTACTCTACTTATTTCATTAAGCAAAAGTTTTCTGTGCAAATGCAAATTAAAGCAAAAACAAAACAAAAGAAGGCAAGGGAACGGAACGGAAGGGAAGGGCGGGGGTGCTCTGATTTGATGGGAAACGAAGCATTGGATACCCTACAAATAGGCATCGGTGCCATGTCGGATATCCTCATGTTATTCTCAGTGTATTTTGGGCTGTTTGCTGCTCAAGGATTCGCTACCTTTTGTTCGCCTGTCCCATGGCTGGGTATGTGCTAGAGAGAGATAGAGCGGAGAGAGAGAGATAGAGCGAAGAGAGAGAGAAACAACTCGCTCTCAGGGGATCAAAGGAGACGAGACTGGAAGAGCACTTGCCACACCATTATTACGCGGAGTAAACCGCTGTCTAAATAAATAAAAATATAATATATAAATAAAAATATAATATATAAATAAAAAAATAATATTTAAATAAAAATATAATATATAAATATAAATATAATATATAAATAAAACTATAAAATATATATATAAATATATGTATAAAAAAAAGAAAATCAAAATAAAAATATGATTTGGCAATCTTAGAAAAATTTAATGGAAAAAATGAAAATACCACTTTTTAATAAAAATGAGAGTCTAATTTTTTTAATTTCAATTAAGTAAACTATACATATATATAATTTTCATTTGAAAAGAGTAACTTTTATTTTTAGAATCAAAAATAAAAGTTAAATTTAATAATAATTAAAATATTAAAATATATGTACATATACATATGTATAAATATATATATATATTTTTTTTTTATGGGGATATTTATTAGTAATAATACAATATATAATATAATAGTCAAAGATCTGAAAAAATTATGATTATTTAAAAAAAAAATTTTAAAAATGCGTGTTATTAAGGTCGGAGAATTTCCTCCTACAAATTTTTCGACCTTAATAACACGCATTTTTTTTATTTTATTTTTTTTTAATTGGTTCAAATATGTGTTCAGGTGTCTAAGGTTTTTTTTTGTGTAATTTTTATTTGAATATAAAATATTATCACAGAAAGAAAACAAAAACAAAATTGTGTTATTTCTCATTTTTATTAACAAAAAATTTTTTAACATTTTTTGTTATGAATTTTTTAATACAAAATTGGGAAATAATTGTTAGATTGCGATTTGTATTCTAAGTCTATAACAGTTACGGTCCCTGTTTTATGGTTATTCCTCCAGCAGCGCCCGGAACGGAGTCCGTGAAGGAGTCCGTGAAGCCGTATATCCTCGAAATCGAGGTTCATTCCATCATGCCCGTCATTCACGAAACAAGCACAACAAAGACACAGCGACAGACAAAGGCACAGAGCCACAGAAAGAGACGGGGAGAAAAGCGGAGGAGCACTCAATACACTCGCACACTAACACTCACACACACATTCACACTCGAACTATTCACGAATTGATCCGCTTAGCGTTGATTGCTTGAATTTCATTTAAGGCACACGAAAATATCCACGAGAAAGGGCCATTCCGATTCTCCCTGGGGAGGGCTGCCGTTTGTTTGATGTGTCCGAAATGGAATTAACCCATTGGAGCCTGTAACTGTAACTGTTACTCAAGCAAGGGGGGGGGGCCCTGCCCCATGGCCCCTTGGCCCCTTGCACCCTGTCCACGCCTTCGAATAACCCATCAATAAAACGAATCAAGCGAACATTTAAACAACTTTGGAGCATTGGACTGCAATTCAGGGTGCCCCATGCCACATGCCACATACCACACGGCACATGGCACTCAATTACACCCAGGAAGGAGCGTTGCTGCAGCCTCAATGATCTCTAGTTCCAAGGCAGAACCTCCTCCAATAGGAAGCCTTAATTTATGTACACAAAACCCTAGCCGCCCCACCCCGCCGCGCCACCGCCCCGCACAAACATCGAACACTCGACGACGACAACTGCGATAAATTTAAATACTCATATCCTGTCAGGGAGCGGACCCCCCTCTTCCCCTCCCTCCCCCGCAACCAGTTCACACTCCCTATAGACCTCATTCTCTCTCTCTCTCTCTCTCGCGCGCGCGCGCGCGCCTCTGAAGATGCAAACGCCATTCGCCATCCTTCTGGTTGGTGGCTCAAAGTGGAAATTACTTTGGGAAAACCACTTGAAACGCTGCGCTGCGTTGCGTTTATTTAATGGCCTCGGATCCTGCCACTCCCCCGCCCACAGCCACTCCCCCGCCCACTCCCAATGCCGTTGACTTTGGGCCACAGCCTCGACCTCGGCCTGACTCTGGCTCTGGCTCTGGTCAGCCATCATCAGTTTCGTCGTTTGGCCAAAAATCTTTCCGCTTTTCGCTGGGCGTTGGTTAAATATTTGATCGCTGCGGCATGGGGCAAGGAGGCAGGCAGCAGACAGCAGCCTTTCGGGTGATTCAGGTTTATTTGGTCGCCTTTGATAACCAATTAAAAGCAGCATCACAGTCGGATGCCGCCTGAACACCCTTTGACACTTTCAGAGGTAGAAGGTAGAGGCAGGAGCGGCAGCAGGAGGGACAGCAGTAGCGGCAGCAGGAGGGGCACTATCGGGTGGCAAGAGGCAGTGTGCTGCCAGCAGAGATTTATGATGCAGGCCATGACACTAAACAGCTTCCGCCATTAAGCACGGAACACGACGAGGCATCATATATGGATGTGGATGGGGATGTGGTTTTGCTTGTGTGTGTATCTGTGTGTGTATCTGTGTGTGTGTGTGTGTGGCATCATAAAACAGCGAAATGTTGGCTCCATCGTCGCCTGGCGACATCCTAAACTCAACTTAAATATAAATTATGAGCATCTTAAAAAGCCACAAGCGAAAGGATAATTTTCATAAATATGCCAGGCCCCCAGAATGTGTGTATGTGTGTGTGTATCCGTGTATCTGTTTGCGTTTAGATTTCTGAGGCAGCAGCAGCTGGCAGGGAGAGCGAGAGAGAGAGAGAGAGAGAGATCTGGGAATGGCTTTTTGGCTGTCAGCCACCACCAGATCCTAAAGTGCTACATGCTACATGCTGCATGCTACTATCACCTCCTTCTGTGGCTGTGCCTCTCTCTATGTGTGTGTGTGTGTGGATGTATGTGTGCATAAACACACAATTAAAAATAATATTTTCAACGCGGTGGCAATTAATTAGGCACTCGCCGCAGCAGCAGCCAGCGTCAGATGCAAATGGAGGATGGTGCACATGTGTCTGTGTGTCTGTGTGTCTGTGTGGCATAGAAGCCTCCAAGAAGAGGCACTGATTATCGCGAGCAGGTTTTTGGTTTTTTTTTTTTAGTTAGGAGGGGGCGGCCGGGGGCATTGAATTAATGGATGCTATTAGCCTGCGGTCTGGCCCGCTCGTCGATAATGGATCTCCAGTTAAGTGGCAAGACCGAAAAGTCAGGTGAGAGGCACAAAACCCCCAATCAGGGAAACATTTTTAGCTGCTTAAAGTTGAAGAAATTCCCATCTTTGGATGAAGCTCTATTTTTTAGGTAAGAAATGGGCCTCCAACATGCTTAAAAATCCTTTAATATCCGTAATAACAGTTGAATAAATACCATAACAAGCAGTCTGCAGAGGTCTGGGGTAGTGGCACACTTAATAGGTTCCATATGTCGAAAGTAGAGCTACTGTCGAAAGCGCATTGCTGTGGAATTTAATACCTGGGTATTTGAAAGCCAGCTGTTCAAATAGCCAAAGGAAAATTGTGGTTTTATTCATACTGGCTGACAATAATGATCCAAATTTATGCAATCGAAAATATATAAAATCATTAAATTAAAATACATAATATAAAAAATTTATAATATAAAAAATATATAATATATAAAAAATATATAATATGAAAAATGTATAATATAAAAAATATATAATATAAAAAATATGATATAAAAAAGATTTACATAATAGAAAAAGTATATGGAATATAAAAAATATATAAAATGATTAAATCAAAATATATATTTATACAAAATATGTATATATTATAAAAAATATGTACATATGTATGTATTATTAAAAATATGAAAAATATGCAGCATAATAAATATGATACAAGAAACGTATAATATAGAAAAAAAAAAGATATTTACATCAGAAATATATATTATACAAAAATTATACATAAATAAAAAAAATAGTCATAATTTTCCTATATCACCTCTATCCGAGTACACCATATTTTCCATTCCGATAGTACCATTATGCTTTTGATACCTCTTCGTTTTGTGATTCCAACTATTTTGTGGGACAAATAGATTTATTATCACAGATACAATCTATTCCCATCCATACAGTGTGTGTGTGTTTGTGTGTGTGTGTGTGTAAGTATGGGTTGTAATTTTCAAAATACAAACTAACGGCAGAGTAAGCAATTTCCAGTTGAATTTAAATGCCAGTAGATGTCATTATTTATACGCTAATGTTTTGTCACACAACAACAAATGCTAAATTTCGATTTGACCCGACAACAACAACAGCAACAGCAGCAAAAACAACAACAACAGGAACCAGAAACAGGAATCGCACTATCAAACCGAGCGGACAAACGTGCGGACACCCAAAAAAAGAAAGAAAGAAAGAAAAAAAGAAAAAAAGTTTTTACGAGCCGCTCAACCAAAACAAAACTTGGGATTTGCATAATATACCAATACACACACACACACACAGACACAGTTGTAAATGTGTGGGTGTGTGTGTATTTGTGTGAATTTAATGGCTGCAACGACAAGCGACAAAACTCAAACTGCGGTTATTTACGTACGCAAAGCTTTTGATGTACTTTATGCGCAAGCAATGAACTTTTAATGCGAGCATTGCCCAAAAAGGAAGAGGAGCCACCAACGGCAACGGCAACAGCAGCAGCCATAGTGGGTGCGCGGGGGTGCGGCGGAAAGGAAGTAACAGTAAGTGATATATCAGGACTAAGCACTCCCACACACCCAAAGAGAGAGAGAGAGAGAGCGGGAGAGAATAGAAACACAGACAACATACAGAACGAACTGCCAACGAAATTTACTTGTAAGTTTCTTTGCTTACATTTCGCGCATTTGGATTTATGGTTATGGCAGGGGGGGGGGGAAAGTAGGAGGAGAAGGTGAGTGGAGCTGCCCAACGCCCTAACGTCTGCATATGCCCAAATAAACAACAAAACAGAAACGGCAACAGCAACAAAAGCAAAAACATAAAATGCTTCGCCCAGGCAAGGGGCAAAGAACCAGGGGACTTGCATATTGCCAGAGCTTTTAACAGTTGTTCTTTTGCGTTCTCTTTTATTCTCCCGCGCTCTTTTGGCAGATGATCAACGACTGGCATATGCGAGAGCTTTTAACAGTTTGTGTGTGGCTCGCGTTGGTAAGGTGGCGGTGACGATGATGCAAAATTGTTTTTGTTCTTTTTTTTCAGGTTCTGCCGATTGATCACTCGGGTGTCCCGCTTCGCTTGCGAGAGCTGAAGCTCGGCTCCCTCGTTCGTCTGTCAGTATGCAGGTAGACGTCCAGAGCGTACAACGTTTGCTATCTCTTTTTGGCGCTTGTCTGGCTGTGAGCCGAGAGAGCGAGTTGTAACAGTGGCTGGACATGGACCCTCTCCCTCATGATCGAGAAGAAGCTTTTCGGCAGAAGGCATGGAATATTTGCTGACTCTCTCTTTCGCCCTCACGCTCTTGCCTTAGCGAACGACTGCATGGAATAGGAATTTAAATAAGACACGAATTTGGTTACACAAAAAAAGGTGCCGTTTGCATGAAAATATCTTTAGGTTTATATATTTTTCTGAATACGGCTTAAAACTAACGTTTTTGGGGTTTTTGGGGGCTCCCCAACATCACATCCCCATTAGCCTGTAGGCTCTTGTTAATTACTTGATGGCTTAAGCGTTAAATGTTTTTAGGGCCTGGACACAATTAGCCAGCATCGTTGCAACAACGGAATATACAGTCTAGCCAAATGCTTAAGCCATAAATGATAACAGGGGCAAACACAGCAGTGGCTAGGATAACCCACGCATGCCGTGTGGCATGTGGCATGCCCCGCACTCAACCAAGCAAACCATAAAACCCGCTCTTGCACCTACGCAAATTGGCCAAAGCCGCTTATAAAAGGTAAACGCAGGGCCCAAAATGTAGCACACACAAAGTGCCGCAGAATAAAAATGGAAAACCCAGAAAACCGAGAGAAAAACATAAAAAAATATATGAGTGGAGTGGAGTGGAGAGAAGAAACACACCCAACAAGTTGTGGCAAAGTAGCACACATAAAATGTATAAGCGAGAAAACCAACACAAAAAAAAGAGAGAGAGAGAAGGAGAGAGAGAGAGAGAGAGAGATAAAGGTTGGGGGTCACGCCCCCTAGACGTAGAATAAAGGGTTTCCATGCCTAGAGGTGGTTCTGCTCCTGCCGCTGCTTTATTTCAATTATGATGATGATGACATTATTAAAATGCCCTAAAACTTTGCCACACACACACGCACACCGAAACGGTCTGGCCTCTGCCTTTGCCTCTCGAAGGAGTGCTAATTAAAGGACCCAAAAGTAGAGGCATCCAGCCAGTCAGGCAGGTCTCTACCGCTCTCCCTCTCTCGCTCTTTCTATCTCTATCTACTCGCATAAGCCAAAAGTCCAAAGTCAGAGCCGCCTGCCGTGTTGTTGATAACCCAAACAGGTCCTTGAAGCACACAAATCACATAAATTCCAATTGAGTGCATATTCGGTAGAGACAGAGAGACTAAATGTGGCAAAATATACAAAATTTACTCTGTGCAGTCGACTGCCTGACTGCCTCCCTGCCTGACTCCGTCCCTAGCCCCCACCCCTTCCCTTCTTTGGCACTCTTTTGGGGGGCACTCCAGTGCGTATGATTAATTTGCTTAATTTTGTGTATGAGGCACAGAAATCCCACCCGAAACGCCACCGCTTTTAAACGCCTCAAACCGAGGAAAAACTGGAAAGGACCCCCCGACCCCTCAAAAGGCTAAGGAAAGGACTAAATCTGTGTAAAAGTTTCCACAGAAAATTCATTAATTAAACAAATTAAGCTAATGGCTGGCTGACGGCCTGACGGCTGCCAAAAAGTGTTGCCAGGCCAAAGCCAAAAAACGAGAAAAATAACATGCCTAGATATTTGTATTTTTCAAGGCAATTCTTCCGTAAATCATATATTTCTCAAAGAAATACACAGAAATTTCGAAAAATCAAATTCGCAAATTTCCCAAAAAAAAAAGTCAAGGTTTTATTTATGCACTTTCTTTGGCCAAAAGAAATTGCTTTAAAATGTGTACATATGCAGGGGGGGGGAAAAAAGAAGGAAAATAAATGGGAGAAAATTCAAAGAAAATACGTGAAAATTCTGTGATGTGTGTGAAGGCAGGATTATCGCCGGCACACTTGAAGGGAGCTTCGTTCCTGCTCCCCGTTCCCCGTTTCTTCTTTCACTGAAAACTTTTTCCCTATCTGGAGGAGGCTCTGGTCCCCGCCAGCGCACTGCCTTTGCTAAGGACACGCCTCAAGTGTATCCCTTTTGTCTTTAAATGGCATTTAACATCAAGTGCTACCCTCCTGCCGATCCCCGTTGCCGGCGAAACTTTTGCCAGTCAAAATTTGTGAAAATTAATAGGATTCCGCACTTCCAGTAGCAGTTGTCGTCTATTGAGTGGCGGTGTTGCTGCCCACACCCCCCCCCCCCCCCCCCCCCCCAAGTTGCCTTAAAGTTTCTGCAGCAGCAGCAGCAGTGGGGGGGGTGGGGGGTTGGGGGGCTGCTCGGATGCTGGAAGCATCATCCACTTTGGTGCAAAACTTATGTCATGCATGAGCATAAATATATGTATAGTGGAAAAATGTATGCCAAAAAGTGGGTGGGGATAGGGGCGGTGGTGGTAGACGCTTTCAAAGATTTATTGTGGTGATTTATTTGCCAGAAGCCCCACAGCAGCAGCTTCCTGTGTGTATCCCAGTGTGTGTGTGCTAGTGTGTGTGTGTGTGTGTGTGGGCCATGCCTCGAAGCTTATTTATTTATTCATTTTCTAATTTATTGATGTTTGTCTGACCCAAAGCGTTTTGACCCTCCCAACCAACAGAAGCAGAATGGCAGCAAAACGGCAGATGCTCTACTGCTCTACTGATTAGCCTTCCACCCTTCTGCCCCCCCTTCAAAGGAGCCGAGACTTGCTCCATCTTTCCGGGGGGATCTTTAAGCGTCTCTCCAATTAAACATAATTGAAAACCTGAAACGAATTG
Organism: Drosophila miranda; assembly: GCF_003369915.1. NCBI lineage: Eukaryota > Metazoa > Arthropoda > Insecta > Diptera > Drosophilidae > Drosophila > Drosophila miranda. Next base: position 8,452,657 of record NC_046674.1, on the reverse strand, counting down.
CACATCCATTTATTCATTTCGACATTCACTCGAGCAGCACTCGAGCTGTTTGCCATTCGTTCTGTCTGGCAGATTGGCAGTGGGGCGGCAGTGGGGCGGCAGTGGGGCGGCAGTGGGTGGGGGTAATGCAGCTTCTGGCAGTTGTTTTGGCAAAAAAAGAAACACCCACTCCTGCTGCCCCCCCTCCTTGGGGCCCCCAAACGTAAGCCTGTCAAAGCGCGGGGCTTTTTCCGATAATTAGCAAAACGCAGCGATGCGGCGTATACGCGATATTTGGATTATGTATTTTGCATTTGCCGCCTCAGGGCGACACACACACACACACACACAAGAGCGAGAGGGAGGAGAAGAAGGAGCTGGCAAAACTTAAAGTCTGTCAACAGAAAATGTGTTTAAAATCATTAGAAAACCACACTTTCTGCAGTTTTTAAGATCTACCTTTGGTTTAGGTATTTCCATTGATTTTTTTTTGGGCACTTAAAGCTTCGCTCAGTCAAAGCTTAACTTATTTTCTGGTTATATTTTGCCGGTTTTCCTTTGTTTTTTGTGCGCTTTTTCGCTGAAATAACACGGGTAGAAGCCAGAAGCAATTTCCATGCCGCAGAGAGGAGCAGAGGAGAGGATGCCGCTAGTGCTTCTAACATGGATTTTTGATATACTCTCTACTCTCGCATTTTGCTCCATTTGCTCTTGTGTGTGTGTGTGTGTGTGTGTGGGGGGGGGGGGGGGTCTTTGTTTGGGTGCGCTGCTGCGGCTGCCTCTCCGTTTATTTGCCTCCACTTGGTATTTTTTTATGCATTTGCATAAAGCGAAATGTATTTCTATGCTGACGCTGCTGCTGCCGCTGCTGCCTGGCTCCTCTTTTGGTTTGCTTTTATTGCACTTTTCCCTTTTTGGCCATTACCGCCACACACAGTTGCATTTTAATGAGCGTCGGGTGATGGGGCACCTGGGCGCACGTGTGCAGACTTCTTTCAATCACTGTCTGCCCTGATGACCCCCGTGCCACCCCTGCCGCCCTGCCCGCCCTGCCCCCACCCCTGCCCCCAATCTGTCCGTCTGAAGATACCCTGCAGCGGCAGCAGCAGCACAACCAGCAGCTGTCCTTTAGTCTGGGGTCGTCTGTTTGTTTGTTTGTTTTGCCAGCGATTTGTTTGTGGATTCAAGTCTCGATGCCCCATACCCCATACCCTATAACCACCACCCCCCGCCCCCCATCATTATAATGGAGCTGAGAACTTGAGCTGGAACTGGAGCTGAAGCTGAAGCTGAAGCCGAAGCAAAAACCTGGAATGCCTGACGTGACGCCTTGCCCTCCTGTCCTGTCACTTAATTAAAACGTTGAAAAATCAACAAGAAAAAAAAAAAAAAACAGACGAAAGAAATCTCCTCCGCCCTCTACCGTTCGCCATCTGAAGTGAGAGCCCTCGTACTCTTCGGGGTGTGGTAGGAGGGGTGGCATTGGGTGGCATGATTTTATCGTGCTCGCCTTTGGCTGATTGTGCCAATTATGCAACGAAATGCGCTGCTCCGAATCCGAATCGCCCTCAAGTGGTTTATGCACTTTCAAATCATAATAATAAATCCGAAAGGGCGCCCGCCCGCCCAACCCCCCAGCCCCCAGCAGCAGGCAGCACCCACAACAAGTAAAAGGAGAAGCCATAAAACACGAAGTGATAGATACCCTACTGTAGGTTATTGTGGGTTTTATGGAAGCTATATGAAAGAGAGACGAGGGAGAGGGAGAGTGAGAGATCTTGGCAGTCAATATGCATACCTATACTCCTTTCCATTGCTCTCTCTCTCTCTCTCTCGACTCGTCTGAGACATCGCACAATGGAGACTCACTGTCGTTTTTTTTTTTCTTTTCCTTTTTCTGTGTGTCTGGCCTCCTTGCCTTTTACACAATTTATTTCTAGGGGCTTCCTTGTTCCATAGTCCGTCCCTCGCATAGCAAAACCCAACAACAGCAACAGCATGCTGCCAGCAAATAAATAAAGCACGAAAAAAAGCCAACGGGATCTTACTTTTCTGAGTCGCAATTTACCTGCTGTACTCCCTTCTCGCTCGCTCTCTCGATCAAGCTGCGTTCCTCGCTCTGTCGTTCATTTTGGTGCCGAACGCGCTCTCTCATGCCGAACGCGCTCTCCCAATTCTATCTCATGCGCTGCACTGCGCCGACGAATATTCTCGTCTCGGCTCTGCCGACGCCTATTCACGTCTCGGCTCTGCCGACGTCTATTCTCGTCTCGGCTCTGCCGCCGACTCATCTCGGTCGCGTCTCAGGCCATGCTTATCAGCAAATGCGATCAGCAAATGCTTGCAAGAAGTAAAATAATTTTGTGTTCTTTTCCAATGCCTTCCACAAAGGTCTTGGCGAAACCCAAGCACCCGCCCACTCACCGAAAGAGTACGACAATGGGAAGCAGCTGCAGCCCAAGCAAGTGCCATTTGGACTTCTGCCTGAACGAAAATCATTTAAATTTACGAGAGAGTACGAACAGCATTGTGCAGCCAGCGGGCTCCCCCTCCCCCCTCCCCCTCCTCCCACCGCCTTGCACACTTAATCAGCCGTCACAATTTTTCGGGGCATTATACGCTCCATTTCGGGGCAGCGCCAAACTTTGGCACTAAGAGAATATTCAAAAGAGCTTTCCAGCGGAAAGAGCAGCCAGCAAATAAAAGCGTTTTTTTTTTTTTTTTTTTTTTACTTTCCGGCTCTTTAAACTTTAATAAAGTAAACAATCGATTCGCAATATTTGGTTCACGTTTCATTCGATTTAATCCCCGCACTCAATCATGGGGTAATTCTCGCATCGGGGATTTGTCCGCCATATAAAGCCTGCCCACATGTTCAAATATTCAAAAACAGACATACATAATTATTAATCCATAACTCATTAGTCTCGCAGTCATGCATGCAACCAATAATTCATGGACGTGGAGGGGGCTGCGAGGGGGCTGCGAGGGGTGGGGTGGCTACCCTAATCAAAAAGTTCAGTGAAATGTAATTTTAATTTCCATACATTCGAGTTTTCTCTTTTTTTGCCATGCGATATGTCCGTGTGTGTGTGTGTGTGTGAGTGTGTGTGTGTGTGTGTGTGCTGGTGTCATAAATGCTATGATTGATGGATTGATGATGTCACTTAAAGCGGCTCAGCAAAAGCAAGTGCTGTGCCTCAAACGTGTAAATAAATAAATAAATAAATCAAATGAAAAATTATTGAATCAACAAGGTAAAATAATTAAATCAACATGAATCATTTAACGCGCTACAAATGTGTTGAAATAAAAACACAACTGACACATTCAGTGGCGCCATCCCCCCTATCCCGCCCCATCCCCCCCCCCCCCCCCCCCCCCCCCCCCAATGCCCGCTCACCTGGGCGGCTCTGTGGCACCTTTCTGCGTTGACAACTGATGACAGGCCTCCACAACAGACACACAGACACACACTGCTGTCTATGAAGTGTTGCAGGACTAAAACTAAACAAACAAAAAAAGGATACATACATAAAAAATGTATAAAAAGAATGAGCGAATCGTGGCATAGTACATTGCGGAATGGCAGCACAATAAATTCTTCGAATTCGAGTTCGAATGGGCTCGTTGAACACCTGGTTTTAGATCACACTTAAAGATAGAGCCACAAAGAAGGTCCTGAGGGCATTCCTCATTGATCATCCAAGGTTAATTCACCCCAAACGATCCCTAGATCCTCTATAAATTAATCGAAACAGCTATGTATATATTTTTCTGATTAAAAACAATATTTTGTGGCATTCATCTGTGCCGCAGTGGGGGCAAAAAGATATATTTTATGGAATTTTCTCTCGTCTATTTCCTGCGCATTTCTCTAACCCACAAAAATGTCAGATTCCTATGGAGTGGGGGGGGGTTTTTTATTCCATTTTTAGCTACACAAAAATGCATTTAAGGGCGGGGCTATTAAAATGGTATTGACAAGCGTTACGCATACGCCACCGCATGCTCCAAAAAAAGAAAAAAAAAAAAAGAAGAGAGAACCGATAAGGGGACACAGAAAAAGAGACAGCAAAAGGAGGGCGAGCGAGGGGGGTTGGAGCGGCGGCAACTTTAATCAATATTGAAGCAGTTTTTGAGGCCAATAAATCATTTCATAATCAATTTTGGTTGGGACCGAAAGGAAATGCCAAAAAAACGAGAGAAAGAGAGAAAGTAAAGAAAACAAAACAAAAGAAAAAGCCAAAAAAAAACTTTTAGCCACCTTTTGCGTCATGTTGTGCCTGTTGCCCCACGCACACACACACACACACACACACACACACACACAGGGAAGGGAAGTACAGTATGCACTGCAATGGGAAGTACACAAAAAAAAAAACAAAAAACAAAACAAAACACGCAAAAGAAGCAGCAAAAATAATCAACAGATGTTGCCCCACAAACAACAACACGCGGATGTCCAGCAGTGCAAAAGGCCAAATATGTGGACCTCTCTCTCTCCCTCTCCCCCCCTCTCTCCCCCTCGCTCTCTTTTAGGTGTGTGTGTGTAAATGAAAAGCGGATGTTGAAAGTTCAGCGCCACTGACAGGAGGCAGGCACAGGAGCTGCATCAACAATGACAGCAGCAGCAGCAGCGGCGGCAGCAGCAGAGCCCCCCGACCAGAGCCCCAAAAAGTATGCTATGCGAAAACTTGGAGCGGAAATTAAGTGTGACCTCTTCGCGGGGCTGCCGAACAGGGATAGAGAGAGGCAGGAGAGAGAGAGAGAGAGATGGAGAGAGCTTGCAACCGCCACAACGCATATCAATGGCCAGCAAACAGCAGCCAAGGGACACGACAGGAATGGACGGACACTCGTGCCAAGTGCTTCGCCGACACTCCATTTGCTGTTGCCCCATGGCCCCTGCCCAGGCCCATGCCACATGCCACATGCCGCATGCCCCCTGTGCCACCATTGGTGATTGTGTTTGCGTGTTGTGATGCGTTCAAAATTGTATTTGCCTAGAATTGTTCACTGGCGGAGAGGGACGGACAGAGGGGTGGGGGGGGGGGCATGTGGCATGGGGCATAGAGTTACGCGGATGCAACTCAAAATTGGGGACCTCTCTCCCCCCCCCCCCCCCACCGTTTCCGCTTCTTGGCGAATTTTTTCATTGCCTTTCATTTGATGAGTGCCGCGCCGCCAGGCGGCACAGAAACTACACAGAGATTTCTGTTTGGCAAACAGACCGTGCCACACCCACTCCCCCCCTCCCCTCCCCCCGCCCTGTATCTCTGTATAGATTCTACATGTATCTATATCGTTGGGTCGCCCCGTTCCGATGTAATAAAGACAATTGCCATGCCTTCAAAACACAATAAACTGCAGCCGAAAAGGGGGGCGCCGCCGAATGAATCGCAATTCAATTTGAAAGCAATCAAGAAACCAAACAAAAACACACAGAAAACGTAGAAATATTCCAATGAATGTTGGCTCGGACAACCCCGTCAAATGTTTGCGGAGAGTGGAGAGTATCTGATGGATACAGCACTTGCCGCACGAAAATAAACTACGATTAAGTGCCGCAAAGTGCAATGATTAATCAGATTTATTTGTCAGTTTTATTTCGTGCTAAAAGTGTCAAAGGAGAAGTATTTATAAAAGTTTATTAAGCATTAAGTACTACACAAGGAGCACAAGGAGCACAAGGAGCACAAGGAGCGCACACACACACACACACAGACAGAGGCAGCATCCACATTAGAACTGACCATAAAACACAAGCAAAACAGTTGCCAAGAACAACAAAGAAGGGCCCCACACCCGCCCCGCCCCCTTCTTTGGACCAAGTTGAATGTCCTAAGGGGCAAAGAGAGACTGCCACAAGCAGTTGTTGCGTGGGAGAAGACACACAGGAAGTAGAGGGAGTGCGGGGAGGGAGTGAGGGGGGGGCAGAAGCAGTACTTAGGATGTCTTTAAGTTCAAGCATAAAAAACATTGGCCCCCTCCCCCCAAAAGATACATAAATCCCACCAAAACGCCCGCCCCAACCTTCCCCCTCCCCTCCCCCCCCCCCCCCCCCACACATTCGAAGAGATTTTGGCCTAAAGGGCAAACATCTGAAGATCTGAGCGGCTGTTGCCGCCGCTGCGGGCCTGACCAGCATATTTAGGCGGATATTTATTGCCCAGAGAGTGACGCGACTGCTCAGGCGGCTCATGTGGCATGTGTGGCAGCCACATGTATACGAAACAAAAACACATGCCTAGCAAAAGTTTCAATTGCCAAATGCATATTGATGGGGCAGCACCGACAGAGGCAAAGAGGCAAGGCCGCCTCTGGCCCTCTGATAAGTGGCAACAAATGCCAGCCGTGAGCGGGCCATTTGGGGAGTTCATAATGTTCCTTCTTCGGGGATCCTCGGGCAGCAGAATTTTCCCGTTTTTAGAGCAGCTTTCGGGGCATTCCAGGGTATCCTGCCGCTCTGCGTTTGGCCCCAAAAAAGGGCGGCGGGAAAAAAACGATTTGCCGGGCAGCAGCCCACTGCCACTTCTGCCACATCGCTTCAGCCACGGGGGCGTATGAGTAACTTAATAAATTTGACAACAATGCTGCCTGCCGCAACAAGAGGCAACAACAAACAAACTGCAGTGTCCAGAGTTGTCACCAATTTGTGTGCTTGGCCATTGTTGTGGCACCCCCTACCGCCCCCTACCGCCCCCCCTGGGTGCCGCGTGTTGCATTTTCAATTTGTTTTCGTGCTCTGCGGCGCGGCTTGTAAACAAAATCCGGCGGAAAATGCGGAACAAGCGACAAGCGTTGCGTCGTGTCGCTTACAAAAGTCAAAAGGAAATGCTACTGGCGGCTCTGCCCGGCTCTGCCCCACTCTGTCCGGCTCTGCCCCGCTCTGTCCGGCTCTGTCCGGCGGGGCCGTTTTCGGTTTTTCGTTGACAGGAGCGTGTTAAAGTCAACACCCCCTCCCCTGCCACCCCCCCCCCCCCCACACTCAATGTGTACAAATTGCCACGAAAATGTTGCCTGTTTGTTTGCCTCTCGGTTCGAGCCACAAAAACGTATTCCATTTGTGCATTCTATTCCACCGAACAAAACACACACCCGTCCCCCCCCCCCCACCCCCCTCTGTGCCACGCCCCTGTGGAATTTTTATTCATATTTTTAATAAATATTGGGCTGAGGCTTCAGCTTATTGGAAATGGGGCAGAATTTGTGGAAAATTGTGTGGAAAATAAATTTCCTTTCGCCGGGAGGTGGCACCCAATTAGCGGGAGAACCAGTGGATAGCCTTGCCTCGTGAGGCATACGCGCCGCCTCATTAGGGGTGCCTTCTGCCCCTTGGCAGGCGTTTCCACTGTGCAACAATTAGTGGCAAATAGCGGGAGTTCCTGCCAGGACCTCCAGAGAATCCTCTCTTCAGGCGAGAGATCAGTGTTTCGGGCTCGATCATACATGTTTGATCATACATGTTCGAACGTACCAAAGGCCACTTTCTGGGTGTTTTCTACACCGCAGCATCCCTTGGATGCCTCTCCTTCGTTGCTTTCTACCTCCCGCGAGGCACAGATCGAAGAAAGGGAAGGGACAGAGGAGTGGGTGCTCGAGCATCGAACATCGAACATCGAACATGTTTGATGGCCCTTCCAGTGCCTTGCTGCGGCCTCCCCAGAGGCTCGAACATCGATCGCCCTTCCAGTGCCTTGCTGCGGCCTCCCCTTCGCCTCTCTGGGGCTCCGGCTTCCCCCCCTTCCCCTCTCTGGAGCTCCGGCCCCTCCCTTCCCCTCTCTGGAGCTGCGGCCTCCACTGAGGATCTGCTGCTTCTTGCCACGTGGCAACACACACTTCGGGGGTAAACTGCTTGCCACAAAAGAAGAACCGTACAATTTTTGTGTGTTTCCATATTTGCCCGACGAATGTCCTTCTCACAAAAGTCGCCATTATGCGAGGACTACATGGTATTAATGGGAGGAGGCCCATGCCCACGCCCACGCCCCACGCCCACTCACAGCCGTATCTGTGTGTATAACTAAACATTTACATTTCATTAAAACTAAAAACAACACACAAAGCAGTAAGCGACGACACGAATACGAATACGAAAGCAAATACTATATGCAGAAAGCAAGAAGCAGCAGCGAAGGAGAGAAGGATGAGGCATGCGGCATGAGACCCTCCTGAGGTTGAGGCTGTGTGGCAGGCAGACTTCTGAATAGTCATAGTTTTGGGGGCCTGGGAGTGGGCCTTCGTTTTGCACCTGTCCGGGGCACACGTTGAGTGCCACTCGAGGAGCGCTTCTCCGACTGCCGCTGCCACTGCCGCTGCTGCTGCGGTGAGCTCTGGGATGTCTGTGTGGCATGCAGCTGTATCTGTATCTGTATCTGCCTCGTACTTAAAAACTCGACATTTTTCACTCAACGAGAGCTTTTCTACATAACAGGCCAACAAAAACTGTACGGCACAGAGTGCAACACCAACAACAATGCTGCCACATGCCCGGTGCCCCATGCCCTGCAAAAGTTGGCCAGGGGAATGCGGGGGTGGGGGAGGGTTGGGGCACACGAGAGAGTAGCGAAATAAATAGTATATTTTAGACGGAGTGCCACTCATGAAAATTGCAAAAAAACACGGGTCGAGAGTCCTGCCACAGAGCAGTACTGCCTACTGCCGTTGCTGCCCCAACGAGTGCCAGTCAAATATGAATTGCCCTGGACCGTGTTGCATGCCCCTTACAGCATAATAACAAGAAGTTATTGTGTGCCTCTGTCTACATGCAACTAAGCCCGTGCCCCCTGCCCCCTGCCCCCTGCCCCTGCCCCAGACCCTTTCGGACCATTGTTGCTGCGCTTGCAACAAATTTCAGGGGAAAACTGAAGGAAAAATGAAGCCTAATTACAGAGCTCATGTTTGCCCGCTTCCTCTCCATTCAATTAAATGGAATGTGCCGCACACATTCCCCTTGCCCCGTGCCCCGTGCCCCGTGCCACACACAAAAAAATAAAGAACTGAAAGAATGGTACTATAATCATGGCAGCATTTCATAAATGGATCCTGGCAGCCACTGCCACTGCCGCAGCCACCGTCGCTGTTGCCCCTTCCACAAATGTTTAATTAAAAATTAAAGCAGCTTCTGTTTGCTTTCAGTTGTGCTGCATGCAGCAGTGGCAGCACCAAACAAAATGCAATTTGTTCTAGCTTTACGTTTTACTCTTTTTTCCCCCTGCCCCAGCCGCAGCCCCCTGCCCCTGCCCCAGCCCCTTGCCCCAGCCCCTTTGTTGCTGCCACTTTTCCGGCGAAAATCTGGGCATTCCCGATGCTCTTCGATTGGGGGGCGGACTATAGGTTTTTTTTCTTCAAAAATTAAGTATACGCTGGGATGTACGAAAATCTATGGGAAAATCGCTGGAAAAGCGAGGGAAAAATCTGTAAATTTCCGCCTCAATCTAGTCTCAAGAAAATGTGGAGCCCGCGGCTTTTAAGGGTATCCAATGGGAAAAATGTCCACCAAGGGGGCCCGCCCCACCACCACCCGCACCATGTGGCAGCCACTTAGCAGCCAATAAATTGTAATACGACACGAGGGCGATGCCACATGCAGCAGCGGCGGCAGCGGCAGCCATACACACGCTTCCACCTTACACGCCGCTGCCGCACTTTTCCTTGGGAAATGGAAAATTAATTTTCAAACGATTTCGTTTGTCGACGCCTTCCTGCCACCGCGCCCCATTCTGAGGCACATTTCTTGGGGCGAAAGTGTCGCCTTGCCACCGCTTCGGCTTTCTTTCATTTATTTCGCTGCAGATCGCCTGCCACGCCCATCGCCCATCGCCCATGGCCCACGGCCCATGGCTGCTGCTTCAGCATACAAGTGGCAAATAAATTCATTAGTGGCACAAATTAGTTGCATGCAACAGCAGCCCGAAGGAGCCACGGTCAGAGCTTGTACGGGGCTTCAGCGGAGTCCTCGTTCGCTGCAAAAAGGGAATCCCCTTCGGAGCGCAAAAGGACACAAAAGTGCTTTCAATTTCAATTAGATTTGCCACTTGCAACGCTGCAACTGCAACGTCTCTTTCTGTGTGTGTGTGTGTGTGTGTGTGTGTGTGTGTGTGCGCCCTTTTGCTGCTGACTCAGGGGCACATTTAAAGCTCATTTAAGCGCTCGTTTCGCTTCTCCATTTAGCCCCGGCTGCCTGATTAAGTAATCAAAGTATTTGTCAGATACTTAATCTATCGTCAGCAGGGCCCTTGCCACTTGCCACACGCCACGCTTGTTTGAACAGTAAAAAAGGGAAAATGCAAGCAAAATACACTGCAAGAAAAGGGCCTTACAGGCACCTTCCCCAAAGACCCCCAAAGACGGCAGCCGCCACAGGGAAATTGCAAAACATGTGTACCGTGCCCCCCCCCCTCCCGGCACCCCAACATGCCCCTCCCCCTCCCGCTGCTACCCCTCTTAAAAATCACTTAACGCATTTTGCATGGATTTTCTAGCCATCGTTTTATCTCCTCTCACGCTTTATTTATTTCGCAATATTTTTCGCCAGGAATCAGCCGCCGCACATCCTGCCACATGCCCCCACCGAGCAGCCGCGTCTTTTGGGGGCCCATTACAAAACTGTTATTAAATTCAATTGAATTTTTTTGTTTTTTATTTAGAGCCAAAATGAAATTTCAAAATTTTAATGAGCAATCAACGAGAAAAAAAGGAAGAAAAAAAAAACCGGAAAATAATAAACGTAAATGGGAGCCCACGCAGGACTCCGCATAGACGCCTCCTGGTCGCAAAAAAACAACAACAACAAAAGCAAACAAAAGCCCCTCCGAAAAATGCTTAAAGTAAATTCAAATTTAATTAGGATTTTTTTTTTTTTTTTTGGGTTTTTGCGTATTGTTTTTTGGGTATTTCCTCATTCAAGGGGGGAGGGGGGCCGGGGGGGGGGAGGCATCACGCCCCAGTGGACTAAATGTAAATGAAAATTGACGCAGACGCAAGTTTATTAAAATGAGATTTGCATAAGCATATAGAAGAGGGAGAGAGAGAGAGGGAGAGAGGGGGGGCAGCCAATGAATATTTACCCCTCCTTGTGGCATCTGTGGCATCTGTGGCAATGAAAATGTCACAAAAGTCAAAAAGGTAGACAGCGGGGCATTCATTTCTGTCCGTTTCCATTTGGCGAAAGTCAATTAAAAGTGAACCCCCCCCCCCCCCAACGATGGAGCCTCTCAACAGGTGACAAAAGGAAACAAAAGAATGAAGGCCAGCAGCAGGCCATTAGCTGGGACATCGACTTGGTCAAGTGTTTTTCGGGTTTTTCAGGTTTTCCGGTTTTTCTGGTGTTTTTTTGGGGGGCCCGATATTGATCTCTTGAGATATCCATTAAGGTACTCCATTCCCTGGCTGATTATAAGTGCCTGCTGGCCCTCCCCTTTTTTTCGGTTGGGAATAAATTACAGCCCGAAGGAGAATTCCAACCTGTGATAGGCCTTTGCCCCTTTGTGGCAGGGAGATTGCATTCAATGCAGTTGCGGCGCTTTTTAATTGCTTAGCCGATAGACAGTGGGCAGGGGGGGAGGGGGGGAGTGTGTGGCAGCGACAGCTCTCGATATCCGCTTCGAAGAATCGGTTGAAAAGCCACTGAAAAGGGCCGAAAGACAGCATAAATTGACGTTGATCCTTCAGCTAACAAAAGAGAGAGAGGGCAGCGGCAGCGGCTGCGGCCGTATAAAATATAAAATATAAAATAAAATTTATAAAAAAAAAAGAGAACAAAAAAAAACTTAAAATTGAAAATTGTTGTCAACGTTAATTGAGAATAATTATATTTAATTGCATGGCTGCAAGAGCATGCAGCCGGTATGTGGCAGGCAAATGTGGCATGTGAAAGTCAAGCCCCGACCGGAAGGAAAGTTTTTTTTTGTTGTTGGTGGAAAGTGCGAGTGCGAGTGCACATAAAAAATGCATTAAGCAAAACAACAATAAAATTAACTTAAATGCCAAACGCGAGTCTGCATTTGATATAAATAGCCCGAAAAAATAAGGGGCAAGGGCCGCGGCTCTACATTTACACCTAATACTCGCTCGCTTTCTCTCGCTCTCGCTTTCTCTCGCTTCTCGCCGCCAGAGCGTGCACACTGGACGTGTGAGAGGGAGACAGAATGAGTAAACGCTTGGATGGACGCTTCTTCTGGCTATAACAATGATCCGATCTGACCTGATACTGTGTTTTCGGTTTTATTCGGACGATAGGCAAGGATTTTCTGGTCTTTTCTAGTCTCTAAGGATCTAGGTGCCCTTGGGGAGGGACAGACAGGGCTTTAACGACTCTTCTATTGAGGCTTTGGGTTGAGAAATGCTTCCCTCTGGCTGTTACCCCTAAACTTTAGGAGTATCGGGTATTAAAACTATATGCTATAAAGGAAAAGGCTCTAAAGGAGCCTAAATAGTGTCATAGGATAAACCCTATCTGTCCCTAGCTTTGATTAATGATCCTTGAATGTAATATACGAAGATACGGCCACATAAAAAAGGATGTAGATCGACGCTCGATCGTTCAAAATGGCGCATCAGGGGAATAAAGTCGTGTGGGGAGAAGTAAAACGTCTAAAAACTATTTCTATTTCACTTTCAGAATATAAATAGGTATATTTTTGGATACTTGCATTAAAAAATATTACACAGAGTGGAATAAAGACTAAAGGAAGAAAAAAGTAACAAATTTCCGCCTTTTGCTGCACACTGGAGGGATTCCTGCCGCATTTGCTGAGAGCCAGTGTGGCACTATGGGAAATATCCAAAAAAAAAGGTTGTCCATATGTGGAGCTCATCAAATTATAAATAAATTCGAACAACAAAAAAAAACAAAGGTTATAGACGATTAGGTGCATCTGTTTTTGGGAGGAAAGCGCTAAGAAGCTTCCACAGTGCGAGAAAGCAGATTAGGCGACAGAGCAAGAGAGAGAGAGAGAGTAACAGAGAGTAAGCTTGCGGGAGAGCAAAGATGGAAATCAGGCGACATGTAGGACAAAAGCGACTGCAAAACGTAGCGCAGAGGCGACGCTCTCTTCGGCAACGAGGACAGAAGAGCGAGGGAGAGGGCGAGGGCGCGAGAGAGTAACAGAGAGTAAGCTTGCGGGAGAGCAAAGAACAAGATCAGGCGACTGCAAAGCGAAGAGCACAGGCGACGCTCTCTTCCGCAACGAGGACAGAAGAGTGAGGGAGAGGGAGGACCTGCAGTCCGTGGCTGTCACGAGCGAAAGCCAGCGAACGGCTAATATAGATTTAATTAATATTTGCAACTCGATTTATTTGCAGATGCCTATAAATGTTTTTTGGCATTAGATAAATATTTCTGATGCTGTGGAAATATGCAAAATTAATTGGAATTTGTTTGTAGTTACATGGGATTTGAAGAGCCACAGCCAGAGCACAATAGTATCCCCCTCTCCCCCCTCACCACAATCATCGAATGAAAAATAATCATTGTAAAGCTCTGAGAGAGAGAGAGAGGGAGAGAGAAGGAGATAAAATTTAAATGTAAATTAATATTTCTACCTTCTATCGGTCTACCATTTGCCTGCTCTGTCGCATGTCAGCTGCAAAATTGCCTAATTTGCATATTCCAGGTAGACGTACGTATCTTACAGATACTCCCCTCCCCCTGGTCCCTCCACTGCACTAATCATTTCCATCAATAATTCAAATTGCCTCCCGTCTGTCTATCTGTCTATCTGTCTCTCTCTGTCACCCACTAATTAACGATAAGTCCAGCTGTAATATCTGTGAACTTTGAACCCAAGTCCGAGTCGATGTTTGCCAAAAACTCAATTTATTTGCTCAATTTTCATTGCTTTTCGTTTTCGGAAATTTTATGGCAAATATTTGACAATGCAATGCGCAAATTGCCTTTTGGGGGCGTGCAGGAAGGCAGAAAATTGTTTGATTTGTTTGCTAGCGAGGGAAAAAAAAAGAGTCCAAAATATAGAAATCTAAACATTCTGTGGATAGACCCTATGGAGGTGTATCTGGCCTCCTTTTGGCCCTTTAATTATACATATATTTTCATTCAATTTATCTCTAAAACTCAATTATTTCCCAGTTAAGGACTCCCAATCACAGACTGATTAACCTTTCAATCGAGTTACCAAAAGAACACTCTACTCGCCTCACCTTAACGATTGACTGCTGCCACGTTTCGGTGGCAAGTTCTTTTACTTTTTGATCACTGTGTCACTTACCCGGGGGGAAAAACTTTTGCAGCAACAATTCCGCAGGACGCAGGACGAACTTCAGTTCAAAGTGCAAATTAGTTTTGCTTTTTCCTAAGGTTTTTTTTTTCCGCTTCTTCCGCTTTTACTTTTTGCGTTTTCTTTGGTTTGGTTTTGGTGTCTGTTTTAGTCACGTTCTAAACTCTTTTCGGCTCTGGCTCAATAAATTAGCAGGAGTCCCCAAATCCTGTGGCAATGGTTCACACACACACACACACACACACACACAAACACGCCGGAGAGTGAAGAGAGGTGGAAACGTGGCAGAGTATTAAAAACTCATTAAGCGAACCGTCGCTGGTGTCTTGTCTCCCCCCCCTCTATCCTCTATCCGCTATGTTCTATGTTCTCTATGCTTTTTATGCTCTTTTTAATTTATGCAAATATCGACCGCAGCACATCCACACATATGCAAACCGGAAGTCGGTGGCGAAGAGGCTGCCAAAAAGTGTGCTCTGCGCTACGCCTCTGCTTTCTTCCCTCTTTCCGGCCTTCTTTTTTTCTGGCGAAAGTAAATCGAATGTCAACCGCACACACACACACACACACACACATGCAAAAACAAAAAACACTTAATCAAAAGCACACACACACACACACACACACGGTAGGAAGTAGGGGGTGTGTGTGGGTGGAGGCGGTGGAGGCGGGGCACTGTCTCCTGTCAGAAACACACGTGCAATACGTGACCTAGCCCAAGCGTTAAATTCACGCGCCAATGTTCGTTCCCGTTTGGATTTGTTTCTCAGTTTTCAGTGAAGACCTTGCCTCAGTTTTGTGGCGCTTTGCTTAAGGACGAGATTCCTGTAGGAAGATTCACACACACAGACACACACAGACACACACAGCCATACCCACACATATACACACGTGTCGACCAAATCCGCTTAGGACAAACTGACGACTGATTCTGTGGCACACGGCGCTGGCCTGCAAGTTGGCCAAAAACTTCGCTTGTGCCAGTGGCAGTGGCAGCGGCAGGCACTCGAAGCAATCATCGTTGTGGCGTCGTCGTTGTCGTCGGCGGCTCAGCCTCGTGCCTGGCCGCCGATGGGGCTCCTGCCCTACACGGGCCAAAGAGAGGAGCGACGCTTAAGAGCGCTTAAGAGAGCGCCGTGCCGTGTTCCATTTGCCAAACGTTCCGTTCCGTTCGCTTGGGAAGCGCAACTAGTTTTGGGGGCCGACGGCTGGAAGGCACGGCAAAATGTGTGACACTGGAAGTGGCGGCTCCCCAGTTGCACCCCAGTGGGCTGCCTTCCATCAGCCCCAAGTAAACGCCGCCCGTCCGTTTTGTTTGCCCAATTAAATGCCACATATGTCATAAGCATAAGCATCCCCACACCCCCCCAGTGGAGCCCCACTCGGTATCTCCCTTTTTTTTTTTTATTCGCTGAATGCAGTTTTTTAATTAATCATTAATGGGGGCCACGCTAGGGGCAGGCAGGCAGGCAGGCCCCAGTTGCAATTGCCCTCTGCCCCAACAGTGCCTTTGATATGTCCGCGTACGCGTACGCCGCAATTAGCCAGAGGCCCAACAGTCCCAGTCCCTGGAGGAGCACGTACCCCAATGGCATCCCCATGGGTCATGGAAATGCAAAGAATTCTAGAAAAACAAGTGAGACGACATTCCGACCATAAAATCTAAATGGGGTTAGGGGCGTGGGGGGTAGGGGGCTTTAAAGATGCCAAGAAACAATGTTTCTCTTAATTTTGTGGAAAAACAAAAACAATCTATATTTTCAGGAAACACTATTTTTCTTGTTGTTGTTTTCCTTTGGCTTCTGCTGCGCCCAGAGTCAACAGAGGTCGGCGGGGCCCCTGTCTGACGCCCGGATGGTGGAAGTGCAGTAGTAAATACAATTTACTTCACTCGGTCGCACACATTCCGGTTCCGCATAATTTTATTGGCCCCTGCCTGCCTGGCCTGCCCTCCCCACTACCCGCCTGCCCTCCCCCTCTGCCCATCCGACTGCCTGCCTGGAAATGCAATGAGATGCGTTTCGTTGACTTCGATGACAGCAAACAGAATCAACAGTCCCTCGGCTGTGGCAGTAGTGGCGGCTCCTGCCCCCTGCGTCGCGTCTCTGTCTCTCCATTCTAATGAGATATGGCCAAAGGGCGTGGGGGGCATGCATTTTTTTCCTACAGGGCCCCCAACATTTGCAAACAGCGAACGGATGGGCCCAACCATATGCCAGATGCCATATGCCATGCCATGCCATGCCGATGCGATCCCCGCCGCCAGTGCCCGAAGGCACTTATGTTTTGCATATGAAATCGTGCACATAATCAGCTGGGACATCGAGAAGTCAGCCGACGCCACCGACGCCGCCGCCTCGATCCCTGGTCGGGACGAGATGGGCGGTTGGGTGGTTTGGGGTCGTGGCTCGGTGTGCGATTGCAGGAATGCTAATTAGGCGTAATTCGCATAAAATTCGCAAACAGTGGCTGTCATTGGCCCTGCCATCGGGAGTTGCTCTCCACTGCAATTGTCCCCAAAGTGGAGGAGAAAATTTTGATAATTTACTCCGTGCTGCGCTGCACGCCAAGGGCCACTCTCCGTGCCCTGTGCCCAGTGCCCTGTGCCCAGTGGCTTTCATTTCTGGCAATGTTGGGTTTCGTTTTGATACCCAATATTTGATAGGCTGCAAGAGCTTTAACGATACGAAAACAGCTGAAAAGATTATCCTGACCAAACACCCACCAAAAGAAAAAAAGTACAGAAAAACAGCAAGGAAACATTATCTTCTTTGTCTTACCTTTTTGGCCCACCATCTGGAAGGCGAAGACTCCGTATTTACGTCGGACGATGAAACGTTGGACCATAAAACCGCGCGACGATACCGAACGTACGATTTACGAAACAATATGCAAAGCGCGCACGCAAAAGCAAAGGAATCCCGAAAAATGCAAGGCAATTTCAATAAAAGCACACATTTTGCGCAGGTTAATAGAAGGAGAGGCCAAACGGTAGAAACACTAACGAGAGAGCGAGAGATCAACAAGATTTGGCATGCCTCACTCTCCCCTCAACGCAAATGAGAGACTTCCTACGAGAGAACGTCGATTCTAAGCACCCGCTCCTTGCCTATTGCTTTGCTTATCTTTTTCACTGCGCGACTTACACGGTGGAGTGGGAAAGGGAAAAATCTTCGCGCCTTTTTCGCATTTTTTTCACACACACACATTTCAGAGATCACGCGGCCGAACGAAAAGAACAGATTTATGCATAAAATGTGTTTATATATTGCACATCAACAAAATAATACACTTTTTACACTTCACTTGCACTTACATATTTCTTCATTTTTGCCTTCGCGGCCCACTTTCGCACTTGATCAGCCACTTTTTCTTGCACTAAAACAAAATTTTCGGACTTTTTTCATTTTTAATCACTGCCCCCGGACTCTACACAACTGGGCGACAATTTTCCAGCTTGATTTTTCGCCATTTTCCCGGTTTTACACGGCCCGAAACGCGGAGCCGACTTGAGGACGCGCGCGTAGCCGGCTGAAAAAATGAAAATGTGAGAGCGGTGCAGAGATGTGTGCGTATATGGCTTATTAGCTCTCTCACCCCATCCTCTCCTTCTTGCGCTTTTCTCAAATGCTCACTCATTTAATATTTGACATTAGCGTTCTCCCACTCCCTCTCCCACTCCCACACCAAATCAAACTCCTAGAGAGCGGATTATTGTGCGTTTGCATGATGAAATTATACAAGGTGGTCTCTCTTTTCGGGTCTGAGCGCTTGTACTGAGTAAAATATGACCCGAAAGAGCGCGTTGCGAGAGCGGACCACCTTGTATAATTTACTCATGGTGCGTGTGGTGAGTGACGTTAATGCACTGGTGTGATGGAGAGGGGGGTCAACTGCTGTGCAGGCATGTGGTGTGGGAGCAGAGCAAAAACATATTCCCAATGATCATCTCATGAGTGGGGTGCTTGAGCAGGTAAATCTTTTCTGCTGCGCGGCTGATTGCAATGTTTTTTTTTATGTAATATACGCATATACATACATACATACATATATATTTATCTTTGTACATATTTATGCATGCAAATTAGGGTTGCGCTTATTTGTATTGTTTCTCCAGCTCTACTAAACGTTGTCGAATCGGGCTAAAACCTTATATTTTATTGTTTTTTTTCGCATATTCAAAAGAGCGCAGTTTGATTTGGAGTGGGAGTGGGAGTGGGAGAGGGGCAACACAAATAACTCACGCTAATGTCAAATGTCAAATGAGTGAGCATTTGAGAAAAGCACAAGAAGGAGAGCATGGAGTGAGAGAGCCAATAAGCCATATACGCACATCTCTGCACCGCTCTCACATTTTCATTTTTTCATCCGGCTACGCGCGCGTCCTCAAGTCGGCTCCGCGTTTCGGGCCGTGAAAATCGTGAAAATGGCGAGAAATCAAGCTGGAAAATTGTCCCCCAGTTGTGTAGAGTCCGGGGGCAGTGATTAAAAATGAAAAAAGTCCGAAAATGTTGTTTTAGTGCAAGAAAAAGTGGCTGATCAAGTGCGAAAGTGGGCCGCGAAGGCAAAAATGAAGAAATAAGTGCAAGTGAAGTGTAAAAAGTGTATTATTTTGTTGATGTGCAATATATAAACACATTTTATGCATAAATCTTTTTTTTTCGTTCGGTCGCGTGATCTCTGGAAATGTGGGTGCGTGAAAAAAATGCGAAAAAGGCGCGAAGTTTTTTCCCTTTCCCACTCCATCGTGTAAGTCGCGCAGTGAAGAAGAAGAGCAAAGCAATAGGCAAGGAGCGGGTGCTTAGAATCGACGTTCTCTCGTAGGAAGTCTCTCATTTGCGTTGAGGGGAGAGTGAGGCATGCCAAATCTTGTTGATCTCTCGCTCTCTCGTTAGTGTTTCTACCGTTTGGCCTCTCCTTCTATTAACCTGCGCAAAATGTGTGCTTTTATTGAAATTGCCTTGCATTTTTCGGGATTCCTTTGCTTTCGCGTGCGCGTTTTGCATATTGTTTCGTAAATCGTACGTTCGGGATCGTCGCGCTGTTACATTTTCTGACGGTCCCGTTTCTTTTTCCTACGCAACCGCAAAATCGTCGGCTTCTCATGTGGTTGGAAACACAACAGAAAATGCAGCTAGGATAAAGTGTCGATCCAAGTAGAGGAAAAACGGTAAGTGTGAGAAGATATTATTTCTTTACTGTTTTTCATTACTGCTTGCTTTTATTCTTTGCTATAATCATTGTTATTATTTATTCGCTCGGTAAACGCGAGCACTTGTCACCGCTCTGGAATGCTTGCGTGTGTGCGCCACCTGTTGGTGGGCGACTTGTGGGGAGCCTATTGATTACCCACTAAATCAGATCCTCTTAATCAGCTTTGTTTGTTGCCCCCGTCGGAGGGGACATAATCACAGTTGAATCCTTTCTCGGCTGCCGGCAGTAATTAAACACGGAGTTCATCAGCGGAATTTCCCAGCAGAGACGCGCTTCGGGGAGCGTTTCTCGGATTCGAATCGAGTTTGGTCATAGTTTCAGCAGGAGAGAGGGGACATTATTCACTTAGCGCAAGTACTTAGCCTCCACCTCCGAGGGGGGGGGCGGAGGGGCAACTACTATTGTCAACTACTTTGGGGCGAAAACGATTCCATGCCCGCTTCCTTCCTGGGCGCCGCCCTCGCTGAAAGGATTTCAATGTCAAGCCGTGGCTGTTATCCTGCCGTGGGTCCCGACTTGGGACAGATGGTCCATTACATTAGACCCACGGGCGCGTCAAGTTTTCCCGGGGAGGCGGCAGCCAGCGACCACAAAAGCGACGAAAATGAAAATTCATGAAAGTTTATCCGCCGCCGCACTCCAATGGAGATGTTCGGGCTCCACTTTTGTGGTCAATTAACGGCCGTGCGCCGGCCTCAAGATTGTTTTTGTCGTAATGAATTTAAATGACCCACTGCGGCGGCCCCCATCAAGTGGCACAAAGTGTTTTCCAAATGAGAGGACGAGGCGGAAGGACTGACAGCCGCTGACTAGTCGGCGATTCCCCAAAACAGCATCCAGGCCGTATTCAGCATTCAGACAGACAGCCCTGCCCCAAAAGGCAATGGCTTAGGTCCCCCGCGAGGAGGGGGTGGGGGTGGGGGACACATTGTGACAGCACCTGTCGCCGAAAAATTTTCAACAATTTAGCTAATGACTTCCCGCATGGAGGGGGATCCGAAGCGGAGCCAGGTCTCTGTGTGGATACCAAATTAATTATATGCCATGCAGAGAAATTAATCAACCAAAACCAGCCACACTTTTCCCCCCGCTGAGCTCAACTGAACTCTATTTAACCCCAAAAACAAGTCCAAACAACCGTCGACACCGCCCCCCTCGAAAACCGCTCAGGTGTGAGCCAGAGTCCTGCCCAGCTTGCGGCCATTTCATTAATCACACTCAACACTTAGCAGGAGTCTGGGCCAGGACTTGGACTTGTGCTCGAGCTCGGGCTCGGGCCTAGGTTTTTGGGCGTGCAAGTGGGAGTGGGGCAGAAGTTGAGCTCACTTGTGGCCAATGTCAAATGGTTTTGAGGTGCTTCAAGTCCAGTCCCGCCTCCCAATTATTTAACAATAAATAAAAGCAATCCCCTTTATGACATATTAGCTATACAAGACTATCTATCTATCAGTGCGGTTCGGCTAGAGATAGTCGGAGCAGCAGGGATACATGTATGTATTTGACATGAACTCTACACAGATGAACGGAGCGGCGGGGCCACCTAGCGGGGCATTTTGGTATCAATCAGTTTGAAACTTGGTTTTTATACAAGTGGCGCTCCATGATGTCATATTTGGACCTGCTCTAGCGGTGAGGAAACACATGCAGGCATACCAGACATGTAGCTGACGTGTATGAGAACCGTGGTTCAAACCGAAGAATCCCGAAAACTCACAGCTCACAGGCCAACTGTGGCCATCATCGATCGCTATCTGCAGGCTCCATATTCGAAGCTGAAGGGCATCTACAACCAGTGCCTATATTTTAGTTCGTTTGTACGTTTCGTGTTCGTTATAAGTTTGTTTAATACCACAAGTTCATGGTCCCTGGTCCGTGGTCCTTTATTCGTAATAATCGTAAGTCCCTCTGCTGTGGCACCTGCCTTCTCCACCTCTAGCGGCTGCTACAGCCCCTTGGCTAGGGATCCTGAACCGGAGCTGGAACTCCTAAGGTCACAGAGAGTGAGAGCGGACAATGAGAGCCACGTGTGGGACAGGGCTCAAAGACCATTCGATAAACCATTCGATAGACTATTTGTAACAATTTTGCATTAAATTTTAGCGGGAATTGTGTTCGTTTTTCAATGCCTTAAGAATAAATACCAAAAATGTTGCAAAAATATGATATATACATATGTAGATCTCATGTAATCTCCCCGCACAGCGTTCACCGACATTCTTCGAGTGAAAAGTGCCATCGAATTCCTGTAGAACTTTATCTGGGGCTAAAAATCGCATGCCCAAAAGTATGCAACGTAAAAATACTCACAAGTGAGACGAAAAAATGAGCATTTTAACTGCTTTGCGCTCTCTCTCGCTCTCTCCCGCTTTGAGGGTGAGTGCTTTAAACCCATAAAGGACCGTATCCTGTACCAGGCTCCTACGAGTATGTGGGGGGGGGTCACGCTCTAACCGTTTCGTCGGCGCACACAAAAAGTGCCGCTGACCGAAAACACCCCCACAAAGAGATCACTTTTTAGTCGCGCGTTAGTCAGGCAACAGGTGTATCGGACGACCCGTGCTGCGATAAGATCGGTAATTTGAGGCGTTACTGCGCCGCCCCCCCCCCCCTAAATAATAGGGAATCACCGGCCAAAATACACGTTGCGTTTATTTTTTTGTTTTTCCACATACAAGTGTATAAAAATGTGGGCCAATTTTTAGATGAAACAAAACAAAAACGTTTTACCTGAGCACAGTGTATGTGTATGTGTGTGTGTGTGTGTGTGTGTGACAGAGTGTATGATAAGATTAGACATTGTGGACGCCAGGTGATAAGAGAGAGAGGGGCCCCAATAGAGCAGCATTAAACCAAATAGTTAGTCATTTAATCCAGTAGCAGTGTAGTAATGCACTTGCAACAGGCAGATAACGGTTTGTCTCGCGGTGGCAAGAGTGACCAGAATGAGAGCTCTAATAACCATGTAGCAAATGACAATAATTACAATAAACCATTGACCGCAAATAAATGATGAAACAAGTCTGGAGAGTGTACTCCACAGGAGATATGCCTATATGAGCAGCTTCCGGCTTTGGTGGCATTTAAAAAAATGAAATTGGGCCTACTCTGGGTCTGCTTTAGATATTTGTTGTTTCAATTGTTGATTGTATTATGATACCACCTTGTTTGTGTGTGTGTGCGTGTGTGTGTCTCGTGCGTGTGTGTGCATGCAGTGGGCCGATCAATCAGCCCCAGTGACTGCCTGCCTGGCGATTCCGATTCCGACACCGAAACCAATGCGCGATCGTCAGCGTGAAGTAAAAAAAACAAAAAAAAATATTTCACTTTGGGGGCGAATCATCCACAAAACACAAACAATAGAGCCACAGAGTCCCTCGAATAACATGAAGGAAAATCGAAAATATATCGAAAACAAATACAGATTACGCTACAGGGGAGGGGGGTGTTCTCCATGGCTCTGTTATGGTCATTGTCACTCGCCATCGGCCTGGGTCGTTGCATTGTCCACCGACCAGTGGATACCCTTCACGTGTTAGGGGTATCCACAGCCAAGTGACGTCACAGCGAAGGCCATTGCATTGCGTTTCAGTTTTGATTTTGATTTGGTTTTCTGCTGCTGGTCATTAACTTTGCAGACATGCAACTGTTGCAGCTGCAACGTGCGGGCATATCCGGTGTGCCACCGGTGCTGGTCAACACACACACACACACACATGCATACACAGCAATAAATGCCATGCATTTCTAATAAATAGCAAAAGCCACACACCAGCCACTCAATGGGTGATGCCCGGTGGCCCGGTAGCCGATTTGTGAATGCTCTTTGCTTGAGCTCGAAATTATTTCATTGCCACAGTTTTGGGGCGTTTCGGTGGAGCAAAACCCCTTTAGAGCCCCTTTTTGAGCCCCTTTAGAGCCCCCATTGAGCCTCCTTTAATCCCTTTTTGGGCCCCTTTAGATCACCTTTTTGAACCCTTTTAGAGCCCCTTTTGAGCCCCTTTTGAGCCCTCCTTTGAGCCCCCTTTAGAGCCCTCTTTAGAGCCCCTTTTTGAGCCCCCCTTTAGAGCCCCTTTTGAGCCCCTTTTGAGCCCTCCTTTGAGCCCCCTTTAGAGCCCCCTTTTGAGCCCCTTTTGAGCCCCTTTTTGAGCCCTCTCTTGAGCCCCCTTTAGAGCCCCTTTTGAGCCCCTTCTGAGCCCCCTTTAGAGCCCCCTTTAGAGCCCCTTTTTGAGTCCCTTTTGTACCCCTTTTGAGCCCCCCTTTGAGCCTCTTTAGGGCCCCCTTTTGAGTGCTCTCTACGCCGGCCCTGGCTCCCCTAATGCCCATCGTTGTTGTTTTTGTTGTGTGACAGACACCGCGTCGTGAGAGCGCACCTTTTGTGTTACGGATAAAGAGAGGAAGTGACTCGGTGTGTGCGAGCGGGAGAGGTAGAGACAGCGGGTGGAGAGAGAGAGAAGCAGCGCTCATTGAAGCTCCGACTGCGACACCTCTGGCGGCTCCGCTGCTCTGCCCGTGACTTCACTCGCGTTCGGTAGCCGGCAGCAGCAACAACAACAACAGGCAGCCAGCAGGCAGCAGGCAGCAGAGAGAATACTCCGTAATTAGTCGAAACATAAATAAACTCCCCATAAAAACGGAACAAAGTAAAACCATGTAAGAGGCAGTCCCCCCAGTGCCCCCCTCCCCTCCGGGTGTGAACTAGAATCGGATTTGTTTTTGTTTTTTGTTGTGAATAATTGCCAAATGGTGCCATTTCAGTGGGCTTTCTGTGAATGCCATCAACGATTGATCTACGAACGAAGACGAAGACGAAGACCTGCGATGGCCTCCAACACCAAAACCAACACCAGCAGCAGCAGCCCCACCGACCTGGATAGTCAGGTCAATGTGGAGGATTTGCCCATAACCTTCAAGGTAATGTATGCCGATCCGATGGTTCATTAAAAGCCGCGAAATGGAACCCACACGAGACGCACACCACAGACACGCATGCGTCACGGTCGGCTGCGACGGCGACTGCGGCCTGGGGGCAGGGGGAAACTAACTTTTTGGCCTGGCTGTGGGCTGGGGGCTGGAGCTCTGCGCTGACATCCGGCGGCGGATGCAAATGAAGCCCGCAGACGACAGACGACAGACGACTAACGGCAACGCATGCGCAGCGGAAGCAAATGCCAGCCCGATGAGTAACCGCTCTAACCGCCCCCCCTCTGCTCACCTCTGCTCCCCTCTCATCCGCAGGTCAAGTACATTGGCTCGGAGGTGGCGCGCGGCCTGTGGGGCATCAAGTACACACGCCGGCCGGTCGACCATATGGTGGGCGTGGCCAAGAACCTGCCGCCCAACAAGGTGCTGCCCAACTGCGATCTGACGGTCTCCGTGACGGGCGTCCAGCTGGAGATCATATCGCCGAAGGCGAGCATCAACAACTGGTGCCACCCGATCGACACGATCTCCTACGGCGTACAGGATCTGGTGTACACGCGAGTGTTCGCCATGATCGTCGTCAAGGACGACGCCAGTCCGCATCCGTACGATGTGCACGCCTTCGTCTGCGACAGTCGGGCGATGGCCCGCCGGCTGACCTTCGCCCTGGCAGCGGCCTTCCAGGACTACTCGCGACGCGTCAAGGAGGCGGCCGGCGATGACCAGATCGATACCATAACGCCGGCACGCCAGAAGTTCGCCATCGATCTGCGCACCCCCGAGGAGATACAGGCCGGCGAAATGGACCAGGAAACGGAGGCGTAGTGGGTGGTGGGCCCCCCGTTGGACTCCATTGTGATGCCTTAGTTACTTATTGTCCAGTGTTCACTGTAATTGTAAATTGTACGAGTACGAGGGGGAGGAGGAGGAGGAGGACCGGCGTACCAGTCGTCCTCCCCGCACACGGCTCGAGTGTTTCCTCATACAGCTAATTGCCCAAAGCTTGCATAAGTGTTGATCCCAACTGTAAACGATTTTCTATAATAAATACACAGTAGATATATGTACGAGTATGTAATTGATATTTCCATATACATATATATGTGCCTAGGCCTAGGCCTCCGCCAGATTGACTCTTTATCAAGCAGATATATGCCCTACCTGCCCAGAGAGACAGCCTTCCATGCGTTTCAAGGCTCTGCACAATTTGAATACTCGAAGGGCTTGGGTAACACCCCGAAGGAAGCGCTTTCGACCCCATAAACCATATATATTCTTGATCAGCATCGATAGAAGAGTCGTTAGAGTCATGTCTCTCAGTCGGTCTGTCTCTTTTGAGGCCTAGATCTCAGAGACCATAAGAGCAGGAGCCACCAAAGTTTATATCGAGACTTCTGTGATATCACACTACTAAAATTGTACACCATTTAAGCCCTGCCCCCTACCGCCACTACAAGGGGCACAAATCTGTGGCATGCACATCCAGAAATACCCAAAATAATATTTTTTGCTGAATTTGGATCAGATAGGATGGGTTTTATGGCGAGACTGAACAAATGAAAATACTCATTCGCTCTCTCACTCTCTGGCTCGCCCTTTCTCACTCTAAATCGTGCAAATGGAGGGAGGGAGGGAGCTAGCAGCATAGCTGGTGATGGTGTGAGAAGAGAGACAGAGACGGAACACAAAACGGAATCGGGAGAGTGGAAAAAAGGTCATTAGGTGGAAAGATGATGAACGGAGATGGTCCATCCCCTTTTCCACTCTCTCTCTCTCTCTCTTCCTCTCTCTCATTTTGGGCAAAATTGAGAGATCCACACCCTCCATCCGTTAGCCAACAAATACATTCCTCCCAATTGCGAAAAAAAGACAAAAAGAGAGAGAGAGAGAAAGAGAGGCTATACGGCAGTCATTGGATCTGATCGGAACACCGGCTATAAGAATAGAGCCGCGGCCCTTGCCGCGTCAAGCGCGCAGAACGGGCACATTCTATGCACATTTCTACATCTATTCTTATTCACTTATTTCCAGGGAACGTAACGATTATAATTTTGATAAAAAAAAATTAAGAAATAAGATTTATTTGTTGAATTTTGTGTTTTAAATTTGTTTAAATTATTAAAATTATTTTAAATGATAAAAATTAAAAAATAATTTGTATATGTATATAAATTTTTATATAAAAATTAACACATACAAATTATTATTATTAAATTTTTATTATAAAAATTGAAAATACAAGTTATGATATAAATTTTATTATACAAATTGAATTCAAATATCTTTGAATAATTTGTATGTTATTATTTTTATATAAAAATAATTTTTTAATTTTTATCATTTAAATTAATTTTAATAATTTAAAAAAATTTAAATCAAAAAATTGTGAATAAAAGTTTATCCTGTTTTGAAATTTGCCGTAAAAAAATAACGTATGGCTATTTTCCCCACTCTTCTTGGTGGTTTTGTTGTGCCTTAATTTTTTTAAACTCATAATTTCCGGTCTTATTTGCGGTCCCTGCTTATTTTTTTTATTTATTAAATTAACAAATTATCTGTTAATAATTGGACTTAACTTTATTTTATTTGTATTTTATTTGGTACTTTATTCAGTATATTCTCATATGAATATTAATTGTTTTTTGTTTATTATAAATATTTATTAGTTTTTAATGCTTTTGAGGGAATTATTGTTGGTGAATAGATAAATGTTAGGCGTCTCGTTTGTTTGTTTTTTTTTTAGCGATCTCTGGGCGCTTTCCAATGGCTTCTAAAGCGAAAGAATAGAGCATCCCGAAGGATCCTGGCCTGAAATTTGTGTGGGACCTCAACAGAAGGAACTCATAATTGGGGGTGAGTGTATCCGATCTATGGGTTAAGTGTGGAGTGTGCCCAGGGGATCCCAAGTCTTCCAGGCTGGACAAGGAATCCTCTTTTTGGAGGCTGTTTGCCACCAAACAATGGAATAACTCCCACTATTTCTACCAATGTTTCCTCGAGAACGTCTGTTTCCACTCTGCCTTCTCCCTCGGGAAGGCGTGGCATGAGTTCCAGGCATCATTCAGGATCCTGGCCTACCGTGTTAGATCTTTGTATGGGAGAAAGCATTGAGGGATGCTGTGAAGGGCTTTGGTTGGTCTTTAAAGGCAACAAAGCTTTTTTCCCCCCAGGACACTGGACCCTCAAACCCCTGCAGGACCCTAACAACCAGATGGAAATTTTGAATTTTTTATAATTTTTATTTGTAGATTTTTGTTCGTGTTTTTGTAATGTGTGTGTGTGTGTTTCTTTGACTCGTTGGAACAACAATTCTATGCTTAAATTTCAACTCTCGTGTAAAACTAGGAAATCAAAGGAATTAAATTAATATAAGGCTTGCCTAAAAGTGCAAATGAGTGGGGAACTAGGACGTGAGAGGGGGGTTGGGAAGGGTGGGGGAAGGGAGGGGGGGTATTTGGCTAGAAGAGATGCCTAACTGGCATCGGCGCGGAAGAGGAATCTACGCTTGCGGGCATCCATTTTGCCAAGGGACTGGGACTCGGCTTGGGACTGGGACTGGGATTCCTTGGCCGTGTCCGTTTCCGTTTCCACCTTGCTCACAGTCACGGGCAGCGTTTGCACCTTGGTCATGGCCGGCTCGGCCATCGAGACGCGCTTGTAGATGGGCAGAATCATCTCCTGTTCGGGCTCCGAGGCGTGCTCCGGCTCCGAGGCCAGCTCCTGCTCCGAGGCCAGCTCCTGCTCCTGCTCCAAGGCCTGCTCCTGCTCCGAGGCCTCCTCCTGCTCGGGTTTCGGGCTCTGAATCAGGGCCAGTGGGGCAGCAGCACCGGGTGTCACGACCAGCTCCATGGGAGCCATCTGTTCTTGGTTCTTGGGCGTCTGATCGAGGCGCTCCTTGACGAGCTCCACAATATCATCGATGCTGATTGAGGGCATATAAGCGGCAGGGGCCATGCCCAGTGGCTCTTCCTCGACCGTCTGGGGGCCTGCCTCCTCAGGCGTGGCGGCGGCTGTTGCCTCCTCAGGGACTGCCTCGAGAGCCTGTGGCTGCACCTCCTCCTCCCCAAGGGGAACCACCTGCACGGGTATCTGATAGTCCATGGGCAGATGGTTGTACTGCATGATTTGTATGATCGGCGAGTCGGGCATGATCTTTGGCGGGGACTTCTGAAGCTCCGACAGCTCCTCCGGCAGCTGCTCCTCGATCGAGGCGTTCTTGTCCACGATTTCGGGCTCCGGCAGCTTGGCCTCTTCGATGGAGACATCTGGCGACTGCTTGGTGTCCAGCTCGTGGCCGAGAGTCTCGGCCATGTCCATGGCGGCTGTGGCCAGCTCAGTCTCGGGTTTCTCTTCGTTTTTCTTCAGGGTATTGAGGAAGTCCGTGATCAGCTGCTCGGCCTCGGCGGCCATCGCTGGATCGACGGGCTTGAAGCCGCCGAGCGACTCCTGGGTCTCCTTGTTGTCGAGCAGGATCTCCTCCACCAGGGGACTGTGCTCGTGCATCTCCGGCGTGGCCGCTATGCTCTCGGGAGCATCGGCTGGCCGCGCTGTCTCGAGGGCTTCAATGCTGCTGAGGATCTCCTCGTCGGTCTCGGTAATGGCGGGCTTGTTGCGGTTTCCCTCTTGGATCTCCTCAACCTTGGCTGGCATTTCCTTTTCCTCATCGGCGGCTGGAACTTCCTTGTCTTCCTCGATGGCTGGAACTTCCTTTTCTTCGTCGGCGGCTGGCTTTTCCTTCTCTTCCTCGGCCGCAGGCACTGCCTTCTCCTCATCGGCAGAGGGCACCTCCTTCTCTTCCTCGGCGGCTGGCTTTTCCTTCTCTTCCTCGGCGGCAGGCACTGCCTTCTCCTCTTCCTCGGCAGCTGGCACCTCCTTCTCTTCCTCGACAGCAGCTGGCTTGATCTCCTTCACCAGCGGCTTCTCCTCCGTATCCCGGTGTCCTTCTCCCTCCAAGCTCTCCACAATGACGGCGGGAATCTCCTCGATGGCCTCAATGGGCTTCATTTCCTCGAGTCCTGTTGCTATTTCCATCTTTATGGGTGCCGCCTCCTCTGGTGTGGCCTCTTCCGGCTCCGCTATGGCCACCGCTGGCTCCGAGGCCTGCACCTCCGGCTCCGGCTCCGGCACTTCTCCTGCGGCCTCCTCGAACATCGTCTGCAGCTGGACCGTGGGCTGGGGCTCGCTGAGCTGCAAGACTGGCGCCTCGGTGACAGCCGGCTCATTCTCCAGCAGCTCCTCCACGGGCCTTGGGGTCGTTGTGGGCTTGTTGAAGATCGCGGGACGCTTGCGAATGCCGGCAAAGAGCTCGTTGCGCACGGGGGCGGCTGCCAGAGGCTGGGGCTTGTGGGGCCGCATGGTGAAGCGCTGTGCCTCGGGGGCCACTGGCACTGGCGTCTTCCTCTGGGGCTGGGGCTGGGCCTGGGCCTGTGCCTGAGGCTGTGGCTTGCGGCGATTGGGCTTTGGCTTGGGCTTGGCCTGCACCTTGACTGGCCTCGAGGGCTGGGCGACAGCGGGCTTGGGTTCTGGCTCGACGAAGGACGTGGCCGGGGCGGACTGCTGCTCCTCCTCCTCCTCCGGCTCAGCGACCTGCTGCTGCTCCAGCTGCTGCTTCTCCTCCTCCTGGACGGGGGCGCCTCCAAAGTTGCCGTTCAACTCGTAGTAGCGGGCGCTGTCCTCGCACTCGATGGTCATGTCCTCGCGACGCATGCACGTGAATGATTCCTGCAAAGACAAACCAAAACAAACCGTAAATCTCCGCTGCCGAGGAACGAGGCATCTGCTGGGCGCCTACTTGACTGAAAATCGTATCCTCCGGGCAGATGAAGCTCCAGCGGAAGGTGTTCTCCCTGCCGTCCGCATAGGTCACCGGCAGACACACGTGGAAGATCTGGCAATCGTTCTCCACATCCGCATAGTAGCCGTAGGTCTTGTTGGCGCACGAAAAGTTGTCCGTGATGTCCGCCCGTATGGATGTGGCATTGCTGGGCAGGGTCAGAGTGCCCAGGGGCGTGGCCGCCGCGGACTCTGTTTCCGTTTCGTTGGGGATTTCCTGGACTTCAGCTGAGGTCGGGGGCGTGGCCGTTGCCGGTGTCTTATCCTCGCGTGCTGGGTTCTTTCTCTTCTGCAGGAGAGGCAGAGGGAGATGGAAAGAGAGGGAGAGAGAGAGAGACATAATGATTAGCCATTCCGCTAAGGGGCTACGTGCCTGGCATCGTGACGATCCAGCACGTGACGCTTGGGGCTTGGGGCTTGGGGCCTGGGGGCCCTGAGGGCCCTGGCTCGATCAAATTTCACTTGTGTTCTAGTTTTTTGTTCCATAAATGAAAATCCAAGCCCTAACCTTTTATGGGGCGGGGGTGGCGGCCAGCTGCAATCGAATTTACTTTCGAATGGAACGCCACGAATATTATCACATCATATCGTACCGATTTGTACGAAAACTTTCCCTGTCTATCGATAGCATAGGATATATATCTATATAGATATTTGAAGAGAGTTCCAGATCGTTCCAGGGCTTACTCATCGCCAGAATCTTTGAGGTGGTGTGGCTTTAGACCAGGTCTTGGGCTAAACGCTTGGCATACCAAATAAGCCAACGGCCAACGGGCAAACCGTTCGAAAGGCAGGCGTTGGTATGCAAATGGGCAGAGGCAGAAGCCAGAGGAAGAGGCAGAAGCCAGAGGCGAAGGCAGAGGCAGAGGCAGAAGCCAGAGGCAGAAGCTAGAGGCAGAAGCCAGAGGCAGAGGCAGAAGCCAGAGGCAAGGCCAGAGGCGGAGACAGAGGAAGAGCCAGAGGCAGAGCCACAGCCAGAGGCAGAAGCTAGAGGCAGAGGCGGAGACAGAGGCAGAGGAAGAGCCAGAGGCAGAGCCAGAGGCACAGCCAGAGGCAGAGCCAGAGGCCGAGCCAGAGGCAGAGCCACAGCCAGAGCCACAGTCAGAAGCAGAGCCAGAGGCAGAGCCAGAGGCAGAGCCAGAAGCCGAGCCAGAGCCAGAGGCAGAGCCACAGCCAGAGGCAGAGGCACAGGCGGGACTGCGTCGGTGTTCCCGTGTCCCATTAAAGTTCTGCGGCATATCCGCCGGGAGGCGGCACACACCGCAAACGGAAGTGGGTGTCTGGAGGTCTGAATGGTCTGGAGGTCTCGCCCCATCTGTGGGGAACACTCACCTGGTGGCCGGTCAGCGGTCCTGCGTTGCAAGTGGCCGTGAGGCAGAGTACCACACACACGGTCTTCCACACGATCTGCATGATGATTCTTCACTATCTCCAAATACGACACTTTTTGAAAGCACTTTTTATCCTCCAGAGGGTTTTTAGGTATTTTTTCTATATTTTTTTGCGTGTGTGTGGGGGGGTGGGGTGTGGGCGGTGTTTAATCCAAAATTGTTATCCAAGCGTAAGCGAAAAAAAAAACCAAAAAACAAAGAAAAAAAAAACCGAAAAGCTTGCACTCGCACTGCCTGCTGCTGCTGCTGCTGTTGCTGGAGCTCTTTGCACACCTGTGAGGCACCGTTGGTTGGAAAATACTAACTGCGACCGTCCAAGGCAAGCGACACCCAATTTATATATTCTTCGCTTTTGATTTATTAAGAATGCAAAAAGGCACAGCAGAGAAAACCCCAAAGAGGCGGCACGCACACACACAGCCAGAGGTACAGGTGCGTGGCCGGCACACACACACACACGCACACAATGGGCAAATGCTTATTGTCGAGTCGCCTCTTCTGCGCAGACGTGACAGTGCGCGGCTTTCGTGTGTGTGTGGCTGTGTCTCTGCTTGTGGAACGCATTCGCTGGACTGTGGAACCCAAGACACAGAGCGAAAGGTTTGATGGAAGATGGATCCACAGGCCATGGCTTTGGGCCCCAAAAGCTTTCCTAATCATAAGGAGACGAGCGTTCCTTGAGCTCTTTATAGAGATCCTTCCACCTCTGGACGGAAGTGGCCCAATGGACATGCCCTGCCCACCGAGGGGCGCTTCAAAGGCCTCCCAATAGCTGCCAGGAGAACATCTCCCTCCGCCTGTTGGCGGCCCACACTCATAATTAATCAAGAAATGCAATTATTATTGCTATTATTATTATTTCCGATGGCAATGGCCTCTGCAGCTTTCGCTTTTTGTTTGTGCGCTGTACGTGATTTTGATAGAACAGCCAAAAGGCAGAGCCCCCCAAGGCAGAGGGCCCCCAGGGACCCAATGACGGCACTAAACATGAAATTAGAAATTCATAATTGTCGCGTAATACCCACAGCACTACGTGCGGGGCGGCTCTGGGGGCGTTCGTTTGGGCCGCGAAATGGTAGCAAAACCCATTCTAAATTGCTAATGCGCCTTAATAGGCTTCGCTTGTTTTGGGCACTGGGCACTGAAGGGTTTTCGGTTGTGTGAAAGTCACACTGCCTGATGATATTTCGTTTGTTGCATAATCCTTCTCTGCCGCCGCTGCCGCCCAGGGCCAAGCCAATGAACCCCAGAACGAATCTGTGTGATGCTTCTGCCCGAACCCACTTGGTACACATAAAACTGCAATCTCACGTCGTCGATGGGCAATCTTTCGAGTGTAATCTGAGGGGCCCCGGTAATGATCGTCACCCAGCACGCCCAGAGGAGCTTCTCTAATCCCCACAGCAGACAGCAAAGACTTGCCTTTTCGAGGGGGCCTCAAATGGTCTGCGAAACAACTGATTTATCTTAAGGTATTGGCATTTATTTGTAGGGAATTGTTTAGCCTCAACGCATAAACATTAACATGCCTGGGCATATATTTTCTGCACTTGGCAACAAAGTAGGCTTAAATGCAGTTTTGCCCGCCACGGAGGAGGGAGGACAAGGCTCAGACCCAGACCCAGACCCAGACCCAGGCCGAATCGTGCAAAGATAAGCGCGTTGACAACAGGGCGACGTGTCGGGGCTCGACGCTGAAATTCTACGGCCACACAGCAGAATCATGACTGGAATTATGAAAAAAATCATATTATTAATAGACAGCCGACGGACTGTCTCTGAGCAGGAGCCCGGGTCCCGGTTGCCCCAGGCCCCAGGCCCCAGGCCTGGAATCGATGAAAAGAAATGCAGCAGGCAAAAAAAAAAACACATGTAAACTTTCTAAAATGCAAATTGCACTGCAATGGAAAATCATGAGCACTTTTCAAATTAAAAAAATAAAAAGACACGTGGGCGTTCACCTGCTTTTCTGATGCACACGCACACACACACACACACGGCGTATACGTGATGCAGCACATGCAACACACGGCCAGCACTTTCTAGCGGCTATTAAATTAATTAAGTTTTCGGTTAGGCACTCATCAAATGCCCAAAATGACAGTTCAATTGACAGCGGCACGTCGTCGCCTGTCACTTAGTGGAGCACCGAAGGCGAAGGGAGGCGGCCCCAAGCTAGGAAATTTTTTTCGCAAAAATTTACTCCGATGCGTGACGCTGACACTTCCTTTTTTGCCAAAAAAAACAATGATATTTTTTTTTGGATATTTTTCCATTCACGTTGTTTACCGTTATTCGACCCCCCTCCCCCCCCCAAGAGGCGGGGGCGACAAGAATTTCAATTGATTGGCGAGGGTTTGCGGTTCTGCATTTTGGCAACATATCGAGAACAGATCGTATCGGGATGATGCATGGCCAGGGGCCCACAACCCCCCCCCCCCCCGTGCCCCACGCCCCACGCCCCACGCCCACTTTAAGCCAAAGTCCGAATGGCGTTTAGAAAGTGCTGAAAACTAAACTACGAGCATTCTCTGTTTCTCCCCCGATGATCAATTATGTGGCACACGTTTGAAGCTCCCCCCCCCTAGAGGGGGGCCACAATCAGGGCTCCCACGCATTCGGCCAAGTCTGATTGAATTTTTATGGGCAATTTCATTGATTTTAATTTTGCTAATGATAAGAATTTCTTTGCACGAATCCCCATCAAGCGGGGGGAGGGGGGGTGGCCCTGTTGGGGCATGTAAATTCGATTCGCTTTTCTTAACACGCTGCATGCCCCTGCACGCTGCATGTCAATTGCCGGAGATTTTCCTACACTTCAAGAGTGGGGCTGGGGGGCTCGGGCGGGGGGGGCCTCCCTCCATTTAAACAAGGTCAATATCAAACGTGACAGAATGCCAGAGCGAAGGCCAGAGGTTGACTTTCTTTTCGACTCCCCAGCCGCGTGGCCACAATATTTACTATTTATTAGACATAAATCTAGAGCCCCCCCCCCTTGTCGGACGTTTGTCAAACACAAAATTTAATTGCTTCGAACAAACGTCAAGACTTTTTGCCAAAAAATCGTTTGGCATTCGAGGCGCGATCTGCGCATGCGCAAATTGTTCAGCGACACCCAAAAAAAATAAAGAAGAAAAATAACGTTAACAGACGCGTCTATTTTGGGCGCACGTTGGCCGCCGAGCAGGTGCCGGTTGGGCCCCAGAATTGGGCCAAAGAATTAGAATCGCATGCACGCAGGCGAACGGGTGAAATTTCTGTTGGAATTTCTGTCTCAGCGGCCAGAATTGACCGCATTGTGATTGCAGAGCCCCAAAATGGGGCAGGAAATGATCGATCGAGCCCAAGCACAAAAAAACCCTCCAGTGTACAATTATCGAATGTTGTTTTTCTTTAATATGCATCATAGTGTAACATACAAATATATAATAAAACGAGCGGGAACGTTGTACTCTCTATAGCTTATACCCGGCACTCAGACGGCTTGCGTTCTATGGAAATTATCAAATAATCGGTCCAACCGTTTGGAGGATTTTTTCTGATCTGGTTCTCTTCTTTTCCTTGAATCTGCCTCGTTTCGTGTGGTTTTATCGGGCTCTCCTCCGCCAGAGCGTGCACACTGCACGACGACAGGGCCTGTGTAGGCGCGTGGAAGGCCTTGCGTGGCCCTCCCTGCTTTCCTCTTCCCGCGTCTGTGGCTTTCTCGTAACTCCAAAATGTCGGATGCACCGGAGGCTTCAATTGGGCTCTCCTTTTTTGGTTTCCCTGAGCACCGGGCACAACATTTGCATAAATAACTTAAGATTAATGTTCTCCAAAGTAGAAAAAAAATTAAATATATATATATATATATTTTAAATTAAGTTTATGTTTAAGTTTAAGGCATTGCACTAGGGGACGTACTAGGGTTACAACTAAAATTGGTTTACTGGCATTTCCTTTTGTGCTAAAATTAATTTTGAGCTAGGACCTTACGGGGGATTATTTAATAATCAGCATCATAATAAGATATAAAATTTAAATAAATACACGCAATAAATTAGACAGCGCTGGGGTGACGGGGCTGTGGGTTCTGGGCTCCATTGGAGTGCAGGCGTTGGTGGGGGGGAAGATGGATCTACTGCCACTGGGGCTGGTTGCGATAGGCCAGATAGTGGGAGTCCTGGGGCTGCTGCTGCTGCTGATGGTGATGCTGCTGCCCACGGATCTGGTAGCTGTCCGTGGAGGAGTCGACGTCCTCGATCGAGGGATCCGTTTGCAGGGACCGCTTCCAGTAGCTGCCCTGCTCGCTCCAGTCGTCGCCGTGGTCCTCGTAGTGGTGCTGATGGTGGGCATGTTCAACGTATACAACCTAGTTAGAAAGTATGCAGAACACGGGTGGCGTGAAGTGAGAAACACCAGAGGAAGTACCAAAGAAGCCCAAGAGTGTGTGTGTGTGTGTGTGTGTGTGTGTGTCTGTATGTGTCTGGCGTGTCTGTGTTTGTCAGTATCGGAGATGGCGGGGATTCTTTCGGGGGCGTATCCCAAGTCGTATGGAAACTTGGGATGCTGGGGATGCCTCCCCCTGCTGGGGGGGGGGCACGCCCATACTTACACGATGTGGGGGGAACATTTTTATTTTTGGATCGAAAATAAACTCTATGGAGAAACTGTGGGACTGGGTCTTAAACTGTACTGGTATTAGTGGACTCTTTTAGTGCTAGAGCTGTACGTTCCGAGAACGTTGTTCGGGGGGGAGCTGTCCAACAATTTTTACCACCATATCTGAAACCAAAGAGGTCTGAATTTGTTAGCACAGGTTTTTGGTTTCGTTTCATTAGGTGTTTTTTTTTTTGTGTGTTTTTTCGATTGGAACTCTGGTGAAATTTTGCTGTGGAAATTCTGGAGCTGGAAACCAAAGCTGGTCGAGCTGGTTAGAGCGCTCGTGTTGGAGGTGTTGGAGGAAAACGCATTTTACAATCCTTATATACATCTTGTGTGTGTGTGTGTGGGGGTATAGATAGAGACAGTGGACAGAGGACAGGGGCGTAGGACCGGAAGTAGAGATTAGGAGAGTTAAGAGGAAGACGCGGCCGCCTCAAACCTTTGCCATACAAAACGCCCCTTAAGAACTGAAAGAGTGCAGAGAATCCGTTTAGAACAAGGAACAAATATTGGGTCTCATAACCGTCGTGTGTCCGTTGCAAGCGGGGGGTGGTTAAATTACGCCCCCTTATGAGGTCCCGCCTCACTCACCTTGGACGGCGGACTGCCACGCTTCACATCGATCCAGAAGCGTGCTATGTTGATCAGTAGGCCGATGAGAGCTATGGCAAAGAACTTGACCTGCAGATGGGCGCCCAGGATCTTCAGGAGCAACTCAATCTTGGCCTTCAGGAAGCTGCCGACCAGCACATACTTGGCCAGAGCCTTCTTCTTCTTCTTCTTCTTGCCACGGGTAACTATATGTTTTTTTGATAGGGGATAGGATCGAAAGAGGATGACTTGTTAGCTTCATTTTGTTGCTCGAATAGAATCAGCACTTACTTGGCTACAGAACGGAACGGAAAAACAACAATAAATATCGATATATTTGTCGCTTGGGAGGGTGGTGTTTGTTAGTATGAACTGCAGTGCGCGTCAAGTGCGTTAACGGTAACAATGAACGGCCAGCAAATCAAGGCAATAAATCGAAAATGAACGTAACACAAACTTAACTTAATACCAAACCAAACAAAAAATGGGTAAGATATTTGCAATAAATTTTTGAAAATATTTTACCCAATTTTGATTAAAATTTAATTAAATAATTTCGATTTTTTAAGAAAATGCAGTCATTTTGAACTTTTGAATTTTAAATTCAAATTCAAATGTGGACTGTGACAGTAGCTAAAGACTATGTCACACACGGCAAGAATACTGCCTTACCATTTTTCAACACACTGCTTTGCCAACTGAATTTCTCTGTACTGCTTGGCAGTGCTTGTAGCAGTCACCTCTAAGCTGCAAGCAAAAGTTTTCGTAGCTCATCGCGTAGGTGGCGCCACTAGTAATTTGAATTTGAATTTAAAATCAAAGTAAAACTAAATTAAATGGTTTAGAGCTCTACTCCTTCACCATCTCTTTTGATCCACCACCAGCATAGTATAACATAACTCTAAGATATAGAAGGCACTTAAGTTGTGCTTGGAAATCGGTGCGCAAAAGTCATTTAAAACCACACGCAGCAAACAACACACACCTCCGTTACTTCTACCATATCTAATTGGATTCCTGTGCTTGCGCTTGCCACCGCCGCCGAGGAGCTCGTCATTGGCTTCGGTCAGGTCATCGAGGAGGCCCAGTCCCAGGCTCAGATCGCTCTGCTCATGCTCCACCGCCGACCCGCTGTTCGAGTGCTGTCCCTTCCGCTTGCGTCGGCCCTTGACGCGTTTCTTCTGCTTCCGCTTGTGGGGCTTGGAAACGGAACCGCCGGCATCATCGTGGTCCACACTGCCACCACCGCCATGTCCATGGCCATGGTCATGATCGTGGCCAGAGTCAACTTCGTGGTGTTCTGGGGCGGCCTGCACCACCACCAATGTGGCTGGCTGTGTCTGTCCTTGGCTCTGTCCGTGCTGGCCCTTCCTCTTGCGCTTCTTTTTTGTTTTTTTGTCCTTTTTGCGCTTGCCACCGCCGCCGGGTTTCTTCACCGCCCCCGTGGCCGTCGCCTCGCCATCCACCAGCTCTATGAACTCCGCCCCAGTCGAGGCGCTGTCCTCGCTGAAGACCGTGTTCTTGACGTCGTCGCCCTGCAGCTCTGCTGGCTGTACGCTGATCACACCCGAAATGGGTCCATTTTCACTTTCTGGCTCCGTCTCGTCGTCCGCCTCGTCTTCCCCACCCTCGGGCTCCCGCTCCACAGTGTTGTTTGAGGCATCATCATCATCGTCTTCCTCGTCATCTGCATCGGCGTCGGCTTCGGCATCGGCGTCTGTTTCTGTGTCTTCGGCATCGTCTTCCTCCTGGTCAGCTTCCTCAGCGGTGTCGCTGGTGTCTGCTGCTGTCTCTGCATCCGCCTCATCGACGTCGTCGTCGTCGTCGTCGTCGTCTTCCCCACTCTGATCGTTTTCACTATCATCTGGCGTTGCTTTCGAGGTCTGCAAATACTCGTATTCGCGGCCAAGGAAGCTGTTTGAAGCGGGTGGGGCGGAACGGCATTGAAGAAAAACAGGAAGAATTGAAAAACTTGCGCGAAAAGCGGCGAAAACGTGCATTCAACTTGTTTTTCGCCGCTTTGCTTGGGCTACTTACCCATCCATGGACTCGGCCAGATATTTCTTCATATAATTCGTGCCGATTTCAATTTTCTTCAGTATCGTCGATGGCTTCTCTTTCAGGGGCAGCTCCGAGGCGCTGTAGCCGCGTCTCTCAATCGTTGCATTCATCTGGCGATCGGCCTCGACTGTAGCCAAAAAAAAAACACACATAGTGAAATGTTTTTCAATTTTAATTGCTTTTTCATGGTAAATGTTTTTGGATGGGAATTGCGTGGCGAAAATTCCCCCTGAGGATGTGGAATTATCGCCACCAATGATCGCCAAATTCTGGCCATGACTGGGTCCTGGAGGGGTTTTTCTTTGCTCCTCACCCACACCGAAATTCCTGGGAGGCTAGTGGAAATTTACCCCATTCTTTTTTGTTGGCTGGCATGTGTGGGAAAAAGTCTTTTGTCTTTTGAAATTTGAAGTCGCTGATAATTTCCATTAAAGGTTAAGCTTTTGGCTTTCCCAGAGATGGCCAGAGATGGGAATCAACCTACCCTTTAACTTCTGCCACTGGGCATAGAGCTCTCCATCCCAGGAATCCAATATCCTGGCCGACTGCTGGCGGGCACAGGTCCACGGCTCGGATCGTATGGGGCACAGGGCCAGGTCCAGATACGGCGAGACCTCTGCAAAAATTAGAGACAACATCAAGATTAGTGTAAACACGAGGGCATTCTGCGGAAAAGTGTAAATAGTGGATAAGAGGGGGGCAAATATTTGAATGGAAAAACTGGCAAACGACTCCACCAAACGAGAGACGAGCAGCGTTGGGATTTGTGGTCCAATTTGGCTTACTGGCTGGTTAACATGGTCTCCACCGACCAGTAAATATTTGAGTGAAAGTATGGGTGCAAGCCGGCACTGCCACTGCCACTGCCACAATCATCTCAACACCTTCTGTGGTGGCCTCCTGGTGGTGCTAACAAGTCCCCCGGACTTGGACTTGGACCTGGACATGGGCTTGTTGCTTGTGGCACGGGCCATGTTTCATTTAATGATTATCGACTGCCATGCCGTGCCGTGCCGTGCCGTACCGTACCCGTGGCATTTCTTTCTTTAGAGATCAATCAGAGTGGAGATGGAGTGAAAATGTGGCGACTGTACGCCTTAATGGCTTTTTAATTCAATTCGGAACCCATTTAATTGCGAATAATTGTATTTGTTTTATTGTTATCTCTTCGCCAGCAAATGGCATACAATTTCCATATTTCCGTCAAGTTTTTTGTGTGAAAATTGAGCAATTATTTTTGCACTGGTTAAATTCATTAGGACCTGGCTCTGGCCGGTGGCACGTATGTAATTGCTGCTGCCACATCGAAGCAGAGTCGTGATGGGTGAAAACAGGCATTAAGTTCGTGTTGTTTTTCCTGGTATTTGTCGTTTGTTTTCATTGCAACAATCTATGCGGCTTTACTTCACTTTCAATGGCAGACATGGCGCGTTCTTTGACCCAAGGCCTGGCTAATATTTTCCCCGAAATTCAATGCCAGGTGAAAGCCAGAGGATGCCGCTTGCTATTCGTGGTGACATCCTGTTAAAATCGACCCACGCTGCAAAACAAATGCCGCAAAAGGTTGCGGGGGCACGGGGGAAGCTCGAAGAAAGCTGCTGCATCGTGCTACTCCCTGGCGAGCATCTTCGATAGATGTCCAAAATGTGTCTTCTATGTCTCTGGCGGCTCTGGCGGCTCTGGCGGCTCTGGCTTCTCTGGCGTCTTGTGTTTCCACAACAAATGTGCCACATTATTTTGGCAGCTCCTTAGAAGACCATTCCATTTCCTTTGCCATTCGGTTAGTTGGTAATGGGCCGATGGGGCCGATGGGGGCGATGGGGGCGATGGGGGTGTGTCTTTTCACTTTGCCTGATGTCTTTGGCAGGGCGTCGCATGCAAAACCCAGACCCAGACCCAGACCCAGACCCAGGCCCCAGTCTTGGGCCCAGGCTGATGGCCAATATTAAATGAACTTTCACTGCAATTGAAATTTATGCGTGGTGGTCGCCCGGCTTTGGCCCGCCGTGGCTTTGGCCCGCCGTAGTTATAGGCATTGGCCGGCAATGCTTGGCCTGGGCTCGATGACGGGTGACGCATTCGCCGGCTCCGTTCGGCCAACTGTGTCCGGCATTTGCCTGCGAGCATCCCATAACAGTAGCCCATAAAATATTAGCATAATCATCGCCGGCCGATTCTGCCCATAGATGAAGTTGTAAAGCGTGATTTGTGGCTCGCTTGCAGATTAGCGGTTAACCTGGATATTTTTGGTTGCCAATTGGCCTGGCACGGGCCATGGATCCCGCGAGTGCTGAAGGGAGTACCAAAATATAGAAATATGGACCATTATTCCTTGAAGTACCGAAAATATGGCATTAAATAAACCCAAGGGTGAGAAAGGAACTTTTGGACAGGCCTTAGAGGAGTCCGAGAGGAGTCTCCATGGATAAAAACCATCTTGGGGCATGCCCTTTGTTTGGCTGCCTCTCGGATCTAATTGGGTGTCGATTACAAAAGAATTTTGATGGGCCATTAAAGAAATCCGTCTGAAGAGTATAAAATGCTTGAACCGTTAACCGGCTACACTCCCAGGCCACAACAGAAACCCCAACTTGTGGGCTCTTCGGCTGAGAGCTGGAAACGTTAATAAACTTTCACTGGTTTTTCGATCTGGCGCAGAATTTGAATTGAAGACACACCGCCGCCAGAGAGACACAAACAACCACCGCATGAGCCACCACACACACGCACGCACACATGCATAATGGGAGCCCCACTTTGGGTACGCAAATCGAAGGAGAGGGGGGAAACTGTAATCCACTCCTTAAGTGCACAACGCAGAAATCCACTGCATCTCGACAAATGTGGCAGCCTTTGTGACAGCTTCATGGAGCGGCTCTAGATCGAGCTCCAGTTTTACCATCTTTTGAGCCAAGGAAAAACGGAATCGGCCGCCAAACTAGGCAAGATGCCAAAGCCAATGACTATGGCAATGCGGCAATTAAAAAATGAAATTAGATTTCCATGAATTCCAGCGAAGCAGAAGGCAGGCCTAAGGCAGGCACTTTTCATTTTTGTTGCGCTTCGACCAAAAATGTCACCGATGCCGCGCTCCGTTTTAGGCATGGGATTCCTCCAGTGGCATTGTTTTACCTTTTGCTCAAGACCAGACCAAATCGGAACCACGCCAGACCCCACCAGACCCCACCAGGCCCCACCAGGCCCCCACCAGACCCCCACCAGGCCCCACCAGGCATTATTTAAATAGTGTCCGCGTTGTCCCAGGCGACGACTCTCTCACATACAAATATGACGGTTATAACCCAATTACCGAGCATTTTTCAAGTTTTTGTCTCTGGCTTTTTTGGTGTCGGCGCAATTTGTATTGTACAACTCCCCAAAATGGAGAGTCTCCTCCCTACCCCTACCCCTGCCCCTGCCATGCCTTTGGGGCTGGTGTGTGGTCACCGACTGAATCCGACGATATCACAACTAAGACATCAACTTGTTTGCTCTTGCCGGGAATGCCCGCTGTCTCTGTTTGTGTTGCTCTTGTCGAGGAAACGGCTATTGCTGGTTTCTGTTATTGTTGCCACTGCCACTGCCACCGAATGGCTACGCTCAGGGGAAGAGTTCGGAAGAGTTCTATGAATAATTCAAGCGATTGGCAATGGCACGCCCGATGGGCAGAGGCAGTGCCGCCAAGAACTCTCTTGTTCTGCGAATCGAGTCATAATTAATGGGCATTTCTTTAGGATTCTCAATGTACAGTTAATACAAAATATTTATATAACTAACTGGAATTTAAATGGTTTTCATATGGTATTTAGAAGATATATTTTAAATGGAGTTTTTCCATCAAATAAATTCGATATAAATTCCATTTAAATACTATTAAATTCCAGCTTTTTAAATAATTATTTTATATAGTTTATATCGAATTTATTTGTTGGAAAAACCCTGCAAAAATTAAAGATATATTTTTTTTTATTATGAAAAAACCCTTTACAAACTGAAGCTTTATTTTTAATGGGTTTTTGTATAAAATAAATTCGATATAAATTCCATTTAAATACTATTAAATTTCAGCTTACTATATTATTATTTTATATAATTTATATCGAATTTATATAATGGAAAAAGTCTTTTGA
This sequence comes from Drosophila miranda, assembly GCF_003369915.1. NCBI lineage: Eukaryota > Metazoa > Arthropoda > Insecta > Diptera > Drosophilidae > Drosophila > Drosophila miranda. Next base: position 8,409,655 of record NC_046674.1, on the reverse strand, counting down.
AATTGAAGCTATATTTTGTATATGACTAAAAAAGCCTTTAAAAATTAAAAAAATATTTTTAATGTGTTTTTCCATCAAATAAATTCGATGTAAATTCTATTTAAAATTCAATTGTTGTGAGTGAAAGTTGGGAAATGCCCAAAAAATGCATCAAAATGTAAAGAATACCTTGATCTAAGATTTACTAAATCTTTGCTAAAAATCTGTATTAAATCTGGCTGTATTTCGGATGTCTCAAAGCCGCAATTACCATCTTTCTGGCCAATGAATTCCAGTTGAAACAAAAAGTCATGCAACCTTTTATATTTGGCCCTCAAAAAACTCTCTTTAAATTGAAGTTGATTAAAACCCCACACCGCCCAAAAGGGACTTTCATTTATTATTAAATTAAGAATTCTTTGGGCGTACTGCGAGTGTATTTGATATTCGCTTAATCACAAGACGGAAAACCGTTAAATCATGTTTTTAGCCTGCTTGTTCTTTAATGACTCGACACTCTGCCCCACCGCACCGCACCTGCTGCCGCACCGCGCACACACACACACACACGCACCCACCGTTGAGGCCGTGGACGGACGCAACGCCCTTCGCTGGCCGCCTTAGTTCTGGTTTAGTTGGTTACGACCCATATTTCAGGGCCTAAAGAGGCACAACAGAGAGCTGCCCTAAACGATAACGAGGTGTATTTCTTTCTGGCAAATGGCCATGGCAAATGGTAATGCCTTCTTGCACTTGTTGCCACTTGCTAATTGTACGCCCTGCAGCCCATAAAAACAACAACAAACAGCAACGAGGGGGTGGGGGGGGGGGCAGGCGAGAAAAAGTGTCATCCGCTCCATAACGTAACAGAACCAAAAGAAGAACAGCACAGCAGAGCACGGCAGGGGCTCATTTGTGGCATGGCATGTGTGCCACAGCACACACAGCCACGTTCTGCTGCTGTTCTGCTGCATTGCCCATGAAAGTCACCTGAATCCCGCTGGGGATCAGACAACTCTAGAGCCGGGGCCTGTCAATTGAGCCCCCAAATCTCCTGCCACTTGGTGGCAACTTTCGTCTGCCGCTGCCGCTGCCTCTGCTGTGGCTGCTGCTGGATATTATATAATTGCTGCCCAGTCGCCACTCTCACATTTAAGTTAATGAGCCGAAATTTCACTGCAATAAAAGTATTTCATTTAAAGTTTATTTTTGGGGGGGAAAAAAACACAACAAAAAACCGAAAGAAAACCTCAAACACAGACAAAAGAAATTGGGGGACCGAGAGAGAGAGAGATGGTCAGCCTGCTGACTCATTTGATGCGATCTCTAAAGAGATTTCTTACCGTTTAACCGTCGGGGAACAGGTGCTGCAGCTGCTCTGATTGGCAGTGACACGGAGGCTGAGGCGGGGGCCGAGGCGGAGGCGGAGGCGGAGGACGGTGCCGGCAAGCTCCAGGCATGCGCTGTGGTCAGGAGGAGCAAACCGAACAGCAGGCTGCCCATGGCTGCCTGGACAGAAGGAGGCTGCCAGTCCATTGTGGTTGGATGGATGGATGGATGGATGGATGGATTGTTGGGTACGTCGCACACGTCGCACCGTTAGAAGAAATCAAAAATTCAGCAGAAACAAAAGTCAACTCTCGCTCTGGCGAGGGGCAAAAACACTGATTTATGGACACTTGTTATCGACACGCACAAGAACAAACGGCGCTTTGTTCCATTTTTGATATTTATTTATTCGAATCAAAAAAACAAAACTATAAAAAAAAACTAAAGAAAAACCGATCCAGGCCGAACCTTAACGAAACTTAGCCTGATGGGCTCTGCTACTGCGTTCTGCGATCTGCGATCTGCGATCTGCACACGACCAAGTTCAAGGTAAGATTAAGCCATGACGAGCATACGTAAGAAGTTTTATACCAAAACATCAGCGCCAGCTGGGGGCTTAAGAGAGCGCAATGTGAAAGCGCTCTGGCTCTGGCTCTGGGGGCCCCGGCCCCGCTCTTTGGAAAGTTTGCTGCCACTGAACCTGGCCAAGAGAGCCAACGGAGCCGATAGAGGCGATAGAGCCAAATGCTGGATCTTGCTATTGACTTGTTCGCTGTTCGCTGTTCGCGATGGTAGCTGCTTGCTGGACTTTGGCAAATGTGTGGCATGCACTGAACAAACGGATCAATTAAGCTGTCCGCTATGCGCCTGACGCCTGACGCCTGCCCACTAGCCACTGGATGTATACCAATGAACTCTGTAGCTCTGACCTGTGCAGGGCCATTCTATGGGTATTGTGTCACTCCATCAGCGAGAAGAAAGAGTTTTGCTGGATAGGGACTAGGCCTTTTGTTTACCCTCGGGCAGCACACGAATTGAACTCTTCGTTTCATTATTCAGACTGTCATTGGGAAAGTCGTTCGTGGCAAGAGAAAGATGCTAATCCTGTCATGTGAAACGGAGATGCTAATCCCTGTCCAGGTTCAAAAGGGGATTCGCCATTCAATGGTAAACAGCTCAGGTGTACCCCCCACCCACCTCAGGGCACTCCCACCTTTCCCTTTCCCCTAGTTTTCATCATATACTTAGCACCTGTTGCCGGCTATTGCATAGTCTGTTTGCTGATCGAATTAACATTTAGTTTTTGTGCCGAAACAGAGTTGCATCATTCACAAATTCTGGGGCCATCCCAGCACAGACCAACCCACAGGCCGTACCCAATTTTCACCTATTATTGTTATGAAAAAGGAAAGTTTTCTAGCTATTTACCCAACAGATGACAGTCCCTAATTGACTCTGACAATTCGCACAGTAATGCTAGATGTGTGTTGGCCTGTAGGCCTGTAGGCCTGGCCCTGTCTGGGCCTGATAACCCCCCCCCCCATCAAACAAAAAGAAAGTCTGCACAAAAATATGTGATATTACCGACAGATCGAAGTTGGAACGAGGTGTGACCGAATCCCATCGGAACCGATTTGGTCAACGCCCTCGATCGATGCACATTGATCGAATTTTGATGAGTATTACGAAATTAATAGGGGGTGGGGGGGGGGGGGTAATCGTGATAAACATTCCGTATAACAATTTCACTTTCGAACAGTCGGACAGTCGGACAGTAACGAGCAATTAAGGAGACATAGGGCTGTCGCATAGGAGATGTCGCCAGGGATGGCCTGTGACATCCCGTTATCCATTCCCATGTCCGATGGCATGTCCATGCAGGGGCTTCCATGTCCAATTATCATGTTAGGAAGAGAGTGAGAGCAGCCAGATCCACAGACAGCAGGTCTCCAATCCCCAACCCAACGCAACGCTGGAGCCGCAGTCTTGTAGGCCCAGTGTCTTGGCCGCCTGTCAGTTAGACGCAATTATCCACATTTTATATAGAAAAAAAAAGGCAAAAGATGCTGCTCCTGGCACTGCTGCTGTCGATGGTTCACTTGGCCCCATGATTTGTCGTTGGCCAAATGAAAGATCCATTGAAATGGAAAGAAAAAAAAACAAACAAAAAAACCTTTGAAGTATTTCAATAATCGCAATTGCAGTGCCGTGCAGCGGCTGCTGTTCGGCCTCTGCGTTAGAAAGCAGACAAACAGTGAAATTCAGTTTGAAATGGATTTGATTTTGATTTTGTATTTGTGTTTCCAGTCTTCTATTTCCATTAGAGTTTCCTCGCTTCATTTTGGCCTTGTCGTCTTTTACGTACTTCGAATGCGATTATTTTTTGGCTTTGGCACGGCGACTAATTAATTGAAACGCTCGCCAATGGTCGTCGCCGACAAAGAAGACATCACAGCCATCAGAGTGACATCGGGCACTCAGCAGCCACTCAGCTGCCCACACTTATGATGGCCGACGTCTGCTGTTGGCCTGCTCAAGCCTGTTCAGGTCCAAATCCCGTGTATCCACCCATAAATCAGTCAACGAGCAAGATTCCATAGCGCCATCAGGGAGGAGGCGTTTCGATTCGTCTCCAAGACAGACACGGAGACGGAGACAAAAGCTGTAAACGTCCATTACATGCTCGAGCGCCTGTCCGAACGCCTCTAATTGCCTTTGATAAATATTTATCGAGCACCTCATCATTGAGCAGGCTACTCAATTTTGTTCGTTCGCCATTAATTTGTTACACCTGTCGGATAAGTTTTGTTCATTAAATTGTTTAATTGTTTCTCTCGGCGGTTGGTTTGCATTTAAAGTCAAAAGACTGAGGAAACGAACTTGGCCTTCTCTGGCTTCTCTGCCACAGCTGGGGCATATGTCGGGCTGGATCTCGGGCTCTACCCTTTATCCCAGTATGTCTCCTGCTCCATCACCAACAACAAAGGCCAGCCTTTTCCCATTGTTCCTTCGCAGGATCCTCCCCAGCTACCGGGACCCCAGGCTGACATACAGACACGACAAGCCCAAAGCTTAGCCCTAGGCCAGGCCCAGACGTCCCAGGAACACCGCTGCGCAGGGACCACAACAAAAAACCACAATAGTTGGTGATTTGGTAAAAGTTATTGGAAAAAGAGTACTATACTATATCCTATATATGTACATACTATTATATGTACTATACCATAGAAACACTATACTCCTCCATTGCAATGCACACAGCAGCGTTTGGCCGTGATTACGCACACCCAGCCATCGGTATTTCTGTTAATATTGCGCGTGAAATCAGCGACCAGCAAAGGGGGGGGCAGGCGCACTCGGAGACGCTACGATACTCTCCTACAGTCACAATAAGCTGAGCAAAGACAATGCCTGGCATATGTCGTTGAAAGATACGATGGCCAATCTAATGAATCGCCTGCAGAAAAAGCTAAGCAACTTCAAGGTGCTTTTCACTCTTTACCCCTTCGACCAATCTGCGGAGCTCAACCTACTTTCCTACCTTCACAGATGGCTGGCTGTCCCAGGGGGGTCTGTGGATGCAAAGCCAATCAAGTACGGGGATTGCATATTTATTAGAGGACAAGTGGCGCCAAATTCAAATTCCCCGCTCGTGGGTGTTTTTTGAACTAAAATAGCTCGTGTGGCGCCATGCAGATGAGTTTTTTCGTTGCATTCAAATAAATAAAGCGCCATTGTGAAATTTTTGGGCAATAAATGGAACCCAAAGTAGTTTCAAGGCGACCAGCCTGTGTCAGATATCGATATTATGTTCGATGGCCACCTATTCAGATTCGTAGCATGTTTTTGGGTGTAAATGTAAAAAGCAAGCAGTAAAGTAGACTAGGCGCGATGTTCAAATGTGCAGACAATACGATATGGGATGGACTTTCTGTCCAGATACCTTTCGATAAACCCCAACATCCACTCTGAAAATGTAATAATGTTTTTGTACAAAGCCAATCATATAGAAAATTGATTCGTTTAGCAGATAAAGCGATCTTTCTCGTACCTTAAATCCAATGGATCTTCATAGATTTACATGAAACTTTTTCAAGTAAAACTGTCAGTCACATCCATAACCAGCTCAAGCTCCCACCCTGCCTCTTTGTCGTATTTAATAGCTTAACCTGTCCACACTCTCCGTTGAAACAATCTACTGTCCCACCGCTAAGCCGTCCATCAATCAACACCCATCTCGCGGGCCATAATCTCTCAATCAACTAAACGGATTGTCAAAGAGGGTAAGGCGATTACGATTACTCAATTTGTTGCCCTTATTTAGTCACTCAATCTTTCATCTTTCGCTCTACACAAACATTCGAATGAAACTGAAAACTCAAAGTAAAGCTGCTAATAAATGGATAAACCGCCAATAATTATTGAACAAAATTGGATATGTTTTGCCTCCACTTTGGGCCTCTCTTCTGGTGTGGCGCTTTTGTCTGGGGATCAGCCTTCGAGCTACCGTTCAGGCATGTCAAGTCATGGCTCGGCTCGGACTTCCATTTCAATGTTCGCGATAATGTTGATGATTAGACGGCAAAAAGGCGAAAAGGCAAAGCCAGCCGCAGCGCACACGCCCCAGGAAGCCAAAGAAATCTGCTCGGTGGCACACACGTCAAATGCCCAATTAATCAAAGACCCCAAACCGAAAAAAAAACCTGAAACGAATGTTTCTGAATAGACTTTCTTCTCTGACTCTGACTGTGCGGCTATGGCTCAGACGCAGACATCAATCACGTACTTCTGAGGCTCCGGGGGAAGCCTTTCTTTGGTAATTGTTTCGGCAAAAGATCGCCCACATTTGTATGTGTATTTATGCTATTTATTTAGGGCTACTTTGGGGGAAAATAATTTAATTACAATTTAGGCGTTTAACTAGTTTTAGGTGTACGTAAAGCTGCGTCCTCGTAAAGTCCGCTGACTAAAAGTGCGTGTGCGTTCTTAGCGGTGGTCGTCGCCGGATCCCAAGGGTCGGCAGCAGCTCTATCAGCGGATCAGATGTCTCGCCCGGTACTTGGTCGGCAGCAGGGCCATGGGATCGGAGTCCTTGGGCACCGCGTCGGCAGTCGCCACAGCCGGCTGCTGGCTCTCCCCGAACTGTCCCGTCGGGGCGTAGCCGCCATAGGGATCCGAGCGACTGGCCCAGCCCCCCTGCGTCTCATAGTTGTAGCCCTGGCCGGCGAGCTGGGCCTGGGTCTGGGCATTGCCGTGGATGTGCAGATGAATCTCCTTGCTGGGCGGATGGCCGTTGGGTCCACCGGGTCCGCTCAGACCAGTGGCTCCCCAGGACTCCTTGGCATGGGGATTCCAGCCGGGATAGTTGAACGTGGGCGCCGTGTGCTCGTACTGCCCAAAGAGGGTCGATTTCAGCGTTATGAACTTGCCCAAAATGGCCACGGCATTCATCAGCACCAAAACCTTCAGCAGGAACAGCGACTTCATTCCGATGGCCACCAGAAAGGCCACCATGGCCGACAGTACGCCGAACTTGAAGATGATCGGTATCAGGGCCATCTGCAGGCGACGGATCTTGCCAAAGGTACGACCCTCTGAAAGAGAAAATCGTAATTCATTAATTCTGGCGATGGCGATGGCGAGGAATGGCAAGCTCTAAGAAATCACTTGCCCCAAATGGGATTCCAGTCGGGGTTTATCTGCCATTATTACAATAATTTCATCAATAAACAGACCTGAACGCTCGGGCTATGCGAAAGTCCAATAAAAAACAATTCGCAAACAAAAAATACCTACAGCCCACAAAAAAATGTATGAGATATTTTCTCATCATTTTGGAGATGAGCGTACACCGTTTTTCTTATTTATTTAATACTCGTAAATAAGTTGATGCGGAAAGTGAAATTACAAAGGTCCCGAGACAGACACATCTCTCTCGATGCCTGGGTGTTAACACCTTTTAGCGCCTCTAGGCCGCATTGTTGTGGTCTGTCTCTGTGTGGAGCCCTCGCTCGAGTCAGGTTTCATTGAAAACGAAAGTGAGTCAAGCGGCCGGGGCGGGGAGAGCTGGGAAATGGGTCTTGATTAGAAGAGCCGCTAATCATTCAAGAGGCAGATGTAATCAGCTTTGAAATGGAAGTCAAAGTCGAGCACTGGACCACCACGGGGGGAGCTCCACTAATTGTTGTAAATGTTTTGGGGGCTTTTGTTGACTCACCCACAGCTGAGGTTTCGGTGCCGGCGCCGGCGGATGGCTTCTCTTCGTCGTCGTCGCCGAAGAGGCTTTCACCCAGATCGCTGCGCAGCCAGGTCCAGAGTGTGCGCACCATGCCCCAGACACTGAGATCGGTGGGGTCTGTGGCCGCCTGAACGGCGGTGGGGTTCTTGTTGCCACCGGTTGTGGCGGCAACAGCCGCTGCTGCCTGTTTGTCTGCCTCCTGCTCCTCCTCCTCCTCGTCATCATCATCATCCTCGTCGATGTCGGTTTCCTCTTCATCGGCTTCCTCCTCCTCGCCGACTGGTGGGGCAGCCTCCTCGGCGGCAGATGGCTCGGCTTTTTCTCCACTAGTCGAGGGTTTCTCGACCTTTTTTGTTATCTTGGCGCTAAAAGCGCTGCTCAGGCAGCAGAGGGCCAGCAACAGCACCAGCAGTGAGTGCCTCGCACTTGAACTCTTTGTGAGAAACTGAAAGTGGAGCCAGATAGACAGAGAGAGAGAGAGAGGACAGAGAAATTATATCAGTACGCTCGAGTGTGTGTCGCTCATTGTCTAGGAATGACAGCGAGACAGAAAAAGAGACGCTTAAAAGCCATTTCATCATTTCCAGTTCGGATTCAGGTTCGGTCGGAAATTGCGTAAACGAAAGACTTGGGAAACGAACCTGTCCTCTGGCCCTGTGAAACGCATTTTAGAATCCACTTTAGGCCAGACCCAAACTCGTAAAACCTTTTTTATGGCCCCGCACTCCCCTCCCCCACCCCCCCCAGGTCTGGGGTGCGAAAGCATTTCCCATTTTAAACTGTTGCACAATCAAACATTTTTGCGTTTTAGGAAATATTTCTTCTTTGGCCCCTGCCGCCGCTGGCGATGGCAATTTATATGTTAATTTAAAAGGTTGCCAAAAAATACCTATCTGTCGGATATTGTATATAAATGGGTTTCGATTTATATTTGACGCATTTGCCGGATATAACTAAAGTGAAATTTAAGCAGCCGCTAATTTGGGCCAACAGATCGGGAAAATACCCAAAAAAACCAAAAGGAAATTGGGGAAAAGGCATTTAAAGGGGAATATATAACCCCTTGAGGGAAGATCTTTCGATTTTCGAATTTGTAAAACATTTAAAATTCCCACACACTCAATTTTGGAACCTTTACTTTTGGCCAAATGGCTTCCCGTAAAGTGAAATCTAAATATGACCTGGCCCCAGCCCGAAATTTCTTTCCCAGAACGAACACAGAAAAAAAAAAACCGAAAGTCATTGGATTTGGGAGATTGTTTTGGGGAGCTTTCCATTTCCAATTCACCGGCAGAACAGAAAACCGCCGAAAAACATAATTGTAGTTACCAATTTGGGGAAGATATTTCCCCTTGGGGGCCCCAACAAAAGAGTAAACAATTTATGTGGATCTAACGGTTGGCTCCGTTCCCCCGATTCGCTGGAGATGTTTTAATTAACGCAAAGAATTTGCATGCCAAAAAAACCTGGCCAAAGGCTGAGAATTAAGCCCAAAGAATGCTAGACATAATTTGTGTATGGCATTCGCATTATCTAACAACAAAAAAACAGAACAAAAACTCTATTTTGGAGAGCATTGTGGCCCATCGCTTCGTTTTCCTGTTAGTAGGCCAAAACGCTTTTGTGCTCGAAAACTGTAAATGGAAATCTATTTTGGCATGGCCTTGATTCACACAAAAATTAATTGAAATTCGATGAATGCAACGCATGCAGCCCGGCGAGAAAACAAAGAAAGAAAGTCTCTCTCTCTCTCCAGTGATGCAACAGCCAGAGAAATGCATCCACAGATAGTGTCTGGCATTTGCATAGTTATCCATTCCGGATTGACAGACTGAACGCAGTTTTTCCAGCTTAGTTTCACTTCCAGTCCACATTAATTAGCATCTTCTGGGGCTGTTTCGTCATCGCAGCGAGGAGTGTTATCAAATCTGAGTCAGGGCTCAGGGGCCCAGTCTTGGGTGAAATTTCGTTCGACTTGAGCTTCGTTATATGTAAATATTAACCGAAAAAACAGGCTGCGGCTGCCACAAATATTTGCACTTGCTGATGGACCGAGATTTCACTGATCCCCCAAGGGAGGGCCTCCCCCCCCTCTCCACAATATGTGTATTCTCAGACTGCCATTTCCCATCGCCCATTTATCGTGTTATTTGCACTAATTTGCCAATAATTTGGTGCCGTTTGTTCTGTCTGAAAATACCCTAAATTATCCAAATTATACCTAAAAGCCATAAACATTATATGGTATTTTTTTTACCCCCCGCCTAATTGAGCCAATGAAACATTTATTACTTGTATTGAAGTGTGGGGGAGGGGGGCATAAATTCCCTGGGACTTTCTTTTCACGTGGGCTGTAACCAAACATTATTATTGGCCCACATATAATTAATAATTATGTGTATGCTAATAAAATCATAAAAACAAAGCCCAAAGCCCGCAGCCCCCCCGAGATAATTATGAATCTGAGGCACGACTTTCTTTGTTTATGACGGTTTTGCAGCCATTATGCAATTGAGTGGCACGTGGTTGAGTTGAGGCCCGGTTGACCATTATCTAATGTCCATAAACATATTAAATGTCGCAGTTCATGACACGGGCCATATGGCAGGGGGAGCGGGGGGGGGGGGGGGGGGGATGGGCCAAGATTTGAACCACAATTGAAAACCGGGCAGCGGAATGAAAACACGCCTCAAAAGAAAGTTTTTGGCCAACACAAAACAAGCAAAAGATTGTGGCCAAGAATTTGGCATTTGTCACACTAGCTTTTTGGCCTTCATTTGGGCCTTTTGTGGGGGTCTTTTGAGCCGAGATTGGGGTAAAGCGGACACCGAACGCGTGCCTGGCATGGCAATGGTCACCCTGCCCCCAGTATTGGGGGGATTCCCCCGACATATGACTTACCATTTTTTAATGATGGCTCAGACTCTGTGATCTATGGCTAATTGGGGCCTGCAGCTGGAGTATCCTTAATTATTTCAGATTCAATTGCACTGCGGCGCCGGGCAATGAACCACTTTCACGCCAATCTTCAGCAGACACGCAAACAGAAACAACAATAACAAAAAAACACACAAAAAAACACGGTAGAGTGGCCAATGGAGTCCAAGGAGTGTGCTCTGTATTTGGCCAAGATTAAGGCGCTCTGATTGAGTCCGTATCGAAATGAATGCCTGCTTGGGCGGTTTGGTGGCGACTGCAATGCTTGAGATGTACCCACTGACTGCCACTTGGCGCTGGCCCCGGCCAACAGGTAAAGTCCGTCGTCTTGCCTCTGCCTCTGCTGCTGCTGCCTCTGCTGCTGCTGCTGCGTCTGCGGCTCGCTCTCGGTGTTGGACGGGTCTCTGGCTCTGTTTTGGCCAGCGCTTCTTCGGGCTTGTTTGCTTTGGCCGCTCTCCCAGAGCCAGTTGGCGACAGCGATACAGAGACAGAGAGGCGCACGCTCTTCCAGTTACAATTTCGTTTTCAACACTTTCTTCACAATTTCCCCTAAACGGCAGCAGAAGATCAACCAACATCGACTCGAAACCAAAAAAACTGCAAAGTCAATGTCGCTCCATGTCCAAATCGCTCTGTCTCTGTCTCTCTCTCTCTGCCACTGTCTCCATCTCTTTTTGTGCATGTTGTGTGCTTTTATTACGAATTGTCGTGCAATGGAGCAGAGCATGAAAATGTTTTGACGAACGTGACAAAACGCACAACTGACGTCACAAATTACTGGCAGTACCAGTCGCAGACCCAGTCGCAGTCCCAATCCCAGTCCCAGTGCCCTGCAATGCTGCTCTCCTTCACTCTTCCTCTCTCGCTGCCGCTCTTCTGTTGGGGCTCTGCTGATCCGCTGCTCTGCTGCTCTGCTGCTCCCTGCATCTGCTTTTAAGCACTGCCTAAACGAGGCCTCCGTTGGCCAGTACTTTGGAACAGAAATCAGCTCTGTTTCAGCTCCTGTGCCTGTGAAGATAGCCCCTACAGACCCTTTTTAAAGATCGCCAGACTATCTGCAGATCCCACAGCAAACTTGCCTCTTGCCCCTTAGTTATTTTCAGCTGAAATAAATCATATTTCCGGCCATAAATGTCACCAAAAAGAGCATTTAGAGGTCTTTGAAGATAAATCTCCTTGGGCTTTCTCATTTCGTGGGGCCAAAGTGATGGCAAACATTTTTGCCGGCAACGTTTTACACGATCTCCGTCGCTCTCTGGCTGGCTGAGGCTTTCGTGATTGTCTTGACCCATTTCCACACTACGCAGGTTTCTCACTCTCTCTCTCTCCCATCTCTCCCATAGCCTCGCTTTTACGCATGCCGCACTCCCAAGGGGGCATTCATTCGATCCATTCACATTCACCGAAGATCATCTGTCTCTCGTCTCTCGTCTCGCGTCTGCAGTGATTTGCATGATAAGCAGAGGCATTCTTTAGGTCTATAGGAGGTTGGGCATTTAAGAACCTTAGGAACCTTTTCTGATCAGATGCTTAGGGTTTGATTTGTGGCTAATGGATTGTCACAGTTCCATGAGGAAGTTACAGTTAGGTTTTCAATAGTAATCTTGCTCCAGAAATGAAACGAACGTTCGTTCGAGTTTACGATCATGCCACTCTTTATTGCCATTACATCAAATGGTATTGCCACATGCCTCAGTTACATAAACAAACATAACTGCAACTGTCATAAGTCGCAAGTCGAGAGTTCAGAGTCAAGTTCGTTGCTCTGTCGATGTCCGATGCAGCCGAGTTTGCCCAAAAATCATTACATAATGGCACCCCACCCAACTGGAACCTGGCGATGGTGTGTGAAAACCGTTAAGTACCTCTCGACTGGGTTCAGGTTCACGTTCACGTTCAGGGTTCACCGGGAGGTTGTGTCTCGTCTCGTCTCGTCTCGGGTTCAGGTTCAGGTTTTTTCGGGGCTCAGTTCGCTCTGGTCTGGGCCCCGCTTTAATGGGCCCCCGCTCCATTCATTGGAACGCTCTATTCCTAACGGTTCTCACACCTTTTGACGGTTGATCTGTTTACCATTCTACCCAACATCGAATATTTGCATTTTGATGGAGGTCATTATCCGTATCGTTTCCGTTGGGATTCTGTAGAGAGTATTCCATTACCTGCCATTACTCTTCCGATATATACGATATCTTTTATTAACTGAACACAAAATAAACATTAATAGTACATCCCCCGCCCTACTTTCGGCCCCAATTCGCCTGATAGACGCTCGCGTAGTAGTTCTGCCAGTTGGGATTGCTCAGCGAGGCATAGGGATTGTTGTAGTTGTTGTTGTTGTACACCGGATACAGATACTGGCCGATCACATACGGCCAGATGCGTATCTTAGTGTTGGCATAGGGACTCGGCGTCGTGTACGTGCTGTAGTAGTAGGGATACGGCGTGGTCTGGTAGTAGTACTGGTTCAAGCTGGAGAACGTCGGACTGGCCGTGTAGTACGGATTGTACTGTGTGTAGTACTGGGCCGTCGTCAGCTGAAAGAGGGACACAGTTAGTTGGGGGCGTTAGATCTGTCTGGGAGCAGGTCACTCACCGCCAGCAGGGTGGCCATCGATAGCCAGAAGAGGCTGCAACTGTGGCTGGACTGGTGTGACATTTTGTGCGAAGCTGGAGCTGTGTTTCCCGACTAATCTATGTTGCGCTCGGACTTTTCCCCTTTATAGGCCCCCGCGGCGGGACAATTTTACGCACTGATGCCGGATGGCAATTTTCCCAATTAGCTTTGGAGCCCTGTTTTTGCGGCCACTCGTATTTCGTCATTGAACTTGACTCATCGCCGGGTAACGTTCGGTGCCAGCAACCACCTGATGCCGGGGTTGTTTACCCAGTCGATGGCGTCCGGTGGATTCCCGTGACGTGCAAAGATGGCAAACGCTTTGTTTCTCCGCCACAAATTAGTCAATTAATTATGAAGAGCATTTTGGGGTAGCAGCAGAATTTGATTTCGTTTTTATTTCGTTTGAACTTTGCTTATACGAAGGTTATTTGTAAATTATACAATTGGGGGGTGGGGGGGGGGGATCCGCAGTTGTTCCGGGGACTATCGGGAATGTAATTTCAAATAGCAAAAAAAAAGGGGGGGGGGGTTAGTGGGTGTGGGTGTGGGTGTGGGGGGGACCATCTCTATATACATTATATACACAACACGACTCGTTCTCCTTCTCCTTCGCCTCCTCTTCCTCTGTCTCTCTATTTCTAGACCTATCGCTAGCTCTATCGTTACGCAATTAGACTAAAATACAAAAAAAAAAAAAATTACAAAACGAAACTCAACAAAAATTGTCAACAAGTCGCTTAAATTAATATTCATATCATATCATTTTCATTATCATTTTCATTTCATGGAATTTTACACGCATTTTAATTTAATTAGTTTGTTGTTCTTTTGCAAAGACAATAAATATTTAGTTAAGTGCAAATCGATTTAGTAATCCTCATCGTCTTCATCTGGCGGATCCGTGGCGTAAGTCAGTTCATTCAGATAGAACCATTTCTGCCGAATAGATACAGATACAGATAGATTATAGACTTAGGAAGTTATGGGCAAGGTTTGCGGACTTACGGGTGACTCTGTGCAATTGAAATTGTAGTCCCAATCGCAGATTCTGTATTCCTGATTGAAGCTCGTCTCGTTGGCGCACAGGTGTGGAATCCGATTGCCCTCTTCGTCGCACATATGGAAGATCTATGGCACAGAAATGTTAGCATACTTTCAGGCGGCAAACGAAAAGACTCGCTCTCTCTCTCTCACCTGGCAATTGTACTCCATATCGGCATAGAAGCCCACCGAACGCCGCTTGCAATCGAATGAGAATGTTATATTATCTAAATTCGTCCATTCCTTCGTCTTGTGATTTTGAAATACTGGACTGGCTGGCTCTTGGCCCTGAACCGCAATGGCGGCCAGCAGGATGGGAGCTGCAACGAAATAAATCCAATATTGATTCCAATGCCAAAGATTCAAAGGCTCTTTTCTGTATTCGTTTGTTTCTTGTGTGGTTTTTCTGTTGTTTCTTTTGCTAATTGTCTGTGTCGCCCTTCCAATTCTTGCACTTGGCCAGCTGTGTGTTGGCCACGTTCCCTCTTTCTTCTCGCCTTCTACAGGCCATGGCCAATTCCATAAGTTATTTGGCTCACGCATGGCCCAGCACACAACGAAACGGGCCAAAAAGCAACCAACCTCAACGTCAATGGCTTAATCGACGCACTTAGCATTTAATTTGTGTCTCCGTCTCTGTCTGTCTCCCTCTCTGTCTGTCTCCGTCTTGGAGTCCCCTATTGGGGACAGGTACTCACCTAGTAAAACGCCGGAAAGCCATAAAATTCTATAACTGTAAACCATTTTTGTGGCGTTGAACATTTTGGCGTGAATTTTGTTTCTCTGGCTCCTCGTTGAGGTGTTTCGCCTCTGGCTGGCCTGCTGGCGGGCTGCTCGCTCTGTTTCGATATCACGATGCAAATCCAAATCACGCTCTCAACTCTCGACTCTCGCTCGCTGGCTCTTTTGGGCCGTTTGCTACGCGTCCATTTAGTTGGCTCTTCTGTTGTCAATTAGGAAGCGTAGGTCTATGGCTTCTGGCTTCGGGCTTCGGGCTACGGGCTTCTGGGCTATGGCTTATGGCAGGCACATGGCTGAAACAAGAAAACAAACAAAAATTTGGAATTAATTTTCAATGAATTTTTACAAAGGAAGCCAGCTCATGAATTTTATGTATTCCTAATGATCTGTTATAGCCTTTATTTTTGTTTTTACAAACAAGTCTCTCAGGTTTCAGACAAATCGATTGAAAATTGCCACAGATTTGGTTTTATTGCAGCAGAAAGTATTTCCAGGAAGCTCTACAACATTTCTATATTTAATATTTAGATCTGAAATGTGATATTTGTAGGGGATAATGGCTTATGGAGAGAGAGGGCAAGCCCCCTAAGCATTCGCTTCTGTACTGCGCCAACCCCCGGCTCACTTGCCTCCCAGAGCTGTTATGGAGACTCCTATCTGGTGGGTTTTATTGTAAAAAACACATTCAAAGGCCAACAGCCGATCTGTAGATACATATTCCGACAGTTTTAGATGAGAGAATTCCCAGAGCCTCAATGGAAATATAGGGAGGCAAAAAAGCCTGCCATAACTCTCTGAACAGCTGGCCATTGAATTGAATTAAAGTGGGCTTACAGTCTATTACCAAATCAAAGCCAGACATGGCAGACAGGCCGAAAAGCTTAGACGCAATTTACATGCCGAACCCACGCCACAAAAAAATTGATCCGAGATTGACTCATCAAGCCGGATGCATCGGCTTCTTCGGTAATTGATTGTTGGTTTCAATGAGAGAACCACTCGTGTACGGTCCACACCTTCTCTTGGGGGGATACAGCAGGATGTGACCCACTTTGGTGTCAATCAGAATTCTATGACTTCTGCTGACTAATCGTCGACAAATATTCAAAGATATTTCATAATACCATTTCGCATCAATCATTTACTGTCAAATAAACAATGAACGAGAGGGGGCGGTCGAGTGGGGGGCGGGGGGGGCGCCATTAAAACACAATCAGTCAATGGCGGATCCAATCAGTAAATGGATTCTATTTATGCAAAACAAAATTCAGCGTCTTGTGGTTTGTTTCTTTCTTTTTCGAATTGATTTATATTTTATTTGGGTATTTCGATGGTTTTTATTGTTGAAAGAAGTGAAAGAAGGCCGAGAAGGCCTTGCTGCCTCAATTAAATTGTCAACCCGGTCTGGAGGAGAATCGAAGCTGAGGCCTGGGAAGGCTGAAAGAGCTGAGCGATTGGCGATTCCCTTGATTAACTTTTATTGTACGAGCGTGTACCTCCATTTGGGGGATCTTTCACTCGGCGGGGCCTGGCGACTGACTGGTAAATCCTTGACATTTTACTGGAATTTATGGCCTCTGGATGCGTAGATGACGTCGATTGCCATCGCGCCGCACAAAGGCCATGCCACGAAAGATTGCAGACGAAATAATCGTAAATTGTTTTTGTCTTGTCTTGGCCTCCCGCGCAACTAATTTTCCTGGCACTGGCGCTGGCTCCAGACTCCAAGCTCCAGGCTTCTGGCTCCAGGAGGGGTGCCCCCCCCCCCCCTGCCACCACAAAAATGAATGATATGCAAATTTTTTGCCTCTCTTAAGCCGAGTCCGTGATGAAGTGAAGGCAGTCTTAAGGCGACGTAAAAGGTCATCAGTGCCCGGGCCAAGCAAAAAGTCATCTTCACGCAAAACTGGAAAACATTTCATGGAACGTATGGCAGGAGAGGAAGGAGACGGCGGGGAGGTGGTGGGGGGGAAGGGGGCATGAACAAAGAGGCGCCTCCAAGATGACACAGCAGCAACAGCTGTCCGTCTGCCCCCGCCTCTGGAGCCACGTATTACTCTGTCTTTCACCTTTTCGACGGACTGCCTGACCATGGCGCCTGTGACAAATGCCAAAAGAGAGACACCACCACCACGAGCCACCACCAGAGTGGTGGAGCATCTCCCCTGCTATTTTTGTTTTGTTTTAATATTTCCGTGTAGTTGTCTTGGGATTTTGGCTAATGGGAAAACACTCTTCAAGCGGCTTCACTTCATTAGAGACGCTCACAAGTCCTTAAGAGGCTTTTAGCCAAGAGGTAATTGATTTTAACGGATTTTAGACACGATTGTTGTTTGAGGCGCCATCAGTGGCGGATTTAATGGGGGGGTTTTTTTCTTCAATACAACTTTATGGAGTGGCTCGATAGGAGTTTTGACTAATTTATAATGCATTCGCTTTGGTTCTTGTCCATAGATCTTGAGTTCATAAAATTTACCCACGAAAGAGGGGAAAAACTACCTTCCAGGACACCCTGGGAGACCCCCGAACTCTGGAAATTCCCCCGAAATTCCAAGAGCATTCAAACTTCGTTCTTGGGGCCAGCCCCATGATGGCTGATGGGATATCCCCCCGTAATGTACATCGCATCGTCACTTTTGACATTTTCTGACAAGCGTGAGAAGCGATAGAGAGAGAGACGAGACCGAGACCCTCTGGAGACGGCATCGGGCTCGGGTATGGTCGTCTATCAATTTGCTCCGGCTGGTTGACTCTTGTTGTTGGGGTCCTCCTTCGTGCCACCAGCATACCGTTGCCATACCGTTGGCCCCGTTGCAAGTGCAGTCACACATTTGCATTCCGCGAGCATGTGCGACATTAATTTTTTAAACAATATTGAAAGTCCCATTTGACTTGATTGTTGCTTTTGTCGGTTGTCGGTTGTCGACTGCCGGCTGTCGTTTGTCGACTGGCGGCTGTTGTTTGGCGTTTCGTTGATTGGATTTGCGGCTAATTCGGAAGTTTGTTGGCGTTGGCTTGCGAAACATCGCACTAATTTGTTAATTTCTGACGCGTAACCGAAGGCGCAATGTTTTATGAGCGGTTTCTGGGGGCCCCCCTTCTAAATTTATGCAAATTTTCTCAAATTATTTTATTTCTTGATGAAACAAAAAACCCAGGGCATAATAGTGAGGTCGAAGTGGGAAATACTCTTCGATGACGAGGGGAATGCACCCAAAGAAAAACCCCTGAAATTTTAATTTAATTTTAATTTAATTAAAATGTATGCCAATCGATTTTCATCGAGAATGGAAATTGTTAAAAGATTTTTTATCAGATTTCAATATATTTCATATTAAAAATAAATATATTTCATTCTTAAAATAAATACATTTCCTACAAATCAAATTTTTTTTTTTATATAATTAAGATTGTATTTTTGATTATAAAATAATATCACTGATACAAATTATGTTGTTTGCTGTTACTGTTAGAGCACAGGAAAAATTACGATGAACACAAAGTTAATGCATTATAATTTTTTTAATTTTTTTTTTAATGAAATATTTTTTAATTTTTTTTTTTAATTACATATTTTTTAATTTTGTTTTTAATTAAATATTTTTCAAAAAGAGTTTTTAATACATTTATGTTTGAATAAAATTAAGCTCTATTTAATTGCACTTTGTTTATGTTTAAAAACAAAATATTTCCTTTAAATATGATTGTGTCTCTTTTTGCTCTGCCATTTTTCTCTGAGTGTAGGCATAGGATGCCTTCATTCAGAAACTTTGCCTCAAGAGATCTGTTTTTAGACCAGGAATGATAATTATAAGGTCTTCTAAACCAATCGGTTCCACAAATACATATTTCAGAAATGATCCCATATGATCGCAGTAAAGAACAATTTGGACCTTCAAAAGTTCGAAAATCCCTTCTTTCCGCCAGAGAAAAACCCGAAAATTTAATTAGAAATTTACTTTTGATGTTCCCTTCACCGCCGAAATGCAACAAGGTGAAAAATCAACCAAAAATAAAAAGGAAAAGCTGAGAAAATTATTTCACCATTGTGTGTGTGTGTGTGTGTGTGTGTGTGTGTGTGTGTGTGGCAGCGGAAGCAACGCTAATTGGCGGAACTGCCACACAACAACAACAGCAAACAGCAACAAAAACAATGGATAAAAAGAAAAGCAACAGAAATATGTTGAAACGGCGACGGCGATGGCGATGGAGATGACGATGACGACACCTGAAACGGCTTATTGCCACCGCGCCCCAAAGGGGATCCGGTGGGGATCGGACGGACTTACATAAGCCATAAGCAGCGGGCAAAAACATGGCCTAATCATCGCATCCGACTCCCAAGTAGCAATTGATTAGGCCGAACAACGCGTTGACACTTGGACAACAGGACAACATTTTGCACAGACACACATTTTTCAACGCCAACGACTTGGCAAAACAAAAGGCTAAAAACACACACACAAAATGGATTCCGTTTAATTGAGTAGCCAGCAGCCAGCAGCCAAACGGGAAAACTTGTTGCGCCGGGCAACGGGTACCAGATCGACCGGCATCCCGGGCCCCATGCCCCCGCTCCAAAGCGCCGTGCCATATGGGGGCTTCCGCCCGCTCCGACCGATTGTTGGCCTTGAAATTTTCGGTACGCAGAAATGCGCTGCTTAATGCGAAAAATCAATATCGCTAAAAACACACAAGCACAAACACAAACAGACGCCCCGCATCGGATACGAGTATGTATATTCCGGCTGCAAATCAACAAAAACTAAAAAGAAAATAAAAATAAAAAGTTAAAAGTTGAACCGAAAACCGGATCGCACTCGGACTCGGAGCCGCCACTAAACGAAGCGATCAAAATGCCGATTTATAAACGAAACAGCTACACCAAAGCGCCCCCAAAATACATATAACAAAAAACAACAACAACAAAACAGTCCAAGAAATTGAAAAATATATAAAATATTTAGTTGTTAAATGATTGTAAAAATAATGAATAAAAGGCCAACAAAAGGTTAGGCAAAGATACTTTTCCTTTAAGTACAGTATTAGTGTATCTTTTGGATACACTTTTCACACAAGCTTTGCCATAATCCCTATTCAAGTTATTTAATTAAGATCTCAACAGCTCGGGAAAATGTATTCGAAACGCCTGCAGCTAAATGAAATGTAAGCTCCTTAAACGAAGGCGATTTAGCGATCTATAAAGGGGGGGAAACACCGTCTGGGAAATAAATTGTCAAAGAAAGTTCATTTCGAAGATATGATAACTTGTTTGACACTCGGGAAAATATAAACCAATTACTTATGATGGCTTTAACGATTGCAACTTAATTTATGGTTTATATAACCATATTTTAACAGATCCCCAGTGACAAACTACCAATTAAAGAGAGGTTTAATTAATGAATCGTATCGGGCGAGGGGATGTGTGCATCGATGTTGTCGATGGTTGGATATCGGGCCTAAGTTTCTATCAAGGTCCTCCCCCAAAAACGAAACATCCTTGGCTACAGTTACCTTTCGATTAACTCTGATAATAGCCTTTATTGTTTTTGTACGTATAGGAAGCTAAGGCGGGGAGCACACAAAGCTAATAATTATTTAAAATTCCATTAAATGCGTGAAGAGATACCGCCGCGAAGCATTGATCGATCGATCGATCACACAATGCCAATTCAGTGATTTAAATGCCATCAGCAGTGGATGCCCAAGCCGATGCCCAAGCCGACCTCTGACAATAATGCTGACAACAGGCAACAAGCAACAACCAACAGCCGACAAGAAGACAATCACAAAAGACGGATCAGCTACCGATCCGAGCAGCTGGTCTGGCTAGCTCTGGGCTCTGACCTGCCAGACATCGGTGTCCATCCGTCATTAACATATCAGCAGTTGTGCTTCAGCAGAAATAACAATCGTTACAAGGGCAACAGACCGCAGCCAGAGCCACAGCCAGAGCCACAGCTCCAGCCATCATCTGCTGAAGATGATAATGATGATGATGATGAAGAAATTGTTCAGTTATCTGGACAGAGAGACACAGAGATACTCAGGGTGCACATACAG
The DNA here is from genome assembly GCF_003369915.1 of Drosophila miranda. Lineage (NCBI taxonomy): Eukaryota > Metazoa > Arthropoda > Insecta > Diptera > Drosophilidae > Drosophila > Drosophila miranda. Next base: position 8,388,707 of record NC_046674.1, on the reverse strand, counting down.
ATGTATGTATTTTTAGATTCGCTAAGGTAACATCTCATTGAAGTTGCTATTGATTGATCGCCTTGCTGCCGAAACCGACACCGACACCGAACCCTATTCCTGTCCATCCTCTTAACAGCAGCCCACAAAAAGATCATGGCAACTCATGTGATTTGTAGTGCGATTTTTGGCCAGTGGCTGGCGATGACGAGTCGCCTTTGAAGTGGCCATTAGGCCTGCATCGCATAGATACAAAGATACAGCTAAAAAAAAAAACCAAACCAATCATCGCCACGGAAACCAGCATTGCCAAAAGGCAGCCATTTATTTATTTATACATTTATTTTGCAATCTTGTATTAAATTTTTAAACTTCAAACTTGTCCAACTTGTTGGCTCGTACGTATTGTGGTATCCATAGGAAAAAAGGTGTGATATTGAGCTCAACTTTTGGTTAAGGTTAGGCCGGCGCAGGTGATCGAGTGGCGGGGGCTCTCTTCAAGATTCCCAAGCTCTTGGAGGCATGAATGCTGTGATTCTTCTAGAAGAATCCCTTCAGTCTCCTGCTCAAAGCACTCAATGAACTCAAATCTTTCCATAACAGCCTCAAAGTCTATTCAAAGCACCATAAACTTCTGTGACGCACACAGCAAGAATTATTTAACATAAAATTGAATAATTTATCTGTTCGATTTGCTAATAAATGTATAATTTTGTTAGCTGCCAAAATCAAATCGCCCAAGCAGCCGATTTGTCGATGATTGGGTTTTGGCCAATTCTGGTTTGATTTCTCAATTGGCTGAGTAATTTGAACCGGTTGGCAGAGCAGAGCAGCGCAGCGGCTGGCTGGCGACCGGCCACGTGTCGTATACTTAATGTGCCGGTGCACACGTTGCAATGTGCTCGGACTCGGGCAAACGCTTTTCACACAATTAAACAGCAGCCAGCAGGCAGCAGGCAGCATTAACTAACCGACTGGTAATGTGGCAGCCATAAATTTTATGTAAATCGCGCTGGCTTTTATTTTTTTGTTTCGTTTCGTTTCGTTTCGTGTAGCTTAAGTTTTATTGCAGCTAAAGAAGAAAACGGTACAGACGAGACGCTAAACAATGCAAATAAATTACGGCTGCTGGCTGCTGGTTGCTGGCTGCTTGCTGCTGGCTGCGGGTGCGGATACTTTGTAAATACTGATGTGCAATTGAACGCAGAGATCCACACAGATAGGCAACACCACACAGATACTGCAAAGATTTTCCAAGAATGCGGCAAGCGGGTGGCTGCCACTCCGTAGCCGCTGCAACCGCCGCTGTTGCTGCATTTAACTTACACTTAAACAACCACAATCCTAAACAACAAGTTTTTTTCTTTCCTTCTTCTTCTTTTTTTTTTGTTTTGTCGAAGTCATCGATTCAGCATTCAGCATTCAGCTTTTGGCTTTGTCTGGCACGCCACTCGTCGCCGAGCAGAAAATGCAAGTGAGCTTTCAGTTTTTCTTCTTACCAACCACTGGAAGAGCCAACCAGCCAAATCAGGCCCAAAAAAAGTGGAAGGCCTAGAATATGGCATGATTATTGTTTGCCATAGAATTCCATTATCAATTAGTTTCGTTTTCTAACGAAACAAGTTTCTTTTACTGGGAAGGTCAAGACAACAAAATCTCTAAAAATATGGCATAATACTTGGAGCTTTATACCATCATTCAGCCTTCCCCTCTCCTTCTCTATATCGTTCTACCTCTCCTGAGGCCTCCTTTTTCCTCTGTATACAGTTCTGTGTACCCAATATCTCTCTGTTTTAAGCCTCTTCAACATTTTCGTTAGGTTCTCCGACGAATTAAATACACATTTGTTGACCATTTAAAAGATTTATGAAGTGAGCGTGCCTCTTTTGCATTTTATTTATTGATGAGCGATTATTTTGACACAGAAAACTATATATTCTCGCAAATAATTAATATTAATGACGGCGATAATGTTTGTGTTTCACTCCATTCATGAATAAAACAAAAATATTTCAAAATATCCGCTCAAGATTTATGCTGCACGATTAGATTTAATAAGAAATACTATCTATTCAGTCACCCAAAAGGGTGTTGCCTGTCCAGGGGCCAGAGAAAAGACCTTCGTGGGGGTTGGGGGTGTGGGGGTGTGAGGGGAGGGACAACTTGTTTTCTTGTTCTTTTGCATATTCATGCGGTGCTGTCCACTCGCTGGTGTGCTGAATGGCAAAGTTTAAACGGCCTTAAGGCCTCCTCCCCCCCCTCGTCTGGCTTACGATCGTGTGGCAGGGCTCGCTCTGCGACTGTGGCAGGCATTGAATTATGCTAATTTCGCCGATAGCGATACATAATTATGTAAGCCCCCCGAAATGGGAGCACACGCATTGTATAAGAGTTTCTGCAGCAGACTGCAGGCTGGAGCTGGAGGGCCTACCTACCTTTTTGGAGACTGCACTGGAGGAGGTGGTGGTGGAGGAGGAGGCTGCGGGGTAAATCCAAAAACCGAGACCAGAAATCCGCAAATCCGCAAATCTTTAAGGCACTGCAAAAAAGACTTTCTTGCCAAATCTTGAGGCGGCCGCTTAATTATTTTTTGGAAAACGCATTTGCATAAGATTTTTGTTGTATTATTTTGTGGGTTTTTTTTTTGCTGCTGCTGATTATTATTTTGGTTGTTGTTTTTTTTTTTTTGTCGTATTTATGTAATAGACTTTTTTCTACTTTTTAGTTGGAGGCGAGCACTGGAAAAAATATTTCTATTACGATGGCTGTGTTTCACCACCCCACAACAAGCAAAAGGCAACAATAAATTTTATATATGTACATCTATATTGTATATATAAATATTGCCTTGCTCTTTCTTCACACGCACACACACACACAAACACACAAACAAATAAACGCAGACAATCGCTGAGATACACGCGCACCGTCTGGAGTATCGGGTAACCGTCAGATGCAAAGATACAAAGCCAAAGACAAAGCAACAACCGTTCGCTGGGGCACACGTCGCACGAATAAAACGGCCAAAAGACGGCCCAGCCAGAGCCAGAGCCGGAGCCAGAGCCAAACACTTGACGGTGGGGCCGCAAAACAAAAACAAAAACAAAAAGTCCCAAAGATCCCAAAGAGCCAAAAGAAAACACAATATTCAAACACAACAAAGCCACAAAAACAGAGGCGAAATGAAAAGTGTTTCTTTGGCTGAATTTTTGTGTTTGTTTGAGTTTTGTGGTGTCTTTCAGCGGGCTTTTGGCCAATGCATTTTTGTGTGCCGTACGCTTGTGGCCTCGTTTGCTTACAGTACGGCTGTGACGGCGACTGCGACGGCGACTGCGGCGGCGACTGCGACTGGGGAACGGGACAACTGGTGAGACGATCGATCGGTCGTGAAAACGTTTGCAAAGTCAGCGCCCAACTGGTTCGCAGGCCGCCGCTCAAATTGGTTTTATACGCGGATCCCCAGCTGAGCGGAGCGGAGCGGACCAGACCAGGCCAGAGATTCAGAGATTCAGAGATTCATTGCATTCGCAATCGCAAAGAGCTAACCCAAAGAGCTCTGGTCCAAAAGAGCGGAGAGCCATTGAGGTAGGTTGAGCGCAGGCGCAGACTCCGTCTACGTCTTCGTCTCAATCCGCTGTTGTGTGCAGTGCTGCCAACCTGCCTGTGGCAGCGGCAGTGCTGCCTATTCGGTGGGGTTTTCTGTCGAACAAGTTTCGGCTATGGGATGTTCATTCAAAGTTTTTGGCCAGCCTTTAAGGTCTTCTTACTCATGGCGAGTTCATGGCTAATTGAAATGCGAATAGCGAATAGCGAATAGCGCTGAACTTGTTCTAACTTTGAATGCGTCAGAATTCAGTTACCAGTTCTGGAGAATCTGCTGCCCTAATACCCTTCCTAAAGGTAGGTCTGTCCGCTGCAGACGTTTGCCCAAAAAAAGATTGTGGGAATACTCCTCTCAAAGCGCCCACTAAAAGATCTCTTGAGGTGTTTCTGAAGTGTATTCTGGGCCCCGACTATGCCCACATCCGACGTCCTTCCTTTCTCGTTTTCAATTAACATAATTAAAAGTAAAGGCGAGCAAAAGCCAACCACAAAATGTATTAAATAAAATTAGCATAAGAACAACTTTTAGTTTTATTTAATCCTCTTTTTTTTTTGTTTTGTTTAGTTCATTGGCTGTAGGTTGCTTGGTATTTGCCGTTTATTTTTGGGAAACTTTAGTGTGGCTTTAATTTCTTAACTCCCCGTCAAGTTCATCAAACACGTCTGATTAGGAGATGGCCCGGCCGGGCCCGAGACTGGTTGCGCCTCTGCCTTTGGGCTGGTGTCTGGGGGGTTGGGCCTGGCCTGGGTCTGGGCCTGGTCTCTGACCGGCTATGATCTGGTCATTTGAATGCCAAAGGCATCGCCCGTTTGCTCTTTTCACATTTGCCGTTGGCTCTAAAAAGCAAATTTATGATGAGCGCGAACAACGAATTTATTACCAGCTACGGATCGACACCAAACCAAAACCAGCGAAACAGCGGCCCGGCCAATGCGAAACTCTTTTTGGTGGCTTAAATGTCAAACTAATTTAAACAAGAGGAGCCATTAAAACTGGATTAATTAAAGGCGCAACGGCAGCAGCGACGGCAGCGACTTTATGCATTGATGGATATCAAATGTTGTATCTCCAATCGGTTCTCACTTTAGAGGCCACTGAATGGAGGCTCTCAATAGCGGAACTGAGAGATTGATTAATGGACCGACTGATGGTTGGATATTGTAACTAATATCCACCCCTAATGATGGCTTTCGGGAGTGATAGCCAAGAAGCCTCTTAATGGAAATGTTACGATCCACTCTACGAGTATGCCAACACATAATTAAGGTTTTAATGGGCTGTAAACCCGATGAATGGAGCAGAAGTCTTCTGATTGAAAGACTCACAGGTAGACCTAGAGGAATCCACTCACTGATTGATTGGTTGTGGTCTGATCTGGCCAGCAGCTAAGCCACTATTCAAATGATTGCCTAGATGAGTGATTATCTTTGTGGCGCCCCGACATTTGTCATTCGCTTGGCGTCAGCCTTCTCGCCTTCCTGGCCGTGTAATTAGCACACTTTGCTTATATAATTACTTCAAATATTTTAATTAACAAGTGGCCGGCTATCGGGGCGTATGCGCAATGTCGCTGCTTACCCGCTGCACAAGCCACAAGCCGCAAGTTCCCATACAGAAATCTCAACTGAACCAAAAAAGGAAAGGAAAGGTGTTGACCTTGTCAGCCGCCGGTCCAACACGCATCGCGTTCCAGACCTCGTCTGGGCCCCCACCAATACTCCATGGAGAGCCCTTCACAAGAACCGGGTGTCCCGAGTGAAAAAGTGAAAGCTGCCTCCGGTTGCAAGAGTCATCCCTAAATCATTTCAAGTTCAAGGTTTTCTGGTCACTGGTATTTAAACATTTTTCATATCCCAAACGAATATATATATACATATATATATCTTATGTATACTATATATTTATACTCGTATTTGTGCTAATTTCTTGACATTTACCGCTTTCGTTTTGGGGGCTTTTGTTGTTGCCACACTTGATCACTGGAATTATGTCCATAATTACGCTGATGTTAATCGATTTTTAAGTCGTTTTTCCCCCTCCAAAAAAGAGAAAAAGAAGAAAAAAAAAAACATTTTTTTTGGAGCGGATTATACAACAAATATTTAACACCTTGCAGACAATGGAAGTCGGTTTTATTATGGTGTTGGGATTTGGATTACTTTGAATTGCTTTTCAAATCCACTCGGTAAATTAAATCGTGTAGATGCCCACCCCCTTCCCCCCACCCCCCCACTTGTCCGACCAATGTTGAAAGTCAATAAAATATCAAGTTTTAATTTATGTGCTTGTGTGTGTGTGTGTGTGGCTTGTTGCCAAGCCAAAGCCCCAAATGTTTGCATTCAAAAATACTTGGACTCGCACTAACGGCAGGTTTATTATTATCTAGAGCATGAAATTCGAATGACCGCCTGACTGGAGCTCGGCTCGGACTAGACAAGTGCTGGCCGGTGGCCAAGAGATTGTTACGATCATAATAACAGAATCTATCAGATCAAATCAGAGCCAAGGCGGCCTCTGATTGCACTGCCATCAGATTAGGGAGTGCTTTCGAGGGGATTAACTGGGATTGGGCAGCGTATCAAGGTGCCTGCCATTCGGGGGCCATTACTTTCGTGAGTGCTTTATCAAGGTAATGGGTGATCGGGGATCGATGGGATAAGCTCCCGCTTAGCGGATACACTCGTTACGGTAACTTCCTTCCAGCCATTGCAGCCACTAGCGTGGGTAATTCCTGCCATTCCCTTCCTTTCTCCAAAACCGACACCCACATAATTCTGGCCAGCACTTGCCCAATCCGAGACGTTTCCTTAACCAATTTGTCGGCGGCAGAGTATTGCAATTTGCCTAAAAGACAACAACAACAACAGCACTCGTGCTGCAGCAGCAGCAGCGGCGGCGGCGGCGGTGGCCAATGAAGTCAATTACTCAATTCCCCCCCCCCCCCTGCCCCAGAGGGGGGGCTGCAGTAGGAGAGGGCGATGGCAAACAATTGCTGCTTAAAGCCGAAGCTGAATTGCAACTACATCTGTGTCTGGTCTGTCTGTCTCTCTCTGTTTGTCCGCCCTCTTGGCTACTGCGCGCCACTTAAATTCCGATTCACACACACACACACACACACATGCACAAGGAAGCTCACGTGCAGGCAGGCTCCAGTGAGAGAGAGAGAGAGAGAGCGAGAGCGAGGCCCGACTGTCGTCAGCCGCTCGGTCGCGTTCGTTTCTTAAGTCGTTCGATTTTTGACTGGCACTAAACTGTTTCACTAAAGTGTTGATGTTTGTTGGTGCCTTGGCTGGTATACCCTTTACACAGGGTATAGGGCCTGGGACCAGGGGCTTGTGCCAGGGGATGCCTGTGTGGGCCAAGGAAAGAGTTGGGCAAAGGACATTTGACAGAGGGATAGCGATAGATAGAAGAGATAGATATCTGTTAGTCGCCTGCCTTCAACGATTATACCCCATACACTTCTCCTCAGAGAAACGATGCACCTTGAAGGGTATCTAAAGCCTCGGCTCACCCAAAACAGGCATTCCTTTCGGGTACTTGCTTTGGTTGTTGGGTTTTTCGTGGCTTTGGTGGCTTGTTTGTTGTCGTTTGGCGCTTGTCGATTTTTAAGCCAAGTTTGTTTTGGGTCTTGTATTTTTGTCGGTAGTTTTTTCTTCTTTTTTTGCTTTTTTTGCTTTTGGTTTCATTGAGTGTTGGTTTTGTTTTTCCTCTGCCATGTACGAGTACTAGTAGTTGGGTCAGGTTGCAGATTCGAAAGTGGGTCAATTTATTACTGCAATGAATTGGTATTGCTATTGGCGTCTGCTTGGCTTGCAGGGTTTGCTTTTTTTGTCTTCGTTTGCCCAAATTTAATTAACTGCAATCATTTGTTTTCGTGTTTGTGGGCGTGTCTCTCAATTAGCTGCAACAAATTTGAAAACATCTCAAAAAAAAGAAGATGAACAACAAGAAGGAGAAGATGATGGAGAAGAAGGTCATATCTGGAGGCCCCTTTGGACCAGGAATAGCCACCATTTCGAATGGGATGGGATGTGATGGTATGGTATGGGGGGGGGGGTTAAATGTTAAGCCATGTACTCGGACAGACTCCCAAATGATGAGCCACACATTGCATAAGCCGCACTGCCGTCAGCGCGCTGAAGGCAGCTGGAAAATGGAAAATGGCCAAAATGGTCGAGTGCAGGCCATAAATACGGCTCGGCCAAAGAGTGTTCAAGTGCCATGTACAAGCCATTAGGGAAGACATGAACGCTGCTGCCACTGCCACTGCGACTGCAATCTGTTTCTCTTTGTTAATGTCTTCGATTTCGACTTTGGCTCGAATTTTATGTGTGAGAAATCCACATAAATGGGAGACTGTCTGTCTCGGACGCATTTCCGAGCGTGTTTTATGTGCCGTCAGGTCGAATAAACCAAAGCCGCAGATCCAGCAGAAAAAGCACAAACAGAAACAGAAACAGAAGCCAGCGAATTGCCATTGTGGGAGTTGACTCGAGATCTCGCAGCTAACGAACATAACATTCATCTTGCCATTGACAGCGGCAGCAGTGGCATCGGTGGCAGCGGTGGCAGTGTCTCGAGCTGTCTTTCGTTCTAGGGATGTTGAATAGCCATACCATTGATATCTACTATATACAAGATGCCATGATAGCTATAGCTATTGATAGTTTTTATTCGCAAGCAATGGCAATGGTATGCATTGCAGAAAAAGAAAAGGCGGCAACTAAAATAGCACTGATTTCGAATATTCCAACAACTATAAAATACAGTAAACTGTTCCAAATTTTACTTCAGTTGTATTTACAGGTTAATTATTATGTTGTACAGCATTTGGCAGCAACAACAGCTGCTCAACAGCTGTCGCATCTTTCTTTTGGGTTATTAAACCACGAACCATGCAGCATACCACAAAGATTTGGCTTTTGTCGGACCACAGGATGCTTTTCCTTGCCTACCGTCAACAGAGGAATTTACCTCAGACTATGGGCACTCAATTTATGTTCTTGTAGGCCAGATCTTACTCTGCTGGTACTTGCCGATATTGTAAGATCGTAAGATTGATTGGGTACAGAAAGTTTTACCACAAATGGTGATATTGCGGCCCTCCACATGTTTCTTGTTCTTATTTTATGCATTCCGAATCATATTGTTGGGCACCTTAGCTCAGGTGTTGGTTTATGCAATTAAAGTTTTGATTATTTGGCTTTTTTCTTCAATAAAAGGCTTTCCACAATCCGTAAATACTTATATTTTGTGGCTTTCTTAAAACAATCGACTGAAGCCACCGAATATTAAGTCTATCCAGAACTTAAAATATCAAAAAGCTCAGAAAAGGCAGTAACGAAGCTTAGTGTTGGCACTTTATGGGGTCGAAAACGCTTCCTTCTAAGTGCTGCACACATCCACTTCCGCCAAAAAACTAATATACCCCTATACACTTTGGGTATCGTTTATAAAATACCGGACGACTTATAGAATATATTGTATAAATTACATAAATCATAAGCTCACATATATAATGACTGAGTATCGAGTATATATGTATCTATGCAGTGCCGCGGCTCACTACGTTCCCCCTTGTCTGTTTTAGTTTCTGTTTAAAAGGCTTTTCCATCGACACTTTTTGTTAGCGACTAACTTTATGGGATATATAAAACAATTTTCTATAAGATAGGTTTATTTTTAAATGATAGCTTTTACTGCATCCTTTTTTAAGAATATTTTAACAATAAATCGTCTAAAACTCCACAAACCAAACCGGTCAAAAATTATCGCTAGGGCTGCGCCACTGTGAAGAGGAAGACGGTTTTGTCGGCAGATGTCGCTGCTCTATATTCTTCAAATTCTACATGAATTTTACTTAAATTTTACTTCTTTGTGATACACTGCTTAATCAATTCAAGCAGTGCCTGAATCGAGTGTAGCAGCAGGCAGCCGTTGATCGGTGCCTAAGCAGTTTAAAGCCAGATTCAAGTTTTTTAAGTTCAAATTCAAAATTTAAACAAAAGATAAGTCTCACTCAACAACTACATTCCATACATTGACTCAGCTATTTTTCAGTTTTGAAACGAATCCCCCCTTAATTCCTCACATCTCGACTTTGTGCGCTGGGAGTTCGAGGAACAGGACAAAGACTCATCATCATCTGCAAAGTGAGTTCATAAATAAACTATTTGTTAAAGCGCATTACACAAATTTTGCAAGCTGTTCGATGCGATAATCACCAGTAATCCAATCCGCCTCGAGTGCGCCGCGCGGCAACAAAAGCAAATCAACAGAACCCCAAGTCCCCGTCCTCGACTCGACTCGATTCGACTCCATTCGAGCCTCACTTGCGGCAATCTTTTAGCGAAAATTGGAAAAGAACACTCATCAAATATCAGAAAAACGCCTTTTATTCATAAACAATTTTTATTTATACACTAATAAACATCGTGGCCGTAAACAAATCCAGAAGCTGGCGCTGTTGTGGAAACAATTTCTATATGAGAAATGGGAGAAAATCAGTGATTATTCAGTGATATGCATAGTGGTGGGGGGAGAATATTTTGCTTATCAGTCGGCTGCCACCGGCTCCTCCTCCTCCCGGCGTTCGCGTAAGTGTAACTGTAATCGGGATTCCGCTTTTGATGCATTTCTTCCTTGGTACACCTAACCTCTTATAGGCTATGTCTGATCGGGCTTTCAAATGCACAGACAAAGCCTAGTAGAGGCTAGATTTATAAGGCACATTCTCTTTAGAACAAACACACTTATACCGGCCACGCCCACTTATCGGACGTGACTACGTAACGCCGCCGCTTTGCTCTGCTTTCTTTTCCCCTCGATTTCCATACGGCCTCCTGCCCCCACGCCCACCGATCCCCCTATCCGACTATGTTCATAAGAAACAACAAAAACCGAAAAAAAAAGAGTAAGAGTAAGAGGGAAAAAAAAACGTAACTAGTCAGGAAGGCAGCTGCGCAAAAAGTTTGCGGCGCCGCTTTCTTTGCATTGCCCGGGTTCGGTCTCATTTTTGTTCGGTTTCATTTGCGTTTCGCGTTTTAAAATGTTTTAACTTGTTTCGCGTTGAGCGTTGAGCGTTGCGCGTTTCGTGTTTTGCGTACGGTTCAATGTTGGATTTTGCCTACAAATGCCACGTCTTTCACTCACAGACTTTCACTTTTTTTTTCTGGGGTCCAAAATCAAAAAAAAAAACAAAAAAACATTAATTGCAAGCAAGTCGCAAATTGATCAGCTAGCAAATTTGATGCGAGCCAGCGAGCGCCACCTCCAAACTAACTGACCGACTGTCCCTCTCTGGGGGCTCAGCGCCGCCAAGCAAAATGTGGAGATTAGCAGCGGCAGCGGGAGAGCATAAGCCTCACAGAGAGCGTGCCGGTTCCAGCAAGAACAACAACAACAACAACATGCATATTTATGCAAGGCTGCCGCTACCGATTGGGAGTACGTGTGAGTGTGTGTGTGTGTGGCTGTGTGGATTTTAGAGTTCAAGTTCAAGAATTAGAATTTGCTCTCACAAAAACAAAAAAAGCCAAACGCACACACACACACACCAGCGCACACAGCATGCCCAAGTGCACGTACACCGGGACCGGGGCCGGGGCCACATAGCTGATCTGCCGTCTGTCTAGTTTTGCTTTCTATTTTACTCTCAGAGAGCCCACAGACTAAAACTAGCGTTAGTTTCTCTTTGCCTTTGCGCTAGCCGTTGTTGCTGTTGCCGGGGAGAGGCAAAAGTAATCCATGTCAGTAGAACACTTTCGTTTTTTATTTCTGTTTTCTTTTTTTCTTGTTGCGCGTCGCGTGGCGCCTATTTAATTCAAAAAAATAAAGCAAAAAAAAAGCAAAAAAAAAAAAATAAATAATTTTTGTGCTCTGTTTTTTCCTGCACCATTTACGGCGGGGAAGCAGCCCCGTTGTGCCCGACTCTTTTCGGTGATTGTCAATTTTCGATTAGTTTAGTTTTGTGTGTTGGTTTTCCCCGACTTTCACTTGGCTTTAAAGAGGGGCGTTGCCTGCAATGTGTGCTTTTGAATTTCACAAGAATTTTGTTCACTCTTTTTTTTCGACTTTCGATCTGCTGCTGCTGCTGCCGCTGCTCCTGCCTCCTGATCCGATCCGTTCCGTTCCGATCTTGACACTTGCACAGTTTTGGTTTTAATAAACCCGAGTACGAAGTGATTTTATGCTTTTATACTCTCGAGCGGCGACGTTCGCCGGCAGAGCAGTCGTCGTCGGCTTCAATGGCCGCCCCATACGCAATGGCGGCGGAACACCAGCTGCATCTGTGTGTGTGTGTGTGTGCCAATATACGTGTGTGTGTGTGTGTGTGTGTGTGAGTGGATCGCTGTTTCATTTTATTATTTTGTTTGACTTTTTTCATACGAGTATTCCAGAAAAAGTAAAGCGAACGAAACGAAACGACAACAGAATGAACATTTTGCATCTTTCGATCGCCGCTTATATACATATTGGCCATGGCAGTGGCAGCGATAGCGCTGCCCACACACACACACACATCGTTCGGGTACGGGACTTGAATATGAGTTACTTTGAGCATCGTTCTGCGGTTCTCTTTGGCCTCTGTTCGGCTCTTTTTGGGACTGAATTCGTCTGGCTCTGTTCTTTGTTTTTGGCGACACACACACAGAGCTCTTCCTGCAGCCTGCGCTGCCGCCGCCCACTCCCCCTCCCCCTTCCCCGCTCCTACTCATATGCCAGACGTGTCTTTCTTCTCCCTCTGGCTTGGGTATCTTTTTTGCTGCTGGGTGTTGTCTGCCTTGTTCTGTTTTCGCTGCTGCCTCTCCTTCCTCCCCACTCCCTGCTGCGGAGAGCGCAAATTAAGTCCGAGTCATTAAACCGTTCAACTAAAAAATAACGTGGCATCCGAGAGGATCCTCAAAGGGTGTCCAAAGGGTGGTGGTGGGGGGGGCTGTTGTGGCTGTTGCGGTCAGTTAAACGTTTTGGCCAGGTCCAAAGTTATTGACCGACTTTACTGTAACCCGAGTGTACCACATGACATTCAATGCTCTGAGGAAATCGAGCACCAGGCCCAGTCCACAAGGATTCTGCCAAAAACATAACTGTTCACACTTGAGGGAAGATGTAATACCTGTAAAATATGAGTAGATTATGTCACAATCAATAAAGATCATTTCGAAAGTCCCCATTTCGAGATTGTTGATCAATAATCGAACAATTGATTGACTTTCGAGGATGCGCCAGGAACAAACCATGAATATCCTTCCAAGTCAATAATAATAGGGGCAAGAGTTCGGGTTTTTGGCTTAAACTTTAGTTTCTTTGATCATTATTTCCCTGCTGGAATGCAAGTATTTTTGTGCTCCCCAAAAAAGGAAAGAACTGATAAATTAAGCCGAACTCTCCACACACGCGCAGCCGTTAATTATACATCGTATCGTGTACTTGTTTTTGTTATTTATTTTTTATACATATATTTATATTCTGTCGAATGCAATGAACTCCCGCTCTGCCACGACGACTTTGCGCCTTGTTTATTTAAAAATAAAGTAATACAATTTACAAAAAAAACGACCAACAAAAATCGAATCAACAAACAAAAGGAATTCTTTGTTTATGGCACTGCCAACCTGTGCCAATGTGTGTGTGTGTGTGTGTGAGTGAGTGTGAGTGTGAGTGAGTGTTACCATCCTCGAGTGCCATCTCTGTTGCACACATGCCTTCTAAGATGTGATTTTTGGGCTTTGTCAGGGCTCTCCAATTGGGGCGCAAATTGCAAAAACCGCAAAAGCCAACAAATTGCAGCCCCCACAGACCCCCCCACAGAGCCCCCACAGCCCACAGTGAAGAGCCATTTTTGTTGATTTTGGGTTGTGTAGAGTTGTGTAGAGTTCATTGGCTTTATGTAGATTTTATTTTATCAGTTGAAATATTTTGCTAACAAATTGCAGTCAATGACATACACACACTGACACACAGATACTGCAGCAGAGCGGATGTGGATACACTGGATGTCTCCCCTCACCATCGCTCGCCTTCTCTTCTCCTTTCTTCTGTATGTGCGTGGGGCAGCCAAAGGAGGTGGGGACGACAGGCGATTGACTGAGACGGGGGAACAGGTCACGCAAGCGTACAACAGTTTATTCATCTCTCATCTCTCTCGCTCTCCCTATCTCTCTCTCGCTCTCTCTCTCGCTCACTCTCCTGTCTCGTCTCGCAGCACCCAAATGCGCAGCAGCCTCAGACGCTTCGGAGATCGACAATGTTCTCAAAACAGAATCGATAAAGTGGAGATAGAAGAGCGTCGAGTCCGCGCTGACCCGCCTCCTGCCCCCCATCCTGCCCCCCTCCTGGCACACACTTGTGCAAGCTTTATTTTTTTCGGGTTGTTTGTCAAGAAAAAAAAATGATGAGAGGGCGAGAAGAAGCAAGAGAAGACCACAAGTGGGGCTACAAGAAGACCACAGAAAAGCTTGGCGAGAGCAGGGTGGAAGAGAAGACTGCAGAAGAAGCTGCTGGCTGAAGGAGGAGGAGGAGGAGGAGGAGTAGGAGGAGGAAGAGGGGTGGCGCAGGCGAAACGACTGCAAAAATTGTTTAATTATAAAATGCTAAAAAAACACACACACACACACACACACACAGCAAAACACATTCAGCGCAAAAGCAAAAGCAAAGGCAGCGGTGAGGGAGAGAGTGAGCGAGTGAGAGACAGAGATAAAGTTTTTTGTTGAAGGACACACACGGTCTTTAAAAGTGAGTAATGCACTGGAGGTTGTTGACTCCCGATCGCTGCTCCCCTCTGGCTCAAGCTCTTTCTCTCTGGGTCTCTGTTCCTCTGCCGCTCTCTGTTGCCAGCGTCGCAGTCGTATACTTATTTTGCACTGTCCGCTTTGCTTGTTTGTGTGTGCACACACACACACACACACATGCATGTGTGATGTGCGTGTGTGTGTGAAGAATCTTTTGTTATGCGTTTTTATTTTTCGGCGTTGCTGTTGTTGCTGTTTGATTTTGCTCACGAGTGTAAATGTATCTGTATTTGTATCTCTCTCCTGCGAGCATGCCTGTGTGTGTTGTACAAAGTCAAAGTGATTAAACTTTATGCGCAATTTATTTTGCATTCAACAACAGCTAAACCGAAAAAAAAACCAACAAAAATATGATTTAGCGCTCATTTAACACACTGCCTGTCAAATATGCGGTTACAACAGGTAAAGCCGCGCTATCGATTAGTGTTAATCTGGATATGGAAAATAACCTCCCTCCCTCCCTCGCTGCCTCCTTGCTGGCCTCCAGCATGTGTTCCGGATCAATCATCGAATACGCGACGGCCACGCCATCCAGTGATTGACTTCTTGGCAACTGTACGAATGTCGCCTGACAACAGCAACGCTGCGACGTCCGGGATGCGGGTGCTGCAAATTGACTCAGAAGTTAATTTTGCTGTTTTATTTTTATGCGGGGTTTTTTTGTGTTGGTTTTGGGACGTGGGGAGCTGCAACATGCGGTTAAATGTTGACACCCAGCAGACGCCACAGTCAACCGCAAAAAAACGCGGCAGCGGGTCCTGCAAAAAACACTGAAACACGTAATGAGCTGGCAAAGTCATTAGGGTGGACATTTCTGAGCGGGGCCTTAAATATTTCATAAATAATTTCCATCAGTAAGGAACTGTTTCATGGGTTTCTATGGATTTTTCAATATTTAGTTGGAAAATTATATGTTAGCTTTTTACAAAATGTCCACCCCAATCGCGTGCAGCCAGCCAATCTCCAGATGCGCGCAATATGGTGCTCCTTCCTGGCCGACGCCATCGTCAGGGACACAGTTGCAGTCGCTGCAGTTGTTATTATTGCTTTTTCATGTGGCTTTCGCTGCTGCTGCTGCTGCGGTTTCTGCTGCTGCTGCTGCTGTTAATCGTCTTGACAGCGCAGTCACATTGTGCGTGCTGCTCCAAGGCCAGTGCAATATTTTACACAAGTGACATCGCTCTCCTCTCCGGGACTCTCCTTGGCACCTCTCTCTCTCTCTCTCTCTCCCTCTGTTCGCTACAGTCGCGGGCAGCATTTAGCTGGCACTGCATTTCATGGCTGTTTATTTATCCATTGTTCCCCTCCTACATTCCCAGTACTCTCACTCACACACACACACTCCTGTTCACACCCACTGTAAGAGGAGTCGGAAGCCATATCCATTATCGATCTGGATATGTGATTCATTTGTCAAAGCAAGAGATGGCATATTCGTCGGGCGGGGCTTGCTCCTCAGTGGAATCCAACGGATGAATCGATCATTGTCAAATATTATGCCTTTTATGAAAACACCAGCTGACCCGGCAAAACATTTGCCGAACTAATTCTGTTGCTCCGAACGTTTTCATGGAAGCATGAATTGAATGTGCGAATGCCGATGAGTAAGCCGTTCACTAGTTGCACTTTTCCTGATGCGCAACACATACTATCTGACCCTGGTTTGAACTTGAGCGCACGACAATGCGGATGGACACTCGGTATCCATAGCACGAATCAGCACTTTCGGATGAGCTTTGATTAAGTTTTCGCCTGCATACAAAGAAGACTTTGGTCCTAGACATGGACGGCGATACCAGTGGCAGGCCTTGGACTAGACAATGTACCATTCGATTACCGATTTAGACTACTTCTTAGATACAATATCCCAATGGTACACCATCGCGATACACCACACTTCAACGAAGTCCTATGCAGACTCCATATTGGACGAAGAAGTGATTGTATCGCCACTACTTTACCAATATCAATGGGATCATGGTTAAGCTTTTGTTTTAACAAACACGTGGACTCCGTCTACAACTCTATAAAGATCCCTTAATATATGGTTGGCAATACATATATTCGATAACCTTCTAAAATTGCTGCCCTAAATTCCATTTTTAAGTAGTGGACCCTAGATTCGAGTTTCTCTCAAAAAGCCCAACGAACTCTTTTACCATCTGCGGCTTAGTCATGTCAGGGTATTGGCCAAGGGACCGACCGCTTAGCTTAGTCATAGCCAACTTGTGAATCACTGGGCAAATGACTCGGGCCAAGGCTGCGGCGGTATCAGCTCATATTAATCAGAGGCTAGTACAATGTGCTCCACTTTATCGGCAAGAGGCCACAGCAACTGCGGCGAACTGCGACATTGAAAAATGAGCGAATGTCACAAGGATCATAGGGAAGATCCGAGTAGAGTCTAGAGCCCCGGAGTTTCATATCCATTTCGGTCGCAGTAGAAACCGAACCGAAACCGGTTGGGAAAAAAAGAACACTAAGCAGTACAAAAAACAACTATCCGACTAGAAAATACCCAGTAAAAAGATGGACTATACTTTATTTACTCTTTTAAGTTGGTATCTATTGAAATTTAAGATTTTTAAACTATTTTTTTAAAATGGGAATACATTTTTCGTAATTCTGGCTGTAAGATTTATCTTATCATCATAAAATATAGCAGGTTGACAGATAATGGCTATATACTAGAATTGTATCAAATTATAGAGCCATATCTTCAAAATTGCGGGTGTCATTAGAAGTTCTTGTGGCTGTTATCCTAATCTTATCTGAAGTTTTGGTAGAACGACCGATAGTGGCCATAGACAAGAATATAGCCAAATAAGATAGCCATCCCTTCAAAATTGTGGGTGCGTTACGGTACCGGGTGTGGAGTATAGAGTATACCCATCGAACATTAAGGAATACTTTTCTGGCTAATCCCTAGGTCCAGCTCAGCCATTTGGGTGCGGCAATTAAGTCACCACCACCAACGAGGAGGAAGGAGCTCCAGCCGGAGCCGGGAGTGGATTGGGGCAGGGGCGCGCGTTTCCAGTGAAGATCATTATTGTCTCGTCGCGGATGCTGGCAGCGCGACGGCGGCCCCAAAAATAAAACATAAAAAACACACAAAAAAAACAGCAACAGCAGCAACAACGGGGCAAACAAGTTAATGAACCTGCCCCGAGACGCGTCTGGTCGCAATCCTTGAGAGCCTGTCCAACTAGTTTCGCCTTTGGTCTGGGCCTGGGTCTGGCTCTGAGTCCGTGGCGCGCTGCTTCGCGGCAAACCAAAATCTGTGGCATGAATTCTCTGGAAATTATCAAAATTTCATTTCATTGCGAGGCGAGGCGATGCGATGCGATGCGATGCGAGGCGCAGCCAACCAAAATTAAGTTCAACAGCATTCCATGGGTCTGGGCCTGTCTGGGGCCGGACTGCGACTGGCCGCCGCTGATGCTTCCTTTGGGCCAGGCTTAGAAGAGCTGAGGGCCCTGTGGATGTTGTTTTTGCGCAGCTCCTGCTGTTCTTTCCCCCGAGTATCCTTGAGGCAGGGAGTCATTGCCCTCCTCCAGCGGGGTCGCATTACACAATTGCAGCTTACGGCCTGTCCTGCGCTCAAGTTACACAGAACTCCAGTGGCCTACTTCCACTTGAATGACCCGTCCCCGTCCCATCCCATCCCATCCCGCTCTGGTAACGGTGGAACAATGGCCTTTGTGCCCCTTGGGCAAGCAACCCCATCCTCATCGCCCCGCCTGAGATCCGATACGATCCCGAGTTCTGAGTCCGAAGTCCTGAATGCTGAATCCTGCTGAATCCTGAGTCAGCCAAAGACAAAGCAACCAACTCATTTTGTCGCATTCAAACAGAAATTAATATAAAACAAAAAGCCCAATCCAATTCCAATCCCATCCCATCACATCCCATCCAATGCTAAGAGAGAGAGAGAGTGTGAGTAGAGGGGGAGGGGTAAAGAGCGAGGGAATATACATAATTTTATTTTTATAACTGACCTCGAACTTTTGTGCAGTGTGATTGAACTACTGGGCCCCTGCCTGATGCGATATCTGTGGGCTCTGTTCTGCCCCGCCCCGCCCTGCCCTGCCCGCCGTTTCACCATTTGCATGCAGACTGCATACGGAGCCAGAGCCATAGCCATAGGCAGCCAGAGCCAGAGCCAAGAGCCTGGGTCTGTGGATGCAATCGAATCGAATCGCGCGGCGTCGTTGACAAACAATATGGAAATTTTACAGAGTGCGCAGAAATAAAAGGGGGAAGCGAAAGCGAATCTTAAATGCTAAAGCAGTGGCCGCTGAGAACGAGGGGGGCGGAGAGAGAGAGAGAGGGGGAAGCAATAGTTTTAGCGCGAAACGTTAAATGCATAATAAATGTGCGTTCTGGCGGTTGGCGGTTGGGAAATAAAATGCGTGCAGCGGCTGCAGTTGGCAGTCGGCAGCGCTGCCTTGCACTTTCAATGACCAGGCAGAGCGATAAGAGAACTAAACAGAGTGAGAGAGGGACAGAGAGAGAGAGAGAGAGCTTAAGCGCAGGAACAGAAGCAAAACTGTGGGAAAAGCAATGTCAAGGTGTAAATTTGTATGCCCAAACTAGCGCGGCAGTACCTCACCCCTCCCATAAATACACCCTGAGCATATCTATTTCTTATTTAGCGCTAGTTTTAGTCCAGCAACAAACCATATGTATTTGTTTGCCATATTTGTTACGATAGTAAAGAGAGAGCGAGGGCAAAGAAAGATAGGAAAAGAGAGAGCGCCGCACAAAGAGAGCGTGAGTGGGAGAGAGAGAGTGAGAGAGAGAGATCGAACCGCGTGCAGTGTACAGTTCTTTATCAAAAATTGCTTTGTTGCTGTTTGCTGCTGTGCAAATATTTGATATTCTTTTTTATTTAGCAAAAAGACGCAAAACAAAAGAATCACCAAATAAAAGACATGAGAAACGAAGAAGACAATAAATAGAAAGCAGAGGCGTTGGAGCCCCAGCAAGAATTGACTCGAGCCCCTTGCTTTGAAGAGCAACGTGCGCCACTGAACGACGAGCTCCACACACAAAAAATGTTTAGCTGACGTCATTTGTCCTTGAATTCGTATATTTGCCGCAAACTCAAAGCGAAAAAAATCCGCAAAATTCAATGCACCCGCCGCTGAAGCAGCGACTGCGGCAGCGCAGCCAGCCCCAAAAAACGTCAAAGCAGCGAACAACAACACAACAGTAGATAAGATGACAAAACCGAAAGCCACACACATAGAGAGAGCGAAACGTGAAATGGAAACAGAAGCCACACACATAATACGAAATTTGCATGGAAAGTGCAGTAATATATCAAAAATAAATACAGTCGAAAAGCCCCAAAAAAAGCTATAATATGACCGTGTACAATTATTGAATATAAATTAACTTATTTAATTTATACTTTTAAAAATAAATTCAAACTCTAACGGCTAGTACCGCCAAAAACGAAAAAACAGCTAACGCCAAAAATTACGCGTCAATGAGAAAACCAGGGCACCAAAACCAACATTTGTTCATAAATGAACATTAGTAGAGTAAACATTTTTTATATTATATAAAAATCCATTGTACATCACATATTATATTGATATATATATTTATTAATGTAAACTCGTTCAACTTACAGAGCTAGTTATTCGGTTCGATTGTTTTTATAGTTCGTTCTTCTGGTTCATTCGTTTCCTTATTATTGGTTCCATTATACACAATGCTCAGCACCAGGGTATACAAACTGCCATAAAGTACGTTTTTTGAATTTGTTCTCTCCAATCGTGCTTCTCCACATCATTTATTCCACTGGATTGCATTAATATCTTTTTCTCTCATTCACTTTCAAACAATTTTACTTTGGCGCGCAGCTGTAACTGTTATCCAGTCGACTTAAAAATGTGTAGTTACCGTGTAGTTACCATGTACCAAAATTGAAATTTGTATTGATCTTTTTTGATTAGACGTTGTTTTATAAACAATCGAATAAAAGTGGGTCCTGAAAATTCAATCTTGCAGAAAATTTAACCATCAATCGAATAAAATTATGTTTTCAGGGGGCAAAGAAATCTTTGAAATATTGGTGACTGCTTTTCTTGCCACCATGTCTAGCTGACACGCCTTGCTAATTTTATACTTTTCATAGTATTTTCTAGTAATTTCCAGTATATTTTAAGACGCGGTATGGACTCACCCTGTTGTGCAATGCATCAATGTAGAAGCCATGTGGAATTGCCTATTAGAGCCTTGTCCCAGGCCACATCGAATACTCATTCGTGATCAACATAGAATTCCTGATCGTTTGTTATCAAAATCTGAGTTTTTTCAAAAATGCCGGAAGTAAAGGCATGTCAAAAAGTGGATAACGGAGTTTTTTCACACTGGCGCTTCCAAATGTACACATTTCCCCTTTAGATGTCGCCTTTATTAATTACATAAAAATGTAGTTCATATGTAGCATATGTGTAGTTAACGTGTAGTTACCATGTCAGGAAATTGATTTTGTGGAATTTGCTGTTGACCGGTTTTGCTTAAACCTTATTTTATAAGCAATGCAATAAAGATGAAAATTTAAATTTAACCAGTCTTGTAGGAAACCGATTTAATAATCGGATAAAATTATGAGTTGAGAGCTGAGGGTTTTTTACCAGCTAGTAATATTAAACCGAATATAAAAAACGAGGAATATGATGAAACTTGAATACAAATAATTCATCAGTATATACGCGGTATATTTTAAAATTTGTGACGTATTTCGGTATATTTCTGATGGTCGGTTACACTGCCCAGCACTATTATTTATAAAAATTTAGCGTGCGTAAAATTTAAGTGTGAGAATTGAGAATTGCAGCTGCAACAAGAGCACGTGCCGACAGCAGAAAGCAGCTGCCCAACCCCGAAACAGAGCCTAGCAACCACAACAACCAGGAGGCCCAATCGGAACTCTATGTTTTTCATTTATTCATGCGAATTGGATTTGTTTAGCCAGCCAAAGTTGTCAATGTATTGGCAAAAGTAGAAGCAGCAGCGCAGCCCCAGTGCCAGGTGAGTTATAATAGAGCATTGTTCTGGGCTTTCAAGTTCTCTCTCTCTCCCCGTGTCTCTCCCCATGTTTTTTGCGTAAGTTCAGGTCTGTTGCAAACTGTGTCAACTAATTATGGAGCGCATGATTGCGGGCCGTTTATAATAATCTAAGGTCCGCTGCGGGCCGATTCAGCGCTGACAGCCGCCTGTCCACCGCTGCGTTATCAGCGTTTATCTGGTGGTTTGCCCTTTGCCCTGCGCGTTTTTCTTCTTTTTCTGTTTTTGTTTTTTGCAAGCCTGCACATTTGTACGAATGAATGTCTAGAAATCGAAATCGACAACAGGTTCCGTTCCTACCGATCGTACCGCCTGGCCTGCCAGCACCCAGCACTAGGTAGTGCTTTGGAGTCCAAGAGTATTGTAGCTGCTGAAATCTACACGTTTGTTTGTGCAGAGCTTATACGGGTTGTATCATTACTGTGATATGCTAATCTCAATGCCCACGCGTATCTGACTGAAGTTGACGGCCAGTTTCGTAATTCGTAATTAACAATCTCCCTCTCCTCTCTCTCTCTCACTCCCTGTGTGTGCCGTGGCCGCTCTTCCACGCCACACAGATACTCAGCGTCGACATAGACGTATTGTAAATCGATAAGCCAGCCGGGCCCCAAGAAACACCCACGCGGGCACACAGACGGACACAGAATGGGCCAAACACTGTCCGAGCCGGTAACTGCCAAGGAGTCGTCGTACTGCCAGAACTCTGTGTTCCGTGTCGGCTCAAGCTGCATGCAGGGATGGCGCATCAACATGGAGGACTCGCACACACACATTCTCTCGCTGCCGGATGATCCGGGCACGGCCTTCTTTGCCGTATACGATGGCCACGGCGGTGCCACGGTTGCCCAATATGCGGGCAAGCATCTGCACAAGTTCGTGTTGAAGCGACCCGAGTACAATGACGACATCGAGCGGGCGCTACAGCAGGTGAGCGTCGCTGGGATTACTCACTGCCACTCAGAGGTGACAATACTAATGCAATGATGACGATGTTGCAATTCTAGGGCTTTCTGGACATTGACTATGAAATGCTGCACAATGAGTCATGGGGCGATCAGATGGCCGGCTCCACGGCCGTGGTCGTTCTTGTGAAGGACAGCAAATTGTACTGCGCCAATGCCGGGGATTCGCGCGCGATCGCCTGCGTGAACGGCCAGCTGGAGATACTCTCCATGGACCACAAGCCCAACAACGAGGGGGAGTCGAAGCGCATCATCGAGGGCGGCGGTTGGGTCGAGTTCAACCGTGTTAATGGCAATCTTGCACTTTCCCGGGCACTCGGCGACTTTGTCTTCAAGCGTGCGAACAAAAAGCCGGAAGATCAGATCGTCACAGGTGAGAAATGCATATTTAAATCGCTGTTCTCATTGTTCTCATAATCCATTATCACCTTGCGTTTTCGTTGTTCTTGCTGCGCTACAGCCTACCCGGACGTGGAGACACGGAAAATCATGGAAGATTGGGAATTTATCGTACTGGCCTGCGATGGCATTTGGGATGTGATGAGCAATGCGGAAGTGCTCGAGTTCTGCCGCACACGCATCGGCATGGGCATGTACCCGGAGGAGATATGCGAGGAACTTATGAACCATTGCCTGGCCCCCGACTGCCAAATGGGCGGACTCGGTGGGGACAACATGACCGTCGTCCTAGTCTGCCTGCTGCACGATAAACCCTACAGCGATTTAATAGCCCGCTGTCGAAATAGCAATAAAACGGCCTTCGAACAAGAAGCCGGCACGGCAACAAAGACCACACAGTCCAACGATAACATGGCCGAGACACAGACCTCGAGCCCCACAACCAGTCCCAATTCCAGCCTGATCACGCCCAGTGAGGCGACCAATAATTCCGAGGAGCAGAAGAAACTGGAGAAAGAGGCACAAGATCCGCTGCTGGCAGCATCCGAGATGCAGTTAAACTATATCTACTAGTGCGCCTTATAATTAATTAGGGTATCCTCGAAATGCCACTTAGGTCAACTCTTTATACTTACAAGTGTTCTTGGTTAAGTTTTTATAGACTCAGAGACACACACACACACCACAAACAAACCAACAAACAAACAAAAAAAAAAAAACCAACAAACACACGCCACAAACGCAAACAATCCTTACCAAAATGTTTAACTCCCATGAATAATTTTTGTTTTTTTCAGTTTATCCCCGCGTCCCTCCTTATCGATGTGTGTAATATGTATATGATATGTACGACTATATATACATTTGAACTACTATGTTTTGTGATGCCCAAACAGAATGGAAAAAAAATTGTATTACTCGTTTAGTATTTATGTACCTAAAACTATACTTGTCAGAGTTTCGGGATTGATCTTTATAAGGAGAAAGTTTTTTACCCAAAGGAGAAGGAATAGGAAGAAAATGAGTTTTTGAAATTGAAAATAAAGCAAAATGTTTTGTAGTGCCCAAAAGTATTCAAAGTTTTATATATTAAGTTTCAGATTCTCGTCGGAAACTGTACCTTCATCGAAATCCTTTGTCAAGATCCTGCAGTACACTTGACTTTACCGCAAACGGCACAGATTTCGATTAAATGAATCGAGTATTTGATTGGCGGGTCTCTGGTTCGCTCAGCTCCAGATGCGCTCAGTTAGTCGACATCCGTGCACCCCAGTTCTGTGGAACGGGCTTCAACGGGGTTGAAGCAATAACTTGAAGTGTTTCGAAGTTCTTATCCTGCTTCAGGCATCATTGATTACGATGAGGGCTTTCCGATACTCTGGCTAGCCTGCCGCGAAAGGTAAATGTAAATCCCTTCAAGATGGACTCGCTTGCGGCCAAAGATCCGTGTTCCCCCGTTAAGCAATAACTTGGACTGTTTTGTACAGCTTTTCTTGCTGGTTATCGCTCGCTTTATTGTTTGACATGTTTCTTGTGTTGTTTTTTCTTTCTGCTATCTACATTTAATCTACATTACGCCCGCTTGTTGTTCTCTCCTTGTTCTTTTCTTTTATTATTTGATTTTCTTTTCGTTCATATGATACATACAATAAAATAAAATAATCGTGTGTTGTGTGTATGGTATGTGTTGTGTTGTGTTGTGTTCTGTGTGTTTTGTGGTCATGAAATGTTTTCCCTCTCTGTATTTATGTTAGTTTAAATTTTATTTAAACTCTTTGCTATATTTTCATTACGAGTACAGGTTTGGTTTTTTTCTTCAACATCACCATTATCATCGTGTGTGTGTGTGGCTTTTACGTACAAATTGTTCACTCTTAACCATATATCTATATATTGTATGTATATATAGGGGGAAATGAATTACGCCTTTTCGTGTTTTGGTTGTTTCTCAGTGTTTGTATTTTTTTTCCTTTTTTTTTTTGTTGCTTTGTTTTATTATAATATTTTATTTTATTTTATTCATATGTATGCCATATTACACACTCAATTATGCATTAACTCTGTTGATTGGTTGTGTGGCTTTCGCTGCTGCATAAAGGGGGGGATATTGTATGATTTTATAGTTAGTTTATAGTTTTAATCATATGCAATTTTATAAACCATTTTGTTTTCTTTTCGCTTTACAGTTATCAATTTCGGTACAATTACAGTTGATTACGCATATTCTTTTTGTAAGTATATATATATATCTTTATATATATGTATTACTCATATTACATATTTGCATTTTTGTTTTCTTTTGTTTAACAGACAGGTTGTTGTTGATTTTGTTGTTCTTGTTGTTGTAGCTTTTCTAGTGATAACAATGTGCGTAAGCATTCTTCTGTTTAACTTTCTTTCTCTGCAGCTTATTGGTAGTACATAAAAGCAAAGAACTAACCCATTGAAAAAAAGGACACAACGCCTGGTCTCTAGCCATTCAAAGAAAGTACAGCTATGCTCCGGTTTTCGCAAATGTTTGCGATTACGATTTCGGGAAAAATTCGTACGAATTGAAATCTATGTGCTCCGGTTTTCGAAACTTTTTGCTGTCGATAGTGTTTCATTCCCAATTGATAAAGAAAAGCTGTTTTTCCTTTTTGAAATTAAAATATTTTAGTTAAACATGCCCTCGTTGTGCAAATCGGGAGGGAATTCACCATTTGTTGTTGTTTTGGTTTATTTAAGTGAAGTAAAATTTGCGGTGTCATTAGAAATAAATTAATTGAATATATTAAGATAATATTTGGAAAAAAATATCCAATTGTATAAATATAAACTGAAAACATCAGCAAATATGTTAATATTTTGTTTGCTCTCATAAAAATGTATTTTAAAATGTAAGAACCCTACGATTTGCGAAAGACGGAGCACGCACGTTTGCGATTTAAGTCAATTCGCCACGTTTTGAGATTTGCGATAACCGGAGCATGGCTGGTGGGGTAGTCGCCTAGCCCCACGCTCTTCACAAGCGGCGTTGGGGAGACCCAGAAATTAGAAGAGGAAAAGGGAACAGAAACCTAGCTGCTGGCAGTGCCATAAAGAATGGTCAATGGTAAGGCGGTGAAAAAAAGAGATGAGGATAGAATAGAAGCCTCTGGTGTATAGTATGTACAGTTGATTGGCGAGGGTTATTCCATTTGAAATAATAGAATATTAATGATGCCTCCAAACTTTTTCGTGTGTGTTTTTGGGTCTGAGTATAGGGGATGTGATGCTAACTATTGGCGTGGCATGTCTGCTGAATTTCTAATAGTATTATTTTGTAAATATAACAAGGTGTCATATGCGCTGCTTAATCATACAAAAATAAATAACTTAAGAACTCAGGTTTACAATGTAACAATTTAGTTTAATTTATTGTATTGCCTTAAAATTATTCAACATCAACAATGTTTCTTTACTTTCTCTATACCCTACTACTCTTTTCTGTTCTCTCTCTTCGCTTCGCTTCTCCTCTACTTCTCGCTACTGTTCTTTCTCTGCGTGTCTCTCTCTTTGTGTGTGTGGTGTGTCTAAGTGTGAACATGTCTGGACGTGTCTGCTGCTGGAGGAAAGCCCAATTGAGCAGCCGTTTCCGTATATTTCATTTTTTTTTTTGTCGCACACAATTGACGATCCGTCAGTTGCATAATATCACATCTCATTGCCGGAAGAACGGGGTTGCCTCGCATCCAGCTCCCCAACCAACAGCAGCCGCACAGCCGCACGCTCGCTCAACCAAACCCTCGCTCTAACATTCGCCCTAAAGCAGTCCGCAGTCCAAGTCAAGTCGGTGTCCGCCCTACTGAGGTCCCACTGTATGTTCTGTGTTTGCTATTGTGGCAGCCGACAGTGAGTGATGAGCACAACAAAATCATTTGAGAACGTTCGAAACTAATATGTGTGTGCTGAGTGGGGTGGGGTGGGGTGGGGTGTGGCGGCGGTTGAATGATAGTTAGGGAGAGTGTCGGGTCTTTCATCAAATGGGGAAGATACAAACTATAAACTATGAATTATTTAAAGTTAAATTTGTAGTGTTCCGAGTACACGACAAACCACTGAGCAAGGTATACTATGTGTGGGGGTGTCTGTGTCTCCCTGTCTATCGTAGCGACCCCTGAGCCAGTGGCAGGAAAACCCCCCGGCTGGCCGAAGATCAGTGGACGAATGAATGAATCATTCGATTGGTTCGATTCAATGAGTGTTTGTTGCTTTGTTTTCATTTCATTGTTAGGTTAAGTTAGCTCCTAGAGGCAGTTAAGTGATTGAGTGAGTGAGCATGATGACTGCGCGAGTGGAGTGTGCGATTGAGGGAGGGAGGACACGTTTGGTTCTTGGCTCAGTGGTCTGACTGTACTTGCGTGTCACGCCACAATATAATAGTTAGTATAGGCACTTAGCTTATTCGATTGTTTTCATAGAAACAAAGTATATGTTTACATATATGTATGTATATATATATTGGTTTTCAGTTGTAGTTTTCTTTCTCGTATTTTTGTTAAATTTTCAATTACATTTCGGTAGAAAGTCTTCAGTTAAAGAGTTGATTCTTCTCCTCCTTCTCTTCTCATCTCTTAATTTCTCTTTCGTTTTTTTGATTTTGGATGAGTTTTGTTTTTCGGGAAAACATTGTTCGGTTCATTTCATTCACAGTGTGTTCATCAGCGTTAACTTAAAGAGAACAAAACGTATTGTATGCCGTGTATTTCATGGAAAATAAATTGAAATCTATCGTTAGTTTTTGGGGTGTGTGTTTGTGAAAGACGGGGCGCACTTTTGTTCTCAAATAAAAGTTGAAAAAAAAAAAATATATATATAGAAAAAATTTTTGAATATTCTTGCAGTTAAGTGTGAATATCCCATACGCATTTCTAAACTTAATTCTTAGGCCTAGAGTAGTTTTATATATATATATTTATGTATATCTCTCTCTATTTATTTGCACACATTTAGATATCGCGTGTACGCTCTTAAGACTACTGATTATTCCTCTTCCTCCTCATCTCCTGTTGCCAATGGATGATGTTATGCATTAAGGGATCAAATAACATGCTTCTCGAATAAATCAGGACGACTCTTCGTAGATCGTTAATCGTAAATCATTTGTGTTTGTGCGTAAAAAAGGAAACCAAAATCGATAATGAGCATCATTATTTAGAGGGGTGGTAGCATTATAAATTGAGAGACAGTTTAACATAAGAATAGAATCCGTTTTTAAATGCCTATTTGTGTTGTCCTAAACCTCGCAGAATTTCGTGTGTGAGTTGGTTTTCGTTTTAGTGTTATGGCACCTTTTTGTTGTATATAGAGTGTGTGTTTGGTGAGTGTAGAATACATTCTTTGTATGCTTATATACAGAATTGTAAATATAACATTGGATAGTGTCTGTCTTATGAGCTGAGCTGAGCTGTAGCTGTGTCCACCTACGCTTTATAAGGATAGAGTTTATTTGCTTTAGCAATGCACTAACTTGTTAATCATTCTAGATCTTCGTTCTTCGTGTTCTTTTCTTTTGCTTCTTGAAATAGACGTGAAACCATCAAACTGAGAAAATTGCCATTCATTGTGTGGAAACAAATGCAATTTTAAAATATAAGTTATTCTCATTATACGATATACGTAAGTATCAAAATGAAGGATATACTCAGTTGTAAGGGTGGGTGGGGTTGTGGTTGTGGCCATGGGTATAAGGGCAGTTGGTCTGCGTGTATGTTGTTATGCCGTGAACTAAGTACGAGAATCCACTTCAAAAAAAATATTTGTGTACATAAAAATATAATCCATTCGCTCAAACAAGACCAACTGATAAAATGTTACAATGGTTCAAAATAATATATCAATATATATATATATGTATGTATACTCGTATATATCTAATTAATAGAAGTAACCCTAACTTGTGGGACTAGCAGAGACATAGCTATGTATATAGATAACATATACGCCATATACTCGTATCTGTGTACTTCTGTTTTGGCTATAAACATTAAGTTAGATGTGAGTGTATCGTGTGTGTGCTGTCGTGTGGTGTGTGGTGTGGTGTGTGTCGTTTGTGAGTGTAAGCTAAATGATATTGATGAATTACTAAACGTAGATAATAACGAAACCAACGTAACGTATGATTCATGATGCATGAGTTTCATCAGTAATTTATCAGTAAAATCGTTTACAATGTGTATCTTTCTTTTGCTCTGTTTTATCGTTCGATGCAAGTTGGCTAACTAAAATCAAAACTTAGACTTATTCACTCGGTAATCATTAATGGTAATCGTAATCATAGCTTAGGCATATTCAAATCTTCCTCTACACTTATCCTCTCTATCCACTATCCACTATCCTCTCTCCATTCTCTATTCATCTACTCTCGGTTCGTTATTCTGCAAATATCATCTCTGCTCTAGTCCACGGTGTACCCCTCAATCTTAGGTAAAGACGTAGATCAACAGTAAACGATAACTGATTATACATATACATATATATACGTATATAAATATATGCAGGTAAATAGCTGGAGAAAGGGGTATGCACCATTCATTATTCCTTTATTCCATTGCCTACTAATATGATAACTGGTCCAAGCTCCGCCTGCTACTCCACCACCTCGTCTCCTCCTCTTTCTCTTCTCTGTTGAGCAGCGGCAAAAGCTATGGTTACAAAATGAGGGATTAGGTGACAAAAATGCGACTGAAATGGATGAGCACTCACCTTTTGTATGCCTCCTTAGTTAACTGGTAAATATCTATAGCACTTATAGATGTAACAAAAATTGTTCTGGTATTTACAAATGGAATTTCATATATATACAGGCAGATGCATTATCAGAGGCATCCTGCAAAGGTCGCTCACAGTTGCCTCGCTTTTGGCAACGACTTTCCCTTCCCCTAAGAGTTGTTGTGGGCTCTGGACTTGCGGTTGCCGCCGGTCACCGAGCCTACATTGGCATTGGTATTGTGCTCTGTGCCAGAGCCGTAATGTTGCTGATGTTGTTGTTGTTGTTGTTGCTTCTCCTTGCTCTGGTGGCGACCACCACCGCCCATGGGAGAGGCATGGGAGCGGGCATCTGCAGTGGGAAAAACCACATTAAATACTCGTACATTAGTGCCCTACTCATACTCATACCTTTCTCCTTGGCACCGACTGCATTGCTGACTTGAGCTGAATTCAATGTCTGAATGCCGCTGGCACCCTTGCCAGACGGCACAGCATTGACGACCGGGGAGGCTCCTCCTGCTACACGCTTCTCGGTGGCGATCACACTCTTCTCCACTGCGGCAGCGATTGTGGAGGGATCGCCGAAGACTAGATCCATCTTCTGGCTGCCAGTGGGCGAGAGGGTGCCTGTGGAGGCACTTCCATCCTTGCTGTCAGTGGAGGCCTTGTGATGCTGGGCCACCTGAGCGTAACTGAGCTTACTTGCCGTGGCGGCGGCAATGTTCTCGTTCGATGTTGAGGTGGCAACGCTCTTCTTGCTGGCTGAATCCTTGGTCAGGCTTGCCTCCTTCTTGGCGTGCAGGGCGGCAACGGAGGGCGGTTTCTTGTGCTGGCTGAGGCTGCACTCGGCCAGGCTGGCGGTCAAACCGGTCGCATTTGTCGCCACACTGCAGGCGCCAGCGCCCGCGGGCACGGCAGTGATTGCCTCCGCGCCCCTTGCATAATCGTTGTGGGCAGCCAGCGGTGGCGGCTGCTGCTGCTGCTGCATAGTCTGGACGTAGGATTCGGCCAGACGTTGCTGCGGATTCTGCTGCAGCAGCGGCTGCTTTGGATGCATTTCATCCTCAGTCTTGTTTGATTTATCCAGCTGCTGGGCAGCACCAGGTCCGGCTCCTACCCCGACTCCGGCGGCGGCTGCCTCGTCCTTGCTGCTGGCATTGATATTTGGTGTTAGACACTTTATCACATGGGTCGAACTGCTACTAGAGCTCTGCTTAGTAACGTTTTTAGTATTGTTGCCCTCGATGGGCGCGTACTCCACGGCTGGCGTGGGACTGACCGGCACATTTCGCTGATGCTGCTGGAAGTTGGGAGGCAAATGCGGCTGTGGCTGCGGCTGTGGTTGTTGTTGTTGTTGCTGCTGCTGCGGCTGGGTCTGATTCGGATGGTGCTTGCTTTGGACAGTCTCCTTGCGAGCCTTGGCCTTACCTCCGCCACCGCCACCGGCACCGGCACCGGCACCGGCTCCTCCCCCACCAGTGCGGACCACGTCCGAGAGGCGGTTCTCGGACCAGTTGTTGGCAGCGGCAGAGACAGCGGAACTGTTGGCCAGATGAGGACTACTCTCGCCCTGCTGATGATTGCTTGAACGCTGATCCTCGGTGCTCTCCACGCTGCCGCTCAGCTGCTGCTGCTGCTGATAAGGATTTTGTTTCTGTGTTAGGGCAGGCGCAGAGGAGGACGAGTTGGAGTTGTGCACGGACGCACTATTGGCCTGAGGAGTGTGTGGCGTGCTTACCGATGCCGACGAGGCTGGCAGTGGTGGGAAGGCGGTTGCCTCTAGATCAAACTGCGGCGGTTGCACTGGCGCTGACGGCTGTTGTTGTTGTTGTTGTTGTTGTTGCTGTTGTTGCTGCTGCTGCTGCTGCTGCTGTTGTTGTTGTTGCTGATGCTGGTGTCCCTGATAGCCCAGGGAAACGTGATGCATGCCACGCTCATTGGTGCCATTGCCGTTTCCACCCGACACGCTGTTGTTCCCAGATCCAGCGACTGCGGCTGCAGCTCCACTGCTGACGCCCACTCCTCCGCTGTTCCCCACATTGCTGCCGATGGAATTGTGGTGATGATGGTGGTGATAGTGGTGACTCGAGCCCTGCTGCTGTCCCGCTGGCAGGTGGTGCTGCGAGGACAGGGCATTGTGGTGATGGTGATGGGAGCTGTTCGACATGGACGAGTGCTGGGCGTGATAGTTAGGATTATAGTTGTTGCCCTTGTAGTTGCCCCGGTGCTGGGGCTGTGGTGGTGGTACATCGTGAATATTGTAATGGCTCTCCCGATCACCGCCGCGATGGGAGGGACCGCCGTTGCCCGACTGCACATTGCTGGCGGAAGACGAAGACGATGAAATCATCTGCTGTTGCTGTTGATGCGGCGCGGAGGGTGAGGTGCCAAAGAGCTATAATCGTTTCAAAGAAGCGTTAGGCTTAGAAATTTACCAATAACATAACATATTTCGATTACTTACCCCCACTCGACCGCTTGGAGAATAATTGATAGTACCGCTCTCCTCATCGCGACGACGACGACGTGGACGCGTCTGCCATTGCAGCGGCTCCTTGCTGATTGATGTGGCCATCGACGAGGAGGAGCTGGCCGACATGTTGCTGCTGCGATTTACCTGTTGCATCCCATGCGAACCATGCTCCACGTTCTCTCCCGCCTCCTGCAGCTCAACTTGCTGCTGATGCTGCGGCGGCTGCTGCTGCTGCTGCGTCTGTTGCTGGGCGGCATGATGGGCCACCAGATGATGTTGGTGCTGGCTGGGCTGCGGGGCCAGCGTCAAGGTAGCCGTAGCCTGAGCACTGGCATAAGATACCTGAGGTGTGCTCGCGCCGCTAGAGGAAGCCAAATGATAGTGCTGCTGTTGTGATTGTCCCTGTCCCTGTTGTTGTTGCTGCTGTTGCTGCTGGGCCTGGAGATGGTGGCCATGTGTGGACAGACCCTGGGCCTGGGTGCTGTAGTGGTGGTGAGTGGCCACCGCACCGCCATAGCTTTTGTCCAGGTTCTTCTGCATTCCACCTACCATTAGATTGGAGGGATAAGAAGAGGCTCAAAGTTAAGGGGCTGCGAAAAACTTACCCTTCCAATTATTACTCTTTATTGTATTATAATGGCGATTGGAGTTGTTCACCTGCCCCGTTGCCTGCTGCTGCTGTTGGACTTGGACATGGGCGGAACTTGTCGGCTGCTGCTGCTGTAGCTGCTGGTGAACCGGCTGTTGCTGGCCCTGCTGCAGCGAAGCCTGTTGTAGGGGATCCACAATATTGGCGGGCACCACGCTCACCATGCCACCGGGAATGCCTCCCGCTAGCTGGATGGGCACAATGCTGCCGCTCTGGATATGGGATGGAGTCTGTGTGTTGCGCGGGGGTTTGTTTCGGGGCTCACCGCGTGGTCCCGAGTTGCCACCACCGCCCATATTGTTGGGATTGCCACGATGATTATTGTTGTTGTAGCGGCCACCGCCACCACCCTGCGGTTTGGATGTGACAATCGTTTGTGCGGTGGGTGGAGGTGCGGCGGCGAAGCTGGCTACAGCCTGCGGAGCCAACGGATTGGTGGCATAGATGTTACCACCAATCTCATAGAAGTTCTGGCCGTGGCCGGCAGCGGTCACAGTGCCGGGTGGCCATGGACCAGCCATCAAGCCGGGATAGAATTGATTCTGTTGAATCGGCTGCAGAGAGAAAGAGAGAGAGAGAGAGAGAGAGAGAGAGAGAGAGAGAGCGGGAGAGAGAGAGAGAGGGAGGAACATGAGGGTGATACCAGTCTCAGATACATATCGAATAATGTTGAGCACTTACAATCACTACCTGATTATTGTAGGGAACTGAGGCGGGGCCAAGGACTGTCCCATTGGTGGTATACAAGTATCGCTGTGGGGCGGTCGTATAGCTGACAGCGGCAGCCCCAGCACCGGAAGGATCATAAACTGCGGCAGTCGGTGGCGATGTGAGACGGTAGCCGTTCTTAATATTTGGTACAGCTTGTATTCTATTGATAAACGATTTGGGCTTAATGCGCGCCATAATGGGCTTGCCCTGAAACTCCTTGATCTCCTCGCGCAGATACTTAAAGGCCTTTTGCGCATCCTCGTCCGACTCGAATGTGATGTACCACGAATTGTTGGCAGCAAACTCGCAGGAGATCGGCCTCGGGCAGTTCTCGTTGCTGAAAAGAGCCTGCAGCAGAAGGAGACCCAGAAGGAAATCAAATTAGCATTGATTACAGAAAATGAGGAGGAGCTGAGCTGATGGCAGACCTTGACGTCATCGAGGGGAGTGTTGTTGGATATCTCGCGCAATATGATGATGCAACGCTTGCGATTGGGACGCACGCGCAGACCCTCGTCATCCACCTGAACGTTGGGCGACTCACGCAGCACCTCCGTAATAAGTTTGATGTCCTTGCTTAGTTTCCTAACAAGATTAAATCTGGCCACAGTCCATATGGGCACATATTGGTCGGTGTCCATCTGCGACAGCAGGTAAGTATCGTTGGCCAGATTCTCTCTGTGGAAGCGACAGGGTAAAAGAAGAGGTCAGAGAGGGATCCTTGGAGTAACAATAAATTTGCAAGTGCAAACCTGGAAAAGTAGTACTCAAGCTGAGTAGCCAACATCTGCTTAAGCTTGTCTATCGGTAGATTCGGATCGTCTCCGGCTGCGGCATTGGGGTTGTTACCGTGCTGTGGCTGTTGCTGCTGCTTCAGCTCTGGGTTCTGGGTGGGCAGCGGTCCATTGGCAGGCACTGTGACCGGTAGCTGAACGGAAACTGGAACAGGAACCTGAACCGGCACTACAATGTGTTGGGGTTGCGGCTCGATTGCAACTAAATTCGTATTATTAACACCAGGTACCAGAGCATCGGTTGTGTAGCAGACGACGGTGCCATCTTGGGTCTGGCCAATTGCCCCATTCATGATGGCGAATTCTGGATTATCGATGCTCTCAGCAGCGGCACCGGCACCGGCAGCGCTTCCTCCTCCTACTCCTCCTCCTACAATCACTGCGGAGTTAGCCACGCCCTGTGCCTGTGCCGGCGGAGGCGGATGTCCGTATTGCAAATGCTGTGCGGGATGAGCCTGAATGGTCTGAGGAGACTGTTGCTGCTGCTGGTGTTGTTGGTGGGCGTGTGTATGAGCAATAATCTGCTGCTGGTGTGGATGCGGTTGCTGCTGCTGTTGCTGCACCTGAACCTGAACCTGCTGTGGATGCTGATGTGAAAGCGGAGCGGTCTGTGGCGCTGCCACGGCTGCGACTGGAGCGGGGGCAGCAGCTGCTGGGGCGGCTGTGATCAATGGTATGTGGGCTGCTGCGTTTGGGGCTGCGATCTGTGCTGTGGTGCCGAACAAGTTTGTAGCTAACATTGCCGTTTCGACAGGAACATTGGCGTAGACCGGCGGTTGGATCTTGACTGCATCTCCATTCATTAAGACATATCCTCCTGAAATTGAACAAATTTAGTAATTTTTGTGTGCGTGGAAAAGAAGTTCTATAAAAAAGGCAATTCTTTGTAGTTACGACGTAATGGGAAACTTTCGTAATCGGACGACGCGAGTGACGCGACGAAAATGCCAAGAAAACTCTCCCACCCAAACCAGATTTTATATTATAAACAAATAAATTTAATGCCAGCATAACCTCAGATAGCGGAGCTGTGCTTCCCCTCCAAATAGTGCCTGTGCCTGTGCCTGTGGCTGTGGCTATGCCTGTGCCTGCCACCGTCGCAAAAAGCAAAACTTCTGCCTCACCTTAAGGCGTTGCGAGAGCAGCAACTTATGCGTGTTCTTCTTCAACCCACTGTACTTACTCTCTATTCGCTTCGCATACAAGTGCAGCAGCAGTTGTGGACGCAGGGTGGGGGTGATAGTATATATGGCAGGCATATGTGTTTGTTTTTGACATTTGAAAATAATATTACTACTAACCTAGGTAATATTCCATGGTAACGTATGTTGAATTTTTCCGGAAATTCGACACAAAGACACAGTCGGTTTGCTTTAAAATATATTTATTTTTTCCTTTTTCGAGCGAACGGAACGCCTCAACACTAACTCGGAGCACTCACACACACACACAGTCACAAGCGGCACACTCACACACACACAGACATATACACACGCACACAGTGGCAGTCGTGTTGCCACCCAGTCGAGGAGGCTTTCTGATTTGGAAAATTTGATTTTCACTTTGATATATTCTTATTGCATGAAACTTGATTACAATGCGATGCGAACAATCAAACGCAAAATAGCTGCAACACTTCTTTTCGCTGCTTCGCTATTTATTTATACTACTGCTTCTGCGGCTGCTCCTCCTCCCCTGTTCCTGTACATTTTCTTCAACTTCTACGCGACCGTTGTCGTCGTCGTCGTTTAATTTTCCGTGGCCTGGTGGCTTGAATGACTTAATTTTGTTTCTTTTTCTGTGGCTATTTTCGCTTTCCTTTCTATTCTTTTTCTTCCTCGCTGCTGACTTTTTTCGTCTTCGTTTTTTCGTAGTTTTTTTTTTGCACACGCAGAGAATAAAATTGAAATTGGTCGAGAGGCTTTGAGGCAATTGATTTTTTTTATTTCACACCCAACATGCACCGACACCGAGCCGACAGAGTAGCACAACAAATTTTTTATTGCTTGCAAATGTTCTAAATAATAAGGTAATTGTTCTTTTTTGTTTTTTTTCACAACGAACTTGTCACGCGAAAAATCCAAAAATTCGACTTCTCATCGTCATAGAAAACTTTCGCCGTTCCACGGTCACCGTTTCGATAGGCTCCAAAAATCTGCATGGTTGCATGCGATAAATATTTATATGTAAATAGGGATCGGGGAATGATGGAATCGAAACCCAAGAACTTAATTTTTCTAAGTAAAAGAACTAACCATATAGCTAGTATATAGATATGTATATTCATGAAAGCGAAATGTCCCAACAGAATTGGCTGCGACAGCTCCCAGAAGTCTTGGCTCTGGGAATGGTCAGCATCGGTTAGCATGGTAAACAATAAACAATATATATAAATACTTTCTTTTGTTGTATTTAATCGCTGCTGGACCGAATTGAATGGTCGCAAGGAAACTATCCTGCAATGACCAGATAATCAATTTTATGTTTTAAGATGTTTTAACGTCAACTGACGGACACGAAATGTGTGCAATGTATGACATATAAATAGGTATGAAATGAGTCTATACAGATTTGTGTGTGACACTCGCGCATCAAATTTGAAATTCATCATGTATGGTTAATGGCGAATTGTAGCCCATTCCCCCCTTCCCCTAAATAAGTAGATAAATAATAATCTTGTGCACTTACACCGCTCAAAGTAGAATAGTTATTGTTCCTTCCCTCCAGTTAATTATTTGCTGCGGCTACAATGTCAAAATTGTAAAACCACTTGTTATATGTTCTAGCTAGAGTCACAGTGGCGTTCCGCGGAGTACACGTACACTGAAATCCACGTTTTTCGAAATATTTATTAAATTCGACACGAAAACTTGTGCATCTGATAGTGCAGATCAAATTGCTGCCTTGGGAGATTGTCAGCAAACGTTTTTTCACTAGCAAAAGCAATAATACACGCAAATTATTCGCGCTCACAAAGCAGCCCAGTCGTGTTAGATGTATATATAAAATATTGATATCTAAATTTATCGATATATTTTTGAAGGTGATATTTTTGTAGACTGGCAAAAACATATTAATATGTTTTTATTTTTGTGGCACATATAATCAACGGAACTACTTTTCTTATTTTGTAGCAAGATGACACCATTTTTCTGTTGTTTTACGTCTTCAAATCATACACCCGCGACTTTTAATTACACTTATCGATGTATAGGAATGGTTGCAAAAAATATCGCTATTGCTCTGCGATAAACGCCGCTTGTATTCGGAAATGATACAAATCTATCCGTCTTGCTTTCTGGCATGAAAGCACCATTTTTATTAAACTAAAAGACCTGCCCCTGAAATATAAAGCAATTTCAGATAATGTCCCATTGTACTATGCAACCTCCGTTGTTTATTTAAATTGAACATTTAATTTATTTATAACATCTTTCTCAATTAATGGTCTATTGCTTCTGTTTCTGTTAATGTTCTATCAAGATTGTTTTTAGATAATTTGAACGAAGAAGAACTTCTGCAAGTTGAATGTAGCTTAAGAATGAAATATTTGTTGTTCCTTGGCATCCGCTTAAAAGCCGTGCACCTTCAGCTGATCTGGTTTGGCTAATCCAACCTTAGTCAACCATTGACAGATGTTTTCACGTTGATCGCCCTGCAGCTGCAGAACTTCACCATACTCCGGATGCTCGATCACAGTTCCATTGCAGGCAAATTCCTGCGAATGCGAAATTAAATCAATTACTTACATGGCTTTCTCAGGAATGTTTATTTATAACCGGGGCACTTACCTTTTTACAGGAGCGGACTATTTTCTTCAAGTCATACTCCGCGGACAGGCCCTGGACAGTGGTTAGCGTCTTGCGACCGTTCCTCTGCTGGATTCTTATATGCACAAGCCCGTCTTGAATATCATCATCATTGCCCTTGATTGCATCAGCAAAGGGGTCTGCAAAAAACAAAAAACACCATATGCCCTTAGCATCTCATTGGAATTTCTGTAATTGTAATCACACCCTCTCGCAGCGTGCTGTTGTGCCCTTAAAATCGCCTGCGTGCATTTACGTATGTATGCGTGTTTGCGTGTGAGGCCGATGACTAGACCACGAGCAGCCATTTTTATGTACATGTGTAAATGAGCGCTGCGAATGGAAACTGTGTGTGCTGGTTGTGTGCTGGAAGTTCCGTCTATTTACCTCGAGTGTTTAAATTCTGGATGGACATACGACAATAAAAATAAACCACAGCCTAAACAAAAACTTTTTGAAGTGATCTCTTAATGTAAAATTTAAGATTTTACGGAGTGATTTTTCGGAAATGTGTTTGTAGGGATGTTATTGATAGAGAGTGTGACCGCGTATTTATCGTTGAAATATACCGTCCGAACCTCAGAAATATACCAAAATATACCGTCTCATTACTCATCAAATATACCGTAACTATACTGACGAATTCAAGTTCTATTATACATATTCCTCAATTATGATATTCTGTCGAGTATTCCCAGCTATATAGAGCATTTAGCCATGCCCACATAATTTTATACGATTGATGAATCAATTTTCTACTTGATTGGCTTAATTTAAATAATTGCCTTTATTTCGATAAACCGTTGAAAATGAAATTTAACAGATTGATGAAATTGACAAAATATACCATTATATACCGTAAATATACCGTCGGTTCAATTTTTACCTAAAAAAATACCGAAAAGTATTAAAAATATCAGAAACGGGCACCCTGGTTTGTAGGGATGATATTGCTATACAGTGTGACCGCGGATTTATCGTTAAAATATACCATCCGACCCTCAGAAATATACCGAAATATACCTCTCATTTTATTTGTTTTTGTGACAATATATATTTTCTACACAGAGTTGCGCCGGTGAGCTGGTCTCGCACTACATATCCACAGTATATTTACATAAATTTAAATTATAGGGCCACTTGTCACTTTATTAACGAACGTGAAAACGTTTTAAAGTATTTTCAAAAATATTCGACACTTATCGAATGTTTTTGTTTCGCGGCTGCCAACTTGTCCAACTATCGTTGTACAGAATAGATGCCCAAAATGCAACCCTGCTGGCTTAATCGCAGCCAACTTTGCTCTGTGTCGTGGCTGCCATATTTCTTTCCTGCTTGTCTTTCAACGAGAAAAGGTGGGCATTTTGCGTTTTGTCTTGATTTGGTTAAGTTATAGCTTCTATAGCATTGTGAATAGCATGTAGCTGTGAAATATTTTTTTTTGTGACATGGGTGTACCACGTGTTTTACTCCAAATGGCAGCTATCTCGAAATATTTCGGAGGTAAATTTGGTATTACCCACACGTGTGTAGCGCGCTGATTTTTTTACCCGAAATGTGTAAAAAGAGTTGCTGACTTCATCATGGCTGTCGGGGAACCCATGCCGGGACTACTTTTTTGTTTCCCATTAAAAGAACTATACGTTTATAAAGTGTTTTCTGTCTTTATTCAAGTCTAACATCGAATTTCTTTCTCTTTCACGCTGGGTGGGTCCGGACGATATGATGTTGATACATACACAAGGTGAGAGCACATGTTATAGTCGCAAGGGAGTCTCAATTCCATGATGAATGATTTAGCAGAAGAGTTCTTGAAGACTATATTCATCACCCAATCCTGAAATTATTCATTTAAAATTCCCCCTACTTTTTATCAATTGAACAGATTTTAAACTTCTTTTCTCTTTTCTTTCATGATCGCGTGTTCTGGTTTGATGTCGACCTCCTAATAAAGGTAAGCATTTTCCTCCAGTTGGGTGCCTTGCGTATCCCTTTCGTGATGAATGATTTAACAGAAGAGTTCTTGAAGACTATATTCATCACCCAATTCTGAAATGATTCGTTCATTGTACCTATGTTTTAGCCATGGCATAGATTTAATAATGTATTTTTCTTCTCTTTCATAATGTTTCCGTTTGGATTTTTGTCTGGTCTCATTCTCAATAAAGGTAAGCATAGTTCCTTGATTTGAGTGCTGTAGTAATCATACCATGATGAATGATTTAGCAGAAGAGTTCTTGAAGACTATATTCATCACCCAATCCTGATCACTCAATAAGCATGAAAGCTATAGAAACTTTTGAAAACTCTTCTAATCGAAATATCTTTCATTCTACTTGCAGACTTGAGATGGCAACCTCTTCGCACCTCAATTGGTTGATTATTCGCAACAACAACGCCTTCTTGTTGAAGAAGCGCGATGTTAACAAACCCTTCAGCACAGTAAGTGGTGTCCCCCCGCTCAATAGTATCCGATTTGTTCTATGATGTTTCCAACTTACAAACTTTCACAATGATATTTGAATACAACTTGATAGTAACCTTAATCTGATAAAGTTGGCTTCACCATTGAATGCTTCCGTGTATATGACATGTATTAATGGTTTATTGTACTTTTCCAGGAGCCAAACAACTTGGCCTCTGTGAGCTCGTACCGCTACAGCGGCATCGTGCACAAGAAGACCCTTGGCGTCGTTCCTACTGCCGATAAGAAGGGCTTCACCGCCGTGCTGAAGAAGGGAAAATATGCTCAGCGTCCCGCGAAGAACACGGTGCGTGTCGACTTCAAGGCTGGTCCCCGACGCTCCCTGAAAAAGCTGAAGAACCTGTTGATCGGCTCCAAGTACCGCAAGGATCTGACGCAGGTAATTTCTGAAATAATTTAGCAATCCCACTGAATTATCCCTGATATGATGATCCTTATTTTAATGCTACATACCAAGATCGCAGAATGATCGTGTTGAAAAAATTGTCTGAAGCTCTTTTAGCACCTTATTTGTAGATAATTTTATGGCTCGATTTTAAATTCGGTTTTCTATACTTCCCAATTTCAGGCTGCTCTTCGCCGCGCCTCCGCCGTTCTGCGTTC
Organism: Drosophila miranda; assembly: GCF_003369915.1. Taxonomy (NCBI): domain Eukaryota; kingdom Metazoa; phylum Arthropoda; class Insecta; order Diptera; family Drosophilidae; genus Drosophila; species Drosophila miranda. Next base: position 8,347,625 of record NC_046674.1, on the reverse strand, counting down.
CCAGAAGCCCCTTCCCACCAAGGGAAAGAAGGCCGAACTTACCAAGGGAAAGAAGCCCGAATAAAGTGTACCATATGGGATCATGCGGAGCTGTTTTCTACTCGAGAATAAAGAAAAGATGTTTAAAACTTAATTGTAATTTGCTTATTAATATTTTCGTTTTGCAAGGCGGCTTCGTCGTACGCCTCTAGTGTTCCCATTGAGCAGATTTTAAGCTCAATTTGTGGTGGAAGTGGATGTGTGTAACACCCAGAAGGAAGTGTTCCGACCTCCTTGATTAGCATAGACATGTCTGTCTGTCCGTCTTGTTTGACGCTTAGTTCTCAGAGGCTATAAGAACTGGAGCAACCAAGTTTTGTATCCAGGCTCCAGTGAAAGCACACTGCTGCAAGTGTATTCTGTATAGAATGAATCTGACGAATCTAGATCAGATCGGATCATTATAGTCAGAAGGAACCAATGTATGCGCTTATTCTGTCCCTCACCCTCGCTGTTTCTCCCTCTCTCTCACACACAACTCGTTCAGTGTGCGTGATCTGGCGAAAAAGAGCGAGAGAGCAAGCTGGTGTTGATGTGAGAATAGAAAAAAAGAGACAGATGTAAAAAAAATAAAGAAAAATGGAAATAGGGCAAACCTATAAACATATAAATTTCGCGAACGGTTCGACCGAGTTTAATGAATTTTTGTTGGTAAAAAATCAATTTGTCTTTTTTTGTGAAAAGCAAATCATAAGCTCACATTTAACATACTGAGTACCGGGTATAAAGTAGAGCCGCGGCTCATAATGATTCCGCTCTATATAGCCTTCGAATTGAAAAGCCCCAAGTATTTGAAGTAATTTTTCGATTTATTATTTGTAACAGCGCGAAGATGGCTGTTAAAATGAAAAAGACCATTTTATTGCATTGAAATAGTACAGAATGTTTACAGATCAGATTGAGGCAGATTCGTCAATAAATTAAGATTAAATCAAAGACAATACCAATATTTATATACGACAATATAAAATGTTTTTAAATGCTTATTGAGCCGTTATACTTAATTACCGCCACATATGCGGACTTTAATAGAAATATTCATATTTCTGGGCATGATGCAACATGACCTCCATGGACTTTTTTCCCTGCAGCACGCCATTCCGCTCCATATAGTTCCATATGGAAGCCATGAAAACGCAGAACATGATGACTCCGAAGACTATAAACTTGAGCAGCAAGAAAATGGTACGCATTCCCCCCGGGGCCGTGAACTCGACCAGCAGAACGAGTAGGACAAAGAGGAAGGTGGCTGCGCTGTAGTAGAGTATCCGATCGGTGTTCAATTGCAGCAGGGAAGCATCACAAAGGGCCAGGGCTTCTTGGAGAGCAGCGGTTCTGGCCGCAGGCAAAGGCTGGATGGAAGAGCAGCTTATATCTTGACCCCTTACAGAACTGCCATTACAATTGGCACGAGAATCGTCAGCCGTTGGGAGAGCTGCTTCCGCAGGTCCATCTCCTCCTCCTTGCTCACGGGATGGACATGTTTCTTCTACCACTTCGCAGTTTACGTCAATCGTGGCCACTCCTGCTCCGTCGCCGGCTGCTCCAGGATCTGTCGGTGTTCGAGATAGTTTCAACTTTGCCAATACAGCTTCGTGATCCGAGAAGCTAAACTTTTGACCAGGCACACGGTCTGGAAAGGGTAGAGTATAGTCGACAATCTCCGCGTTTATATTGTCCCCTCCGCGGACAAATATGTGGTCTATGCGAATGCCACGTGGATTCCTGGACAGTGCCCTCGCCGAAGTGTACGAATTGTGGTCGCATTCATTTGTGCGAAAGGTGTCCGATGCGCAGCTGTCCAACATTTTAGAGGTGTACAACAGCACTTTATACGATATGTCTTGTGGTTGGGCATTCAAATCTCCGGCCAAAATCTGAAGCACCGAGTTTCCTCGAGTCGCCTCGATAAACTGAGCGGTATCAAAGGCTTGGATAACCCGGTGAGTCTTGTATTCATCATTGTCATTGTCATACTCGGCATGCAGATGCGCGTTATAGAGGTGCACCATCTGGTCGCCAATTAAGATGCGGCACAGACCGACACCCTTGCCGCCAAACCAATCCGCGTGCTGAATGCGATGGAAGTAGCCATTCACGGACCAGGCGTGAAACAGAGTGCCCAGGATGGGATATTTGGAAAGTACCAAGAGCCCTGCGCCCATTACGCCACTGTGGAAGTAATGGGAATAGGGCAGAACACTGGACGTCTTCTCTTGCAATTGCTCGCTGTCCTGCTGGGCCCACACTTCCTGAAGAGACACGATATCATACTTTCCGCTACTCAGTTCTTTGCAAATGGCCTCGAGACGCGGCCCTCTATTACTTGACACATATGGTATGCCCCTGCAATTGTTATTTAGAGATTTAATTAGATTTGAGCCAGTGCTTCACCTGTCACGTCCATAAAGAGTAGCACTCACCAAATGTTCAGGGTTAAAATGTTCAGCTCCAGCAGCAGCATCTTGTTTAGTCTTATATGGCAGCGCTCTTCGTTGCCATGCTTACGAATAACTCATTCACAGGTCTACACCTGTGACGATATTGACGATAAGATTAAATGTTTTTTTGTATTGTTGACGATGGATGTTGTTGTGTTTGTTGAACGAATAAGTTATCCTTAACCCACTTAAGCCACCTTTAAAAAATCCCTATGCAGGGTAACAACTTGAGTTAGGCCGCGAAAAATAATACTCTTTGAAGGTCCCCTCGTAGATTCCTATTTCCTTTCGAAAAAAAATACCAATTGATACTGTATATAGATGCGTATGGTTTGTGCCTGAACTGCGTTGTAATACTTCAAGCTTTATAATTTTTGTCGGACCCCGCAATGGGTTAATTGTTCATGTTTATACATGTTCGAAAATTACATTCTACGATTATGATGTGCGGCTTAGCTGGCTAGGACTTTCAGCCCTGAGCGTATAATTTAATCTGATAAAAAGTACAATTTCCTAAAAGATTTGCAACTTTTAAGTACTCCCTTGTATTGGGATTGTGTATAACAGAAGGTGTAATTAAAAAAGGTCAACAAAAATGGACACTAAATTAATTTTGTTACACTGTAACTTCACGGTAAGTACACATTTTGCTACATATCAACTACATATTGATGTAATTATCAACAGAGACACCTGCAAAGAAAATGTGTATGAATTTAAATTTAAATTTGAATTTCTCCGTGGGCGATTTAACGATTTGCATTTTTTCTTTGCTTATTTTATCGACTATTTATGGGCCGATCTGGACGTGTCATGTCTTTTCGTGTTTAGGAGAGTCAAACATTGGCACCCGAAAAAAGGATATCCCATACAACTTATTGTATTATGTATTTTATTATTCGTATTATTTATTTGTCATGTGTTATAAGCATTTGCAGTTACAGTTGATTAGCCGAACGAGCGGTAAACCTTCTCAAATATGGCAGATTACAATACTCTCGTGTATCCTCTCGTTTTCTTTCAATATCTCTCTTATAACATACAAACTAGCAAGCAACTTGCAGCAGGTACGTTGAGGGGCCTTGTTAATAACCGTTTAGAACTAGTACATAGTCTTACAATTAGTTAAGATATAAGTTGTTTATATGTTTCTATTAATATGTGCCTACACGAGGAAGTTTTCAAGGCAGATTCGGTTCGTATTTCCGAATTCGTCATGGCGCAAGCACTTCCTAATTAAATAATGTAACTGCCAGAAAAAAAAGAAGCTCTGATTCGATATTTGACATTAGTTTGCTCCTTCCCTCAGTAGCGCTGGCTCTCACGATCTGAGTACTTGCCGCTCAGCTTGCTAACCGAGTACCGATCCGAATAGGCATCGTATTTGTCCGCCTTGTAGTTGATCTCCTGGGGTGTGTAGCCGATGTTCTTCTGCCAGTGACGGGTCCAGTACAGATCCTCGTTACGCACCTGCGACGGAGTCCTGGCATCGCGGCACACATACACACAGTAGATCATGCAGCCAATCAGCGTGAGGAAGCCGAATATCAGGAACACAATGCCCAGTATCCACACGTACAGCGGCTCGTAGAACTGCACCACGATGACGAAGCCCAGAGTGACCAGGATCAGGCCCAAGTTCAGCAGCAGCATCAGACAGCAGACGCCCTTTACATTCGGGCAGAATGGGTTCGGAGCGGACATGGTCTCGATCTTGGCGCCCCTTTTGGTGGTAGACCGAGCGCTCCGTCCCGTCTTGGCAGTGCTGGCCACCGAATAGACACTACGCGGGGGTCCACGCGAAACTGGACGCTGGCTATATCGACTGTAAGTGATATAAGTTAGAAACGTTTGAAGAGCGTTGAAGGACATTTAAGAGCTCACCTGATCTCCGATGGCGCCTTGTAAGCAGCACTGGTCACATAGATATCGCTGCCCCCATCCCCGCCATGATCATAGCTAAGGGCTGAAGGTGCTCGTGGCGGCTGGCGCGTGGGCGGTGGTCCGCTGAGAGAGCGTGGTCCTCCATTATCCGGGGAGCTGGAGAGGCCCATCTGACTGTGGCTGTAGCTGTGCTGCAGGTGCTGGTGATGTCCGTTCGCGGAGCGCTTCTTTCGCGACGAGTTGTACTGGGACTGTGGCGAGATGCGCTCGTGAGTGAGTGTGTACTCGGAGTAGGTGCGCTCGGAGGGAGCGCGATGAGAGTGCGACTCCTCGCCGTCTGTGGAGTAGCCGCGATTCGAGTGGACGTACGGAGGGTCAGGTGTGAGGCGGCCGTGAGTGGCCACATAATGGCTGCCCTTCAATCTGTAATTGGATTGCAAATGTTATCTCAAATTGGTGGCTAAGTGGACGGGGATCCACGCTGGGACCCATCCTCGCAACTTACTTCTTCACTTGTCTCTCGTGCATTTTCCTCTGATGGTTCCACTACCTTCTTTCTGCTCTGGATGCTGGGGTGCTCTCCTCTACTGGGGCGCTGCGTTTTATCGACTGCTAATGGTCTTGACTAGCAATTCTCGGAGCTGCCTGGAAAGAAGCAAACAGAGAACAGACACGTGGCAATTAGCATTTGTCAGGCTACCAAAGAAATTGTTTAACAGTTTTCAACTTTTAATTAAAAGTTTAATTTTTCGTTTTCATATGGCTGCAATGTACAGTGAACCAGCAGTACGTACTGTGTGAGCAACAGACCATTTGGTGTAACCTGGGGAAAGTTTTTGCGTTTCCAGTGAGTTTTTTGTGCATCAAAGTTGTTCCATTTAATATAAACTATTGCGGTCCAGTATGGAATGTGTTTATGATACGTTCTGTCCCGAAAGCGGGTGGGGTGGGTGTGTGGTCGTCAGTTATCCCAGAGGCAAAGGACGGCAAACAAATTAGCATTTCGATAAGCCTGAAGTCTCGTCCCCACTATAACTGCAGAGCAATGCCCCCCTTCCCCCTTCAGGAATGTGGTCCCATCCCTGCCTTGCATAATTTATATCAATTTATGATGTTACTGTTGCGGCGCACCCATCCCAATGATTGGCGCTGCAGTTCGTTGCACTTTTCTCAGTCCCGTTAAGCTTTCAAAAGCCACTCAAAAAGTGGCAGAAATATGTTCGTTCTTTCAAGTTCAGGGCATGGAAATTGAAGTTGCCCCTGCTCCTCAGTGTCGCCTCGCTGCTCGTTGCTCGTGGCTCGTCCTTCGCCTGCAATTTGTCACTTGGTCACGTAGCTCTTGGTTTTGGGTGCGACATTCTGTTGCAAGGTGACAGGTGATATGCGGGAGACGCGTGCAGCGGCAACGGCAGAGGCACTGTGTTCTGTGGGTTGGGGGGGAAAACTGGTTCTTTTGCTCCCTTGAATTTCTGATTGCATGCACACTCACAGAAAGTATTTACATACATATGTACATACGTGTGCATTGTGGCTCTACTCATAGCCACTACATACAATATATCAATCAACGTGTAATTATAATTCTGAAAAAAATAGTTCCTATCTCGACGAACTTCCACAAAACTCTTGGCGGAAGGCCATCTGGAGTCTTCCTTGCCGGCAAGGACCTTCATTGACGCCCCACTCCGGCTGTTTCTGGCTGATGATAAAATTGAGTTATTGCCTCGATTAGGCCAATTAAAGGGTGTCGTTATCTATCGCATCGTTGTGGGCCTGGCACTGCCCTTCCCATCGCCCTCTCCATGGCCCTCTCCATAGTCGCCCCGACTAGCCTTCCTATTATGTATTCCAACTGAGGCCAATTTCTGAGTGCATTTACATTTGTGGCTAGCCGGCGGTCAATCGCGATACAATTGTCAGTTGGGATCTGGATCTGTGGATCTGGGGAGGTCTACAGTAAAACTTTCAAGTTCAATGCGGTGATTTTAGTGCCTGGGGAGTACAGAAACACACAAACACACACACACATTTATGGTGTGGGCGGTAACGTCATCAAATGAAAAATCGAACTGGAGGCCGAGATGGAGGCCAAGAATGAGAGACAGGCGACCCTTTCCTGCCTGTGTCTGTGTGGTCCCAGTGGTTGCCTTCGCCTTCGTCTTCGCCTCCATCTCCATCACCGTCCCACCATCGTTTGGGGTTTCTATCACTTGGCGGCCATCAAAGCCTTTCCGTTTGCAACTCCCATGCGTCGGATTTTTACATGCTTCGCTCTACTCCGCTCCGCTCCGCTCCGCTCCGCTCCGCTCCACTTCGCTACGGTCGGACAGCGGCTCCATGCCACACCACTGCTCCGCACATTGATTTGTTTATGCGGTTTTTGGGGTTTGTTTTGTTAGGCTTGCCTTAAAGCCTTTTCCTTTTGCGGCAAATGGAATGCGAATGCCATTAAAATGTGTTTGCTCTCGTATTTACCTTGGCGCAGCAGCACCACCAGCAGCACCAGCAAGACCCTAACATTTAACGCCACATAAACAGCATTATAAACCAAGAAAGCATCCAGAACCAAACGAAGGGTAAAGTGGATCATTTTAGGGCTACTTCATATACAAAAATGCCTATACATACGTATATGCCACATCATACATAGTCGTATAAATCTTGTATATGGGCTCATCAATATGGGGGGGGGCCGAGCCTCGTAAAGCTGTTTTTCTCGTCCAGGTTACATGAAATTTGCATTTTGTCGCTGGACCGTTAAAAAGTGTGGCGCCCCCCGTTCATTGTCTTTGATGGAGGATTTCACAACTTTCGCTGCTTCCGCTGATGCAGCGGCAACAATGGGCCAAGAGCGGAAGTCGTTGCCAACGAAACGAGAAGTTAATTTGTGGCAATTCGTGTTACACAAAGTGAGAAAACAAGACACCGCGATCGGCCGCAGCAATGCACTCCATCATTGTGGTCAAGTGTCATAAAAGTTGGACGACTTGAACTTGCCATTGAGGCCGTTGTTGTGGTCTTGGTCAGCGGCATGGCATGTAAATTTCATTGCCATGCACCAGGCACCGGGCACCACCATGAAATTTTTCGGGGCGCGGTTTAGAAAGTTTTCCCCAGATGCACATCTACAAAATATACGAGTACGAGTATGCATGCGTCCCACCAAACTGGGGCAAGAACTGCAGGCCACCACCAGCCTGTGCCTGGGACACAATCTGTAGCACTCAGCCGCAAAAGCAGCGCCTTTCACAAGCGAACCGACGTACCGATGGGTGGGGGCTCTCAGACGGACCGAAATTGCAAGTTGCAGGCTCTCGATCCGTGGTATCCCAATAAATATCGCCACAGTGGCCGGCAGTGGCCCCCAGAAGTCGCTAGAATAAATAATAAAAGACTATGTATTGTCATTTGCATTCTCCGAGCCGTATGCCGGGAGTCTTGAGATATGCATTGTACAATTACCATTCAAATGGATTCCTTTGTGCTCCCCTAATATTCATAAATCAGCCATTGTTTGAGCTGTAGAAAACCTTCCACTAGGATTATCGTACCCGTTGCCCGCCCAGCCTATTGATCTTTTCGCTTTTTATTGCTTTCAGGGCTTCCAGGGCATTTCTATTATGATTTTCGTTTCTAATTAGCAGATGTTATGGCCAAAGAAATTTATACGAGCATTTACTTTAAACTGTTATGGGTACAGGAAAATCTAAGGCACACGGAATTCCGTGGCCCTGCATTAATTGCTATCGGCTGTTATCTCATCTCTGGCTTGATTTAATGACTTCTGCTGCATGTTTTCGAAAATCAGCATAAAATTTGATTGCATTGTTAAAACCCAAAGCGCTTAATGTCGATTCGGCTCTGGTTGCTGCTCTCAAGCGGCGAGGCGACTATTAAACTGGGGGCCAGTGGCAGCCGCAGCCTCAGTCTCAGCCTCAGTCTCAGTCTCAGCCCCAGTCTCAGCCTCAGCAACCGCTAATTCTGTGCTGCGTCGCGCTGCTTTGCGCTGCTTGGCGCTGCTTGGCGCTGCTTTGCTCTGCTTTGCTCTGCACTGCGATGTGCGAGGCTGCGTGGTTTGGCCGGGTCCCCGATCTTAGACGTTAAGTAGCCGTAGCTGCCGAGCGTTAATCGCTTTTAATTGCTAAATTACGCGCTGCATGGGCAACATTGTCCAGAGTGGACAGAACCAGTGCCGGGTCTGAGGCCTGGAGATGGAGTCATGGATTGGATGCGACTGTTAACACGCCGCAGACTGCGACTGGGCAACACTAATGCGTGTAATTAGCCGCAAAAAAAGCGGCAAGACCACTTAACTGATTTATTAAAACGTTTTTCCATTAAATTTTTAACCCTGCAGGCTATTAAAAACACTAACTCTTCCACGCACACACACACACACACACACAGAGAGAGAGAGAGACACACCGCAGACGTAAAGAGGCCGCAAAGAGGAGTCCACGTCGACGTCTGGGTCGGGGTCTGGCTCTGGCTCTGGGTCTGGGTATGGGGCTCCGAATGGAGGCATTCCGAAAAGGGCGCGCAGACTTGAAAAATGAGCAGCGTTTAAAATTATTCTGTTCTCGCATCGCAACTGTGGGGCAAATCCAGAACAATACAGGCCCATAAATCTATGGACGTACGAGTATAAGGTCTGTACTTGTACTAGTTTAAGGAGTCATAAAAGAGAAAGGAAAGGATTGCCTAAAATAAAGGTTTGGCCACTGTGCCTCTTGTGGCACTTTCAAGCTCTCAAGCTGCCTTTCCTCATGTTAATCTATGGCTTTCCAGGCCAAATCCCACTCCCACTCCCACTCCCAGTCCCCGGCCCAGCTCCACCAACACCAACACCACCAAGAAGTTGGCCGAAAAATTCAAATGGGCGGTCAGTTGGCAAAACATTTTGACAACGTCAATGGCCATGCAGAAACCCATCCGAAAACCTAAGACCCAAAACTTTCTAGCCATAAATGCCCGCTCACGTCGCAGTGGTCGAAGGAGCAGCAGAAGCAGCAAGGGAATGAAATTAATTATGGCCAAGTGCGGGGCTCACATCGGTCGATGAAAGTGCGATAAAGATGCCATATTTCTTTTATTAAATTTTCAGCCATTTATTGCTAGACTGTTTGATGTTGGCCCCGGACAAGTAAGCCGTTAAAATCAATGGCCCAGTCGAAAAGAATCGGACACAAAGAAGGTCACATTTGTGTGGCCAAACAATAAACAATATACATACGTATATTAAATCTCACCACTCTTTCGGAGAAAGTTCACTTAACGGCCTAAGCTGGGGCGCCCGTACGTAATGCTTTCAATTTTTTTTGTCTTCCCCCCCTTTTTCATTTTATTTTTCGCAAACTCACTTTAAACAACAACAACAACAAATTGTGCACAACAATTTGGTGTTTTTTTTATTTTGTTTTTTTGACCGTGTCGTGTCCCCTGGCCCCCCTCCGGTTCTGTCTACCCGTACAATTGTGGCAACTTGCAAATGAAGTCTGCTCCGCCAACTGCTGTTATCCAGAGATCCACGGGACGGCAGCGCAATCGCCAAAGCCAAAGCCAAAGCCAAAGCCATCAAAGCGATGAGGTACATGAGTGAGGTGTGTTGGGAAGGTCCCTTTTTTGACTACGTCACGTTTGCAACATCAATTTCAATCAACCTGACCCTGTCTAAGACCCCTCCATGCACCCATGCCCACAAACCCACATCTAGCAGTCTTACAGCTGTTTTTTTTTTCGAATGCGAATGAATGCCAACTGCCAAGTGCCAAGTGCCAAGTGTAGGCCGGATTTCACATCAAACGCAACAGTTGTCTCTCTGCGTAATCTCTATGACTGGCGCTGTCTTTCCTTGGATCCCAGGCTTTGGAGCTGAGCCGAACCACTTAGAGGCAGCAAGAGCAGGGCAGAGCAGAGACAGGCAGAGCTGAATCTTTGAAGAATTACCGAAAAGCAAAGCTCTTTTAGTGCTCTAGAATCTGCACAAAAGCTGTTCTATTGAAATAGAATTTATGTGGAAGTTGATTGCCATTTGAAAGTCTAGTTTTATGGATATGTGAAGGCTATTCTTCCGCTGAATTGGCACTTCATTAACACACTTTTCCAATGCGGATATGTGGGCGCCCGCTGCTGCCCCTTATGGGTTAATTGTGTGGCGGTGTCGCCTGCCTCCATTGGGTCTGTCGCCCTTCCGGTGCCGCACGCCAAATGGGTTTCGAGCGAAGTCTTTACCAACGGGGTGCTATACATTAGAGACACAATGCTCGTATAATGGATCTGTTTAGACAGACACAAGCCATCTATGTATGCATGCTGTCCCTGCCCCAGCCCCAGCTACTGCCTCTGTTGCTGCTGCTGTTTGTGGCGCATTAAGTTGCTCTCTAAGCAGAACCGATACAGATCGTCAGGTGTTTCCACTTATTCAGTAACTTCAATTGTAACTGTAAGTACTCGAACTCGTGGCAAGGCAAGGCAAGGCGAGGCGAGGCGAGGCAAGGCGCTGCTGGTTCTTAGTGCCGCGTTCTCGAGTCCGTGTGGATTCGTATCTGTGGCGCACGGTCTAAATGGCACCCGAAACAATGCGCATAATAAATATTCTGTGAGCCGTGGAGTGGGTTAGTGCTGGGGCTGGAGCTGCGGCTGGAGCTGGAGCTCTGGGGTTAAACCTGTTCGCAGTCAGCGGCGGTGGCGGCGGCATATTTATGGGGCAGACAGACTGCGGCTGTGGCTGCCACGGGAAGGGATACTTTGCAACATAAATACCGTTACAACTTTTGTTTTTCTGCCTCTGCCTCTGCCTCCGTTTCTGGGTTTCTTTTCTTTTTTTCGGCCATGGCCCGAGCCGCACTAGCGGTGCCTTGGGTTTATGTTTATTTCGGTTTCATTAATAGTTCAAATAACTGCACAAGTGGCTCGTGGAGCCATCAAATGCAGCCAGCCCCACTTAGAGAGCGACTATCTATACGACCCCATAAAGTTAAAGTCTGCGGTTGTAATCTATTGATCTGGAGATCAAATAACCAACAAACAAAGCAACGAACAACCACACGTTCGAGTATTTCTTTGCATTCATTTCGATTGCACAACTGGCCAACAAAACGTGTTGACAATATCCGTAAGTACACTTGCCCACTAGGCAGCAAAAAAAAAACTAGCAAAAAGCCAATAGCAAATAGCAAACAGCAAAAGAAAAATGCAAACCTTAAATATCAAATAATAAGCCAATTCCCATTCCCATTCCCAGTCTTAGTCCCCAGCAATCGACACATGAGTCGCATACATATGTACGAGTATATGCATGCAGACCAGATCATGGCTCTCCACATCCACATCCACATCCCCCATTAACATCCCGGGGTCCATTCGATGGAGCCTGGGCCAGCTTCCACCGATAGACAGAGACTGGCGGCTGCGTTGCGTTTCGATTCGTTTCCCACGCTAGGCGGCTGCAGCTGCTCCGATCGGATCTGATCCGATCCGATCCGATCTGACGACGATGCCGAGAATGCCCAGTCGCGGTGCCTGATACCAGTATTCTAATGCGCCGGGGACACGGATAGAGATTAATTAATATTGCAACTAGTTAGGCGGCAGAGGGGGGTTTCTTGCTTACTTTGGCACTTCATTGTTTCAAGGAAGGAAATTCCAATACAATTCCAATCTTTTATAATACACTCGTATTCGACTTCCCCCCCAGCTTGTGGCTCGATGACATCTCCAAGTAAAATTGGATTCATGTGAATTGTTGATGACTCGTCGCTGAAGAAGATCTCGCCATCCATAAAAACTACACACGTACAAATGTACAAACGTATTTATGTTGAACCTAACGAATGTCCGCTAAAAATCAAACACAATCTTGAGAGTTTTTTGGCTTTTGTTTGTCGGTCGTAGTTTTTCGTAGTTTTTGTTTTCTGCCTTCAAGGTCTTGCGGCGGCGGCGGCCAGAGCAGACAGCGATTTATGAGAGGGGTGTTGCCTTTTATAATTTGCCAAAGTTATTATTGTTGTTATAGCCCCCTGATGATTGTATAATATTTGCCTTTTGCCCGGCATACATATATAATTTCGTGGCTGGTAACGTGGAAGATCTCTGTGGGCGTAGACTCTGGCTCCGGCTCCGGCTCCGGGGGGGAAAATACTTTAATGTCAAGTGTGGCTCACAGAATATCAGTGGCTGTGTGGCATTGTTACGGCTTAAGGCACTCGAGAAGCCAAAAACTGTGTGTTTTCAACAAGTTTTGTTTTTTTCCAGATTGCTTTTCTGTTTTCGGGCACATTCCATCAAATGCTGTTCATTCAATTAGATGTTGAAACAGAGGACGTTGCCATAACTCTGGCATAAGACCTGGCTACCGTTCCTCTGTTCCTCTGTTCCCTGTCCTCTGTCCTCTGCCCTCTCCCGTTTTGCTCTTGGGGGCTGGGGGTGGCTCCATTGAATTATGATTTGAGCAATAAAGAGCTTGTGTGCATACATATATAGTATGAAGAGTCTTGCTTATTGTTTGCTTATTTCTAATTGTTTCCTCTGCTGGAGCAGCAGAAATCGAAATACAGAAATCTGTTTGGGTTATTTATAAGATTTCGTTACGGTCTTTGTTTTTCTTTATGGGGGGCATGGGCTACATGTCTGAGTAAACATGCATCTGCGAATAGAGCTCAACTTAAGTCTGGCAAAAATACCAGCATCGTTGGGGGAAAAAGCCACTTTTGTGGACCACTCAAAGAGCCAAATCCTTTTTTACATGTATAATTGTTTAATTATTTACATTTCCCTTGGATATTGTTCTGTTGATTCAAATCTTTAGAGGCCTGAATATCCTCAACGAATTTCGACTCTTTGCTCATGTTTTTTGCAATCATTTGCAAAACCTGTTTTACTGATCACTGATTCAATAAGCATTCAGCTTAGCATCGATCTGCGGTTCGATCCAATGATTTATATAGCCCGGACTGCATGCCATGGAATGTCAGAGATTTTTTTGTACATATAATTTGCACGCAATGAGTGTGCAATGCAACCGACACGAGGCATTAATTACATATGATGATGTCATCACCATCATCATCATCATCGTCGTTGAAGATTTCAATTGGAGGCAGACTCTGGCACTGGCACTGACAGCCAGACAGCCAGACAGCCAGAGCACCCTCTCAAATGTCAAATGAAAGTTGCAGCAAATCTAATATCTAACATCCAACATATGGCATGGTATGGCATGGTATGGTATGGTGATGATAATCATACATACGAGTATGTACAGCATGTAATCTCGGTTGGCTTCTTTCTTGTTTGATTTCTGCTGTCTGTCTGTCGGATTCAGATTCACACGCAAACAAAACTCAGGAAGATTGCACAAGCCCCCGGGCTGAAGACTGCACAGGGAATTATTTAACTCAATATAACTTTATATAACCGACTCTTGCCAGTGTTGATTAGCACTGATTGATTTGTGTTTTTTGATGGTCGTTGAGCATTTGCATACACACTCGGCCACGTATCATTTTAGTTGCTGTGGGCTGGCTGCGAGCCAAACGATTGCCTCTTTTCGATGGGGCCAACACGCATACGCATCTTGTACAGCTGCAAATTGGCTGTTTAAAAACGGAAAAACGGAAAAAAACGAAAAAAAATGAAGAAAACCTGTCTTCGATTAACCGCAATGGCAACAGGAGTATTGCATAACTTTCGCTGCATCTCGTGAATCATGGTCATGCCCCATACTACGGGTAAGCTATTGCAAAAAGTCGTACATCGGCACATCTGCGAGTATATGTACCTACATACAGATATCTCTAATTGTTACCGCACTCGAAACAATCCCGAATACAACAACAACGAGTACAACATTAGAGTTGACCCGAAAAGACACAAAAAATTATCATTATTATCAAAAGATTGTCATCAGGCAGAAGTAAAAATAAAATTAAATAAAGAAAAACAGAGAGGGACACTTGGCCCCTGGCGTTGGTTTTGAATTTCTAGATGTTGCTGTTGCCGTTGCCGTTGCCGTTGCCCGTCTCTGTGCAACTTTTATTGGATGGTAAGCGTGCTAAGCATGGCTGGCTCTTAACCATAAACATGGCCAGCGGCTAAGACACGAACAAAATAATACTAGTCGTCACAACGGCAGAGCGGAGGAAAATAACCAAACCAGCAGCAACAGCAACAGCAAGTTCTGTTATGCACAGTGGGTCCCGGCCCTTACTATGGGGCCCCTAACCATGGGAGCTGCGCTGCAGCCGGAGATAAACTATTTGGAAAATGCTTTCCATTGTGCAGGCGTCTAGCATATGATAATATCTTCTGCTCGATTTGTTAGGTAAGGGCTTACATCAAACTATGTATTTGCTTGGATTTTCCTTTTGTCATTCAAAGCAAAAGAGAAAGCAGTAGATTATATGGCTGTTTCCATGTCTGAAGCTATTAAATTTCACTTATTGATCTATTTGGTATTGGCATTTTGACAGGTCCAGCTACAGCTCCAGCTTCAGCGGTTTATAAGGCGATCCGTGAGATTGCAGCTGCCAGCAAATGACCAAAAAATATGAATGGTATACCCTTACGGGGGGTATCATAGCTCTGAGATAGATCTGAGGCAGAGATGCTTCCGCATCTGTGAACCCATCTTACTATCAGCTGCATCAGAACTGGGTATCTGCCATAAAAATGTTGGACTTGCCAGGGTCGGATCCATCTCAGGTTGATCCTTTAATGCGATAGCATCTGCTTCTCTGATGAATGACATAATCGCAGGCCCAGGGAGAGCCAGTGAGAGCCAGGGGCTAACAAACTGGGCCATAAACAAAGAGTGAATCGTGCCCATGCTCGTATAAGGCGAATCTCCGACTGGCCAACGGTGGCTGACTCTTTCAGGGTCAACGGGTGCGTAATCAATGGAGTCGCCCACGCGATGACAGTTCAGGTAGTTCAATGTATTGCGGAAATCAGCCAAGAAGCAACGGACTGGACTGGACTGGAGTGGAGTGGAGGAAGCCCAAAGACGCTCAAAATGCAATTCAGTTTAGGCCAAAAACAAATTGATGGCAAATAAACAAGTTAAGGTATACGAACGTACTCTCTCGCAGTCGCACACACATGTACACCCCCCAATATATATATGTATGTATGTGTACGTATATATTTCTCTACAAAAAAAACAAAAAAAACTGGCTTACCTTCTCTCCTCATTGTTATACAGTTCGACTGGAGTTGTTGTTGCTGCTGGTGCTGCTGTCGCTGCTGTTGCTATTGTTTCGCTTATTTATTGTTAACGCTTTTTGCCAGCCACAGCGACAGGTTGTTAGTGTGCCCCTGCTGCCGCTGAACACATTTCATTACACTTCACTTGAAAACAAAAACACAAAACCGTGTTGCACCGAGCACAGAGGCCAAAAAGCAGAGAGCACAGAAAAATGTCGAGACATATATTAAAATAAATATAGATATAAATATGGGCGATGACGTCGTCTCTATCTATGCAAATGCGTTGGTGTGTGCGGCAGTGCGGCAGTGCGGAGTGCGGCAGTGCGAGTGTGTGGGCCAAAAACCTTTACTGGTTCTGGCCAAAATGCCAGCCAACACGTTGGTGGTACCTACATACTCGCACACACAGAGGAGGTGTATGATATAATCGCTGCCATGAATGAATGAATGAAAGGCGTTGCAGCTTCTCGCACAGGCATTTCGGACCGGGGGCCCAACACAATGGCCAAGACTTGGCCAGACCCAGACCCGCCATGGACTTCGGAACTCGTCTAACCAAACTCAAACTCTAAAATCTTCTCGGGCCAAACTCTTTCTGGGACTGGAGCTGGGGCTGGGACTGGGGCTGGCGGCAGCACAGCAAATTGCAGCGCCATAATGAAATCGCCCATAATCTTGGCTAAGGCTAATAATAGCAGCAGGTTTTGGAGCTGGCCAACAGACACTCGCACACACACACACACACACACAGAGACACACTCGCCCAACACACACACACACACAGAGACAAGCAGCCACAGAGTTAGCCAAATGGTGAACAAATTTGGGTATAACTCTGTTTGTTCTTTTGCCCTCGGACCGGGGCTACACTTCACGCAACAAATTCAAATGACACTCACGTAATATGCTAAAAATAGTGGAATTTATTGCGCGATTTTCGTGTGTACAACTCAGCGGCTGTATGGTCGGGCAGCTTACCGATCGGACAGATCGGTTCTCCAATGCACACCGAAGTCGTAGGCCGTGGTCGAAGCAAACGCGACGCGATCTCAGCTTGAACTGATCTTCGGAGCACCTCGCGCACCTGTGACGACTGGTCTGGAGCCCGAGTGGAGTGGAGCTTTGGGTAGAACCGGTTCCTCTCTTCTGCTTACTCTCTCACTGGCCCATCGCTCTCGCTCTGTACCGTGGGGGCTCTGTTCTCTCCTTGTCTTTCTTTCTTTCTGTGTGGGGGCCCCGACCGGTGCCGGTCTCCACCATCTGCACTTTGCACTTTCGGGATCTGCATTTTGTTGTCAAACTGCAAAAACTGCATTTAATAACCGTTAACCGAAAGTTCTGCAACACGTGCAACGCCACTCCGTCCACAAGCATCGGGGGGCGGGCCGCAACGGGGGGAGGCTTACTACATTAGGCTTCATGGCCTGTCAGCCTCCACCACTTTGGGCCCCAGCTGCCGCACGTGACGGCTGCAATGACTGCTGCTGGTTAGCTCTCTAACGGGGGGTCAAGAGTCCTGGAGTGGGGGGACTAATTTTGCATCATGTCATTAGGAAGAGTGGCATCGATAATGGGGCCAGACAGAGTCCATGGTCCAACTAATGCCCTCGGATGGGGGCAGCTTCCGAGGTTTGAGGTCTGAGCACTCTCAGCGTTTATGGGTACATTCAAAAAATGCACTCATGTAAATAAAAGTTGGGATGCAAATCAGTTCGCGGCTTGCCCCCTTTCAAAGAAAAAGGCTTAAATAACATGGCGAACTTTGCATTTCCTGTTGGCCAGTCCAGTTTGCTTTTCGTGCAGTATTTAAATGCAGCAAAAATGCTGCCATAAAAATATGCATAACCGGAATCTGAATTGCTCTTTTCGTGTGTGTGGGGGGGGTGTGTGGGGGATGTTACTTCAATGTCAACTGCGGGACGGGCGCAAAAAAGAGGCAAACAATTTTGTGTGGGTCGAAAAATGCATAGAGAAGCGACAGCGACAGCGGCAGTGAAAGGCGGCCAGGGCTTGCAGCTGGTCTCTTGTCTTTCCAGCCCTCGCAGACGTGTTCGCTCTTGGTATTTTTTATTGTCTTCAGTTTGTCACTCTTCTCGTTTTGGTATTTTTCTTGGAAGTCCCGTTACTTCTTGCTCACAGCTTACGGGTACACATCAGTTGCAGCATGGAGACGATGTCCCGATGTCCCGACGTCCTGATGTCCTGACGTCTGGATGTTTGTTCTTTGGCAATGCAAGTCGTAAAAAGTTTTGCTTCAGCTATGCGTCCTCGTCGCTGCCATAAAAGTTGCATAAAACTGCACAGATTTTGCCAGTGTTGTGTGTCGTGAAAAAGTTTAGGATTTCTCTTAAATATAACACGCACAGACATGTCTCAAAGGATCGCTTTAACATGACGCTCGCCTTAAAACCTTAACCTTAAAACGCGAGTCATTTGTACGTCATATGCAGTAAACGGGCTGGCAACAAAAGCCGGAGCTGTGAAACTGCGGAACTGTGGGCGGAACTTGGCATGTGTCAGGATTTAATTTAGATAAAAGCTTTTTCCACACTTTCACGGTGCCACTTACGGAGCCGTGACGATGGCAGGAACCGACCAGGCGGCAGACCTTTGACGTGCACCAGATACCAGATACCAGATACCAGATCGTAGCGGTGCCTCAAATCAATTCCATAAACATTTTGCTTGCCGCAACCTGCCGCAACCTGCCGGGGACGGGACGACAATTTGTCTTAATGCCAAGTTGGACATATGTATGGATTGATTCCGGCTTATCGGTGGGGAAACAACGCCAGCAGTTATTCAAGGAGAGGCTGATTAAATTCTACTTAAAGGGTTTCCCTTGCCAGTTGACCCTCTATAGGGTCCACCCCCCTACCCCCAATTGGTAAAATACAGTTTCAGTTTAATTATTCATTGACATTTATTGATTGAATTTGATAATGTTTCTTTCTGCAGCATTTTGTTGGATTCACATTAAGTAGGGATTTGCTCGCAATTGGTTTTTGATTTGATATTAGCTGTTAGCTGTTAGATGCTGTTGCTGTTGACACACACACACACACATTTACATACATACAAACAAACATATGTACTTAGGTTTAGTTAGGTGTCGCTTTTGTCGCTTTTGTCGCTTGCTATTCAGATATTTCTTAACGGAGGGGAGCTTAGGAACCTGAATTGTGGCCCGTTGTTGGTATTTGCAATACACACATAAATATTAATGTATTCACATTTAAAAAAACTATATAATATACGTATCCTCGTATCCTTGCTGTTCTTGTTATCTTGTTTCTCATCAAAATATCTTTATCAAGTTTCGGCGGTAGAGTGTTTTTTTTTTGTCTAGTAGTTCTGCCTTGGCTTACAAAAAATACAACAGTTTATAAATATTGTATGTACCTAGTATTCTGTTTTCTGTTTTCTGTTTAGATGTGTATGGCATGGGTTTTGGTTTTGGTTTCGTTTCGTTTCGTTTCTGTGTAAAAGTTTGAAATAAATAAATATTTGTAGCGTATATAATCGAAAATATACCTTGTAGTTAGCCGTTATTGGTTTTTTTTTCTGCTGGTTGCTTGTATATATAGCAATCAGAATGTATTTGCATTGTATGTATATGCATGTAGGAGGGCTCTGTTGTAGGTTCCTTTGTTTGGTATTTGTTTTTTTTTGTTTTTTTTTGTTTCGTTTGTATTCTGTAACTAGCACAACAATTGTACACTCAAATATGTATATTATATACTATAGTAATATGTAGGTATGGTATAGTAGTAGGTATACACTCATGTATGTTTTGGCCTTGATTTTTCTTGCATATTCGTATTGTATGTTCAGTTTTTGCATTGGTTTCGTTTCGTTTCGTTTGGTTTGGTTTGGATTGGTTTGTGGGAAATGCGTTTGGTCTCTTCGGTTGGGCCAAATGTTCGCATTTCGCACTTCGTATATCAGCTTACACTTCTGCTCTTCTTTTCGGTGTCCGATTACCCTTTTTTGGTAGTATTTACTCTTTAGCTAGTGCTAGTAACATGAATAATTTAATTGATTTAATTTGATAGATTCTTATTGTTTGCGCGCCGGCATTTTGCATATGCTCTGTGTGATTCGATATAGGAAATTATCATAGGTACACATATCAACACAGTGGTTGTGGGTTGGTTAGTACGGCAAATATTTGCCTATATAATCGTATTTATTCATTTATTTACTCAACTATTTCTTTTAGCCGCACAAAAAGCATGGAAGATAGCAGACAGCAGTTCAGAGCAGGGGGAGTTCAGAGTAGTTCTGTTCGGAGAAGAGCTGTTCAAAATAACAAGTGCTTTTGGAAGATACTCGAGTGGAAAGGGAAATCGTAGTTGCAGTTCGATAAAGACACATTTATAATTTAGAAATTATAGGCGCACAGTACGGCGTTGACTCTACTTCGATGTTTGTCTCCTGATCTTTGTCGATGTCTTGGCGATGGCAGACCTAACCGAAGTTGAAAGAAAAACCTCAACTGAAAACGGAACGGAACAGAATCGAACTGAAGAAAGTTTCAGAGCTCAGAGATAAGGGCTGTGCAAAGATACAGAACAAAAAAAAATAGTTGATCTTACTAACTAAATACTTGTTGCATATTCACTGATTAATTATTTATCGATATATGTATATTAATATTTATATTTGTATGCAATAATACTCGTTTTGTTCGTTTGGTAATTAACGTTCATGAAGTGTCCCGTCGTCGTCCTGCTGGAGTTAAGTGTAAATATTAAAAATAGCTTGTAATTTGACTTGGATTTTCTTCTCTTCTCTTTTCTTTTCTTTGCCTATCTTTTGTTCTTTTGTTGTGCATCATATCTCCGCATCGTATCTTCTGGTTCGCCTTAGTTTTTTTTAGTTCTTCTCTTAAAATTGTCCTCAGCCCCGACCGCTGATGCCTTTGCCAAGGTATAAAAAGTTTTTGCTACAGTTTAAAGTTAAGAGTTACAGTTACAACAATCCCCCCATTATTCATAATATACTACTCGTACATATAGCTGTGTGTAGGAGGTATATGTTTGAGTTTCTTCTTTATAGAGAGACCATTGTATATAGTACAAAATTTACAATAGAAGCGAGGCCTTTTCTGCTCCTTCTTCTGGGTAAAAAAACAATTCGGGATGGGGCTCTACAGTAGAGGGGAGTCTGTTTTTGGTGGGGGGAAATGCCCTAAGTTGTGTATAAGCAAAAGAGCTGAAGGCTGCCTCTCTGGGGAGGAGAGTGTTGGGTTGGGTGAGGGTGGGGTGGGGACAAGCGTGTGTGTATCTAATAAATTTATACAAAATCTGTGCTCAGAAAATAGTTTACAAATATACTTTAGACTTAGTTACACTGTCCTTTGGGCGTGATATAAATTGTATACATCATACACATACATCTTCATACATATACATATATATATTTATATTATAAATAGGTTTCCTTTGTATTGGTAAGTGTTCGTGTGTTTTAACGGGGGAGGGGCGGGGTTTCAAAGAAGCTCGGAGTTTTTTTTTGATTGTTTCTTGGCTTATGGTAGACAGGAGGTTGAGTTTTCCCTATTTTAAAATTGTGTGTATATTGATATATTTTTCGTATAGTTTAAATTGACCCAAAAATGTTGTGTGGCGTCTATCCCAAGTTCCGGTAGTCCGAAACCCTTTCATTGTGTCCATGTTAAAAGTCTTCAAAACGCATCTGGGTGCTGGAGTAGGTATCTCTAGTGTTGTGGTTGTGTCTGTTTCTGTCTGTTTGATTTCTTTTCATAAATTTTCATTGATTGCCTAATTGTGACAACTTCAGCAATACATACTAAGCACCTACATACACACACACATATATATGTAGTCCCTAGTTTACTTATAATTTTGTTCAAGCAACGTTTTGTGTAGAGCAGGAAATGCATTTCATGTCCCATTTACTTGTTACTTTTGCACCATTGGAATTTCATTTCGATTTCGATATTTCGCTAACATTTACAAACACAAGAGAAGAACGGGGGACTCCCCCATTGGGGGAGGAAGAGGGCGAGGGGTAGGGGTAGTTGGAGTCTTTGTCAAACAACTAGATTAAGTACAATACATACAGTGCTGGTTTGGATACAGTTAACGAGTAGCTTTTTGGTTAATTTATCGCCATCAATGCAATTACATTGCACGATCCACCATACTTTCCACACTTTGATCTCTTTGATCTCAAATACACGTTTTACAAACGGTTCGTTCTGTCCTTTCCTGTCCTGTCGTGTCCTTTAAAATCAAGTGATAAATCGTGCCTTTTGCTTGCGCACAAAGTCCTGGGCCTGTTTGTCATTGACGCGCAGCTCAAGGATTTGCAAAATGGGATTGCCTTATGGAAAGGATGATAGAATCGAAAGAAGTTCGTTATCGAAAGGACAGATCCAACTTACATTTATCCTTCTGCTGCATGAGGGGCAGCTCGATCTGCTTTAGGCCATGAAAGTTGTCCACACTGGTGCTGTAGGCCTCCACGCCGGGTATATTGCCCAGGGCCAGGTAGGCCTCCCCGCCGAAATCATTGGCCGTAAGGACATCGTGATCCATGACCGTGAAGCAGATCATGGCGCCATCGGTGAGGCATTGCTCCAAGGTGACAGAGAACTCAAAACACTCGTCGAAGATGGGGTTCAACGTTCGCTAAGGAAAATATAAATCTAAGTAAAATATCATACCTAAGATGGAAGAGGGGGGGATCCCACCTTGTGGACGTTTGTCTGCTGCTCCATGCAGTGCAGGAAGACCCTTCGTGGCAGCAGTTCAATGACCACAAACGGATCGCTGAACCCATTCGGATCCAGTGGCACCACATCCCTGGCATGCAGGACCTCCACACACAGAGAATCGTGATTGAAGTAGGCCCGCACGGCCAGCGAACCGTACGGACTTGGACTTACGGCCATTAGCTGCTCTCGCAGGCGGTTCATGTAGAACATGTCTATGAGCCGATCCGTGTCCGTCTTGTGGAACTGCAGCCGCTGCTCGATGCGCCAGAAGTCGTCCGTGTGCAGGCACTCCAGCAGCAGGCCCTGGCCCTCGGCGTGAAAAAAGTCCACCAGCAGCTGCAGGGCCTCGTAGAGACGCTTGTGGAAGTGCGTGGGCTTGTCCGTCTCGTCGCCCGTCTCCATTTGGCGGGACATCTCGCCCAGAACCGTCTTCCAGATGAAGCGCAGCGATCGGTTGAAGTTCTTGGTGAGCAGGGCGCTGTTGAGCGCCGCCAGGTGACAGTCCAAGTACTCCAGCAGCGGCACAATCGCCTGATTTGCCGGCAAGGAGTCTGGCGACCAGGCCAGATGGAACACCGCCTTCTGCAGCGACATCTGCATGAGCGGAGCCAGCTTCGAGAGGATGCGCTCGGTGCGGTTTTCCATGTGGGTCAGGCTGGACTCCAGGAGGTTGTCGGCCGACTCCTCCAGGGGCTGTTCATCCGAGCGGAACTCGGCCAGGGTGCGACGCACATACTCCACATTGTTGACGGTCACGCACATGTCGTCCGAGCAGCGGAACGGGCCCTGCTGCTCGTAGTAGCCGCTGTCCGCCAGCGCGGTATGGATGAGGTCGCAGTAGTGCATGGCCGCCGAGCAGACCACGTCGATGAGCTGCGACTCCAGCATGATGGCCGTGTCCTCGTCCGGCCAGTTGATGACCTTCCAGAACTCCTTGATGTTCAGCAGAGTGCTGGCCGTGTCCACCGAGGAGCTGCTGTACCTGACTATGCGCTCGCCCTCACAGATGGCGTCCATGCGGATGGCTGCGCGGATCCGCTGCAGGGCCTTCGCCTTGCTCACCATCATCCAGCGCTCAAAGGTGGGGATGAACCATTCGTGGCTGTTGCTCAGGGCCAGCGGCTTCTCCGGCGGCTGCGGCTGGGCGGACAGGTGCCGTTTCAAATGACAGAACTCCTGCAGAGCCAGAAACAATTCAAACGGCTTCGTGTCCACCGGCTCCGCGTCGCCCTCGAGCACGGCATACTGCGACAGGTTCATCCGCACACCTGGCACCTGGCCGGCGGCCATGCGGCTGTACAGCTCCTCGCCCACCATCGCATCGTATTGTTTGTAGATAATGCTGAAGTACTGTATCCCGTTCGTGCTGTGGAACAACAGGGAGAGGAAGACGATGGAGTTGAGATGGAGTTCCTGCCCCAGACAAATGATGGCTTACAGGGCTTTCGTTTTAAAGCGAGCAGAAGCCGCAATTAGCACGGGCTCTGGCTCTAACTAAATTTTTGCTAATGCCTCTCCACTCAACACTCAACGCCCGACACTCAACACTCAACACTTTCTGTGACAGCCCCCGGACGTTTGTTAAATGCCTCGTCAGGCTGCTGCTGTCCGTGCGGCCTGCCTGCTGTCCGTCTGCCCTGTCTTGTCCTGTTCTATCCCTTCCTGTCTGCCGCTCGGGGCAGCAACGTGAGAGCATTTTTATGACAGCGCAATTAATTTGAGGCTTATGTGTGTAAGCCACTTGATGTCCTCATTAAGGTTCTTTTATGGCCCCGCTAACTGGCAAATATGTGACTGATTAGTCCGCCTCGGAAGGCCAAAGATGCGCAACTATGCATCTCGAAATGCGGAGCGGTTATGAGGGGCTGTTCCTCTAGCGCTCTAGCGCTTAATGGTGCAACGTGATCCGTATCGTTGGGCTGATCAATATATTACCTCATTTATGGGGTTCTAACAACTTTTCGCGATAAAGGAGCTCCCTGAGGGAACTATCTGTAACCTTGCCGTGAGGATGCGATTCCTCGGTGGGAGCTAAGAGCCCTCTCAGCTACGCTACGGGCCATCTGTCATGACAACATTTTGTGGCCCTCATTAAGGCTCGTTAGCTTTATGAGCTTTGAGTCGTCGGGCATTTGACAAATGCTCAAGCTGATTAGAGAGCAGCGACTGTAAAGTGGTTCGCCCCCGGGCGCCGATTGCGGATAAGTTCAAATCGAAATGACGTCAATTCAATTGGGTCAACACTGGTCAGCCCTGGTCGGAACGGAGAGTGCAGTGCGTGGACCCTCGCAGCTCTGCTTGTTTTCCTAAACTGTTTTTTTTCGAAATTTTATTTGTAGACTGCTTGGCTGTCAGCAAGGGGGACAGATATACCTTTGAGCTTGTTTTTACGGCCGACACGTGTCTGGGATACTTAATACAATGCTGGGGGGGCGGGGGAGGGGGGTGGCAGCTGTAACTAACTGGAACCGAGAACTAAAGCAACTGATTCGGAATCTGCGAGTACTCACTTGTCGAAGAGGGCATGGTAATACGTCTGTCCCAGCTGGATGTCGGCCGTTAATGTTGTTACGAAATTCGATAATGGATTGGGCAAGCATTGCGACTCGCGGAGCACATTCTGGCCCCACATGACGGAGCCCTTGCGCAGGGCATTCACCACCTCGCCGCGCACGCCCTTGTTGAAGGGGCAGACGGCCCGAAAGGCCCGCATCGAGCCGAGCAGTCCCAGGCAGCGCAGCAGGAACTCCAGGCGTATCAGCGAGGGCGGATTCAGGGCCGGAAAGATGTCCCTGTGCCGCCGGATCTGGTTCAGCGAACGCTCCACAAATCCATTCATCGCCTCGGCCAGCCACTGCTCCAGATCCCGACTCAAGGCCTCCTGATTGGGCTGATTCCATTGCTTCTCCACATCGCCAAGCAGACGGTGCAGGAACTTCGGGTCCAATGGTGTCGATCGATTCAACTTGGCCGCTGCCACATATCTGAAAGGAATAGAAATAGCTAGAAAGGGGTGCCTCTCCACCCTTTTTTCGTTTGATAACTCACCTGGCCATGGCGCAATGCAGGTCCGATAGATCTCCCTGCACGGCCAACTGATGGAGTATGGTTAGGGCCGGACCCGGCAGGTCCCCGCACCAGGTCCACGAGGGCTCGTGGGTGGTCACCTCGTGCTGCATGAACACCATCTGCAGCTGTTCGACCTTGTGCATCTGGTGCTCGTGATTCTCCTCGGCGATATTGCCCCGATCGTCGCGTGTCGAGAGCCACAGCTTGAGACGGATGCGTCCCTGCACGGTGCTGCGGTGGCTGCGTGCCTCCAGCTTGAACCAGGCGTCCAGCCCGGTGGAGGGTATATCCGATATGGCTATGTTCACCGAGCCGAGGAAATCGTCCTGGGAGCCCTGACGCGCCGACTGGCAGACCTGCTTGAAGAAGCGCCCCAGTCCGCGCACGCCACGAACTTCGTTCAGTCGCGAGACGGCGTCCAGGACGCAGCTTTCGTCATCGTGGTCCCAGATGTCCAGGTGAAAGGTGTCCGTGTTGATGTCATCTATGTCACTGCAGGCGACAAACAAAAGATGGCGATTGTCTCAAGTGTGAACCGTGAACTCTGAGCTCTGCTTGTGGGTGGGCAACCACATCCTGTGGAAATTCTTCCCGCCTTCCATTCGTCTATGTATGTGTTCTCAAGGCTTTTACAAATGTTAGCATGTGTTTATGGGCTTTCTTGGAATATGGCCCTGAGCTTTGCTGCTCCATTTAATTTATTACAAGATTTATATTTTTCTTTTAAATTGAAAACGCTCTGCTGCAGAAACATTTCTCGGAAAGTGCTCCTATTTCAATAGGGGGACCCCTGTAATTTGCTTTAATGTACTGTAAAGTATTTTTTACTTGTATTTGTATTGTATTGTATTTCATATCTAAAGGGCCATGAAAAGGTCAATTATTCGTAATTGAACATTTCAGGGAATTCTTGGAAATGCTTGGCATTCATGAAGGCGCTAGAAAGTCCCTGAAGGACTTCGAAGACTATTTTAAAGTGTATCTAAGCTTCGACTTGTCCTGCTCTGTTTCTGCTCTGTTTTTATTGCAATTGCAACATAAATTTGATTGCATTTCTTATGGGGCAACCTT
Source organism: Drosophila miranda (assembly GCF_003369915.1). NCBI lineage: Eukaryota > Metazoa > Arthropoda > Insecta > Diptera > Drosophilidae > Drosophila > Drosophila miranda. The sequence continues at coordinate 8,321,171 of NC_046674.1, read as the reverse complement.
CTCATGCATTTGTGTTTCAATTTGATGGCAAATTTAAATGGATTTCTTTTCGTTATTGCTTACAACTCGTAAATTACGTTCGGTACTTGGGGGGATTCGAATCGTTTAGCATACGACAGAGATCTTTTCTGGTTGTTTTCCCGCCTTTTTCGACCCAGTGTGGGACACATTTATCAACCAGTCGAGCGTAAATGAAGTCTGAAAACCCACTTTGCTTTTTCAGATGAAATTTCAAGTATTTCCAAGTCCAGGAAGAGCGCGGCAGTAATTGAATAATTCGTTACAAATCCCCACCATTAAATGTGCCGTGCCCCTCCATTTGATTTGGCAAACAATTTCGAATGGTCCCCACTCCACTCCCCTCCACTCGACCCGACTCGACTCGACTCTACTCCAATCCTGTCCATTTGATTCACTTACAATTTGAACTTCTCATTCCATTTGGGGGTCAGCGTGTGCGGCTTGATGCTGGTCGCCTTGATGAGCTTGGCGGGCACCGGGCCGCCCAGTGAGTCGCGCTGCTCCCGTCGACCCGCCTCCCGCCGCTTGAAGCTAAGCCGGAAGCTATGCTTTCGGTGCGGCGGCGAATCCGTGGCGCTGTTGTCAAAGCCACCGCTCATGTCCGCCGATAGGGCTCGCGGTGTCGGCGGCAGCGGCAGCGGCGACACGGGCGGACAACCGTCACCGTCCGGCTGGATGCCCAGCATGCAGTACGGATCCGAGAAACCTGCGGGGCCGATAAATAATTGGATATACAGAGAGATACAGAAGCAGCGAGAGAGAGAGAGTGTTTCAATGGAATAAGTGATGGCCAGGAAAAGCGAGAGCATAGAAGAGCAAAAGAAAGGAAAGGAAAGTGAGAAATGGTGCAGCATTAATGAAGTGCTCGCCCGAATGACATTAAAGGCCAATTAATGGGGCTGCCCCCCGGGGATCCAGGACTGGGCACGGTGTCAGCTGGTGGCATTCACACATTGCGTATGATTAAAATTTCATTTGCATAAAGTGCCGCTCAATTATTGAGTGGCCGTGATTAACGCACGGGGGCCACCGGCCACCGGCCACCGGCCATCGAGCATCGGCCATCGGCCACCAATGCAGAACAGATGCCGAGTGCCAAGATTAAGATTATTTATGAAGAGCGGGATAATGGAAAACATGACGCTGAATGGCCGCAGTGGGACACTATTTCGTGGCATGGCATTTAAACTGAGTGAAAGTTTCGGGTGAAAGTTGAGGGTATGGACCGAGGATCTGGAGGGGGAGGAGGGCGCTCGTAAAGCGATTATCCCACAGAAATGGCTCATTTGGAATTCGGATTTGTGATTTGTACATCGAGCAGCACTCATTGTAATGAGCAATTGTGTTGCTGGCTTTCAAGCCTGACCAGGACAAACGGAATCAATGGCTGCTAATGAAAACTGAGCCCGAGCCGAGCACCCGATTCTTCGCTTTGGCAGCTTATTTGCCAATCGAGAATGGCCCAAACAAAGGCGACCCTGCCCACTCTCATCGGCCACGTTTCATTGGCAACGAGTTGTTTGCCATCTGCCCAGGGCCACAAGCGTACCCTCCACTCCACTCCACTCCACAGCACAGCACACTCCTGCCTGGAGTATCCTGCCACCCGCTGGCTCCTGCCTGCCTGCCTGCTGGTGTTCCTTCTCTGGCAAGACGGCAGTCGTCATCAGTACATTTAGCAGATGGCAGACGGCACTAACAGTGCACTACTAGGGCTGGGCAGGAGAAAAAAAAAACGCTCAAACAGAAGTAGAAGTAGAAGTAGACGAGGGAGCACTCAACGTATTCCTTACACATCCTTGAGCACATTAAAATGCGAAATTGCGTTGCCTTCGATGTGGCTGTGGTAAAAGGAGGAGGAGCTCTTGCTCTAGCTCCAGCCCGTGCTCCTGGTTCTGGGGCTCTGCTCTCCAGCATAATGAACAAAATGGGAAGCATTAAATTGCAAATTTATTGAAGGAACATTGGAGCTGGCGCTGGCGCTGACGCTGACGCTGGGAGCTGTGGACCCGGAGACAGATGCGATACCAGGCAATGGCAATGGGCATAAGCAAAACTGTTACTTTGAGCCAAGAAAAACCCAAAAAAATGTGAAAGAAAACCAAAGAAAATATACTATAATTGAAGGAAATAGTCAACGCACATGGTGCCAAAGTTTATGGACGCCTCGTTTGGCTTTTTGATTTGCCCAGGCACAGGCACACGGAGCACACGGGGCACACGGGGCACACGGGTCACCACGGCACACACACATGCACAATTTCATAATGCAATTACCGCAACAGCCGCAAAATCAATTTACAAACTAAAAATATTTACACACGACAACACAAGAGGAGGTAGAGAGTGAGGACGGGTAGATTTATATAGCATACATATATGTGCAGACAGACAGATTGATACATCGGAGAGGAGTGCGAGGAGTGCGAGGTGTCGAGTGGAGTGGCTCTTACCATTGGCATCCTTTGCCTCCAGGCCATCAGCCTCGATTACCACCGCAGAGAGTACGATTATCTTTGGTTTATCCTCGGCGGAGGCATGCAGCAGGCGATAATGACGATCCGGATTGACACCAAAGGCGCGCTGTGCATGCAGATACATCTCATCCTTGTAATGTGCAAACTGTGTACCATCCAGCATCGAGCATCCATTGAGCAGACAGAGTGGAAGCCAAGCCAAAGACGAAGCAGATTTTCCATGTGAGCCAAATTACGTATACGCCGCATGTTGCCATAGGGAGAAGAAGGAGAGTAAATTTATTCTCATTTAATTTAATTATATTGTCATTTATTTGTAAATATTTGGGAGTAAACAAAATTATAATATCATTAAAATTGAAAAAATTTGCATATTTTCTCCGTTGCGAAGTGCCAACGTAAAAGAAATTTCATTTATTGGCTGGCAAAACATTTTTTCTTTTGCTTTTGCTTTTGCTTTTCTCTTTGTTCTCTTTTGATTTTCTTGTCCTTTCTGTTTCTTCCCTCTCATCTCTATTGATTTATCTTTCGTTGAATTTATTAGCCTCTCGACTTTTGATTTCGATCACGGTTCGCGTAACGCTTTCATCACATCTCCCCCCCACCCCCCACTAGTGCTCTATAGGGGGTGTTATTATAATTTGATTGCCTGGACCTGCAGTCGAAATTATGGGCAAACTTCATTATGAGGCCATTAATTCGACTTGGATATCGAGAGTGGTTCAAGTTTCAGACTTATGTTGTGAATATTTTCGAAATCCAATTAATTTTTTGTGTATTTTTGGCACACTTTTCGAAATATATCACCAAGGCCTTAGTTTGAATAATGAGCAGACAGCATTTGATATGTCACAGCGAATAATTGGATTAGATGTAGATTTCTGTAACTTGGGGAATTGATTCGTATTTAAATAAGGCAATTCATAAATTGGTTTTCAGTGGAAATATCCCTTCAGGAATAAAGGCAATGGATGAAGGAAACTTTTTAAGAACTCGAATGCCATCTCTGCTAATTGGTATTTCTTTCAGTTCGATACCTTAACTGGATCGAAAGAAATCTGAATGCTGCTCTCTCCTCCCCCGCGGGTAAGTTCTTCATAGCTAATTATAATTGTAACTAATTCTTCTCTTCATTCCCATCCTTTTGGCCTGATTATGGCCTGGCAACTCTCGAGATTGTGCCTCTGCTGGAGACTCTTTCTTTCTCTCAGTCGTTATTACTTTTATTTTATGTTTTTTCTTTTCATTAATTTCCATTAGTAAAGGTTTAACCCTCAGATGGCCGAGCAAATCGCATTTACTTGTAATTATTTACCATTAAATGCAAAAATGGCCAACAAACTAAAGCAGAGAAAGGGGCAGCAAAGAGTGAGAGAGAGTGAGAGTGCAGTCCCCCATTGAGACCCGGCAAGGCAATAACTTTCTTCGCCGACTTTCTCTCTGGCCATGTTTCTCTCGTCTCTCTATCCGCTTTGCGGGACCCGCGAGATTTGACCAGTTTCAACTCAATCACAGCAGGACGAACGCGTATTTTCCGCTACTGCGACTAGAGGAAACTTTTATTATGCTGGCGTAACCTTGCTTCTCATCGTGCCACTCCACTCCCCGGCAGTCCAGCTCCTGCTCCTTCCCCTGCTCCTGCTCCTCGACTGTCTTCGCCCTGGCCCGCCCTCTGGGACTCAAGCTCAAGTTTCATTAGTTGTGCACTGGGCGGGCGGGGGGCTGGGCGGTGAGTCTAACAATTTTCTTACTCTTAAATTAAAAACGATAATTGAAAAATGAACTCGTGTTGAGGAAGGCAGATGCCCATAGCGAGAGAAATATGGCGAAAATATTGGAAAATTCTTTTTCAAATGGCAATCATCAATGAGGAGGAAAAAGTAGCACATTTTTAATTGAATTTCCCACCCCACCTCCCCCCAGAAACATAAGCTCGAGAGCCGGTAAAAAGAAATTGGGTTCCCAGCCAGATGTGGGGTGGGGGTGTGGGGTTGTGGGGTTCTGGGGTTGTCGGCTTGGGCCTCGGGGCAACGGCAAACCCAGACATTAATCATTCAAATTGCAAAACGTCTTGCAGACCCCTAATGTGCCCGATTAAGCCTTTCAATCATTTTGCATCGCATCCTTGCTTCAGGCTCAGACGTATGTCTATCTGTATCTGTGTATGTGCGTGTGTGTGTGTGTGTGCGTGTGTGTGTGGGTGTGCGGCGGGTTATCTCCCCGAAATTGCCTTAATTTGTATAATTTGTAACTATTTGCATAACTTCTCCAATTCTCCGGCACCCAAATCATAATTTCATTCAACGCTGGTCCCCCCCTCCGAGCACCGAGAAACTAGCCGACTCCCCCGCCCACCAATATTGATTTATCTCTGATCCACTTACCTGTCCGCCCGGTGCTGGGGCGCCCACCGTATTTGCAATGGTATGCAGGACCTCCGCATACAGTTTCTCCTTCTCGTCCTGGCGGTCAATGGACTCCTCAGGCGCCGGCGGATCACGTTCATTTTCGGGATTAGCCTCGGCACGTGCCTCGGCGGCACGCGTGGCTGACATGCGACGATTTTCACGTTTCCAGCCGAGCGATGTAAAGTTCTCAAAATACGAGCCATCCGTTTCCTGTACTCTGTATCCAAAAAAAGACGAAAAAAAGGAAAAAAAAACAGATAAAGTAGGGTTATCCATACGAGAGAATGCAAGAGAGGGGCGGACTCCACTCTGAACTCCATTCGGGACGAGTAGTATCAAAGAATATTCAAATTGACTGCCTGTCCCTGTCAGTTCGGTGTCTGACTTTAATTGGCGCTGTCAATATGCTCTTCTCGGCGTATAAATGTGACATTGTCCGTACCGTACCTATTTCAACATTGATAAGGGTCGCCTGTTGCCCGGACTACGCTACCCTTGGACCTCATAGCCCTCGCACCACTCGCACCACTCGTACCACTCGGTGTATGCCCGCCCCAATCTCGCCCTGAGCCGCTAATTGTATACAAATATTCAGAAGTTTGCATATTTGATTGAAAGTTTCAGTGCGAGGGCGAGTGCGAGGGCGAGGGCGAGGGCGAGTGTGTGGGGGCCAGGCAGGCGGGACGGTCCCAACTAGGCCTAGAAACGATAGCTGGGATGCTCAACCTAATCATTTGATTTGCATGCCTCACCCACACACACACACACACACACACAGCAGACATACTGCCAGGCCGTACCATCTGTGGGGTAAATCCCCTATCCGAGCAGATGTGGCAGGGAAAAGTTGAGCAAAACTTTGCGCACTCAGCACGGGAAACAGCTAAGCGGCTTAACTTTGTCGCCGGCGTTGATGATTTTTTACGTTTACGTTACTTTTATGGGGCAAAAAAAATACAACAAAAAAACAAAAATAATCCCAGGCGATGACTCCTCGCAGTAGGCAACACTTTCTGTCGGCACCCTGAAATATAGGCAACACTTTTTGTGGGCACTTCTCTGACGCCCGGCTCTGGCTCTGGCTCTGGCTCTGGCCCTGGCTACGTGTGGGTGGGGCGTGTGAAAATGGTCAAAGTAATTGCCGTTAATGATAGGGTACACTGGGCAGACACTGTCCAGGACACTAACTGCATTGTTTTAAGTTGTACCGCACCCGGTACGCTGTCGCCCCCCCCGCGGGGCCCCGTCTCTAGGAAAAGTTTTTGTGAAAAAATTTCATTTGAAACTTTTCCGCGCAGTTGTTTATTTTGCTGTTTTATTTTCCTTCGTCACTGCCTTTGGTTTGCTTTGTGATTTCGTCGCTTCCAGAGACACTCAATTTTCGGTTTCAATTTTTTTGGGTTTAGGATTTTTCTCCACAATTTTTTTGACTGTCAGTTCTCGTGCCCTTTGTATTTTTTGTGGCACCGGGACCGGGACCCTAAAAACGTTTCGTAGTGAAAGTTTTTTTGTGTGTATTTTCTTTGGTATTTATTTTGTCGCAAATATTTATTTTATATTTAACTTGCAGGTAAAAAAAAAGAATAAAATCATTTTCGAGGTGAAAAAGTTATGTGCGAACCCAACTTTTGACACTAATTATTTATTATTATGCCGTTAACTTTTGCAGAAAATGCACTTAAATTGCTGATGAATAAATTGTGCTATGATGAATTAATTTTTTGCGTGTGCATAATATTTAATTGAATTGAATTTTCGTTGGGTAAATGGCTTCTTTTCGCTGCAATCTAATGGATGCGGTGACAAACTAATTTCGCTTCAATTAACACTTGATGCATGAAATATGAGAATTTGCGAATCAATTGGATATTAATAAGCCGAGTAATTGTTTGGCTTTTAGTGACAAATTAACCAGAAAAATGTGCGGTTAGATACTAATTTTGCCTGTGTATGGCAACTCTGGCCAGCGGACACCAAACAAAGCAAGTTGGCAGCCCGGCAGCAAGGCAACCGATGGCTTCGTTAATGAAGGAAAACAAATCTGTCTGTAAAAACCCTTTATCGGAAGGAGCTTGAGGAGTTCTCGAAGCTCCTTGGGGCTGCTAACTTGACTAATGAATGCCCCCCTCAGCCCGATCATCAGAAAACACACATATTTCTTGAAGCCATCATCAGGCGGGTATCTTTTGCTCCGCCGAAAATCTCATTTCGGGCTTAATTAAATGTAACCTGTGATCCGAACTCACATTATGCGCACATTCTCGGGTTAAGCAGATGCGGTATTATGCAAAGTGGATGGCGCTCCGTTCGCTTTGTGTGCCACAAAGATGCTGCAGCTGCTGCGATGGCTGGCTCTCGAGGATGTTGCACCTGGGCTGGGAGGACTCTCTCGCTCGTTAAGAGCAATCAGAGTGCCCAACCCCAGCACACCAGCCTTAAACAAGCTCAAGAACAAGACACCCTACCCTCTCTATGTGGGAAGGGGGGTTTTTCGGTGGGGGGGGGGGGGGGGGGGGGGGGGGGGTCGGGGTCTACATGTAGGTTATGGGCGAAAACTTTTCTACACTCAAAGGTTTGGCCCGCATTCGAAGGAAGTTGCCAGGCCAGCAGCAGCAGCAGCAGAAGCAGAAGCAGAGGCAGCATCCCTCCCCCTCGTAGGTGGGTGCGAAAGTTTCGTTGGGAAAACTCAGAGAACTTTTCTAATTACATAATTATGAAGGTCGAGAGCGGTAAAGTTTTCTTTTGGGCATTCGAAAAAACAAATCGAGAACACAACTGAAATTGAAGTACATTAATTAATTGGTAAATAATTCATTTAAGATTTCCATTGAGTCGCACTGTACCTGTACCCTGCACCCCGTACCCTCTACCCTCTAACCTGTGCCCTTTCCTTTGGGCTAGCTGCCTGCCATACTGCTTATTTATGGGCCCAAAAGCAGACCTCAAATCCCTAAAGACGCTCATTATCCTTCGCTCCTCTGTCTCCCTCCCTCCCCTCCCCTCTCTCTCTCTCTATATATATATATTCACCCACTTGCCCTCTCTTCCTGTTTAATTTATGCATTTCACATTCGAATACCTCTGTCTGTGTGTGTGTGTGTGTGCATGCCTGGGTAAATATCTGGCGGCAAGTTGGGCGAAATATTAACATTTCTATCCAAAGGTTAATTACCGCCAGTAAACACGACCCGGACGGGACTTAGGCCCGTTCCGGCCCCCGTTCAGACAGACATTTAATTTCGAAAATCCATTCTAGGGCGCTGGATCGCAGCGCTTCTCGCACATCAACTATGCATTAGGTGGCCATCGGCTGGCTCCCTTTGGATGACTTCGGACTTACCCGGAATTGGAGCGCGGGTCCACCTCGGGCCAGCTCAGGCGACGCTTGCAGAAGGCCAACGGTGGGCGTGGCGGCGGATCCACTTGGTGCAGCGGCGAGTTGCGTTGCCGGAACGAGCCGGTGCGCGGCGGGGCGAGGCATTCCAGGGCGCGCGATTGGCGACGGGACTGGGGTGTGCCGCCGCTGCCGGAAGCGGATGTGGAGGTGCAACCAGCTCCAGTTTTGGGATAGCCTGCAAAGGAGAACGAGAGGCTTTGAGTTGGGCAAAAGATTAGTTTGGAAAGCATTGGAAGCCCAGCCCCATAACTCCCGACACATGCAAATTGTGTGGCCGTGTGGCACGAAAGTCAAATGGGAAACGAGCCCCAGTCAAAGTCAATGTGCAGTGCAGTGCGGTGTGGTGTGGTGCGGTCCGTGCGGCGTGAAGGCGATGCTCAAGGCAAACGGCAAACGGCACTGCAACCGCAACCTTGACATGCATCTGTGCGGCTGCTGCGGCGACTCCCACTCATACTCAGGGTCCTGTACACAGTCCTCTAGTTCCCACAGTTCCCCCACAAGGACAATGGCAGTGGAAGCCCTACTTAGAACTAGGATGGGTACAAACCATTTCTGCGGCTTCGACAAGAAAGCTTTTTTTGGGCAAGGCTAGGGATTCCTCCTGCTGTATTCGCAAAAAACTGTTCAAAACTGAAAGTTGGACTGGACCGGAATCCAAAGAGCTGCTAAAACCCACAAGGATACCCACCCAACCCCCACGTACCCGTATGGACAGCCAGCAAATGCGCTTACACGCTGATGGCTTTCGATGGAGATTTACCGCCCCACCCCCCGCCGCCTGTTGTTTTTTGGCCAAGACAAACCGCCCGTTCGTGGCTCGTGCAACAAGATAAGCCAATTTCAATTTTGATTCAAATGCTATAGAGACGCCACTGAATCAAAACTCAAGCAAATGCCAGTGCCGCCAAGTCCATGTGGGTGTCGACGCCTGGATAGTTTCGCAGTCGGCGGTTTTTGTGGCCACGACACGCCAGTACTCGCTCGGCACTCCGCCTCCCTGGCTCTTTGTCTTGGCATTGAAATGTGTTTGCATTTGCCAACTGCGACAGAAACAACAAACCGAACATCGTTTAGGTTAGCAAACAAGTTTTGCATAGCCAACAAGAAGCCGCACAAGAAGTCACATATGCATGTTGATTGCTTTCGCTCCACCAGCATCAGCATCCGCACCAGCACCAGCACCAGGAGCAGCATCCTGGTCCCTGGCATTCCACTGCTCCAGCCTGGAGCTACGGATTTGTCTGTACATTTGTGGATACCCATATATACGCGATGGCGTGGCCAAACATTTGCGAAAGCGAAACTTTGGTCGCATTTGGTGCCTGTCCCCGCCCAAGATACGAGTATGTAATGTAATTTTCATATTGCGACTCGATAACGCCTGGCGGATTCAATAAACTTTTCCATGTTCTGCCACAGACTCGAACGCACAGAGAGATTGTTCTTATGTGTGTTCTGGGGGTTTATAGACCGCAAAGTTTTGGCAGCTGATGGAAAATTGAATGTGGGAATGTGGGAAGCAAAGGTAAAAGTAAAAGTCAACGTAAGCTTTGCTTTCCGATGAATTGTAGTTTCTTTAGAGCGATTTATATCCTAGTTTCCACTTGGGGATTAAAATTCAACCTCCTGTTTCTATGGACCACCGGAATGAATCGCAGTTCTACAATTGAGGATTCTAGGAATCACCATTAGAACCTCAATAAGATGGCACTGCTGCCAGCGCTTTACCCTCGGACCCTCGTACCCTCTGTACCATGTTCCAGGAAAAACTCACCCAGCAATGGATTTGTGGCATTCGGGTTGCCGATTACTACGCCGCCGGATGGATAATTGCTGCCGCTCGCTGTGGCTCCCACTCCTGCGATGGGTGTGGCCGGTGCCCCATAAACGGCAGCTGCACCTAGTCCTATGCCCAGGCCACTGCCAATGCTCGTCTGTTGCTGAAGCGGTGGGTGGCCGTGTGGCGGCTGTTGCTGCTGCTGCTGCAGCAGCAATTGTTGCTGCTGCTGCTGTTGTTGAAGTGGCAACGGCAGTGGCAGCGGCTGTTGTTGCAGCTGCTGCTGCGGGGCAAACGGTGGCTGAGGTGTAGCGGCAGCGATGCCACCAGGTGGGACGCCGCCAACGCCTCCCGACTGCTGCTCGCTGGACTCCTGGCGGGAGAGGGAGAAGCGTCGATTGCCGAGTCCCAGGCTCGAGATGCCACTTGTTACATACTGCTGCATAGAGCTGAGGAAACTCATGGCGGCATCTGGCGCTGCCCCTGCCCCGGCCCTTGCTTTATTTCGTTCTTATCACTTGCGTAATTGGCTTAAGTTGCTGCTTCTGCTTCTGCTCCTGCTCCTGCTGCTCCTTCTCCTGCTTCTGTCGAATCCCTTTGTGAAATTAATCACTTGGAAACTTTCTGCGTATGCAAAGCCTTTGCTCTTGCCCTGACTCTGGCTCTGGCCCTGGCTCTAGCACTGGCAATGGCACTGCTTGTGTATCTGTATCTGTATCTGTATCTGTATCTGGCGTCGTTATGATTCACAATTATAAATTGGTCCGATTCGGGGCCTAGGCAGCAGGCTCTGGCTCTGGCTCTGGCTCTCCTCCCTCTCTGGTGGCAGCTCTCGAAGGCTCTGGAAGGAAGAAATGAAATGTTTATTTAAGGTGGAACTTCTGCTATCCTTCGTCTGAGATTTGTGTGCTGTGTTATTTTTGGCAATAAGTGAATTCCTGCCGGGGCTTAAGACCGCTCTAAATACGGATATACGGCGCTCATAAATATTTTCGTGTTCAGATTAAAAGCAATTAGAATAGACCAAAGGCGGACGGGCTAAGAGTTGGGAACGATTTTCTCCGTGGATTGCCTCAGACAGCATTCCCTTGGCCACTCCACGTAGCATACTTTTCAGGGGAAGCACTTTTACTGAATGAACACCAAAACAGAAAAAAATAAAACTTAATTAAGCCAACTTTTTTAGCCACTGCAGACCTGCAGACCACCTCCCTAGCCAGCTTCTGTCAGTCGCCTGCCTGTCTATTTGTCTTCGATTCGAAACGTCAGCATTTTCGTTGGCTTAAAGGAGCTTTTTTCACAGCCAAAGCCTGTGCAAATACGGGGGGAAAGGGAAAGGCGATTGCATTTAGGCTTTTGTCGAGTCTATCGATTCTTAGGATCTATCGATTGAGTGGAGTGTGGAGTGGAGTGAATGAAGTGAATCATTGTCGGAGCCTTCGATTGATTGGTGAATCGTTTTGCTCACTTGTCGGCGGTGGCTCTTAATTGAATTTCTTTTGAAGTTGCGCCTCCGCACCAGACACTCTCTCTATCTATCTATCTCTCTCTCTCTCACCCAATTACCGTCTAATCAGCCGGTGGCCTAATGAGCCATTTTGGGGGTTCACGGCTAATCGATCTGCATGAATAATTGGACCAACATAGAGCAGCACCTGCCTGCCTTGAACGGGTCGTAAATTAGCTGCCATTTCAGCTCTGGTTTTGGCCACCAGAAAATACTAATAACAATAATTATACGACCAAAAATAAACGCAGCAGCAAGCACAAAAATAGTTAATTAATTAGTTTGTCGGTTTGGGCCCTCATTTATGGATGAGCAAATGGTTTGGGCCAAAATGAAATTGCAAATTGAACGCCGCTTGGTACTGCTTTTTTGGCCATTTTGGCCAGAACGTGACTGGCTTACTGGGCTAAACAGTTCATTCACGATTTCACCATGAAAACGTGGCTGGAAGCGGACACACTCCACACTCCACTCCACAGAAGTAAAAGAATCGAGAATCCAGAGAGTAAATGTGAGAGATTGGTAGGAGAGGGGAGTACTCGTATGGGTGGGGAACAGAAGGAGAGTGCAAGCAGATGGCAGCTGCTTCGATCAAAGCAAAGGAATGAAATGGCACTAGATTATTTACAGAAAGAGAGCGTGAGCATCAGAGAGAGGCGGCAAAGAGTTCAGAACAGTACAGAAAAAATAAAGAGAGTAAATGTGAGAGAGTGGCGTGAGAGCGTGCATACAGCAGAGGTTTTGATCAAAAGGAAAAGAGCGAGATGGCAGGAGTTTGAAGAAAAGAGCGTAAACGCAAGAGAGCCTCAAATAACGGGTCCCTACAGACCGCATGGAAAAGATCATTGATAAAATATTAATTAAATTGAATTGTTGTCGATTTAGTGATGTAAATACCCCAGAAGACCACAGAACAATTTCAACCAATTTCAGCCTGCGAACACGAGTTGATTCGGGGAGACTTTCAGCCCAAAATGCCATGTAGAAGAGTGTAATTAAGCGCACTCGTGGACAATGCAATGTATTCTGTTGTGCTTTTCCACTCTCTGTGTATGTGGAGTGGCTTTAAATGCAATAAAAGCATGCGTGGGAGTGACGCACCAGCAGAATTCGCAGTGGATTTTACTGCTGGACCAGAGCCCAGTAATGCCCAGTGGGAACTACAGTTTGGCAAACAGTTGGAAGCCAGCAGCAGCGGCAACAACAACAAAACCAAGAATAGCAATGATTGCCATTTGTAAGCCAGTGTGTTTGTGTGTAATCAGCTTGTTCATGCATGACCCCCGGAGCCTCTCCCTTTCTGGCTTCCGAATGTTATTCCGCTTGTGCTGGTGCCATAATTAGCGGACTCTGAAAATAATTTGCAAACCATTTTTGTTATCTCTTTGTACGTGTGGTGGCGCGTTGTTTGGTTTTAATCTCCCCACCCTCTCCCCTACCCCCACAAGGGGTATAATGATTTTGAACAGAAATTATGGAAATGCAGAAAAGGGAAGGCAGATTATTATCGGAGGAATGTGCTCCTGTAAGTTCTGTAAAAACTAGACCTAGATCATTTTTTCTACTTCATAGAGTATATAAGGAGGGTATCCAATAGCCTTGACCCTCGCGGCTTGCTTCTTCTTTCGAGCTCTGATTTGCTGCCGTTTTTGTGCTTTCCAAAATGCTAAAAATAAATCAACCGGGGGCACAAAAGTTGATTTATATGGTGCACGTAAAATTGCCATTAGGCGACAGACAAATGTATCGCAATTAAATGAAATGGAAACGATGGCAATAGCAATAGCAACAGCTGTCCCCCCACCCCCAGCCCCAGCCCCAGCCCCAGCCCGCACCATATGGGAAGGGGGAGTGGATAGAAGAGAAAGCGAAGCCAACTTAGACTTTAATTAAGATTAATTAGTCACTAGCCAAGCCAAGCCAAGCCAAGCCAAGCCAAGCCCCCATTGGGGGTAGTACTAATGTATGCCATAAAGAAGGGGCCAAACCGAGTCGTTGTTCCTTCAATCTATTTAGTTTTTATTAATGATTGCGTATACGACATGTGTGCGCCGGAGTTTTGTGCACGAGGATGAGTGTGCTGACAGCAACCCTTATAGACAAAAGTTTGCGCCTCGAGTGGGTGTTGGGGGCGGAAAGGACTAAATTAAATGTGGATTGCACTAATGTGACTTCCGGAATATACTGCTGGGGGAACTGTCACAATGTTGCGCTCTCTCTTTGCCATTCTCCGTCCATAATTATCTATTTCTGTCCATACAGAGAGAGATGAGGGTTCCTTCCTGCCTCCTGCCTGCCTGCCTGCCAGCCTGCTGTTGGTTTTGCCGCCTTCCAGTCAATTCTAGACACATTCTGTGACTTGATTTGGTTACCACACACACACATGCACATAATTGAAAAGCATTTCATTTCATAAGGCCCACCCACCTGTGCCAACAATCTTGCGGTGGAAAAAGTTGCGAAAACCAAATAGAAGAGGGAAAATTGAAAATTGAAAACAGAATTTCGCGGATTCAGTCAGTGGAAGTTGAGATACGCTTACCGGAAGGGTACTACTACCAGCCATAATATGAATAGCGTATACTCTGAGTGTACTGTTCTAATAAACCCTTGGACGAAGCTTTGATGTGTATTCACATATGCATATCCTGCCCACATCAGTACTATATACCCTTTACTCTTGAGGGAATCACAAAGCCACCGCTAAATATGAACAGGTCTGGGGCATAAATCCCACAAAGGAAAGAAATCCCCCCCCCATACCCCCCCACACACACACACACACGCACACACGCGCGAGCTGGGGGAGAAAAAAAAGAAGCAATTGTAAGGCAATTTCAAAGGCGAAATTATTATGTCGCTTTATGTCATTTTTTTTCCGCCAAGCCAAGCTTCTCCAAGGCAACCAGCAGATGAATGCGGTTGGCGCTCCCTCCCCCCCCCCACCCCCGCCAGTCAAAAGCGGCAGCACTGGTGGGCGTTGGGGAAAAAGACCTGCGACTGGGGTTAAGGGTAGTACGTGAAAATGACAAAGCAGCTGCTCAACAACAAACGGCAACGCATGCTGTGGCATAAAATTTATTTTCACTCCTGTCCTGCCCTGTCCTGCCCGGTCCTGCCCGGTCCCCCCACATGATATGTGGCTTTAAAGATCAGGGGGGGGGGGTTGTGCAGGGGAGCTGCAAAACCAGCAGTCGGGGAAAAAAAAAACCTCATTTACATTGTGGCAGATACGCCGGATTCGACATCTCAAAAGGCAAATGTGGGGGCTGGGCAGGGCAGAGCAGGAAAAACCGTGAGCCAAACAAATGTGCGCCATTCAAATGTCTTGCTTAGTCGTGTGTGGGCGTGGCAAAAACATAAATTACTTCATGCACGAGCGGCCGGGAGGGAGAGAGAGGGAGAGAAAAAGAGACACGGCGAACAGAACCTGAGCCAGATTCTAAGCTGTGCAACAATTATGAGGAAAATGAAATTTAATTGCCACCAGCCATAGGATAATGGCACTGCCGCGTGGTCCAGTATCCTGTGGCAGTCATAATCCTCGCAATGGAAGAGGAAACGCTGCTAGATTACCAGTCAAACATCCAGTAAAGTACGGGGGGCATCCATGGCAACGGATAGTTGATGAAATGAGCGTGAATTGCCTGAAACACGATGCAGAAAAAAATACCCTTGCACTTCTCAAAGAGAAAGAGAAAGAGAGAAACCCAAGTACATTGCAGGAATGGGAGCCACCCACTCGTTGAGCTTCTCGTTTTTCCGCATCATCAGCATTGGCATCATCATCATCATAAATCACCAGACTGCAGCATATGCATCACTTTCCACACTTTCATTCAGCAAGCTCTTTGTTTGCCTTGGCAATTTGTAGTCAGCATGTAGCCCGAGAAGAAGCAGAAGGACAAGGACAAGGACTCCCACATACTATGCTGTCCACTGTCCACTGTCCACTGTCAAATGCAATAAACCAGAGCCTTTTGTGTGGGCCACTACAAGATGCTGGAGCTGGACAAACACCACTAGCAGCAGAAGCAGAAGCAACAAGAGATACGACTTGTACCATGTACCATGTACCCTGGGAGGCCCATACACAATGAGGTGGCCAAGGAGGCCATGAGTAATGTGGCCCGAGCATGCAAAAGTGCCGAACCGGAAGCCCAAGGACCGGACTGTCTTGCCTTTGATAAATGCTCCAAAGGAAAGGGTCACCTGGCTGCCAGCCCGCCTGTCGGGTAAATTGCTTAATTTGTTAAGGACCAAACAGGGCCACACACACGCAATTTTCGGGCAAATGCAACACAAATTCAATTATCCGGCCCGTCTGCAGCCGTCTCATCGGCTATTAATTACAAAGGCAGGCAGCTAGCAGAGAGCAGCAAAGAGGGCGGGGGGAGGCGAGGGAGCTCCAAAAACTGTGCACTCAATGCACTCAAGGCTCCAACAAATCCCGTATTGATTAATTGCCAGTAAAAGCAACGTTTCCCAGGGCCGAGGAGGGTCCAGGGTCCCCCTTTAGGGAATTTTTCTTTTAATTAGCAACGCAGCAGAGAGTTGAGAAAAGGCTGAGCAGAGCTCTTACAAGTTTTGCGAAAAGTTTAAGGCAAAACTTTGAGCGACAAGGTGTGTTTTCTGTGGCTCGGCTTAAGATCTAATTAAATATTGCCTGGCATTTCAATCAAAATTTCCATATGAAAGGCAGTCGCCCCGCTCCGTGCCTCCATTTTCCGACTCTGTCTCTGTGGAATGTCCAATTAAAACTATCAAATTACGTATACGCCATGTGAGGCGTAGCCGGGATGCCTAATTACGAGAGCAGGCAGTGTTCGGTGGAGACCCTTGAAGGCATCCCATGGCTCGAATATCTCCTCTCAAATCATCCACTCAAAGGACATGGGATCCGGCTGTTTAATGTATTTGCGGCGAGGACAAAAATGTGTGTTTGGCAAATGAGGAGGAATACGCGTGTGTCTCGCCCCGGAAATTGGAGGCGTGTCAGCACTACGCACTACCCCAACAGACACACACACACACACACACACACACAGAGAGAGAGTGAGAGTGAGAGCGAGAAGCGTGCATAATTAATGCGACTGTTCGAGTGTTCTATGTCGCCTAATTGTCAAGTGTGGCTAGACCGCAGAGTGGGAGAGCGGGAGAGTGGAAGAGGAGCCGCAGTACAGCATCGAGAGCCAATATTTAATTGTTGCCTTTGACATTGCAACAATTCCAAAGTGGCCCACCAGCCACTGGTCCCTGAAGCAGGATCCGGTTGCAGCATTAATTACAAATTCCGAGCACGCTTCGCCCATTCAAAATCGATGCTTAGGACGGGCTGGGATGGCACAAAATTCGTCTAAAATGTGGGTTTGGGTTTGTAAACTTTCGATAAACTCTTTATGCTGTTAATTAATGCATGAACGGGGTATACAAGTTTTTCCTCGAGAGCTTCTCCTCCTTCCAGGAGCTGGGTGCCCACTGAACTTGAAAGTCACCTTGCGCTCACCCACAGGTTCTTCTTCGTTTTGATGCGTTTTTTGACGCCAATCAAAGCCAAAGGATGGCATATCCTTCCTATACCCCATACCCCATTCGAGCCTGGACTCCCTCATGTGTGTGCTGTGTGTCTGTGCGTCTAGGGACGCTTTGTTTGCCTCTGACATGTCAAACAACAAAAGCTGGAGCCAAGACGAACGAAGACATCTCCTTGCAGCAGACGCAGCAGCAGCTTTAACAGCGCCACATTGTTGCAAATTACAAGCAAATCCAGAACGGCTCAATGCACAAAATGTACTCGCAATGGGGCATTAAGAGCGGCAGATAGGGACACAGACAGACAGCGACAAATAGGAGGGACAGAGAGAGAGAGAGAGAGAGATAGAGAGTGGGTGAAAGGTGAGGATGGGTTATGGTCTTGCCAGACGTTCAACGTTTCCAGCTCGTTGACTTGGCTTTAAGTTCATTTTTACTGGGTTAGCAAAAGGCCATCATAAAAATTGCTTTTCAGCTTCTGTTCTCCCTCTCTTTCTGTCGCCCTCGCTCTCTCTGTCTCTGTTCTTTTCTTGTTGTTGGCCACACTGGGACGTCATTGCCATTGGCCTTTTATTCGTTTTTGTTTTTGGCAGCCAATGCCAGGTGTCCCCCCCTTTCCCCTGCGCTCTCTCCTGCGCTTATTCGCAAAGGTCCACAATTATAGGCGCTTCACACAGCTTATTTATGGCAGGTGCTGGGGGCGGGTGGTGTGCACACAAAACACGCATACGCCGTGTTGCCCGCTCATGCATACATTTTCGCATACAGCCTCCCCCGCTGCGCGTTTTGCCGAGAACATGAATTTTTTTGTGTACTGCATTTTCCGCGCTTTTGTTTGCTTAAACGCTCGGTAATTAAAAAAGTGCCGACGGGCCATGCAACATGGGGCAAGGGCAGTGGCAGTGGCAGAGGGGCACCGGAAATTTCCAGGATGCCTGGCAATTTCCAAACATTCTGTTGGCCAATTATGGGCATAGTTTGAAAGTTTAATATTTAATTGGTTTGGTTAAATATTTCCAAAATTGTTGTTCAACTTTTGTTCCTCTCTCTCTATATCCGTTTTCCAATCAATTTATCTCTTGATTTTTCGATTATATTTTACCTGAACTTTCAGGCAGACTTTTGTTGACAAAAGGAGCACCCGTCCCCGGCCCCGCCCCCAGGCCCTCTTCCGCTGTAAGCCGCTTCTTTTTTTTATAGATAATATTAGCCGTGTTTTTCGTGTGACGAGTGGCTGAGTGATGTGATGGCGGGGCGTCTGATGGCTGCCCCCAGAGATGTTGTCGACAGAACGTTAAGCGGGATTAGGACTTTCGCTTTGCGCCGCTTTGTTTCCGAATACCGTCAACATCATCAACAAGGTGACATAAGAGAGCAAGCAGTAAGCAAATAAAAAACACACACAAAACAGAGCACAACAGAAGAGAAAAGAGCGGAACGACGGAAGACAAAAGATGGCAGACATGGCCATATTTTGCATATGGCTTTAATGGCAGCTTAGCGGCATAAAAATAGCAAAAATCTCTGGGAAGGGGGGCCCGGGACAAAGGACAAAGATACTTGCGCACAAAGTAGCTCTTGTCTCGACAGGCTTGTTGTCTGCATGCCACACGCTGCCTCGAGGCGGCCAAAATGCGCGCAAAACTTTGAGCCAAAGCCCAAGCCCAAGCCCAAAGCCGTGGCCAAGAAGGGGAAAGGGGGGATGCCATGTAGCAGGAAGGGAGGAAGGGTAGCAATTGGTACTGTCGGCTGAGCAAAGTTTTTAATTAAAATAACCGAGCAATAAAACAGCGCAGCACAGGAAAACAGGCAGCGGGAAGGCAGAAGGCAACGGAGCCGGGTCTAAAAGGGAAATTAGCTGCGACAATTTCTCCTGGTCACATGTTTAACGCATACGCAGGACGAAGGACGGAGGGCCACCGATGGGCTGTGTCCTGCGACACAATTAAAATTTAACAGCACCCGAACGCCATTCGTTTGCTATTTTCTATTTATTGTACAATGTACAAGTACACGGGCTGTCGTCTCTCTCGCTGTCTGTACGTTTTTTGAATATTTATAGCGCAAAAAGGTCAATGCAATGGCCTTGAACCCTTCGTCGCCCTCAAAGCCAGTGAAATTTTGCGCTGGTTTCACGCCTGAGCTGCTGCTGGCCCTCTCGAACAGTCAAAGGACCTCCAAAAGAAATAGCAGCCTGGACCAGCGGTTCGCTCATTAAAAAATCATAAATCAAACTGCAGCTAAAGGCCGCCATTCATTTGCGCCTTTGCGTAATGAAAATGGGGATATTCTAAATGGGAAAAAAGTGTCCAAAAGTGAAATTTAAAAACTAAGATTAAAGCTTAAGTGAAAGGGAAATTTCACAGAAAGGAAAAACTGTGATGATGCGTTGGCGTGTGGCGGCCCCAAGCTCTGCAGCGGGATTGATTGATGACATGACGTCAATTTGCCGGAGCCACTCTAGTGGCCCCACAGACCCTCCTCCCCAGCGAGAGGGTATGCAAAGGGAACAGGCTCTGGGCATGGGCAAGGATGTGGACAGACCGAGAGGGACCACCAAGGGCGTGACCAGACATGAGGCCCGACATTTGTGACGGCGTTGACGATGAAAAGACAATGAAAAAGGCATTAAAACTGCGGTCAGTCCGGGGGCACCACAGAAACGAAAAGAATTATCATACAAGACTCTGAGGGACGAGCAGGAGGACGAGGATGAGGATGAGCAGATGATGAGCAACGACTCTCGCCTGGGCTGGGCGTTGCTGTGGTGCATGTTTTGGCTTGTTTGTGGGCGTGGCAAATAATAACAACACATACAAGGGGCCACAAAGGAGCAACGAAATGGAATGGAAGGAATGGAATGTTTCTAGAGGAAGGAAATAAAACCCAGCCGAATTTTCGCATTGATTTTGAGAAGTTTCGATGGGAAACCAAGGGGCTGGAGGTCTCCGGGAAACCATCGATGACATCGATTGAATTACCACATGTTATCCTTCGGTATCCCCCAATTTCACTGATGAAATAATTCTAGCACATTGCTGGGCCCCCATTTTCCCTGACCGTTCGCGTACAGCAATAATAATAAAAATATCCTTCCTGTTTATTATCTGCGTAGACTGAAAGCGTTATGCAGGATTAATAAAGTTTTATATTGTTATGGTAGTTGTTGTTCGCTTTCGCTCCTTCCGGAGCCAGCGGCTGCCACGAAAATTATGCATAATTGGTGTCACTGTCAGACCCCCACATGGCCTCCCCTGCGATCTGGTTCACTCTACTCTCATTGGATCACATCCCAGGCGACACGTCTGCCGCCCAAAATTTCAAACAGAAAAAGCATTTGACAAAACGGACACATTCCTGGGGGCATGTGTGGCAGCCTCTACGGCCTCCTGTTTAACGAACATTTTGCCGCACAGACACCTACGGAATTATGCAAACATAAATTAAAGTTTCATGTGGGACAATGCACTGGCTGGTGGGGAATAAAAGGGAATAAAAATGAAATTTTAAAGCACATACCAAAGGGGCAGACAAGTCGATGGCAATGGCGCATCATCAACAAGAACGTTGTCCCTCCTCGGTCTCCTACATCATGTTCCGGCTCCTGCTGCCGATGCTGCCGATGCTGCGACTACGGATGGGGATGGGGATGTGGATGTGGCTAAGACTGTGGCCTGAAACTGGGGACTCGCGGGGCTAAGGACTGAGGGCCCGTTCGGCATGCCCGGCACGTCCTCTAATGCTGCGACTGCAAAGATAAAAACCAAGGATATAAACCATAAGAATCGGCCCGGCAATTACTTCGAATGATGGCTTTCTAATTTAGGGCTTAATTTGTGTGGATTTAAGGCAGCGGCAGCGGCAGCCAGAGCCAACAAATATATATTTTTAAGCAATGCCATTCAATTTCGGGCCGAAACACAGGTAGAGCAAGCAGGGCATGGCCCAGCACTTTATAGCCACGAAAAACACACAAAAAAAAAAAGGAGGAAAAGGAGGAAAAGGTGGAAAAAGGAGAAGGAAATGCCCTCTAGCCAACGTTACGTATACGACGCCCCCCCCCCCAAATGACATGTACATAAATTTAATGCTAGAAATGTTTGCTCCCCCCCCTTCGCTCCCCTCGACACGACACGACACGACCCTGTCTGCGCCTGGATTCGTGGGTGTTGATTTGGGTCCCTTTTTTGTTGGTTTGGCACCGTCTCGAGGCACCGTTACATTTCCGCTCTGGTTGCATGAGTATCCGTTTCCGTTAGTTGATTTCACGCACTCAAGTCCGACAAAAAATAAAGTAAATTAGAAGTGCACGACTCCCCGAACCAGAATCAGAATCAGAGCCAGAATCAGAGCCAGAATCAGTTGGCATACGTTTTTTAGGCCATTAATTGCCTTGCCTCTCGAAAATCTCTAAAAAGAGATGGGCGAAGTGATGATTTAATGCCAAAAGCTGGCCTCTTTGGATTGATCCAAATTAAATTGTTTCCTTATGAATTAATTGTCAATTTAAATCTGTTCATGTCCTTTCAAAACCTTTTGGAGCTGCTGTCCGAATGTGGGATTTAAGGCTTGTGCACTTCCATGTGCAAAAACATTTTCGAATTGGCAAACTGAAAGTCAAATCAAAGCCACAGTAAGAGCCATAGCCAGGATGCCACAAACTACAGAACGCACGTCGCACAATGCCGTTAGTTGTTGTCGTGGATGCTGTTGGTCGTCCTGCCTGTCCGTCTAGGCAATTGCATACGCCAAAGGGAGAACGAATGGAAAAGCTCACTGCTGGAAGGCAGATAGTACTGCGTTGACCATCCACCAGCCACCAGCCACCATCAAATGGGTGGGGGGGGGTCTCCAGAAGCCGGGAGAGAGCAAGTGTTGCTGTGAGGGGGCACAACAATACACAGATGGAAATGTGCAACGCAGCGACGCTCCAAATGACACAACTGTCAAAGGGCTGACTGTTCCTTTCGGTTGGCATAGTGGCCCTGGAGGGACGTAGACATGGATGAGGATGTGGATGTGGATGTGGATGTGGATGCGGGCCTGGGAGCCAGCTAAATGCCATTTCCAGCTGTATTTTTGCACTAAAAGCTTTTGATAATAGGTAGCGTCAATATTGTGCCATGCTTTAATAACAATGAAAAAGGATACAACAAAAAAACAGAGAACGGAAAACGGAAAAGGGAGAAGGGAAAAGGAAAAAGGGAAATGGGAGAAGGGAAATGAGAAAAGCAAAGCCACAGAACACTAAATTCATTCTCTGCATTTGACGAATGAAATCGAATACCTTTTAGAAAGGAAGAGAAACAGAATAACCACATAAATTCATTTGCTGTGGGCGGGGAGGGGGGGCTGCTGCTACCCCTTTTCCAGGGTCATACATATAGCATTTCTCGTTTTTTTTCTTTTTTTTTTTTTGGCAAGAGCCAGGCTGGGTGCCCCCCCCCCCCCCGCACTCCCTTTTGCCTCTGCCTCTGCCCGGCATTTACACAATATAAACTTTACTCGTACAATCATCGCACATACGGCGTGTATTCGGGGCTATTGGTATTTCGGGCACGTAAAACATCAACGCATAAATACAGAAAAAAGCACGCAGCCAGGACCCGCAGCCGCAGTGGCGGAAGGAGCTCCACGGAGCTGGAAGTTGAGCCTGTCGAACGGTATGGCAAAGAAATGCCGTTTGCCGATCAGAAGACACAACACAACAGAATGCAGGAGCAGGAGCAGCGGCAGGAGCAGGAACTGGTGGCACAACAGAACGGAACATCGAAACATGTCGGGGCGCTGGAACACGTAGCGTGGGTGACTGATTGGAGTACAAGGACTGCAGAGTGCATCCGATTGGAACTGGTTCGCACAGCAGCCAGCAGACAGCAGCCAGCAGACAGCGATTGTCGAGCCATTCAACCAAAAATCTGATTCGAAGAGAATTCCGTTGTCAACTATTCAACAGGAGAGAGGATACATAATGTTCGGCTATAGATGTATAATTGTATTTGCCAGCCTGCCTGGTCACTGGTTCCCGTCCACTCCTTCGGAAACGAGCTGGAGATCGGAGGGAGGCGTGAAAGATCTTAAGCTCTTAAAGCGGCAAAATTGTAATCAAACAAATGGAATATTGACTGGAATCCAATTTAAAGATGTTCCCATCAAACTATAATTCTTTCGAATCCCAATATATCTCTCATGTAAATCCCTTAAGACATTCCGTTTGGCATCCCTGGCATATGTCAATATTTAGAACGAACAACGGGAGATTCCTCTACTGCCTGCCCTGCCCTGCCGTGTCCCTTTTTCCCTTTTCCTCTTTTAGGGGAAATTCAATTTGTTATAATTTGAAAATTTCATTTTTCGTTATGTAAATGCGTTCGATAAGCCGCACACAGACGAGTGCCCAAAACCGAAAGAGAAACAGAAATAGAAACACGGCTGAAGGTGGGGAGAGCAAGAAGCAAGCAAAGAGAAGGGAAGCGAAGCGAAGGGAAAACATGTGTGAGGTGTGTGGGGCAGGAACAAAGGAGTATAGGCGCAACAGAAAAGCAATTTGTGGCAGCTTAAATGTCAATGCGAAACAGCCACGATTTCTGCCACAATCGGCATTAGTTTGCTGGCGACGTTAGTTAGGGTCTCTATATGGTAAGCACCCAGGCCTCGGCTCGGGGCTATAAATAGAGCACGTCTTGGATGGTTTCTGGTTTCTGGTTTCTGGGTTTATTTTTAGCCAAAGGGCGTGCCTGGCTTGTAGGTGGCCTCAGGTTGAGCCATAAAAACAAAAGTTCTGTTCGGGCAGCTAAAAACAAATTGCAAACAATAAACCCAACAGTCGCTGAAGAGCGACGACTCCTACACATGTAGTATGCCATCACGGGGGAGAGATGACATGTCTTGGAGGCGTGGACTGGAGTCCTGGGGGACAGGACACGCCCCCCCCCCCCACAACCATCACCCCAATCAGGTGCCAAAAACTTCCATCGTCCGCCTGAGTAAATTGTCAATGAATTGCCCTTTGGGAGCCAGCCAGCCACCCAGCCAGCCAAGTGAGTCCTGTCTGTCAGTGTCTGTGCTCCATCCTCCGCCCACCCTGCTCTGTTTGCTGTCCATCGATTGTTTCTACCTTCGCAGACGGCCAGGATGTACACATGTAGGGATACACTTGTGCAGGGGTGTGTGTTTGCTTTTGTTAATGGCGTCCGTTGTTATTTGGTCATTGATTCGAGCATCCAATAAGTGAAATGTCCTTGAGCAGCAGACATTTCCATTGCACCTTCTGCCTGTTCCTGTACCTCCAGTACAGCCCCTTTAGGCCAGACTAATTTATTAAGCCGCACTTCAATTTCACTGCCCGCCACCTATTTTCTGTCAAATGAGAGTCATAAGTTTTTATCCTGCAACCTCTGGCTCTATACTCATCAGATGTGCCCTGCATTTGTGCGCTGATTCGACTCAGTGCAGCATGGCGTATGATTAATATGTACAAATCGCGTTAAAGCCTTTCACGAGGGGGTCGGCTCGACCCGACCCGACCCGACCCGACCGGTCCCCGAGCAGGCATTAAACCCTAATCCAGTGCTACATCTTTACGGAGTCCGAGGCTTCTATCTGCCACATAAAAGTATACGATTATTATTATTATTGTTATGTGCACAATTGTTGGAAAAAGAGCAGCCAGCAACAACAACATTAGGAGCATTTACTCGTAAATGGAAGCCCGATGAAATTTTGGCTCAATAACTCAATCAGATTTCGACACAAACACACCCGAACGGTGGGAAGGGAGGGGGCGCAGGGAACATTTTGATGCATGGCCAGGGCAAAATAAAATACACCAAAAAAATATAATATATATCTGGGAGTCTCGTACTCTTGCGATACAGGGAATGGGATGTGGGAAAGCCGGCAAAAACGAAACGGAAATACCCTTTAGAAAGCAGGGACTGCCACCCTGACCACTCATCCATCAGCAAAGCGATCGAATTTCGGCGCTGCCAACTTGGGTTTCAGTCGGAAGACGCCTCAACTGTACCGTTTGGCGTTGCCACTTGGGTGTTTATCAGAGATGCCACCCGAAGGAGAATATTTAAGAGGAATTCAGGCATTAAAGTGATCCAATTTCGGCGCTGCCAACTAGGGTTTCAGTCGGAAGACGCCTCAACTGTACCGTTTGGGGTTGCCACTTGGGTTTTTATCAGAGATGCCACCCGAAGGAGAATATTAAGGAGGAATTCAGGGATTAAAGTGATCCAATTTCGGCGCTGCCAACTTGGGTTTTCAGTCGGAAGACGGCTCAACTGTACCACTTCGGTGTGCCACCTAATCAGGCACCACTTTGTGCTGCCCCTAAGGTATATAGTGGAGATGCCACCTGCCACTCGGGCAAAAAGTGTCTCTCTCTCTCGGGTTTACCTTTGAGGCACTCCCCAGCCGAATATCATAAAAAGGCTGTAATACCCTCAATGTCAGTGTAATAAATTCGTGTTTCCCTGGCTCTTTGGCCATCCAATCCCACACCACGTATATATTACAAAATCGATGAATCAAAGTAAATTACCAGAAATAAATGAGATAAAATATGTGTAAGCGTGGTCGCCCCCGCTACCTGTGCCATGTATTGGGATGGTCAGGGCCTGGCTGCCCCACAATTTCCGTTGATTTTCCTTTCCTTCTTTGGCGCTGACTTAGCCACAGTTAAACGCGGGACAGGATAAGCCACTAGTTGACCTGGAAACAGCAAGCGGTGTGGGGAGGGGAGGGGAGTTGGCGGCTTGCTTTGGATTGGCAATGGCAGCGTTAAGCTAAGCCATTGCAAAATGCTGCTCAGGTGAATGGCAGCCACTAAAAACCGTGCGGTATGACACGTCGCTCACTCACAACACACACACACACATGCATCTCTCTCTGTCTCTGTCTCTGTCTCTCTTTCGCGTGATGCAGGAAATTGAAAAAGTTTGTATATGCCAGACATCCGTTTCAGCTGTTGGTCCCGGTTCCCGTTCGAGTTGAGTGCGCTCACTAATTTAATAAGCCAAAGGCGGAGAGACTTGGCCACTTTTTAGTGCTAGACACATACGATCTCACATCACACACACACGCACACACACCAACACACTACTAGCGCACCAAATTGCCACTCTATTCTCTTCTTGGGTGGGAATTCTTTCGGGCTTCCTTTGTCGTTCCCCAAAACTTGTTTGCCAGTGTAATCATATAAATATACGAGTATTCTTCGGCCTGCGACTGGGCGACTGGGCGACTGTGTGCGTGCCAAAAAGTTTTGCGTGTTTATTAAAAACTTGGCCCAGTTTTTTTTCCTTTTTGGTTCGCTTTGGGTTTTCCTCTCTGAACAACACGTCGTATACGCAATGCGTTCTCGTAAATATTACTATTGTCTGGTGGGCGCGAAGCGCAAAGTGAAATTCACGGTCATTCATTCCCCAAATGAAGTGCTTACCCGATTTGCTTTTCCCTGGAATTTGCAATGAATTTATTGGAGGATTTGCTGGATATTTTCAGGGAAAACAGTTGGAAGCAGCAACAGCTGCCACACTTAAAGCGATTTCGTGCCTTTAAGGAGCTCAGGAAAATGCCCTGGAGGGCAGAGCCGAGCACTGTGCAGGTAAGCTTATTGCTTTGTCTCGATTTGGATGGACGGATGGATGGATGGTTGGCTGGGGAGCACAGCGACTATGTGGACTATGTGGACTGTGGGGACTGTGGGGACCATGGGGACTGCACCCGCAAGTCCCTCCAGGCAGTGTCCACTTCTGCACACATCATTATTATTATGTGGCCGACCTAGTTTGGGGTACGGACTGGCGCGGTTCCTTGCTGTTTAATTTATCGCACAAACGGTCTAAATATGTTTGCTTTGCCCTTGCTCCTTCGGCATAATAAACTCATTAAAATGCAGCTCGCCGCTGGACAACTGGGGGGGGGGGGAGAGCTGTCAACGTGGGGCTCCGCTCCGCCGCCATATGGCTCCGAGTGGCTTGTTTTGACGGCTATTGTGGTTTGCATACGCCCACCCAACACCACCCTATTCCCCCCCACACCCTGTGGGTGCGGTCCCATTCCCTGCCACCTTTCGGCCAAGTGGGTCAATGTGCTTTGAACTGATTTGTGTCAGTCTGGTGCTTCCTTATCCGCAACCTGATCGAACCGAACGAACGGCTTTAAGTGGCCCCCCAGAAGATGCCTGAAGTTTTGGTCTGCTCATCACGTTCCTTAAGGCCATATGTCCGCATAGCCATAGCCATAGCCCTAGCCACAGTCGCAGATATCATGCATAAATTGAGCAGCAAAATCGATAAGGCCAAAACCATGTGTTCCATGGAACGGCTGTGGTGCTGGTGGCGCTGGTGGCGCTGGTGGTGGCTCGTAAATTATGCCACGCCCCTGCCATAACGAGGCCAATAATTCAGGAAATAATTCTCGCTACATTTTGCTCCCGTTTTCGGCCTTATTGTGGCCCTCCCAAAAGAGCCTCAAGTTTGTTTCTCTCTTTTCCAAATTTTATGTTTATGTTTGGTCCTTCATCGAAGGAGCCGAGATAAAATAGTGATAAAAATTGTAAATTTCTGATTTTGCTCCATTCAAATTTTGTTTGGGCAACTTCAGTTTTTGGGGGGCACAGCGCGTTTATTGACGGCGACAACTGACAAACAGTGAATGACAAACGTTTGGACGACAAAAGGCAGCAGCCATCAACATCGAAGCATGGCTCCAGCGGCAACAACAGAGCGGAGCATGCTGTAACTTTTTATCAAGTTATTAACTTATCTAATTCGATTATGGGTACCGGTGCCAGTGCCAGTGCTGGTGTCCTGGTGTCCTGGTGTCCTGGTGGCTGTGTATGTGGTGTGTGGAGGCTCCCGGGGCTCCCAGGCAGCCCGCCCGTTCGTGTCAGACGCGTTTACATAGCCAGCAATTCAATTAGAAATGTGGTAGCAGGCGGCAAGCGGCAAGCGGCAGGCGGCAGGCGGCAGGCAACAAAAAACACAGAGAGTGGAGGGCGCGCGAACAGAACAGCAAAAACAATGGGCAGCACACAGTCAAAATGGCTGCCTAGACAAACAGAAAGACAGACTGACACACTGACAGATAGACAAAGAGAAAAGGAGAGACAGCGGAGACAGAGGAGAGAGAGGGAGAGCAAACAGAGTGAATGACAGACAGGCTGGCTGGCTCTATCAAAAACGCTAAGCAACAGACTGGCAGCCAAGGACACGAACTGTGGCAGTGTGGCAGTGTGGCAGTGTGGTAGTGCGGCAGGGAGATAACTAAAAGGCATCTCCACAGCGCCTCGCTTATGCGGAAGTGTATTCATGATGTTGATAGGAAGATGAGTTAAATGAACATCTGCCAGAGTCTATGCTAAATGGAGGTAAATGGCCGCTTCCAAGCCCCTGCCACCCCACCACCCCACCACCCCACCACCCACATGCAGACACAACAAATTTAAACAAATACACATACATATGTATACATAATTCATTTAACCCGAATTTCTGGACCCCATCCCGTCTCCGTCTGTTACATTTTTTTGTATTTTTCTGCTGTCAAAGCCCATTAAACTGTCTCCGCTTTTGGGGGGGGGGCGGATAGACAGGCCCCTCAAAAATAAAAAAAAATATATATATGTATATGTATGTATATAAAAAATGAAAAAGTTGGCCATTTGTGTGGCTCCGCCCCGCTGGCGCGCCGCTTTTGTCAGTTATAAAGTTTTTAACCTTTATAGAGTGCGGGCATTGTTGTTGTTTCTGCTCGGGTGCTTTTCCTTTTGCCTGAACGTGACCAGAAGTTGGCACATCGTATATAAATATGGGGAGAGTTCCGAAAAAGAACAAAAACACACACCCACCCACACATCCCATACATCCCATACATATGTATGAGCTGTTGGCTCTGTAAAAGAGAGACAATGTCAGATTAAGTGGAAATATAATAAAAATGTTAAACGAAAACAGGCTCGAAAGAAGTGAAGCCGATGGAGGAAAAGTTTAGTTGGAACCAGTTCATGGCCGGAACCACAAAGAACGTCCGCCCCAAACGTAGCCGAAAACGAAAACCATTCATAGGGTACATCTTATTCGGTGCGGGTTTGTGCCAAAGTCTTTCTGATTGCTTATTTTTAATGGCATTCCTTTGTCGCAGAGTTTTGGCAATTGATTTGCACAGGACCCCGACCTGATGGTGGGGGCAAAGGCAAAGGCAAAGGCAAAGGCAAAGGCAACGGCAAAGAGCAACACAAAATTGTACATACAAAATATGATAATACAAGTTGACAGACAATAGCTGTTGCCGCCTGACCCCTGAACCGAGCCGGGCCGAACCCAACCTCCTGGCAGCCATCGGCCGTCGGCCATCAGCCATCGCCTGGCTGGTCTGCGCCATTGAGAGTTTTCCAATCAAACTTGTATTTCGGACCAACGTTATTGAAAGCAGCTTAATGCGGCAGTAAGCTGTCCATTATGCCACAACATGTACACGCTACTTGGCCACGCTACAGGAGGGCACGGCACAAGGGGCACACGGGCACAAGGGGCACAAGGGGCACAGGCATTCAAATTTGTGGGCCAGAATGGTGGCAAAGGGATGGGAATTGGTAGGTGGGGCCCCTTGCCCCTACTCATGCATTATGCGCATTGTTTGCCAAACTGACAAAAGCAACTTTTATGTTGTTCAAAATTTGGTTATCTACTTTGTAAAAAAGTTGGCAATAGACTTCCCCACTCCCCCACTCTCTTACTCTTGGAGAAGGACCAAGACATTGTCCATGGAGTACAACGCATAAATCACGCATCTCTCTCGGGTGAGACAGGTGCCTGTCCTCGTCCTCGTCCTCGTCCTCCTTCTGGGTTTAGTTTGGTGTGATCCTGTTTTGGTGCGTGGTTGCGTGTAACTGCATAAATATGATTGATGCTTTGGCCCAATAGCAGAGGCTTGTACGATTCCCAGGCAATGACAACTTCAATTACCATTGCCAGGAGGCTGGGCCCAGAGAGAGGGGGTGTGGCAGCACCCACACACAACATCTAAATCATCGGGACAAGTTTGGAACACCATAAATGCCTAAAACGTCGCATTGTTGCGCTCGAATTGTGTCGAAGAAAAGCGGAGACAATGGGCCCTGGGCGCAGGAAGCAAGGCAGGCACTCTCCCTCCCTCTCTCTCTCCCTCCCCCCCCCCCCCCCCTCTTTCCATCATTGTTACAGCAACAATTTCTTTTGTGTATTTGATATGAAAGCGAATAAAACAGGCCTTGTGCCTCCATCGGGGTCCTCCTGCTGGCAGTGCCTTCTGGCCACCCGTTTAAGCTTTAAACTTAATGTTTGCTAATATAATTAAGCGATTTGGAGAGCCTTCAATTTGCCATACCATCCGCTTAAGGATTTTTTAATTAATTTTTGTTGTCTTGTTGGTTTTTTCTCTCGCCACACATTACCCATACGATGTGTGGGCCTGGCTTTAAGGCCACACAAGCAGCAAGCATCAAGCAGCAAGCAGCGCCCCGACCATCGGCATTGTGGCCTCATGGAAAATGCAAGAAAATGCTGAATAAATCAAGAGATGAGCCGGGGGTTTCGTGTAGCAAATTAAAGACCTCATTGAGCTTCAAGTCCCCCCCCCCCCCCGGGCGAAGAGAGCCAGCAGACTTGACTTGGCTCGGACGGACACACAGACGAAGAGACAGACCTGGCTGACTGACTGACTGACTGATGGACTGACTGGCTGACAATGACAAGGACACCGCCAAGAGTAAACTAAATGCTCGACAGTTGCAACAAACGGCAAACAGAGGGCGGGAGGAACGTTGCCGCCGAGCCAAGACCAGGGCTCTTGTCGTGCTGCTTCCGCTCTTGTCATTCGCTTAAAAGTTTATGCCTCGTCCTCGCCCGTTGCCGCTGCCACTGACAGGCATGGCGCAGCGAGCAAGTTGAATCTTTCCATGTCGCATCTTGAGTACCATGCCCCTTCCTTTTGGCGCCTTGTTGGCTTTCTTGGCTTTCGTCTTTTGCCTTATATCCGGTGCCGCAACACTTCCTTTTTACAATTTAAACTAATAAGCCAGCCAGCCAGCCAGCCAACCATCGTGCCTCGTTCTGGGCCAACAACGTCATCGTTCTCATCATCATCTTGCTCATCAGGCTGGCATCGTTTTCAATTTTCGTTTCGACGCCCATTTCATTATGTGTCTCCCTCTCTCTCCCTCTCTCTCTATCTCCATCTCACTCTTTATCTGCATCTGTCGCTGTCTGGTTTCCTTGCATATTCGATAAATTTAAATTGACATTTGCCATTTCACAGGAGGATCTGATATATGTCCTGGACTAGACTTGAATGAGCACATCTTTGAATGCACAAGCATAGGGGGGGGGGAACCATGGCCAAGAGTATCCATGGGATTTTTGCATCTTAAGGACACTTCATTAAGCGACTCGAGGGCTGGCAATTCATTAGCCCATAGACCACTAGATGGTATGTTGCCATCGGTAGCCCCAATCTCTGTACATTCCTGTACTGTGCACACTTTTCGTTCTGCCCCTGTTGCTGCCCCTGCCCCTGCCCCTGAACGGATGCCCATTTGCCACTTGTTGAAACTCAATTAAGTTGGAGGAGGCGTCTCTCGGCACGGTAAAGTGTTGCGCCTGCAAATGTCAAAGGAAGCGCACAAATATTTGCAGATCCTTGGCAGCGCACTCGAGAGACAAAAGCGCAATCAAAATGTCAGTTCAGCAATAAATTACGAGTACAGCCACCGAAAAGTCAACTTGTCTGCATAAGAATGTACACTCTTTCCCCAAAAGGACTTTCACGAAAGGCCGAGGGACATTTTTTAATAATTATTATGACTGGGCGCGAGC
Organism: Drosophila miranda; assembly: GCF_003369915.1. NCBI lineage: Eukaryota > Metazoa > Arthropoda > Insecta > Diptera > Drosophilidae > Drosophila > Drosophila miranda. Next base: position 8,289,182 of record NC_046674.1, on the reverse strand, counting down.
GGGTGGCAGGCGGCAGGGGGCAGGGGGCGGCCCAGGGTCTGTGCATAACGTTTCACGCAGTGGAACTGTCAGTCCTGCCAACGTGTTGCTAAGAGATGGTTGACTCCGTGTGGCATTGTCCTGGCTTTGGCAGTGGCAGTGGCTGTGGCATCACAATGTTTACGTTATCTCATTTAACACTTGAAAAACTTTTCCACACACACACACACTTCTCCAGAGAGAGAGAGAGAGAGAACAGACTGTGTTTGCTGTCTTTTAAGTAGGTTGCTCTACCCCACACCACGCCACGCCACACCGCGCCGCGCCACCCTGCCATGTCTGGGCTCTCATTTGCACATTAACAGTGTGAAAAATTATGATTGAGCCATAAAACAGTCAGCTGCGCCCACGAGGACCCAGGCACCAGGCACCGGGCACCAAGCACCAGGTTTACTTAGGTCCTGTCTCCAAGGAATTGTCACATGTGTGTGCCGCCTCTGCCGCCTCGAAGGAGAAAGTTTTTTTTGCCTGCTTTTTGGGAGGCCATGCTTTCAAAGGGGAAAACAAAAGGAAATTTTCACTTTGTTCTTGCTTCCGTTGCTTGCAGCCAATGCCGATGCCGCTGCCTCTGCCGCTGCCGTTTCCACGCTTTCCCGCTTTCCCGCTTCGCATTTCCCAGCTCTCGCTTGAGCAAACAAAAGTTAACCAGGCGTTGGTCCTGCTGTTGCTCCCAGAAGAGTCACAATTAAAACTGAGCGACGGGTCTACCAACAGTTTTCCTCATTGTTTTGCCACTTGCTTTCCACTCGGTGTTGCCTTGTGTCACTTTCATGCAGCACAGGACGCTGCCTCGCGGCATCAATAATGAATGAGGAGCAGAGCTCACAAATGCTTGGAGTTGTCGGGTCTCGCGTTTCAATTGACTTGGCCCGACCATTAATAATCCACGGGGCATATAAATCAATCATGCGACAAGCTGATAAACATCCAAGCAGCTCTCACACAAATGTGTATCCATCGGAGAGTGCGAGCAAACAAAAACATTGCTGCAAGACACAGAACGCGTCCGTGTCCGTGTCTGTGTCCGTGTTCGGTAATTTGGTTTTGTCTGCAGCAGCATTTATTGGATTTTATGCCACTCGGAGGATTTTATGACACCGACCAGACCAGACCAGACCAGACCACACCAGCTGGTGGCTATTTTTAGTTATCCCCAAACTCTGCGCAACAGTTGGAGCTGCTGGAGGCGGGGGTGGAGCTCGCAGCTGAGCCTAGAGCTGAAGCTGAAGCTGTGGCTGAGGGCTGCAGCTATTTATAGACTGAAAAGCTCTTGGCCAGAGCGAGACGACTACATACCTATGTACATCTATGGTAATATATAGCTTTGCCGTTACGCATGAGTGGAAAGAGTGCGAGCCGAGGGAGCTATGCATACTCGTATCTAAGATATGATTGGGGTAGGATTCTACAACTTGCATCTAAAGTTTTAGGTGCTTTATGGCTTGGCTATGAAAATATTGCCCTAAGGTACAGTCGCACAAAGATTCATTCCAATTGAATTGAATTAACCTGAGACGCTCCTTGGCAGGCAGCTCCTGCTCTTGACTCTTGCAATTTAGTTTTTCGTGGAATTCCTTTTCCATAGTTCATGAACAAACGTCTTGCGTTGCCTGGCGAAATCCGATTCCGCCGTGGAGAACGTTTCGCTGGCACCGAGCACCGTGTCCCTGGTCCCTGCTCCCTGGTAAAGTATGCCATGTTTTGGCTTAACTTCTACGTACTGCTTAGCGGGAGAAAATATGCACTGCTTTCTTTGCATTTCAAATGTCTGGGAGAGTCCTTAAAGTGCTCCCCCTGCTGCTACCCCTTTTGCCGCCTCCCTTTTCGTTTTTCTTTCTTATATTTTTTTTTTGTTTTCTTGCGCACAATTACGCAACAACAACAATACGCAATACAATAAAAAAAAAAGGTAACGAAAGCTTTGCCGTAATCAGAAAAACGTAAAAATTTCCTACAAGCAGGTAACGAAAATATTTGAAATTGCTTTTTGCTTTTGCCCAACCGTCGGAAGGGGCTCCCCCTATGCCTAGCCCTGTGGCCCCCGAAACCATTCCCATTCCCATTCCCATTCCCATGCCCAATCCGATCCGATCCGACATTTTTCCGTTTTGCTTTTGGCATTCCGTCTGCCTAATGGCATACACTTTAGGTTTCGTTTTCGTCTGGTTTTATTTATTCTCCCCGCTGTCTTACGCTGCTCTCTCTCTCTCTCTCTCTCTCTCGACTCTTAACGACATTGTGGACACATCTTTGGCCGACATTTCTTGCTGTGTTTTGTTTTGCTGGAATGCGGGAAACTTCAGCGCCTTGATAAGGCTAATTGCCCATTTCTGATGTAGTACAGTCGCACCCTTCATAATTCCTCAAAGGATGTGGCCCTCCTCAAGGGTATTTCTAGTTCGATGCTCCGAGCTCCGATTCAGGAATTCTCTTTATTCCGCCTTTTGGCTGTCGCACATATCGAATTCTGATTTGACGGCGACACAACACAAATATTTGGGCACACAGCAGGCGGCGACAGAGGTCAGCGCAGCGTGGCACAAATGGTGGGGGGTGGGGTGTGGGGGTTTGGGGGGTGGTATATTGTACATGAATGAAAGATACTTATTGTCGCATATTAGAGCAATATGAATCGAATACGTAAGCCCATTGGCATGGCAACCTTGACAAGGAGTCTGCTGGTACAACAATACGTATACGTTATACGTATACGTATCGTGTCGCGTTCTCCCAAGGCGTGTGCGCTTCATTACAACAAAGCCAGATGAGCGTGGGCATTATGCATGCCATTCATACAACATGAATGCATAATCCATGGAAATTGATTCCATTTGGCATCATTTATGAGGTACTCGCTGAGAGGTATAGAAAATCGAAAAGACAATCGACAATTGAACACGATTGGATTTTGCCCTGCTTGCTCGTAAAACAAAAATCTTTAAAAATCTTTAATAATCTAAAATACCATAACTTTTGTTAAATTGTTTTCCGCAAATACAAATTAGTCTTTCCATTTATACAAAAATATTTATGCAACAAATTTGTGACCACCGCAAAACCAAATTTGTTATTGTTCCCGATGTAAAAGTCATGTTTTTCCCCTTTCCATCTCCGACCCACGACAGACAGACCACAGAAACCACAATAAAATTCTTGAAACAAACAAAAAAAAAAACATCATGGCATATGTCAAAAACAACTGGGGGTGGTGGGTGGGGGTAGGGGGAAAGCATTAGTTCCTCGACCAAACTATAAACTAAAAATAATGAAAACAATAATTATAAGCCGGAAAAAGTTATGCTTTTGGCCCTGTCAACAGCAATAAACATTTTTCTTCCAATTATTTTTCTATTACTGTTTCAAATTTGAGCTGACAGACGGGACAGACGGGACAGGGCAGGACGAACTGGTTTGTCCTGCAACCTTTATGCAAAATAGCAGCAGCAAGAGGCAGGAGGCAAAAGGCAGAAGGCAGAAGGCAAAGGGCAAGCGAAGCAGTTCCTAATGAAATGTCCACGAATGTCTTTGATGTTGTCCCCGAATTCAATGGGGCGGCGATGGACACTGTTTTGGGAGAGTGCTTCCCGTCCAGGGGGCGGAGGGCGTTGCCAGGACGAGCAATAAAGCAACACAAGTGGCAAACGGAGAAACGGAAGCAAAATGGAAATTATGATAAGAAGTTGCCGGAGCATTTGAGAACTGGACAGTCATTAAAATGGAACTGGCACACAGCAAATTATGTAGTCAACAAATATACAGCTTTAACAAAGAAAACGGAAAGGCATTCAGCCACCGAAGAGCGTAACCCCCTTTCTACAGTGCAGGGCGGAAAGGGGGGGGGGAGAATGTGGGGCAGGTGGCTGGGTGGCTGGGTTGTTGGGTTGTTGGTTGTTCGGTTCTGGCACCAAAATATGTCTCGATGTTAAGTGCTTCATTTAATTAACAAAGTTGACATGAAAGCCCGTGGCCCCGAGCCCCGAGCCCCATTGTGTGTCCCGCGCATTCACCGTTTCGGTGTTTTCTTAAGGTATACCCTACGTATACCCTAACCAATAAGCAGGGGCTGTTCTTGTTCTATTTGGCTGACAATTTGCTTGTATACCATTTCGTGCTATATTTTTCTAAGAGTATCCCTACGGTATGGGGTTCTCCTTCAGTTATTCCGCTTTTCTTTTGGAATTCAAATTGTTTGTTTTGTCTATGTAATGGAGGAGCCATGGCACAGCAGATGGCGTGGGACAAAGTGGGGCACTCGTCGTCCCGCCAGGTGTGCCAGGAATTACTTTGGTTAATTTGATTTCAAAATTTGCATTCCCACGATAGAAGTGCAATGCGAATGTATGTATGTATGGTACATACGTATGGGGTGTGGGTATCAGTTCTCTGCGGTTTTTGGGGGGGAGGGGGATACAGATTTTGCATAAATTTAATTAGAGAACAACAGTGGAACAGAGCCAAATTGAAGTTGAGCTTTAATTAACTCTGGATGGCCCCATGCCCCCATCACTGTGCCCCTGCCAGTGGCAGTGTCGCTGGCGGCCCTGCCTGTTGCTGCCACCGGAGCTATTGTTGTTTACGCTATACCAGTATGATATATAACTTTATGTACGACTGATTGTACATGCCTATACATATTTGTTATTATATTTCCCCGAGAGCCCCCTACAACCATAAAATCCGCAAAAACAGCAGCTGCGTGTTTCACAGATACAGATACAACAAATTGCATGTACATATGTATGCTTGTATGTACCGATATGTGTACCATTTAATACATATTATATGGGGATAATATAATAGTTTGCCTTGATAAGACTGCGGTCATTAAAATCGCCCAGGGCCACATCAGGCGGCCAGCTCTCCCTCTCTGTCGCTATATATTTGTTTGCCGTGATTAAAGAAAATACGCCTCAGAGATTTCGACTTCTGTTGGGGATTTATCCTCGCAAATGCTAAAAAAATATTGATTCACGAATATTTCATGACTCTATAATCGTAATAAAACATACGAGTACGAGTACGAGTACGAGTACGAGTATGAATACGAGTATGAATACGAGTATGAATACGAGTTCGAGTTCGAGTAGGAGTTCGAGTACGGGTACAGAATATTGTTATATTCTTTTCAATGGAAACGTGTTCTAGTATCCATCGCAGCTGAAGGGCACTCGAGTGTTAATAATAATCACAATAAATTATTCATTGCAGGAGAGCCACACGCCTCTAGAGCACTCACTTTAAATAAATAACAATGACTGGCATTCCATAATTAAAGAGCAATAAATACTTTGATTCGCGTTAATTGTACAAGTACGGGTACGTGTCCGTGTACGTGTACGAGTGTGGCGGATAACAGGGATGATACAGTTGAATGCCGTTGGCAGATTGTCGATAATTTATCGAGATTACATCCGAGGACGAGACGGAGGACCGTACCGAACCGGATATGTTCAAGGACTCACCACTCACCTGTCTCTGCAGTTGGTTAAGTGATTCTCCTGCACCCCTGCTTTGGATGATTTCCCCTTTAACTTTTATGGCCGCATAAATTGGCACACGGCTTGGTCCTGTGCTGGTCCGGTTCCAAAGTTCTCTTCAGGTCCTCGGGTCTTCAGGTCCAAAAACTAAAAATTCGAATGCAAATTCGTGAATTCCTCGTGAAGTTTTCTCTTCGCTTTTGTGATTTTCTTTTGTTGTTGCTTCTGCTGCCTTTATGTGTGGATTCGTTTTTTTTCGTTTTTTTGTTTTTTTTTTATTTTTTTTTCCGTACTTGTTGTATTTATTTTAGCATAATTTTGGGTTGTGCACTTTTCCGTTTTCCGTTCTCTGAAACGGCGGTGGTTTTTCAACTTGAAAAAAAAAAAAAACACAAAAAACATTCAGAGCATATTTAATGGGGCATGACCAAGGCTGAGATCGTAAAAGAAATGGTTATGTTCTCTGTGTGTTGTGCAGAGTGCACTGTGCTGTACTGTCCTGTGTACTGTGTGCTGTGTGCTTCGTGCTCTCTGTTCCGTGTCCTGTGGCAGTATTCTATGTGTAATGAATGGTCCTCTATGTGCAACAGTTGGGGGAATGGGGATTGGGGAATGGGAATAGCAGAATGGTAGAATAGTAGAATGGTAGAAGTGGATGTGGGGGGATCGTCTGGCAAATGGATTTTTATTTTATCGCCTGGCAATAAAAAGCGAAACTGCAGACCGCGCAACAGTTTGCAATTATGTGCAAATGCAGCGTGACATGAACGACCAGATCCTGCTGGTTTCCTTGGTCCCCTCTTCTATCTCTCCCTCTCTCTCTCCCCCCCTCTCTCTCTCTCTCTCTTGACTCTGCATGCAATTTGCTTTTAATTGTTCTGCCACTGCCACTGCTACTTCTACTGCTCGTGCTCTACCTCTAACTCTACCTCTTTCAATTCTTAATTCAATTCAATTTGGTTTAGTTTTGTCGTATTTTAGTTGACTTTAGTTGGGTTATACGTTTCATTTCATTTCATTTTGGCTCTTGGTTGGCCCTTCGCGTCGCGCACTCACTTCGACACCTCCCTCGATGGGAGGTCCTGACGACTGACTGTCCGACAAATTGTCACTTTACAACTTCTTTGAGCGTTACCTTCTTCTCCTCTGGGCTGTGGCTCTGTGGAACTGTGTTCTCCTGGCTCTTTGGCTTTGGCTTTGGCTCCGTCCTGCTCTTGGATGGATAAGGGCTACTACCTTCGGCGACGCCTGCCAACAGCGAACTGAGCTGCTCCAATTTCGGGCTTCACCTTATAAACGGGTCTGTGGCTGTGCCTGTGCCTGTGCATCGCACTGTTGCTGCTTCTGCTGCTTCTGCTGCTCCTGCTGGTGCTCGTGCTCCAGTGCTATCCTTAAAAGCGAGTCCTCACTGGCTGCCGCGCTTCCAGCTAGGCGTTTTTCTCTGATAAGAGCCTGCCCTGGTGTGCGTGTGTGAGAGCGCACACAGAGAGAGAGAGAGAGAGGAAAGCTTCGAGAGAGGCCAGCGCACAGTGGGTGAAACGGCCAATCTAGCTTTTACAAACTCAATTTTCGAAACTTCAAAAACTTTATTTTTTGTAATCTATTCGATTAAACACATTTTATCTTTTTAATATATTTATAGAGCTGTATATTCTCAAAGTAATCACAAGTTCATAAATTATTTGGCTACAGTTAAAGGTAAAGGCATGTTTATCATGTGTTTTCCCCGAAATAACATCGTAGAACATATCCACAAATATTTCTTGTATTTCTTTAAGACTTGTCTAGGCTAAAGCTAGTATCAGTTGGTAATTGGGTTCGATCTGATCATGATTGCTTTTTCTTGCAGTTTTTTTCTATACATTTTATTTAGTTTCAATGTTTGAAACTTTAAGAAATTTAAGGTATGCTTTAGAGTCTGGATCCGACCAGAATATGATTCTGAATAATATTTTATATATTATTATTATTTTTATATTATTTTAAAAATACAAAAAATTATTTAATTTTTTAATTGCCAACAAAATTTAATCATTTACATAATAAACATAGGAAAAACAGGAAGAAGTTCTCTTGTTACTTTCGACGGTATTTTTTTATGGATATAGATTGGCCGTGTCACCCACTGTGCAGCAGCGATGTTCTCTTGAACAAAGCTCTGGCGGAGCTAAACCGTTATTTCAAACTGAAATTGTATTGGGGTTATCTCCAAGAAGGAATTCGCTTGAAAATATCAATCAAAAATTTTAAATAATGTTTCCTTTAGATTGAAAAAGATAGTAGGTTTGCTTTTAAATGAATATTACATATAATCTATTTGAATCGATTATATACTTATTAGGGAAAATTATATATTATTCCGCATCGAATAATTTCAAACCAAAATTTTAAGCAAATTTAAGCCAAAAATTTCATAAATAATAATGAATAATTTCCTTTCTGCATAAATTATATTTTTGGAACAACATCGAAATATTATCCCCCTCCCACGAGCTCTCTCCGCTGGCGCTCCCTCTACCGCTCCATTACTACGGCTTTGCATCAGCTGCGGTGGGGGTTGGTCTTGAATGAACTCCCTCCTGTTGCATATGTTGCCAGGACAAAGGGCAGGCGGGGGGGCCATCTGTGGCCTAGAAACATGAAACATAGAACCAAATGCGATGCGATACGTTGCGTTGCGATGCTCTCTCTTCGTCTGGCCATGAAGTTCAAGATGAAGGTTAGACGGCAGGCAGTGAGCGGCAGAAACTCGAAAAGCTTTCGGCCAAAGCTTTTGCTCTCCCCAGCATACGCTCTTCGTGCCTCTTTGACTTCCTTCCTCTCGCTCTCTCTCTCTCTCTCTCTCTCTCTAGTGCGTAGTTAACATGTTGCTGCTTGCTTCGATTTGTTTTGTTTTTCAGTTTTCCACCGTGGCGCCCCGAAAAATTATGATGAGCTCCATCAAGCGATGGTGCTTAGCGCGCGCGGGCTTCCTTCCTGCTGTACTTTTCCACCCACGCATCCATCTGCTCCAACCCATCCACCATCCTGCTGCTAAGCGATTACTCCCCCACCCCTCCCTCCAGCCCTGTCCTGGCCGAATCTGTGTGGGGAACAGAACGGAACCCCGCCTCCCGCCTGGTGACCCAATTCCATGCCTCCACGTACACGGCGCTCAGCAATGGCAGGCAGCTGGAGGAGCCACGGCACGGCACGGCACGGCAGAGCACAGCATGCCAGGGATTGAAGGCATTTTGTGTGCCCACAGATTTACAGTCATACCTTGCGCTTGATTGGCTGCGACTGGGTTGATCATTCTGTGTGTGCGTCTCCGACCGTATCAAATATCCGTATTCGCATGGAGCCGTAGGTGCTAGTAGGGGAACATTTTTGCATCATGCATTGTTGGCTGTCACCACGGGCGGAGATTGATTGTTGACTGCACTGCCATTGCCACTGCCACTGCCACTGCCACTGCCACTGCACTCTCATCTGGCAAAAGTACAAACAAAAGGGCAGGTGCTGGGGCAGGGGCAGGGGCTGGGGCAGGGGCAGGTGCTGGGGCAGGGGCCGGAGCTGGGGCTCTTTTTTCTGCCTGCCACCCGATGCTGCCACTGGCAACAGCATCCAAAAATTAAGCTGCTTAAATAAGCGACAATCTCAAGCAGGTGAACAAGCAGAACCGGGGAGGGCCCTGGCATGTGGTACAGAGGGTGTGTGCCAAGTACCGAGAGTACTTCCGTAACTAACTATTTCTCGTTTCTCTCTCCCTCTTTTTGGACTGTGAAAATGATAAAAGTTTTGTGCGTCTCGTGCGTCTCTCTGCTGCCAGCTATCTTTTCTTAATTCGAGTTTGAGGCCAGAAAGTTGTGCCGCTGTCAATGATGTGAACTTCTGAACTTTGATTGGTTGCCCCACACACACATTCGAAGAGGTGTGTCTGTGTGAGACCTAAATTTCCGATTTATGCTGAATTTTCAGGCAGATAAACTTGCAATTGGATTATAGATTTCCAGCAGAAATAGATTTTCGAAAGGTACTCGCACTACATATTTTAGAGCAAAAGCAAACTTTCAATTCCATGTTAGACCAAAAACAAATTTCTTGTGCTAATTTAATTAGTAATCAAGCAGAACCGAGTCCGCTCTTACAGGGACTTTCAGCAACAAAAGTAGTGTAATTCGTTTTACAAATTTAGATGCAAGCTTAAATTCATGGAAATCCTTTGGCACAGAACTACAGAATGCGCGTAGAATTAAAAATCGGAATAGCCAAGCAAATGCCATAAATACCCGAGCAGATCCCGGCTGAGAGCCTCATCCGAATGCCTTTCCCAGCTTCATTATGCTGCAGGCAGACGACCCTTGGCCCGGGAGCTGCACTCTAAGCCCCTCCACTCTGAACTAAGCCTCGGACTGAAAGAAGCAGAATGATGTTGCATGCAAATGAAATGGCACAACAAAATGCCAAAGCGCAGCAGTGGCAGCAGCAGCAGTAGAAGTAGCGCCTCAAAATGTCAGTTATTTATAGCCGCCGCCCAAGTCGGGGCCAAGTCCACAGATACAAATCACTTTCACTAATTATGCCTTCAGTTGCGGCGCAAAATCTAATCGCCCACCGATGTCCGGCCCAGCAAAACTTGTCCAAAGTGTAGAGGAGCTTAAAAGCCAAATGACGATGGCCCAGGCACACGCAGTACGAAAGGAAAAAAACAAAAAAAAAATGCCACTGAGGCGAAAGTCAAAGTGGAGATGGAAAGCGGTGTGGTGTGGTGTGGCAGCCCCAGCTGTGGTCACGACCGCAGAGTAAACAAAGTTCGGGGACTGGACTTGTTTTTCCACGGAATGGGGGCTGCCAGGGACAGAGCTGAAGCTCCAGCAATAATTAAGGGACTATCCATGGACATTCCTTTGACCGCTGATCCATCGTGTTGTTCTACCACTCTCACGTGGCCATCTCTATTTGGTTTTTGGCCAAAAGAGAACGTGAAAAAATAGAGTAACACAAGTGTAGCATATATTTGGGGGGCGACAATTTTGGCCTGGGTCGAGATAAAGCGACCCGATAGCCAGCCAACCCCAGCCCCAGCCCCAGCCCCAGCCCCAGCCATGTCTGGGGCACCCCACCTGGCGCTCCCCGATCGAACTTCCATTGCTGTTGCTTTTGTTGTTTCGTTCTTGAAGGGTGTGCCACACCTGAGGTCACGAAAACGTTGCTGTCTCGGTGTGTGGCTTAGTTTAATTAAAGTTTTTCTTGAAAATTCGTCGTTTTCATTATTGCTTTATTTGTGGGACACCTCTCTCTCTCTCTCTCTCTCTATCCCTATCTCTAGCGTTCGTCCTGTCTTCTGCTGGCGAATTGAGTAACTTATTTCTTGCCACCAAACCAGTTGCAGCCAAATTGTGCACACGTGGCACACAGATCCAACTAATTGCTCATGCAGCAGCGCTTGCAATTTAACTTTTCGTATCAGTTTCAGTTTCATTTGCATTTCCATATTTATTTCTCATTACCAAAAGTTAAATTTCTCGCTTCTCCTCCGCTGTGTGTGTGTGTGTGTGTGTGTGTGCGGTTTCTTTTTCTCTGTCTGCAAAGTTTTGTCACCTAAATCATTTAGAACGAATGGCGAGTACATTGCTGGGGTGTTGTGTGCCTCTTAAACAGGCTGCCAGACAACATTAAATAAAGTGCAAGGTAAGCAGCGGCACAAGGCGCGAACTTGATGAGCTTCCACGCTGTTCATTAAACAACAGAAATAAAAAGAGAAGCAGCCATAAAGCTCTGGTTGCAGCTGCGGGGCTGTAAAATATTAATTTCTTGACGTTTTGCCACCTGGAAGGTTCTAGCGAAAATTAAGCCAGACAAAAACCCCCTCCCCCCCCTCCACCGTTCTTTAAAGCAAACCGATAGACCCATGGGGGTTATCTTAAAGTAGGCTGCATCAAGGTCGGGTAAACCTCAGCGTTTCCAGCAGGCAAGACCCCTCCATCTCATTCCCCTGTTCGAGCGCCATTGCCTGTCTGGCTTTGGCATATTTTGGCGTAGTTTTCGCGCATTTGCCAATTTGCAGTAACGTTGTCTGCCGCCAGCCAGCGGGAGCTGTTGTACCCGGTTTGCGTGTCCCGTCTATTACCCACTCCATGGGCCAATGATGATCGATGCGTGGACGCGGACATCCAGAAATTATGACCATAGATAGCAACACGCACGCATAGGCGCGTTGGCGGATGGCGATGGCGATGTCGATGTCCTTGTCCTTACACTGAGAGCTGTGTGTGTGTGTGTGTGTCTGGGGCTTGTGTATACCGCTTGCATGGAAATTGGTAATATTCATTCAATTTATTGGCTAATTGCATTTACAGTAACTAATGAAAACGCTCAAATGCCAAATAAAATGGCAAATTTATCAAATTCTCTCACGCGTCTCGAGCCGAAATGAGTAATGTCGAATCAACGTCCCACTGTTGCCAGAATGTCTGAAATGCTAATTTATAAAACGCTCGTTCGCTGATTCGACAGTGATAAAGAGTTGGCCGCCGCAGGCGCAGGCCCAGGCACAGGCCCAATCCCAATCTGAGGAATTAGGTGTGAAAATGTAATTTACGCTGAGATAAATGGAAAACTCGTTAGCCTGATTTTTGTTGGGGGGGGGAGGGTCTCGTACGAGTGGGACTATGCTGTTGTTTCCTTTGCAGCGACCTCGAGTGTCTTCTGTCAAATGAATATCCTGGCAGGTTCTTGCGGTCAGGGCTTTGTTGTTGGGGCGGCTGTCGCCCAATCTGCAGGTGACAGGTGAAGGAAGAATGCAGCCACGCTCTTGAGTGGCGGCAACTTTCCAATTAGAGGGCTATAAAAAGTTTCCCCTTGCTGGCTGTTAAATAATTCAATTGTTTACCCAAACGATGGCCCATCAAAAGGATGTTTTTCACTTCGTTTCTAGAGCTTTTCGCGTATATCTATTTTTCTTAACTTGCAGCTGGCTTAATTAGTGCAACTTTCTGCTTTTGGCTAATAGTTGTTTTGCCCTGCCAGCACTTTTCTGTGGTCTCGGCTAATTGGAAAAATATGGCCCTGACTGGGGATCTCTGCGAAGGTGAAGGATATCCTGTACATTATGTTTTTTGTTTGCCTTTTTCTAAAGAACACAACACACACACACACATGAGGGCTGTTTCTCTCGCATAATCAGGAATAGGGTGTAGGGGGCACGTGGCACAAAGGCAAACACGGAAACAACTTGTTGCAACTACGAGCAGCAGCAACAGCAGAAGCAACAACAAGGAGAAGCACAAAGTGTGTACATGTGTCGACACCAAAGGAAAGGTCCTGTAAGAGCAGCCGGAAGAGGGCTGTGGCTGGCTGGCTGGCTGGCAAGTGCGAAAGAACCTTTGGCTCATATTATAAATAATTTATATTGTTTGCCCAACAGGTGAGGCTCAGTCCCTGGCTCTGGGATGTTTGCCAAAGCTGAGGCTGTTGTTGGGGAAAAGAGTTGGAATTTGAGAATGAAATTAGATTTTATCAGCCCTGCAGCCCGGCCATCCTCATCAGCCCCAGGATCTTGTTAGCCAATCAGTTGGTGAGCAAAATTCAACATGATTGCACACACACACACACACACACAAACCAAACACACCCACACACGACACAGACATTTTTGTGTTGCACACAAACAAAGCACCCAACCCGATTAAATGGACCCGCAGGAGTGTCCATTACAAGGACAATCGAGAACAACAATCACTTTTACATACAATACAATATGTACTGTGTACATGTTGTAAACTGTACAAAGCGCAATTGTTACATGCACAGACATGTCGAAACGAAACGAAACAAACAAACAAATAGCGAATGGGGAATGGGGATACGGAGAAGAGGGAATAGGGAATGATGTGGGGCACAGGGAGAACAGAAGAGAGCATAACAGAAATGAAGAGAACCGCTCGCTGGGATAATTGAAATTCTGTCGCGCACAGCCGTTTCCGCTAAGCACAGGCAATCAGACATGGGCACGGGGACCACCACCCACTCACCAAATCAAACTCAAGGACATCGCGAGTACCCACTCCTGAAACAATGTAATAGAGTGGCGGACGCAACATCTGAGGCTGTGAAGGGCCTAAATGCGGGGAAGCCTTTCATTTGGTAACTTTGTAAACGGACTTCCATTCCCAGTTCCCATTTGCGCTATTGCCGGGCGACTGCGTGTGCGGGGGCGGAGGCGGAGGCAGGGGCGGGAGCGTCTATGGCTATGTTCTTTGTGCGGTGATAACGTTCTCCATTGTTTCGGCAAAGTGTCATAATTGTTTTTGTTTCTGCTTTCCATTTATTTAAAGTGGTATTTCGTGAGGTCATTGCTTTTAAAGGCAGTGTATAGGCATGCCTCTCTAATTTGAAGGGCCAATAACTTTTTCTACATTCTACTACATTCGCAAATAAATACAAGCCAATTGGTTGCCATTTGTTTTGTAAAAGTTCAAAGAAAACACAGCTCACCTGATATCGCCAACAGGCTGGCAAAATGGCATCCATCACCAGCATTCATCCCCTCCTCCAACAATTTGGTCCTACCAGCACATATTATATCTCCCATTTTGTCTTTAAATGCCCACTAGGCGTGTGCAAGACTGGTGATCAGGAAAATGAATCCAGAACCCAACCCATCGCAAAATTGATTATTATTTTTAATTTAAAACACACGGAAAACACACACGTTTGCGATCGCTCGATTCATCGGTTTGATCTATCGATACTCGATGTGCTCGATAAAAGAGCCACTGGTTCCACCCGTTGTTCAAGTCTAGGCCTGTTTATGATTTAGTAGATTTAGTTGTTAACAGAAATTCAAAACTATTAGTGATTATCGTCAAGAACGTAAATATTTATTAAGAGTTTCTTTAATTAATAATGATGATACGTTTAATGATCGCATGAATTAAACCAGTAAAAAGAACATCTCCAGCCCTGGTAGCCGACGATCCGCTGTTGCTGTTTATTTTCTGATTATCTTATAATAATGCGACGTTTTCTTAAGATATTTGGACAGCAAAAATGCAAAGTTATTGGCATGATACATGTAGACGCGCTACCAGGTGAGCAAAGGCCACAAATGCCCACTGAATGCCTCTAATATGGAGCTACAATGTCAGGAACGCCTCGATATGCCGACAACTGGAAAGAGACGATTGAAAAGGCCATATATGAGGCGAATCTCTACAAGCGCCACCAGCTGGTAGGCCAAACAGTCTGCTTATAGTTTTATTCTAATTTGAGCATGATTTGCAGGATGCCGTGCTCATCGAGAATATGCATGATATTCCCTATGTGCCGGAGCGCCTCTTGGGTGCGGAAATAACCGCTTGCATGACTCGCCTGGGACAGGCGGTGCGTGACGTGATCCCCAAGGAGATTCCCTGCGGTGTCCAGGTCCTAGCCTGTGGCAACAAGCAGGCTCTGGCTATAGCCAAAGCTAGTCAGCTTCAGTTTATTCGCAGCGAAGGCTTTGTATTTGGCCATGTGGCCGACGAGGGATACACGGATGCTTGTGCTGGAGATCTGCTGCGTTACCGAAAACTTATCGATGCGGAAGATGTACTAATTTTCACGGATCTGAAGAAGAAGCATAGCTCGCATGCCATAACCTCGGATGTCAGCCTGTTAGAGACGGCGCATGCAGCCGAGTTCTTTCTCACCGATGGCATTGTCATCACAGGCACGGCAACAGGACATGCCGCCAGTCCCCAAGATCTTCAGGAGTTGTCGGGTCGCGTAAAGGTGCCTCTGTTGATTGGTTCTGGTGTGACAAAGGATAACATTGGTCTGTACTACAAGGACGCTCATGCAGTCATAGTTGGCTCACATTTTAAGCGTCATGGAAGCTGGCTTGAAGAGATTAGCGAAGAGGCTGTGGAAAATTTCATGCGTAAAGTCTGCGAACTGCGGCAGCCGAGTTGATTTGAATTGTAAATGCTTTTATTGATGTTGATGAAAAAAATATGCCTTATTTAATTCTAGAACAGATTGGCAAAGAAATCATAGATGCGTTCGCGCAAAGATGTGGCCTTGGGAGCGGTTTCAGTACTGCTTGCGAAAGCAAAAGGTTTCTGCTCATTACCGAGAGAGAGTTTATCCAAGGTGTCATCGAACTTAACCCGCTTTCTTTGTGGCGGTGAAAGCATCTCCTCTTGGCTCTGCTTCCTCTGCGCTGAAGCCGGGCCGCCATCGCCTGAATCTATGGCAAACAAATTTTCCGCGTTAAACAGATCCTCGCGCTTGACCACTGTGGGTATGGTGTTGTCCACATTGTGAGCTCTAAAGTACGATTTAGAGTCGGAGTAGCGGCTGGCAAAGCCGTAGGTGGGATCGTGATCAGTGCTAGTAGCGGTCACATTGCTGCGCTTGAGTATGCCACGTACATTGGCCACCTTATCGCCTGTGGCAATCTTTTTGTATAGCTTGGAAATGCGATTCTCCTTGCAGGCGGAATCTCTCACTGTCCCCGGCTGATGGCGCAACTGAACAGGTGGCATTGGCGGTGGTGGCGGGGCCAAGACCTTTGTTTTGTTGTATAAAGAAGAATTTCCGATATTTTTGCTAGAGTTTGTAGTTCTTAGGATGGCGCTTGGCGTCTTGCGTTTGCGTGGAAAGCAAGCAGTATCCTCTGTCTCATCCTCAGAGTCCGTGCTGCGGTTATTGTTGCGGAAAACGGTCTCGAACTCCTACGATAAATATAAAGCAGAATTAGCTTCTCCCTGAACGCATTCAAATACAGATTACTCACGCATTTGCGCTTGTTGTTCGGACTCAGTACATAATCAGCTCCAAACTTCTTCATGTCCTTTTTGCGTATGGGTGTTCTCTTGCTGGAGTCCTTGCGCAGCGTTTTGCGGCACTGGACATGCAAATCAATGGCATCGCGTATGAATCCCACCCAAGTACGGCACAGCTGTAAGTCGCCACTGCCAAAGATGATGCCATCGTTCTGGCAAGTCAATTTGAAGTTGCCCGGCAGCATTTCGAAAACCTTGCACTTCTTGAGCGGAAATATGCAACAGCATTCGAGCGAGTTCTCGACCACGGTGTTTGGGGCCCGATCCTTCACGAGCTTGCAGTACATAAATATATCCGACATGAGTACACAGTAGCGCTTGATTTCCGTTCCCTTATGAGTGATCTTTTGAAGGATTCCCTCTTTGATCACGCGGCGTGAGGGCTTTACAATGTTTGGTGTGCGATTCACCAGAGAATTCTGCAAATGGATCAGATACTGGGTAACCTCCTGCTCCTCCACACAAGCATTGATGTGTGCGGCAGTGGCATCGATCTCCTTAACAGACTCTGAAATGCATAATACATTATCAACCGGTCCACATACGTTTTTCTGCATCTCTTACCTTTCAACAACTTGTAGTCGGCATCCGCTGGGCTCGTGTACAGTAGGACCTGCTCCAGCAACAGCTTGTAGCGGGGCACACGCTGTATGGGCACGATCATCAAAGAATTCAGCTTTCGCTGCACCTCCGGACGACTCTCGGTTTGTTCCAAAAACTTTCTAAACACAGGATTTTTGCTGATCAAATCCTGAATAACGAACAGAGCTCCACGATAATCGAAGGCGTAAACCGAATACAGCTTGAAGAACGGTGCCATCTTGAGGAAGGCATGTGCCACATTCTCCATGTTCGCCTCCAGCTCTCGCAGAAATTCTCCATTCAAATTGTGTATCATCTCAATCTGACCAAAGAGCAGCGTATGGTTGGAGCAGTCGATGATAGCTTGCTCCTTTAGAGGAAGCACGAAATAGTTCATCAGCAGTTCCAGTTGTTCCAAGTAGGACTTTTCCGATGTTAAGATCTCCTGTATGGCCTGCAGACGGAAGCCCATGCGCTTGCCCGCATCTGGATTGGGGGAGCCAATG
Source organism: Drosophila miranda (assembly GCF_003369915.1). Classification (NCBI taxonomy): domain Eukaryota; kingdom Metazoa; phylum Arthropoda; class Insecta; order Diptera; family Drosophilidae; genus Drosophila; species Drosophila miranda. Next base: position 8,271,767 of record NC_046674.1, on the reverse strand, counting down.
GGACTGCTGGAGGCGCTGTCCAGCATTGAGCACACTGCAATTAATGTACACATACAACTATAAAAACGCTTGGCAAATGTTGCAGCCTTCGTCAATTACCTTTCCTGCGCGACTTAGCTGTGAGCAAGTTTCTTTCTTGCAGAACTTGCCGCAACTCTCGGCTGAAGCTGAGCGGCGTGTGTGGCGAGGGTGCAAGGCCATGGCCAAAAATTTTCTTCTTGGGTGTGTACATTTTTAACTTAACTTTACACAAAGAAAATGCAAGCAAAAACCGACGCCAACAACACCTGTCTTTTCAAACAACGCCCGCGTCTGTCCACAAGGCGTCCGATAAATGTGCTGGCTGCCCTGGGTTTATGGTGTTATCGACCTCAATGTGTCAGAAAAAGTGTGACCATTTCTTGAAACTAAGAAAATTACCTCTATTTGCTCATCGCTAAAACAACAACAATTATTTATTTTTATACGTGGTTCGTAGCTCGGTTTGGGTTGTAATTTGAATGTTGCTCGAGCTTTCGCTGCATCGAAATGCATGCAAAGCTGAGTGGGATGGAGTTGCGCATAGCGACGCGTCTAAATGAAGAGATCGGCAAGGATGCCAGCCGGCTACATCGGGCCAATCTGCTGGTTAGTCACTACAAGGAGCGGCTGCAGGCCTTGTCCAAGACTGTAAGTGGTATAGTTTACACATTTACATGGGTCTAATGCGAATCCCGTCCCCACAGCTTGACTATGAGGACCCCCAGAATGTGTCCAGCTACAAATCTGCCTTCCAGTGCCAGCAACAAGTCTGCGAGAGCATTGACTTTGAGCTGCAGAAACTGGCCCAGTTTATGGAGAAGCTGCAGCAGAAACTCCTGGAGTGCCAACCCTCCCTGGATGCCGTGGCCGTAGATCTCCACCAAGTACGTCAGCTCCAGCGCCTTTCGCAGTATCTTCGCCTAGTACAGGATATACAGGAGATCAGTGGCGATCTGAGCAGTAGCATCAACGGCAAGGACGAGGACAAGCTAGTAAACCTGTACCTCTCACTCTACGAAAGCAACGACTGCGAGCACAGCGTGGTGGGGCGTCTGAATGCCGTCCAGGCACGCTCCCTGCAGTCCTTCGCCGAACGCACTGCCATCTACTGGCACAAGCTGCTTCTCAAGCGTCTGTCCAGTGAGTTTAAAACCGTGCTCAAGAGCATGCGATGGGCTTACATGGAACAACAGGCATTGAACTATTCACCCACGCGGGACACCGAGAAGGCACAACTACTGGCCGAGTATATGTTTCTCATCAAATCTCCCGCTGAAGAGCACGCCCCCCTGCAGAGCATCACGCCGAGCATTCTCTGCCAACCCATCAGCAAGGTGGTGCAGCTTCTGCTGGCCCCATATCGCCAGCGTTTCACGTATCACTTCACGGGCACACGCCAAACAAATCGATTAGACAAGCCCGAATGGTACTACACACAGATTCTCAACTGGGGGAAGGACACTCATATCTTTGTGGGCAAGACATTCCAGCCAGCAGCGATAAGGGCCGGAAAACTAGACTACAATCTGAGGGTAAAAGTTCATTATAATCCTATGTGTATACCACTCTAGCTATGATATGAATCCATTTCAGCTTGAATTCATGCGAGGTCTGGTTCAGTTGACCATTGAAAAACTGGCCGTGGATATTGAACAGATATCTCAGGACGAGATACTGTTTGCCCACCTGCTGGATGAGACCTTGGCCTTTGAGGCGGAGCTGCGAGAGACGTTTGGTTATCCAGCCAGTTTTCCCAGTGCCATTGCCGTGATCACTCAGCCCGTGTATTTGCTCCGTTGGATATCCTTGGAGGAGAGATGTATGCTGGATATTCTCAGTTTACGCTTAGTTTTATGCTCACAATCCCCTTGTAATTCTCAGTCTGTGCAGAGAGAATGGATGATATTCTGATGGCGGAGTCGCCCTTCCAGTTGATTGATCCGAACACCTTTGAGGATGATTTGAAGATACCGAAGTGTGCCGACCAGTTTATGCGACTGCTGGAAGCCATCAAAGATCGCTATTATGGCTTGATTCAACCAGGACACCAATTGCAGTTCCTGCAGCTGCAGCTCGAGCTGATCGACAGTTTCCGACGGCGTCTGGTTCAGTTGCACAGTAGCGGTGAGGTGGGAAGCATTCCCGTGCTGAATGCCATGAACTATCTGATCATGGTGCTCCGCGAGTGGGGAGAGAATGTGCATTATCTGCATTTGCATTCGGCACTGGAGGGTCCCAATGCCCCGGAGATACATTCTGTATTTGATCATGCCGTTTCCGAACTGGAGCACTGGTCGCGGCAGCTAACGCAGAATCTAGCCACCCGCGAAACCCATGAAATGAAGGCCAGGTCAATGAACTATCGCCATGACTGCTGGCCAACTATGCCGGAACACAATTCCAAGGAGCCTTTTATACTCTCGTCCAGTGGCGGAGAGATGTTTCAGGTGCTAGTCACCATGCTTCACAATCTGGAGCGCGAACTGTCCGCCAATCTGTTCAATCAGACTCTCCGATTGATAGCCCGCACACTCGATGACTACATTCTCGAAAGCATGGTCATGAACACAAAGTTCTCTCCGGCTGGTGCAGCCCAATTCAATTACGATATGACGCGCAATCTGTTCGCTCTTTTCGGCCAGTACACGCGACGACCAGAGCTACTCTTTAAGAGGTGAGTCATGCCCGAAGCTACTGTAAACACAAACCTGACACCCGACTTTCGTTTCCATAGAATTCACGATTCCTGCAAACTGTTGACGGCAGCGCGGGGTACGGCATTGCTGTTACTGGAGACGCTGCGCACTAATCAATCGGTGGAGGAAAATATGAAACCCCTGAGGGAACTGCAGGTGCTCCGTCTGGACAGTAGGCAGTGCATTGAGGTCTTGGAACGGAGGGTAGACATTACAATGTTTTGAAAAATGGAGCATCAGGCAAACAATTTAATTGATGATGTTTATTTTTTTCGTAAGGGTACGAATGTGCAACGAATCGTAAATAAAATCCAAATAACTTTTGAATTCCAAAAAAATGTAGGTACAATGTATTAGGTTTCGATTTATTAGCAATGCAATGCACTTTCTTTCATGGATTTTATGTTTAATTTGTAAAACGCTGACACAATAAACATGCGGTAACTGTAATAATAAATTGTTCTAAAAATACATAGCATAAAATTAACATATAAATCGCTGTGATCATCCCTAAAATACCCGGAGATATACTCGTAATTGGGATTGGGATTCATGCAATCGTACTCGTATGTGGGCAAAGGGAAATCAAGGCTGATCAGGGCGTATTGTATATCATATCGTTTGACAAAACAATTGCAGTTAGTAAATACCAATTCGCGACTCGTGGCGGCGCACATCACACTTCATCACATCGTGGAACAAGATCATCGACTCGACTCTAGAGCGTTGCCCGCAGGGAACAATTTTATGCCTATACTAAGTAACCGATAATAATCCAATCTGCGGGTTCTGCTTGGCTGACACCGCCTATTCAAAATGCTGGTACGTTTGGGCGCTCACAAACTGTGCCCGCTGCAGTGGCGTCATGTTCAGATTTCCCTGCTGCTTCTTGTTGTAAGCCCAGATGACTCCAGTGGCGATTAGCGCAATGGTCAGCCATCCCATGAAGAACAGCTGCACCCACGTATGATCGTTATGGCTGTGATCCACAATGATGCCAGCCAGGATGGTGATAACGGCCAGGCCGAGATTCTGAATGGACTGGCAAAAGCCGTAGGCGGTGCCAAGTTGATACTCCGGAATGATGAGGGCCACTAGGGGCCACAAGCTGGCAGCCAGCATGGAATAGGATAGCCCCATTATGACCATGCCCACGTAGGGTGAGACTACCGTGAATGTCAACAGAGCATGGGCTCCAATGGTGGTCAGAGTCGCCGTAAATACCCAGGTTACGTTGCGTCCAACCTTGTCGATGATGTAGCCAAAGACCGGCGACGATACGGCAGCAATGAGGTACACCAGGGAGTCCACCGTGTTGGCCTCAGACGGCGTCAGGCCGAAGCGGTCCATGAAGAACTTCTGTCCCAGGGCAATGAATGGAAAGATTGCCACGTAGTAGGCAACGCAAATTATCGAGACCATCCAGAATGGGGGCTTGAATGTAAAGATGTCGGTTAGCTTGGGTACCTGCCCAGATGGGTTGTTGTTCCGTTGCAGAATCCGCTCCGCCCGCTTGTCCATAAAGCCCAAGATGAGGGCGCAGATCAGCGACATCACACAGGTGAATGTGGCCAGGAGTAGGACTACTCCTAGAGCACTATTATCGTGGTAGAACTTGCTGACGTAGTTGTATATGGGTTGCATCACCCAGAAGTTGACGGTGCTGCCGAAACGGGCGACAGAAAGCTGCAGTCCAAAGACCATGTTTAGCTCCTTGCCCTTGAACCAGAGGACGGCATAGCTGTTCTGGGCCACAGCCAACGACTCCGCTCCTATGCCGAAGATGAAGCGACCCAAAATCATCAACCAGAAGGCATTCCATAGGGCGCCGCTGGCAAAGATCACTTGTCCCACAAGCAGGATCAGCATATAAATAATCGTTCCGAGTCGTATTCCAAACACACGATCGATCAGAAATCCTCCGAGGAAGCATAGGACCACGTTGGGCCAGGAGTAGATTGAATAGATGAGCGTAAACTGCGTCGAGGTCAAGTTCAGATCCTTCTTGAAGACGTCCTGCAATGCTCCGGGATTGTCGTAACAGAAGTATGAGCCAAAACCGAGAAGGCACATGAAGACCAGGGCCATGAAACGATGGCTGGTGCTGGAGGGCATGCAACAGCCGCCGGAGGGCAGAGCCAGTTCATTATCCTGACGGCGATCGGATGATATGATCTGTTGATCTGCCTCCTCCTCTGGCCGAGACACCTCCTCGTTGTCCACGATGCGTTCTTCATCCTCTCGCGCCATGACTAAGCAGCTAGCTGTCTTTTCCCGTACTGGCCAATGGATAGTACCGACGGCCGCAGATAGGGCGTAATACAATATATATTTTTATCGAATTTCGTTGAAGTTGTTGTTTCGTTGTTTCAGTTGTTTTCGCTTCTCCTGCACAATAATTGTATCACGTTCTGAGCTGTCTGTGTGCTGTGTCTGTCCAGTGCGGTCGAACTCTTTTGCTTTGTCTGCTTCGCACTGGTTATCTCTCGCTGTTTACTGTACTCGGACTCGGACTAGTGGTAGTGGTAGTGGTACGTTACCCTTTGTCTAATGCCACTGCGTATGTGTTGTTGTAATTTTGAGTTCAGTGGTTATCAACTTTTCACAGTCCACTTGCAACTGAAATTGTGTTTAATATGCAAATGTGAATGTGTTTGCGAGTGTGACGTGTGCACCCGCACTTTATTGACGCTCAAATCACTATATTGTTTTCGATTTCTCTCTGCGGGCTGTCCGCTAATTAATTATATTTATATATATTTACGTTTGTGTTTTCCAGTGTGACCAGAACACTCACAAGTGCACAGCTGTTTCACCGATAACGATAAGTCGCAAGTTTTAAATTACAAAAAAATTCTATAAACAAGAGAGTTATTTTGCTAATACTTGTATCTTGAATAGTTTTTAGCTTTTAACCAGAATTGGCGGTTAGCTGATACATTTCTTAGTATAAACATCTGCTTTGATTTTCTGTATAATAGGCTGACAACCCTTATCGATCAACACCGTGTTTGTTCCTGCCTCCTTGCGAAATTAAAATGTTTTAAATTATATAATACTGTGCTGTGCTGTGCTGTGCTACTGTAGTAATGGATCGAATTGATACAACCAAGCGAAAGCCCAGACGCACTCACGGCACACCATCGTATACCTACCGGAATCGCTTTGCCTACGCTCTGTTAGCAGCTGGAGCTGTATGCTTTGGAATTTGGAGGTAAATATAACCCGGAAATGCTGTTTCATAAATCAGGAATTAATGCCGCTCTTCTATAGCTTAACGCCCATGCAGCGCTTGTCAAACGAAAAGCTGTGTAAAAAACTACTGACTTCATCGGAGCAGGAACTTGACAGGAAAGGACTGTTTGAGTTTGGTGCACCGCGTCCCGGAAAGTTTATTAGAGAAGCCATCGAGGAGGCTGAGAATCTAAGGACAGAACGCTAATCATGGATCGAAAGACGCGAAGAGCGAACTTTAAGAACTTGCAGCAAGAATCTAATAAGCTTCGGTAATTGTAATTTAAGCATGTTTTCGTAGTTGTTGAACAATAAAATGTAGTTATCTAACCAACAGCATTGTTTTCTTTCCTTCCCAAGCTCGACGCGTAGCAGCAAGGCAGCCTCTAATACATCTACACTATCCTCCTACTTTGCTACGCCCCCCGAGAGAGTCGATACTGCGGATGACACAGAAGATCGGTTTCAAGATGCCATACTACCAGTACCATCCGCTGCTGTGGCGGCTTCTCCGGAACGCAGAATCAGGCCAATACGTAATAGCAATGTCTTTGAACCACCCGGTCCAAAGCCCAAGAAGGCGCCTAAGCTAAAGGGCAGCAGCTCAAGTGCCCCACGTCGGGGACGCGGTCGCAGCAAGCAGCAGCCCAGCATAAGTAATTTCCTGCGGAATGAGCAAATCTTCGCCGAGGTAGCAGCCCAGCAATGCATGGCGGATAACTTTAGTCCAGATGATATTGAAATGGCGCTGGCGCTATCCAAATCGGAGGCTGAGAAACATGGACACCTTCGCTTGAATGACGATGACGACGTCCCTGTCGATGTGGTTGAAGACAATGCTGGATCAGCGACGGAGAATATTCGACGTAAGCTACAAAAATATGGCTTTCGGACAGCCGCTAAAGAAGGTAGGTACTCTCTGAATAGTTTTAATATTCAATGTAAAGCACAAATTCATCTTCCATCAGACTACAAGAGCTTGGCAGTACTGCCCGGCGTATCCGGCAGGGGCAGTCGTCGCTGCAAATGGACCAACAAGTTCACTCCCCTCACTCTGCGTAACCCCGAGATTCAGCAAAAGAAGCTGGAGAGCAAGGTGTCCACTCTTTTGGCTCAGCAAGTGCGAACCAAAAAGCTAAGTGCTGAGGAGAGCTCAATGCCGCCTTATAAGCTGATTAGTTCTATCCTCCGCGAACTGAAACCCGACAGCAAATCTGCAATCGTACATGAGCCCATTGAAGGTCCTGTTACCGACATAAAAATCTACTTTGTGTCCGGCTTGATTGAAGTATGTCATACGCCTGCCCATCATTTACTTAAGGATTGGGGTGCCATACAGGGCCGGGACTTGTCCCCAGAGCGGACCAGTATGAAAACCCGTCAACAGATAAAGCAAATGGAAATCGCCTTTAACGAGCTGGAAAATCATTTCGAAAACCAGCTGGCACTAAAGAAACAAGTGGATGAAGAACTAGATGAACTGGAGAAGCTGGTGGTGGAGAACATGATCGAAGAAGAAGACACCAAACAGTGTGACATTCAAGCGGAAGTCTCCTCCACTAGTAGCAGCCCCTTGAAGGAGCCCCCAGATAAGCGTCCCAGGATGGCCAAAAATGGCACAGAAGACCTCAAGCCCACTACTTCGTCTAACATAAGTGTTCCTACACAATTAACGCGCTGTACGTCACCCGATCTGTTTGCCGACTCTGATGATGAGCCAGCGACGTCTCCCGAACTGAAGGAAGTTCAGAATTTTAGCTTGAAGGTTTATAAGAATATAACCATAAGTGAAAGTGAGAGTCCAGTAACAGAACTAGAGAGTACACCCATCAATCAACCAACGGCTTCTTCAGAAGTCTACTCTATATCTAGTGATGAAGGTAAAACTTATAGACAAATGAGTAATTATACCTGGTACTCAAAGAGCATAGGGGTATACTAGATTTGTGGTGAAAGTTCCGACTCCATAAATTATATACATTATTGATCAACATCAATAGCCGAATTGATATAGCCGTGTCTGTCTGTCCGTCCGTGCCGATGAGCGCATAGATCTCAGATACTATAAGAGCTAAAGCAACCAAATTTTGTATCCACCCATCCTTCTGCCTCCACAAAAGACGAAAATCTGTGGCATCTACAATTTTGAAGAAACGTGAAAAATTGAAAACGCAAAATCATTGGAAATTACCTTAGAAACCAGATCGCCGAATCTGGATCAGATAGGATCATTATTATAGCCAGAAGAAACAAATTAAATTGCAACTCCTTCCACGTGCTTACTTATTCTCTCTCTCTCTTTCTATCACACACTCTTCCTCGTTCAGTGTTCATGTTAAGGCGGAAAGGAGCGAGATGTTGGTGTTGGAATAGAGAAAAAAAGAGACAGATGTAAAAAAAAAGTAAAGAAAAATGGAAACAGATCAAATCTAATGTATAAAATCCTCCTAAACGGTTCGATCGATTTTTATCGAATATTTGTTTGGCAATAAATGAATTTGTCCATTTGGCGAACAGCGATTCCAAACGACATATAAAATATATTGCATAAATTACATAAATCATAAAGTACCGTCTGTCTGAGTACCGGGTATAAACAAAGTTCCCTCTCATTTTTAACTAATTTTCGTCTGATTTCAGTAAAGACTGTAACCGACTCTACGCCGAAGCAGATGGGTAGTAAAGGTTAGGGATTGGCTTAAATGGTATATCATATATCTTATCATTAATTCAATTACGTATCATTTTTCAGATCAAGCCAATGAAATCTTTATTGATCTAACACAGGAACATTTCAAGCCAGAATTCGATGACCCAAAAGCATATCTATGCACGGATATCTTCAGCATCAGTCAAGCATTTAAATCTAGTCTCCATGTAGACAAGTTCAACTGCAGTCTGGCGATGGATTCAAGTTCCCAGAGTGAAAGTCGTGCCATTTCAAAAGAGGATAAACTGGCATTAAGTGCCACAGACAAGGATTCGGAGAATTCATCTTTCCATATGGATGCATTTACAACTCCAAATGATAGCAATCCCAGTGGCAGCTTTAGTGATCTAAATATTTCGAGAAGCTCATTTCGAAGGAGTGTCAGCTTGTCAACAGATCACAGCTTCAAAAGTCCACTAAACTGGAAGATGGACTCGTCTTCTGAGAAGCCTGCATTGTCTGCTCCTTCTCCCTTCAGAATGCAGTCGGATGCAAGCATCGATCTGACCCAAAACAGCGACGACGACAATGATGTGATCATGCTTTCCGATGAGGAAATCAATTACTCGATTTGGAAGGCCAACAAAACGGCAAAAGGGAAAGCCTGGGAGAATGAGAGCTCCGACAGTAGTGGGTTTTCACCCGTTGCGAAAAAACGAGCTGTTCCTTACTTTAAGACTGAAGAAGACTTGGATGCCTTCCTAATGACTTCGCCTACAAACTCAAACAAGTCGCAAAACTCTCGCTCGCCCAATAAGAGCGCTCTCAGCCGGGAACGAGCTGAGTTTGGGATCCTTGATGCGGCTCTCTCTGAGCACTTTACACTCTCCCAGATGTTGAGCCCCGCCAAAGGAGAATCGCAGAGCGATATTAACTGGTCAGATGCATCTTTCTTAGAAGCTCCCATGAGGAATTTGTCGCGCAAGAGCAGCCATAAATTTAATGATTTGCTTGCCAAAGTCACGGAGCCCAAAGATTTGCTGGATGATGAATTCGATGAGTTTGATCAGTTGGTTTTTCCAAACTGCAAGGAATCAACTATTGAGGCGACCACAGATGCGATGCCAAGCGGTCTGGATCGATTGTTAATGGGTGAAATTAGAATGACGACGTTGCCGGAACATACTACGCCCAAAAAAGTATCATCAACTGTGCCTGATTGTCTGTTAATGGGTGAAACAGGAATGCCAACGTTGCCGGAACTTACTACGTCGAAAACAGTATTATCAACAGTGCCTGATCAGTTGGAAGTCAATGGAAATGTGTATACCGTTCGTGTTTGTCATACTCCGAAGCCCGATTTCACACAACTGGCAGAGTCAGAGATCCTCCAACAGTTGTATAACTATGGAATCAAGCCGCTGAAGCGAAAGCAGGCCGTCAAGATGCTTGAATTCATTTACAACCAAACTCATCCCATTATGCAGCCCGTGGAGCCAAGGGAGTTATCTCAAAGACAGGAGGACCCTATGCCTCGGTCCAAATCCACTCCCGTGATGTCTGAGAAACCTCGCTCTCGACCCATAGTTTCAGACAACAATGACGTCTGTCTGACACCCACTGAGCCTATACAGGGTTTCAAATTCAACACTAATGCCCCTGGAAAGGATCTGCTACGCTTCTCTCAATCTGTGCCGCCAAGCCTAAGCGACGATTTTGAGTTCTATGTCCTGCAAACGAATGTAACAAAGAAGACACCACAGCCAATTGTGCCGCTCCACATAGCCTGGCACAATCTTCTGTGTGCCAATCCCAAACTTCATGAAAGTGTACTCATGTACGAACCCATTGATCTACAGGAAATCTACTTGCATTTGAAGCAAATGGGTCATCGGTATGAGCCCAAGGACTTGAAGTGCTTTTTTGATCGTCGCTGCATCATATTTCGATATGAGTTGGCTGCTCCCGCCAAGCAAGCGGAGCGACATGTAAGAAAGAAACCAAGAAAGCCATCCAAAAGGTCTTAGATTCTAGCTCCGCATTTTACAACATTATTCCGACACAATTTATTTGATTCCATTGTACTTATTCCTTACACCACCTCAAAATACCATAATAACATTTATTGACACTTTGTTATTGGGCGCTATGCCGTTTAAATTATGTTCTGTAAAATTTATATATTCCAACTGTTATTGCACCCATCGGTCGGCTTTAGTTTGTTGCAATACGCCGATCGAGTCATGAATAATTCTACTACTTCTGTTATTTTGCTTACTAATTCCTATGGAATGAATCTGAATAAAAATCATATCTTACGGAAATGTAAATTGGAGCTTTATTTGATTTCTGTACTGGACTATATTGGGTTTACAAATGTATAGAGTTTGCGTTAGGAAAATAAACGAATTGAAATGCAGAATCTGTAAACTTCTCAAAAATTGTAAATACAATTAGTTTTAATTACATATGGGATCTTACAATACTAGAAGACACTTGGACGGCATAATTTACTCACGAGTCTCTACATTGAAGGCACATTGTCTTGATATGATAAATAGAAATGGACAAGCAGATGGACACTAAATGAAGATATTTGTACTGCATGCAAAATAATTATCCTTGGGGTGCAAAAAGACGATTAGTGAGGGGACTTACAGTAACTAAGGTTAGTTTCGTGGGGAGATATATAGAGCAATATATATATTACATTGCCAGAATGTGTATAAAGTAATATTGAAAAAAAAGCGCATCGAATTATGCATAGCTTATCTCATGCTCGTATGTCTTCTCCCTGAGGTCATGGTTGTCAGGGAGCGCATGATGGCGCAGGCCACAGAGACGTGGCCCATAGCGCAGCATAATTATAATGACGCCGACGATGAACAAGGCCAGAGCGGCAACAGCAGGGTATAGGAAATATAGGGCCATGGCTGATTGTTTTTACTTTAGATGTCACTCTCACGCTTCTGAAGCTCTACGTATTCCTCGCGCTGCCGCTGATGATGCAGAGTACGACCTTCTGGGCGTGGCGGACGCTGATGATGCGATGAATGCACGGGCTCTAACTCGTCAACGCCAATAACCACCTCGTCGGGGAACACTTGCTGATGGGTGGTGGGCTGGGCAGAGAATTATTATTAGCTGGGTTCTTTGTTGTCGTTTTATTGGGTTCACTTACATGGAAACGCTGGAAATAGGAAGCGTCTTTCAGTTCAGTGAAGTCCAATGGCGGTTGATTGTGCGGCGTTGCAGACCAGATGGACACCAACCAGCGGTTGCCTGTATGTCTGTCCTGCCAGTACTTGCGATGCTTGGAGCAGCAGCCCAAGATAATATTCAGTATGATTATCGTGCCAAGTACAACGGTGCAGATGGCAATAGTCACATAAAATGGCGAGAAATTGCCGTAGATGTGACCGGTGAAGTATGGGTTCTTTTCGTATGCCTTACGTTCCTCTTCGATTGTGGACATAGTCCCACAGGAGCTCGGCTTGTTTGGGTTTTATGGGTGTGGTTTGTGTCGTGATGCCGCCGTCTAAGAGCGGTCAATGGCCTGCAGGATTAGCCACTCGATGTTCTTCTTCTTGGTCCCAACCAGCACAACACTCAATTGTCTGAAACGAACAAGCAGACAATAAGAAATGCTGACGAAGCACACACAACCACCAGCTCACACGCTGTTTGCACCCCAAAACATGAGCACAGCTCTCCTACTTCCCAATTGTCACATTGGGCGTGGCGTCAGCAGAACAAACATAGCGGAAGCCTCAGCCCGAACCGTCTAATTTGTTAAACCCTTCGCCTGCACTTACCATCTGCGCACGATTTGTTGCCGCTGCGATTCGAACTAGTCTCATTCAGAGTTTTTCAAATCCGTTCGAACGTATTTGTTATAAATTTTAATGTGCAGCGAAAACAACGCCCAAAGCCTGGCTCAAAAGTACTATCGATATCGAACAGTGGTGGTACTAATAGCATCTCTGGCAGGGCTGCGTTTTTCCGGTGATATCGATTGATGTATCGATCGACAGTTAAAAATATTAAATATAAATAGCTTTAATTCCACACAATATCTGCATATACAAAAATCGAACTGGCTTAACAACTAAAACAGGTTTCGAAGCAATCCTTAATCAAACATAACTCCAGCTATTCAATAGCCCGTACAATTTTCCCTTCTCCCTTCCTGATCACATCACTGGTCGTAGGTCAAAAAATTATCGGTTCTCGTGATATGTCGCGCCAACGCCCGCCCGTCATCGGTTGGTGTGCTGAACGCAATGCGATCCATAGAGATTTCCTGGCCCAAGATTGTATGACTCTGTACAGTCCTCATGAGCTTGCTGGCTATTCCTTGACGCCGGTTCATAGGTGAAACCCAAATGCGAGAGACGCCACAACTGCAAGGGCGAGATGTTCATTTGAAAATAAAAAAAGAGAAAGGAGAATATTCTCACCTGGCCTCGTAAGTATCCTCGCTAAAGTAGTCCGTTCCATCAACCTGAATGAACCGATGTGCCTGGGTAAGGGGCTGCACCAGGCAAAAACCCACAATTTGCTGTTTCCGTATGGCAAAAAATGCGTAAAACACTTTTGGCACAATGTACGAAGAATATCCCAGTTCCTTATCCACCACTCCAATTAGATCCTTAAGCCTCTCGAGTCGCAATGCAGGAGCATTTTGATTAATGCGTATAATCCGTCCATCGCTTGCCCATTCTGGATACACTCCCACAATGTCCTCGTCGAGCCAACCCTTAAAACGTAAAACATGTATGGAATTGTGGTACTCCCGATGCAACTTCTCCTCCTCCGGCTCGTGGACGGTGTAGACCAAGCCGCACTGTTGGCATTGCCTCGCTCCGAATGCCTTCTGTCCAGCGTCGATTTGGTACTGACCGGAACCAGTGGCCGCCGATTGCAATCGCATTGAGGTATCTGGCTTGCGTCGCGTACATTTCTGAGGAACAGGCTGGAGACGTTGTGTGAATATGGGAAAGAGTTTTGGCTTTATAACTGCTGGATCAGAGGGTTGTTCCTGAGGTTGTGGCTCTGGTGTCGGCGCTTTCTCTACCACCGCTTCTGCCTCCGACCTCATAGGAGCTTCCTGCGCCGACTGTTCAGCATGGACCACCATATACAACTGATCGACAATCCGTGTGGCTTCCTCCTGGTGACTTTCGGGATCGCCAATGAAGTACTCGAAATACTCGTCCGTACAGATGTTATTGCTAATCAGGAACTCCAGAAGAATTTTCTGCTGTTCCATGGTCTCTGGATCATCGGTGTTATAAGGCAGTCGCTGGCGGAATTTAGCAAAGGGATCGGAGTCGGGATCATGATCGTGAACACTTTCGGTATTTATTAATTTATGCCGATAATCAACCATTTCGGGGACCTCCTCCACCTCAATGGAAGCGTCCTCCACCTCAGCGGAGGGAGCGTCCTTCGCCTCAATGGGAGACATCGTCGTGTCCTTTGATTTATTCGATTCGATTATCTCGTCTACGACTGTGTCGTCTAAATTCCGAAGAATGGCATCTACGGTGGCCTGCTCCGCAGAGAATAAGGTAGCTGATTTGACGCGCACTCTTCGTGCCTTCTTTGCGGGGTGCTGGATCAGAGAAATCCTCCCCTGACTTACACTGGCTTTTATGTTGTCAGTGATCCTGACTTCCATGCACGTGCTGCTCCTCCTTCCCGACTTGAAGAACTTGCGCTTGCTCAGATCCGTCGGCTCAGGTGGGGGGATGGTGACCGCTTCATGGCGAATGAGCGGTATAATGGGTTCCAACTCCATAGCTGGATCGGACTGTTGTTCTTCGTCTTCACTCAGATCGGAGAAGTCTGAGGTATGTTGCCACGTACCTTCGGGCATGTTGTTGTTGGCGTCATCTGCTGCTAAAACACTCAACGGCTTGGCCATTTTAATCGGATCGCGAGCACTGTGCAGGACTTGGTGCACGAGCTCTACCTTTGCGCGCTCTTCCCGCTTATCAGTGATCAGATTTTTGAGCTTCTCATTGCGCAGCGCGCCCAGGATGTGATCTATATCAGTGGGAGGCAAATGGTTGTGCGGAACGTACCGATTTGGCTTCCGTATCTTGTGGTGCACTCCTTTATTGATGCCCAACCGAGGCCGAGACGTTGGTGACGTTTTCGCCTTGCCACCGCGCTGCTGCTGATCTATGTGCTTCATTGAGTTTCCCTTTTCGGAATTCGCCTTCTTTCGTAAACTGGGTGTTCCGCTGTGAGAATAGAATGCCATGGTTGGAATGCTGCCCTCCAGGTTAGTCTTCTTCTGCTTAGACTGCGGCGACCCTAAATCCGAATCTTGCGACGAGGCAGCTTCTACTGACGTAGCCGTAGCCGTAGTGTGCACTCGCTTTGTGGCCACTCGATGAATTGAGTTGCCTTCAGCTGCATCACTTCCATCGTCATCCGACTTTGGAATAATCACATGACCCTTCTTCGCTCTGGGCGTGCGTGGACTGCTGTTAATGCTGCTACTATTGCTATTGATGCACATTGTTTTGGTAAATAAGAGCGGCAGCTGATCGGTGGCAGCCACGACTCCTCCTCCACGTATCTTTTTGTTCTCCTTGTTGGTCTCCGGCGAACTGCTCGTGCTGCTGCGCAATAGTCTTCCCTCAGGTTCCCGATCAAATTTGAGATGGCTGGGCTTCTTTGAGCTGGCATGTGGTTTCAGTGGTGATATTCCAAGGATTCCAACGTCATCGTCATCGTCAATTTGGTCCAGATTGGTGCTGCGGCTGCGAAATAATTGCCTCTTACGCTCAGACAATCGGGGAGTGGGAATGCGCTCGGGGCGAGTGGAATATCCACTACCCGTTGGCGTCTCCATAATTTTGCACACAATTTAATTCGCATTAACTTTATCAAAATTCAGAATCCCGCTTTTTTTAGCCGCCTAGTGCTGCGCAAAGCCAAACATTCGAAGTTAGCCAGCACTGTTCCAAAAAACCGATAGCTTGGAGAAACCGATAATAGTGACGATTATCGCACAAAATACTGAAATTTGTTGTAACACAACCCTGTGCAAGTATAGTATTCTGTTGCAGTGTTGCCATTTTAGCATATTTAAAACTAGATCTAACATATTTTAAAACGAATATGCTTGAACATTTTTAAAAATGCTTATAGCCTTAAATCTAGCGTTTTTTAATTTCACTAAAAAGTGGAAACTATAAAGCTTTGGTCAGAAGTACTGACTATATGTTATGACGCTATATGTTATTTGGCATTGGAATTTTAAGTCTACTGTGGTCAAATGCTGTGATTGAACGGGTATGCAGTCAAATGAATATTGTTAGGGCCAGACTTAGGAACAAAATGACTGTTAAGTCCTTTAACTTAATATTATATATGATATATACGAATAAAATTCTGTGGAAATTTAACGGCTATGGATTGCGCCGTCATGGCAAACTACCAATTACCGTGAAATTTTTAAATTTAATACGTTCCATCGATAAATGTACCAATTAGAGTAATAGCGAATTGGGTGATATAATAACATAATAAGAAATGTATATATTTATGTGCTGTTTTATTTGTAGCCTATGTTTTAGCCCATTTTTTTTTTACAATTGTTAGCTTGTTCTAGCTTGTATTTTTCTGAAATCTCGCTTATTTTAGCAGCACTGTTCTCTTGGGAAAAATATATAGAATTGAAAAAATGTTTGTCATCCCAGGCTCCGTAGGTTACAAGATACTAATCATATGCATGAACATGTCTAAAACATATAAATTTGGTAAATTTTTTTTATTAATTACGTTTTAAAAACAGTTCGGAAAACAGGATCTTCATATAAAATTAAAGAAATAGGTCTTCAAATACCAGCAATATTGCGACTGTTTTTTTTTTTTTTGTTGAACTATTTTGTTTATGCCTTGTTTTAGCCAAAATACAATAAAAGCAAGGACTAAAAACTAACTAATCTTGAAGAAAATGTATTCATCAACGACCTAAAATTTTGTGGGCAGAACTAAGTTTTAGTAAGCCAGAATTATTCAACGGAATAAACAAATTGAACAATATGAGCGACTATCCTCTTTCGTTTTTTTGTTTGACCGCTAAAACCTCTTTTCAGACAAGATTCAATAAAAGCAAGGGGTTAAAATAAGCCAGTCAGGGCTGAGGGTTCTATTAAGTTAGTTATATTACACGGAATATAAAAAACGAGGAATATGTATAATAGAACTTGAACTCGTTAGTATATTTATGGAATATGTTTAAAATTAAACGCCATATTTTGGTATATTTCTGAGGGTGGGACGGTATATTTTAACGATAAATACGCGGTCACACTGTCTCTAATTCTGTCAGAAAGAAAAGATTGGGGAAATTCTTTTAATAAAATTAAAGTAATTTTTCGTGCATTGATAGCAAAATTTACAGGACACACAGGTAAGTCGTTGAAAGCATTTGAAAATTTGTTGAAGCGGCAGCCCCAGCGCACCACTGCAACCGTGAAAAATGAATGTGTGAGCCTGTTGTCGCCATCTTTTTTTTGTGTATGTATGTACTTGTGCCGACGCCAATTAATGCAAGACACTGTGCATGACGTGCCTCGCCTCGCTACCTCAAGAAAGAGATATTCAAAGTGGTAGCATCCATGCCAGACGTTCGCGGCATACGCGTTCCTGTTTAATGACTTTGAGTATATTGGTTCGAACAAGATGAAAATTGCATTGTTTTCTTCTTTCACTTTGAGGTCGCGGTTATCTCCTCGTACCTGCCGTCGCTGTCGTCGCAATCGCGATAAAGAAACCGCTCCGCCAACAAACGCCGCCGCGTAAGTCCGGATTTTCCCCCAATTTCAAGAAACGCAAGAACCGTGGACGACAACGCAGCCGAACCCGTTGCCGCTATGCCCGGAGCCGGCACGTTCAAGTTGTTCATCGGGAATCTCGATGAAAAAACTCAGGCTACCGAGCTGCGTGCGCTCTTTGAGAAATACGGTACAGTCGTCGAGTGCGATGTGGTCAAGAACTATGGGTTTGTGCACATGGAAACCGAACAGCAGGGTCGCGATGCCATACAGAACTTGAACGGTTACGTTTTGAATGATAATGCCATCAAAGTGGAGGCTGCCAAAAGTCGTCGCGCCCCCAACACGCCCACTACGAAAATCTTCGTGGGAAATCTAACCGATAAAACGCGGGCACCAGAGGTGCGTGAGCTGTTTCAGAAATACGGCACCGTCGTCGAGTGCGACATTGTGCGCAACTATGGGTTCGTGCATCTGGACTGTGTGGGTGATGTGCAGGATGCCATCAAGGAGTTGAACGGTCGCGTGGTCGATGGCCAACCGCTCAAGGTTCAAGTATCGACTAGTCGTGTGCGCCCCAAACCGGGCATGGGCGATCCGGAGCAGTGTTATCGTTGCGGCCGTTCCGGTCATTGGTCGAAAGAGTGTCCGCGCCTCTATGGCAGCACCGGAGGCGGACGCGAACCGCCATCGCCGCTCAGTGCCGGTGGCTACAGAGATCGTATGTACGGTCGTGATCCTTATCCGCCACCACCACCTCCGCCGCCATTCCTGCGTGATCGCATTATGGATGGCTTTAGGGTAAATGCAGCATACATTTCAAAACATCATCCAATGCTCACCTCTCCCCGCGTCTCACAGCAACTAATTGATTATCTTTCCCCCCACAGGATTATGATTACTATGACCGCCGCTTCGAGGATTCACGCGACCTGTACGAGCGTCGCTATCAGTCATCGCGTATGCGCGACTTCCCACCACCACCGATTTCACGACGCGAGCCCATGCCATTGCCGCCTCCGTTGAGCGGCAGCCTGCGCTCTTGCAGCGTCACACGTGGATATGACACCATGTTCAGTCGTCGCTCGCCACCGCCACCACGCAGCAGCAATGGAATGAGTCGTTATGGGTAGGTGACAGAACAGTTGAAGCCTTTTTATAAACCTTTCCTAATTTCTGCCGTTTGCCATTTCCTTTCCCCCAGCTCGCCAACACCCCATGGCTATGAGGACTTTAGTCGTGATTCCTTTGACGACCGCATGATCTCGTCACGAGGTATGCGCGGTCCCTCTCCACCGGGTCGCCGCTATGCGCCCTACTGAGATGAGTTTTACTATCACGGCAGCAGCTGAGTGGCAGTCGCTTTGGCATACCCAAACACTTTCAGAACAGAAACAGACTTGTGGCTGCTCAGCTGGTCGCCAGCAGCAGCATGTTGTTATCCTCGGCTAAATGTGCTGGTGCCGACCACATTTACACACTTGTTGCTGCCGCGTACTCGTATTTTACTACACTAACACTAATCGTAAACTTAAACAAGAGAATACCATATTTGTCGCAGCATTTTCCCCCATTTGCTCCTCCACACACGCTGGACCGCCTCAATCCTGTGCATGTTGGTCGAGACCACGCCCCACACACACAAACACGCACACACTAACTAGACAACGACTGCTCTTGCCCTCTGCCGCAATTAAACGATCGAACGTTATTGAATATTGTGAAGTTTTGTGTGTTCCAATAAAGAATCGATAGCAGTCGAAAATATGCAAAAATATATGAATATATTGGTTTCTATATACCAAATGGGGGACGTTTGTAAACCTAGGATATTTAAGGACGATATTCTAAAGGCAGTATTGCAACATTATTCTACAGCTCAAGGCAACTCCGCGCTACGCAAGGCAGCTGGAACTGTGGTTAGGTGGGCTCAGTGTGCTTTTCGGAAATGAGCGATTCATCCGGTGAGTTGTCTTCTATTTGTGTGCCATTGAGTTTACTCAATTCTTGCAGCTCCACAGGCGCTGGCTTGTCGAATGTGGGCGGGATGAGAAGGCGACTGAAAATAACGATTGGAAGGAGGACGGATTAATTTCAACTGAATATCAGACGGAAATCTGTGTAAAACTCACTTGCCACACTGCAGCGCAATCATTGCGACGAGCATCATAAACGATGTAACCCCAAAGGTCCAGTAAGTTCCTAATCTGGTGTAAATGGAGCCAACAAAGACAGGACCCAAGACGCGTGACAGGCAACCCGAGCCAGTCATCCAGCCCATCCAGACGCCCTGAGGCCGCGGCCCAAGCACCTTCGAGAAGATGGTCTGGATGAGGGTCACGCCAATTGGATAGCCCACGGAGGTGAGGGCAAAGCCAATGATGAACTGTGTCAGGGTCACGGCTGGAATCACAGCACACCACTCCTGTGTGGCTGGGCAGCCCAGATAGAAGGGATCTTCGTAGCTTAGATTGAGGCTTGCATTAAAGGCCAGAGCCACCTTAGGTGGATCGGGTCCCCATGGTAGGAAGAGCACCCGGCCCAGTACCATCAGCGAGAAGCCGCCCCAGATGAGCACGTAACGTTCGGCGAACAGCTTGCACATCGGTTCGATCATCACGAATGTCACCAGCGAAACTATGGCTGCAGTTGTCATCATGATGCCCATGTTCCAGAGCGCCTGCTCGTTCGACCAGGCGAACATATCCATCGTCAACGACGTGCCCAAACTGGTAAATATGAAACATGAAACACTTTAGCTCTGAGTCTTTGGAAGAACTTACGTCTCGAGGAGCACAAAGTTGAAGACGAGCACAAAGAAGGCCACAATCAGGGTCCAGGCGGACAGGTAACTCGGCTTGATGCCCTTCCACGTATCTCGCTCTGAAGTGCCACCCTGCATGACCATTACCTCGCGAGCGGCTATTTTGTGTTCCTAAAATCAGAACAGAGAAATCTGTAGGTTAGAAAGCTACGCTACCATCATTAATTTGTGACTTACCTCAAATACGCCGGGTAGGAACATCAGGAAGTTGCACATACTCATGATCACATTGATCCAGCCGGAGCCCGTGTACATGTTAAAGTGCATCTTGCCCCGAAGCCAGACATGACCCTCAGCACCCAGCGGTGTGACTGCCGCTTGGAGTGTCGGGCCGATGATGAAACCCAAAACCTGGGCCAAAGACACCATAGAGACGGCATGGGTGCGCTCGCTGATTCGCGTGGCGGCCGACAAGTAGGATCGGCACAGGGCTATGTTTGCCGAACTGACTCCAATCAGAAATCTTGAGGCCAGCATCCAGTACTTGACATTGGGGGGGCGCAGCTCCAATGAGGAGTACATGCCGCTGGCTACAGTGAACAAGGCTAGTGAAAGGAGCAGCGGGAGGCGAATGGTGCCTAGCTTATTGCCCCACCAGCCGAATATAGGACTGAAGATCATCTGTCCCAATGGATTGGCGGCGACTATCAGACCCATGAACTCCTTGCCCGCATCGGGATCTAGCTGGAGAGAGATTTGCATAAGATTTCGGAGGTCAGGAAGCTGTTCAAAAAGAGACACCTACCTTGTTGAGGAAGGGCCATATCCCCGTGATGATGATGCTAAAGCCCAGCGCCATCAGGAACATTGTAAAGTAGATGGTGCGCACGGAGCGCCAGCGCTGCGTGTACTCCTCCAGGGTCTCCAGTCCATCGTCGACATCCTCGGGCAGTCTTTTGGTTTCCATGCGGGAGCGCATTTTGCGGACAAAATCCATGGTGATCCTGGGTATATGTCTTTGAGTGGATCTATCAATTCCTAACCTCAGGCTGTCTCATTCTGTAAGTGGACAAAATTACAAACATTATTGTTTTCTTTGTAAAATTCATTTTTGTATAATGTAAACTAAAATGCCCTTTGATCGTACATACTCGTACGAGCTCTAGTTATTTCTAGCTGATAATATCACCTTCTTTGTAAGGGCTTCCACTATATAAAGACTTTAAAACATGCCACTTCAATGGATTATCTGCATGCTCTGTTGGTCGATTATCCTCCCTCCCCATTGCCCAGAAACAGTTTGCCCAACTTATCTTAGCAATTATAAGAGATAAAGACAATCGCAGACTGATTCAGTGCAGCTGTTTTCTTCCCCGTTCCATGGAACTGTTATTGCGTGCGTGTGTGTGTGAATTAGTTAAAGCCACTATCGGTATGAGCTATATCATTCCGCAGATAACGCTAGAAGGGAACCCTGTCGTTTTATTACATGATTTTATTTATCGAATTGGGCATTCAAAATTTTCATCAATTTCGCCTCGTCACCACCGGATCACACCATCGGGAAACACACAAGAGAAATGGGGGTTTTCGTAGCGTTTCTGTTTGTTGATAGTGTAACCTCGAACTGCTCGACGTTAATGATTCCATTCCCTTCCACTCGGAAAAATTCGTTCGGCATTCAAATTCCAGATTTTGTGATTGGCTCTCCCATGAAGCTGAATGCACACTGTTCGATGCATGCATGTATTCTCAAAAGCAGCTAAAAATAGGTAAGCTCTTGAGTTTTCTTACACTCCCTACACTTGGATCCAGTTAACGGCGAACAGTACCCCCGTTCTGGTTTGGTGGATCTTTACACACACAAACACAAACACACTCAGACACCGATTGGGGGATAGGAGAAACAAATGTAGCGAAGCAACCAGTTGACCGACCGTTGAACGGAGGCTATATGGTCTTTGAAATCACCTTTTACATATTCGTATATGCTTACGCTCTCACTCTCTTTCACTTGTGTATTTGATTTTGAATTGATTTCACATTCGAAAGAAATAAGTATTTGGCAAGGGCATAGCTATTTACTTCTTTGTTGTTATGTATATTTCCTTATGTACAAGCGACACAAATTAATATGCTCATATTGTACGTTCACATTCTCGTTTATAAATGAATTGTTTTCATTGTCTCTTTTTTGGTTTTTACTCTCTTTTACGTTAAAACACACTCGTCTCGTGCACTTCACGCTCTCACAACCGAAGCTATACATATATCTTCTCTCAGTGAATGTAATAAATAGCCCCCTTTGTTCTTGCACTCTTTGTGGGGATGGGGGAAGGGTTCAGTTCACTTGCGATGCACCTTTTTTTTACCAATTTTGTTAGTGCTACCTGTTGCAACGGCGGAGCTGTGGCATCGCAACGCAAAAGAAACGGTCAAAGGTAGATAAGTTGAATATATATTTTGATATAGAATATTAATATATATTTGGTAATATAATTTTTGGTGATATCAACTACTTTTTTAAATTTAGAAAACAATTCGACATCGCGGCTATCCGTGCTTTCAAATGCGCCCGTTTCAAATCTTATAAACCTTTAGGTGTCTTCCGCCTGCATGGTGCGTTACGATAACAAGGTTACGTCGATGAATATCATCGATTTTAAAATGCACATAACTAGATTTAACGCTTTAAAAGGTTGCAATTTGAAAATTTATTGTTTTACTTAAAAATATACAACAAAGAAAATAAAAAAACGTGCTGTTTATGTGTTCTACTGATTTCCGCGAACTTGCTGAAGACGCATCAAGCGCTGTTGCCGCAGCCAAGGGAAGAGGAGGCCACGTTGGGGTAATAGCGGAGCGGGAGGTGCGAGACCTTTAGCAGGAGCTAGGGTCACAGCTTCGGGACTAATGTCGTTGCGGTAAAAGCTCATGGAGCGGCCACTGGGGCGACGAGGAACAGGTGCCTGCCCCTTGCGCTCAACGTCATCATCGTTCATGATGTTCAGGCTGAAGACATCCCCGCTGTTGTTGTCTGACGACAAATGGCTCACAGTGTCCTGGAGGACGCGCGGAATACGCTCCACCGCTTGCATTGCATCTTGCAGCGGTCTAATATCCCGCCCAAACTTGTTTGCTTCTTTCTGCGACTGTTCCATGGATGCGGCCTGGCGGGACGTAGTCTTCTTGGTTTTCCAGGACCTTTTGCTGTCACGAATCGCCTGCTGTCGCTTCTGCAGGGGTGCAGGACGTAGGAGGGGTGTGCCATTCTGCTCAAAGAACCAAGGTTCCCGACGTGTAACTGTGATAGGCTCCACTGGAGCGGCTTGGCGTTTGAATGCCGCGGGCTTGGGCTCCCGCTGCTTCTGGCCACGTGTCCCCAAAGGAGAAGGGCGCACCAATGTACTGGCAAAATCGTTGAACCACTCCAGGTGATCTACAGATCGCTTATGCCTTGCTAGCTCCGATTCCTTGGTCACTTTCGAGGGTGTTTCCAGAGCATTGACCGTCAGTTGACTGGCTGTCTTCTTGCTAGCCGACCTTGAGGGCTTATAGATGGTAATGGTGTTTCGACGATTACGAGCGGTCTTCAGGCCAGTGGCACTCCTGGTCACCAGATCCCGTCTCTGCTCAAACTGCTGGGCATTGCGGACGAATCGGTTGCTGCTCGGGCCCTGTATGAGAATCTGAAAGGGACTGTTCAGTGTTT
Organism: Drosophila miranda; assembly: GCF_003369915.1. NCBI lineage: Eukaryota > Metazoa > Arthropoda > Insecta > Diptera > Drosophilidae > Drosophila > Drosophila miranda. The sequence continues at coordinate 8,247,892 of NC_046674.1, read as the reverse complement.
TCGCGTTTGCCTGCATGGTGCGAATGCATTCCGTGTCCGAGTTCTCGTTGTTGCACTCACAGAGACACTCTTCCCCGCAGTAGAAGCCCAAACAGCCGCAGTGCTCGCAGAGGGCTTTGCAGTTCAGCTCGTGCTTGGCCTCCGTCAGGGGATTAGCATTACGAGATGCTGCCGCTGACGGCGATAAAGTGGAGAGCGCGGATTCCGTGGTTGCAGCCACTGCAGCAGCCAGATGCAGTTGAAGGACTGCCAGCCAAACCAAGACTAGGGCTATGGTGTAGGCGTAGAGGCTGCGATGTTTCATCGTTTCCGGTGTCATGGTCGGGTCGTGTGGCTCCGTCTTGGCGGCTCTCGAATTGGGTTGTGGATGTACGATTGCAACGCGCGACGGTTTTTATACGCTGACCAGGTGAAATTTTAGATGTTTCTCCGCTTCGTGACAGTCGCTTGATTTTCGATTTTGTTTTTTTATTCAGTTCGCCGGAATTTCGCTGACATCGTGTGATCTTGAAACATTTCTAAATGGGGTTCTGTTCTATGCTTGAGTCGTATGTTCTGTGAGCTGATTTCTCTTTTTGGGACAGATCCGCATGCCAAGGGCAAATACCTGCACTTGAACTTAACACAACATACGGGTACGAAATTTCTGTTTACAGAATTTATTACAAAAGAAACCAACTAAACAAATGTCATTAAAAACATGATTGAAATCATCAGCGGCGCTTGCCTTTGCCCTTCTTGCCGCCGCCACCACCACCACCACTCCCGCCGCCGCTAGCTCCAGAGCCGCTTGACTGCAGTTGGGGCTGATGGAAAGAATCCGCCGACTTGTTCTGGCGCGTCTTCAGCTGGGGTATTTTACCGGCAATGTACTGCATGATAGATTCTCGCGAGGGAAAGTCTTTGCTGCACAACGTGCCATCGGCATTGCGGAGTTGGACGCGAATCCGGCCTCGGAATTGCGCCTCCCTGCTGATTTCGCGGGGATATTTAAGTGTCTCCACCAGAAAGTGCATGTTGGTCACCGACAGAACATCTCGCATCTCGTGGTAGTGTGGATTCTCGACGCAGTTCTCCTTGGGCAGCCGACGACCTTCCTGGCGAGTCTTCTTGCTATTGATATAGGCGGGGTAAATGCATATCCAGCTGTGGAAACAATAATAAAGAGAGCATGTGATTGGGACTTTGGCTTGTTGTTCCATCTAACTTACCGCTCCATTTGATTGTGTTTCAAATCAGGATTCCAATTGATGCGCATGGGAAGTGGTTCTGCCATTGTCACGTTGATTTCTTTGTAAATATCAGTAATTTTAACAGATTGTTACTCAAAATCAGCCTAGAAAGTTTTTCCACGCAGGCACCTTGCCCGAAATAGAGATGGGAGAAGTGAGACGATACCATCGATATCGTTGCGAAGCAGAATCCGATGAATCGATAGTTCCATCGATGATTTTCTGGCTCTACTAGTCGCCGTTTCACAACAATACAAATGGCTGGTCGCAGAATAACTTCAATAACAGTCTTTTTCTGGTCCTAAAGCAGTGCGCGGCGTTGCCCTTGTTGCCTCTTCGAAACGTTTTTCTCGCTTAGGTAAACGAGCGGCGTACGAAACCATTCTAGTCACGCGTATCGCGGTGCTTCGTTGTAAACATCGCCGCCCCACACGCCACAGCAACAACACAACACAACACAAAGCAAAGGCAAGACTCGCGGCCCAACAATGGAAGAACTGAACAGTATATTGCAGAAAACCAAAGATAAATCAACGCAAAAAGAGCAGGATGAGGTACTTATCCCTTCCGTTTAATCATTCAAGAGCCTGAACTTTGGCATTTTAAAGATTGACGCCAGCGCCTGGGCCTGTGTCTGGGTCTGGGCCTGCGCCCCGACACCCCAAAAACCCCAAACTAATCTACTTCTCGGTTCACTTCTTTTCTTCCCACTTCTTTACGGTTTATTTACATGTCGCCCACGCACCCACGTGTATCCCATCGCTTATCCCAGATTCTGCTGCAGCCCTTCACATACATACAACAGATTCCTGGCAAACAATTTCGCTCCGAGCTGGCCTTGGCCTTCAATCACTGGTTGCTCATACCGGCCGAAAAGTTGGCGCAGATTGGCGACATTGTACAAATGCTGCATAATTCCAGTTTGCTGTGAGTATATATATTGTATATGCATCTATGTAGTATGTGCCTGTATAGTATGGAAAACCTTTCGATATTGCATTCAAAACTAATCATGTGTAGCATGTTTTAATTTTAAATTTGACCTTTGCTTTTGCATTTGTGGCTCTCTCTGCCCGTAGCTTTTGTTTACCTTCCCCCATGCCACACTTTTGACCCCAACCCCATACCTATACCCATACCCATACCCATGGTATCTCTGTTAAATCTCACTTCACACTTGCACAGCATTTTGTATAGACTTTTTTTGTTTATTTGCTTTCGTTTATATAGATTTCAGCTGAACGGCCATTTGGGGTGTGAAGTTTTTTTTATTATTTTGGGGAAAATGAGAAGTGCTGCACTGCCCCAAAACGTATCTCCCATATGGAGCTCATTGGAGTCTTCTTATCATCGTTTGAGCACACAGTGTATCAGCAGACTTTATCCGTTTAGCGTATGACCGTTGGGAGGGCAGTTCTGGTTCTATTTGCCGATGACTCACACCCTTTCGACGGATCCAACTGGCGGCCTTGTTTGGCCGCTATATTGGATAATGTTCTGCTCTGCTCGGCTGTGTGTGCGTACGTGTTAGCCTCAAATCAATTCCAAAATTTCATCATGAGCCCGCAGAATCGGCTGTTTACAATACTTTTTCAATTGAATTTCTTGGCATTTCATTGCCCGAACTGGAATTGCATAAATTATTTCGATTTCTATCCATTCCATTCCCCCCGAGTGGGTGGAATGGGGAATGAGAAGAGGGAAGAGGATGCTGCCTGCCTTGCAGCTCCCGGCAACAATTAAACTCTGAACTGTCCCAATTGAAGTGTGTCTGCCGCTTTTCAATTAAGGCCTTTGTCTGTAAGATGCCAGCAGCAGTGGAGCTTAGTGCGTCCCTTGCGAATTGTCACTATCATCAAGCAGCAGCTAATCAGCTCTAAGTTTCCTTCATGGCTTTTCATCTCTCTCTTTCTGCCTCTCGCTCTCTGTTCAATCAGGCAAACTAAGACTGTCATGCCACTCGTCCCTGGGCCACCTGTCGCCTGTTATTCAAATTCAAATTCTTTGAAATGGCCTTAATTCTGCTTAAAATCTCTTCATTGTTCCTTGACATTCTTTCCATTTCCATTTTGTCTCCTCTCGTGTCCGGTCGTCCCAAGTGCCTTGTCTTCGCCATGTTCTATTCTGTTCCTAATGCATTTTCATATCGGCAAAAACTTAGTTTTACAACTATGTCAGTTGCAAGTAACAGCCACGAGGCAGCCAGCCACTTTCCCACCTCCTACGATGGCACCTCAACCCGTCCCGTCCTGTCCGTCAGTCAGGCGCCTCATTCATGCACTTATGCCCATTGTCATTTAGTCAGCCAGCAAGCCAGCAAGCCAGCCAGCCGACAGCCGACAGGCATTGTGACAACTCTTGCAACGCAGCACGCCCACCATTCACCATCATTTTTCTCATCACTATCCAGAGGCTCCTCGAGGCCCGGCCCCACTCTCCTCCACTCTCGACGCCTCCTGCGCTGCCGCCCTTTGTGCGTTGTCGCTCCAACGCCCACGCCTCCATGCCATCCAATTCCCTTTCAATGGTTCTGCCAGCTTTGGCGGAGCGCAAACATTTTTTAATTACGCAAATGTTGGGTTGCCCAGTTTGCCTTTGCCTTTGCCTTCGGTTTTGCCTGGCGGGCAACGTAGTTATTGAAGCGATGATGTTGGCCTTAAAGCGGGGCTTAAATTTACACATCTATTATTATGAGAGGCATACAACACGTACGTATGTACGTAGTACGTACACACGTGTGCATAAATATGTTTTAGCATGTTGTGGATGCCTGGAGATGGAAGCGTGACTCACGCTTTAAGTAAATATTCTCATTCTCTCAGTTTAGTTGTAGTATGATTGCTAGTATGATTATAATACACTACCATAGATGATCGATTGATTCACTGACCTGCTCTTCAATATGTGTTCTTGCTACTAACTTACAGCATTGATGATATTGAAGACAATTCGATCCTTCGCAGAGGTGTGCCCGTGGCCCATTCAATCTATGGCGTGGCTAGCACCATAAATGCGGCTAACTATGCCCTGTTTCTGGCGCTGGAGAAGGTGCAGCTGCTGGGACATCCAGAAGTATGTCCTCTGATATCCACGATTCAAATGGAATTCAATTAATCAATCCCACAATCAATCTTTGAAGGCAACCAAAGTGTATACGGAACAACTGCTGGAGCTGCATCGAGGCCAGGGAATGGAGATCTACTGGCGGGATAGCTTCACATGCCCCTCCGAATCGGATTACAAACTGATGACTGTACGCAAGACTGGCGGCCTGTTCATGCTGGCAATTCGCCTCATGCAGCTGTTTAGTGCCAACAAGGAGGATTACTCAAAGCTGACTGCAATTCTGGGACTGTACTTTCAAATTCGTGATGACTACTGTAATTTGAGTTTGAAAGAGGTGAGTGCTGCTAGTACCTAAACACTGACACTCAAGCACTGACCATTCTCTGCCCTACAGTACACGGAGAACAAGAGCTTCGCTGAGGATCTGACGGAGGGCAAGTTCGGTTTCCCAGTGATCCATGCGGTGCGTTCGCAAAAGCAGGACAAACAGGTTCTACGTAAGTCCCACAGACTTGACCCAAGGCTTGCCACTCATCAAGTTACGTTTCGTATCCGCAGACATATTACGCCAGCGCACGCACGACATTGAGGTCAAGAAGTACTGCATCAGTTTGCTGGAAAAGCTGGGAAGTTTTCAGTACACACGCAAGGTTCTCGAGACGCTTGATGCGGAGGCGCGGGCAGAGGTAGTTTGTCCTTGAACTAAATTGATTGCATTATTAATAGCTAATGGATGTGCTTTCTGTGCTTTCTTCTCTCTTTCTGTTCTCTGACAGGTGATGCGTCTGGGTAGCAATCCGTACATGGACCGGCTGCTCAATAAGCTGCTCTCGTGGAAGACCAGCGACAGTGTCAGCATTACGCAATCGAATCAGATCAATCACAACAACGTGACAGCCCGCAACAGCCCCAACCAGAACACACTTAACTGCAATTAACAGCCAAAGAGGCAAAAGAGGGAGCAATCGTGAATTGCGAATGGCGGAGCCTCTTTTGCTGCTAACCCAAGAACCGAGCCGAGGGCTAGGGCCAGCGCCTGCCTCAGTGCGCCCCTAATGCGTTTTCTGCAAAAACTGAAAATATTCTGAGATTTATGTTCTACTTTTGCCTCCTAGAACGCTCACAAAAAGCCAACGTTTACTAACTAAAACTAAATGTAGGGCAGAGAAGAGAAATTAAAGGAAAGGAAAGGAAGGGAAGGGAAGGGCAAGGGAAGGGAAAACCAAGAGCAGCCTTACAAAAATAAAATTGTTAAGCCAAAAGTTAAATGATATAAGCCAAGCTTATGAACGAGCTAGCATATGAGCCATAGAACAGCTTTCCATGAATTTGTTTATGTTTACGTTTTCGCTTAGTTTAGTTCCTTTTTTATACGCTTACGTTCTCGATTTAATATTAGTTACGGAAGGGGGCTTAGTCTGTGCCTCAATTAGTTTCCATTTTCTTTCCTTTTTGCCAGGGCCAAGTAAATCTCAAAAAGCATTAACTTAATTATAGGATATGCAATATTTAAGCTGTTGTATTTCTAAGTGTACTAATTCGTATTCGTGTTTCCTATACTGAAAGCAATTTTCGATTTCTTAATGTCATTTTTCGAATCTACTCACTCAATGTGCACGCACTTCCTTTATCGACGTTGTTCCATTTTAATTGTTATACAATCGTATACATATGTATTATTAACAACAAACAAATTGTTAACGTTTTATGCAACAAACAGCAACAAAGAAACCTAAAAAAAAAGCAAACAAAACAAAACTATATATTGAAATAATGATAAATGATAATGATGCACTGCACAGCAGATTTTTGCACATTGCACCACCTAAAGTATATACATACACATATTATATACTTCATATATATATATATATATATATATATATATATTTTTATTGTAGTTATACACTTGAAACGGCAAGAGAAAAAAAGAAAGCCAGTGAAGAAACCGAATTGCTGAAGAGAGAAAGATAAAAAGAAAGAAGGAAACAAATATGCAATGCAAACATTTTATGGTAGGAAACGATAATTAAATAGCCGAGAATTTACAGCGTTACACAGTGCACGCCCAGAGATGCTGCAGCTCGATACAAATGCAAGCGCACCTAACATTTTGCCCATATACCACTATTGAGAACATTGAAATATATATATTGTATGTATTTAAATAAATATTTATGCCAAGTTGTCATCTAAAACAAGCGGCAACGTTGTGAGCCGCGGCATGGGCTGCGGCTCTTCTTTTTTACCCAATACTTAGTCAGTATGTACAGTGCCGGATTTCTCCCTCTCTCTCACTACTCACACCAACACCAGACGCGTCAGAGCGCGCACACTGCACGAGTAAGAGTGAGAGAGAAAATGAGTAGCGTCACCACTCTAAACGGTTTTCTTCATTCTAATAATGATCCGATCTGATTCAGATTCGGCGATCTAGTAGATAGTCTTTCTCTATTCTGCGTTTTTGGATTTCTCGTGTTTTCTTCAAATATGTGGCACTGATATCCGCTGGGGGCGGAGGCGGGCGTGTGAAAGGAAACTTGATTCAGTGTGATATCACGGGAGTCGGCACACAATTTGGTGGCTACAGCTCTTATAGTCTCTGAGAACTAGGCGTGAAACTCGGCTATTGATACTAATCAAGGACTTTATGGGGTCGGAAACTCTTCCTTCTAGCTGTTACACACATCCACCACAACACTAATATATTTCTAAACTCTTCGAGTACCGGGTATAAAAATAGTTGTAATCTTAAACAACACTCTGTGTAAACGGCAAAGGTTCGAGACATGTATGTACATATGCAGACGTGCAAGACTGAGTTCTCGACGAGTCAGTTTAAGGGTTAGCTCCATTCAAAACGTCTGCAAGGGCAGACGAGCCGAATTGCCTGCACCCAAAATGCTAGAGACGAAAACTTTTGGTGATTTTATTACATATACATATTTTTAAAGAAAACAAGTAATTTATTCCATAATGTACATACAAAGTACTCTACGTGTGTACGTATTTCGGTAAACATTGTATTACATACTATGCTAAATTCATAATCATTTACATTTATCCTGTAAAAGACTAAGCATCTTGCTCGATCATATCCATTAGCTGTAGATACTCCTGTGAAGTTCCATCCATTTCGGAGTCTTGCTCTCCGTAATCAGCGTATTCGGCGTCATCGTCCTAAAATCAAAAAAATATTTGGAAACACTTAGTCCATTGGGCTTTGGATTGTGCTTAGAGTTATTAGATACACACCTTAAAGCCAAAGCAGTTGGCAGCATTGAACTTAGAGCCTTTGGGCTCGCGTTTGACTACCACCTCCTCGTCGCCATTAACCAGTTCCACGACCATGACCTGGCCATCATCACCCTGCAGTTCAACCGTGAACTCTGAGGTGTTTGGCTCTTCCTTAATGTGGAATGTCTTGGTGCCGCCTTTGGCCCTGAGGCGGCGGTTAATGATAACGGGCTGATTGATGGAGCTCTTTCTGGGTTGTGTGTTGATAATGACCGGACTTTTTTTTGATTTCGCTGTAGGAGTGCCCATGGCCTCTAGAATTTCATCCTCGTAGTTGTCCGGCTCCACGTCGGCCAGTTCAAAGTTCTCCTCGTCGTCGTCATCCATGTCAATGAGTCCTCTGTCAAAGTCACTTTCGTTGACCAGGGTCACGATGCTGCCATCAGGCTGCAGACGAATATTGCGACCCATTTTCAATTTGAGCCGCTCCTCGCGAGCATTCTTCGTCTCGTCATGGATCTCCATGTGCCGTATCAAATTTCCTTTGTGGGTAAAAATCCGCGGACACTCCGGGCAGCTGTGCATCTTCTCGCGCGGCTCGGGCCTCGTGTATTCCTCGTTGTGCACCAGATTCATGTGGCGACGCAGCAGCTGGCGCTGACGGAAGGCCTGCGGGCATACTTCACACTTGAAGGGCTTCGCATCCAAGTGGACGAGCATGTGAGAGTCCAAATGCCGCTGGGAAACAGAGGCGTACTCGCATAGCTTGCAACGATAGCATCTCTCGCCCTCGTGGGTCTTTATGTGCAACTTATACTGGTAGCGATCGGGTAGATTTTGGCCACAGCGCTTGCAGGGTATCGGTTTATCTGCCGTATGCATATTCATGATGTGAAGGCGCAAGTCCGCCTTGCGGCCACAGGTGGTAGGGCAGTGGCTGCACTGGAACACGGGCTTATCCACGACGCTGTGGATGAGTTTGTGCGCCTTCAGGGAATTGGACTGCGTAAACCGGGACTTGCAAATATCGCACTGATACCTCTTCTCCCCCGTGTGGACAACGAGATGACGCTTCAGCTTGAACGTGTCCTGCGAGGCATAAGTGCAGTGGGGACACTGGTACGGCCGCTCTCCGGTATGACAGGTCATGTGGCGTCTTAGCTTGGTCAGCTCCACAGAGGCGTAGCTGCACTCCGTGCATTTGTGGGGCTTCTCCTTGGTGTGCTTGTATTTGGTGTGTCTTATCAGCTCGCCACTGGTGACAAAGGCGCTCTCGCAGTGCTTGCATTTGTGCGGCTTATTCCCCAAATGGGTGTTCACATGGTTCACCAATCCCACATTCGACTTGAATCCTCTATCGCATATGGAGCACTTGAAGGAAAAGTCAGTCTCGTGTGTTTTGTTGTGGCGCGTGATGAGAAACTTCTTGTTGGTCGTGTAGGCGCACTGGGAACAGTTGAATTGATTCACCTTGGCTGTTTTTTTCTCCACAGTTGGCACAGGCTTCAGTAAGAACTGCCTGGATGTGATCTTCAGCTCCGGCTTGGACTCTTCTGGTGGGTTGTCATCGAACTCATAGACCTCGCCGTCAGCCACATTGCCCAGGGCTTCGACGGCAGCATTATCAATGGTGTACTCTGAATTTCCGGTAATATCGGCTACGGCAGCTGCAACATCTTCGTCAGCCACCAGTTCCTCGATCTCCCGCTCGATGTCGAGGGGATCGGACTTCGGCTCGAGCTTCGGTGAGGGAACCTTTTGTGACTTTTTGGGCCTGCCCCTGGCAGTGTTAGCAAATGTCTTTGCTGGCAGCTTTGGAATATCAGCTGCTGCTACTGCACTCGTTGCTCGTACACTGATTGGTCTTGGCTCTGCTGCGGATCTTGTGACCATTTTCGGGGAAGATTGGGCAGGACGTAAATTGATGACTGGACGAAAAATTTCATTACTTATGTGTGCATTATGTTTGGCTGGTCTGGTACTCACCTTTGTTGGACGGCTTACTAGCCCCTGAGCGGGTGGTCTTGTCGGGCTTTTTTGCTAAGTTCTTGAGTTTCTCCTGCAGCTCTTTCTGCTTTTTGGGCGTAGTTTTGACATAGCAGTTTCCGTCATCGTCAATGAAGTATTTATCCTCATCGTCCTCCTCTTCACTTGGATTGTAGTCGTCATCGTTTTCTGCCTGTTCTTCCTCAGAGACTTCAACAATATAATCATCATCGTCCTCGGCGACACCGTCCTCCGCTCTGATTGATTTTAAAATCTTATGCACAACTTTGTCGTCTTCTATTTCCTTGTTTAAATTGTTCAGGAACGACTGCAGATCCTCAGACATTTTATTCGACGATTTCGACATCCTAATAAAAAACGATAAAACCAAAAAATTTATATTTGTAAACATTTTTGGAGGGATGCATGGTGGCGACCCACAGCGGCCTTTGAGCGGCCGCCCCCAAGCGGCGGCGCCTATTGATTTCCCCCAAACTTTCTACAGCATCGACACTACGATTCGCCCTTTACTGATTGCTTATTGGCACTTACTGTATTTAATAAATATCACTCTGCAAAGAGACTAAACACGGGTTTTTTTTTTCAATTTATGCGTTTCTTTGTGTTGCTAGCAATTTCCGTCAGAGTAAGCAGCTGCGCATTTTCAATAAAAGATGGCGACATGTCGCATCATACATCAGGGTTGATACGACAGTTTTACCAGGGCTCCGTCACTTATGTTAATGGTGGGCGTAAAAAATTTAAATTTTAAGGAATTCAAAAAAAAATGTCGTCTTCAGTGTAACCTTACAGTTTTATTTATTTTTTTCGGCCACATCGGCCATTTTTACAGATTAAAACTAGCGCCGAACGTGTTGCCCTCATTTATATGGTGACTTGAGGAAAATACGGTACTACTTTATCAGTATTTACAGTATATTTTGAAATTGAGACGGTATATTTTGGTATATTTATGAGGGTCGGACGGTATATTTTATCGATAAGTCTGCGGTCACACTGATCGCAAGCAGCTGCCGGTTCCCGCGCATTTTTCGGCAAAAATCTTGATCTACGTTTTTTCGCTATTTGGTTTTCACTCGCATTAAAACCATCGTAGCAGCAACGTTGTACCGACCACAGGAATCTGCAAGAAAACGTGTCCCCAACAGAGCCGTCGTAATTTCCATTGTGAGTTCATAGCCTTGGTAGGAGGTAGCGTCCATAACCTTATATTTGTTTGTACATTTTTTTTCAGTGTTAGTTTTTGTGACTAAATTTGTGAAATTTTGAAGCTCGATTTTTGAAACATCATACCAACAAAAATGTCGCGACGCAAGGCAGTAACGAACAACAACAATGCCGGCGAGGCAGAAGCCCAGCCCACCTTGGCCAAAAGGGCGCGCATTGCTTTCAGCCTGGATATACCCAAGCGACGCCAGACTGTGGGCACCGTGCTGGTTTGCGGCACGGGCGACTTCGGACAGCTTGGCTTGGGTGAGGATATCCAGGAGCGGAAGCGCCTTGCAGTGGTTGAGAACATCCCAAATCCTGTGGATGTTTGCGCTGGTGGCATGCATAGCCTCGTGCTGACGGAGAATGGCGATATCTACTCCTTTGGCTGCAACGACGAGGGCGCCTTGGGGCGAGATACCAGCGAGGACGGCAGCGAGTCGGTGCCCGCATTGGTCCATTTGCCCGGCAAAGCAGTGCGCATCTCGGTGGGAGATTCGCACTCTGCTTGCATATTAGAAGACGGCAGCGTCTATGCTTGGGGATCGTTCCGCGATTCGCACGGAAACATGGGCTTGACCATTGATGGGAACAAGCGCGTACCCGCCAATCTTTTGGCGGGAACTGTTTGCTGCAGCATTGCTTCGGGCTCCGATCACTTGGTTATATTAACCACCAGGGGAAAAGTGTACACGGTCGGATGCGCTGAGCAGGGCCAGCTGGGACGCATTTCAGGGCGTTCAGTGGGCGGAGAGGGTGAGTTTATTTTTTCAACACATGTGTCTTCTGAAATAAAAAAACTATTTCGTTTACATTCCACCAGGTCGCCGCGGCAAGCGCGATTTGCTGCGACCGGACCAGCTAATCGTGAATCGAACCAAGCCGTTCGAGGCCATATGGGCTACAAACTACTGTACGTTCCTTCGGGAATCCCAAACAGAAGTTATTTGGGCCGTCGGCTTGAACAACTTCAAGCAGCTGGCTTACGAAAAAGATGAGGATCTGATTTTACATCCGATTAAAACTGCTCTTAAAGACATCAAGCAGATTTCTGGTGGTATACACCATACACTGTTTCTGAAGAATGATAAACGATGCTATGTCGTTGGTCGTCCAGAGTATGGACGCCTGGGCCTGGGCAGCAAGCAGGATGTGGTGGACCAATTAACGCCCGCTAATAATCTGTCTGACAATATTGTGCATGTGGGATGTGGCGAAATCTCTTCATATGCCATTACTGCAGATGGCAAGCTATATTCGTGGGGCATGGGCACCAACTACCAGCTGGGTGTAGGCGATGGCGATGATGAACTGGAGCCAGTCCTTGTCAGTGGCAAGAATACCCAAAACCGAAAGATGCTGCTTGCATCGGGCGGTGGCCAGCATGGTCTGTTTTTGGGTGAGGCTGATGCGAAGGAGCTAAAGGAAAAAAATATGCCAGCAGCAGCCACAAGCAGCAAGACGGACAATATTCCCCTTACTTCTCCAATTACAACGGTGGAAACTATTAAAGGTCAAAAGGGACAATCCAAAACTCCACCGAAGAAAGCCGCTGCCAAGCGCGGAGCTCCTGAAGCGAAGAATGAAAAGGAAATTGTGCCTGCAGCAGCCATGAGCAGCAAGAAGGAAAAGTCTGCTTCTCCTCCTCCAACTTCAACTAAGGAAACCGCCAAAGGAGGAAAGGGAAACTCCAAAACTCCGCCGAAGAAGGCCGCTGCCAAGCGAGGAGGATCCAAAAAGATTAAAGCTGCAGAATAGTTTTATAAAAGTTGACTACCCCCAATTTTTTTTTGACCGCATTAAGTTGTCTTACGCTTATCCTACTTAAGAAATGTTTACTCCTGGTTCGATTCGTACGAATTTTGTATTTAAATGGAAACATGTTAGAAAATGAAACAAGTTTAGATTTGATTTACTTACTAATTAACTGTTTTACTCCTTAAGGTTTTCACGTTTATAATTTACACAAGACACATCCTAAAAACTATAAATTCTTGGCTCAAGCGGGGAGCGAGATTGCTGATGGTAATTTGGGAGCTATGAAATTTAAGAGGCAAACTAGGCCTAACCATTTTTACTCATGTTTGAATATCATATAACTGGAATTTTGTACGCGTAAGCATATAGTACATTGTCGATATATTAATGGTGATTTTGGCTTGACTAAAAATAACACGGCTGTCGGTGATTGCCCTCGGCGGCGGCTCCTGAGTCAAGTGTAGCTAGGGATGTGGTTTCGGCCTGATTTTCGTCGTCGGTGCTGCCCAGGTGGAAGCTGACGAACAGTATGCCGCATAGCAGGGATAACGAGAGGATGAAGCGCATAAATTTGCGTGCGAATGCAATAAGACCAAGCAGATGGCCGCCGCCAGCTACACCGCCACTCAGTTGATGTCCTCCATTGCAGCTGCGCTTCAATTGCAGCTGTGCGTGGATAAGGGCCTCTAAACAGTCTACGTAATCGGCTTCGCTGTAGTCCAGTCCCAGGTCCATCAAATCAAAAGCACATGCGTAGTTTTCTAGTTGATAGCAGTCGTGGTTATAATTGCTTTTGTGCTTGGCAGTGGCATCAGCCACCTTCTTCCCATCCTGCTTGGTCAGATTACAAGGGAGCAGTAAATATTATTTGCGCTTATTGGGGCAAAAAGCGCCAGATTGCTTGCCGCAGCTGCCGGGACCAACTGGATAGTAATGTTCAAAAAACAAAAATCCGACAGCAGCGTACAGCAACAGTACCAGAAGCAACGTTAAATACTGGACGAAATTTCCAACCTTAACGCGCCTGGACAGTGCCTTGACCTGGTCCTGTAACTGCAATAAGTAAACGGGTTACCACACAATCTTAGCTGGCCATTAACTTTGTTTCTTACGTCCGGTTTTCCACCCTTTGCACAGTCCAAAGTTGCTGTGCTCGCCTTGCCTGCGCATTTGGATGCTGAATTCTCAAAGCGACAGACCAGACGATGCTGTTCTATTTCCGGGCCACCTGTGCATTTGTTCCGCCACAGCTCTGCCACATCTGCTCCACCGCACGTTCCAGGGACTATCATGGCCATCACCAGGAATTTGTCTTTGCTATCTTCGCTCAGTTTGTATTCCGACTTTAGCCAGATGCTTATTTCGGCCTTCTCGTTGGGCGATATGATGCCGCATCGTGGACGCACTCGGAACTTTTCTGGCGATGTGGTTTGTATCTGAATATGGGCGAAATAGATTAAATCAACGCTTCGGGGCTTGGGACGCGACCAACTTACCTTATAGGTCACTGGCTTCTGGGAGATGCACTTGAAGTTCACCGTGGCCTCCGCATTTTTCTGATTGAAGTTGACAAATTCCTTCTGCTCTAGTTGCAACATGCCTGCTTATAGAATAATATATAAATGTGTGTAATTTAAAACTTTGTAATCTAAAATGTTTCTAGTAATAAAAAAAATTTTGAAACAGCTCGAAAGATTCAACTGAAATGAGGAGAACTCAAATACTACAATGACACAATAAGCAGTTCAGGTTGATTTTCGATTTGATAATTTTCCCAAAAGATTGATTCATATTCTTACCCTCTGTTGGGGTGTGCATGTCTCCGATGTTGGACTCCTTCAGCACCATGGGAGCGATTTTGGCAAAGTGTACCTGTCGATTACAGAGAACAAGTTAGAATGGCTGCTCATGGAAATGGTCGTTGACGCCCCCTCTCATTCTTTTTGCGTACTTATTCCACCCACTGGTCGGTAGGCTTTTTGTGTCGAACGTGCTTGGCAATGGCATTTTTTCCAAGAGCCCTCACTCGTCTTTCCCCCATCTATAGAACCCTTGAGTTCGCATCAACGAAGGTTCCACTTGTATTGTGGAGGCCATCTCGTAAATCGGTTTATTTGGCATTCTAAAACTAACAAAGCCGGAGGATACGGATACTGACGGCCAGGGTGCGACAATAATGACATCTTTATATGGTCTATCAATGTACGCAGAGGTATTTCCCCTGCTCTGGACACTTCCACTTACGTATGTTGTTCTTTGTCATCACTTACGCTTAATTTATATCCAGACAGATTGAGATTTTTGATTAAATATGCATTTATAGTATGTATTTAGTAACCGATTTGTTTCTACAGATCCATCGACAACTTGGCCAGCTCTAGCGGTTGCAGCGCGTTAGGGAATTTATGCAAAGCGTTAGCACATTAGTGCCTATTTTGGAGCTAGTTTGTAGTTCAATTCAAACCAGTTCTGGAGCCTCCGATTAAAAAAATCAACGGGATGGATTTTTAAACAATACGTTCTTTTGTTTAAACTGTATAAACAGAAGACCTCCATATCAAAATATCGAAGGCGAAATGGGTGTTGAATTACAATTCGATTCACTATGGCTTTGCATTACACGTAAACAACACATGATCACTCACAGACCAGACAGTAAACACGCCATACAATGAGAAATTGAAGCCTTTTATTGAAATTCTTTCACTCATGGTACTAAATCCGTTGAGATGCATATGATAATACACGTTTTATTTTAAACACCGCACCAAACAATGATGCCAAATAATTTAGCGCGAGTTCACCGTACCAAACACATACCAATGCAGACGCTCTGTACCTACCCTGGGCATGTTGGCTTAAGAATGAATATCAATTGGGTGTATAGTGTATAGCAATGCAGCATCCGCCTCTTGATTTCTGCTCTTCCTCTTTTCTTATTTGTTAATTAATATTAAACATTAAACACCGCAGATGCACATGAAGACACAGATTTGAAACAATTGAAGAGCGTAACGTTAAAATGAGGTTGCGTTGAAATAAAAAAAAGACTAGATGGTGACGACGCTGTCGCCGCGAAACACAAATGAAAAAGCACAAAAGAAAGCTGACACGGGAGCTTTTGGACAAAGCACAGCTGGTGGTTGTTCCTCCTTCTCCTCTCCGTTGTGCGATCAGCTTCTTCCAGCTGTTGCTTCGGTCTCTCGGAAAATGAATTGAAACTGAAAGCGAATGAAAGTGCAATTACAAATGAGTGGGGTGCAAGCAATAAATGGGGATAGCATACATAAGTGCGTGTGTGTGTGTGGATGTAGAATGTTTGGTGTATTGCGTATGGGAATGGTGTAATTCTCCCTATGGGAATACCCTATTTAACATATTTCCATATATGAGTGTTCTACTTTTTAAGGGTCAATGGTTTACGCTTGGCGCTCCGCTGACCGCCGACCCTAGCCAGAAAGCGAAAGTTTAACAATACATACATATGTGAAATAAATGACTATTAATAGCGCCATTAATGTGTGCCTCCAACCAAACAATACACTGTGGGAATATTTGCGAGCTATTCCTAAAGCAAAAGTCTCAACAATAGGCTTCTATCCATATTTTTCTCTCAGTGTCCGGCTACTGGGGAAGAGCGTTCCTTTCGGACAGGCGGCGTCAACACACGCAGGACACGCAAGCAGCGCACCCTAAATCAATACAATAGTACACACCGAGAATGTAAATCAATTATGGAGAAAGCTAAAGGTCGCTAGCGTGCCGGACCCGGCAGGTCAGAAAAGCAATTAGAAGACCCCAACATTTTCCGGCTTAATCCAAATGGAACACTCCCAATAGCCGGACACTGTTCGAGATTTTGTTGTGCTTGATGTCTCTGTGTGTCTCGTGGTTCACTCACCTTCTTGTCCCCACCCAGGCCGAGCTGGTCGTCGTCGGAGCTGGCGACCGGCTTGGATGCCACCACCTGCTTCGTTTCGGCCACAAAGCTGAACTCATAGTTGTCACTGCCACCCCAGCTGGCCAGGCAGTTGTCCTTGGAAATGTACTGGCCGATGTCCTTTTTCGATATCATTTTCAGAATCTCAACCGCTTTGGGCGGCAGCAAGGCCTTGATAACCTTAAAGGCAGCTAAGGTGGTGAAGCAGAATGTATTGTTTAGTGTCTAGGTGAAAGTTCAAAGTTGATTACTTACCGTTCAGCACCCAGGCCAGCTCAAACACCAATATATAGTTAAGGGCATTGGGGTAGTACATCTTAAAGGTCTCCACAATGCGCTTCACAAAGTCTAGATCCAGGGTGGCCAGGCCCGTGCCCGCCATGTCGAAGAATATGGTCACCTGTGTCATGTGCTTCTCCCACTGGGTCCTCTCCACCCAGTAGATCACAATGCGAATTAGTTCGTCCAGACTCTTGGATTTACTGTGCAACCTGACGCGGAAAACCAACAACGGCTTTCCATCCACATCGCTGCTGTGGATAAACACGGAGCCCTCCTTCAGATATTCTTGGTTCAATTTACTCTCGTCCAGATCATTTGCCCCGTACGACTCTCGCCAGGTGCAGGTTTCCCATAGCTTGTTCATGGACGCCTCCATATCCAAATCATACATTTCCAGGAATCGCTGCAGCCAGACATGATCATTGCGTATGCGATCAATGTCAACCGGATGGAAAGGAGCTGGGAAGCGTATTACAAGCATATTTCTGTTTATATTAAATGATTTTAACGATTCTACAATTCTTATCTCCGAATACAGAGCGATAATGTAAGCAAATATTGACAAAAAATATCTCTGTTTATACGGAGTGATAAGCTTAGTTAATGTTCTGATCTCGTTGTGATCTCAGGTTTCTTTGGTATCGCCTGAGAACCTCAAATTACAGGGCTAGTTGACCCGAGGAAAATAGCTTATATATGTACATAAGCCCCATTCCACTATATATTTAACTATTTAGGTAGCCATAGCTAGATTTTCAAGTTCAAGTTCAAACAAACTCAGCTTTCAGTGGATTGCAGTCAGATCTCTATGTATATTTATTCAGTTAGGCAAAAATGTCCGGTAAAATATGATCAAACCG
Organism: Drosophila miranda; assembly: GCF_003369915.1. Lineage (NCBI taxonomy): Eukaryota > Metazoa > Arthropoda > Insecta > Diptera > Drosophilidae > Drosophila > Drosophila miranda. Next base: position 8,230,301 of record NC_046674.1, on the reverse strand, counting down.
ACTCGTTTGCCCTGCGGGATACGATTATAAACAAAAGATTCACCGAAACTGCAATAATTCTAGTTATTATACGTTCATATATGTCTGTCGAAAAACCTGTCACATATGTACATATATGTATGTATTTATACATTTGTATATGAAACAGAGTTTACAATATAGGCACAAGCACATCAAATCCATTAGTCACAGATACTTATGTATGTACGTTGCACTTTGTATCCGGCTGGTACTTAAGTATTATCTCACCTGCTGGCGGTGTTGTGGCATATTTGCTGTTGAACTTTTCGCGCAGTTCCTCAATCTGCGCCGGGGTCACTTCCTTGACTTTAACGCCCATGATGCAAACGGGTAAAAATCGGTTAAAATCCGCACTCGAAACCAACCACGACTGTCGATAGACTGAACATTGAACTCTACTTCCAGCAAGCACTGATTCTATTTCTGTGCTCTACTCTAATCGCGTTTCTGTCTAATCAGTAATCGTAATCCACTTTCACTGCCCACTGAAATGTGTGATTAGATTTCAGCCTGCCAATCAATAAGTTGTTAACAGGCACCAACAACTATTGTGCTTATATTGTAAGCGACAAATCACCGACCAGGCCTGTGCGAGAGCTATGTGCAAGTGCGTTCCCCGAGCGCGTGCAGGTTACTGGCTAACGGTGTCGACAGGGCTATCAACGATCGCCAGTCGTTGGGAGTCAACTGGCGTGCGAGGCGAATGTGGAGCACCACCACAATACACCCGATGGGATGGGAGGCATCCCAAAAGGGCAGTAGCAAGCCTCTGCCTCTGCCTCTGTCCCAGCTCCAGCCCGTGCCTCTGCAATAGAACGTGATCGTAGGCGAGCGAATGCTCAGCTGCATTTCAATTAGCTTCGAGTCAAAGCTCGCTCAGCTTTTTTTTATCATTTCGAAAGCTCTGTACTTTGATGGGTGTTGGAATAGGGAAACCATCGGTAATCAGTAATTAGTATCTCAGGCAATAAATATCGTATTATTTACACTCTCTTATACAGTTTGAGGTTTATGTGAGTTTGGGATTAAATGTGAGGTTGTTTCTATTCGAATTTGTACTCGTAATCGTCATTGCCGCCCCACAGCTTCAGGCAGTTGTCCTTGTCCACATACTCGGTGATATCCTTCTTGCTGGTGACGCGCAGGATCTCCAGGGCTTTGGCAGGCAGGAAGGTCTTGACAAGTTTGAAGGCAGCTGAGAAGGAAGCCAAATATTGGCATTATTTCAAGTCATATCTGACAAAAAGAATCCTAAAACTTACCATTTAGCAGGAAGGGCAGTTCGTGCACGAGGATATAGTTGGGCACGTAAGGATAGTTGGCCTCAAACATATTAATGATGCTCTTAATAAAGTCCAAGTCCATGTTGCCCAGCCCAGAGCCAGTCATGTCCATGAAGATGGTTATCTTTTCGAGGTCGTTCTCGCGGTGAATGCGCTCAATCCAAAATACGACAAGGCGCAGGAGATCGTCCAGGCTCTTGCTCTTCGAGTGCTTCTTCAGGCTGAGAATGAGCAAAGGCTTGCCCTCCTTGTCCTTGTTGTGTGCATAGATCGAGCCGTCGTGCAGATATTCCTGGTTCACATTGCTCTCGTTAATGTTATATACTCCGTAGCTCTGGCGCCAAGCCAAGTTTTCCCAAAGTCGGTTAAGGGTCTTCTCCACATCGAGGTCAAAGGCCTCCAGCAGCTTTGTGACCCACAAGTCGTTGTCGGTGATGCGCTTCAGATCCTCAGGAAGAAAGGCATCTGAAGGGGAGACGTTTAGAATTGGGTAACTGGTAAATCGTTGCTGGATTTTCGCTCACCTGCTGGCGGCTCCGACTCTAGTTTCTGGAGAAACCGTGTCTTAACCTCATTAACCTGCTCGGCTGTTGGAAGTACTCCTTTGGTCATTGTGCTTCTTGGGGTTCTACCAGCTGAATGAATGATCGCTGACACTTTTCCTTCGATTTATATCATACAGTTTACCCAACTGATTTCCTTCCTTATCGCATCCGCTAGTGCTAGAAGTGTTGCACCGGTGTGACTTCGACTTTTCGGACTCGTAGTACTCCAGTGCAGAGTGATCTTTCCAGTGTGCGGGCTAATCAGCGACTGACAGCCACAGAGCGTTCACGACTGTGCACTCTGGTCCGCTTGTTCCAATGTGATCATGTAAATGACTCGATGCGGGTGGGGGGCAACGAGCGCGGGCCTGTTCTTCAATCAATATAAAATACAGCACACAATCCCTAGCGAAAGAGAGATAGTGAGAGCTTACGATACTGGTCTGTGCGGGGGGGCAGAGCAAAGAAACCCCCGTCAATTGCGATAAGCAGAGCAAGCAGAGAAAACACATACCCCCACCTACCGCCTCTCTCTTGGGGCCTCTGGCATTCCTTATGAATCGGGAATCAGTTTTTATTACCGCTACTGCTGTGGTGAGTCGTTTAGACGTATATTGTACGACTTCTATGGGAACTTAAAAGAATTTTGTAGAGCTATTGATCTAGTTTGTGGCAAATCTCTGTGGTTTGCTTCGAGTCGATATGACATGCTTAGTCTACTGCGATCATTTTGTTGTACCCTTTCAGAGCTACATTGAGTCCCTCAGCTTTGAAGCTATTTACTGAGCCCATTGTTTATGTTGGTACCCCTAAGATCAGTATATTTTGATACTTGTACATATGATGCGAAATTGTTCTAAAATTGTATATTAATTTTATTATTTTATTTTCATTTTATTTAATACCTCTATCAGAGGGGTACTTTAATCATATAAGATTTATTAACAGTATTTCAAATCATTAGATGATTAAAAGAGATTAAAGGTGAGCAGATAAACACACCTTTTATACGAGTATTATATGATTATAAACAAGTTTCTGTTCAGAATAATTTCAGCAATCGCATTGCTGATTGCAATAGCTGCATGGGAACCCGATTACAAAAGAGTAAGACCATAAAAGGTAGGGGTCTAATTATAACTATCAGCTATAGAAAAATTTCACATTAATCTGAGTATTACTGAACGCTTGGCCAGTCCGAAGGTTTTCCTAGTACAAGATTATATTCGCAATTATCGCATCTACTTATTTATGTACATTTTAATAGCCGTTGCTAATTACTTGGGAAATTATAGTGTTCAACTGAAAATCGAAGGAAATGGAAATTCATAAAAAAAAATGTCTCTTATATTGAAACTAAAACCGCATTCTGCACATCGGTTTAGATAATTTAATCCATTTTTGAAGTCAATATTTTGAATAAGCTTTTGTGATTGTTGACATTGAAAACGGAATGAGCGGGCAATAACAAAGAGAAAAGTCATTTACATATCGAAAAAGAGCTTTCCCGCCTTGGTCCCCCTAGCGATGCCTTTGGACCAACATCCAAGAACTTTTGCCCCAGTTGTGATGTTTAGGTGAAAACGTGCGTTTGGAGAGCCAACGTCCTCGCTCTCGTTCGCGTTCCCCGTTCTGACCGATGCGGATGCAGTGCAGCATTTACTGAGACCATCATCCCAAGATGAAGTTTGCCGAGCACTTGACGGCCCACATAACGCCCGAGTGGCGTAAGCAATATATTAGCTATGAGGTAAAAGGCGCAAATTTCTCATCAGGTCCAAAAGTGGCCAAGTGCGGAAAAATCTGTATCTGTGGGGCGAGTGAGTGGTGTGCTTTCCTGGCTGTCACTGCAGCTGTCAGTGACAGCTTTTGGCGCGCGGCAAACTTGGCGCAGGCGTACAACTTTCAAATCGTTGAGCTTTTTGACAGATGTCTTCTGTTGTGCTTGCCTTGGACGTAAACAAAAGTGTTTCCTCGGGAAAAGCAGGGGGAGCAGGGCGGAAAAGACGGTGAAAGAAAATGTGGCAAAAGAGTAGATGAAGGAGAGCAAAAGTTGTTGAATAGGGACAGTGAGTGAGAAAAGTTATACGATAGACTGGATGTTCCACTGGATGTGTTGCTTTTTATACGTGGTATTCAAAGAGTATAGAGCTATATTGGTTTCGTGGTTGTGTGGATGTGTGTAACAGCCAAACGGAAACAATTCCGACCCCATAAAGTATATATATCCTAGATCAGCATCAATAGCCAAGTCGATATAGCTTTTTCTGTCTGTTCGTCTTGTTTGACGACTGGTCTTAAGAGAGTTCTATGAGAGCTAGAGAAACCAAATTTTGTGTGCTGCCCCCTTGATATCACACTGAATACAGTTTTTTTCCACCATATCTACCAGATCGCCGAATCTAAATCAGATCGGATCATTATTATAGCCAGAATGAAGAAACCCATTTTCTCTCTCGCTCTTTCTCGTGCAATGTGCGCACTCTGGCTAAGTGGAGCGAGAGAGAACGTCTGTAAACAGATGTAAAAAAATGTTAAAGAATGAAAAATGGAAACAGATTAAACATTAGGTCAAAAGAAGACAAACTAAGTGAAAGAATCAACATTAGAACACAGCTAGCGCTCGTGGTTCCTCTCTTTATCTCCCTGCTTTTCCCATCACTGATGATAAGTTCGAGCAAAACCAAGAGGAATTGCGATCTATATCATTAGTATACTCCCCTTCGTGTTACTAGGAAATGAAGGCCATGCTGTATGCCGCCATCGAGCAATCGCCATCCGCAGAGCTGGTGGAGCGTGAGATGGTCACGAGGTACTTTGCCAAATTCGATGAGGAGTTCTTCCACTACTGCGACCGAGAGCTGGCCAAGATCAACACATTCTACTCGGAGAAGATGGCCGAGGCTACACGCAAATATGGCAATCTGCGCAGCGAGCTGACCGAGGCCCTTGAAATGGGCCATCCGAAGAAGCTGCCGGCCTGGAAGCGACGCACGCCACTGGGCAAGAAGAATGTGCCGGCACGCAAGTTACAGGATCTCAAGTTGGCATTTAGCGAGTTCTATCTGGGCCTGATACTGCTCCAGAACTATCAGAATCTCAATTTCACGGGTTTCCGCAAGATTCTCAAGAAGCACGACAAATTGCTTAGCGTGGATTATGGGGCACGGTGGCGCACCGATCATGTGGAGGCAGCGCATTTCTATACGAACAAAGACATCGATCGGCTCATCCAGGAGACGGAGCAGGCCGTCACCCAGGACATCGAAGGCGGAGACCGACAGAGGGCGATGAAGCGACTGAGAGTTCCACCCCTGGGAGAACAGCAGAGCCCATGGACCACCTTCAAGGTGGGCCTCTTTTCCGGCGCCTTTGTGGTGCTCTTCATAACGGTTGTGATTGCAGCCATGTTCTACGGCTTTGGCGAGAACTGGCGTGTTGGTCTTCGAATGTTCCGAGCTCCATTCCTAATCATCGAGTGCCTCTTCCTCTGGGGCGTAAATGTTTATGGGTGGCGGTCTTCGGGGGTGAATCATGTGCTGATATTTGAGCTGGATCCGCGCAATCACCTGTCCGAACAAAACATCATGGAGGTGGCTTCGGTATTCGGCGTGATATGGGCCTGTTGTGTGCTCAGCTACATCTTCTGCGATCCCCTGGGCATTCCACAGTATGCGGCTCCCTTGATACTCTACATTCTGATGGTTGCCTTTCTACTGAATCCGACGAGGACGTTCCATCACGAGGCTCGGTACTGGGCGTTGCGGGTACTCATACGCGTGATCATGGCCCCCTTTTGCTTTGTGAATTTCGCAGACTTTTGGCTGGCCGATCAGCTAAACAGCATGGTTCCGGCCTTTCTGGATATACCCTTCTTGATATGCTTCTTCGGTCGCAGTCCCACATGGCAAAAGGCGGGGAAGGGTGAGTGGATAAATGGAGCTGCTCGATGTCCTTATTATCAATTAACTTTGATTTTTTTCTCATTCCTCCCATAAGATGGCAGCCACTGCGTGCAATACGTCTCCCTGCTCCATCCCATTGTGGCCATCCTGCCCGCCTATTTCCGCTTCGCCCAGTGCATACGTCGGTATCGCGACACGAAAGAGTCGTTTCCGCATCTAGTCAACGCAGCGAAGTACGCCACATCATTCTTTGTGGTAATTTTCGCCCACAAATATCATACGACAACGGGTAAGTGGATTCATTATACGGGTACGGTACATATGTATATACATACGAGCCCCAAGTTCATTAGGAACTCATCCAGGACCACACGCACAGGCACACTTTATGCGTGTTGTTTAGGAGGTGCCAATTAATGCTATCTTCATGGTCAACCTCAAATTCATGAAGATTTTATTTGGCCTTCGAGCACGTAGCATCTCTCTCTCACCTTCCGTCTGTCACCGACTTGCAGATACCTATCCCCTATCGAAGGAGAATCCATGGTTCTATTGCTGGATTACGGCAGCAATTTTCTCATCCTGCTACGCCTACACATGGGACATCAAAATGGACTGGGGTCTATTCGACTCCAAGGCGGGCGACAATCGATTCTTGCGTGAGGAAATCGTTTATTCATCGACGGTGAGTCTGGTGTCTGGTATCCCCAGTGGATGGGGAACAAATAATGGCCACGATAAATATTTGGCCAAATGGCATGTAAGAAAATAATTCAATGCATTCATTATCCCTCACTCCCCCCCACAGTGGTTCTACTACTTTGGCATAATTGAGGATTTAATATTGCGCTTCAGCTGGACCCTGTCCATGAGCCTCATCGAGGCTGGCTACATTGAGGGTGATGTAATGATGACCATTCTCAGTCCCCTGGAGGTTTTCCGTCGCTTCATTTGGAACTATTTTAGGCTGGAGAACGAACACCTCAACAATGTGGGCAAGTTCAGGGCCGTGCGAGATATATCTGTTGCCCCACTGGACTGTTCAGATCAGGTAATGAGAGAGGGAGGGATTTGTAGATATAAATACACTAATAACCTGGTTTTCAGACAACAATCCTTCGAATGATGGACGAAACAGACGGTGTGCTCAACCGGAGGCGTGGCAAAGCCACAGGCGGCAAGAGCGGCACCAAAAAGAACAAGCAGGAACAACGCCTACTACTCCAAGGCGAATCAATCGAAGACCTCTGCTCCTAGTGCCGTGTCCCAATTACAATAACATCTCTATGTGCACAAATATTCGGTTACAGCTAATAAAGCTCTGCAGTTGCATTTTCCACATGGAAATTTCCGGACAATTCCTAAATTTCTAGTTGAATGGCTATTGATTGGGGGTGCCGGTGCTAGTGCCTGCGTAGCCACTAAAACTGAATACAAGTATCTCCTAGTCATTGCATTTGTTAGATGTAGGGATGTGTGGCCGATGCTGATTGTGGGGCCTTGTCTGGACAAGGCTCTAAATTTACGTGACAATGTTTGGGTAACAATTAGATTTAGTTTGCTGTCGCCTTGTTGCGTGTGTGCCCCAAAAATACATTTGCTTGGCAATTTATTCCACTTGGTTGTTCTGGTTACCATGGCAAGTTCATGAAAGTGCTAGCTGGCATATGTACAATGTATGTGATTATTGCCCACATGACAATGTGTCTAATGCTGTTACGATATGTTTTTGATGGGTACCGTTCTAAATCATTGATACGAATAACCATGGATGGATATGTAAGTGTCTTTTGGTCTCTTTTTAGTTACATCCACAGCTGTTTTTGCTGAGAGACTATATTTCACAGAGTTCGTTCTATTTAAAGTAAATTTACGGCTCTCAACAAATTTGATGTATTTCGCCAGCAGGGACCCAAGGGGAATAACAAAAAGGTTCGTTCCTTTCGCAGCTGTGGAATATGAAATAGGGTGATTGATTGATGCGTTTGCGCTTCAATTCGTAATAATTATTTAATATAACTTGGCTGGGCATTTGGTTCCCTACCGATTACGTTACCGCATTCTCTCTACACATATCTCTTTTGTGTGAGAGTGTCTGATTAGGGGGGCTCTCACGGGGACCATAGGCCAGTATGGTCCTTAGTTATCCGGATGAGGGGGTATGAATCGTCGCGGGAGTGCTTATGAGGTTTGAAAGTCCTCGAAAATCGAGGTGTTTTTAACAAGGAAGCTACTTTCCCTTGGCGTCCTCTTAATGATGTCAGCGCCGGGGCGCCCAGGTATCTTAACCTTGCCCGTGAGAGAGCCGGGCAGTTCAGATGAGATGTTCCAGGGTTTCGATAGCCCCGGGTTCATCTTATTTCCTACAGCTGTCTCGGATGGTCTCGAATGCAGCCAGACAGTGACCTGTAAGTATTTCCACTGTAAGTATTTCTGCAGTCCTTTAGATAACTGCATCCAATTAAATTGCATCCAATTAACAATCCTTAAGCCCGTTAACACTGTATGCCGTACAGTATATAGTATTCGAGTTAACCGCAACCGATTCTCAATCTGTACACCACTTTTTTGCGGTCTGTCATGGCCAAATGGCTGTTATAAATGATTGTTTCATTTAATACGACTACAACTTAATAATATAAAAATGCGAAAAATGGAAAATTCGTTATATATAACTTGTAGCCAGAAACTTTTTCATATTCCCCTCCCGCCAGTCAGAAAGTTTGTTAGGCGACTTTAACTGTTTGTGGATTGGATTGTCAATTTTCATGGTATATACGAGTATTTTTTGCTTTCGACAGTTATTTGGCTTGCATTGCGTTTGATTGTTTTAAGTTTAGCACTTTTACTCATCCTGATGGGCTATTCAGATACACGACAGTTGACAAGTGTCTAAATTTCCTGGCAAATGTCAGCTCATGAATGGCAATGGAATGGAATACACAGACGTGTGTGGGGAGGATTTGCGAATGAAACTTCTGTTTGGGTTAGCACTTTTATTGATTGCCATCCATCGAAATTCCTCCAGAATCCTTTGGGCACACAGATTAAGGTTAAATACATATTATTTTTGGTTTATCAATTTGCAAAGGCAGAAATTCATCAGATTAACATTTTATTTCCTTTTTTCGCATCCTTTCTGATTGGCCTCCTGCTGCCGGTTTCATTTTGAAAGCGGATTATATATATCACGGATAAATTTTAACATTTATGAAACACTTTATCATACAATTCCTTTTTTATAAAAATTTGTTGTAATTTTGTTGCCTGGCAATTCCAAAAGCTGCAAAGCGTGGGCCATTAGGCGCCATTTGGAATGGGAATGTGAATGGGGAATTTCCTATTAGCCACTCTCTTGATGGCAATCTCTCATGGACGAGTGCTTGTTTTCCCCGAACTCTGTCCATAGATAAGGAAACCCTTTTTCGAGCGGGAGAGGTTTTTTTTTGCCCGAGGGATGTGCCATTACTTAGCGGCATTTAATTCTTAAAGACCTCTAGATGGACCCATTTGATAAGAGCCTTGGCATCTGCCTGGCCATGTACGAGTATTTTCCGTAGGAGTTTCCTCGCATTTGAAAGGTTGGTCGCGTGTGCCGATATTCCTGGAAAAAACAGAAGTTGTTCATGTTTTCGTATGTGCTTAAAGCTGTATACGTGAACGGCATTTACACCCTCATGTCAGCGTGGCTCTGACACCACCTTTCATCCTCTCAGATTTTTTGTTGGGTTCCGTTCCGCCTTCGCTGCTGTCAAAGGGGGTTTTGTTTGATTTGACATGTCTGAGCGGAGGTTTTTCACACCCACAAAAATGTCTTAAACTGCTTTCCCACATTGTGTATACGCAATTTCGTGTTGACACTTTTGCATCCTCATCCTTTTTTCAACTTTTGCTGGTGCTGCTTTTGCTGCTGTTGCTGCATCCTAATCCATTGTTGGTATTGCTTCTGCTCCGGCTTCTGGTGCTGATTGCAATTGATTTGCTTTGCTTCGTGTTGAATGTCGTTGAAAAGGAAAGAAAACTGAACTGAACTGAACAGAACTGAACAAAACTCATTACGTATACGACATGTTCAGCGTGTTTATTTTGTTTAAATTCCCATGTTTATTTCCACTACATCCTGCAGACACATCTCCGCTCCGCCTACCACCCGGCTGATGAATGGACAAACATTCCGCAGTAGATTGGAATTGCATTGGCGCTCACATTCGAGTGGGTGGAGTGGGTGGAGTGGGTGTGCGCTTCACAGAAAAGTGGTCCTGGGATTAACACATGTTTATAGACTGAATGCAAGTCTGTGATTACCATAGGGAGCAGAGACCGACCACGCAATTATCGACACTTAGTTGGCTTGACTACTCTACCAATTTGAATTTCACATAGAATGACCCGTTGTTGGGCTAATCAAAGGCTGCTGATGCTTTTATTTATCTTCCGGGTAATAATGGCTTGCCATTGATTCTTTGAGCGTGCTGAGACCTTTACATTCATATCTCAGAGGGAAGCCTCATTAAGACAACCGCTACGGCGCCAATTCAGATTCAGATTGCATGACAGGTGGCCAGGTGGAGTATACCTTATCTGTTCATATCATAAATATTAAATTGAGCACAGAAAACATACCATACCACCGCACTCATCATGTGCCCATAGGCTACGACATTGATTGAAAAATGTTTACATCGAAAGTTAATTAATTAATTTAAAGCCTCTGATAATGAATGTCGTGACAGGCTGGAGGGAAGGCTGATGCCTTGGATTGCCATTCAATATGCTAATCGAATGTCCCACGAGTTTTAATTAACCATGATAACCATTCTGACAGGCTGGCCAGACAACAACAAAAGGAAGTCCCCAGAAACTGGGCGAAAGTTTCCCGTCTTTAAAGAATCAGCTTTAATGTGGTGAGCAAATATATGGATAACCCAAATAAACGGAGGGCATAAATCTTATTTCGACGATGCCATTCTGGCTGATCCGTGTGGGATGTGCTGAGTAATATGAGGCGGAAGTCAAGCCAGAGGAGGAGGGCCTTACGTGGTTTGGCCATTGATTGATGGCCGGAGCGCTTGCAGAAGGAAAAAGCTATTTATAATATGTTTATTATTTATCATGCATGCTAATGCCAATATATATCCACACGCAAACGCATACGCATAGGGTTCATACATATAAATACTCGTACATCAGTTTATTGGTCTCTCTTGTTTGCTTATGAACATTGATTGAAACTAATGGAAGCGGACGCCAGTGAATGGCATCCGCAAATGTCACCCAACGGACACGTAAAACCCATTCAAATATAAAGTGTGTTCTTCAGTTACCAAGTCCCGAATTGCATAAACAGATGTTCTGAGAGAGAGAAAAGCTAGACAACTTTAGAGTCTCTTTTTGAGCCTTTAGTGGCATTAATTCCCAACAAAATAGGCTACTAATTATTAAAATTGTTCAAAGAATGCCAAAGGTTACATAAATAACAGATACCATATAAACATATTGAACGCGTTTCCTATTATCCAATTCGAAGTATATTAATCCAAGCTAATACAATAAAATTATTTGTTAATTTTCTATTTATTCCAAAGTAACACTGAGAACTTCGCAAAGAACTTGTGGATACCCGGGATGTGATTACTATTCCATTTGGGATTTTACATCACAGACACATCTGTTCAGGACCTTTAGCATCATCAGGACCTTTGGCATCCCAGGGTCCACAGCTGCCTTAAACGGATATTTTCCGCTGGTATTGGTGAGTAAATTGGTGAGTAAAACACTGACCAATTTAAAGCTGCATCGCGCGATGACACTCTCGTTTTGTGCATTGCATTTTCAGATATTCATTTGTACACAGTTTGTCCGTTAACTTGTCGAAGATCAACTAACCCTAGACCAAATTGCGTTACCTTAGCGACAAGATTCTGCATCGATGTTGGCTCGCTAGAAACTGTCTAATGATTTCCGCATGGAAGTTTATTTTCTATGTCATCCTTTGCGTGCCATCCTGTTGGTTGATATCCTTTTCTTGGCCGGTGCTTCTGTGGGAACAGCATGCGGGAATTCCTCTTTTTCAATGTATCTATCACGCTCATGAAACTCTACTTCCCGGGTACACCCATCATCCAAATTTTACATTTATTTGATTTGATTGACTACCAAATACTAATTAATTTATTAATTTATTAGTTCCAATAGCGATTATAATATTAGCTCTTCGCTTGGGGGGACTCACTAGCGACGGCCGAACAGAACAAGAGAGGATTGCACCCACATACACATAAATAACAGCGAGTCTCTTTCTAGAGCTTATTTTTATGTACACCAAATGTCAAGCCTGTTAACTCTCAAGACATTTTAGTCGATTTATCATTTATTTTAAGTTTCCTTTAAAACAAGATGCCCTTCCGCCCACCCCAAGGGACAGATTCACTTTCCCGTGAGACATTCAAGAAGGGAAAGCGCTGCCTTGTAATATCCCTTTCCCTGCCCTCCTTACTAAATGTCAAATGACACTTGCTCGCTGTCACGCCAAAGTTTTGACAGCGAAATTCAAATGCAAATAAAAGAAAATAAACATATAACTAAAGTGACATTGGGGCCTTTCCAATGAAAGATCAACACAGAGTACGAATCCATGTGAAGGACGGACTGCCACTTACCAGTTTCAGTTTGTGGTATCGGATAGAGCACGATGTTATGGCCGCAATTAAATTTGCACGAAAATAGCGGGTAGGGAGGGGCTGCTAACTTTTTTTTTACTTTTTTGCCACTGCACCCATTGAGCCGTTAATGAGGGAGGAAAACTTTAGCCTGAGCGAATTTTCCAGCTAAATACATTTAGACTTTCCCGTAATTTCACTTTGTTGGAAACAACAATTGAAAGTTTGGGCGGAACAGAATTCCCAGCTATTTAATCCTTTACCTACCGCTAATTAAGTTGATTAGCCCTGGTTAAATGAGAGGCTTTAAATGCTTCGCTAATTGAATTGAATTTTATGGTCCACCTTTTGACTGCTCCATTTCGCATTTGCTCGCCCTTCGATTCCAGTTTTCTGGATTCATCGCTGAAATATTAATCGCTTTGCACACTGGGCAGTTCTTTGGGGATTTATTTACACGCGAATCGTTGTCCTGACAACTATTTCAGTCTCGGTCTGTCGCATAGCCTTCAAAATTGGGGGTATATTGGGAGATTGGCAATTGGAACGTTTTCATTTCTCAAAGTCAAATATACGCACAAAGATGGTACGAAAGATAACCCTTCGAGTGCTTATTACTCTCTCCCCCTTTGTACTCCCCACTTTTATATATTATTCTTTCGCTAACAAGTATGTCTTACACAGTACACACACAGTCCACCTGCAAGCAATCCCATAATTTTTATTTGCCTTTCCATATTCCGTTGGCAGTGCAGACGAGTTTCAAATTAAAAATCTCATAAAAGAAGAAAAGAAAGGAAAAGAAAAGAACACGGCCGACAAAGGATCCAGGAGCAGGTTAAAGAGAAAGCAAATAAATTACTTTCGGGTCCTTCTTCAAGAATAATACCAAAGGTAAAGAGTTCTTTTTTACTTAAACCAAAAAACGGCGAAGGAAAATGGAACCTGCCTGTCGGAAGGGAGGGCGGCACACAAAATATGACAAATGTTGGTGCTTCTATACGGAGAACAGAACTTGTTTACTGCTCCTCAACAGCGAGCGAATTGCGCCTTGTGTCGGAACAGCCTGCAACCCTTTTCCTGATGCCGGAAAAAGGTCAGGGGTTTTCCCTCTTGTTTTTGAGTGCACGCGGTTTTCCATTCCTTTGAAGCAAAGTGACAAAACAAAGAGGCTCAATTAAAATTGGCTTACGATTTCCAGGAAGCATCCAGCATCCACTGTATATAGGCCTCGTTCGCATGTGAAACATGTGTCTAATTTCTGTACATTCCGGCAGGGAGGTGGAGGTGTCATCAAAGCTGCTACCAGTGTTCTGGATGGTAGAAAGATTGATGCCAGGGCCTTGTTCCGCATAATTTACGTGCAGGATTTATTGCTGACAAACTGCCAAACGTTAATGTGGATGCCTCTCCGACTTATGTCCTAATTATTTGGGCTTCTAGCTAGGGCTGTGTATACTCCGAGTCCCTTTAAAGCCGCTTTGTGCTCGCAGTTGTCCCCAGAAGCTGTTTATATTTAACGCTCTGTGGAATTTCGCTATTAAATAATACATTTGTGAGCCACAAATACTGTTATGACCATTTAATGCTGGTATCTCTAATTTGTCTCACAGGAATTGTCTCTATGAAGCTATGAAGTCAGTAGTTCATGAACAGACCACAATACTAATGTGCCCAACAGATTACTTGAAGCATTAAATATTCATTGAAATGGCTACATCTTTTATGGCCTCCTGCTCTTGATGTGTGAATTAGCTGCATTTGATATGCTAATTTTCTAATTGAAAGCTTATCTACGTGCAGGCACGACACGCTCGCATAAATCTCCATAAAATTTCCACTCTAATGAAAAGTTTATATCGGGTAAAGGCCACAATCCACACGGCGTATACGCAATAAAGCGAGTGACAAACTGCCTTTTGGCTCTCGTCAAACATCAAGTTTCCCGAAATGTCGTTCTGCCTCTTTAAAATAAACACACGCATATATTACCCTCCTCGGGGCTTGTCATATGCTATAAATCAGACAGAGTGCAGAGGGATCGGATCTGTGGCAGACAGGCTGGCATTCAGGCAGTGAGGCGAGGAAGGTCCTGTCAGCTTTTATGCCTTAACTTGTCTTAAAGTTGTCAATATTGTGGCTGTGTGGGGGAAAAAAATTTTAACATTTAATTCAAGGCTAGGAAACTACCAAAGCAAATATGGCCATCACTTGGGCCATCTCACATGTGGTTTTCCCATAAGTTTTCCATTTCCTTTAGGAAAAGTTCTTCCGAATGAATGGCTAAAAAGAAAAGTTGGACAGCCTTTGTTGCCATTGTAGCTGCTGGTGCTGTGACATGGAGTTGTCAAACTTTGCATGTTTCGGTCTCGTCTCATCAAAGATGTATTTGGCTGGAAACCAGGTTTAACTTCGATTGCACGCCAATCACGTTCGCCGAGGGGGCTTAGGTTTTGGGAATTCCATTTCACTTATGCTTTAATTAAATTTTCACTTAAGCAGTCAAGACGCTTGGCAAATATTGCCATTGCCGCACTCAAGCGCTAATGGAAAACTCATTATCCTGCCAACAGCCAGGACGCAGGAGCCAAGCGCAGTACGAGTAGTAGTCGCCATCTTAGCAATTAGATAGAGAGAACGTGGTCCCTTGCTATATGTGTGGATGTACATGCATACATATATGTACGCGCAAGTGAGCTGCTTATTGTCAATTGTGTGTATATCTGTGTGTATTCTTGTGGTGGTGCGAGAGTTCTGTGACTCCTCCTAATTGCCAGAGAACAACAACTTTAAACAGCCAAGTGGCTGGGAGCCAACTGTTGATTGCTGGTAAAACTGAAAGTACGACTATGTCGCCCCATTAGCATTTTCCCCGAATGCAACAGTCGAGAGGGGCACTTCCAAGAGAGCGCAAAACACTCAACATCTACTTGGAATTGTGTAGCTATTAAAATTTTATTTGGCATAGAGTGCACTCCTCCATAACTAGCACACAGATATTTCCATCGTTCGATATAATTAACAGATTTTCTGTAATCTGGTAAAACATGCCATGTCATGTCCCGTGTGTGCATATGGCGGATGGCTCGTTCTGGATGGATCGTTCTAATTAAATGGCCTCCGACCGCTCTCATGCTGGGCCAGAAATGTTCATTCGCCATTCAAAGGCCACAAGCGTTGGCCAGGCGGAAAACTGACAATTTGGAAAATTCCTGCAGCTGTTGCTGCAGGTTGCACAGCTTTTGGCCAGAAATTTATTGAAAAAGAGAAAAACATCAAAAGTATGATTCGACAGCTCTAAAGCACACTGCCGCTCTCGGCTGTTAATCATCAGTGTTTGTCCAGGAATTTGCTGGCTACTCGGGAAATTTGATATTTGTCTAGCACACTTTGCAGTGCATTCCGCCACTTAGGAATCCATTAAGCCAGATATATATCTGACTTTGTAGTAAATTCCTCAGCTGCTGAAGTCACTGTAGTAACTGTTGTTGCCGCTGGTTTCTGCCTGGGGACTGTGTCAATATTTGAACTCAAAATACGACTCTGGACAAAAGTAATAACAGCTCTGGCTCTGGCTCCGGCTCTCAGTCTGGCTCCGACATCGTTCCACTTTCACTTTGTTCATGTGAGTGTCCACCTTTGACCCTGCTGTGTTCAGTGTTCGCATCCTGGCATCATTGCATCATGCCATCCTGGCTGGGGGGCTGCCAAACCAGTGCCATTTGCCAGCCGAGAGAAGCTAGATAGCTGTTTAGTGGATTGTGCGATTGTGCCACTGCAGCTGGTCCACACTTTGTAGTACCTGCTGTTGCTGTTGCCGTTGCTGTTGCTGCTTCTGCTGATGTTGTCAATGACAGTTTTGTGGCCATGGGCCCCACTCAATCCTAAAGCATTCATCCCTTGTTAGTCGGCCCTGCCCTGCCACACTACACCACCTGAGGGTTTAATTAAGAGTGCCACTTTGGTGGAGTGATTAAGTGGCTTTTAATCTCGCTACTGCTCTCTCTGCTCGTCTCCTGATGAACTTACGGCCAACAGTTGTCATTTTTGTTATTTTTTCTGACATTTATTTGCCAGTGGAAAGGTTTTTAATTAAGGCTTTAAATTATAATTCATGTATAATCAGCGACCAACTAAAACCAGTTAGGACAGTGTCCATATTTGACTCCTTTTAGGGTCTCTGCTTCAGTCAGCATTTACCGAGAGTTAATTAAGTCTTGAAAGTCTGTGTGTGTTTTTTTTGGGTTCTGTTTTTTCAGCATCCCTTTGACCTGCGGCTGTCTGGATGGGTGAAGCTTGAGCATTTGAATAATTATTGTAATTTCTCTAACTCCAGGGGTTTCCTTTGGATGCAGTGGATCACAGTGCAGGGCCCTACTTTGAGCACAGCCTACATTTCCATGGCATTCGCTAAAAGAATGTCCCACGATAGTGCGAAATTCTATGCAAAGAAATAATTACAAAGGGGTTTGTTGTTCCCTTTATCTTCCTGAATCTCTGCTTCATTGGATTTACTTTGGGAAGCAGCTCTCTTTTGGAATCATTTTCCAAGAATGAGACTGGAGGAGCCGCCTCTGCAGGAAGTGCCAAATGAAATCCATGCGTCAGAACTGTCAAAGAGGAATGAATATGAATGCAATGCGTATTCTATTTCTTTGGAATTGTCCTTTTTATTCGCGCATCACATCTCTCTCAAACATTTGTAAAAATATCTCATTTCTGAATAAAATTCCTCCGGGAATTGTTGGCTAAAATCTTGATTGGGTGGGTGGATGGGAAATGCTGGTTCCTTGCATAATCCAAACTCAGTATTGGATTTCTGCCATCTCCACCGTATCCAAAGTAATTATTTGCTTTTTCACCTGCAGCTCTCCATTTCCCGAGTCCATATCCAGCTCCGGTTCCGCCACACTGGAGCCTGGCTGGTCCGAAAGGTGACCATTGCTGTGGCCTGTGGATTGGGGTGTTTAAAGGTGCAGAAGAGAGAGTATTTTTACATGCTTAGATAATTGAAAATACCCGTGGCTAGACCATAAATCGACCATAAGTCGGTTACCTGCTCGGGACTGCTGCTCCTCCTCCTCGGTGATGGTGGAGAAGTTCGTCAATCGCTGGGATGTTATCAGGGGACTAGCGGCACCCAGCATACGGCGCGACTGGCGCTTACCATTTCCAGATCCGTCCCCCAGGAGCTGGGCCTGATGCTGCAGCTGTTGCTGTTGGTGCTGTTGCTGGGTTTTGCTTAGTTTTTCTGCTGCTGTGAACACCACAACAGGCTTGTGTATGCATGCGGAAGGGAACGTTGGGATTGGATGGATGGAGGCGAGCTTAGCATACTTGGGGGCCGTACAACACATTCACATAACACTTACCGATGTGGTGGGGTTCTCCTGCAGCTCCGATCGTTGGGCCCGATAGGCCTGATACTGGGAGATGACGCACAGCAGACAGTAGAGCTGAAGGGGGGATAAATATCTACCGAGTGTTAGTCAGAGCTAGAGCCCGCGATGGGTCGGCTTACATTGAGGCACAGGATGAAGAAGTCTATGGTGAAGATAAAGCCCACAATCGGATCGAATATGACGCGCCGGGAGAAGGTCAGGTGTATCAGGTGGGAGCACTCGATGAGCAGGTCGGCCAGCATGAAGCAGATCCAGGGTATCAGCAATTGACGCTTGTTCTGCAATCGGCCAATAAAGGTGATGCCTGGGGCGGCGATACATAAGTTCACACTTCCACTCACCCGACGGAGACCTACTATCATTAGTCCCGAGGATAGCACCATCAGCACGGAGCAAAACAGAAAGAAAACGTTGAATATCACAGTCACTGCAAAAAGAGCATAAATCACACGTAATTTAACCCCTCTCGATTGTCTGGTCGCGGGGGAGGGGTTCCGGGAGTGTAACCTCACCTACAGTCACATCCCCCTTCTCCAGCATACTCTCGCCCGCGGGCTCTGAGCGTTGGCCCAACAGAAACTCCTGTTCCTCGCGCAGGTAGCACAGGAACATTAACGTCGAGAAGCCAAAGTAAATCTGTATTGTATATAAAAAGGAGGCATAAACTTTGGTGTAAGGAATCCCCCCTATTATTAAAGCCCCTTTAAGTGACAATTGACTGTTGTAATTATTCGCGTTGCATGAAACTTGACTTGAATGGGTGTTATAATAATATATTTGCTTAAGGAATTTGCGTAAAACACGTACTGGCGGCTTTCGATTAAGAGGCAAGCAAATATGGCAAGGATTTTTGGATTAAAGCTAAGCCCTTATGATATATACCATTCCATTCATTCAATCATTTTTAAAGTTGTTTGAATTGATTGCTAAACGATTTTCTGCAGAAAAATATAAATTTTGTTCCTGATAATTATGGTACGTGTACAGTTATAAAGAAATTGTACTGCAAGAACTCTTCAAACTTGGAGTTTTTCCCTGAATTGGCTATGGGTAGCTATAAGTAGACATGAAGCTTTCCTACTGGAATTTTTATACTTTGCTAAATTGTTTACTTTACAAGAATAGCTTACGGGCTCTTCTTGAATTTACTAATAATATAATCTAAGACCAATTTTCTTTAAGCTATGGAATATGGGCTTAAATCCTTAAAAGATTCTTTTAAATTCTTTGGAATCTATGAAGCACTGGTATGTTTTTATTTGAATCATTTCTCATTTGAATATTGGAAATTATTCAGAAATATGTACACATGTCTGCACCTACCAATGTATAGATGGCACAGGCAAAGCTGCCCATCCGCACATTCTTCCAGAAGCAACAAGACTCCAAGATGGCCATCTTTGAGTGCTGTGTCTCTCACTTCACTTTCGCCGGGATAACAACATTTCAAGAGGACCAGGGGGAGAACGGCAGCCGCCACTTTCACTGCGACTTTCCACACTTTCGCTTGAGGGGGCACTTTGTCTGTTTCCCGCCAAACGGATAATTTTTCTTAGTAGAGTTGTTTTTCTTTTCAGCTTCTTTATTTATTTTTGGTTTTCTTGGTTTGTTTTTTGGTTCACCCCCTCGGCAGATAAATCTGTCTAAGATATTTTGTGGCCTGGCATAGCCGCTGCCTCGCTTATCGTTGGACACTGACACATAATTCCATTCACAAGACAAACAGATTTATGACACTGATTTATGTGGCACGACCGGGCATATTTATGCGGCCAGAAGTGTTGGACCTCAGGACGAATTGCTCCGCAGCGAACCGTTGCCATCGAAAGTCGCATCAGGACTGAGACGTGCCTCCTTCTGGGGCCAAGAATTGTGCCTCCGATTTCGAAAAATCCCATCGCTTTTATGAATGAAAGCTCGAAAACGATAGGTGAGTAGGTAGCGTCAGGGGAAGACGCATGCGCTGCCACCGAAACGAACAGCAACAGGCGGTTACGGTTGCACATTACGGTCGTCTGTGGCTTTGGCTGTGGCCCACCGAAGTTGCCTTCAGGTCGCTTCGAAACTGTGCTGGCATTGCCAATACCACTAATTACTGCCAAGAATTAGCTCTCGAATGGATTTGTGAACGCGTTTAATTATCATCAAGAGTGCTCTGCAGGAGGTCCGATGAATCTGCGATGAGTCAGCCGCAGGTCTTGTGCTGGCGCCGGTGAGTCGGCGGGTTTATGTGCTCCATTGTGGAAATGATAAGGATAGGAAGTCGATGCAGTGGCCTGTAATGGTTCAAAGTCATCCCGATTAAAGAATATCAAGAATAACATCAAACTATTAAGAGACTAATCCGTTGCTTTGAGGTTAAAGGTTCCTCATTAATAATCAAAGAGTCGAGCTCTATTTGTCATTTTAGAGAAATAGTCTCACCCAAATATGAAAAATAATAATAATCACCCGAATAAGGACAAAGACAATAAAGATGGCAAAAAATCAAATAGGAGCGAAGCATCCATTAAAAGTTCGCCGTAAGCCATAACATCATTTAGAAATAAGTCCCAATCCATACAAATCGCATTCAAATAGATCAAGAAGCACTGCGGATAAAGGCCTACAGGCTGGTAGAACGTTGGAAGAACTTCGAGTGAAATATAACGAAAATATCGGTGCGAATCTTAGTTCTCATTCTAGTGGTTCAAGGTCGGGTATCTTATCGGCACGAAGCTCAATATATGTGGATCTCGGACAATTCCTTGATTTCGACGATCTGCTGCCGATGATTGGGGAGTTTGGACTGTTTCAGAAGCTTCTTTTCCTGTTCATGATACCCTTCACCTTCATAGCTGCCTTTGTGTATTTGGGTCAGATATTCATGACGCTGGCACCGCATAATTTTTACTGTCTTGTGCCGGAGCTGTCGGTTGTAACGGACGAGGCAGAACGCAAGGAACTCTCAATACCCCGGGAGGAGGATGGCTCCTTCAGCCAGTGTTTGATGTACGATGCCAACTACACGGCCATCCACTTCGCGTTCAACCGCAGCATATTTCTGAATTCGACATGGCCAACGATTCCCTGCAAAAATGGCTATGTCTTCGATAGGGTGGAAATGCCCTTCCACACAGCCACCATGGAATTTGGGTGGGTCTGCGATAGCCAATACTATGCCACCATTGCCCAGATGATCTTCTTTCTGGGATCGATTCTGGGTGGTCTGGGCTACGGACGCTTTGCCGATCTATGTGGCCGCCTATCGGCTTTGGTTAGCAGCTGTTTCCTCGCCCTGATCGGAAGTCTCTTCACCTCGATTACCACAAACTTTGCGGGCTTTGCTGCTACGCGATTACTCGTGGGTGCCTCCTACGATACTTGTTTCACCATGATCTACATACTCGGTAAGCAGAGTTCACAGCAATTCTTAGGTGCATTCTAACCTCCGTTCAATTACCAGTCCTCGAGTATGTGGGTCCGAAGTATCGCACCTTTGTGGCCAACATGTCCCTGGCCATCTTCTACGCACCCTTCACCATGCTGATGCCCTGGCTGGCCCTGGGCTTCTCACATTGGCGAGCATTTTCGTCCTTATGTGCCATTCCCATTTGCCTGTCGCTGCTCTCCTTCTGGCTATTGCCCGAATCAGCGCGGTGGCTGGTGTCGGTCGGTCAGATCGACAATGCCGTGGACCTGTTGAAGCGGGTGGCACGTAGGAATAACAAGACGGTGCCTCCCGTCGTCTTTGAGCACTTCAAGTTCAGTTGCCAGCAGTTCTACAAGGAAGAGTTGCAGGGCCGAAGTTTCACCATTTGCTCGATCTTCAAGAAGGGGCGCATGGCTCGCTATATGGTCCTTATGATCTTGATTTGGATGGCCATATCGCTGGTCTACGACGGACATGTGCGGGCTGCCAGTGTCCTGGACAGTCATAATGTCTTTGTTTTCTTCACCATTGCTTGCGCCACCGAGTTGCCGGGTAACATTCTGGTGATCCTCACTCTGGATCGCTTCGGACGTCGCTGGTGCGCCTTTGTCTTCACGTTCTTGAGCGGAATCTTCAGCCTCGTAGCTGCCTGTATGAGCAAACCCAAGCATATGCTGGGAGCAGCGTTGGCTGGACGCTTCTTCGCCAACATCTGCTACAACATCGGACTCCAGTGGGCGGCCGAGGTGCTACCGACGGTGGTGCGAGCACAGGGCGTGTCCTTTATTCATACGATGGGCTATGTGTCTATGCTAATGTCGCCACCGGTCGTCTTTCTCTCTCAAGTTTCCTCCTCCCTCATGCTGATCATTCTGGGCGTCCTTGGACTGCTGGGCGGAGTCCTCGCACTCTTTCTGCCCGAGACCCTCAACCATGATCTCCCCCAGACGCTCAGCGACGGCGCCGAGTTCGGAAGGGAGCAGCGTATCTGGCATGGGCCCTGCTGTGGTCCAGGCTCGAAGCGGGTCAAAAGACCCCAACGCCTATGGCATCAAGGCTCCAGCCTGCGGACGATCTCCCGTGATGAGTTCCGTTCCACCAAAATGCATCGAGTGGCGAGGATAGCCCCGCGAAAGACACATATTTCCAGCCAAGACACGCTAGACACAGAGAAAACGATCCAAACGTACACATTTGAACATGCTAAAAACTGAAGTCCGAACGTTGGGATACCCTGGAAGAATACTTAGGGTTCTTGGGGTAATCGCAATTGAATAAAAACATCTATTGGCTATTTCTTGTCCGTTTATTGTTCAATGAAACTGTGTTGCTCTGGGTTGGAAACATTAATGAAGCTTAATTAAAAAGGAAATTCAAATTCTGATTCGAATTCGTATTTTGCATTTCTTCAGTTAAATAAACGCAGCTCGTCTGGCATGACAAATGCATCGGTTCCAAGTTAAAGTATTTTGAAATGTTCGCCCCTACCCAGGCATTCGTTGAGGCACAGTCAGTTGCGATTGTGGCTCATACGTAGCAGACCCTCGCTTCGATGCTAGCTTGGATTGTGACGGGTGTGTGCCTGTTCTATTTACTCGTCAATTTCCTGCTGCTGCATTGGGCAGGTGTGAAGCCTTTGGCTCGGTTCATAAACGATGAGAATCACTTGAATGCCACGCTGGCAAGACTACTAAAGCCGCGCTGGCCCGGCAGCTTGGGACACTCGCAGGTGCGCGATTTTCTCTTGCAGGAGCTACTGGATCTGGGATTCCACACGGACCGAGACGAGTTTGTCGATGGCGTGGCCTTTACCAACGTGATGGGCACTATCAACCCGGAGGCACCCAATTTCCTGCTCCTCTGCTGTCACTACGATACCGAGAACTTGACCGATGTAGAGGGTTATTTGGGAGCCACCGATGGGGCCGTATCTTGTGCGATTCTCCTAAACATGGCCAAGACTCTGGGCCCCTATTTGAGGGAGGAGCTGCGCAAGCGATTAGATATTGGTTTGGCGGTATGTTTAGTGATTCCATGATATCTTATTTGGTATTTTGAAGATTAATCTTCCTTCAAGCTGGTATTTTTTGATGGCCATGAGCCAATGCCGACAGATCGCAAAGATTCTAGTGCCCTGCGAGGCTCAAAGCGATTTGTCCGAATGGAGACTCTGCCTTTGGAGAGCATTGTAAGTTGTTTAAACCGTAATCGACAGGAGGTAAACGAGAAGATCTTCTTATTCCCCTTAGGAAGTGGCTATTGCCTTGAACTTCATTGGTGCTCCTGCCCAGGCATACATGAGTCACTACGATAACACTTATATGCTTCACAATCGCCTGGCGGAGATTGAATTGGATTTGCGGGAATCGGGACAGCTGGCCCAGTGCCATTTGTTATTCCAAAAATTAAAGGACCACGACACTGATCTGCCCGACGATCACTATCCATTTCTCGATGAAGGTAACTTGGTCTATTAATTGATTATCGAATGCATAGAATCTTCGTGTGTCTGGCCAGGTGTCCCAGTGATGCATCTGGCTCCCTACAGATACCCCCAAGTATGGCATACTGCCGCGGACAATGCGGCGCATTTGCATTGGCCAACTGTTCTCAATATGAACTCAATAATTCGCCAATTTGTGCACGAATACTTGGAGAATCATGATGATGATACCACGTACCGTCTGGATAGTTAAGTGTTGAGTGTTTGGTTTCTGTATAGTAATAAACCGCATCTAAATTGATCTGATTAATTCAAACAATTTTATTGATCTCCATTTAACGTTAATCAAGGTCATAGCGCGGAGTGGGTTCGCGTACTAGCTAAAAGCTGCCCAGCTCAAAAGCTCCTCTTCTCTCCCACCATTCATTCTCTCTCATCAACCAAGGCCCCAAGCTTTCGTTATAGTTTGCCCGCCAAAGAGACAAAAACATAATCGAAAAGCCACAGCAAAATCATAAAGCGGTAAAGATTGTTTTTCTGGCGTCGGTCCAAGTCACTGCGACGCCAACCTCCAAAGCGCCAACAAGCGCCAACCTCTAAAGCTTTAGATTTCCGACCTCCCAAGCTTACAGATGTGGAAGATGGAGCTCGTTCCCAAGTCGCTGCCTTTGATCTGGGGCTTGTTCTGCCTCTGCCTGCTCCCCACGGATTCCGCACACGCACAGCAGCAGCAGCAGCAAGCTCGAGCCCAAGCCCAAGCGGGCGGAAATGTAAGAGAGTATTGTGACTCATTTGGGAAATCACAGTTGGTTGGTAATTACCAATTTTGAATTCCAGATTGCATCGCCGTGGAGCGACGATGAGGCGCACTTCAACCGAACTCTCGACTCGATTTTGGTGCCACGCGTCGTTGGCAGCCGTGGGCATCAACAGGTGCGTGACTACCTGGTGCAGTCACTCAATGGCCTTGGCTTCCAAACGGAAGTCGATGAGTTCAAGCAGCGTGTGCCAGTGTTAGGAGAACTAACGTTCGGCAATGTCGTGGGCACCATCAATCCACGGGCTCAGAACTTCTTGGCCCTGGCTTGCCACTACGACAGCAAGTACTTCCCCAATGATCCCGGATTTGTGGGCGCCACAGACTCGGCTGTGCCCTGTGCTATTTTGCTGAACACAGCCAAGACGCTGAGCAGTTATCTAACAAAAGAGTTTCGCAATCGTAACGATGTTGGGCTTATGGTAAGTTTGGAAGTGAAAGCCGCACACATTGACTAATGGGAGGTTTTTCTCTGCAGCTCATCTTCTTTGATGGTGAGGAGGCTTTCAAGGAATGGACAAACGCTGACTCAGTCTATGGATCCAAGCATCTGGCTTCTAAATTGGCCCGTACACCCAGCGGAGTACAAGCTGGTGGCCAAGCACAGCTGGCGTCGCGTAATATCGATCGCATTGAAGTGCTTGTGCTGCTAGACCTTATTGGTGCACGTAATCCCAAGTTCTCCAGCTTCTATGAGAACACCCATGGCCTGCACTCCAGTCTAGTGCAGATTGAGAAATCCCTGCGCGCTGCTGGTCGCCTGGAGGGCAATAATAACATGTTTTTAAATCGTCTTTCCGGGGGCTTTGTTGATGATGATCATCGTCCGTTTTTGGAGGAGAGTAAGTTGGCTTTTCTTGTAGATAATCCTATAATTCTGATATTTATTTTCCTGCAGATGTGCCCATACTGCATTTGGTGGCCACTCCTTTCCCAGACACCTGGCATACACCTCGAGATAACGCTGCCAATCTCCATTGGCCATCCATACGGAATTTCAATCGCGTTTTCCGCAACTTTGTGTACGAATATTTGGTTAGGCACACAGCCCCCATCAACTTGCGCTTTTATCGAACATAGATTATGGTATGTCTTATTGTCTATCATTTATTATTCATAAGTGTATTATGCTGTTTTCTGTTATTAAAGATGTCCTGAGGCCTTTGATTATCCTTTAGCGACGTTTGCGCCCAGCCTGGGCCTTTTTGCCGGGTGCACGCTGGCCGTGGTTGCCCTTCGGCTTCTTGCCCACTGCCTTGCGACTGCCTTTGCCTTTTGGTTTGGCCTTTCTGGCAGGTGCGCCCTCAGCTTCACGCCTGTTGAAAGAGTGGTTAAGGTTACTTAAGGTTTGTCATAATCGAGGCAACAACTTACGCCAAGCGATCTTCTTCCTTCTGCATCGATATCGCCTTGTCCACGTTCAGCTTGGGCTTTTTGTGCAGCACACTCTTGATGAGATCCAAATTGGCCTCCCTTTCGTTGTTTGTGATATGGGATGCCTTGCGCTTGCCACCCGGTATCAGTTCCTTTACGCCCAGACCACGTGCCTCCTTCTCCTTGGGAAGCTTGTTTTGGAACTTGCCGACGGAAGCCGTAGAAGATTTGGCTACGGTAACCGCTGTAAGCAGCTGACTGGACGAGGCTGCCTCTGGTCCCAGATAACCACTGCGCGGCATATCGACCTTCCTGGCCCTCACAATATTCTTCATTCGCTGGATTTCGTTCTTGGCCACCTTTTCGTTGCGCAAATCGATCTTCTTCTGGAACATGTCTGTGTTGGGATCAGCATTTTGCGGCACCTCCAGTACCCAGTCCTTGCTCTTCTCAGCTTCGGCATGCTTAAAGCCGTATGTGGGCACCCATTTCTGTGAATGAGCAAAAATTAGCATGTGTCCCCGATGGGGTTATTGAAGTAACTTACATCCAGTGTATCATCGTAGGTTTTCTTGTCCCTCTTCTTCTTGGTGATGCCCTTCTCCTTGGCAAACTGTTCCCATTTGGTAAGCGGACGCGGGCCAGGTACTTTACGGAGACGCGGCAGGACTGTTGTTGGTTCCGGCAGCTTGGCTACAATGCTTTCATCCACACGCTCTGTGGGCAACTCCCAAATGGCATTGAGCAGCAGCTGGGTGTTGTCTCGGGTGAGGGCAGTCAAGTACTCCTCCCTGTTGTCCCTGTGAGCAGTGAATATTACATGTACTACCATTGATTTATGAAATACAAAGAAGCACATTCTTACCTGAGTTCCCGGTCATCAAAGTCATTGGGATCTGTAATCAGTAGTGTTCCCACATCCAGGCGGCATTCCAGGTGCTTATCTACAGTAATTGGCTTGTATTTTTCCAATTCCTTTTGGTGTTTGGCTAAAACTTCCTTGACAACATCCATTTTGAAGAGAACAACAGCAATTATTTTTATACACGTGCGTTCATTTATTTGTCGATACAACTTTATCGAAGTATTCCGATGAAAAAAACGAACTTAGCCCACTGAGCCCCCTTTATTTAAATAGGTGAACACTTTGAGCTAAACCGCGGAAAATAATACTGTTCGTAAATTCTCCTTGTAGATCCATCCTTATTACTTACTTTAAAATTTAATTACCACGTTATATCTCACCGGAATTGCGCTACAATTCTTCAGGTTTAATATTTGCCCACTGGTCAACAATGGGTTAATTTTTCGGTTTCCATGATATGAAATCATAATCTTAGATTTTGATATTCGGTTGAATATTAGTAGCTTGCTAGAACCCTCAGCCCTGAACACATAATCTTATCTGATTAATGAATCAAGATTGTCTAATTTAAAAAAAAAACAGTTAATGGAGGTTTCTATGCATCGACTGAAAACGGGATGATATTCATTTGAAAACGATAGAAACCTATAGCCGATTAATACTGGAAAGGCCACGATACATACTGGAAAAGCAAAGATGGTATATTCTGGACACGAGCACTAACCATACAGTATATATGTAGATGTGTCAGTTCATACACCGAATATGTCGCAAACGAACTTTCTGGATTACATCCCAGGGTCTCGGCTCTCAAAAGTACACACAAGACGTTAGAAAAATATTCGATGTCAAAATATACCGAAAGTATTTAAAATATCGTAAATGGCTGGTTGGTTTCTACTGCTGTTACAAAAAGGGAGTTATTGCGCGCCAAATATTTGTATTTAAAAAGTGTATTTGCATTGGAATTATAATTTCTTTTTCTGAAACCAAAATTTCTGTGCCCAACGAGTCTCCGCTTCTTCTATAGTCTGCGGCAGGGCAACGTTGGTAGTTTCTGGCAAAAATAAGACCAAAACAGCTCCAACCACCGCCAGCCCCGCTAATATTTTCATGGGCAGCGATGCGGAATAGTCATCCGAGTAAACCACGAATGGCGAACATACTGCTCCAGCGGCTCCCATAACATGCACGAGGGACATTCCTTGACCCCGCACGACAGTCGGAAGTATCTCCGCCGCCCACTGCTCCCCCACATTATATGCAATCGTAACCATTAGTCGACCAAAAATAGCCGCTATAGCAATATCCCATTTCCTGCTGAACAGACCAGCCAACAAGCTTCCGAGTGCGCAGAGCATTAATACCGTAAATAGCATGATCTTCCGCCCCGTTCGATCCAGTAGGACCAGTGGAACTAGTCCTCCCGGTAGCTCGGTCAGGTTTGCTAGCGAGAAAGTGATGAATATATCCGTTCCCACATTGGTGATAACCCTCACATGAGCATCGTACACCAGTGCTATAATCATCCAATTTACGATCAGTATCAGTAAAATTCGACACATTCGGCAGCTTTTAAAAATATCCAGAAGAGTGTACTTTTTATCGGATTGTTCCTCGAGGTAGGCTTTTTCGCTGCACTGCTGAAAGGCGACCATTACATCGTCGGGAACTGTTTTCCCATTGATCTTGGCCACTTTTCTTATAATTTTAAACCCCCTCTTAACTTTGCCCACGGAGAGGAGCCACCTGAGTAAAGGATGATTCAGCAATGCATGAAAATTCAGAGGAAAAACATACCTAGGTGATTCGGGAATTATCAGACATATTATGATCAATATAATTATGGGCACTGAGGTGACCACAGCGAATGTCCTCCAATTGTTGCAGGCATAGGCTATCCAGGGGAGTCCACATGCCCCTATAGTATAGAAAGTGGCCAGTGAAAGGTTGGCCGTCAGCGAACGATATTGTGGGCCCACAGTCTCCATCACTAGGGTGAAATATCAGTAGAACTATACTGCCAAAATTTAAAAGTGAACCCACATAGTATATAAAAGGCAGTGAAGCAAGTATCGTATGACCAACCCTGCAGGACACTGGCCGCGGCAAAGGTGTAAAAGTTCGTGCAGACAGCACTCAGAAGACCGCCTACTAAGGCACATGCATTGGCAATAAACAGAGCGGGAATGCGGCCCCAATGATCTGCAACGTATCCGAGGGTCAGACAGCCCAACATTGACCCCACAAAGCTGGCAGCGATCGAAAATGTAGCAAGGTTATCCTTTTGGCAAACCCAATGGTACTGCGTGGAAATGGTTTCATATGGAACCTGACCCTTGTCATACATCCAACCGTCTCGGCAATTTATCTGAGGCCAACTTTCATTTGGAGTTGTTTCAGTGGACGCAAGCTTATAATCGACATCGTACATTGAACACCTGTCAAAAACACCGTGCTTGTCTTTTGGGATTCCAAGCTCGATTTGCTTTGCTTTTGGGAAGGACTCTAGCTCTTCTATGCGGCACCAATGGTCATGGGGCACAAGTAATATGAAAATTTGCGCCAAGTAAATGAGAGCGAACATAAAGGCAAATGGCATCATGTACAGGAGAAGGCGTTTCTGATAAGCTCCGAATTCCCCGATGTATGGTAAGAACTCATTGAAGTCCATGCATTTGTCAGACATTTTGAAGACGATTTGCTTAAGGCGCTGACTTGGTATCGATAATTTTGACTGTATTGAAAAAGCAACACTGATATTTCGAGCCTACAGACAGAACAGTGCTGACAAGCTAAACAAGCGACCAAAAAAAAAATTGCTAGGACCGAAATTAGAGAGGCTAAAAATTAGAATACCCACAAAAAAATTAACAAAATTCTGTAGTTTAGTTTTTTTATTTAAATTAGCGATAAATTAAGAACATCGTCGACTTCCTATCCTATCCTCCCTTTGATGCAAGGCAACAGTATTTTTTGGTTTTGAAGTGATATGTAAATTTGCAATATACCGCAAAATGTTTTTTTTTTGTATGTTCCGACACTTTTTATGCATCGATAAAATCCAGAAGAGAACATTACCAGCTTAAACAAGCTGATTGCATATATAAAATATGCTAAACAGCTTCTTTGTCAATATTGTAAGCAGTCACTTTAAAATGCTAGATCTAGCAAAAAAACACGCTAAAGTAGCAGCACTGCTGTACCATCACTAATTTGCGCGCAATTTCCATCATCGAAATGGACGCGGAATTAATTCCTCTTCGAAAAAGAATTACAAATAACTTCAAGCTATGTGGTTTTCTGATTCGGTCGGAGAATAGCACTTATCTGGCAGAGCAACTTCTGCCCTTCGATGCGGATGAGCGGGACAAATGGCTGACTGTCATCACAGAGAACCTGCAGGGACAGAAGTTAGCGACGCCGCATGTGGAACGGGCGGCTCTGGAAAAGGCCATCAATGAGTTGAACCGTGTAGGACTGGACGAGGGCGAGACGGTATTTGCTCTGATTGATGCTTTCACAGTGCCCCGGTACCGCTACAACACGCGCATCAAGAAATTCGAGCCGGATCTGACGCCGCGGCAGTTGTTGAGCGCTCCCCGTATGAAGTCCGACTATATGCAGCAGCGCTATGCCATGCTGCTGCAAAAGACACTGCGTCACGATTTGTTTGCTCCGGCGGTCATCCAGGACGGCGTTGGCGCCCAAGCTAAAAAGTTCAAATTGCAGTTCGCAGAAAATTTGCTGGCCACCTCCACAATAAGGGAGGCTGTGGTATTGGGACTGCTGACCCAGCTGAAGGAGGGCAAGTTCTACGTGGAAGATCCCACTGGCTCTATCCAGCTGGATTTGAGTGGAGCTCGCTTCCACGCCGGCTTCTTCTGCGAGGGCTGCTTTGTGCTGGCCGAGGGCAACTATTCCAATGGCGTGTTGAAAGGTATGCCAATATGTTGCTTTCAATCAAATGAGTAACCGCAACCTTTTTTCAGTTGATGGCCTGGGTTTTCCTCCTGCTGAGCCAGCTACTAGCAGCCGTGCCTTCTTCGGTATAGCTAACACTTGGGGCGGCGAGTCCACCAAGCTACTGAAGTACTCTCCGCGTCTGCAAGAGCTGGAACGCACCAATACAGAAACCACAATCGTATTTCTGTCTGATGTGCGTCTGGATCTGCCTGTGGTCGTAGAAAAGCTGCGACAGCTCTTTGTCGGCTACGATTCCTGTCCGCCCCAGGCCATTGTCCTCATGGGACCGTTCACTGCCAGCACCCGCAACCATCACGAGCTGCGTCAGCATTTGGATGCATTGGGCGGTCTGGCAGCCGGCTGTGAGCAGCTGAAAAAGCAAACAGATTTGATTCTCGTTCCCTCTACCGAGGATCCGACGGCCCCAAACATTCTGCCGCGAGCTCCGATACCAGAATGCCTGGCAGCAGGCCTGCTCAAGGCCTGGCCACGCACTCAGTTGGCAACAAATCCCTGCCGGCTTCAGTATTGTACGCAACAGATCGTAGTCTGCCGGTTGGATCTTATGGCAAAGTTCTGCCGCAATACGCTGCACTTTCCCGAAGACACATCCCAAATTGAGCAGCACTTTTCAAGAACAATTGTGTGTCAGGGACACCTGGTGCCCATACATCCCATTGCCATGCCCGTGCATTGGGATTATGATCCGGCCCTGTGGCTCTATCCGCTGCCTGATCTGATTGTCATGGGTGATTCTTGTCAGAGCTTTAGTAGCACCCAGCATGGTTGCACTGTGCTCAATACCGGCTCCTTCGTCAAGTCCAAGTTTGCCTTCAAAGTATATATACCCGCAACGCGAACGATTGAGGACTCGGAGATACCGGACGATGTAGAGTAGACGTAAGTTTAGTTTCTGTTAAATATATACAAATACCAGTACTACTCTTAAAACCTCATTTTTGGTGGTGGTGCCCATTTTTGGACCAATTACTTCTATAGCATATATTATAATCCTCACATGTTGCTTGGCCAGCCTGCTCCTCTCGTTTTTTGTTACCACCCATGCGTGTTCCCTTGTTGATAAGCGGCAAAGCCGTCATCATCATCACCATCGTCGTCGTCGTCAGTCAGTCATCATATGCGCACAGCATGTGTTCCACAATCGTCTCCTGGCCTGGCTGACGCGCCTCGCAATCTGCTTTTTACTACTCGGCCTCGTCGAGCAGGGCTCGGGGTTGGGTTGTCTATTATTTTTCATGACTTAAAGCCGATTTGGAAAAATATTGTTACTCTGTTGCGGAGGTTTTCTGGTGCGAACCACTTAGGGTCGTAGAAATTCAATTTCCCAGACTTTCACATCCTTCTCTACGGCTGCTACTGGTCCTCGTCCTCGGCAGCTGAAACGGCAATTTTGATAATGCGTTTGACCTGAGGACATCGATTGGACCCCTCATTTGGTGTCACATGACCAGTTCCCGAATCGTTTTTTAAGACATCATTAGCTGGCGCTGCTGTCACAGATGGGGAGGCGTGCGCCTGTGAGGGTTTTTTTTCCCTGGTCCCATCCTATTGATGTATGATTTATGACGATAACTTGGATAGTTGTATGCTGGCCGGCAGGTTCTTGGGATCAATTTCCAAAAATGTGTCCGCCATGAGTGTCAATCTAATTTAATGGGCGTGGTCTGTTAGGAGTGCTAAAAATACATACATATAAGAATATATTGTATATTGTGCCGACAAAGAATCACACTCCAGCCTTAACCATTTATTTTTCTGTCTTTGTTTTCGATCCACCCCTCCATCGAACCGACTTCCAAAAATGTTTTTTTGCCCTGTGACAACAATCTTGCTTCTGCTTCATTTAACTCGTACACTTCGCAACTTTTGAAATTTAAATATTGTTTTGCGGTCTCTGTCTGCAGTTTGGCCCGTGGCTTGGAGTGGAGCAATAACATAAAAGCCATTTTATCTGTTCTGGTCATCATTTTTTATGGCAGGACACCATTGACATTGACACCATTTAATTTGAAGCTCAAGTCGGTCGTCCCCGTAACTCGATTAAAGCATTCGCTGATGCAGAACTCTCAAATCTGTCTCCACGGCTGGGCTGTGTGCTTCGAAGCTCATCAATCACTCCGTCTGTCAGTCAGTTAGACGCTGGTCCAGATGGGCTCTCGAGTGGGCCTAGGTCCAATCAAGGATCAAAGCAACTGGCCAACTTATCCATCCCACCTTTGGGTGTCCTTTCTTCCACACATGCAATCACAAATCACACAGGAGGAGCATTCATGTGCATGTCCTGTGGTTATTTGACAATTGTTAACCCATCCTATATGGTGTTGTTAGCATATCCTTCGTTGATTTTTCAACGCTGCCAAGTGGCCATATGCCAGGCGTCCCCCTGGAAATACGTCCTGTAATCCCTTTGCCTTTGGTGGTGTGACTTTCTTTGAGGTATACGATTTTCACTGGGGTGGTTTTAATCGTTGCCTGTTTATACCCTTTCTAGAGAGATTATGATGATATTTCTTGAGGTTTTCGGCGAAAGAATATAAATATATTGCTATTTCTTCTATATTTTAAAACTATATTTTAAAACATACTGGTGAAACGAATTCAGTATTGTACCTCAAAAGCGTTTGATGTACCGAAAAAAAGGAAGCTGTGTGGGATTTGCTATTGGAGTATCGTCTTATGATCATGAGATAGAGGCATCATTAGAGGGACCAAAATAGATTCAACATTACATGAACAGTTGCCGTCTTGCCACTTGATGCGAAGAAATGGCATCAAATAGAGCCACAAGTGATAAATCCTGGTGATATGAATTTAAGCCCGAAACAAAACAGAATCTGATGCTATGAGTGTTTAAAAGCGAATCAAATGCCGCAAAAGTTGTTCAAACCAAATGGTCAAATTTTTTTTTTTTTTAATTTAGGCAACAACAATCGGTCCTGTCGCAACTTTTTGATGAAGAAAATTGAAAAAATTAATTCCAAGTGGTACACAACTATTTGGAGGATTGAGGACAATCAGCCCCCAAATACGGATTGTACTTTTCTATGACAAGCCGAGCTCTCAAATGTTGATTTTTTGACCACCCAAAATATTAAATCCAGGGGGTCCCCCTTTAATGTTTCCAACTATAAGAAAACAATTGAGTGGTCAACGATTTTCGACGGCAAAAGAGGCTGATGAAACCTTGTTTTAGAGATACTTCCTTCTGAGTGCAAAAAATACTGCGAAAATAGTTTAAAACGTTTCAGAATGGGTTTTCATCGTCCTGGAGATAATAAGAATATAAAAGTTAGCCCTCGTATGACCAATTTCAAATTTACTATATTTATGCAGATTTCGTTTACATGCATAAGGATTAAGTCCAATCTTAAGGGTATTCTTGCTATATCATCGGAAGTACTCTCCCTCTGGATCATTTTCAGCGCATATGGTCAAAGGTTTTGCCGGGCACTTTGAAACCACAACATCAACTGGAAAATCAAAAGCTCGCTGTTGTTTAAGGGGCCAACTCTTTTGTTGTGCAACCACTGATATTTCCAAGGGTTTATTAACTTTTTATGAACTGCACAATGAGCTGCAGCCCGCATAGCTAGCTGATGGTCGTATTTCCCTATCAAAATTTGATAGGGTTATCATCCCACATTGTTGTCGTACTAAAACAGTGAATGTCAAAGGGAGTTGGGGCATTGTAAAACCGCTTCATAAACTCCACTTGGCGGTGGCAGTGTGGCAACAATGTATCAACTTAAGCCCCGGACGTGCTGCGGACGCTGTCCCGGACGTGTGCCAACATTTACGCCTCAATTATCAGCCGCAGAGCAAACACTCTGGGGGTCATCTCATCACTTGCCATCATCACACCAGTATAGAGTCGATAATTTGCTGGCCATAAGCTGCTCCCACACATGCCGTCACCCGACCACCCAGTCAGCCAGTCAGCCAGTCAGCCAGTGGACAGAGGCAGAGTCATCCGATTGAATTCCAAGCCAGGCCAAACCAATCCAATCCTCTCCACACGAGCAGCCTCGACACGTGCCGCCCATTAATTTACGCGTTGGCTTTATCTGCGATTTGCTTGCGCATTCTCAGCCAGTCCCAGTCCCTGTACCAGTTCCAGTCTGAGTCCTGACTCCTGGTGAGGTCCTGCCACGTGCCAAAGTTGGCAAATCAAATGTTTTTATTATTTAAAGCGACAAACGCGGCGCCGTTTTATTGTCTTCCTTGAGCCGATAACAACTGAGCCGCAACACTGCGCGACAACACGCCAGGACAAATTACAGCCTCAGCCGCATCCTGACCGCCATTGTCCTCGAAATGGCTAACGAATTGCACCTTGGGGACCATCGCGGTGCGTCTTTTGTGTATCGTCTTAATGGAAACAACTGGCATGTGATAAATTTTAATTGATTTCATTTACGTCTGTGGCTTCTTTTGTTCGTGGCTCTCCAGATAAGAATACCCCGCCCGACTAAGAGCCGCTCATTAGCCCAGGATAATGCATCTAGATAAGTCCTGGATGTTTGACATAATTGAATTTTGTGTTTTTTAAGCTTTCCCTCTAATGATCCTAATGATGCTTGGACTATTACTAAATATTTAATTATTGCCGGGGAGGAACGCGCTGTAGAAGCGATACGAAGCTGTGGTTCAGACTTAAGATATGTTTAGCACCAGTATTTAATCATTTGGAACATTTTCCCCATCTTAAATTGTTGAAATAATACTAAGAAAATGTTCTAATAACTATTTTTGGTTAGATCTTTGAAATTGATTGCTTTTGAAATTAAAACTCTGCATAAATCACCTGAATGGGCAGGACACTACTCCACACTCCACTTCTCCTGGTCTGTCCATTGGGCCGAAAGACAAAAGCTCCTCCAGCCTTGTCAGCACAATGGCACACACCACAGGCGACATAAGCCGATTTCGGGGATATCTCTGCCAGGCCCCAGACCCCAGTCGCCACCCACCCAAAAAATGGTTCGAAAATTATCATCAACGCACAAGTGGCTTGTACTTGTCACAGGGAAAGAGATAGAGTCGCCTGCCACATCCTGCCCCCATCCCAGTGCCATCTTTAGACATGGCAAAAATATTTTCATTGTGTTTTCAGCAGATTTTCCAGAACGAGAAGGGTGGTGGGTTTGGGAAATTGGTTTCGTTTCGGCGGCAGAAGCTGCAATATGAAATGCGATTACCTGCGTTTGCCTATTTGTAGCTTGTCCTGCAAAACGGGGTCTGGGACTGCCTACTGGCCTGTCCGCTGGCCTCTGCACGGATCTCTGGTCTGTTCCGAATGCTAATCGACTTTTGATTGTGTGTGCGTTCAGCCGGAGCACGGGGCAGGGGGCAGGGGCGCACAAAAAGGTTCAAATGGTCGGGCCATAAATAGGAATTTATGTGAGATTGTTTTTTTTTGTTTTGTTGGACTGAGATTTATAGATGAGGGTGAAACCAGAGTGTTGATTGAATTTGCTTATACGAATCGGGGGTAGGATGTGCGGCCGGGCACAGGTGACATATTCCTGTCGACCGAATGACAAGTGTTAACGCCTGTTTTTTGCTCCATACTATATTATATTCCACTCTTGGCATATCTCTCACCGTTCCTCTGTCTATTATAATTGCTAAAAAACTTAAGCTGCGTAAAATCCAAAGTTTCAATTTAACGCTCTCATGATTTCTTGTTGGGATTTATGGACAGGACAGCTTCCTGGACAAGTGCAGCCGTGCCCCCGGACAGGCTGCAGTCCTATCTTATCTAGAGTTTTGA
The DNA here is from genome assembly GCF_003369915.1 of Drosophila miranda. Classification (NCBI taxonomy): domain Eukaryota; kingdom Metazoa; phylum Arthropoda; class Insecta; order Diptera; family Drosophilidae; genus Drosophila; species Drosophila miranda. Next base: position 8,193,815 of record NC_046674.1, on the reverse strand, counting down.
TTGGAAAAGCATCCGCCATCCGCTCGCACCGCTCCCATTTGACACTAAGCAGATGCGGCATGTGTCGTGCGGCATGTACGCCATGTACGGCTGCGATACTGCCAGGATGTGTGCTCTTTCGAAATTCGACTTCGACCTCGACTCTCGAAAGCATTGGGCATGCGCCGTCCTGTCCAGGAGGCGTATCCACGCCGAGCGCCAATGGCAAACGCCAAAATGGAGTCGCCACAATGTAGTTGAAGCGAGACAGGAAATTGATTGGGGGCAATAGTATCGAGAGCGCGGAGAGCATGGAGCATGGGTGGTCTGCACATGATTGCACATATGTGCCGCCTGCGATTGCTGGCCAAGATTGTGTGCCACAAAAGAGACAGACAGACAGACAGAGAGAGTGAGAGAGAGAGCGAAAGGACGCCAAGGAGAGGGAAAGAGAACGAGAACGGACGCAGAGAGGGAGAGATGGCTGCCAAAAAAATGGCGACGTCCCGACGCTATCGCTTGCAGGCAACATACGTGTGTACTCGCAACAACATGTGTGATGTGTGCCCCGCCGTATGGACGCCCCTTTCTCCTACCTGCCTCTCCCTCTCCACTGGGGCCGAAGCTGGCCTGGAGGCTCACCCATATGTAAGTTTCTACATACAATGCGGCGTAAATAAGCAGACTGCCGCTGACTGCCGCACACAAAGAGCTGGAGTTCTCCTTGGTCCCCTATCGGGTTGTAAGTATTTGCTGGTTTATTATAATAGATCTGGGTGGGGACCGGCCGCTTGGCGTTGGGGCATGGCGGAAGTAACGCTTAAGCTGAACGATTGTTGCTCAATCCCGGCAATGGCTCATCATCCTGATGGGCCTTCGCCTGCCCATCAATAGTTGCCTGCGGGCGACACTTTTCTCCGAACCACTTTCCTCTGCCTTTTAGCCCGACTTGGACTTTGATTTTGACTCTTAGCATGATTTATGTTTGGTTGTCCAGATGATTGATGGATTTCCTCCTCAAGTTGACTCTCATTTGTTTGGCCATAAGTGAGGTCCACGCCTGGCAGTTGTTTGGCTGCCAGATTACAAATTTTCTACATTGTTTGTGGGTTGGAAAACGGTTCTATGTTGGAAAATGTAATAAATGGAAATTATGCTAACATTTTGAAAGTAAATTCTTCTCTCTCTCTCTCTCTGGAAATATCCATATATTCTCTGCCGAAAGATCCGATGGTTAAAGCCCAACTAGAACTGGAAGAATCAAATTCTACCTTCAAGAGCTTCCAACGCCAACGAAATCTAGAAAATCGTATGGTTCCTGTTTCATTACCAGTTTCATTAACACCTTTTATAGTGTCGAAATTTGTTACACTTAGGTTTAAACCTTTATAAAACTTTTGTATATTTAATATTCAATCAAAATTGTACAAGCTCTGCCGAATTTTATGGTTTAAATTGAGCATATTTGAGTGCCAGAGTACCATCTTTGATTTTTCTCAATATTTATTTAACCACAAAAAACTTGTTTAAGCTCGCAAGACTTTTCTTCAACCAAAAACCTTCTCTTCCGACTTCTTCTTGCACTCTTTCTCTGGCACGTTTCGGTAATTACTCAACCTGATTACCAGACCAGGACTCATAAAACTTTATGTTCAAGTTTTATCTGTTTTTTGGCGGGGTTTCTTCCGCTAAGATTTAAACACATTTTGCGTGACTTCTCCGTGGAATTAGTGGCGTTTATCAATTAGGGAATACGAGGTGTACGTGTACGCACACTGGCACCCAGAAGTCCTCGCCCACTGGAGCATAAATGATTTCAACAATATTTCACTTAAAAGATTCAAATCGCGCGCGAAAGAGAGGAGAGTGAGGCGGCAAAGAGCGAGACAACAATGAGTGTAAAGCATAACAAGGGAAAGGGAAAATATAAATACGCATACGACAAGTGAGGGGAGAGGGAGAGGGAGATGGAGACCGGGATAGGGTGGGGGAGGGGTAGGGGGAACGCACGCGACAGAAGGAAACGGATACGCTCGAAGGGGTTGCAAACAGATTCAAAATTTCCAACCACATATGACAATGCTCCACAGAGGCGCCCCACCATACTGGCCCCGGCTACCCGCATGGAGGGGCTCCCTCCGCGTGGAGGGAAGTGGCCAACAAAAAATTCAAATTTACTTGAAAAGTGAGAACCCAACTAACAGTCGGGATTTTTTCCGCTCCTAGCGGAAGGAAGTCTCGCAAACCGCGAACGAGGGCAGCGGAGAGGAGAGTTAGAGAGCACGAAGGGGGGATATTGTCGTCCTTATGCCAAGGGTCGTCAAGCGCGAACATTTGCATAATCAAATAATAAAAATTTGCATAATTTTATTTTTTACGATACGCATTCCACACTCTTTCTCTCTCTCTCTTTCTCTGTCGAAGCGAAAGCAGCAGAAAACTTTTCAGTTTCAATTTGTGTTTTGTCTGTGCCGCGACATTATACATTATAGCCAACGTTATCTGGCCCGACCTTCTCTCCCTTTCTCTCTCCCTCTCCCTCACTCTATCTCTATGTCTTTCTGCAATTCCAGTTCCATAAACACAAAATGGTGTCAATATTTATTGGCGAACCTGTTTCTTATCGCCGCCCGCTTCAAAACATTCAAATTTGCAACTTTTAACTATTAAAAAAGAAACTTTTTCTTTTTCGCTTCTCCTTTTGGCTGTATCTGAAAATGTTTTCATCGTAAATTCTCCTTGGGAGCACATTAATAGTTGGCCAATTGTGGGAGGACCTCAGATATGGCAAGAGAGTGCAGCTGATGAATGAATCAGTTTGCCATCTTTAATTTGTTTTGAAAAGTTTTCAGATTCGTTGAAATCGATTAAAATAATGCGAACATTTTTAAAGATATCTTCTACAAAGAATTTTTCTTGATGGATTACTAAAAAAAAACCCAGATATCAATGAAAGAAAAAAGAAAAGCTATGTTGCATCTCTATCCCTCTTTTGGGTGTGGAATTTTCTCACTCTATGTCTTTCGAGCGTGATTTAAATCTTGAGAGTGATCATTAAGGTCCTTTTCATAGTTCCCAAAGCGAAGTTGTGGTACAACGCGCGGCCTGTACATTTATTTATGTATCAATGGATAGAGGGGGAGCCTCTCCACACTAAACCCCAAACCAAACCAAAGATGATATCCCCACATGGTTTATGATGTTGTTTTTTTGTGCGAGTCAACAGTTTTTTACCGCACACCTTTTTTAGAGCAAAGTCGCTGGTAAAATATTTAGCATGTCAAATGACATATTTGTGGGGTTCCAGCGGTTTTTTTTTTTGTTTTTTTTTGGTAGAGACTGTGCCAAGGATGTAACTGTCTTATGAGGTTTCTCCTCCTGCTTACTTTCCTAGTCTCTCTACCACCTGGCATATGTGTGGTTGTCGCTGTATTGCTGCCATTTTTGCCGTTTTGTGCTTCATTTATCACTTGGCGGCAGGGATTTCCATATACTCAGCATATTCGCCATGATATATGGCCTGCTGCCTGGTGCCTGGTGCCTGGTGGAGTGCTTAACCCGGCCAGAGTTCAGACGTGAACGTTTATCCCTGGGGTAGTGTGTCACTTGTTCGATGACAAGCCACCACCCAGGCCCCAGTTCCAGTTCCAGTTCCAGTACCATCTCCAGCTCCAGCTCCTGTCCCCTGCTATCCTCACACATGGTGTAATTTAGATAAGTGGCCATTCTTCATATTAATGCTCATAATTTCATAATGTGTACACCCATATGCAGACCCTTCCCACGAACCATTCTACGACGACTGCCCCATGGAATGGAATATTCCAAATTAAAATCGTACATTAGGAGAAAGCAGCCACGGGGAGGCGGGGACGAGAGAACAACATGGTCAGCGTCGTGCGTTTGGGCATGCCATTTATTTTATTTGGCGAGAATTTTTGTTTTTGCCCGTCCAGCGGCACCTTTCACGGAATATGAATGGAGCTCCACACATCCACGCATCCACACATGAATATGGAACATTCGCGATTCGTGTTTTTTCCACGTTGTTTCGCTCTGATTTACGAGCCATAAAAGTTAACTTAATTAAATGGTTTTTGGCTTTCGCTGAATATTTATGGAGCTAGGTTTTTCAAATGAAAAAGAATCTATTGAATGAATGGAAATTTAGATGCAGACTAGAGAAAGATCATACCATAAAGTTATTGGGAATCGAAAAAAAAAGAGAGTGAAGGAACAGATATTCATAGAGGGTGGAAATCACTACCTAATTCGAATTTTCAATGAAATTAAAGACTGTCTGATGGTACAGACAACAAGGAATAGTTTGTATACGATCAGATCTTTATAATAGCTGGAAATAACGCAGATCATTCTTTATTACTAACCCAAGGGTTCCATATCCACCCTACAATCCCTGACAAGCAACGTATACAATTCTTTACTGAAACAGACAAGTGCATTTCAAACTTATTGCTTACTTCCACTCACTTGATCCTGGCGGCGTTTCAAATGTACTTCATGCTTCAATAAACACCAAGAAAAAGAAGGCACAAACCCCGAGATTGAGAGGGCGAGAGGCTGAGTGGGTGAGAGGGCGAGAGACCATCACTTAAAGTCAGCTTAAACGGGAGACCGCAGCAACATTTCCACATAAATCAATTAGCACCCACAACACGCCACTTCTGGGATCTCCTGCTGTTGCCTTGCGGCTTTCGGAAAATTAACTACCTGCTAAGTTAATTGAGCAAACAACGCGGCAGCAGGACGGGGAGTCGCCATAAAAGTTGTGCATCGGTCCAACTAAAAAGTCAGTCCCGTCGCTGGCTTACAACTACGATATTAATTATGCTACCCAAAGTTATGACAGCAGAAAACAGCCGCAGAGTTTTGGGCCCGAGAACTGCGAAACTAAAAACTGCCAACTGCCAGCGAGCGAGCGAGCGAGCGACTGCTGGAAAAGGGAAGCGCATATCATAAATTACGGCCAGGACGTGGCCATGGATGTGCATGGATGTTGCTCTGCTTCTGCTTCTGCTTCTGGTTTTGGTTCTGTTCCTGGTCCCTGTAGATGTGTCTGTCTCTCTGCGTGGCTTTGGTAAGCCGCCGCCTGTCTTCTGGGCATGGCAAACAGCTTCCATGCATCCAAAAATATTCGGAAAAATTCAATGGAGCTGCCTGGCCTGCTTCTCCTCCGCATCCTCCATCTCTGGCTCTAGTGTACGGCACAAAGGTATCCTGGCACGGTACAAAATGGCTACCGCATCGCACAAAAAGTGTCATGGCGCATGAAAAACTTCCTGGACTGGTGGCCGGGCCTCCCAGCCTCGTCCTCGTCCTCGTCCTCATCCTGGACTTGGATCTGACAGAGAGCCAACGGCAAACGCAACCGCAAAACAATGGCAGGCCGTGCCAGGAGTGGAGCTCCTCCGCAGTTTTCGGCAAATGAAAGTCGCATTGTCAGGCTCAATGTTTCCGGTCGGCTCATGGATGTCCTCGGCTCCAGTTCCAGTTCCAGCTTCAGTCTCTGCTTCGGCCTCATTCTCATCCTCAACCTCAGCTGGTGTCTCCTCCTTCTACAATGACTGTGGCCTGAAACAAAGCGCATCCGTTTGGCGAAAATTGAAATGACAAAGTTCAAAGTTTAAGCGGCTTGGCTGTCAGTTTTTCTGGGGCTCTTATAGTGACTCTCTCTCACTTTCAGGGAGTCTGTGGCCAGGGACTTAATACCGTCTCCCTCACACAGCTCAAAGCTAATCGTACAACCCAACGAGGCGTCGATTGCAGTGGCAGTTGAAATTAAAAACGCCTGGGAGCAAGTGGAAATTAAATTGCCTGCAGTTAAAAAACACTTTGGCCGGGCACCCGCAAACAGCCAACAACGAATAACGAACAACAACAATGTCATAAAAGTCAGCTCCTGACACGCCTCCCAATGGCTGCTCCCCACCGAAATATTTGCATACTTTTAAGCGCAGATGAGCAGAAATCACTCATACGCACGGGGGATCCATTACGGGGTTGAGCGTGGAGATGAGGGTGGAGATGGAAGCTGGGAGGCGGAGCCAAGGCCCTGGGCCCGGGCTTACTCCAGCTGTCTGATTTTTATACCCTCTAAAAGGGTAGCTGGATTTGGCATGGACTATTAGCGATTTGGAAGTTGGAAGTGGTTCGATCTTTAGATGTACATATATTCTTGATCAGTATCTATAGAGTGTTCTATTTATTCAAGATTGGATTACGTTTCAACAACATATAATTATCATATGTCTTAAGCCATACTATCATCGTAATCATAAATTCTGTAGGTCTTTTACGAAGAATTCTTTGTTCCGTAGGATAAACCCTTAAAACTTTACTCATTCTAGTTCCAACTTCCTTAGAAAGATTAGATATGCAAGGGTATTTAATGCTTCGACTTCCATGGCTCTCATTTCCTGCCGTCTTGTTGTTGCCTGCGCTATTATAACGGTATTTGCATTGTGTTTTAAACGTATTTGAACACGATGTCGAGCTGGTTACCCATCCGGGTATTCGCTCTCTCTCTCTCTTTGCATTGGATGCTGATGAGGTTCGAGGGGGAGGCCCACCGCTTACCAAATGAGCAGGCAATTTATTTACGGTCAAATTGCGAGGTTAGGCAAAAGGAGGAAAGGCAAACAAAGCGGCGCAGGTCGCTGCGCGATGGGAGCCCTGCTTCTGCTCCGGCTCCATTCGGTGGGCGTAGAAATGTGATAAATATGAAATGTGATTATGGCTGCTATTATGTAGCACCCACCATGATGATGAGGCTTATTATGTGGAGTTGCCTTCGCCAGAGTTGCGGTTGCCCTGGGCGTCGTTTTGAGTGAGTGGCTGTCTGTCTGTCGGTCTTTCGGTCTGCCTGCCGCCTGCCCCCTGCCTCTCCTTTCCGAGGTCGTGCCTCAGTCCTAGTACTTTTCCGAGCCGCCTCTTGTAAATGAGGAAATGTGATTTTGACGATGTGTTTGCTTTACGGCAAACTGAGTTTCATGTGAGCGCCGGGGTCTCCGCTGGGGCCTGTGGGTGTACGGCGGAAGTTGTAATTGTTTTAAAAGGAAGTTGGAATTGCTCATTGGGGAAATGCATAAAATAAATCAACGGCAGCTGAGTAAAGTGGAAATATGGAAGTGAGATATACTTTGAAGCGCAAGACATCATTGAAATAATAGTTTTTGGACTTCGCCTGTGCTCAATAAAACGGTTTATATATTGCTTTTCCACTTAAATACTTCACGTTGCACATCTTCAGGCTGTTTCATCTCAATCAAATGATTTGGATGGAATTATTGTCTTAGGCGATCTACCGCATATTTCTTTGCCTTCGTCTGCTGACTCTAACCAGATCTTTCCGTCTTTGCAACATTATTTCGTCGATTATTTGACTGGCTTTTTGGGTCAGGTGAACCCGATTTGCAATAGTATGTGTAGGCTGGGGTAGCGATACATCGAGTACTATGGTCAGAAGCCATCAAAACTATCATAAAGCCCTCGGCCAGCTTTTGCTTCAAGAACGCTGATTTGATCTCTTTAAATCTTGCACTTTCTCATTTCCAGTCTTTAGTATGGATGGACTTACGTCCATTTAGCTTCCCCTTTGAGAAATTTAAGTGGTCCTTTCTGGTTCACTCCGCGTTCAATAAACTACGGAATATTAACTATCGTTTGTAAAAGCAGTTCAAAAGGTCCGTATTCAATTGCCGAAACTAAATTTGGCTTATTAACAACTACTTTTCTATATGTAAGTTAAACTTCAAACGTGGTCCTAAGCAATTTTGTAGATTTGTTAACTCTAAACGTAGTTCATCCCAATTTCCTTCATCCTTATTCCTCAACGGCACTTATGCTAGTAACGACTGCGATATTGATCAATTCGCTTAATTTTTTAAAGTTTGCTACTCTGTTCCTTCTTATAACCTTCCCTCCATTCCTTTTTCATCTACTGATTCCTGTACCATGCTTTCATATCCTACAAGGGAATTGCCTAAAACTTTACTTCGTGTAATACTTTTCAAAAGAGTGGAGTTCAAGGAAGATCTTGGGGATCTCTTGCTCGATTAAAAGCTATGCTTTCTGATCCCCTCCATACTTTTTTTAATAAACTTTTGCATTCGAATTTACTCCAATTTGCGTTCAAGGGTAGAAAATACTGTACCACAAGCAAGAACTCCTTGGGCAGAAGTTACAATATTCAAAATCTCTTAAATCTGACTTAAGGACTCCCCCAAGCAGTTTTCTTGTCACCTCTAGACCTTCCCACCTCTGTGGCTCCCCCCCAATTTCCACAGATTATATTCCCCAGATATGGTTCTCTGCCGCCTGGGAAAAAAGGAAACAAAAAAAATGTCTTTATCAAGTGGCAAGCAGCGAACACAAAGCCATAAAATGCTAATCCCATCATGGGAACAATGAGCAGAGCGGATCGGAGCAGAACGTTTGCCGTTTAGCGATGCCATCAATTGATACATCAGTTGATAAGGCAGGAAGACGTCCTGAGAGAATCGTCGGGCTGTGTGGCTGTGTGGCTCTGTGGCACGGGGCTAACAGGATTTGGCCACGCTAAATCAACGCGATTCGCTGTGGCTCATTTGAGTGCAGCGGCGGGGCACAGACAGAGCCAGAGACGCTGCCGCCGCCACCGCCACCACCCAAGGAATTCGTTGCGCTTTGTAGGAATTTGCCATGCTACACATATTCGTGGCTCATGGGAACTGTGGCAAGAACCCAACAAGGGTTGTCTCCCCCCTGCCTCTGCCGCATGAGTGTGGAAATATTGAAATTCGAAATTCATTTTTGCCAAAAACTGCACGAGCACTTGATGATGGGTTACTGGAAGTCAGCGTCTCGGCTCGTTGTTCCACTTTGCTTTAGTCGCGGCGCACAGTGGGGTCTCAGCCGAAATTCGGTGGCAAAAATCCATAATTTAGTGAGCGATTTGACCTTCCAGTAAGTGGCTGCTTATGCGATTCAACACATTCAAAAAGAAGAAGGACTTGCCATGGGTGTCACAGGTAAATGACCTTCCATGAGCTCTGCAGGATAAGCAAGTGTATTGCGATTCAGTAATAGCCTGCTGCAGCCTTTGGCCTCTCACAATGGACTCTCATGGACAATGCAGGAGCGAGGGCAATATTTACACGTGAATGTTTTCTCGCCCGTGTGCACTTGTCTATGGCAAGTAAGCTTAGAGCGACGTTTAGATTGCAAAAGCGCAGAGTTATAAAATCGAGGATTTAGTTTAAAAGTTCATTTAAGACATATTTACTTCGCTGAAGAAGCCTCTGTCTTCTCTGCGAAGCATCGTCGCTTGGCAGGTATGAGAGTACTATCGGGGAAATTGTTCTCTAAATCTTCATTTTCGAGACTAGTAATCAGGTGGTGTTTTTTTTCGCTACACTGCTCGTCCGCATTATTTTCTGGAAATTTTTGAAAGCTGAAATGCACGAAGGCCCCACTGTGCGGCGCCTGGCCAGGACAACCCCGGATTCTGTTTTACAAGGCCTCCATCTTTATCCCATTTCAGTTCCCAGAACAATCTCGTCTCAGTCAGCTCATTAGCGTCGGCGTCGTAGTAGAGTCGTAGTTTTTGTGGCCGCATCTAATTGCTGCATGCGGCCGACGCATCCCAATCCCAGCGAGCCCGCGACTTCAGCTTCACTGCGCTAACAAGTCGAACATATTCTCTCCTCTACTCACATATGGCGTATGCCTTCGGCCCTGCATGTGCCCGCCGCTGACTTTAGTGGTTTTTCTAAGCCTGGGAACCTATGTTTTTTGGTCTACTCTACACAAGGAATAATGTGGCGGGTTAGAAAGATAGTCTTAGGGTACACAGAATCAACAGTCATGTGAGTTTTCAAAAGGTATATAGAATTAATAAGTCAATTAATTATATTGAGTGGTGAAAATGAAGAGGATAATCACAAATAGGAACAGCTTTGCCTTCTAAAAATTCAGCATTATCTTATTTTTGGGCTTAAAATCTCTACAAATTCGGAGCACTAAGAGTCCGAAGAGACCAGCATTCGAAACATTATGAATTTGAAAGGAAATGTTACGAAGAACTTCAAAAAAGAAACGTCTATGTCACTGCCCAACACAATGGAAGTGTGCCTTGATTTTGAAAATTTTAAGGCCAGCCAATAGTCATACAGACCCATAAGCTAACTTACAGTATTCGCTTATATAAACTGAAGATCCTCTTACCCACCCGCAGTATATAAACGTACAACCGTTTCTGAGTCAAAGAACATTTATCGTTACAAACAAAGACGAGACAGCCGTCTTGGTAGAATTCTGTATACTCTATTCACATGCGACATGCCTTTACCGAACGCTTTACGCTGATGATACTGCATCGTCTCATCAGCCACTTGCTACAAAGCCGTTGCTGAGAAACGGTGGTCTCGGTCCGGCGGAATACTGGGCCAACAAATGGAATATCACAAACGACAATCAAAGTAAATTTTACTAAAAGAAATAAATATCCACCAGAGCAAACCTTCAATGGAAATATTATCCTTATACCTCGCAACAGTAGTCACTGCTACATAGGAGTCCATTTCGATAAAAGCCTGACTTGTGGACCACACATCAGAGCCACTGTCGATAAATATAAATATAGGCTCAGAAAGGTGCATTGGGTTATAAACTCAAAAAGTAAGTTTCCAAAAGGCTATGATAATTCCCATATAAACATGCGCCGTTCAGGCCTGGGGATGTATAGCGAAAACTTGTCTTAACAAAAAAAGAATTATGCAAGCAAAAACTTTAAAAGCGATGACAGCTGCTCCTTGGTTTGTTTGGACCTCAATGCTCGAAAGAGATCTCCACATCCCCAAAATTGGGCATCAAGGATAGGTTTAAATAATCCTTTAAATTAAGCAACTAGAGGAGTACTGCACCCTCAAATTTCTAAACATCTACATAGATCCCTCAAATATTAAAAACAGAAAAATTTGCTGAATAATAAGAAAATAAAATCCTTTTATTAAAAACTTATATACATATATGTTAATCTAACTATATAACTCTTAAAATCAGTATTAAGATATCAAAACTATATAAATAATAAAATAATAATAATTAAAAATAAACAATAAACAACTGGAGGATCCCATCCAAATGGTACTCTTTTTTTATTGGTCCAAAATCGAATATAGAAAATCAAATTATGAGTATTACGAATGCAATTATTCTCCATACGAGTATTTTATAAAAGAAAGACTGGAATCGTTGGCAAAAAACTGACTGAATTTATAATTTCAGACGTGAAACCTTCAACGAATTATTCGGAAGGATGTAATTGGCATTCGATTTTTGTATTCGGAAACTGTAAGTAAATTTCATTAAGCACACAACAATTGAATTAAGATTTGCATAACATTTAGATTTTTATTGAAACATTCAGCCACACATTGTATGCTAAGATTAGCAGATCGGCAACTTATTTCAAATATTTTACAATGATTGAACCAGAGAACGTTTCGGTTCCGCAAAGACTGATTATTCATAGACATAGAGAGAGGCTATTTAAAAAAAAAAATTGCACTACATTTAGGGCTAAAAAAAAAAAGTAAAATTAATATCACAATAGAGAAGGGGCATTACGGGCACAAAAACGATGACGGCTGGGGGTTGAGTCTTAAAAGTATCCGAAGAAATGCTTCGATCATTTGGGTACACCTCCCATTCTCCGTCCGGGCGGTGTGCCGCCAACCACATTGATGATCTCATTGTCGCTGGACTCCTCCAGCTGCGGCTGATGGTCACTGGCCTTGTCCTGATGGGCCGTCATGTGCCTGGTGAGATGGTGCCGCTCGCGGAACGTCTCCTGGCAGACGGGGCACCTCAGCTTCTCCTCACGCTTGCGGCGATTGGGATCGCAGGCCACCTCGCTCTTGTGGTGGGAGCGCATGTGGTAGACCAGGTCGCTGGTCATCCGGAAGCTAATGTTGCACTTGGCGCACACGTTCTGTGCGGTCAGGGTGAAGGTGGAGGCCAGTGTGGGTGGGATTAGCGTGGAGAGAATCGCAGCTGCTGCAGGATTCTGCAGGGGCTGGGACACGGCAAACGGATGCGGAGGCGGCCCGAATCCCGGATATGAGCCATGCAGAAACTCCGCTGGCGGACCCGACGGTGGTGATGAGGGTGTCCCCGGTCCTCCTCCACCATTGGGATGGCCACCTGGTCCCGGGGGACGCGTGTAGAGCAGGTGCTGCTTCAGCCGATGCTGTGCCTGCAGCGCCTGCATGGGATTCACCGCCTGGAAGGCTCCGTTGAACTGGTACTCTGGCCGAAAGTTGTGGTACATAATCGGATTGGGTGGCAAGGGATTGGCGACATGTGGTGGACCCACACTTCCCACACTGCCACCGCTGTTGGTGCGCGGCGGTGGCGTGACCAGCGGCGGACTCATCGAATGGCAGCTCAGTTGATCCGGGCTCAATGGAGGGGCTCCCACATCCACGGGCGACTCCAGACGCGATGTGGTCGAAGGCGACGAGGATGTGGACAACGACGACGAGGCCACTTTCGTAAAGGCGCTACGCATTGGCGGTGGTGGCGAGGCCGTGGCCGTGGCCTCCGGGGAATCCACTAGCGGTATGACCAGAGTGGGATCATCGTACACTCGCGGCGAGCGGATGCTCAGCTGGGGATAGCGTTGACGCGCCTCCAGCAGGCTGATGTACTCCATGGCCGCCGGCGATGGTGGCTGCGAGGAGGCGCCACGCGGTGACAGATCTGTGGGATAGTGGTTCATCTGCTGCTGATGCTGCTGCAGCTGCAGCTGTTGGTGGTGATGGTGGTGTTGCTGCAGTGCCTCCTGGAGACGTGCCTGTTTCTCGGCCTGCTTTTGCTTGATGCGCTCGTCGGGCATCATCAGAAATGCCACGTCGAAGGCGCGCTTCAGCGTGGTCTTTCCACCGGGTGGCGATGTGGGTGTCTCATTGTTGTTGTTGTTGAGATTGGGTGTCTGTTGGAGCTGGTGTTGGTGTGGGTGCTGGTGTTGGTGCTGCTGGTGCTGCTGCTGATGCTGTGCATGGTTCTGCTGCTGGTTGTGGTGTGGCGAGGATGTGGAGATCCTCAGCTCCGTGTGCTGGGGCGGCGTGGAGCGACGCGAGCCAGGATTCGCATGCGACGGAAGGCTATCCATGAGCAAATTCATCTTCACTTGGCTTTCAACTCGATTCTCGCTTCTCACTGGGTCTGGACTTTGTTCTGTTCCGTTCGATTCGAAATTCCAGCTTCGACTGCTGCCTGCTCGCAATCTGTTCCTCCTTAAGTACCCGCCACTTGCCACTTGCAACTTGCCACCACCCAAGTCAGTCCAGTTGGAATTCTCGTATTCTCATATTGTCCCATTCAGATTGGGAGAGTTCTCCACACTCTCGCGGCACTCGGCCCATCTGTCCAGATTCTGCACGGAGTCTGTTCAGATTCTGCCTCTGCCGGAGAGCACGGACACCCTTATGTCACGGCCTCTCTTTCTCTCTCTCACTCTCATCCTCCCTCTCTCTCGTGGCCAGGCATCCCTTTTTGTCGCTCTCTCTACTTCTCTCTGTCTCCGGTTCCATCTGCTCTGGCAGTAGGCAAACATATTCTGTGGTTTTATTGTGTGAGGCACAAGGCGCGGCGCCTCCTGGTTGGCTGCCGTCCGCGGCAGGGCAGGCTTGTTCGAAAAAGTTTCTCATTTTACCTAAATTGTATATGATGCATGGCACAGTGGTGCAAAGGTAGCAAAGAATTGATTTTATTTACGTGATATATAAAAAAAGACCCACACAATTCCACCTTTAAAAATCAACTAAAAAATATTCCCCACAATCCGGTGGCAAAAAGTTGAGTCCTTTTGAACGCAGGTGCGTCTATTCGAAATATTCGACTATTGTTGCACTTTTCTGCCTATCAGCTATCACCGAAATTTGTTTGAGCCCGTGAGGCCATAAAGACATTGCTTAATATATTCTACAAACGCCAATTCTTCGTCTATTCCGATATCGATAGGAAACCTGCGGAGGTGTCTACTCTCTATGCGTATATCGATATCATTATAATGTCAAATTTTTGCAGCCCTCGCCTGGCCAACCTCTCTTCCGGCGGCCACAAAGCTTTTACAAATGTTTCTGGAGTCAAACGCCGCTGGAGTCATTAATACAATAATGGGATACATTTACAAATTCACCCTATTTTCTACGATGTCAGCTATTAGAAACGTCAGACCAACAGAGTAATGTTTATAGTGCGCAGGGGCGTATCCAGCGTCTATAAGAAGTATTATTTGTGGTCGAGTTTGAAAAGACGGTTTCAATCCGACACAGCCTTTATCTATTTTTCCCCAGTGCAAGCGCTGTGCTGATGATACAATACCTAATCTACATGGTTTTAAAAACAACCAATAAAATTCTATCGCATTTGTGCAAAGAAGGAAGAAGCACACAACATGAAGACGGAGGACCACAAATTTATCCACATTCCCATTCTGAACACAGATAAAAGAAGGAAAAAGAAGATGAGGGCAAGCCGTCGACATAACCTACAACACGAGAAGAAGAAAAACGAGCAGCATACTAGAAGCAGAAAAACACGCAAAAATACACCCAAGAAAAGGCAAATAAACAGAAAATGGTTCCCATAAACAAACTTACATAGAAGAACGCCAGAGGAAGGAGAACACCTTAGGAAGAAAACCCTACCTTGAACCAAATGAAAAGCGGACTATAAAGCAAGAGTACTGCTGTGAGAATGGCTATTTCGATTTTTGGATCTCTACAGATAACTTAGAGCACAATCATCTCCCAATTTGCACTCTCCTTTCGGCCAGCTTTCGTCCCACTGTGCCGCTGCTGTGTGCTGTGCAAAGTTCGAAAAAGGAGGCGGCGCTTGGTGTTCTCTCTCTCTCTCTCTCGCTTGTCCACCCCCGTGATAGCTCTGGCTCGACATGCCCTCTCACTCTGCCTGCTGCCGTCTCTGTCTGTCGTCCTCTGTGTGGCATGATAGCCGTTGTGATTTCCTTGTTGCAAGTGTTTCCGAACAGGTTGTTTTTGTCGATTTTTTAGCAGCGCCAGCGAGATTGAGATTGTGTGAATATGTGGCCATGTTTTCTGTTGTTGCACGAGTATTTGTTGCTCCCGGTTTGGATTTTGAGTATATGCTGCGCGTAGCTTCTACATATTGCTGCCCCACACATACAGACAGACAGTGGATAGGATCCGTCCGCTACGTTCCCCTACTCTTCCATTCCCATAGTACAGGGCCGACTGTTGAGCGCGGCAAGATTTCGGGGGCAGCAGCTAAAATATTTATTTGTCAGTTATATAGAAAAACCCCCAACTGTCCAATAAATACGAGTATGTATACGAAACGATGGCTGGACAGCAAAAGTAACAAATTTTTGAATGTTTTCCGCTCGTTTTTCATATCGTTCTGTTCCCTCGAACTTTTCATACCCCTTGTAATGGGAAGTAGAATGTTTTGGGCATGTATTATTGATCAGCATCCGATTTCTTCGCCTCCGTTCGACTATTTATCAGTATGAATGGAACCCTTTGGTGTGGATACTTGAAAACCCCTGCAAAGTTATGAAAATTAATGAAAATTATAGTTAAAACGCAATTCTCTTGGTCATTGAATATTTACATATCTAGTGGTATGTTTATAGAAAGGATTGCTACCAATTATTGGGTATCTTATAGTCGAGATGTGGACATATTCCTTCCGATTTCTTTTGGCTTTGTTGCATGGCAGTACCCTAGTGTCCGGGCAGACAGGATGTGAGGATGTGGCCAGTGCCGGGACAAAATATGTGTCTGTTATGGTCAGTCGTGGAGCAGGTTTACACAGACCGCCCCAGACACATACGTACAATTTATTTAAATGTCGCTTCTTTTGTTGCACTTTGTGCTGTGGCTGTGGCTGTAGCTGTTGCTGTTGCTGTTGTGTCTGCCACAGTAGCAGCAATTTAATGTTTGCATATTTTCAGGTGCTAATTGTTCCACTTTCCATATGAGTTGCATTTTTAATTAAAATTTATTGCCATGTATTCCTCTCTGCCTCTCTCTCTCTCTCTCTCTCTCTCCATGGGATGCAATTTGGAGCCAGAAAATCTGCCTGGCCGCCATGTTGGCTGTCGACGAAATGAATATTAAACACATGATTGCCTTCGGCCATTGCCATTTCATTAAAAATATTGTTTAGTTTATATTTAATTAATTGCAGCATCGAACAGTTCAAGCTGAAGCCATAAGCTGATGTGATTAATGAACGATAAATAATAATGGGGGTATTTCAGAAGGAGAGCAGTTCCAGAATCAACATTATTTCGAAACATACTTTCTCCAGTCGAAAATGTTAGAAATCTAAACAAAATTGCCATCCTTTTTTGAAGTACATATGTATCTCTGCAATAGACCTAAAAATAAGATAAAAAGATGCTTAGTTACAGATACAATCTATCTATTCTTTTCCAAACATAATTTCCTTCTGCTATTTAAGATTATCATCGAATTATCAAACTGTTTCGAGAGCTATTTCCCCAATCCATTAGATTTCCACTTCTCTTTATTGATTATCCACCAAGGAATATCCACATATGCGACACGTGACTGCAATTTGAAGTCAAGTAAAAATCCCAAACACATTCGGCCGCACACCAGGAGTAAATATTTTCTGTGAAAATTAACGCAAATCTCCGATATACAAATCGATGCACAAAATCTTTACAAAAACCCAATTGCTAATCTACCCCTGAAGATCTCTGAGGCTAGAACTATACCATTTTGGCATGTCACTCGAGTGAGGGCATGTAAGGGAAGGGGATGGATGGATTGGTTGGGGGGTTGGTGGATTGGTGGGTTGGCTGTTTGGCTTGGCCCCTGTCGATACATCAAACTGCCAAGTGACAAAGTGATTCCCCTCGTCAGAGACAAAGCGCAAAAAGGCGTGAAATTGCCTTAGTGTGATTAAGTCAAGCCGAGAGAGAGACACAGAATAGACAATAGAAGGGATAATAGAAGGGGGAATGAGTCTCTGAGCGGAGCGGGGAAAGCAAATGAAAAACTAAGATTACCATCTAGCGACTAAAGCTTAGAAGTAGCTACGTGCTCCTTATGCCGACTCCTGGCATCTTCGGTGGGTTTTAATTACCCGAAGAAGATAGCGAAATGTAAATGGTAATTGGCTCAACTTTTGCGTTGTCGCAGGACCGTTCATTCCGGAGACAGCAGACACCTTTTCCGCTCCTTGATGTTAATGCGCTGCCTGTCTCCCGTAATCTTGGTGGTTTGTGGGATACCAGGACGAAACAGCTTCTTGCTGCCTGGCACTCTCTGGCACTCTCTGGGAGTCTACCTCTACTTCTCCTGTGGCAGTGGAAGTTTACACAGCCGATACACGGACTGCATCCTGCACTTGCCACCCCATCGGTGTGGAGAGGGAGGGGAGGGGAGGAGGAGTGGATTGTCCCTGGAGTATGTAACGAACTAAAACTTGGGTCTGAGTTCTTGCTCTGGATCCAATCAAGTGCTTTTCGCGCATTAAATAAAAATTGGAATTGGATTTCATGTGAGCCAGACCCAGAGCCAGAGACGGAGACGGAACAGGGTAGAGAACCTAATTGTATGAGGGTTGGAGGACGACTGGGAGGATTGGAAAACTGTAGCATTGGGAGAGTCAGAGCCAGAGGGTGGCTTGGTGGCTTGGTGGCCTGGTTCGCCCGCCCCTGTTGCTGTTGCTGTTTGTTTAAATACCGTGAATAACATGTGGTTTTTTCAAAGCATATGGCAAGGACTTTGTCACTATTAAGGAGCCGTCTGGCCCCGGCCTGTCCTTCAGCCTCGCTGCAAATCCTCCAATTAGACTGTCATTCATTTAAACGGATTAAAAATGCGCGAACGAGGGTCGCCGCCTGCTCTAACAAGGCCCGCGGGCCTTCAAATACAGTACTCTGGCACTGCCACCGATGTTGTTGGCGTGCCTCTTGTGGTTGCCCCGGGTTAGACATAGTCGGATTAGAGCTCTTGTTTTGGTTAGAAAATCGCCCGATGACGATGTCTCGATTCAATTGCTGCGTTCTGTGCGTCCATCCAATCAGCACGGCACGAGACGCACTCGCTCGCAATCAGTAAACTTTTTCTGCTGTCATATGCAAAATGCCAACGAGCCGAAGTACCGCAATTGCACCTGTCCCAGTGGGTGGTGTGCTGCTGTCTGGGTGGGGGTGGGGGTGGGTGTCTTTGGGGCAGACTTTATCTAAAATGCTCACGCTTGAGAAGCTTTCAATCGAATGCGGCATAAATATTTATGTGGCTGCTGCTGCTGCTGCTGCTGTCATGGCAATATTTTCCCCAAGAACACACATTCGTAGAACCATCGTAAAACAATAACACAACTCGCAACAGTTGCCAAGTGTTGGTCTCCTGTTTCTGGATAAGCATAATGTCAAGAGCCCTTCAGCCTGCGCCTGAAGCGGTAGCAGGAACCAGGAAACGGGAACAGGAACATCCACTTTGGGTGCTTAAACTTTGAGGATAAAGTAGGTTAGAAGAGATTTGGTAGAGAGTTATATTCTGATCACAAAGGAATCTAATCAAAATTCCCTTTACATAGGTACCCCATAAGTTCACGCCACAAGATCGACCTACTGGTCGATCCTATTTGTGCAACTCTTTCCAAAAGGGTATACCTCCTTCGCATACAGCCTCCAGCAAATACCCTTCTTGTTAAACATATTTATAGGAAAAACATGCAACATTTGGCGGATTCTACTCCGTCCAGGCTGGCGGATGTGCAGCGTATGCTCAGCGAAGCTGCACAAATGAAGCGACCGCCAAGTCACCACCAGACGACACCGTCATTACCACCAGTTGCCACCACCCTGCCTGCCCCATCCATTGGCACTCCCAACTGACCCGCATTTAAAGTTGCTCAATACGTTTTCTGGTGCCATAAATTGTGACCCTGCCCTCAGTCCTGGAACCTGTTCCATTGTCTCGTCTGTTTGCCTTTCTGTATGTCTGTCTATATGTCAGGGCGGAATCTGAATCTGAATCGGAATCGGCTTGCGAAATCAGATCTAATCAGAGTGGAATGCACTAGCACAGTTCCAATTGCCGGGAGTCCAACTGTGCGGCGTCAGGAAATGATGAAAACTACCCTTTAATAAAGTATGGTATGCTCGCTCTTTGAGAAACCCGAAACACACACACACAGCGCAAACATCTGTGCAATTTCGACAATACTCGCTGTAACAAGGACCCGCGAAGGTCCTTGGCAGTCCCAGCCCTCGTCAGCGTTTAAAAAGTGTTTAGTTTATGGTCCATTGATGGCTTTGTTAACTCGCCGAACGGCTCGCGCCGCTGCACTCCACTCCACTCCACCCCACACTCATGAATCCTCAATTCTCTGTCGATTGCAACCCCGCCGGATACTCTCCGTATTCCGGAATCAGCACTCACAATTCCACACACTCTCTGCACCTTACGTTTTTCGACATTTACGATCTGTCCGGGGCGGTACACATAGGGTTCTCTTGCGATGCTGATGCTGCTGGTGCTGGTGCTCTGGCAGTCTGCCTTTAATTATGCTGAAAACCACAAAATGCTGTTAGTGCAGCATTTTTCGATTCCAATTTGGAAAAAATGCTGACATATGCGTTGGAAAATGCGCGACGCCGCGGGTTTCCCCAGTTGCCGATGAGACACACTGGGACTGCGACTCTCCAGTTCTCAGTTTCTAGTTTCCATGTTCCCGTGGGTGCCTTCCGCTCTTTGACTCTCTGATTGGAACTGGTCCATGGGCCGTTTGATAAGCATCGCCTGGTTGTCGGCTGTCGGCTGTCTGGTGCCATCCCCTGACAGACTGACAAGTGAGTCGTCGATCTAATGTGGCATCAGCATATGCTGCTCTTTGGGCACATACCATCTCAAACCAACCATCCATGCATCGATCAGTTGCGGTTGTAGCAACTCTCCAAATTGACTTCATTTTAGATGCATCTGCGATCTGCGATTTGCATTTATTTTTTAATAGGAGTTGGAAGGCCATTAATTTGATAGGAATCAAGGGAGGGTGCAGATGGGTCTGCGATCGTTTTACCCTTGGGGATATCTCTTGTATGAGCTATAAGTTTGGGATAAGCTTAAATTGTGTACTAAGATAGTAATTTAGTTATTTCTCTTTGAATATTTGGCATTCTATGGAACTTTTTCCAGTCTCTTTCATATGAATCCTCTAATTTCGAGCCCCCCTTGAAGTCACACAGAAGTGTTTGCCCTCCTCCGCTTTATCCTTCAAGCAGTCGATAATTTTTCTGGGGCTTTGAGTGCTCATCGAATTTTCATAACATTAGTTCTGCGGCTGCCAATTCGTCTGCATTATCATATGTAATGACTTCCTTCGTTGATTTCGTTTGCCTCCGATTCAAGTTCAAACACCTTGAACAAATATTTTACTTTGTTCAGCATTTGGGGCTCCTGCACCGGCACCCTCCTACCTCCTGCTCCTGCCGCCCTACTGCCAATCGAATCTTGAATTAATCATGCGGAATAAATTTACTCTACATTTGCTCTGGGAGGGAGCTTCACTTAAACGAGAAATGATTTCGATAAAGAATAAGTAAAAATACTCGTACACCATTCTGCATGGCTCCTCTTGCTAATTGAATTAAAATTGCAATTTCATTTAAACCGATTGCTTCACGGCATATAAATAATATTCTATTCTATTTAATTCCGTATCCAAAAACCAAAACCGAATGCGAAAAACGAAAAACAGTCAAATTTATGACAGCCAGGCAAAGATTTACGCTCGTGGCTTTGGAGTTCAATAACTTTTTTGGGGGTGGATTAGAGGCATAATACCATTGTCATGGTAATTTATGAGCTTAGTTCCCATTGTTGTCACTGTTCATTCCGTTGTTGTTCCAGCTTTGCAGATTTTTGCAACATTAGCGCGGAATTATGGCATCCATTACCCAAGGATTCTCCCATATGTGCCAAGGATCTGTATTGAATCTGGCATTGAAAGGAACTCCTCTCATATGGCCAAATGGACTTTGCCAATTACATTAAACGCTGTGCAAATCTTTCCGAAATGAATTTTAAAACTGGGTCACACTTTTCAATTGGGTGTTAAGTGGTTGATTTGGTTCTGGTTGGTTCTGGTTTTTCTGTGTCTGTGGTGTCTGCTTAGTGGTTTACTTATTGCATATGCGCATATTTTAATGAACTAAGGGCCACTTCTTTAGGGGTGCCAAATGAAGGAAAGAAAGGGGCTGTCTTGGGTCTAGATTTAATGAATAACTATGAGCGCATATGACACATATAATGCAATTAGGATTGTTCAGCATTCCACTCGATCTGGTCACGTGTGGAAGACCGCCTAGAATACGCCATGGATCTATAGATCTCTGACCAACTATAGAAGCTAATGCCTTCAGATCTAACTAAGGTTTCCATAGTCGTAGCTTTTAGATTCTTGTAAGCCATTTTCCACATCCAGACCGTTCAAACACAAAGTTCCAATGCTAGCTACTTGTATTACTATCCCTTCTAGATTAAAGCTTCTTAGCGATTAATATTATGACTTTCTCCATTCATATTTGCTTTCGTGACGATTAATTGCCAAGACAATAGTGCCCAATGCGATTGCGATTCCGAGTGCCTTGAGCCCATAACCAAATACTCAAAAACATATCGAAAGATATTCGTATTCGTACAAATGGTCAGGCCATTGTGTCGTATGTTGTTGGGTTAGTTAGGGGAGCAGTAAAAGTAAACCAACCACCAATAGGATTATGATAATAGGCATCACTCAAAGGGAGAGAGGCAGAGGATTATGAGCCAAGGAAACAAGTGGATTAAGGGGTTGACAATCGGGGGAATGTCCTGTGAGGGCCTTTGGCTTTTGGGTTTTGCATTTGCTTTTATGATTATTGTCAAGATGACACGCAGCAATGGATCGCTTCGTTCTGTTCTGTTCTGTTCAGTTCTATTCCATTGCGTTCTATGGGTGTTTTCTTCCTAATAAGTAAAATGTGCTTTTCGGACTCTGATTTTGTTGGGGGGAGTTACAGCCCTCCCTTGCTCGAGTCGAGTCGAGTCGACAACATTTGTCACAGGACCTCGAAGACAGTTTCAACAGTTGTTGGCGATTATCATTGTGACAGTTGCCTCTCGCTTTCGCTTTCGCTTTGCTTTTGTTTCAGTTCCCTTCGCTGCGTTTCCGCTTTGATTTATGCATTTTTAAGCGGTTCGCTTATTGTTTTTGCCCATAAATATGGCCGAGTCGTAGTGGCAGTATCTTTGCGTATCTAAGAGATACAATAGCCATTCAGATTCAGCCCTTTCCTAGTCTTGGCACGCGTAATTTGTTGATTTATTGCAGGACGACGACTGACACCACGGACATCTTCATTAAGCAGAGCTTTCCTTTCCGCCCAAGTGCCACTCCCGCTGCCACCGCCCCGCCCCGACTTGCCGCATAATTCGCTTACCGTTTGTGTTCATTATCATTATCCTTTTGGCATTGTCCTTAGCCTCGTTTGTCATGCTCTGTGCGTTTGCTTAAGTTTTTGCACGCCTCAACGCCTCGGCATCCTTGGCGCTCGACCACGGCGCCCCTTTTATCCCCAGCGCCTGCCCCTTCCCCTTCCCCCTTCCCCCGTTCAGTGCCCAGTTGTTGGCTGTGAAAATTGAATTGAAAACGTGCTGAAGCGTTAAATGCTCTTGTGTCAACTGTTGCCAATCCCCAGCCTGAGTTTTCTGTCTCTCTGTCTTACTGTCAGCCTGCCTGACTGCCTGCTTGTCCGCCCGCCTCTGTGTGTCCTGTGTCCTGTGTGGCGACATATGAGAATTTGTAACCTCAGCACAAGCTGCTCGAAGTTGCGGCTGCGTTGGCAGTTCTCTCTCCTGGCAGACTCGCCACACTCTGCTCTCCTTCACAAATCCCCGGCCAAGTGGCAAGCGACTGGCATAATTAATTCTAAATTGCATCCGTGAAGGATTTCATTTCCAAGTTTCCAAGGTGGCCAAAAACTTGTCCCGACTATGTGGGTCTTAAGGGATTTCGAGAAAATCTGTTCTCCGAGAACCACGAAAAAAGCCAGACCAATCTCTGGGGAGGTGATAAATATATGTAAGTACATATATTATCGTTTAGATGAAGGATAAATATGTTATTCCTGGGTAATGTTCGGCAGACACTGTTCCTATTGATCCTCCTCCAGTTGCGGTCGTTTGTGCTGGATGTGGAAGCGGTCCTCAGGGGATCGGTCCGGCTTAAGCTGTCGGTGGCCAGGATGCGGTTTTGTACCACAAAAAGTCGCTGCAGGGACAGATTATGTGGCTAGAAAAATTGAATCAAATGCTACATAATTTTTACGTCTTTTAAATTCATTTCCGGTGCGTTAAGTTACGTTACATTATCAAAAAATGGTGTATGACTTGACTAGATGAGGTTTGTGCATGTGGTGTTACGTTCAAAACTGGTTTCTAACTTGTCTAGATGATGTTTGTGCCTGCTAAATGGTTGCGCAACATGTTCTGTCCTCGCAGCAACCTCTCATTTACGAAATTTGCACCAATCTCTGAGTAGGGGATAAATATAAGTATATTCTCTTTTAGATTAAGGATAAATATATTCTTCCTGGGTAATGTTCGGCAGACACGGCTCCTATTGATCCTCCTCCAGTTGCGGTCGTTTGTGCTGGATGTGGAAGCGGTCCTCAGAGAATCGGTCCGGCTTAAGCTGTCCGATGTGGCTAGGAAAATTGAATCAAGTGCTACATCGCTAAGTTACGTTAAGTTACGTTACATTTTCAAAAATGGCTTATAACTTGACTAGATGGGGTTTCTGCCTGTGGTGTGACGTTCAAAAATGGTTTCCAACTTGTTTAGATGGTGTTTGTGCCTGCTAAATGGTTGCGCAACATCTTCTGTCCTCGCGATATCCTCGCATTTACGAAATTTGCAACAAATTCTCTATCCTTGCCACATTTAACTTTACAAATGCTCATAGCATACTTTTGGTTACTCTACAGCAGCATGTAAAGCGCTGATTGCTGTGAAACTCTAAAAGTTTTTTTGTTTGAAAGTTTGTTTAAAAGCTTTAACAAAATTTTCAGCAACGTTTTCATTGGCTGAAAAGTGAAAGCACAAAAAGCACGACCTAAAAAGTATTTTTGAGAGAAAAAATTAAAAAATGAGAATGAGAGAGAAGGAAGAGATGAAATTCATTCATTGAAATAGCTATACGAAATAGTGGTCCGAATATTAGGGCTAATTATCTTAAAACACAAAGAAGTTGTTCTTGGCGCAACTTGTTTGGATATATACAGATGTCCGATCCGCCCGAGTCCCACAAATGATTGGCAAAGTCATAAAATATAACATATATATAGTTTAATTGAAACAGATGGAAATAGCTATCAGATCATCTTTCAGGTCAGTGTGCGCATCCAGCCAAACTGATGCTGGCTTAAAACAGCTCTGCTCAAAATTTTAAAAGTTTCTTCAGTTCAGCTCCGCTTTCCGCTTTTTACATTCTTTACGAATATCTTATGAAACAAAAACGAACATTTGTTGGGTTACGCAGCCCGATATTAGCCATTAATCGATAGATAAAGGCCAGTGGTGCAGCAGTGAAGTAAATCCCTATATATTCTCACGCACGGCATTATGCCGTCTTCAATCGATCCTACCCAACTGACTTGTCGTGACCTATCGCTCTCGCTCTCGTCTTAAACATAGGTCGAAACCTTTCGCTATAAGCCACAATAAATTTCGCATATACTAAACTGAACAATCATCGACTTTTCCTAAATATATCGCCGGTTACACTACTGAAAAAGCTCAGCAGCCAAACACCATTTTCTTTATAAAATTGTTCTAATTTGTACTCCTCGACTGGTTGTCAACCTGTCTTTATGGGAAATTTCTGTGTTTATGCTGCTTGGGGGAAAGGGCCAGTGTCTCCGCTTCGTATTGTGATTGGGGTTGGGGTCGGAGAATGGGAGAAGGCGACAGGAAACAAATAGACAAAATGCAAACTTTATTTTTAGTGGTTTTTGGCGCCACAATTCCTGTAAGTCGACGGCAAAAGCACAGACGCTGGATAGTTATCCTCCTGACGAGGATAATGATGATGCTGCCGTTGTATCCTGCCTGCAGATGCCATTTCAGTGATTTTTCTCTGCGCTTTGGCATTTTTATGTTGCTCGAGGGCGGTGGAGGAGGGCGGCGCCCAGTGCTCCCAGTGCACTGTCGAATGGATGGGGGTAAATGGAAATGTCTTGGCAAAATATTTGCATCCGCTTCAATGGACAAATTTGCGTATTTATGAAACGAACAGATTGAAATTGTCTCACTCTTCCACTCGCATCAGATCGAATCGGAGTGGAGTGGAGCAGCAATTTGCTTTGAAATTGAATTTCCAGTGCAGTTTTGTGGCGCAATTAAAGCGGTAACATTACGCATTGTCCCGTCCAGCGTGCAGCGCGCACTTCTTTTTACGAGCTGTCCTCAAAATGCAGTAAATATAGTTGGCTCTCAGCCAGCGAGGCGGCACCGAATGTCCCTCGAATGTCCACTATATCCTTTGCCGGTTGCTGGTTGGCTTTTGGCCATTGCTGGTCACTGCGTCATGAGACTGCTGCTGCTGCTGGACATTACAAATGCCTGTCAACGGCTGGCCAAATAGATGTCATTGTCTCCCGGCCAAGGATGGATGCCACAGAATTGTCCATTCAGCATTGTGTGGGTGGTGGCTCC
This sequence comes from Drosophila miranda, assembly GCF_003369915.1. Lineage (NCBI taxonomy): Eukaryota > Metazoa > Arthropoda > Insecta > Diptera > Drosophilidae > Drosophila > Drosophila miranda. The sequence goes on along the minus strand of NC_046674.1, from coordinate 8,168,052 downwards.
CTTGCTCCTACTCTCTGAAAATTGCTTGGGAGTTCACTGACATGGAAAATCTGCAGCGACACGTCGGCTTCAAAGTAGTTTAAATATGTATGTTTTCATATGCAAGTTGGTTCATCAGAAATGCATGGCTACAATGAAATTGATTTGTGGCTTGGCATGTGGAAGGAGGGGTCCCTGCTTAGTCAAGTGGATAAAAGAGATCATTTTATACATTAGGATTAAGGAACTACTTTGGGTGGGGTCTGGCATAAGCTTCTCAATTTTCGTATGGGTATTACAAGATTATCCGTCAAGCCACAATTTGCCAGCATCTTGTCTATTTGCACTTTGTCTTTGTCCATAACCTCTAAGGATATAATGGACACTGAAGACATCTTATGTATGTAGATCCCATCTGATGGCAGACATCCTCTTTACACTCCCATCAAATGGGCGTGCCTGGGCGGGCCGTAAACAACCTCTCACAACCTCTCTCACAGTTCCCAGTAAACAACGATCCGCGGCTAATCGTCGGGGCTACTTGAAGAAAGAAGCTGCCGCTGCTTTTGCCGCTGCCCTGACTGTGGCTCTGCCCCTTGATGGTTCTGATCTGCTGATGATGGTCAGAGAAGAGAAGCCGAAACAAAGTCAGAGGTTAAGCACGTGCGCATCTCTGTGGGGCTGCTGGCTGCTGGCTGCTGCCCACAAGCCGGATCGGCGGATCGGTGGATCGGTGGATCCATCGTCTAGCAGCTCCTTTGGGCTGGCTACTCTTCTGGATGGCTTGTCGGTTGCCGCCTCCTCTCGCTCTTGGGTCTTGGTTTACGAGCCGGCTCCTCTCGTTTGTTTGCAGCGCCCGCTTTGGGCCAATTATAACCTTGGCCTGCTGCCGCCATATCTCACATTTTTTAGTACGTGGCGGTCGGGTCGGCAATGATGAAGATGATCATTTCTTTTGCCCTGCTCTCGCACTGGCCCTGCTTTGGCTGTGGTTTTTGGTCTCTGGCCTGCCCTGGCCTGGCCTGGCCTGGCCTGGCCTGGCGCTTGGCAAAATTTATAAACGCGCACAGCGAACACCTCGCCACACGTTGGGGCGTCTCTGACTCGGTGTCCCCGTCCCTGCTCCTCCCTACTGCCTCCTCCCTCTGGGACCGTGTCTGGTTCTTACCGAGCCAGCCAACGCTCTCTCAACGACCTGGTAATTTATGATTAATGTTGGGCAGCCGCTGTCGTCGAAGATGTTGCTGTTGCTGTAGCTGTTTGGGTAAAAATTCGGAGCGTACCATTTTTGGCAACCCTCCTGTTGTGTCTTTTATTACATTTGCAATGTGGCATGCCACAGCCACAGCCGTAGTGGGCAGTGTGTGTATGAGTGTGTGGGGGAGGCAGGATGGTACTGGGAATGAGAATGGGAATCGGAATGGTACTGGGGAATGTGTCTGAGAATGGGGATAGGAAAAGGGATGGGGATGGGAATGGGGATGGGGTTGGGGATAGGGATGGGGGCCAGAGGTGAACACATGTCAACGCTTGGCTGATTTTGCTCGGTATTCCAGTTGTGTTTTCGGATGGGCATGCGGCTTGGAGCATGTGGCATGGGGCATGGGGCATGGGGCATACAATACGATGAAGTGCACTTCCTGCTGACGGCGCTCTGGCGGTACCAAAGCGCTTAATTAAAGAGCAGCCGGCACTCATTTGACTGGGCCGCAAGAGGCTTCCTGGAAATCAAAGAAACAAACTCGCTAAATATTTCAGTTAACGCTTTGGTGGTCTTGGCCTATAATTTGCCAGACAGACGATCGTTCGCTGCAATCGTTTCGTTTCGTTTCGTTTCGTGTTCGGATAGACAGGCATCCCATCCCAACCCATCCCCAACCCATCCCCATACTATCCCCATCCCATCTGCTGATCGCTGCTGATCGCTGACGGGTTTTGTATAAACAAGTCGAAGTCAGCTCTCAATCATAAATGAATCATGCGCAAATTATATGGCCAGACGAGGCCTGGATCTCGATCTGGACGTCGATGTGGATGTGGATGTGGAGTACGAGAGATCTGATCTGATCACTCGGACAGATGGCAGGACACGCAGTTGGCGCTGCTTAATAAACAATCATCAGATCGAGAGCGGGCTCGAGATGGGGCTCAAGATGAAGATGAAAATGAAGATGAGATGTTGGAGTGGTGTGGTGTGCTGTGGTGTGGTGTGGTGTGGTGTGGCAACAACAAGAGCAGCTCTCAACGCCAACGCCATCACCAGCGCAACTCAACGCAACGCAACGCAACGTCGTCGTCGTCGTCGTCGTCGTCGTCGTCGTCGGCCATGTGATAATGATGATTTCACAACCAATTAAGCGTTGAAAGCCAAACACCGCCAGCAGAAATTTGAGGTTAATCCTTTAGCTGCTGCTGCAATTTTCGGGGCCATCCTCTGACTCTGTTTCTGGCTCTTACCCCGTGCTCCGTGCCCCGTACCCCCAGCACCGTGCTCCGTGCCCCGTGCCCCGTGCACCGCCTGTTGGCCTGGCTGGAAACGTGAGCAAAAGGCGGCAACACCATGGCTACAGCAACAACAAAAGCAGCAGCAGAGGCAGAGCAAGAGGCAGAGCAAGAGGCAGAGGCAGCAGCGATGAAGATCTGAGATGGCGATGGAGATGGCGTTGATGCAGGCGGCTTCAATCAGCGCTCTTGGTCACACACTTGGCGGCAGTGCTGCTTGGCAGCAGCAGCAGCGGCGGCGGCGTCTGTCGGCTTGTTAAGTGGAGTGGAGTGGAGTGGAGTTGTTGTCGGGTTCGCAAACGCCACGGGAAATTATGGTGGCCAAACTTCCCAGACCGCAACTAATTTAACCAAAGTGCGAATTGGAGGAGTCGCAATCGGAATCGCTGGAGTTTCAGTTCAGAGTTGTAGCTGTAGCTGTAGCTGGAGCTGGAGCTGGAGCCCAGCTCCATTCGCATTCGCATTCACATTCACATTCAAATTCTCAGTTGGAGTCACAGCGAGCCAGGCCGAAAGCGAAGCGAAATGGCCAGACACACCAAAAACAGACCGCAACAAAGCTGCCGAAGAGGATGAGTGCGAGGCAGAGGATGGGGACTGGGGACTGGGGACTGCGGACAGCGGACTGGGGAAACTAAGGCTAAAACTGAGGCTAACGCTTGTTAGGACTGGGACTGGGACTCTGCAACAGGGACTGAGGGACTACTGAGGGACTGTGACTGGGAACTGGGAGAATTATGAGCGTCTGCTCAAGCTGCGAATTTGTGAAGCGTGATGAGCGCATGGCGATGTTTTGGGAGCCCAGCTACTAGAAGGGCTACGGCTGCAGCAGTGCCACCAGTTGTTGCAGCTTGCTGCAAGGCCTTACTGTAAGTGCAACACGCGATGCAGCAGCACCAGCACTTGAAATTAACTCATAAAATATACATTATCATAGTTGGAACCGCGACTGAAGCTCTCGGATTGTTTCATGTTGTGTCTGTGTCTGGTCGGATTGGTTTGGTTTGGATCGGATCTCTTCTCGTCTTGTGTCTGGCCTGCCTTTTTGGCGCTTTCGTGTGGCACCTGTCGAGGCATGGGCTGCTGCTGCTGCGGCTGCCCCGTCTGTCTGCTGATTGGCCCCGGCCCCGCACTGATCATCAGTGGCCCGGCCCGGCCCGGCCAATTGCCTTAACAGATTTGTGTGCAATTAGCCAGGGAGTCTCCATGGGAGCACACAGCACCACCGCCACCGCCACCGCCACAGCCGCAGCCACAGCCCCAGCCCCACTATAGACAGCACACAGTCATGTATGTGGCACCAGGAGAGACACATTCGGGGGCAAATGACAGGCGGTGCCGAGTGCAGTCGAGCATAATGGCAAATAAAGATCGGACTGGCCCGATAGTTCAGCCAGGCCGTACGTCTATAAAGTTGGAGCAGATTTTTGACGCCCTAAAATATGATGGATCTGATAAGCAGAGTCTTAACATGAAATGGAGAGTAATATAAAGCAGGGAGCGACAGAGAGCAGTCAAGCTCTCAAAAAATGTCTTTAATTAAGGAAGGGAAGGGAAGGGCTCCCGGCAGGGGCGATTCCAATTAGTGTTTTCGCTCAGAAAGCGTCAAATATGCCATAGTCTACTTTTGGGAGAAGGAAAGAGCTCAGTTTTTGCCAAATTTACTGTCTTTATTTGTAATCTTTTTGGAATAAAGGATGTGTCTAGGCCCTATCCCGTCGAAAAAAAGTCATAAATATCCACCCAAAATCCCAATCCAATTCAATCCATTTGATTTCCCATTAGTTTTCACCAAGAAAACTCCAACAAATTTCCTTTGCCTTTTTTGTGGACTGTGGGAACCTACACAAATTTGGCGCTGGCCTGGAGCTGGAGCTGGAGCTGGAGAGCACCTTCCCTGGTCCCTTGGGTTGTACTCCCCCGAATGGTGCTTATCCTTTTTACTCACGTCGTACCGTGTACCGCACTTATGCACAATTATGGCTTTATTGTCTAAACTTGGGCACACATCTATTTAAAGCCATGAGCATCTGAGGGCTCCTCCAGCAGCCGATCGAATCCATAGAGCGTTGCATTTTCGGTTTTGAGCCTTTAATGCGCCGCCGCCATCGCCGCCTGCGAACTGCTGCTTGGTGGTTTCTCTATATATATTCCTATACCTATACCCTATACCCCTTCCCCCTCCTGTTTTTGCCATTCGTCCGTCTGTGTTGTCTTCATTGTTTTGTTGGCGGCCCTTCGTCATCGTCATCGTCAGCAGCAGCAGCAGCAGCAATAGTAGTAGCAGTAGCTTCAGTCGTCGCCACAGACATGGTCTGTTCCTGCAACTGGCTGAGAGAGATCCCAGCTACCATCTACCAGATCCCACCACCACCGGCAGCAGCACCAAGTTGCAAGTCGAAGCTGAAGCTACGACGACTGACTCTCGGACGAATTAACTTGTTTTGGTATAAACGGCGGCTATTTTGTAAGTTCATAAAGGATAAATTGCCAATTTTGGGATTTGAACTGGCGAATGTTTTGCGTGTCTGGTCTGCCAGTGGTCTCCTCCTTCATTGCCATTCCCATACCATACTATCCTGGCCCGGCCTGGCCTGGCGGCGGCCCCATTCGTCGGTGCTATATTGAGTTTTCAATCTTTTGTTGACTTGATGTGGCCACCGATCGACTGACGGGGACTCGTCTCCGTCTCCTACTCGTACGTCTACGTCTTTGTGTGGAGTCTTTAGGGAAAACTGGCAGCCAACCTTGAGTTGCTTATTTAAGGCAGTTCGTCAATTTCTGCTGCTGCTCGTCTGTTGTCTGTTGTCTGTTGTCTGTGGAGACAATGGACCCCAAGCTAAATGCTAGCCACTGTGGCGGGGATCCGTCCATTGGCGGTGGCAGCGGCGGTGGCGGCGGCGGTGGCGGCGCAAAATGAAACAAAACCAATTAAAAATGTTTCGTTGCACCCAAAAAGCAAAGATTCGTTTGGGGCAGTGGCAGTGGCACTGGCACTGGCATGGAGTGAAGAGTGGAGGCTGCGCCTGCGCTGGTGGCACTGCCAGAGTCGTCTCTCTTTTCTTTGGCCACGGAGCGCCACTGCCACTGGCCACTGGCCACTGGACACTGGCCACTGGGTGAGTTGTTCTGGCTGTTGATTGTCTTGCAGATATGCAAGCTCAGTGCGCAGTGGCCGTGGCATCATCAGGAGGAGGCGCAACGCCGGCGCGCACTACCTACTACACGGTGGCAAACCAAACAAAAAGCGACAACAACTACATTTTTTGGTCTCAGCCTGCTGTGGCACACACACATGCACCCAAAACCCCCCCTACCCACTCCAAGCCAAAAGCCAAACCCCGCAACAGCCGCAGAAGATACATTCTTCTGGGTCTCAGGTCTTCATTTTTAATGAAATTCTTAACAAGGCGCACAAAATGCAAGCGAACTTTCTTAGTCAGCGTCGTCTGCAACGTCGCATCGTCGCAACGGCGCAACGTTTCGTTGTCCAACTAACTAACCAAATCGCAGTCGTAGCAAGTTAAGTGAAGTGACCGCCCGCCTGCCCCTTTTTTGGGGTGCAAGAGGGTGGAGGGAGCTGTTGGAGGCTGGAGGCTTTAGGCTGGGTGCTTGGGGAGCCTGGGGAGCTGCAATTGGGTCTGCAACGCGCGCAAAACCCATGAGAAGGCGACCGCACACCGCGATTTTGGCCAACAGCCGCTGGATGCTGATGCTGATGCTGAAGCCGCCGCCGCTCTCATTGGAATTCATTAAAAATTCACCAGTGTGTGTCTCAGTGTGTGTGTGTGTGTTTGTGTGAGAGTGTATCTGTGAGTCGTCTGCCCAAAAAGCCGGTTGAAAGCCCAGCATCAGCCAGAGCCACAGCCACAGCCACGGCCGCAGCCTCAGCCACAGCGAGCGGCAAGAACACGAAAAAAACATTGTGCATGGAATGAGAGCAGCTCGAAAAATTTACGAAATTAGTTCACAAGCTGACAACGGCAGCAGGAAGGGAAGGATGGGAAGCTGAAGGAAAGCGGTGTGGTAAGGCGGCAGTGGCAAGGCGACTGTGGAGGCAAGGAGGCACTGAGGCAAGGCTAAGTTGGAGGCCCAACCGGAGAGCATACCAGCGCCACTTTAATTTAGTCATCAGGTGATTTTTCGCGAGCTTCAAGTGAAATCTTTAACGTGACGTTGGAGATTGTTATGTGATCTTGGTAGTAGCTGGGGGACAGGACAAGGAGCCCAGCTCGAAACGTTGCCTGCTCGAAGTGGGGGGATCTTTGATGCAGGGGGATATTGGAATGGACATTGAGACAGGAGGTTGAATAGTAAGCGGCGTGTGTGGGCAATTGGGTTCAGGTTCAGCTTCAGGTTGAGATTCGGGCTCGGGCTCGGGCTTGGGCTCTGGTTCGGGTTCGGGTTTTTCGTTGGGGAATCTTCAAATTGAAGATACATACGATACATATAAAATGGTTATACATGGTGGAACACTTAAGTGAATAGTAGTTCTTGATTCTTTTCAATAAATGGCTGCTGGCGACACTTTCCACATACCAAAAGCCACCGAATTGTTTGATAATTTGATTGGCATTCGACTAATTCAAATAATTTTCGCAAGGCAAAAAACTAGTGCCCAAACAATCTGTCAGATTAAGTGAGAATGGACAATGATCTTTCAGGCGACATATTTCAGCTCCGCTGAACAGTCGAGCAGTTGAGCAGTTGAGCAGTTGAACAGCTGAACAGCTGAAGCATGCCAGAGAGAACGAACAGAAAGCAGAGTTTTAATGGGGGACGGGGACGCCGTGCAGTCTAGAGCATAATAACCAGCCACCAGTCGACGAACTGCATCTGCCAGATACCGCAGACCAGTTCCATATTGCTCTCGCGGGCTGTGTCTGTGTCTGTGTCTGCGTCTGCGTCTGCGTCTGGTCTTCCCTAGTTCCAGGTCCCAGTCTCTGCTGCTGCTGGCATGCTTATCAACAAATACCGCAGACAGATATTTAGCGAGTGCCCGGCAGCTTACAGGCCTGTCAACTTGACTAAGCACCGACACACAGCACCAGCAGTCAGTCAGTCATTCAGTCAGTCATTCAGTCAGTCGGTCCGGCAGCCTGGCAGTCCTTCAGTCCGTCAGTCCGTCAGTTAGTCAGGGAAGCTGGAGCGAGAGACACGTATAAATATTTGACCATAACAAGTTATTTACTATGATCAGATGGTCTGCAGGAGATGGGAATGGCAGGAATTCTCCAGGGCTTGAGTGGCGATAGCAAATTGTGAACTATTTGATTTGGGAAACAAAACAAAACAAAAAAACTAGTAGCCGACAGCTGCAATTTCAATAAAGCAACTGCTTTGCGCTATACAGGTGGCAATTGCAGGCGGTGCATGCAACCTGTGGCATAGAGAGAGAGAGAGAGAGAGAGAGAGAGACCAATCAGCCACCGGCCAGGCCAGGCCACATGATGGCGAGCCACGTTTAATGACAAGATCAAGCTCAGAGACCCACACCACACCACACTCCCAAGGCTAGAGAGTAGTAGGATCCAAAGCCTGCGAAAGTGTGGAGCAAATGTTGTTGCAGTTGCACGCTGATCATGATGATGATCGTAAAGTGAAGTAAAGTAAAGTTAACAGCAACAACAACAAAACCAGCTTTGGTGGGGCAGCAGCAAACAGCAAACAGCAAACATCTCTCACCTGTTGTTGCTTGACTAGCTTGTGGCTGTTGGTGGGGCTGTTGGTGGCTAGTGTTGCCTGTTGGTGCCTGTTGGTGGTGGTGCCTCCAATGATGTTGCTGCTGTGTGTCTAGTCGACCGCCACCGTCCTCGTCATCATCATCCTCGTCGCCGTCGTCGTCGTCGTCGTCGTCGTCGGTTCTTTGTTGGAGTCGACGCAGTGTCTGGGAAGTCGCGGAGTACGTCTCGCTTTAGTGGCAGTCATGGGAATTATTGTTTATTGGCATTGGCCACGGTTCCCCACAGTCTCAGACGTCGTCTTAACCCCACTTACTTGGCTAGGCAAATAGAAAGACGACGACAACTTGCCCCCAGACGTTTCTAGGACAGATTTCATTTTGACATTTCTATTAGGAACAATTTCGTTAAGAAATTCGAGAGGTGAGAAAGTGAAAGATGCTAGGGAATTGCCTAAACTTTGGGGAGGAGGCGGGGGGAAAGTCATCTAAAGAAAACGAGTATATGGGGGAAGAAAGAAGGAGAATTTTGAATGTATAAAACCGGATAGAAGAACAGCTTTACTCGTACTCGTACATTTATCTTAGGAGGAAACTTAATCGAGGCACTGGTATTTCCAAATTAGTCTTCAAGCCCATTGCATGTCAATCCTTCGACCGAAGGCCAGCTGTTAAATGCAACTGTTAAATGCAGTTACTCGTAGCGGGATCCAAGGGAGGAGTGGAAGCTCTTTCAAATTATAAAGCGGCTTTTTGAATGCGAATAAACAACAAGTTTTCGCGCAGAAGATCGCTGGGGCGACTGTGAGGACGGTGAGGACTGTGAGGACTGTGAGGACTGTGGAAGACCCATCCGTTGGCTAATGGGCAGGTGTATGCAGGGTATGCCTCACATTTGTTTAAGCAGCGGGCAGCTGCAAATGCCCCGAAGAGCTTAGCGACCCAGAGTCCAGAGTCCAAGCCACGTGGTCAAAGCATTTAACCAGGGGTTAGCCACATGACTCATGGTCCCCCCGACAATCGTTTGCCGAAACTAAGAGTACGAGTATATATTTACCAACCTGTCTATCTGTCTCTCTGTCTGTCTCTGTATCCGTGTGTACGTGTACATCTGTGTGTGGTCTTGGACTGATAAAGCGGCTACCTTCATTAATTAGAGGAGTTGGCAGAGAGAGAGAGGGAGAGGGAGAGGTCGCTCGGCACCTTGTTGCTCATTTGTTGCCAACCGAACGAACGGTGACATTCTGATTGAGAACCTTCGCTCAAGCAACTACCATTCCAGCACCTCACTTAGCACGCCCCACACACACATGTGCAAGCAGGGAGGGATACACACACAGATACTCGTACTTTTAGGGATACAGAAGCAGGAGCAGAAGCAGGAGCAGGTGCTACCATTGAGCACGACCCCGAGACTTCGATCCGTCGCGTCGCGTCTCGTCGCGTCGCTTGGCTTCGCATTGCAGGTCCTAGCACAGCTACATCCCCAGACGTTTGGCTGCTTTTGTGTTTGCTTGCAGGATGGCAGCTGTTCTCGTTCCTTCGGCCAGGATCAACGACTTAGCACGTGGCGCATGTGGCGTCCGCTCTCCCTGTGCTTGTGTGTGTGTGTGTATGTATTTTTTTTTGGAGCATGGAGAAGCAGCGGCTGTGTGGCTGTTTGGCTGTTTGGCTCCTGCCAAAAACCAAATAACCAAAGAGAAGAAAAAAAAGGTCACTCGGGAAGTGTGCCTTGGACTCTGTGAGTCTTCGCATCTTCCCGTCCATTGTACAGGGGAATCGTAGTGGCAGCTGCTCCTTGTATTCCTTGTCCTGTGTATTCCTTGTTCCTGCTGCTGCCTGGCTTTGTGTGTGCTCCTGCTCCTGCTTCTCCTTCTGCTCTCCTTGCCTGGGTTTTTTTGCTTCTATTTGCTTAGCGAGTTGTCATTATTTATTATGGTTTGATCCTTTGTTTGATTCCTGCTCTTTGTGCGTCTTAATTTAATTTAATTACGATTTATGTATGGAAATTTTTTGGGAAAATTACCCAGCCCAAAAACCTCTTTAGAACCCCAAGGGTTAGGTTTGGTTCGGCCCGGCTCGGTTCGCTCTCTTCGATTCAATTCAATAATATTTGGACAGCACACGCATAATGAATTGGCACAATATTTTTCCAATAGAGGGGTTGCAATACCCCCGAAGAAACCCCGTAACTCGGAACCCGGAACCCGGAACCCGAAACCCAATTGCCACTCGAATATTTCACACGCAATTGCATTTCGGAGTAGGGGAAACTTACAGACAGACCAGACCCCAGACCCCCGAGCCCAGACCTACCTTCGCCCCTTCACAGATGAGCCTGATGATGGGTTAATTGAGACATTTCATCAAATCATCTTTTCAGGGTGGGCCCTCAACAGATACAGATACATATACAGATACATATACAGAAACACATACAGAAGATACACAGACGCACAGATACAGATGAAGAGATGTGAGAAGAACATAAGATAATTCGCGTTGAGGCTTAGCGCCTGGGAATGGGCTGTTCTGGACATTGTCTGGGCAATGTTTTCAGATACTTTATCGCTGAGATGCGTTAAAATGTTTCGCGCTTTTTATTGCGCTTAACGTGATTTCTGTTCTGGACCCTGTTTCTGTTTCTGTATCTGTATCTGTATCTGTGTGTTCGCACAGCATCCCCCGTATAAATTGACAAACTTATGAGGATCCCTCTCTCTGTCTCGGTTGCCCATCCGGCGTGTGCGGCATTCTCTTATTGATTTTATAATTAAGCGTTGTCATTAAATTTTATGAGCCTGCCACAGAGATTGCGGCCCTATACAACACCTAATTGAGCTGTTGATCCCACCGACTCGTATATGCAACTACTTCTACAGGGACTTGTGCCCCAAAACACTTCCAATTTAATGATTCTCCATAGCATAAGCGTACAGCTCTGAGTCAGTGTACGGGTAACCCTTGATCTAATCAATATAAATCCCCTTAATCCCTAATCCCAGGCTGATCTTTCGTTCCCTTTGTGTCTAATTCGGACCAAATACTCGTACATAAATCATCTGCATAAATTCGCCTTGGAATTTCCTTTGTTCGGGTTTGCGGTTTCTTTCGGTTTCGTTATGGTTTCGTTTTGGTTCTGGAGGCAGTTCATCATGTCCCAGCGTTGATTGAATGTCTGAGCATTTCTGAAATTTCTTCAACGCTCTCTACCCATATATCCTCGAGCTCCCTATATAAATCTTGTTGGGATCCTCCATTGTTTAAGCTTTTGGTGAAGCTTTCGGGGTTTGTCTTTCTTTAGCCCCAACCTCGGTCCCTCTCTCTCTCTCTCTCTCCCTCCCTTTCTCTCTCTCTCTCCCTCTCTGATTGCACACGACTGACTCATGGATTCCTGGGACCCTAGACTTTTGCTCAATTAATATTAAATATAGCATAAGTGCCGCATCATTGGGGAGTCCACTCCACGCCACGCCCCTTCGTACATACATAGACATTTCATCTGCCGCTTCAAGTCCCCGATCAGCTGACAACTTTATCTAGCTGATGGACTGCTGGATGGACCCCAGTGGCTGTGTGTGGTGCCTCCGTCTGTCTGCTTCCGTTGCCGGAAGGCGACTCCGACTCCCGACTCTGTCTCCTCCTGCATCTCAATCTCATTGTGTCGCTAATTGTCTGGCCTCTGGCCTGTGTGGAAGCGTCATAAGCCGCCGCCGATGCCGATGCCTCTGCCGCTGCCTCTGCCGCTGCCTCTGCCTCTACCGTTGCCGCTGTCGCAACTTCTTTCAGGGTTCAGGCCTCGATCCTCTTTGTGTCTAAGCAGCAGGTCATTCTTCCTGTTTATCTGTAAGCCTCTACCTCTCTTCTCTCTGATATGAGTAGTTTTATGCCGCAACACGCACAATTTACCTCCGAGAGCAAACACAAACAAAAACAGAGAGTCAGCTGACTCATGTCGAAACCCTGGAGGAACTCCGACGAACCTCTGGAAACCTGGAGACCTGGAAACCGGACCTCGCCTGAAGCCTGGACTCTAGGCGGTGCGTTTAATGAGCGGAACGGATTTCCACTGTACGCTTCAGCCGGCAGCCGTTATGTTATCCTGCTCTGCGCACAGCTTCCCCTGAGGCCCAGGCACAGTGGGAGCCAGAGCCACACAATGCGCCCATAGATCGTCTGGCAGGCAGTCATCTGTGTGTGTGTGTGGTTGTGTGTGCGTGTGTGTGTGTGTGCACTTAAAATCCTATTAGGCTCAATTATCCGCTGATATTGCGTACACGATCTCATCTCAGGTTTGGCTTCCTTTCATTGCATTCTCACTCCTGAAATAGAGAACCAATACCAATACCATTTTTATTTCGTTTTTCATTCATTCATTCGGCGTTTCAGCTTCCCTTTCTCCGTGTGTCTGTGTGTGTGTGTGTGTGTGTGTGTGTGCTCTCATCTCGCTCGCTCTTATTCCAGGAATTCAATTTGTCTTTCGGTAGCCTAAGACCTAGCCAGATATCCTGGCAGGGCGTCCAGTCAGTAAGCAAGCTGCTCCATTGTCCAGCACACGCTTCGAAATGACATTGATTCATATATTTAGTGTGGATGTGGAGGGAGAAGGAGAAGGAGCAGGAACAAGGCTTGATCTATTAGTACGATACTCTACCACTTGTAGGAAATAGGAAATAGGAAATAGGAAACAGGATTCGGTTCAGCTGTCCGCTAAATGGGTGCGTGTCATTTCTGTAAGCGATCTGATTAACGCCGTTTGCCGCTTCTGCTGCTGCTGCTGCTGGCCATCAAGGGGTTAAGACAGATGCCCCTCCTGCTGCCCCTCCTTGTACTCTTACTCCTTTGGAATGCCATATTCTGGGACACGTTCATTCGATGCCACTTCAAAAGGCGCCTCTGCCTCTACTGCGCCTCAGCTTACCGTTAAATGAAATCACTTTTAATTTCAGAATCTCTTTGAGACTCTCCACTGCACTGCCTTCCTTCTCTCTCTCTCGCTCTCTCCCTCCCTCTCTCTCTCTCTCTGTCCTCTCCAATACAAAACCAATATAAAAAGTGTCGTATTTCAAATGTTTCATAAAGACATCAACTAAATCAAAAGCGACAACAGCACCTAAGGCCTCCTTCCCGTGGCCAGGGCCACAGCCGCAGCCACACAACAGCATCCACAGCCACAACAGCGACTGAGACTGAGACGACCACATCGATAGCCCACAGCAAATGTTCTCTGGCGATCGTTGAAAAATTAATAAAATTAGTAATCAGCGCTTTAAATCAACAGAAATCAAGAGGTAGCCAAGGCAGTCAGGCAGTCAGGCAGTCAGGCGGGCACTCAGCCCACGGAATGGAGGAGAGTCGCCCCGAAACCGCAGATTAGATAGCGCCGCCGTTTGCTGCTAATGATTTCTATTGCCTCAGAAGAAGGCTGCCACTGTGGAAGCCGAGAGTTTCATCCGAGGCAGAGGATGATGCTTCTGCTGCTGATGCTGCTGGCCGGTTGCCGGTTGCCGGTCTGTCTGCCCGCCTGCCGCCCGGCTAACTTATAATGAAGCAACAACAGCAAACAGTGAAAATAACGAAGTAGATATGCTCTTTATAAGACTATTATATTTTTTAATCTGTGGATAGATCAAGGGAGGATTAGAGAAAATACTGTTGGTGGCTTGGAGCGATATAAAAGAAGTTTTAATCTAGAAAAAGTTTAACCTTTTATACAGAAAGTAGAAAAATGGTTGGTGATCTTTGTAAGACCAATATTCTTGCTATGCTTACACAGTGATTTCAAGGACTTACAAGAGTTTTTTCCAGAAAACTTAGAAAAGTCCTGTGTTGACTTTCAGATTTCTCATACAGTGGAATTAGAACCCCCAAAGCCAGCAATTAGCAGGAAACTTTATAGACCAACTTAACAATGCTGCCATGCACCTTGTATCCTAACAAAGATACAAAGGCCATTGGCAGGGTATGAGCGGAGGTGAGAGAGATTCTTAGACGTTCAAGGTCTGACCACAAAGGGGATCTTCTGGCAGCAAACTGAGGCAAAGGCAGCCAACCAATTGGCTCACACTTTGGCGTTGGGCATGGAGCATGGGGCATGGAGATCGCAAGCATTAGATAAACTTGCCACCAGCATCGAAACAGCGATGGTCTGGCCTGGTCTGCGATGGGATGGGATGGTTCTCTGCTCCTCTCCGAGTCGCTTCTTCTTTGGGTCTCGTCATCATTATAAAACGAATTGATGTGCGATTATCGCTTGAGGTCTTAGCGCCAGCTTTGAGAATGTGAATGGGGGGCATGGTCAAAGGGATGTGCTTAAGATTGTGGATGAAGATGACGATGGAGCTGATTATGGCAGGCGCAACCTTACACAGCCTCCAGATCATGCCCACTGCTTCTGTGGGATGCCCAGGCCCCTGCCTCTCTGTTGCATCAGATTTTCACCTTCGTTTTTTTTTTTGTTTTGTGTTTTTTGATGCTTTTTTTTTTGTTGCTGCTTGGAGCTGGAGTGCTGGCAGTGTGGGAATGCGGCTGTTGGCTACTTTGCAATTTTTGCTTTGGCTTTTTGCGGTGTGACTGCCAAAAACAATTGATTTCGATTGAATGCACCGGCAAAAGGGAGGCCGGCCAGCAGCCGATTCGGCCACATTCCACAGGCCAGCAAAGCAACAATGCTGTGGCATCAGCAGTCAGCAGTCAGCAGCGGCAGCGGCACAAACAACAAAACAATCACAACAACTGTCAACGCCCAGGCGACGGCGGCGCCGCAGACCAGAAACTCTTTTAAAAGACAATCAGCGACACCTTTTTGGTCCAAAATACTCTCGCTGCTTTTCGAGAGCTTTTGGCCAAGACGAGGAGCAGTGGCAGCAGGAGCAGCAGTAGCAGCAGGAGAACACAACAAAAAAAAAAAAAATGGCCAAGTTCGTTGCTTAAGTCTTTTGTTTCGAATTCAGACGGACACAGACACAAAAATTGAACTCTATCCCTTTGTGAAGTGCGAAAGCGACAGTGCAAAGAACAATGCTCAGCTCCTGTTCCAACTGTGGCTCCCAGGCTGCTCCACAAGCTGCTTCCAGGCTGCCCTGCTCCCCAAGGCTCACCAGTTATGTCGCGCCATGTTTGGCGTATGATTTCAAAAATTGCCCTTTTTGGGGTTTCGACTTACAGCTGCAGGAGGAGCTCTCCACCATAGGACGACCATAGGGTGGGAGAATGAAGATGAGGCTGCAACTGAGGCCATGACATCATATTTGGGTGCTAAAAGCGAGCCGCCCTTGAGTCCTTGCATCTGCTGCATGGCCGCCGCCGCCGCCGCTGTAAATAGAGACGGCAAAGGTTTGCCCCGATTGGGTGCGCTGACAGTCGAGAGATTTTTTAGAGCGCACAGCACCAGCACTCCTCTCTGAGTTTCCACTGTTTCCCAGCCAAGAGACCAGAGATCCCCGACTTGGTGTCGAAGTTCGCACATCAATTGCACAATCCGCAAACAGCAATAATCACTGTCAGAAGAGATTAAAGCGATAAGCCGAGACAGAGGATACCCAGGCAGCAGCAGCAGCAGCAGAAGCAGCATCAGCCGAGCCAGACCCAGACGGGTCCCAGGCCCAATCCCAATCCCAAGCCCAATACCAAGCCCAAGGCGAAGGCAAAGGCAAAGGTGCAGAGGCACTCACTGGCATCTCGGACAGCCTCAATTGGGTGGCCAAAAATGAAATCATTAACACCTAAGATAATAAAAACGCAGTCCCCAGCACCAGATAAACGCATTTCGAGTGCCACTGAACGCCTGGAATGCTGCGTGTGTGGAAGGGGCCACGGATGGGCTCTAAAGAGGGCCAAAACGAGTGGAACGAAAGGAGTGGACTGGTAAGAGGATCTCTCTCTGTAAACTGCGGTTGATTTCTATCTTTTCATGGGCGGCTTTCGGGGCACTGCGAATTAACGAAATCAGGAGAAGACTTACAGACGAGAACCGGAGGATCGGATCGGATCGGATCGGATCTGTTCCCAGACTACTGCTCCCATCCCGCTCCCAAGTGGAGTCCCCCCGATCAAATGCTGAAGTTGAAGCCGACACAAAGCCAATTAATTTATTAAATTGAAGTATGATGCCGTGGCTGCCAGGCAGGGGAATGCAACAGAAGGCAGCGACAGTGCTTTGGGGGCAGCTTCATGAGAGGAATTTTGGCGACAGACGCCTAAAAGCAAAATGGAATGGAACGGGGGGTTTTGTGTGCCTGTTTTGGTCAAGAGCAAAGCAGCGTGTTAATTTTTACCAATTTGCGGTGCCAGCAATGGCCAAAAAAGAAGACAAAAATTACCAAAAAAAAAAAAATAAGATGAAAAAAACAGACGAACACTTTGGCGACGCTGCAACATGTTGCGAAGGTGCAAAACTAATGGATTTCGTCGTCGTCTTTCGGTCGCATTTGCCTGCCTCTTGCCTCTGGCCCCTGCCCCCTGCACCCTGCCCCCTGCCACAACACCGCACTCCACGAACTCTTTGGGCCAGTAACGAAGTCAACGTCCAGTCGCCAGGGCATGAATGTGCTTTGCTTCCCAGGCGCTCATGGATGCCTCTGCCCCCCAGCTCCTTGCCTCCCCGTCCTCCTCACTCCACCATCCTATGGTTGTGTGTGAGTGCGCGTTTATATTGATATATTATGGCCACGGTTTCTTTGGGACAAAGATCTGCTTATTATATAAAAAAAAAAGAAGCGAAAAAAATAAACGAAAAAATACAACAAATCAGCCAGAAACAGAGTCAGAGTCAGAGAGTCCCCGAGTCCAGGCCCCGGGCCCAGAGACCAGAAGACCAGAGACCACAACAGACCCATCCACACATCCCCAACCACCAGTCCAGTGCTACAACCACACATTGACTCTGCCACAGCCATAGCCCCATCCACAGACTCTGCCCCTGCCTCTGCCACTGCCCCATGCCACATCCACAAGGTATTCGCATAAAAGGCGCACAGCAGAAGGCATCGCTGCGGCAGATCTTGAGATCTGATAAGAAAATGATAAAAAGGTAGACGCCAGTTTTTAATTTGATTGGAATGGAATTTTCAGATGATTGCAATGTTGCTAAAACGGCAGCGCCGTAGAGCTCTCTACCAGAGCCCAAACCGTGCGGTGCGGGGCGCAGGCTCCAACCAGGAGACTCGGGGCTCGGACTAAGGCGGGAGATGGAGATGGGGCCGACTGTGAGAGGATCCGACTGGGACTTGTGATGGTTGTTGCTCTTGTGGGGGAGTGGGGGAGTGGGGTGGTGCCACGGGGACAGAGTGACAGAGAGAGAGAGAGAGAGAGTGCTGCTGGCCAGAACTGAACTCATTGGCCATGGGGTGTGCAACAATAACCAAAAGTTATGGGTTGCATGAACCAAAGGAGTGCGGTACATTCCCTATAGGTCTAAAAAAGGATCGAGAAATAGATTTTTTAAAATTACAGCAAATCCGTTGATACTCGTAATTCTATTTGAATAATATGTTGATTTCCTTCACTTTTCCTTAAGAAATAGTTGGAATATGGCTTGGACTAGATAAAGTAGAAAAGTTTCTCGTCATCTCCCAATTGTGAATGGGAGAGTATTCCATTCATCTTTCAAGATCTTCATTGTGGTTTCACTTTCCCAGAAGGGTAACCAAAGTCCGGAAGTTGAAGAAGTGAAAGTAAAGAAGAGGAACACATTGGATCTCCGCAAACTGAAGATATTTTTTATGTGTTGCATGGAAGAAGAGTAATTCTCTGTAGCGTACTCAGACGTCCTGTGTTGTCTGATCGACATTCCATAGGTAAATTTGCATCTTGCGCCGCGTCTGTCATTTCATTTCACCAAAAGTACACATACACACACTCTTGCAACAGCAACAGCCGGGGCAGCCGCCGGGGCAGCAGCAGAGGCAACAACAAAAGGCAGCAGACGATGGAAATGGAGCTGGTGGCAGTGGCAGTCGCAGAAGGCAGGGGAGACGTCGCCACTGGCGGCCTGAACGCCTGGCTGGAGAGGCCGTCGCCGAAGAGTCGTCGTCGTCGTCGTCGTCGTCGTCGCCGCAAGGATGCGAGGAATAGGAAGCAACGTGGATAGTTTGGCGATGCTGCTGACTCTGCCTCTGCCTCTGCCACCGCTGCTGATGCTGATGGTGATGGTGCAGCCGATGCCGCCACCTTAATTTATTTCATCTCATGCAATAATTTTTGTGGTTAACAAGTTTTGGCGGCATCGTTAGCGTCTTCACACGCTTCGCGGGATATCAACACCATTTATTGCCGTTTTGGTATTTTCCTTTTGCCTCTCTCAGCCTCAGGTCTGAGCCTCAGAGTCTCAGCTTTAGCCACAGCCACAGGTCTCCCCCTTCCGGCCCCACTCCGTGGCACTGTTGCTGCTTGTTGCTGCTCTTTTTTTTGTCTTGTTGTTGCAGAGCGATTTTATTGCTTGATTTTTGCGGTTTATCTGCTCGCTCTCATATAAAAATCGATTGGATTCCCGTGAAATTGATAAGTCAAGTCAACGCCGTTGTCCGCCCTGGAACTCTGGATCTCTTACCCTTGCTCTCTGGCTGCCCCTTGGCCCCCATCGGTCGTGTAGTCCTGGCCAGGCGCTGTCGTAAATTATGCGCCTCGACTAGTTTTCTACATTAAAAGGCAGACGCCAGCGCCAGCCACAGATTTGCCACCGATCCCAATCCCACTGCTCAGGCAGCGGTGGCAGGCAGCAGTGGCAGCAGAAGTGCCAGCAGAAGCGGCGGCGGCGGCGGTGGCGGTGGCAGCCTGTGCCCGGTAGTGTTAAAATATTCGACCACCTAGGGTCCCATGGAATTTATTTAGCCCGAACCCCGGCACACATTTCTGCCGCTTTTTATTAACTTTGGGCATGTCATCAGCTTGGACTCAGTCCGAAGTCCTCTCTGCCAGGCTTCTTTTTTGTCGTTAAGCGTTCGCCTAATTGAAATATTAGTCGAGGATCTCACTGGGTGAGTCATGGGCCTCTGTGCTCGACATAGAGTTAGAGTCGAAGATGGATATGAGTCTGGGACTAGGGAGGAGGACATGGAGTTCTATGAATGCCTGGGAGTTCAGGAGTCTGCGACTCTTTTATTTATAGCCCATCCATCGCCTCATTGTGACTCGTGTGGCTGGAGACGTTTTTGGTTATTTTTGCCACATTGCTGCTTGTGTCTGGAGTGGCAACTGGAAATGAGACAAGGAAGGGAGATGCTTGCATGTGGAATGCTTCAGCGAATAGCGAATGCTCTATTTAAACAGATACAATCGCACTTTGACTTTATCTAAAAATAGCAGAAATTTTTTATGAAATCAATACAAAATACTCAATACTAAATAAAATATCACAAATAGTAGTATACTATAGTATCTTCATATTTCTTTATTCCATAAAATATTTTATGTGCAACAAAATTATTGCAAAATAATAAAAGAAAAAATTTAAATGACCAAAATAAAAACATTTCTTAAACAGGACAATATAGAACTAATGAGGCATAGTTTTCGATAATTTTGTATGGATAGTTTGCATAATTTCTATGCCATAATTCCCATCGAACTTTAGCTTAAAGAAGACTTACTGTTATTCTCCTTTCAGAAATTCTTCTACTGTTTTAGAACCTCTGGGAAGGGCATCCAAATGCCGAACCAGAACTTATATTGTAGCTTGGCGGGGCTAATTACATGGAGAATATTTTTAGGACCAGACACGACGTTGATTATCTGCAATGCACGTGTCGGTTCGGTATCGTTGTCTCTATGGCTGTCTCTACCTCCGGTCGTTGTATTTGGTCTCTGCTTGCGTTTGCCAAACAAAAAGAGTGTTTGCCAAAAATGTCAAACGTCAGACGTTTTATTATCAGATTATCATCAGGTCAGGTCCGATGAGCTGTCACCGAGCTGTCCCTTTCCCCAGCTAATGGGGAGACCAAAGTAAATTTTGCATCACAACCGTTCATTGTCCTCTCCCCCTAACACCCAGAAAAGCGACACTGATCAAAGCAGTCCCGTTTATGCCACAAACTCATGACTCACTGGCAGAAAGTTTCCTCGGATTGGGGGCTGGGGCTGGTGCTGGGCGATTGGCACACGTCTTAGCTGTATCATATATAAGTCATACATTCAATATTTGCTTAGTTTAAGGTGCTTGACATCGTCATATGTAGTGTGTAAACTACTTGGATCCGCACTTGAACAAGCCGCCGCAGGGGAAATGCCAGACGTACTCGTATATGCTGGCTTATAGATTAGGCTATCATCTGTGGCATGGCATTAATCGATGGTCTAATTAGACACCAAGTCAACACTCAAACAGAGAAGTGAAATTAAATAAATATAATCATTAATTTATTTCGCTCATGCTCATGCCTCAACTTCAGTCCGAATACGAGTCAGAGTCAGGGTTCAACCACAAATCATCAAAAGTCATTTAGCAAACATTTGAAGTTGAAAAATAGCCTTCAACTTGCTTCAATGCACTTGAAGAGAATCAACCGCAGAGAAGATGGATGGGGGGGGGGCGGTGCCGGGGCTCACGGCTAAAAGGTAACGTAAAGGTATGGGAAACTGGGAAACAGGGAAAGGGGAACGGGAATGGGAACTGGCGGTAACTTTTTTTTACGGAAGCGGCTCAGGTATAGAAGAGCCAAACCAAAGAGTCACGTCACGCGTGGGTGCCCCCCCAGTGCCCAGTGCCAGTGCCAGTGCCAGTTCCAGTTGCAAGTCTTGGCAAGCTGAGCCCTAAGCCCCGAGACAGGGCAGGCCGTGGCCAGGGCCCAGACCCGAGAGATAGCGTACTTAACGCTGTTGAATAATTTCCACACAACCACGAAACCCAATTGAAATTAGAGCCCAGTCACAGAGCCACAGTTTCAGCGTCCAGAGCTGGCCACCACATGTCGCCGCTGACTCTGCCGCTAACAACCTGCCGCCTCTGTCCCTCCGAAGAGATCTGATGTAAGCCAAGTGCATTTTCATTTCCATTTCCTTGCCTTCTCTCCATCTATCTGCGTGTTGCTGTGTTTGTATCTGTATCTGTACCTGTGTGCTACTCATAATGCGGAAGATTGCACCAAGTTCACTTGGTTTCTTTCCTTTCCGTTCCGTTCGGCTCTGTGTCTGTCTCCGTCTCTGCCGTCTCTGCCGTCTCTGCCGTCTCCGTGGTTTATCTACTCTCTGAGATCTCAGATCTTGAGGTTTCTGCGTTCTGTACTTTGGCTGGCAAGTTTTTAACACAATTTAGCGGCGTTTCAGCTAAGAAAGTGAGGAAGGGAACTGGATCGGGGATGGGAAGGGCTTCAGTAGAGTGTCAGAGGGTGCCAGAGCCCCATAACGGGCTTTGTCTTTGGTTACCCATAGCCTGCCTGCTACTGCAAACAGCCACAACAAGTGCCGCAGCAAACAAATTTAATTCTTTATTCATTTACTTTAATTATAACAACCATACCACAAGGATTGGCTAAGACTGCAGACCCGGTCACTTCGGCCTTATCTGCCTTATCTGCCTTATGGTTTAAGTATGTTTAATTTCACTTAGGCCGTACAATCGACGTTGAAGAAACCGAAACCTAAATAAAACTATACATTATCGGGAATAATGAAAACATTATCGTTATTCGTAATACCCCATTCGTAAGACTCTTTCTAGAGCTCATACTATGCCTCTTCCAAGAATAGTTTTCGGCAGGGGCAATTCTTATCAATAATTGTACCACAATCTGGATTCTATAAATTTAATATACTTCAAATAGTAATTCCTTATCAATCAGATTTTTGAAGATTGCAATTTGTTTTTATAAGTCTTTGTTTAGAAGTTTTCGTAATTGGAGACAAATTATAATAGATAATTATCCAAGGGCTATGTTTATTTTTGGTGGAGTGGGAATTTCATTTTCATTATTTTTCATCAGCTTTTGTTTTCTTTGCCTCTGCCGGCAACCCCTGCGAAAAACCTATGCCTCCTCCTCCCCCCCAAACAACAACAAATAGAAATTGGTTGTGCCTGCGCACATTTTGAAAATTACTTTTGGAAAATACAACATTCTCGTACATTTCATGTTTTCATGTTTGTTATTCTTGTGGGTTTCTTCGTGTTTGTTGATGATACAATGACGCTGCGTCTGGCAGCTGTTGTCTGTCGTCGGTTCTGAATGGGAGTTCTACTGGGAAAACTTTGCCACAGTATATCCACATCCACGCCTGGATGTCTAACGTTTTAGTTCCTACACTTCCGTTTGCCACGACCTCTGCACAATGCCCACCGATTGTTTTGGAGATCTTTTTGCAGCTTTTCAAATATTGTACGATTATGTGCAGATGAGATCTACCTGTTTCAAGTTGAGTTCGAGCTCGAGTGGCGACGTGAACGAACTAATGGCTGATAAAACTTGGCCCACTGCTGTCGACCAATTCGCTGAGGTTCTGCTATTCGTATCTCTTTGAAAGTTGCAAACAGTATTCGTCGTGGCTCGAGTACCCTTCGCAGTCATATATCGTATGGTGCGTATGAACAAAAGCAGAGTAAAACGAGGGGGAACGCTGTGAGTTGCTGCTGCGACCGCAACTCTACATTTATACCCGATACATAGTCAGTATGGCTACATTGAGCGACAAAGAAAACGTCTGAACGTGTCGTCGGGCGCTGCGTAGCCACTGAAAATGTATTTGTTCCTTTTGGCTATAAAAGTGATCCGATCTGATCCAGATTCGGCAATCATTTTCTATGATTGTGCGCTTGTAATTTTCTAGTATCGTCAATATTGTGGATGCCACAGATTTTCTTCCTTTATGGGGGCGGAAGTTTTAAAAAACACATGTAACAGTGACATATCACAGAAGTCTGGATACAAAATGTCGTTGCTCTAGGTCTTATAGCCTCTGAGCACTAGGCGCTCATAGGGACGGACAGACAGACATGGCTCAATCGACTCGGCTATTGATGCTGATCATGAATATACATACATACATATATACTTTATGGGGTCGGAAACGCTTCCTTCTGGACGTTACACACATCCACTTTCACCACAAATCTAATATACCCCTATACTCATTTTGAGTATCGGGTATAAAAATAGGGCTCTTTGCTTCTGGGTTTTCTTACAATTGTCGCACTTGTCACATCCACTTCCCTGGTCCCCTCTGGAACCCTCTTCCCATTTGCCCATTTTATCGTCAGCTTCTTTTATTGTTATGCCTGCTTCTGCGTAGAACAAGTGGAAGCTTTGTTTGACAACAACAACATCAATAGCAGCTGGTAAAAAACGTTAAGTTTACACGACTCCCAACTTCAAACCGCTGAGGGGAGCGAGAGGAGCTGCCACCGTTCTCGGGGTCGGGCAGGGTCTCCTCTGGTCGTTGTTGTTTCTTCAGTTGTGGGGTTGACATTTGACAATAAAGCAAATAATCATGGGAAAAAAGCAAAGTGCCCGAGAAGAATACCACCCCAAAGTATTATAATCGGAGGGAGGAAGATCAACAGAAGCTAGATAAAAGCATTCAAAGAATGGAAATGCAACACATGAAAGGCAAATTCAATTAAGTTTATGCTGATTTATGTGATACGTAGCAGAAACAGTCAAGCGATCTACATATGTACATCATTTGTAGTTTACCATATATCCATATATATGTACATGCATGTACATATATTTATACAAAATCTAATATTTCTGATGGATACGCAGCATTCATTTAGATCATAATCTTACTGATAAAAGCAATATTCAATTGGGTCCACTGTGTTCCGTGCGATTCATAGCTTAATCCAAATGATTCATCATTCTTGATACCCAAGATCTCGCCGATATTACTGATATGCTCTATTCTGCATGGTTCCAAGTAGTCCAAATGATTTATAGACTTACAGCCCTTGTACTTCTGTAGATACACCTTTATTACAGAAACTGGCCTATCAGAAGTGACCAGACTACGACAACCATAGTTATATCACGAGGGCAGTAACAAATCACTCTTCCCCAATAAGTTATTGCTGTTTTCTTATCTATTTCCCAATCACTATTATATGTTATTTACCGCCGGGAGTTACCTATAAAGCACCGCCAAAACGCGATTGGTAGTTCAATTTGAACTTAAAAGTTAAGCGAAACTAAAGTCTTGGATTGCTATTGCACTTTATTGCTATTTCTGATTATTTATCAATTAAAGAAATATAAACAACAAAATGTGCTCAAATTATGTGATGATAATACAAATTTTCTTTATCTGAAAGTTATATTTTTTTATAGATTCGATCCAATAAAGTATACATGTTCTTGTCTTGATTCTATTAATGATGACAGATAAAGCTCTGTCTGTCCGTCCGTCTGTCTGTCTCGTTTAACGCCTAGTTCTCAGAGACTATAAGAGCTAGAACAACCAAATTTTGCGTGCAGGCTCCTGCGATATCACACTGGATCAGGTTTGTTTCCGTAGAGAGAATGGCCGTATCTAGATCTGGATCAGATCATAATTTATTATAGCCAGAAGGAAAAAATGAAATTACAGTAGCAACTTTTATTTTAATATTTATCCCACAAACACATCGATTTTAGATGATATTTGCTTCCACTTGGTGACGCTGTCTTAAAAATATTTCAATTTAAGTTTAAAGAATATGCACTAGGGTATAGAAACTTCCATAGCAGACATTTTTTCGAGAATTGCTCAAACTCAACGCCGAAATGAGTCTGAGACTCATGCCGCCAACATTTCTAAGCACCAGCAACATTTGCGCCAACTTCAGCAACTTCTCTCGGGGTGCATGCGTTCTACTTTGCTGGCCATTTATTACTTTGCCGGCAGCATAATTTCTAGCCAAGCAACATTTGAGAGCGGGCGTATTTGAACCGGGCCTTGCCGCCCCGAAACTCGTGAACGTGAAACATGTTTCGGACACATTCTGTTCGCTCTTGCTCACGAACGCGTATGGTTTGAGCGTTCGGTTCGACCGGCGTTTTGAATTCCCATACAAAACGCAATCAGCGTCGAACTCGAACTCAAGAAACGCAATCACCATCAAACCATCAAACCTGAAAAAAGTAGTGGAGAAAAAATAGCAGCAGACTGAATGGCAATGTATCTCACAAATTGAACTCGGTCGCGGACAAGGAAACAACAGAGCTATGTCGAATTTTTCTCTGAATTCAAAGTCCGTTGATAATATTTTTGATAATTTCGACGAAAAGAAAATCACCTAAGAACGATATAATTCAAAATCCCTAGCACTCGGTCGCGCGCGTATCTGCTATACGAAAAGATATTGCAGAGCCCCCGAGAGGGAATTATTGAACATTATATTGATTATATATTGATCAACAAAATTAAAAACTGCAGGTTGAGTTTTCGTTTTTGATTTGAATTTTTTTTTAAAGAAGTGATTTGATTTTTTTGTGTGGTGAAAAATTGTCCGAATCTCGAATTTCATCAGTTGGGGTAATTGTTCCATAAAAGGACCTATCGATCCCCTGACTTTCGATTCCGTGAACGGAATATCATATCAACAGTGAGTGCGATTCAAAGTGCCCGTAAACCGTAAAGAACTTTGCACAAAAAACAGCAACGACAACAACAATACAAGCAACAACAGCCGGAGAAGCATCATCATAGACAACGGTTGTCGGTTTCCCCTCCCGCCCCGTCTCACGGTCTTCGTTTGTGCCACCCGACCGGGCTGCATACAACCAACAACATCAGTCTACACTTGATATATACAGATATATATATAGTATATACAAAATATATATAAAACAAAAACGATCGATTCTCGTGTGCGCGTGCGCGAGTGTGTGAGTGCGTGTTGCATATATAGAGCCGACTGTTGCGACGACTTTTCTATATAATCGGGTAGTACGCACACAGATACACCCATCGCATCTACAGATACAGCTGCAGATACATAAATATATATGTATATATATCTAGCCAAAGAAGAAGATATATATGCGTATAAGCTGAACGCGGCGCACTCTGCTCTGTTTTTTCTTTTATAATTACTTTTGGCTAAAATTAGAAAACGTGTGTGTTGCGCCAGTGAGTGTGAGTGTGTGTCTGCCTCACTAGCACTAGTATCTGTGTCTGGCTATATCTCTGGTACATCATCATCATCATAGACGTCGTCAGAGACGATGTCTTCTGCGGCCGTGTGTGTGCCAGAAAACACTCGTCGCCAGTGAATCAGACTAAGACTACGACTACGGCTACGGGCTATATAGACATCGGGCGAAGATCGCGTATACGGCTAGACAAACATTATCTATCGTATATCGTGCGGCGGCGAGGATTACACTTACAACTCGGCGACGAAGACGAAGACGAGGCCGAGACGAGCCGATCTCTCAATCTCGCGCGCGTGAAAATTCTCGTGAAGGAAAACCGCTTGTAGAAGAGTGAAGGAAAAATCCAACGCCACGCGACCTTACCTCTCTCTCTCTTTCTCTCTCTCTCTGTCTCTCGTTCAATTGGGGGGCGAGCAGCGGGGCGTGGCCGTGCGTCGACTCCAAAGCGCTCAAGTGAAACGTGTAGCTGAACAACAACAAGAATTCTAAACAAAATTTTTTTATTCAAACACATTCAAACAAATTTATCCAACACAGATAGTTTTGGCAAAGATAAAAAGAAAAACGCGACGGGCAAACAAAATGAGTCACCAGCGACAGCAACAGCAACAACAACAATATCTGTGGCATACAGAAAAGTGTTAACAAATTAATGCTACAAATAGTGAAAATCAGAAGCAGTCGAAAAAAACATTCTTACCCCCAATTGCATCTCTCTCCCGAGCAATCTGTGTCTCTTTTGCCCCTGCTGTCGCTCAAAATGCTACGAAACTATCGAAAGTATTTGCAGGATAAACGGAAATACGACAAGGCACAACGAGGACGCAGCAGCAGCAGTAGCAGCAGCAGCAACATTTGTCACGTTTAAACGCGAATTGAGAAGGATATTATCAGACCAGCAGGAACCCCCTAGAAGGAGCCACTCCAGAAGCAACTGCAACGGTTAGAGCTGAGCTTTTAGCCAGAAGAGGAAGATCCTTTCAGATTTTGTACATAAAATCAGGGCAATAGCAACAACAATTTTGGAGGACGCCATGTATGCGCAACATTTGCGCAAATGGAGTCTAAAAACAAAAAAGCCACTAATGCCATTGATATTGCTAATTATCTACGTCAGCAACATGCTGCTGCCGACGACAGCAGCAGCCGCAGTGGCAGCCACACACCAACAGTTGCAACAACAACCACAGCAACAGCAGCAACAACCACAAAGATTATGGGAAGGCAGTGCAGAAGAAAGCAGCTACTATATACCACTGACTTTGGATAATGGCAGCGGGAGCAGCAGTGAAAGCGCCAAGAGTACTGGCAGTACCAGTGGCAGTGGCAGCCTCAGTAGCAGCAACATCGACAACAATATCTTAAGTAGGCTGCTCAGCCGCACCAGCAATAGTCTTAGTAGCCGTATCAATCTTAAGTTAAAGCCAGCAACAGTATTCGACGCCGGCAGCAATGCAGCTGTACAGCAATTGCAACAAGAGCAAGAGAAGCCACAGAAGCAACAGCAGCAAGTGCCACATGCTGCTGCCGCCGTGTCAATGCAGCAGTCAATGCAAAAAGTTCCAAATACTTTAATAAATAGTCAAATATATAATTTATTAAACAATGGCAGGCCCAGCGAGGCGGCGAACAGTAAAATGCGTCGCCATATACCAACCACTCAGTTGCAACAGCAACAACAGCAGCCAAAGTTGCAACAACCTAGCTTACCGCGACCTGTAAGCAATTACAGTAGGCGAGCCACGCAAAGCTATCTCATCGAGTCCTACGAAGTGCCAGACAGCCAGATTCCGGATGAGGACAGCCCGGAGCAGGCGGCGCGCAATCGACGCGACGGCAACCAGCGGCCACATCGCTCTGGCCATCGTCAGCAGCTGCAGCAGGACAAGCGGGATCATCGCCGCCAGCGTCAGCATCAACGGCAGGAGCAGAGACTGCGCCAACACCAGCCGCCCCAGCAGCAGCGGAGGAAGCATCCCCGGAAGCACAGGGGACGACAGCGGGCCGGACGCTACTGCTCGGCCCGGGATCCCGCCCAACTGGCCTACTCGGCGCCCACCGTCTTCCAGGGCGTCTTCATTTCCATGTCGGCCGACCGGCGGGTTAACTTCTCGGCCACCATGAAGGTGCTCAAGGTGTACAAGCAGCAGCGGGATCTGCAGCTGCCCCAGCTGGTCCGGCTGCAGTTCGCCCTGCGCAACGCCAGCGGCGAGTGCGACATCTACAGGGAGCGACTGCTGCCGCGGGGTGTACTCCGTTCCGGGAACGATCTGCAGCAGTCCTCCGATATATCCTACATGATGTTTGTCCAGCAAACGAATCCGGGAAACTTTACCATCCTAGGCCAGCCCGTGCGGGTCACCCACTCGGTGATGGAATCGGTCAAAATGGCTGTGAGTGAAAATTATGGTGAGTTGATTTCGATTTTAAACTGGTCTAAGATATACATACATACGTGCATATTGTAGGGTACTCTTGAAAGGTTTCATGGAATAGAGATATTTTCCCCAGAGAAGTGTTATATTAGGAAGTAGATATAGTTGTTCATATTTCCCACATAATCCATCATTGGAGATTTTTTTTGGATCGTTGAACCCCCCCCCCCCCCCCCCCCCCCCCACACATTAGATTACTAAGTTGAACTCGTTAGAATTTCCAACATTTTCCAAAAAAACCCTCCGAATGATCTGCTCTTCTTGGACTCTGTCCCTCCTTGTCCCTCATTCTCTTATCGCTGGACACCTTTCTTTTGGTTTCCTCTCATTTCCTTTCTTTCACTCTGTCGCTTTTACACCCGCTGATGCAGCTGCCTCTTTCTCCGCGCTTCTGTTGTTGTTGTTTAATGAAATTTAGCTGCTTTTTTGCTGAATTTCTTATTTGCCAACTTCACGCTCTGCTAATATTCACCAGACCGAAATAATTTTATGCAACACACATACACACACACACACACACACACACCTACATGAACATGGATAGCGTTGCGCATGCGCCTGCCCGATGCAACTTTTTGTTGAAGCTTCTGCTGCCGTTGCAGCCGTTGTGCTCCAAGTGCAAGTCTAGGCCTCGTCTTGGTCTTCTTCTGGGATTCTTTTGTGCCTTGCCTCAATTTGGTTGCTGGGCAGCGGCAACAAAAATGCTCACATTTAGAATTTATAATACCCTTAAAGTGAGTGTTACGATTGCGGCCATATTTTTTCTGCCTAAAAGACCTTAAATCGTACAATGTTATGTACTCGTAGTAAGTCCTGCTCCTGCTGCACTGGAGCGTTAAATAGACTTAGATGAAAATATAACTTCAATATCATATATAGATATGTACATATTATCTTCAAGGAGATTTGCTAGATCATACATATGTGTGAATGTATATATGTATGCATATGTCGCTGCCATGAAGACTTTTCTGAAGGTTCTTTAAAGGGTATCCAAATCTTCGGCATGGCTGTCCTTCTCTGCTGATATTCGTATTGTTGCTGTTTGCTGCTGCTGTTGCTAGTTGCACATTTTAATTAAATTCGCATTAACTTTGCTCGCCCTTACCCCTCGGTTGGGAAAACTTTGAAAACTCATTTCTGGTCTCCGCAGTCTCTCCATCTCTATCTCTTCTCTTTGCAGAGATCCAACTTCACATCGTCATCGTCATTGCTGTTCTTCTGCTAAGTCTTTTTGTTGTAGTCTCTGCAGTCGACCTTTGCGGTTGGGAGACGAGACCGTCCTAAGAGACCCAACCCTAAGTTCTGTTTCTGCTTCTTCCCCTTCCTTTTCCCCTTCCCCTTCCCCTTCTCCTACCCCTTCTTCTTCTTCGTCTTTATCATCCAGTTGTTGTTGTAATTATTCTTACGTTGCGGTTCATGAAGTTTGCGTCTGGAAAGGCGGCTAAGTGCGATCAACCGACCGCCTGCCTCCTCCCCCGTTATGCTTCGCCTTTGCTTTGCTTTTCTTTTTATTTATTTACATTTGTCTCTCTCTCTCTTTCTCACTCACTCACTCTCTCTCTCTCTGATCAGTCTGTCTCTGTCCTTGTTTCATTGCGGGCGCAATTAGATTTTTAATTCATTTTTCCTCTCCCTCTCCCGTCTCTCGCCCACACTGCTGCTTCTTTTTCCTTTTTCCTTTTGCTGCGGCTGTTTCAGCTTATGCTTCTTCCGTCATGGTTCCCGCACACCGCACACCGAGAGAGAGGATGTGAGTATGAGAGCGGGTGTGTGGCCAAGCCTGGGCTTTGTTTGCCCTCTCCGCCATACTCCGTACTGCGTGCGTTGATGAGAGCTGGAATTTGGAAAGGTGCATTTAAATAAGGTGAGAAGTGTCCACTGTCCACCGCCCTGCGTCTGTTCGAAGAATGCTACTATCGTAGGAGCACCGCCTAGCAATGCCTCACCTTATCTCAATGCACTCTGCCTTCTCTTCTTCTGTTCCTACATATATTCCAGAAGCAACCCTTTGGTGATCAGAGGAGATCTGAAATCAGCTGCAATCAGCTGTTCCCTCGCGCTCCCTGGATCCCTGTCTCCCTCTCACACTCTTTGTCTTTTGGGGTTTATTATCTTGTGTTTATTTACTCTTTGCATTGCTTCTGTTTCTGCTTCCTTCTGCCTGCCCCTCCTGCTCCACTCCTTTGGATTCCTCCTATCTGCCCTTCATTTGGCATCGACTGCCTGCTGCCTGGCTGCTGCTTCATCAATGAATGGGAATGGGATGAGGAGTGGGAATGAGTGGGAAAGAATAAGAGCAGCAGAGGAATAACAGGATATTTACTTTTTGTATCGATTGATTTATTTTGCTTTGACTTTGATTTGGCGTTGCTTTTGTTGCAAACGCAGCGAATGTTTCGGGGATTTGCATCTTGAACTGCGGGTTAAGCGGGTTTCGAAAACGTAGGGGTCGGGTCTCTATAAAAAGCGATTACTCATCGAAATGCATACTAATCAATCCCCACCCACTCAAAACGCTTCTGTAGAGATCTACTCCTTTCACTTTGGATCCGGCAAATATGCCAATTTCTTTGGTACCAAAGTGTTTTACATATGGGGCCATAAAGCCTGAAGATCGTCAGCTAGATCGTTAAATTCTTATCCCCCAATCAGAGCCACCAAAAGAGATCAAAAGCATCGAATAGATCAATCAAAAACTGACTCAGTTTTTGGGTTTTTGCAACCTGAAATCCATAGGTGTTATGAGGGGAAGATTCGGGGGCTATTCGGGGGCGATTTACGAGTATTATCCATACGCCCCGTGTGACGACGCGCAGCTCTGCTTTCTGCTCTCGGGAGCTCTGCTTAAAACCAATTAAAATGCCTTCGAACCTGACTGAATCGGTAGTATCATGAATTAACTGGTCGCATTTTATGCCTAATTTACACCCACGCCATGAACGTCAGTTCTTACCAAATATAACTCCACACCACTCCGCTTCAATAAAACTGACTTGGAAATATAACAAAAAAAAAAACCCAAAAACAATGAAAAGGCCATGTGAAAAATAAATAAAAATCGCAGGTATTTTTGTTTTTGGTTTTCGGGCTATTATAGTTTTTTTTTTCTTTTTTTTCGGACTGCTGATTGCTGCTGCTGCCGCTGCCGCCGGTGTTGTTGTTGTCGAGGTGTTAAGTAAATTAGCTGCTCATAAAACATGATTTGATCTGGCAGTAGTCCGCGTCAAAGCAGAATCGGCAGCCCATCTTCTCGGATATTTATTTGTTTGTTTGTTTGTTTGACCAAAAGCGGAGACAAACTGGCACAAATCAAATATACTCATACTCGTACCCACACGCGGAAGGTGTACGAGCATTATTCACAGATATAGATTCTTATACCCTTTCCAGATGTATCCCATGGCAGAGCATTTCCGATCCAATGATCCAATGAAGCTCAGATATTTGTGAGGTTTCTATGCCAAATAGCTATACAGTTTTAGAGCAATATTTCTTTCATGTTATATGATACATATTTATAAAAGTATTTGTCAGGGATATGTGCTCTACACAACGAGTATGCGAGTATATTTATTATATAATGCTTTCCCACTTATGCTGCACTAAGCATTGAATATTAATTTTGTTTTGCGGTTTGCGTCTTGTCACATTGCCAAAGCAAAATAATAATCTTTAAAAGATTTCATTGAGAAAAGCAACACCTGAGAGAAAACCCCCAGAGAACCTTGACAGCGGGTCTCCATTTCCCGCAGCAGAACTTGGATGGATAACTGGCGACTCTTGTTTCATTTGTCAGTTGCCTCTCATTCTCTCAGCTCTGGCTCTCTGGTTGCACTTGTTGCTTCTGAATACTGCTCTTATGTTTAGCAAGCGATTACAAAATGAAAATAAAGAAAATGCTTTGCCAGAGCGGAAAATGCTCTGCACTGTTCGTATATTTAGGTCAACGCCTACGAGTAGAAGCGACAAACTTACTCAACGGCACCCACAATTCATCATTTCTCCTCATCTTTTCTTTCGTTGGTGTTTTTTTTTTGTCATTTTGGGGGTGTCTGGTCTACCTGGTCATAAGATTTTAATACATTTTCCTCTCGCTTTTTGAGGAAATTATGGGTAGGGGGTATGGGGCTCATTTAGCGTCACGCCAGAGAAGATCCAACGACGACAGAGACAGCTTTTCGTTAGCTTTTGTTTGTTGGTTGTTGGTTTTTGGTTTTTTGGTAATTAAGTATGAATGGCGGCGCTAGACGACGAACCTTGGTTCATTTAGGTATAGTACTCGTAAGTGTAAAGGGTAGCCCCAGTCCCAGTCCCAGTCCCAGTCGCAGTCGCAGTCTTCGGGTAGGGGCCCCTCTGGGATTTTGCTGGGACTGTGGTCTGCGGACTGGGGGCTGCCTGGCGGGCCGTTTGGCATGCGGGAAATAGAAAATTATAACGAAATGAAATTTTCAAATGGCATGCCATGTTTCCTTGCCCTGCCATGTCTTGCCGCGATCAGAGTCGCCTCGCGACTCGTCGGCTGCCTCGTTTATGAGTTTTATGCTATTTCTGGCCGCGCCGACAGCAGCAACATCACGCAGCTGAAAGCCATTCGAGAGTAGGAAGACATCTTGGCCGCCATAGACTTGCCAAAAAAAAAACAAAAAACAAAAAAAAACCAGAGCAGAACAGAACCATCCTCTGAAAAAAGTCAATTGAAAATATAAAGAAAATCTTATGCTTGTTAGCCCTGGGCCTGTAGCTGCAATTTGCATCCATTGGTTGCATCCATCGTGGCGCTAATGGAGCAATCTTGGCCGGATGGAGCAGCAGCCCAGCCGATCAATGGAGCCCCTCTGTTGCAAAGCGGATGTGACATAATCTGATTGCCATAAATACGAGGCGACTATATAGCCGAAATGGATAAAACGCCTGGCATTCATGGGGCATCAATCGAGATCTGTGGATCTATGGGTCTATGTGGATCTACTAGATCTGTGTCGGCGCGATATCAAAGGGAAGACGTAGGCCCCACAGGTGGCGCTTCCTAAAGCTGGTCATTATTTGAAGGGTATTTGGAGCAAGACGAACATTGTATACCCTTTTGCGAAATCAATCAATGGGCTCTGATTGAATGGTTATTTATAGGGCAAGGATAAACTACTTGGGAGGTGGATGAAAAGATGGCCACAAATGGCTCTTCTTTTACGACTTATCTATTGACCAAGCTAACATACCCCTTTTAGAAAAGCCGCCACTTCAAACACTTCAAACACCACCTCAATTAGCCATTCAGCATTTGCGTTAATTTTCGCGGCACTTGCGGCACATTCCAAAATACTAAAACACCAAAAGAAGAAGTGGAATATGTGTATAAATACATGGCCTGAGAAAGATAAATGATAAGAGATCTCTTTGGACGGACTAATTGTTTCGCCTGGCTGTTAATTTCTGCCTGCATAATCGCACTGCCCTCGGGGCCACCTTCTGCTCCACAAAAACAAAAAGAAGGCTTCAACAGTTGCGCACGCGGCCAAGATTAATGGATAACCCCCAACGGACCAACCAGCCGACCGACCAACCGAAACAGAGATAGATATTGATTGATATTTGAAAAGTGATTTCGGCTCGTAGTCTGCTTGGACTCATTATTAGTTTCCCATGGAACATTTTCACAGCTAATGATTGGACGGATAGATGGATAGATGGATGGATGGATGGATGGATGGAAGCACGAGCTTCCCAGCAAGCAAGAAAGCCAGCCAGCACTCATACTATATACTTACTCGTATTCCAATTTTCGGCGCAGTTCCCAAAAGTCAATTCAATTTGCGTTGGCGGCTCCACGGCTTTGAACTCGATCGGTGGGCGGGAGATGGTTTGGTTGGCCAAAAATCGTTTCTCTAGTTTCGGGGTATTTCAGGAATGAAACTAGGCTAGGCTAGGCTTCGAGTCTCCAATATTTGCGGCAGTCTTTGCACAGAGAGCAGAGCGCTCTCCTCCCCCCTGGTCACCTGGTCCTGTCCAGAACTTGCAACATAGAGGAGCCTCTTGCTGGCTATCTTAATTACGCATTAATTACATCAAACATTAATAATTCCACATGCCAGCGGAGCGTCTGCTCATCTATCTACTTCAGTGGCAGCAACACCTTCTCGATCTTCGCCTTTTGCTTGGTGTTGCCTGCCTCTTGGTCTTGGTTCTTGGTTCTTGGTCTACGTCTCAGTCTCAGTCTCGGGTATCAAGGCAGAGGCTCCTCCTCAGTATATTAAACTGTCTGTCACCCCCTTCCTGCTATCCAGCACCCTGCATCAAATTGCAAGCCATCGTCTTCGTCGGATCTTTGGATCGTTGGTCTGTCTTGCGTCTGTCTGGGTGTCTTGCCTCTTGCCACTGCACTGTGGCTGCCCCTGCCTGCGCCCTGCCAAGTTGAAAAATTTGCCTTTGATATCGACTGGTGGCATGCCACATACTCGTACTGCTCGTACTACTCGTATACGTTCTTGCTTCTCCTCTGGCCTCTGGCTCTGAGCTCCCGCTGCTGTGGGGCAATATTTTCTTTTTAGCTGACGATTTAGCCAATTTCCCGATCATAATCGCCCTCGATCCGGCTGCCAGAGGCTGCAATGAAGAAGCTGTTTGGCTCTTTGGCTCTTTGGCATTTGTCTGGTCCAGTGAATGGCTTAATCTGGCGAGTGTTGATTCAATAATTCCCCACCAAAGTGCTTGGAGAAATCTGGGAAGCAAATCTGTCGCCTGTCGCCTGTCGTCGGATACCTGCGTGGGAAAATCTCTCGTTTCCTGGACTAATCTGCGACCGCCCTAAAGAGTCAGGTTCCAAAGGTCCAAGCGGACAGGTAACTGGCCACATGTTTGGCCGGAAATTCCCATGCGCCTCCTGTGCTGCCTCTGACCTCGTCCTGACATTGTCCTTATGACGAATTCGTCATAATTCGTTCCCTACTGCACTCAGGGCATTTCCAGCATTTGCTTGCCTTGCAAAATGATATATGAAAAAAATATGTATTATTAGCGGAAGAAGCGGGCCACCAAATTGCATCCAATCATGGCCAATATCTGCCCCTGCCACTACCACTACTACTGCCAGTGCCACTGCCCCCAGCTTCGGCCACTGTGCCCCATCCTCTTCTTTCTCTCAGGCTGCTGCCGGCCGGCAAGGTGACCGTGTGCTATAACAAAATTTTTATATCGAAATTGCCGCTGGTCAACGCGCGCGCCTGCCCAATGGCCACGTTAAGCGCGTGTTGGCCTTTTTGGTTCCCAAGCTTTGTTTGCCACAAGCACAGATAAAGATACACACACACACGCTCACACACAGAGTCACAGATACAGATACGGCCCCGCTCAGACAAGTTGGAGTTGCATTTTTAGCAGCATTTTTGTGCGGCATTTTATTCGTCGCCGCTGGCAACAAATTTGTGCTGTGGCAAGCTCCGAACAGCGGCAGTGGCAGCGACAGCCACCACGTAGTAGTGGCCACTGCCACTGGTTGGCCACCAACTTCAGCCTCAGCTTCACCTTGTGCCCCAAAAGCTATTTAAATGGTATTTAAATGTGTCTAAAAGTAATTTTTTTGCGCATTTAATTCGCATTTTTTTGTTCGTCCAGTATTTGGCAAAGCACTTAACGACATTTATGAGTATATTTTATGGAAAATGGAAACGAAACGGCAGCGAATGCCTGACATAATGCGTCATAATTGAAACGTTTTGTTGTTGTTGTTTATTGAAGTGGCAGATTGAGTGTGGCAGCAGCTTACGCCTGCGGGGAGGGGGAGGGCGGCGGGTTGGATAGCATTTGATAAGCAAATTAAACATTTGGCTTCCTCCATTATCTGGGGTTTCTCCTGTGCCCACACTGCCTTGGAAATAGTTTCACACACCATCCCACCAAATGATTTCAACTTGCCACCAGCAACAAGTTGCAGGTAGTCCATGGCATGCCACACACAGCAGCCACTGCCGCTGCTGTTTGTTTGTGCCTCCTCCTGCAACAAAGAAGGCAACTAGAAACTAGCCATTGGCCACCAGCAGCAACAGCAGCAACAGCAACAGCAACAGCAGCAGCATCGCCACATGCTTGACCAGAGACCGACGAGACCAAAGCGAGCGCATAAAGCATAAAAAACGCAAAAGCCACAAGAAGTTTCAAGTCGAAAAAGTCATTATATGCGACAACCAAGTCGTCGATATTGGCAGCGACGCCATGCAGCAGCAGCAGCAACAACGTGAAGGAAACGACCAGCTACGAAGTTGTACATACCCTAACAAGTTCTATGCTTGATAATAGATTCCTTTAGCTGCCACTAATAGGTCCTCTGGCAGTAACTATATCTCTGGGAACAGAAGCTGTACACTAAATTGATTCCGTTTAGAATTACGGCCTAAATACTGTCTGCAGGAAGGCTCTGGGCCAAAGACATGGCCATATCGATTCGATTATCCATGCCAAACATCTTCTCACAGTAATAATACCCGCTTCAAGTGTATGACAACAACTACGGCGACTTTGGCTTTGGCTGCGACACATTTGCTTAAATAGCAACAGCAGCAGCAGCAGCAGCAACAGCAGAGCCCATTTTTTTTTTTATTGCCGCAGTTGGAAAATGCAAGACAAACGGCTAGAGAGGGGCGGGCAGAGGGGCAGCACAGGAGAGGTGGACGAAAGGTGGTTGGGTGTCTTGGATTTCCAGTTTTCGGTTCCCACAATGCAAAATTAGGTACGAAGCGTCGTCCCCATGACGTAATTAGCATAGAGCCAGAGCGCAGTCGTTGTCGGGAGCCCATAAAGCGTATTTACCGCACAACGCGCCACACAGACGCACCACAAGGGGCAGCGGAAGGGGCAGCGGCAGGGGCAGCGGCATAGCAGTGGCAAGAGGGGGGTGGCAGTCAGGTGAGCCATTGGCCATGTTGCGCATGTGTGGCGTGCGAACGTCGCAGAGCAGAGCAGCAGTGCAGCAGCCGCGCAGCTGGTGGACGAGTACGACATTGCCATAACTCATATGTGGCACGGCTGCTCTGCTGCTGCATCGGTTGCAACTTGCAATTGTCGTGGCAGTCGCTGTCGCTGCCATTGGGGGCCACAAATAAAAACATTTCGTTTAACGATCTTTATCGATTCGATTATTGATTGTGTGTTCATGGTTTTGTTGCAGTTACAGTTGCAATATCAGAAGCAGCAGCAGCAGCATCAGCAACATGTTGCCAAAAGTAGAAGCAACAGAAGAGTCTATCTCTCTTTGCCACCAATTATCCACCACAAGACTATCTTTCAATCTGCAGAGCAAGAGGTGTTGGTCATCCAGAAGCCATAAAAGAGCCATCTCCGCCATTAACCGATTACTATGTTAGTTTATTCAGTCTCTTCAATCTAACAACTCGCTTTCAATCATTAGATTATACGGCCAAGACAGAGAATACTGCAGCATTCAGGCTGCAGCATGTTGCCAGCTCATCTGTCGGACTTCATCTTGCTGCATTTTCAACTGGCTATATGCTGTTCTACTCGGGCACTAGCTCGGTCTCTCGCTCTCTCGCTCTCTCTCTTTCTTTCGTATGAAATTCTTGGCATAGTTGGGTCTGACAGACCAGGCAATTGTCGGCTTACGGGCTCGGGCTCGGGCTCGGGCTCCTCTTTGGCTCTGCTGTCCGTGGTTGCCTCCTGCCAACCACTTATTACGTAATTATTTAGCCGAAGCATCGCCCTGGGGCACGTGTTGCCAACTGACTGGCAAACTGGCAGCACTTGGGCACCTGTTTCAGCCTCAGCCTCAGTCTCGGACTCGAGGACTCTGGGACTGTGTGGGACTCTCGGGGCCTGGTCTCTCAGCTATTTGTGCTATAATTTCTGGCATGCAGCAGCCACAGCAGCAACATCAATTCAATTTGCATGCATTTGCCCTCAAGCCTCTTGCCTTAGTGCTCTGTGGATGTTGCTGTTGATGATCATCTATGTATGCAGCTTGTAGCTTGGAATCCTGATAAACAGACTTTGCTGATTAGGAATTTATTGGCCCTAACTGCCAGCCAATTTAGTTACAGTCAAGTGGACACGTGCCCACATCCGCGTCTGCCTGCACCCCGTATCAAGTCGGTTGGTAAAAGATTGCGGCAGCAAACAGTTAACGGCAGTTGATAACTGTTTCACGCTTTTGGGTTTCGCAATTAAGCCGAATGGCATAGAAATTTTGATGGTTCCATAGACCATAAAGTAATCTCGACACGCTCTCACCCGTCAACGACAGCTACAGCTCCAGCGACAGCAGCTAGGGAAATGGTGCGTATGAGCAATGCACTCGGATGGTGACGAGCCTGAGGGGCATACAAACTCATTTCATCGATGAAAGATGAAAACTACTAGGGACTACTTAAGGTGAAC
The DNA here is from genome assembly GCF_003369915.1 of Drosophila miranda. Classification (NCBI taxonomy): domain Eukaryota; kingdom Metazoa; phylum Arthropoda; class Insecta; order Diptera; family Drosophilidae; genus Drosophila; species Drosophila miranda. Next base: position 8,129,011 of record NC_046674.1, on the reverse strand, counting down.
CTCGAAGGAGGTGAAGTCAAGATTGAAATAGTTGGAAAACGATAGACGGTTTTGCTGTTTCCTTCTTTGAAGCTTCTCCTCAAACGATTACAACGACTTAGCACTCGCTCAAAGCTGTTTCAGCGAGTAGCGTGTAGTATTTCCATATGTACTCTCCGTTCCTGTTCTCTCAAGCTTCTCCCCCTTCGATCGATGGCCTGCCCTGGCCATTATTTTCCTAACAATTTGAGTCTTTTTTTTGTTTATTTATTTCCACATTAGTTAATGCGTTTATAATGCGCAAAGGAAACAGCACCACAGCCCCGCGCGCACCAGCAATGGGAGCAACATTGTTGTGTGCCTGCCTGCCTGCCTGCCTGCTCGCCTGTTGGCGCCTGCTTAACAATTGACGGGCAATTCCCACGCTGCGTATGAAATAAATTTTCAAACCAAAAATTGTGCGCACAACTCTTTACATTTTAATGATGCCACCGCGCACTGGGCGAAAACTTTGAAGCGGCCGCGTCGGCAGTCGAGTCATTTACTTGTTGTCGAGCGCCCCATTATACTCGTAAATCTGCTAGCCAGCCTATGACAGTTTTTTTAGCTTCTCTTTTTATTTTACTTGTCTCTGTTTCTGTTGCTCATTTTTTGTGTTGGTTAAAGAAACAAAATCACACCAAAATGTGGTTTCTGGGGGCCATTGGTCGGGTTGCTACCGTCTGACGACTGACGACTGACGACTGACGCCTGACGTGACTGCAAATGAGCATCAGGGCCAAAAAGCAAGAGAAATATATATCAGATAGCACCAAAAGTGAGAGCAGTTCGATGTGTGGGTGCTGCTGCTCGGTGCTGTGTACTGGGTTCTGGGTTCTGGGTTCTGGGTTCTGCGGCTGGGTTCACTGGGTAGATCGAAAGATACGCCATGCTAACATCACTTATCGCGAGTATTACTTAAAGATAAATTTCCGAGAAATGTGCGAACTTTACGCCCATGACGTATGTATATCGGATGTTGCGACACAGTACCAAATTTTTGATAAAAATTCAACGAATAATGGTGACTGGTCTCGTATCAGACAGGTGGGAGAAAATAGTTGTTCCCCGTTGGTATCGATGAATCTTAAAATTGGGCCGAATCACGCCATGAGTCATAGAAATAGAAAATAAGGTAACAGATCGATGGATGTCGATAGATCCAATACAGCGAGTAAAAATTCAGCGAGTAAAGAGTACGAGTATTAGAACTCAAGGTGGAACTCACTCTCACTTCTTCTTAGTGAGTAGCGATAAGCTTTTGTCGCTAAGTCTAGTCGCCTGAAGTCTAGAACTATTTTTTAGTATCACAACTTGTGAAGAGCGCCACTCGCTGCTGCCCGGATGATAACTCGATGTGAAGTGGCTGAAGCACTTTCGAGCAGCGATTACCCAGATGGCAAATAAGGAGAGGAGGGAGCTTTGGAAGAAGATCGTCCATCGACCATCGACCAACTACCGGGTTGCTCTTGTTGCAGCTGGCTGCAGCTTCTGTTATTGCTGTTGGTGTTGCTGTTGGTGTTGCTGTTGTTGTGGCGGTGGCAACCGCTAGCAAGCGATGTTGCCAGACGCATCGCATCTTTATTTAGACAAAAAAATGTTGCATGTTTCGCGCTTTTCACCAAATGCGCTCACCGATCCACATTATTATGCAAAGAGGGTTGCACTATTTACCCAAAAATGGCCGTGGCTAATGATGATGATTGGTCGGCCTGGCCGAGAGTCGTGGGCAACTTTTGCTGCACTTGGTAGCGGCAACTTGTTGCTGCCTCTGCCGCAGAAGCTGCTGGCTGCTGGCTGCAGCTGCCGCCACACAGCGTAAAATGTGGCCAACGTTTGTTTATATGTCATTGGCAATTAGTTATAGTTTTTATTGTTTATTGCAATTGCCTCCTGCTGCTTCATCTGTTTCTGTTTCTGTTTTTCTTCCCGATCAGAGCACCGATTCATATAAATATTTTGTTAAATTTTCGGCTTTTCTGGCATTTTAATGAAGTTTTTATGGGGGTTTTCCAGCGAACTTTCATTGAAAATCACTACAGAAAAAAATAATGAAATGCCAGAAGGCATGCCATGGAGGAGAAAGAGAGATGACGAAATATTTATTTGAAATCTTTCATGTTTCATAAATTTATGTGCAATTTATTTTTAAACAACAACCGTCGACGGCGCGACGACAACGTCTCTGACAAGTCGGAGGGGAGAAAAAGACAACCTTCCCTGCCCTACCCTGATGGGGCAGACACAAAAGTGTGCCTAATTAGAGCTGCAACAGCCACAAGAGCAGAGCCCTGCGTGGCGCCATGTTTGTTGGCCAAGAAAAACAGAACAGGAGAGGGAGACAGTAACACAAAAGAGAGGGATAACTATTGGAAAGCATAGAGAGAGAGAGAGAGAGAGAGAGAGAAAGAGAGAGAAGAGAGAAGAGAGAAGAGAGTAGAGATCAAAGGGCTATTGGGGCTGGCGCCCTGTCGGCCTCGATTGCGAAAAAACCAAAACAACCCAAACAATGAAAACTATGGAAGGAAAAATCAAATGAAATCAAAGGGCAATCTCCACTGGGCTCTTCCTACTTTTGGGCCAGTTCTGTTGGTCATATCAATCAGTGATTTAGCTTTTGGCCAATGATCATTATCACAGAGCAGCAGAAGATGATGCCTGGACCCGGGGGCATGCTGCCATTACAGGTGTTGAAAACAAACAACGATCCGAAAGAACACCTTGGGGTGTCGTTATCAAAGATCTTTCTCTTTCTAGGGGATGGTGGGAAGTGTAGGCTGGGCGGTGGGGTCGCAAACTGATATGAAAGCAATTAGCAGCAGCGACTTGGCAACCAGCTGGCTTTTTTTCCACAGAATTTTGTCAAGCTGTGACTTTGATCTGCGGAAATGTTTCGGGCAGCAACAATTTTTGATTTGAAAATGCAGCCGCTCCTCCCATCTCCTCTCCACACCACTCCACTCCACTCCTCTTTCCCCTGCTGCTTGCTCCTCACCCACGGCACAGCAGCGGCAGCGGCAGCAGCAGGGTCTTTTCTTATTTATAGCCACCATTTTTATGCTCCATTTCAATGGGCCGACGGAGACGGCAGCAGGCAGGCAGCAGGCAGGCAGCAGGCAGGCAGCAGGCAGGCAGCAGAAGCGGCAGCAGCAGCAGCAGCAGCAGCAGCAGCAGCAGCAGGCGGGAGCATGCCGTCGTCGCCCCTTTGAAGATTGTTGTGGTGGCTACCCCCTCGTCGGGGGCACCACCAAAAACTCTAACCACTTGATTGCACTTTTCGCAGCATAAAATATACATTTATGTCTGTCTGTAGCTGTATCTGTATCTGTATCTGTATCTAAAAGTATATATAGAAATATATGTGAGGGTGTGCTGTCGAACAACAACAAAAACTACAGAGAATGAGAATCGAAAACTATATAAAATTGATTTCCCCACCCGCACAATGGTTGGGACGACAATGAAGCGCCATTGAAGCGCAACCAAATTAATCTTTCAACGACAATTACAATTAATTATAAACGCCCCCGCCGGCTGCCTCAGGGGCCAGATCGTCCAGATCACAAAAGATCCAAAATAAAAAACTAAAACAACAACAACAAAATATAGGAATTGTATTGAAGGTACAATATCTGCGCTGTGCGTGTGTATCGCCAGCTGGTGGCCGCAACGTCTGGCGTTTGAATTTGGTTCAGATATCGTATTAATACGAAGCCTGAATATGCTTTCAAAACATGTATGTATATAGAAATATATTCCCCAAAATATCGGATTTATAACCATTCCCGCACATCTATGAATGCACTCAGATATGTAGTTGTATCTCTGTGTAAACATTTTTCCCGGTTGCTGTTTTACTTTTCATCTGTCTAGCGCTCGACCCAATCTGTATCTGTATCGGTATCTGCATCAGTATCTATTCAATCTATCCGTCTATCTATCTCACCATCTATCTATCAGTCTCAGCGCCCGCCTAATTACAAAAAGATGAAAGCGTTGTTTTGTGGGCCAACGTCCGTCCATGTGGGATCGGGCCCACCCATCCAACACCTTGGCGGGAACACCGCTTGTTCTCTTGTTCTTGTATGCCCTCCTGCCTGCCTTCCATGCTGCCATGCTGCCTACTGACTGTTGGCTGCCGCCGCCTGTTAACGGCAGCTACTTAATTTCGTATTAATAAACATCACAAATGTTGTAATAGTTTGGCACTTTATTTATTTATTTAGCTTTTTATGACCCGAGGGGCGCTCCAATGGCGGCAAACATTCTGGATCTCTGATCTCTGATCTCTGATTTCTGATATCTTCCCATCGATGGCAGGCGATTTCTTTTCGCAACAACAAAATTTACACACTCAAATGATTGACGGACTCGGGCTTCCAGCCAGCCAGCAATTGTTTAAACAATCGTTGTGCTTCCACTCTTAGTTAGTGGATGGATAGTTGTTGTGCAACAATGTGGATTCCAAATTGGATGTTTTCGGTTGTTTTTGGGGTGGGTGTGGAAACCTTTTGGTCTTGCGTCTGTTGAGGCGTAACCAACCGTTTTGCCGCTGATCAGATCGGATCGTATCTGATGCTATCTACTCTACATGGCTGTAAATTTGAATCAATTTGGAATGGTTTTATTCTGTTAAGGGAACACATTTTCATCACATCGTTAGGCTATTGAAGAACGACAGCGATTGCTAAGTTCTCATCAGAACTGTTGATGGAATAAGCCATCAAAATGTAGAGGAAAGGATTTCAAAGGAAATCTATGTCTAAGTTTAATAATTTGGGAATCCCCCTAATTTGTATAAGAGTTTTTCACAAATCAGCAATCGAATGGTATTTATTGGTACTTTTGTTATTTCATTGTTAATATTTGGTGAAATTGTGTGGAGTGTTTCGGAAAACAGAACAGGCCATAAATATTTCGATAGCCAAAAACAGACCAGATACGATCGGATTGGATTGGTACAGATCTGTAAACAGAAAGCGTAGCAGAGAGATGGATTTATTAAGAGCCCAATAAGTAAATACAAGAAAATGGAAAATGCAGCAGCAGACAAAATGTGAAATGTATTTTCCGGCAGTGCAATTTTGTAGGACACACAGACGCACACAGATGCAGATATATAGCCATGGCCATCTGAATCTTCTGTTATATACATATGTATATGTATATGTATATGTATATGTATATGTATATGTATATGTATATGTATATGTATATGTATATGTATATGTATATGTATACATTTTTGCACAGATTGCCTGCGAATGTTGTTGCCGTTTCCAAGAAGTGTGGGCGTGGCAGTGGCGGTGGCGGTGGCTGATGTGGCGGATAATGATGAGTGTTGTGTTGTGTTGTGTTGGATATTTAGTTGGAAGAGGCAGCGAATCATGGCCAACACACACACTCACACACACATACAGTTACGTCATCGCACTCGTCGCACTCGTTGGGGTTCAATGGTGCGTATGATTAATTTCGGTTTTGCTTTACTATATTTTCTTTCCACTTTTTTTCGTGTGGAATAGTGCCACTATAACTGCAACACTGCAGTACTGCAACCAGTGGCGACTTTGGCACAAAGAGAAGTTCCCACCAACAACCACATAAGTAGCAGAAGTTCAGTTTTGGTTGCTTTTGCCTTTTCTCTGGACATTTTCACATTTTCCACTCTGTGAAGTTGTGGTTGCTGTTGTTGTTGTTGTTGCTGTTGTTGTTGGCCACTTTTGGACATTTAAGCCGCTTTTGGCGTGCGTACAACTTCAAAAGCTGCCACCAACTCGGGCCAGCTCTGGTGCTGGCTGCCGCTTTTTTTCCTGCTCCAGCTGATTTATGCGCTCGTTTCGTGTATCTGTGTGTAGGCGCTTTTCATGTAATCTGGCGGGTAATCCAAGTGGCCAAAAGCGTGAGAATTTCACACACACAGAGACTTGGCGACCGACTTCCGTATCATTTGTGTTCAATCAGCGAACATGCACCAAATTTAACTGCCAGGTGCTCCCGGGACACACAGACAGCTGCCCCCATCTAGCGGCAAGTCAGCATACCGGGCAATAGTGGGTGTGAGCCGTTAAGCCTGATCGCTGAAGGTCACAGCAGCAGCAGCACCAGCAGCACCAGCAGCAGCTGCAGCTGCACCACTCTCTCTTTCCACACACACACACACACAGAAATGGTTCTTTTGTTGTGCAGATTTTCTCACGCTGATAAAAGCCCAAAAGAAGTTGGACTCCGAGACTCCAAGAAGCAGTGGCAGTGCTTGCAGATGGAGGGAAAAAACTTTGAAGTTGTCGGCTTTCGTGTGGCAGCAGCAGCAGCAGCAGCAGCAACAGCAACAACAGCAGTAGCAGCAAAAGGATTCACAACGCTGACAAATGTCAGTCAGGCTCAAATCCCAGTACGTGTCCAAGATAAGCTCCATCATGAGGATGGGCCTCGTCTCGCACAAACAGACGCTAACGCTAACAACTTTTCTCCAGCTCCATCTCCATCTCTCTTGCTGTCTCTCTCCCTCCCTCTAACTATGTCTTTTCTGTCTCTGTCTCTGTCTCTATATCTGTCTCTTTTGCTCTCCCACTGCCTCTCAATTGCTGTTTGTTGTAATGTGCTCATTTTCCTTTTGCGGCATTTTGCTACGAAATTGGGTTAAGTTTGGTTTTGGTTTTGGTCTTTGGTCAAGATTTTGCTCTAGATTAGGCCAGGTCCGTTATTACTCCGAATGATAGTGATAATGATGTTGATGGCCTATAATAAAGTTAGCCATTACAAAACGTGGGCTCTATCCCACTGCATTTGCTGTGCTATTTTTAGAGCCTCCTGGGCGCGTCTCCATCGCGATAGCCTGGCCAAGATGGAGAGACAGACCCAGAGAGAGAGAGACCGCTTAGTCATTCCACTTGTTGGCCAAGGCTCACCTCACCCACATAGTAAGCCACAGAGTGCCAACTGACTCAAAATCCCAATCCCAGGCTGAGGCTGAGGCAGAAGCCACGATCTGCAGCATGGGGCTCGAGAGAATAATGTCGTCAGTGGAAATTGATCGATTTAAAAAGAATTAAGATCATCGGCCACGTTTTGCGGACCTCATCCTGACTCACTGACTTAGTGAACGACTAAGCCGCCCCCGAACTCCATCTCCATCTCCAGCCCCATCTAAAGCTCCATCTGTGCCCCAGCTCCGAGTGCAACTTAATTATGGTTTGTTTGCCTTTCGCGCCGCCACCGCCGCCACCGCCGCCACCGCCGCCACCGCCGCTGCTTCTCTGATCCCTGACTCCCTGCATGTCTGTCTGGGATGTCTGTTGTCTGGGCCTGGCTGGGAGGTGCGCTTTGTCATTGCCAAACAATTGCAGCAGCAGCAGTCGTCGTCGTCGATGTCTTCGTTGTTGTCGGCCATGTCTCTCCGCTTGGTTCTGTCTTGGCCGGGTCTGGCTCTGTCTCTGGCTCTGGGGTCTGGCCTGCTCTGATGGCTATCAGCAATCAGGCGCTTTGTGCGCCATCCCCATCCCCAGAGCCATCTCCAAGGGAGCCTCCTGATGAGCAGCAGCCAGGGAAAAACAATTTCGAAGCGAACTTTTAGCCGGTTGCAATTTTCGATTTGCATTAATCAAACAAAAGTCGTAAAAATAATAAGAACAGAAAGAATAACAGCCAGACAGAGATAACAGATAACAGCGAAGATGCGGAGCAGAGAGAGGGAGAAAGAGGGCCTATCTTGGCCTTGAGGGAAATCTAGACGTTGCCACCCACTTGAATGCATTTCACACGCTGTCGCCAAGGGCCAACAGATAGAAAACCCAAGGCGGCCTTTACTTGCTTCTCTCTCTATCTCGCTCTCGCTCTCTTCCCCTTTTTCTTTTCCTATCTTTCCCTATCTGAGGGAGTGCATACTTGTGACGTTTTATTTGAGTCCAGGGACGGACACTCTGTATTTGTATGATTGCGATTGAGTAGATATTTGTGGGGACTTTGTTAGAGTTCTTCAATTCAGGATTGCACATTCTTTATGCCTCTATACTCCATAGTCTCTAGTCTTTCTAATCTAATAGAGGCTGTTAATCTGTTACTCTTTCTAATTTATGATCACAATTGGTTGTGATTCACTCGTATCGAGAGTATTTGCATCATCCACCAACCCTGAGATCTATTCCTATGAAACCTCCAGACAAACACCAGCAGTTTTTTCTTCCAAATACCGCTCTACCGATACTGCTCTCCGCTCCCATACTTCATGGCTTATCAGCTTTATCACTGCCGCATTGTTTGGATTCACACGCCCCCAACAAAAGGAGAACAACAAAATAACACAAAAGCGAGATGAAAGGTGCAGAGAGATGAAGAGAGAGAGAAAGAGAAAGAGAGAGAGGTATTTGGTGAGAGCGCTAAATGAGCGCTATGAAATATGTACAAATTTACATAAAAATCCCCCCGACAAATATTTGCATAACATTTTGACAGTTTCGTGAAAAACATGCCAAGAGGTGGTCCCAAACAGTCACACGTAGAACAATAACAAGCAGTAGCGTAGTAGCCTGTGTGGCAGGAAAAGCAGTAGAAACAGTAGCAGCAGTAGCTCTGTGGCAGTGAGAGTAACTGTAATATCAGCAACTATCAGCTCCATTGCTACGTCATCTGTCACCCACTCTGTTGTCGCATACCCACCCTCAACGTCAGCCTCATCTTCAGCCCCATCCTCCCATCATCGTCATCGTCACGTGCATCCTATGGAAAGTTTGTGACGTTGTTTTTGAAGACGACGAAGAATTTATCAGAAACGACAACAGATTGTAAATCAATTGGACGATGATGTCACAGCAGGGGGTGATGCACTGCGCTGGAAGTGGCTGCAGAGATAAGATTGAGATTAAAGAGACATTTTTGTGTGGAGGTTACGTTTCGGAAGAGGTTAAGGCTGTTCCGATTGATAGATTATGACTATCTTCTATACGTATGTCTTGTGCTATACGAGTATTAGTAGCAGTAGCTGCAAAAATGTTAGATAAGAACAGAAAACTGATATAATGCAATTCATTATTGATCATATAATCATTTTACAGAAAAAGGTTTAATTCCTTAAGGAATGAAATGTCTGTACATACAAGAAATGTGCAAAAATTATTATAATTTTAGCATCATTTTTGGAAGTCATTTTTCTATAGAAAAATACGATGCAAATCATCATCATGTACGCGTAGTATGGGAAGTAAAGAAAGTGGTTTCCCCTATAAATTATCTCCCGCAGACTTTTATCACACCCCCTGCAGTAAAGATGAAGCTCTCCTTGGCCCCTGGCCATCTATCATTTGGCTTTGTGTTATCAAAAACAGCAGCAGCAGTAGCAGCAGTAGAAGCATGGGCAGTAGCACTAAAATCATTAGCAGCTAGCAGATTGATAAGCCACCTGCAACAGCGGCATTAGTCAGAGGAACGTGAGAAAGTATGTCCGACTGATAACAGGGTGAAGAAGATACTCATGCATGGAGTACGGATATCTGCACATACAGAGCGTGCTGTTATGCTCATTATGTTGGTTTTGGGATAGAATGGGATGGTATGGGATGGGATGGGATGGGATGGGAGGTTGGAGATCTTGTTTGGCGGAACAGCTGGTCGCACAGATTCGCCAGCTCGGGGATGAACCACCGCGACTATCCGAAAGCAAAGAAAAATAGAGCAGCGGCAAACAAAGAAAGCAAAATCCAAATAAACAAAACAAATGCGAGCGCTATAAAAGAGGTAGACAGAACAGAACAGAAACAGAACCAGAACCGATCCGATGCTAAGGCTGAGGCCTGAGGCAAAATTTGTTGGCATTTAGAGGCAGAGGCGAGATCCAATTGATGCCGCTGCTGCTGCTGCTGCTACTGATGTTGCATTGGGGGCCAGGCCAGCGATCTTCGCTCACTTGACTTAATTAAACGCTACAGACAGACAGACAGACAGACAGACAGACAGACAGACCGACAGACCGAAAGACAGACAGAAGCCACAGTGGGTAAAAATACATATCAAAGGGGAAGTTCAGATCAGGTAATGGGGGGCTGGGGCTGGGGCTGGGGCTGCGGCTGACTGTGCTCTAGGGTGCTCTAGGGGTCTGTCTGTGGCAGAATGCTTCGCTTATCGCTTATCTCGGGACAGATTACTCGTAAACTTGCGATTCTTCATGAACACCCGCCTCAGAGTGAATACTGAATACTGGATACTGAACAGTGGATACTGGATCTCGGCAGATTCAGATAATGCCTACATTCTGTGATGTTGTGCTGTTTTTCTTGGGACTTTCCCCCCTTTTACATGGCCCACGAAAACGATTATTGTTGCTGTCTCTCTATTTGCTTGAGTTGTCAGCGCCAGCGACAAAAAAACGTGGAGCGTGGAAAGGCACCGCTTCAAAGGAAATCACATTGCGTATACGCAATGTGCAAATAAACAAGACGACAAGAGGCACAAAAACCGAAGAGAATCGCAAACAAACATGGACAAAATCGACGGAAGCCAAATGGCGACAACGTTGCCAGTGTTGTCGTTGTTTTTTGTCGTTTGTCGTTTTGCTATTTTCTAGTTTTATTAGTTCTGCCAGCATTTTGGCCACACGTGCCAGCCATCCATCCAACCATCTATCCATCTGCCTGGTCCCCAGAACTGAGAGCTCGCGAAAATGTGTGTTTTCCTCCCTGACTTTCCGGCCGTGTCTATGGATGTGTGTTTATGGATTTGAACAACATCATTTGACTGTTTGCTGCCAGCTTGATTGGAAACGAATCGAAAGATACGGCGGGTAAAGGGAAAGAGGTGATATCTTACTCGGAGATTGGTATTCTGTCTGGCTTTTAGATAGCTTCTTTTCTTTTCATAATTTCTTTAGCTTCTGGTGTATCGTATTTCCTTTTGGAATGCCATCAAAAGGCTTTTAAAAAGTATCTCGCTATCGTTGCTCAAGGTATGCGGAATATATAACAATCTTCAACAGGAAATATTGTCACTTAAATTTTTGTGGATATATATAGCAATTCATAGCTCAGATAATTGTGAGTGGCATTCGTAGATAGAACAATTGAATGGAGTCCATAGCAGATCTGCAGGTTACTCACTTCAGCACTGCTGTAAAAAATCCATCTTATATCTCAACAAAAAGAATAAATATACGGATACGAATACCCGTGAACAACCTGTTGTCGAATTGGTTCGGTTACCCGTCTGAAAAGGCCATTGCATTGCAGTTTTTATGGCGACAATCGTCAGCGGTGAGCAATTGTTTGCCATTGCCTAGGCCAACACGACGTATGCGCAATGCTTCCATCCACAGTATTGACGCTCCACCTACTTACGGGGGGTATACGTTCGTATACGGGGCTCTTATCTCTTCGGAGGTGTAATCATGCAAATATTATACTATCAGACCATTAAGTGAAGTGAATTGAAGTGCTCCTACGCCCCAACTCCCCATTTGCTCTGCAGAGGGGGGCGCGTGCTGCAATTACGAGTACGATTATATCCAGACAGACAAGATAGTGTGTATGATATATATCCGTACTTGAATGTACGAGTGGTACTCGTATTTGTTTTGAACCGATAAATCACGGCACTGGACTTTATTCAAGAGAATCCAGCAATGACACAATGTCGCGGGCCAATGAAAATGAATCAAAAATAATCAAATAAATAACATTCAAACGAATTCGAAATCATAAATAACCAAAGAGTGGAAGGGAGCGGGGAAAACTGAGTGAGGGAAAATTTATATGAATTTTATTTTTTTGGAAAAACTTCCGCTGACAGCAGCAGAGGCAGCAGAAGCAGCAGCAACAGCAGCGGCATCTTCTGAGCCGAATGTGGGTCACCAGCGAAGCTGCCAAAATAAATTGTCTCTTATTCCACCACTCGCGCATCCGAGTATTGGGAAAATTATATATTTTCCGAGAAAAGATAATAAGCAAAAGTGCATTTGGGGATAAACCCAAAAGCCCAACGAGCGAACAATGATCGAAGCGCCATAATGACTATGTAAATGAATGGAATGGAATGGAATGGGTGGAGTGAGTGGTATGAGTATGAATATGAAAATGAATGGCGGCGATGAGTTCGCAGGCAATTTGGCCTGACAGATGGCGCCAGTCGGCGTGTCGCACGCAATTTTGCTGATTAATTCAATGCAAACGGATTTAATAACCCGATCCCCCCGATTCACCCGATTCCGATCCCCGATCCCCGATCCCGCAATGCAACGTTGCCTCCTCAACCGCAATGCGATAACCACATGCTACTGATGCTGCCTGTCTCCGTGGTGTCTCCGAGCCCCCCTCCTTCCTTCCTTCCACAACCCCGCTTTTCACCATTTTCCTCGGGGACTCGTTGATGGATTTGCATGAATCATTGGCGGCCGCGTCACGCTCGAGAAGAAAAGCGCGTCGCGGGGCACAACTGAAATGAAATGCAAAAAAAAAAATACAAGAAGAAATATTATTTGAAATATGAAAAGTTATTTTAATGCGCCTTGTCGCTGCTTGTCTCCGTCTCCGTCTCCGTCTCTGTCTGCCGCCTAGTGTCTCCTCTCCTTCTCTGGGTGTGTGCTAAATTTGGGGAGCAGGCAACGGCAACTGACGACAGTTTTCCTACGTTTGCTTTGCTTTTGGCAGTGCTTCCTCTCGTTGTTGCTGCTGTTGTGCCAGACTTTTCCGGAAGCGCGGCGCGACAGCAGCAGCCGGCTTTGACGTAGGCACTGGCCAAAGTTGTTGTTGACGCACTCGTGGCGCAAGAAAATACCATTGGCGGAGAGGCCAATGAGCCCTGGACTGGAGTGTATCGAATTTCAGCTCAAAACTATGAAATGTTCATCCTTTTTTGACTGGCATTTAAAGAGTTCAAAGCAGCCAGAAAATTAATCCATCGATAGAACCTAAAATATAATATTCCCATCCTAGCGTTTTAATGCCTGTTCTTTGTGGATTATGAATCAAAAGAACCAAGGAACAACTTTTCAGACTACACTACAAATCACATTCAATCATTCTCCGCCATATTCCGTCATTATATTGGATCTCCATTTATCGTTCATCCTTTTTGAATAAGGAATCAAAGCTAAGCTTCCAAATCTGTCCATCGGAATCGATGAAGCCCATGCTTGAACAAATTCCAATGGCAATGCCAATTCCAATTCCCAAAAGACCAATGGCCCGAGGAGACGCTCGTATATACAATACAATATTTTTTAAGCGCATAATTAAGTCATAATAAGAGTAATGGAGGTGGAGAGTAGGTTGGGGAGTCTGGTATTGGTATTGGCTGGAGAGGGCCAATATGATATGCCAATTTTTGTCCGAACACACGGAGAAGGCAAATAAAATGTTCATCTTATTATTCTGGCGGGGATTTGGGGGCAAATCAAAGCGCGAGCCGCAGGGAGAGGACAGGGAGTAGGGTTGTTGGTCATGACAATTGTCAACTTGTTTTGCGTGTGCTCTGTTTCTGTATCTGTGTATCTGGGTATGTGTGGTATCTGTGTGTGTGGTGCTGCCTTCAATTCTTAATCGCCTTGTGAGTCGACGTTTCGGGTCTCTGCCACACACACAGAGACACACTCACACAGTGACAGAGGGACAGAGGGACAGAGGGACAACAGACAATTTGGGAGCGTGAGAAAGTGGCGCGCACAATTAAAATGCTGCTTTATGGCCCGACGCTGAGCCCCAACATAAATTATAAACAATAATTTATCTTTGAATGTACATATACTCGAGCGTTTTGATAGAATAAATACACCTATCTATATAAACATCTATCTATATATCCATCATATACGAGTATACATACATATATATCTAAAAGTCCCAGACCTCTGTCTGGCCACGCGATCCTCGTCGCATAAATTACCATTCGTTCGGCCTTAAATCAGCGCAAAATTTAGCAGACTGCTTGGAACGCTGTGTATCGGTATCTGTATCTGATAGATACACCGGCATACACTTGTGTGTATTGCATAATGACATACAGTAGAAATGCATTTCCCTGGCACACACCCACCCCAGACCCCAGACCACAGAGCGCAGTGCCAGTGCCACCCACCTCAGAGCAGAACATAACAGAACCCCCGAAATAGATCGACCAATCGATGAATGATCATGATCATCAGGGGATGAATCACTGAATCACTGGGACAGCGCACGCAGATCTCGATTAGCATGTGACGAGTACTTGGACACTCACTACGCCCCTCATCTATCCGGCACGGCACCCTCCCCGGCTCATGGGACACGTGATATGGCGGCTAATTTAGGCACTTGACAGCGCGGGGGAGTGGCACATAGCCACTCGAGACAGAGGCAGAGGCAGAGGCAGAGGCAAGTTTCATTGCCAATTCGAAGAAATGAGTCAGTGGGCAATTGGCTAACTCATATATCAGCGGAATGTGGGACTAGTTCTATTGATAAACTGCAAGACTGCAAGATTATGGGGCACGTGATGGAAAGTGGTAATGGTCAGAGCTGAATCAGTTGACTAAGGCCCGAGAGCGATAGAGGACTGTATTCCAGAATATTCAATAGCAATATATTTTCTAACAATAAATCAGTCATAATAGGCGCTACTACAGTTCGTAGTATAGAATTCATTTGTGCAGAATATAGCATTGCAATGTTCTGGAAATAAATTCGTTGCATGGGAGTTTGTAATAGAGAAGTTCGACTGTATATACATACATTGTATATTGTATATCCAACATTCCAATCGCATTTCTTTGAATCATATTATAGCTTCCTCTTTTCGCACCATCATCACAGCTTGACCAATTTTCCAGTCCATGAATCTTTCCTGTCTGAAAGTCCCAGACAAATTAGAATTTTTTTAACGATCTCCAAGCAACCTAAGAATCAACATACGCGACGATCATAAAAAAATAAAGAGGAAATTCTTTAAGAATCTCAATCATTTCTAGTTTGCTATTTTGTTTATGGGCAGTCTGAGAATATACAATACATGCATACATACATATATACTCGTACAGCCCATAAACAAAGGTGAAAAGGAAAATTCCACACTCAAGACGTACCCGAATTACCCGTATTTAACTAACGAATGAAATTAACTCTAAACTCAAATAAAATCGCAATGGAAATGCATAGCCTAATGTTTTTGTTGGTGTTCCTTACAGCACAGAACGCATCGATCACGTCGATCACCTCGGTGCCGAGCACGACCATCGACAATGGCCGGGAGCTGCGGATCGTTTGCAAGGTGTCCGGCCAGCCACCGCCGAAGGTCACCTGGTTCAAGGATGACAAGTCCATCAATCGCAAGCGCAACGTTTACCAATTCAAGCATCACAAGTAAGCATCCAAATACTACGTCTTCTGATTCTGAATCACTTTCATTTATAAACGTTAAATATTTAACAATCTTGCAGAAGACGTTCCGAGCTGATTGTGCGCTCCTTCAATAGTTCCTCCGATGCGGGCAAGTACGAGTGCCGTGCCAAGAACAAAGTCAGCAAGGCGATCATCAAGCGCCGTATCATGATCAATGCCTATCCAGGTGAGTGTTTGAGTGTGGCTGTGGCTGTGGCTGTTGCTGTAGCTGTTGTCCCGTGTGGGTGGACTTCCAAGTGGATGTTGCGACACTTTGGTTGGTTGTTCTACAAATTCGGAATGCTCCAATTCATTTCTAATTTATGGGCACATTTGAAGGCGACCAAGACACTTCACACACCCCCAGCAAGACATCAGCAAGACATCAGCATGCACAGCATACATTCCGTGTAAATCATTTTATTAATAATATTAATTCTGTTTCGAATCGTTTCAGTTGCCTCTCGGCCGGACCAGACACGCAGCTCGGGCACCCCCTGTCACTTTCCTGACTTCTGCTTCCACGGCGGCACCTGCATGCTGATCCCGGATCTGAACGAGTTCTATTGCAAGTGAGTACAAGTAAATCTATTCGAGTCTTGTAGTATCTTCGGCTGCAACTCCGCTTGGGGCTGGTTCTTTTCGGTTTGGGTCTCCCATCATCCTATCTGCTGCACTATCTATGTATGTATGTATGTACTATCCTGAGACTTGTCTGTGTGTGATCCCTAACTCAAGTGGTTTTTTGTTTGGGACCCGATAAACACTCGCTCATGTGTCAGCTGATAAAGGCAGCTCTCCCATCCCCATCCCCATCCCTATCCCTTTCCCCTTCCCCCTCCTAAACTCCCCTTACTCCCTGTTGTCTATATATATATATATATATTGTATCTTGTAATATTTTGGCATCGCATTACAACAGACAAGACGGGAGAGCAATTAAAAGGCAACAAATTTGTTGAGGATCAGGCGCTGGTGCTGGGAAAGAGATCTCCAGACAAAACCCAAAATGCAAACATGGGTGTATGAGTGTGAGTGTGAGTGCGGATGAGTGTCTGCATGAGTGTGTGCAATGTGAATAATATCTTTCAGCGCCTCGTTTTATCCGTCTGTGTGTGTGTACAAGAAAACCTACTCGGTTCGATTCGATTCAATTGAATCCCATCCATTCCAGTGGCATTCCAAAAAAGCGCATTTCAGTTGGAATAAAATATATATATATTTTTTTTTTTTGTGGAGTACGAGTGGGGAAAATCAATTTTTATTTCCGAGCCATAAACTGCCAGAGTGCTCTTTACCCTTTTTTAATTTTCTTTTTGCTAAAAATCGTTTTATACACTTAATTTGTTTGTTCTTTTGTTTATATTTAAGTGGTCTGCCGAATGTTGCAACGCAGTTCATGGCCATTTTCCCTTGGTTTTTTTCCCATTTACCATTTACCATTTCCCTCTCCCCCCACCAAATACGTATATGTACATATATGCACACTGAAAGTGCGAAAAGCGAATGTGAAATACAATTTATACTAATATTCATCTCTCAACTTTCTTTTTTGCGTGTCTTTCAGTTGCCCGAACGGATACTTCGGCGAACGTTGCGAGAACAGTAGGCCCGACAGTAGGTACAGCAATAGTAATCCCGAATTTTGCGACAATTATCATGGAGGTTATTACTGCTAAAATAGGCACTTCTATAGCATCGATTGTTTTAGATCGAGTCAAGCGACCAATCGAAACTGAAACAGAAACTGAAACTAAACACAAAAAAACAAAAACACAACTCAAATCAAATGAAAAATCAAATCAAACCGAACCGAACTCAGTGCCCATACCAAAATAATTATTAACTAAACATAATCTGCAGTTGTATAGAAGCGAAACCAACGAAATTCCCCCACAGCACTTTTCACCATTATTCCTCATCCATTATCCTTTCAAAAGAAAACCATTTAAGAAAAATAGAAAGTGAAATAAACCAAATATAGTTGATAGAGCGACACTCAAACACCTAAACACTCACACAGAAAGTACAAATATAGTATGCGAAATCGGATCCGAATCATAGAACCATTATACCCGAAACCACACTCCACACCTCCCCCTGCTACCCGGCCTGCTATCAGTCAAACTAAAAGTTTTATTAGAGAACACATTCCAAAAAGCAACAAAGTAAAGTCTTAAAAACGAAACAATAAATAACTAACAAAGTTGTTCATATAATCTTTTTTTTAACATAAAAAACAAAACAAAACGAAACAACAAAACAAAAAAAAACGAGATGAAAATCAAATAAATACGAATAAAAACAAAGGGTGCTATAGAAGGTTTATTTTAAATAGTTTTTTAAATAGAAATTTAATATAATTTCAAACTCACTCATCACACACACCAACAAACACACAATCGATTAAATGTTAAAAACAGCAAAAACAAAACAAAATTATGAAGCAACACTCTGACAGACGGACGGACAAGCGAACAGACGGACGGACAGATGAACGGACAGTAGGAGGATGTCCGCAACGCGAAATACAGAAACTTGTCGAATCTTATTCAATACTCACACAAACACACTCATACAAACAATATGAATATCAAGGATGAATAACAATGAATAACGATGAATAAACAGAGGCTCTCTTAAGTTAGATACACAAACACAAAACACAACACACCACAACAAAACATATACCACATAGAACATTTGCAACAAATGGCAACACACTCACCCACAAAAAGCAATGTACTGAAACAAACAAAATGAATCGCTACGGAAAACGGGAACAGAATTTTGTTTTGTTTTCGATCACATTTTTTTGTAGTTGGCAAAAGATCCACAAATGAATGAAAACTCTCTCTTCAGCGATGTAACCCTCATGAATAACAAACAATACAACAATATTTAATGATTTGCGATTAATTTTAGTTCTTATGTACTCGTTATTAGACATCATATTAACACTTTGGCTGTAGATTTTGACAAACCGAAACACCGAATCAAACAAAAACCAAAAAACCAAACAACTTCATTATGCTCCTTGTTAACTTTTATTTGGTGATTGTTTTTTTTATTCATTTGTAATTTTTCTTTTGACTAATCTCTTGCATTTCCGATTGGGTAACTTTGTTTACTATTATTCCTTAGTATGTGCTCGTCTCCTTCAAATAGTTCCACCACACCAGAGAGAACTTGAGCCTCTTTCCAAATACATATGTATGTATATTCCGAATCGGATGCTTTCTCTTCGAAATCTCTCCCTCTGCATGGAATTCTTTCTTTCGAGAGCGCATTTGATGCTTGTAGTTGCCCCCTTTTGTATTTCTTTTTTTTTCCTTTTTGTGGATATGGTTTTAGCCAGCTAATAGTTAAACGTAAATCGTAAAACGAAACGTAAAGCAAAGATGGAAGATTAATTTTTAATTTTTATTTATAATTTAATCTCTTCACAGATATTTTGTTGCAATCTACGGCCAAATACAATACATACCTTAAATAACGACTATTAATGCATAGAGTTTTGTTTTATTATTTTTATGACTTTTATAAACGAAAAAAAGATAAACGAAAAAACGAAAAACCGAAAAACAATCCCGCAATCCAAGAACGTCGACAATTGTAATTTTTTTTATTATATAGAAAAATTTGATAATTTGTTGCACCGTCAGATTAAGCCCGAGATCCGAATCCCAATACCATTCACACAATTTGCAACTACAAAAAATTGTAAACACATCAAAATACTCGTACTCGTACTTAGGCACCTTTTAGAACCCTGAGTGTCCCTTCATTTCCACAGTCAAGAGATACAGATCCAGACTGACTTTTTCTATTGATTCTGTTTGAATATATTTTGAATATGAAAAGCTTAAACTAATATTAAATCGGAATCTGAATTTATTATAAAATATTTAATTGCGAAGAAACGATCAAGAATTGATATTTGAAATTGGAGAAGCGGAATTGGAAGCTTAACCGATTTTGACCTTGAACCGACTGTCACTGACACTGTTGCGCTTTTGTTGTTGTATCATAGACATTATAGAAAGAGATCAAAGGTTGACGTAGCCGAGAACTTTGTAATAAATCCTGTAAATATCTCTCGTTTTTAACTAACGTTAAGTTTTGTGTACATTTCAACTAAGTTAATGCCACCAGCCCTTCTTTAACCATAATTTATTATTGTATTTAATTACACTTAAATTATAAAATTTGTATCTGTAAGCTCACACACATTACACCCTTACACACACCCACACACACACACACACACACACTTTAAAGCTACTTAATTTCGAAATACTATTTTATTTGTCCTCGTTTCTGATTTTGCATAAAATTTGAACACTGAAATGGAAAAACACGTACGATGTATAATTGCAAATTTAGTTAAGATTTTTTTTTCTCAATGTGTATGTTGACATCAGTTTTTTTGGCTAGGCGTAAACGAGATTATTTTTAATTTTATTCGTAAGTGGAAAATTTTTTTATATTTAATTATTGAAAGATTTATACCAAAAATACCATGTAAAGTTTAATTTTAATTTAAAAGAAAATATTAAACAAACAACAAACAGAAAAACCAACAAAAAAAACAAACAAAACAAAAACAAACAAAACAATGCGTAAGAAAAAAATTTCATTAAAAATTTGCAAATAATTCACATTTACAAAATGGATTGCTTTTTGATTTGGTTTTGATTTCCCTTTCTTCTTCATCTGCCTGCGGCTTATTTCATTAGTTTTTTGTCCACTTGATTTATAGGAAAATACAATATTATTTTGCTCTTGGTTATTTTATTTCCTCCCATCCGCTTTTCCGGTTCATGTACCCCAACAACTGGAAATGGGCAGCAACCAAAGCTCTGTCGAACCGAGCCCGGTTTTGGATTACAAATTTTTATTGGGCTAATTTTTCCTTGTCTAAAACATTGTTTTCGTTTGGTCTCTCGACAGGCGACAACTTCAACACTCGATGGACATGAGGAGTCTAGCCGGAAAATAAGCAATTTGCACAATTTGCGTATAAAAATGGATCTCATGCTTAGTTTTAGTTTACAAGAAAACGGCTAATAAAATTTTGAATTGGTTGCAACACATGTTTTTGGTGTTCTTAATTATTACATGAATCAGATACTTTCGCTGTTAATTTCAAAATTAAATGGCGAACTAGTTCCACAAGTGCTCCGATTTCATATACTTCGTTCCGATAACACGTGCGAACTAATCACACCAAAATATTTATAGATATGTAATTTATCGCACAAAAGTACCGATACCCTGTTCTAATCCTAGTCCTAGGCCCTAGTGCTCAGATTAGCCAAATTTTCCATCGACCGAATCCGGGATGATATTCTTATGGCAACGGTATGCCTGCATTTCAATCGATGGAATATATTTCAGCAGTCGTTTTGCCGACGAGTACTCAGATCAGCAAAATAAATAGTCGATTAATACTGGAATGGCAACGATACATACTGGAAAAGCAGAGATGGTATAGTCCGGGCACGAGCGGAATATATAAATATTCCATCTTTCGTCGAAAAGTGGTGGGAAGCAAGGGAGAAAATGCAAGCCGGCTGGAAAAATTAAGACAAATTATATATTATAATTTTATATTATCGTCATCCGGCTCCACAACGCCCACAAATAATACATTCCGTCTTGCTTTCATACAAAATTTGAATTTTTAACTGATTTTATTTATCAGCACACATGAAACAGTGTAACCGTAGAGTATGTGAGGACGGAACTTCAAAAACCAGGAATTCGTCGTAATAACCGATTGACAACAATGAGTCCCGGCAACAATAATTTTCATACCCTAGGGAAAAGGATGATAGAATTGAAATAATGTTTGTCATCTCGGGCTCCGTAGGTTACAAGATACTAATCATATGCTTGAATATGTCTAAAACATATAAATTTGGGAAAATCCCTTTATTAATTACATTTTAAAAGGAGTTTCTATTTAGCTTGTTATATTGGACGGAATATCAAAAACGAGGAATATGTATAATAGAACTTGAACTAGTCAGTATATTTACGGCATATTTTTAAAGTCAGACCGTATATTTTGGTATCTTTCTGAGGATACTCGTCAGTATATTTACGGCATATTTTTAAAGTCAGACCGTATATTTTGGTATCTGTCTAATGATAAATGAACTCTAGCGGCATTTTTTAATTTCATTTTCCTTAAAAAGATTAATTTTGATTGTTTTGAAGATGTCGTCTGCCCAAGCAACCAAAAACTGCATTACATTGAAGGGATCTGCACAGATAATCGTCGATTATTTAAGTAAGTGTAAAGAACACAACACCAACAAAAAGAGCAGCAGCAACAGCCCGCGCTTTATGGCGTCTCCTTTATAGAGTATGGAATCCATTCAATTCTGTTCCAACGCGGCATTTACCCGGCGGAAACCTTCGACAGCACCCAACAATATGGCTTGACCATTCTAATGTCCAATGACCCAAAGATTACAACGTTCCTCCAGAACGTCCTCAGCCAGACCGAAGGTGAGCCGAGTCCTAAAGCCTTGGAAGTGCATGCTAATTTCGATGTGCTGTCATTTCAGAGTGGCTCTCCAAGAACATGATCAACAAAATATCAATGGTCATCACGAATGCTCATAGTAAGGAGGTTCTCGAGTGTTGGGATTTCAAAATGCAGGCCGAGAACGGGGATAACCAGGCCGCCGATCCCTCACAAAGAACGTCCAGCAAGGATCAGACCCACATTCAGAAGGAGATTCGCGAAGTGATGCGTCAGATTTCGGCCACAGTTAGCTACTTGCCGCTGCTGGACTGCATCTGCACCTTCGATGTCATGATCCACACGCTGGACAACACCGAGCTTCCCGCCAAATGGGACGAGACGGGAGCCATTGTCATTCAGAATGCCCAGGCAGTTCAGCTGCGCTCCGTCTCGACGGGCCTCCATAAGGTGGAGACCGTAGTGAACTACAAGATGAGCACCTAGCTCCGTCACTGTTTTATATATTTATTTATGCTCCCGCTATATATTTACACCGTTAAGTTAACTGATTTACGATTTTGAGAGTTGCATTAAAAGCCAGTTGTGAAAGAAGTTTGGGTAATTTGCTCGCTGTCGCCGACGCAGCTGTCGATTCAAATGCCATCTAAAACACAGACAGAAAGGGGGAGGTGTTACTACGGAGACAGTTTGGTGTATGAGAGGAAGAGTTAGTCTAGGCAGGATCGGATCTGGGCTGTATCTAGGTGAGTGGGTGTGGTACAGGGAGTAGCTAACTCACACTACCTATCCTAAGCAGCGCTTAGTTGTCAAGTCTGTTGGGGTTGCTCGCTTGCGCGTCGCTCTGATGTGACTTCTCCGCTGACCTATCATCTAGTCTGTACCAAAGTATTTCTGTCCGAAGTGATTGGGCGCCACGGGATGCAGCTCTGAGGTGAGGATCTTCAGCTGGGGGAACGCATTGACCACAGTGCGGGCGGCCACAGGTGTGAAAAATATAGAAAAATTTGATAATTTGTTGCACCGTCAGATTAAGCCCGAGATCCGAATCCCAATACCATTCACACAATTTGCAACTACAAAAAATTGTAAACACATCAAAATACTCGTACTCGTACTTAGGCACCTTTTAGAACCCTGAGTGTCCCTTCATTTCCACAGTCAAGAGATACAGATCCAGACTGACTTTTTCTATTGATTCTGTTTGAATATATTTTGAATTTGAAAAGCTTAAACTAATATTAAATCGGAATCTGAATTTATTATAAAATATTTAATTGCGAAGAAACGATCAAGAATTGATATTTGAAATTGGAGAAGCGGAATTGGAAGCTTAACCGATTTTGACCTTGAACCGACTGTCACTGACACTGTTGCGCTTTTGTTGTTGTATCATAGACATTATAGAAAGAGATCAAAGGTTGACGTAGCCGAGAACTTTGTAATAAATCCTGTAAATATCTCTCGTTTTTAACTAACGTTAAGTTTTGTGTACATTTCAACTAAGTTAATGCCACCAGCCCTTCTTTAACCATAATTTATTATTGTATTTAATTACACTTAAATTATAAAATTTGTATCTGTAAGCTCACACACATTACACCCTTACACACACCCACACACACACACACACACACACTTTAAAGCTACTTAATTTCGAAATACTATTTTATTTGTCCTCGTTTCTGATTTTGCATAAAATTTGAACACTGAAATGGAAAAACACGTACGATGTATAATTGCAAATTTAGTTAAGATTTTTTTTTCTCAATGTGTATGTGTATGTTGACATCAGTTTTTTTGGCTAGGCGTAAACGAGATTATTTTTAATTTTATTCGTAAGTGGAAAATTTTTTTATATTTAATTATTGAAAGATTTATACCAAAAATACCATGTAAAGTTTAATTTTAATTTAAAAGAAAATATTAAACAAACAACAAACAGAAAAACCAACAAAAAAAACAAACAAAACAAAAACAAACAAAACAATGCGTAAGAAAAAAATTTCATTAAAAATTTGCAAATAATTCACATTTACAAAATGGATTGCTTTTTGATTTGGTTTTGATTTCCCTTTCTTCTTCATCTGCCTGCGGCTTATTTTCTTAGTTTCTTGTCCACTTGACTTATAGGAAAATACAATATTATTTTGCTCTTGGTTATTTTATTTCCTCCCATCCGCTTTTCCGGTTCATGTACCCCAACAACTGGAAATGGGCAGCAACCAAAGCTCTGTCGAACCGAGCCCGGTTTTGGATTACAAATTTTTATTGGGCTAATTTTTCCTTGTCTAAAACATTGTTTTCGTTTGGTCTCTCGACAGGCGACAACTTCAACACTCGATGGACATGAGGAGTCTAGCCGGAAAATAAGCAATTTGCACAATTTGCGTATAAAAATGGATCTCATGCTTAGTTTTAGTTTACAAGAAAACGGCTAAGAAAATTTTGAATTGGTTGCAACACATGTTTTTGGTGTTCTTAATTATTACATGAATCAGATACTTTCGCTGTTAATTTCAAAATTAAATGGCGAACTAGTTCCACAAGTGCTCCGATTTCATATACTTCGTTCCGATAACACGTGCGAACTAATCACACCAAAATATTTATAGATATGTAATTTATCGCACAAAAGTACCGATACCCTGTTCTAATCCTAGTCCTAGGCCCTAGTGCTCAGATTAGCCAAATTTTCCATCGACCGACTCCGGGATGATATTCTTATGGCAACGGTATGCCTGCATTTCAATCGATGGAATATATTTCAGCAGTCGTTTTGCCGACGAGTACTCAGATCAGCAAAATAAATAGTCGATTAATACTGGAATGGCAACGATACATACTGGAAAAGCAGAGATGGTATAGTCCGGGCACGAGCGGAATATATAAATATTCCATCTTTCGTCGAAAAGTGGTGGGAAGCAAGGGAGAAAATGCAAGCCGGCTGGAAAAATTAAGACAAATTATATATTATAATTTTATATTATCGTCATCCGGCTCCACAACGCCCACAAATAATACATTCCGTCTTGCTTTCATACAAAATTTGAATTTTTAACTGATTTTATTTATCAGCACACATGAAACAGTGTAACCGTAGAGTATGTGAGGACGGAACTTCAAAAACCAGGAATTCGTCGTAATAACCGATTGACAACAATGAGTCCCGGCAACAATAATTTTCATACCCTAGGGAAAAGGATGATAGAATTGAAAAAATGTTTGTCATCCCGGGCTCCGTAGGTTGCAAGATACTAATCATATGCTTGAATATGTCTAAAACATATAAATTTGGGAAAATTCCTTTATTAATTACATTTTAAAAGGAGTTTCTATTTAGCTTGTTATATTGCACGGAATATCAAAAACGAGGAATATGTATAATAGAACTTGAACTAGTCAGTATATTTACGGCATATTTTTAAAGTCAGACCGTATATTTTGGTATCTTTCTGAGGATACTCGTCAGTATATTTACGGCATATTTTTAAAGTCAGACCGTATATTTTGGTATCTGTCTAATGATAAATGAACTCTAGCGGCATTTTTTAATTTCATTTTCCTTAAAAAGATTAATTTTGATTGTTTTGAAGATGTCGTCTGCACAAGCAACCAAAAACTGCATTACATTGAAGGGATCTGCACAGATAATCGTCGATTATTTAAGTAAGTGTAGAGAACACAACACCAACAAAAAGAGCAACAGCAACATCCCGCGCTTTATGGCGTCTCCTTTATAGAGTATGGAATCCATTCAATTCTGTTCCAACGCGGCATTTACCCGGCGGAAACCTTCGACAGCACCCAACAATATGGCTTGACCATTCTAATGTCCAATGACCCAAAGATTACAACGTTCCTCCAGAACGTCCTCAGCCAGACCGAAGGTGAGCCGAGTCCTAAAGCCTTGGAAGTGCATGCTAATTTCGATGTGCTGTCATTTCAGAGTGGCTCTCCAAGAACATGATCAACAAAATATCAATGGTCATCACGAATGCTCATAGTAAGGAGGTTCTCGAGTGTTGGGATTTCAAAATGCAGGCCGAGAACGGGGATAACCAGGCCGCCGATCCCTCACAAAGAACGTCCAGCAAGGATCAGACCCACATTCAGAAGGAGATTCGCGAAGTGATGCGTCAGATTTCGGCCACAGTTAGCTACTTGCCGCTGCTGGACTGCATCTGCACCTTCGATGTCATGATCCACACGCTGGACAACACCGAGCTTCCCGCCAAATGGGACGAGACGGGAGCCATTGTCATTCAGAATGCCCAGGCAGTTCAGCTGCGCTCCGTCTCGACGGGCCTCCATAAGGTGGAGACCGTAGTGAACTACAAGATGAGCACCTAGCTCCGTCACTGTTTTATATATTTATTTATGCTCCCGCTATATATTTACACCGTTAAGTTAACTGATTTACGATTTTGAGAGTTGCATTAAAAGCCAGTTGTGAAAGAAGTTTGGGTAATTTGCTCGCTGTCGCCGACGCAGCTGTCGATTCAAATGCCATCTAAAACACAGACAGAAAGGGGGAGGTGTTACTACGGAGACAGTTTGGTGTATGAGAGGAAGAGTTAGTCTAGGCAGGATCGGATCTGGGCTGTATCTAGGTGAGTGGGTGTGGTACAGGGAGTAGCTAACTCACACTACCTATCCTAAGCAGCGCTTAGTTGTCAAGTCTGTTGGGGTTGCTCGCTTGCGCGTCGCTCTGATGTGACTTCTCCGCTGACCTATCATCTAGTCTGTACCAAAGTATTTCTGTCCGAAGTGATTGGGCGCCACGGGATGCAGCTCTGAGGTGAGGATCTTCAGCTGGGGGAACGCATTGACCACAGTGCGGGCGGCCACAGGTGTGAAAAATATAGAAAAATTTGATAATTTGTTGCACCGTCAGATTAAGCCCGAGATCCGAATCCCAATACCATTCACACAATTTGCAACTACAAAAAATTGTAAACACATCAAAATACTCGTACTCGTACTTAGGCACCTTTTAGAACCCTGAGTGTCCCTTCATTTCCACAGTCAAGAGATACAGATCCAGACTGACTTTTTCTATTGATTCTGTTTGAATATATTTTGAATTTGAAAAGCTTAAACTAATATTAAATCGGAATCTGAATTTATTATAAAATATTTAATTGCGAAGAAACGATCAAGAATTGATATTTGAAATTGGAGAAGCGGAATTGGAAGCTTAACCGATTTTGACCTTGAACCGACTGTCACTGACACTGTTGCGCTTTTGTTGTTGTATCATAGACATTATAGAAAGAGATCAAAGGTTGACGTAGCCGAGAACTTTGTAATAAATCCTGTAAATATCTCTCGTTTTTAACTAACGTTAAGTGTTGTGTACATTTTAACTAAGTTAATGCCACCAGCCCTTCTTTAACCATAATTTATTATTGTATTTAATTACACTTAAATTATAAAATTTGTATCTGTGAGCTCACACACATTACACCCTTACACACACCCACACACACACACACACACTTTAAAGCTACTTAATTTCGAAATACTATTTTATTTGTCCGCGTTTCTGATTTTGCATAAAATTTGAACACTGAAATGCAAATTGCAAATTTAGTTAAGATTTTTTTTTTCAATGTGTATGTTGACATCAGTTTTTTTGGCTAGGCGTAAACGAGATTATTTTTAATTTTATTCGTAAGTGGAAAATTTTTTTATATTTAATTATTGAAAGATTTATACCAAAAATACCATGTAAAGTTTAATTTTAATTTAAAAGAAAATATTAAACAAACAACAAACAGAAAAACCAACAAAAAAAACAAACAAAACAATGCGTAAGAAAAAAATTTCATTAAAAATTTGCAAATAATTCACATTTACAAAATGGATTGCTTTTTGATTTGGTTTTGATTTCCCTTTCTTCTTCATCTGCCTGCGGCTTATTTTCTTAGTTTCTTGTCCACTTGATTTATAGGAAAATACAATATTATTTTGCTCTTGGTTATTTTATTTCCTCCCATCCGCTTTTCCGGTTCATGTACCCCAACAACTGGAAATGGGCAGCAACCAAAGCTCTGTCGAACCGAGCCCGGTTTTGGATTACAAATTTTTATTGGGCTAATTTTTCCTTGTCTAAAACATTGTTTTCGTTTGGTCTCTCGACAGGCGACAACTCAACACTCGATGGACATGAGGAGTCTAGCCGGAAAATAAGCAATTTGCACAATTTGCGTATAAAAATGGATCTCATGCTTAGTTTTAGTTTACAAGAAAACGGCTAATAAAATTTTGAATTGGTTGCAACACATGTTTTTGGTGTTCTTAATTATTACATGAATCAGATACTTTCGCTGTTAATTTCAAAATTAAATGGCGAACTAGTTCCACAAGTGCTCCGATTTCATATACTTCGTTCCGATAACACGTGCGAACTAATCACACCAAAATATTTATAGATATGTAATTTATCGCACAAAAGTACCGATACCCTGTTCTAATCCTAGTCCTAGGCCCTAGTGCTCAGATTAGCCAAATTTTCCATCGACCGACTCCGGGATGATATTCTTATGGCAACGGTATGCCTGCATTTCAATCGATGGAATATATTTCAGCAGTCGTTTTGCCGACGAGTACTCAGATCAGCAAAATAAATAGTCGATTAATACTGGAATGGCAACGATACATACTGGAAAAGCAGAGATGGTATAGTCCGGGCACGAGCGGAATATATAAATATTCCATCTTTCGTCGAAAAGTGGTGGGAAGCAAGGGAGAAAATGCAAGCCGGCTGGAAAAATTAAGACAAATTATATATTATAATTTTATATTATCGTCATCCGGCTCCACAACGCCCACAAATAATACATTCCGTCTTGCTTTCATACAAAATTTGAATTTTTAACTGATTTTATTTATCAGCACACATGAAACAGTGTAACCGTAGAGTATGTGAGGACGGAACTTCAAAAACCAGGAATTCGTCGTAATAACCGATTGACAACAATGAGTCCCGGCAACAATAATTTTCATACCCTAGGGAAAAGGATGATAGAATTGAAAAAATGTTTGTCATCCCGGGCTCCGTAGGTTACAAGATACTAATCATATGCTTGAATATGTCTAAAACATATAAATTTGGGAAAATTCCTTTATTAATTACATTTTAAAAGGAGTTTCTATTTAGCTTGTTATATTGCACGGAATATCAAAAACGAGGAATATGTATAATAGAACTTGAACTAGTCAGTATATTTACGGCATATTTTTAAAGTCAGACCGTATATTTTGGTATCTTTCTGAGGATACTCGTCAGTATATTTACGGCATATTTTTAAAGTCAGACCGTATATTTTGGTATCTGTCTAATGATAAATGAACTCTAGCGGCATTTTTTAATTTCATTTTCCTTAAAAAGATTAATTTTGATTGTTTTGAAGATGTCGTCTGCCCAAGCAACCAAAAACTGCATTACATTGAAGGGATCTGCACAGATAATCGTCGATTATTTAAGTAAGTGTAGAGAACACAACACCAACAAAAAGAGCAACAGCAACATCCCGCGCTTTACGGCGTCTCCTTTATAGAGTATGGAATCCATTCAATTCTGTTCCAACGCGGCATTTACCCGGCGGAAACCTTCGACAGCACCCAACAATATGGCTTGACCATTCTAATGTCCAATGACCCAAAGATTACAACGTTCCTCCAGAACGTCCTCAGCCAGACCGAAGGTGAGCCGAGTCCTAAAGCCTTGGAAGTGCATGCTAATTTCGATGTGCTGTCATTTCAGAGTGGCTCTCCAAGAACATGATCAACAAAATATCAATGGTCATCACGAATGCTCATAGTAAGGAGGTTCTCGAGTGTTGGGATTTCAAAATGCAGGCCGAGAACGGGGATAACCAGGCCGCCGATCCCTCACAAAGAACGTCCAGCAAGGATCAGACCCGCATTCAGAACGAGATTCGCGACGTGATGCGTCAGATTTCGGCCACAGTTAGCTACTTGCCGCTGCTGGACTGCATCTGCACCTTCGATGTCATGATCCACACGCTGGACAACACCGAGCTTCCCGCCAAATGGGACGAGACGGGAGCCATTGTCATTCAGAATGCCCAGGCAGTTCAGCTGCGCTCCTTCTCGACGGGCCTCCATAAGGTGGAGACCGTAGTGAACTACAAGATGAGCACCTAGCTCCGTCACTGTTTTATATATTTATTTATGCTCCCGCTATATATTTACACAGTTAAGTTAACTGATTTACGATTTTGAGAGTTGCATTAAAAGCCAGTTGTGAAAGAAGTTTGGGTAATTTGCTCGCTGTCGCCGACGCAGCTGTCGATTCAAATGCCATCTAAAACACAGACAGAAAGGGGGAGGTGTTACTACGGAGACAGTTTGGTGTATGAGAGGAAGAGTTAGTCTAGGCAGGATCGGATCTGGGCTGTATCTAGGTGAGTGGGTGTGGTACAGGGAGTAGCTAACTCACACTACCTATCCTAAGCAGCGCTTAGTTGTCAAGTCTGTTGTGGTTGCTCGCTTGCGCGTCGCTCTGATGTGATTTCTCCGCTGACCTATCATCTAGTCTGTACCAAAGTATTTCTGTCCGAAGTGATTGGGCGCCACGGGATGCAGCTCTGAGGTGAGGATCTTCAGCTGGGGGAACGCATTGACCACAGTGCGGGCGGCCACAGGTGTGCAGAACAGATTCGACAGTATGATGCACTTTTCGGGTACTCCATGCTCGCGCAGAACGTTCACAGCCTGGAGCACAGTGTTGCCGGTGGACATAATCGGATACATCAGTAGGACCTGCCTACTGCCAATGTCATCGGGAAACCGGGCATAGACCACCCTGGCCTCGTGTGTATTCGCATCCGATTCGACCAGGATCTTGCCTATCCTTATCGACCGACAGCAATCCCGAAGGCCCTGCTCCATGGCCTCGCCAGACCGAATTATGGAGACGCCGCAGTTGCCGGATCGATATTTGAGGCCCTCGTAAATGGCACCTGTGGGAGTCTCCACGTCGCAGTCCGTGTAGGGAAGCTGGTTGAGGGACTCTTCAATCACCAACCGAATCAGCCGGTCGGCATAGAACTTGAAATCGCTGCGGGTAGTGTTCCTTCAAGAAAAGCATAAGATAACAATGTTTCGCGCCAACTTCCACCGCCACCTACTTGTCTCGGATGATGGTGAGCAGCTCGGACACTTGGGAGTTGCACTCCAATAGCTTTAGATTGCTGCCGTACTCGGCCAGGATCTCCTCTGCCTTGGCAGCCGCCACAATTGCATGCGTGGGCGTTCTAATAGGCTGTTCCGTTGCCTCTTGCTCCGGCTGTTGCTGCTGCTCGGTAGTGGCATTGGCCTCCTCCGACTGGGAGTCATTGCTGCTGGGCGACCCAGTGCACATAATTTGCTTTGCTAATTAAAATAAGTTGGTTACAACTAATTAAAATTTGTATAGTCTTCTTTGTTGTTCAAGCGCGTGCCCGTGACCAAATAGCAAGTATTTCAATGGCCGCGATTGATGCGATGTTTGAGTCGTACGGTGACATCGATATATATTTAAACCATTATCGAAACATATCCCGCGTCTAATGTTTATTTAATATGTTGAAAATAAATAAAAAATATGCCAGCGAGACAGACACCATGGCAACTAGGCCTAAAAGGCGCAACCTGGAACTACCCAAAAGGCGAGCGACCGTGGGCAGAGTGCTGGTATGTGGCATGGGCTACACCGGGCAGCTGGGCCTGGGCTCGCTAGTCTTGCAGCTGAACCGCTTATCACTAGTAAATAGAATACCGAATCCTGTGGATATTTGCGCTGGTGGCATGCATAGCCTGGTGCTAACGCAGAGTGGCGATATCTACTCCTTTGGCTGCAACGACGAGGGCGCCTTGGGGCGGAATACCAGTGCGGACGGCAGCGAGTCGTTGCCCGCTTTGGTTGATTTGCCGGGCAAAGCGCTGCGCATTTCAGCGGGAGATTCGCACTCGGCTTGCCTACTGGAAGACGGCAGCGTCTATGCGTGGGGATCGTTCTTCCACTCGCATGGTAGCATGGGCCTAAGCAATGATGACAACACGAGCACACCAACTAATCTCTTGCCGGGCACTGTCTGCTGCAGCATTGCCTCGGGCTCCGATCACTTGGTTATATTGACCACCAGCGGAAAGGTCTATACACTGGGATGCGCCGAGTACGGCCAGCTCGGACGCATTTCAGAGCGTTCATTGCCCGGAGATGGTTAGTTTTTGCCCAAATAAAATCTTTTCAAATTTATAACCTTATTTGTTCATTTACCAGGTCGCCGAGGCAAGCAGGATTTGCTTCGGCCGGACCAGATAGTTATCAAACACGCCAAGCCGTTCGAAGCTATATGGGCAACTGATCATGGTACGTTCATACGCGAACGCACATCGCAGACGGGAACTATCTGGGCCGTGGGTTTGAACGATAGCAATCAGCTAGCCCACGAAACAGTGTCGGAGCCGGACCACTATAATTATCCGGTGCCAACTAAACTAAAAAATATAAAGCAGATTGCTGGTGGATCTGAGCATACACTGCTGCTACTGAATAATCGGAAATGCTTTGCCGTTGGTTCGCCAGAGCATGGATGCTTGGGCCTGGGCGATGTCAAGGACGTGGTGTCCATATTGACGCGCGTTAAGAAGCTGTCCGACAACATTGTCTATGTGGGCTGTGGAAAGTTCTGTTCCTATGCCATTGATGATTACGGCAAGCTATATTCCTGGGGCATGGGCTCCAATAACCAGCTGGGCGTCAACGATGGCGATGATGAACTGGAGCCAGTTCTAGTCAGCAGCAAGTATATGCAAAACAAGAAGATACTGCTCGCATCCGGCGGAGAAAAGCACAGTCTGTTTTTGGTCGAGGCCGATCCGAAGGACTAAACTAATATTTACCACCAGAAAAGGGTGGAAATAGGACTCCTATTTCAACCGAAGATACTCTAAGCAAAGACCGAAGTCCGCTAAGCAGGAACCCAAACCTAAACATATCAACTTAAAAACCTGACTAAAACATAGAAATAGATACAATTTGACAGCAAACCAATATGTTGTTTGCTTGACTAAAAGTTGGCCGTTCTGATTTCCAGATTTGATTGAATCATAATCAATTTCATGAATCCCCACAATAAGCAGAGTGGCATCCATCGATATAGGGAAAATATATCCATCGATAGTGAGCCACAAGCGATAAGCGTCTACGCATCGATAGTACTATCGATATACCCTATACCTCGTGTTCGCTCGCAAACAAAGAAAAAGTGCATTTTAATTACTGATTATTAAACATTGCGACCAGAGGCAGTTGCAAATAATTACGTATTTGATAAATTGCAAGGCAGATTGCAAAGGCGCGCGTTGGAAGTTCTCGCAGTGTGTGCGTTTGTGGCACAAGTGCGTGGTGCGTGCGTCGGTGTTAGTGAGCGTGTGCGTCTGTGTGTATATATTTGTATTTGTATTGCTATTAACTAATAAACAATAACCTTCGGGGCCACGAAAACTGCCCCTCCGCTTGTTCCAACAAACCGAAACTAAAATAAAATCGTGCAGCACCGTCTGCCAGTTAGGGCTCTTTCCGTATTCCGTACATCCAAAGAACTCGAAACCGTAGCAGCAGCAGCAGCAACAGCAACAGCAACAAATTATCCAAGCAAAAGCCACAAAGGCAGAGCCAAATTATTGTGTGACGAAGCATTAAGTTAAGCGACACCACGGCAGCGGCCACCAACAGCACACAAATGGCGGACGTGAGCGATCCCAGTGAGCTGTTCGACCTGGAGCTCCACGAGGACGACAAGGCGCACGACTCCGACGACGACAGGATCGAGCTGGACGATGTAAGGGCGAATCGCAGAAAATTATCAAACTACGCAGAAAAAATTTCACCAGCAGCCGCCATTCAGGCAATTTCCTTACTCCATTGTATGGGGGAGGAATTTTCCTCTTTGTTTACCTTTTCGCTTTGTCTCTGAAAACGCCTCTGTGCCTCATCTCTGTCTCCACTTCCAATTTCTACCACAAAGCGGTGCCAGTTGCCAGTACCATCATCATTTTGAGGAATTTGGCTTATCTGCTGCGCAAAAGTCCACATCACTTTGCATGTGGCGTCATCATTGCTTCCAGCAGCAGAAGAAGTAGCAGTAGCAAGATTATTCAGCATGTATTATAATGCACATTCATTATATACGAACATTCCCCCAAGCCAGACACCCGTGTCACGCCTTGCCGCCATGCCATGCCGCCATCCAATCCAATCCAATCCAAACCCATTCCCTCCTTATGAAACAGCATTATGATCGTGGTATTGAGCAATCGAAGCAAGCCCCCGCCCATACTAAAGCCAATGTCCTTCAAAATAATCAGTTATAATTACCCCGCCGCAACTTGACAAGTTCCCTCTCTTTTTCAATCTTTAAACAGCACAGGAATACTGTGAGTGAGAAAAATAGAGCCACAGAGAACGAGGCAGACACAGAGTGGGGCTAACTTCCACTTAGACAACGAAATTCCTTATCAGCGGGTAATATAAAATTAGAAAATGAGAAAAACCTTAGCTTGCCGATAAGGTGTAATCGAAAAGTGAGCAAGAAACGCCGAACGATGATGGGGCTGGCGCGTGCAGTAAACTATGAGGGAGGTACAGAAGTGCATTCAGAGCAATGCCTTACCTTTGTACGTTTGTAGCTTTGTAGATCCCCCGCCCTACCATATCACTGCTGATTCTTATCATACTCCCTCCTCCCTGTACGATGTGCTGTCAAAAGTAATTTACGCAAGCGCACACACACCACACTCTACTCCAAAAGGGGCAGGCTTCTCAGCCCCTGCCACAGATATCGTCCATCTATCGAATTTGTGTGAACACTATAAATTATGACGGATTCGTTAATTGGAATTCACCGTCAGCGCTGACGAGGTGAACCAGTTTTTAATGTGTTGCTGCATGCTGGCTGGCTGACTGGCTGGCGACGCCTCCCCTACCCACCATTCAATTGAACTTTAGTCAAAAATATTATACATATTCTACACACATTTTAAGCATGACGAGAGCCAGGCAACGCCTCTTTCCCCTGCTCCTGTTCCTCCTTCTCCTTCTGCTATTGGCTTTCCTCGTGCTGCCCTCCCCAGCGCCAGTCCGCCCCTAACTGTGGCCTTCCCCAGTTGGAGCAGCAACAGCAGCCGCCGTCACAGCAGCAGAAGCAGCAGCAGCATTGCCGGCAGATTATTTGGCATTGTTCCGAGTTCTAAATTTAGTTTGTCATTAAAGAAAAAGGTGTATGCGTGTAGAAAGTGTATCTATGTGTGGCTCTCTTTCCCCCTTGAGCATGTGTGCTTGTGTGTGTAGGCAGATCAGAAAGAGGGAGAAATCTGTTGGGTTCATAGTCACAGACTCCAGAGAGAGCCTCTGCCTGGGGCCCCAGGCAACTGATCTCTTCAGCCAGCGGAATCGCCCTTTGTTTTTGTTTAAATATAAACTTGTGGCGCTTGGGGTTGCATCGAATAGTCAGGCGGGTTGTACAATTTATAGATTCGACTCTAAAAAAAGCTAAAATCTCCACAACACTGAATACATTGGCTCCCCCAAATAGTAATTATCCAATCGAGATCACGTTACACCCCTAAAATGAATTAACAAGTAATTAAAATCGAAAAAACCCCCACAAGCTTAATAGACAATAAATCGCGAGTAAAGTAAGTTCTGTTTCGGTTGTGATTGTGGTTCCCCAAAACGAAACATGAGACCCATCCATCGATCGAGAGTATCTCAGCTTGATTTAGGATGATGCACAGCTTTCCCTTCTGCGTTTGGGTTTCGGGTTCGAGTTCGAGTTGGAGTTCGTAATAACTATGATTAATTGTTGCTCCCTCCTACGAGTATGCTCTCTCATATGTCGTCATCTCACGCTTCTCTCTCTCTCTCTCTCTCTCATCTCATTTGCAGGTTGATCTAGAACCGGAATTGTGTATTAATCTACACCAAGAGTGAGTAATGCCAAAGCTATGTCGCTGCTACAGAGGAGGACGTGACTGTCTGAGAGGGGGCTGGGCTCCTCTCCGCCGTTTCTCTGGATGAGACATCTGGACAAACGTAGATAAGCTGGCAGGAGGACAAATGAGCAGCCTAATTGGCAATTATCAGTTTGGGACTTGTTTACAAGCACTGGACTGGCTAACATCTGATTGATTCCGCTTAGAGCCTGATCCCCGTCCAGACGGACGAGGCTCCACCCTGTGTGACTCCCAGATAGCGATAACGAGTCGCGATATACACACAGTCCTGCCACAGCGATGCCCAGACCCAGGCCCAGGCCCAGAAGTGTTTACAACTGCTATTGACTATTGACTGGCAATGAGCTGGGACGCCGACGCCCGCCTCTTCAATCGTTGGAGGGTCAACGTGCAAACAAGACACACTCGATAGTATTGGGAGGGTGGGGCGCCTAATAGGGAGGGGGGATGAGTGGAGGTGACGATTGGCGCGTGCAGCCCGATGGGATTTATTTATAGCACATGGGCTGCTCCTTTCCCACGCTAACCGACGCGACAGACGCGACGACGAGCGACGCAAGCAGCACACACTGAGTTAGAGCAGAGTACAGCAGACAATTAACCAGTGAATCCCTCCCTTTTCTCTCTCGCCCAAACAGCACCGAGGGTCAGGAGACCATACAGCTATCCGAGGAGAATGTCAATCCGGGCAAAATCAAACTGGGACCCAAGGACTTTGAGCTCAAGAAAGTTCTTGGCAAAGGTGGCTACGGCAAAGTATTTCAGGTGAGTTATTCCCTATTATAGCAAGATGTTCTTCAAATAACGATTCTCTTTAATTTTGTAGGTGCGCAAGACCGCTGGACGAGATGCCAACAAATACTTTGCCATGAAGGTGCTCAAGAAGGCATCGATAGTGACGAACCAGAAGGACACAGCGCACACACGCGCCGAGCGCAACATTCTGGAGGCCGTCAAGGTGGGAGTCCCAGTTCCCCAGTCCCCAGAATCAATGCAATACCATCGTATCCTATATCTATCTGCTCTTTATAGCACCCCTTCATAGTGGAGCTAGTCTATGCCTTTCAAACAGATGGAAAACTCTATCTTATACTTGAATATCTGAGCGGCGGCGAGCTGTTCATGCATTTGGAGCGCGAGGGCATCTTCCTGGAGGATACCACATGGTAGATATCCATCAGTAGATCCATAGAAGGAGACTCATATCATATAATACTCATAATCGTATTGCATTACAGCTTCTATCTGAGCGAAATCATATTGGCACTGGGCCATCTACACAAACTGGGAATCATCTATCGCGATCTGAAGCCCGAAAACATATTGCTGGACGCACAGGGCCATGTGAAGCTGACAGATTTCGGCCTGTGCAAGGAGCACATACAAGAGGGTATTGTCACCCACACCTTCTGCGGCACAATTGAGTACATGTGCGTGCGCCCGCCAAGCCTTTTCTTCATCTAGCGCCGTGTCGTATTCAAAATGAGATTAATCTGTTTCCCCATTGACTTGCAGGGCACCTGAAATCCTAACCAGAAGTGGCCATGGCAAAGCCGTCGATTGGTGGTCCCTGGGCGCCCTCATGTTCGACATGCTCACAGGAGTGGTAAGTGGAACACGTGCCATCGATTTTGCCGTTGCCTTGGCCTTTTTGATGTAACAATCTGTAACACTGTGGCACTGTTCTTCTAGCCGCCCTTTACCGCCGAGAACCGCAAGAAGACCATCGAGACCATTCTGAAAGCCAAGCTCAATCTGCCAGCCTACCTCACTCCCGAAGCCAGAGATCTGGTGCGTCGCCTCATGAAGCGCCAGGAGCCACAGCGCCTTGGAAGCGGGCCCGAAGATGCGGCGGCAGTCCAAATACATCCATTCTTCAAGCACGTCAACTGGGACGATGTCCTGGCCAGGCGGCTAGAACCGCCCATAAAACCACTCCTGGTATGTTGAAGTACCTCTTGGATCGGTTGACGATTATCCTCTGATATTCAATTGCTAATTTTTGCTCCCTCTTGCGTGATCCAAACAGCGAAGCGAGGATGATGTCTCACAGTTTGACACGAGATTCACAAGACAAATTCCAGTGGATTCACCGGATGATACAACGCTGAGCGAAAGTGCCAATTTAATTTTCCAAGTAAGTAGATTGAGATTTGAGATCAGAGGATCGTGTAGCTTCCAGTGGTAGATAGGGAGTGATGGGAGGTCCTTTTATACCTTAAATAATGATCAAAATCAATCAACAAGTGATTGATATCTAGTAGATGTTCAAATGATTCAAGCTTTCCCTCTAATTTGAATTTCCAATAATATTATTTTACGTTCTGCTTCATTTTTAATCATCTAGGGGATCGATTTTTGGGTGGTTTTTCAGAATAAATACTTCACTATACACTAAAGATGAGATTAATTCTAAAAAGAGGGGGGGGGGGACGGAGTTCTCTCCTCAGTGATAGTCGGCACCGCATTGAAAGTGGGGTTCCTTCAGGGGTATGCCTGTTGGTCCGTCCGTGAATTCGCAGAAGTTGAGGCCGATGCGTCGAAAGGGATGACACTTGCTCTTGGGATTTCCCCATTTCCCACGATACGTAAGCCAATCAGGAACAAGGGAACGCCCTAAGAAAGCAGAGCAACAATCAATACTGGTTCCAAATAGAGAATATCCAAATGAATCCACTTACCATATGATCTGATGTTCTCGTAGCTTATGTCCACTGACTTCCACGTGTTCCAGGGCGTGCCGAACCCATTGATATCATAGAGGCGAGCCACTTTGACGAATCTATGCTTACCGGGGGCCGTCCAGAGACCATGCGAACCCTTCGCGGCGAACAGAACCGGATGGTTCTTGAATGTGGTGACAGTTTTGGGAAAATTTGGACGCTGCAGGATGCCCTTGCGCGTCTCCTGGCGTCGGAACTCGAAGGAGCCCGTCAGCCGGTTGTAGCTGTAGAAGGCACCCGCATCGTGCGCGGACACGTACATGGCCTGGGGCTCGGCATCCCCGTTAAAGTAGAGGCTCATGTGTTCCCAGTCGCCCACGTGGCTGCCGATATCCTTGCGATGGCCCAGGCAATAGCCGTAGACAGCTGGGAAGGGGATCCGACCGAGGGGACCCAGACTCACAGTGCACATGGTCTTTCCCTGGCTGTAGGGATAGAACATCCAGTAGGTGACGTGGAATCCTGGCAGCTTGCCCTGTCCCGCATTCACCTCGTGCTCGGGCGACGTCCCGATGCTGTTCTCCTCCTCCAGGTTATCCTCCGGACCGGCTCCGCCACTGAACTTGACATTATCCGCCAGATTGGCGATGAAATTGTTTACGGGAATGCTGTTATCAGGTTCAGGCTCCAACTCCATCTGTGGCTGTGGCTTAGGATCGGTTTGAGATGGCTCCACCATCACCAACTCCTCGTACTCATTGAGGTCGTGTTCTGCGTCTCGCTTAACCCGCTGGAAGAGGGGGAACAAGCGCGAGGATCGCCTCACGGTCTCATTGCGTTCCTCGAGGGGATCAATGGAGACAGGAATGTAGGGGCCTCGTGTGCTGGCCAGTGGAGGCGTGGAAATGGAAGCCATCACTGGCTCCCGCCTACCCGGACACATGGTTACCACGCCATAGATGGGGACTGGCTTCTCATTGGGATTCCTACCATAGATAAACGACTGCTCATTCCCCAGCAGATCGTGCATCTCGGCGTTCGTCACCAGATGTGACTTGGTCGAGTACTCACTGAAGGGGACCCCGGGCCGAAAGCTACTGTCCTTGTCCATGGGATGGACGTGCTGCAGGAACTCCTCCACGCCCAGCGGCATGAATTTCTCCTCCGGCGCCAGCCACACAATCGGCGCCCATTGCTTGATCAGGCGTTCAACTGCAATAAGATGGAAGATGGAAGCAGAGATTGCCTCAGTTAACTTGCTTTTAATTAGCCCAGCACCGGTGCTGGGGCAGGCATCATGAAATTACCCAACCCATACGGCCATTGGCCTTCTCCACTCCACTCCACCCCACCCTCCTACTGCCTACTTTTCTCCTACTACCTTCCTTCCTTCCTCTCTCTCTCTGTGGTGGCCAACTCTTTGGCTCTGGCTTTGGCTTCGGCTTTGTGCCTCTGGTCTAGCTCTGATTTTCGTTTTCAAATTCAAGTGTAATAAATTTCACTTTCACACATGAAGTGCGGCCATAAAGTCGTCTTGCCTGCCTGCGAGGTGCTAGCCCCCTGACTTCCCTCTACCAACTGGCACTGGCACTAGCACTGGCACTCCTCCTTGCCCTTGCTGCCACCCAGAAATTAAGCCAACGCGCTCGTTTTTTTCTGTTACGGCTAATTCGCGAAATTAAACGCTGCTCGAACGCCACCGACTACCGCTGTTCCATATAAATACGCACATGAGGCCCATCGGATGGCAATGAGCGGGGCGCCAAACGATGGAGTCGCGTTCAGGTAAATCGTGTCGGAAATTTCACTTGAACATACAAACCGAAAAAATGTTAGGGAAAATGGAATAAAATCTAGTAAAAACCGAATTTGTTATGCCCTAAAAAAAACATACATAAATAGTTCCATCATATATATAGGGGAACTATGTATATTACTCATAATTTTGGATAAATTTATTTGGTTTTTGTATTGAATTTACTCTGATAAATCAGAAATCGTAAGTCTTTTCACAATCGGAGATACTTTATCCGAGATATCACCTTAGGAAGATAATTCTAAGATCTCATTGGATCTAATTTGAAATCTTCTTTGTTGACAAATGGTCATAAGCACATTATCGTTAGGGTTTATTTAAGTTTGCAATTTACTCTGCTGGTTCAGGGCACATATAAATATTATTCCAAATACCTTCCCCCAGTCCGCTTATACCCCTTCCAGAGTGAGAGTGGGGTATGCAATAGGAGTAAAATCCAAAATCCGTTGTTGGTTTATGCTACTCCAATGTTTTTGTTGTTTGTGATGCATACCTACTTCTTTATCTAATGCCGTTATATGTGGATACTGCAATGTTGCTTGTTTTTGTGGCTGCTGCTGTTCGAAGGAGTCGCCAGCTGGCGCATCGGTTGCATTCAAAAGATCTGGCACTAGCACTGGCACTGGCGCTGATGCTGGAGTACCGCCTGCCACAATTGGCGTCGTCGTCATTTGCTGCTGCTGCGGCTGCAGCTGCAGCGGCACTAGTTGTCGCTGTTTTTGGTTTTGCGGCAGCGATGCCGCCACACAGAGCAACGCCGCCAGGCAATGCACCAACGAAAGCGAATTTATATTCAACAACTTGGACATTTTTTTAATTTTGCCTGACTTGCGCTGCGATTTTTGTTATACTTTTGTTTATTTTATTTTATTGAGAGTCACGAACAAAGCGCTTGCTTTGTTGTCGTTGCTTTTTATATTATTATTATTAATTTCACACAGTTCGTAAGTTTGCCAATTTTCAACATAGATTTCTTACACATTTTCTGTTTATTGTGGGTTAGTTAGCGCATTTATGTCTTTTATTTGGTGTCGAAGTTGCGCAATCTCACTCGACAGACACTGTTGACACTTCCGCCGCATGCGGCGCACAGTTTTAGTAGCCTCGGACAGTTTCAGCAGCACTGCGAACATCAGCTGAGGGCACTGCTTCGTTCTTGTCCCAATTTTCGGTTCCAAAGCTGACTGCACACCACTCTCTCACTCTCTTTGTGGCCTCATGCACGTGCACGCATGCGCTGTTTGAGTTTCTCCCTGCTCTGTGCTCTCCTCTCTCCAGTCTTCTCTCGCAGCTGGTTTTTTGTGTGCCCTTCAACAGGTTTAAACTTGAATCTTGTCTTTTTCCCTTACATCGTATATCGTATCGCATTGGTAATCAGCCCGATAGCCCTGAACTGCAGATGAGGCTGCACATTGGCCCAGAATCAATGTCAACGCATTTGGGGCCTAGTGAAATGAAGCAAAATCCATGCAAAACCAGCCCATGAGCTCAGCTCAGCTCAGGCCAGGCCAGGCCTTTCTCCAGCAACAGATACGGCTATAGCTCAGGTTTTCTACCACCACGAGGCACGAAAGTTACTCCAAGTCGCCTGTCTGTATTTCTCTCTCTTTCTTTCTGTCTTTCTGTGTGTCTGTATTTCTTTCGCTTTTGGTGGCTACTGCTTTAAGCTTGGGTGTCCGAACGCTTTGAGCGTTTCTGCGAGACTGGCACAAGCGTTGGCCGAGAAGCAGGAGAGTTGAGTCGAATCGAGTCGAGTCAGTTTTGACTCCGCTCTGCTTACTTTGCGCGCCTGCATTGCATGCCAAGCCAATTGCTTGCCCCTGCCTCTACCCAGCCCTCTGTAGAGCAGCACAACTTGCTTTTGTTTTATTTTGTTTACAAACATCATATGCTAGAGTATGCTCGTAGAGGAGTACGAATCGTACAGCCGTATGCCGTATAGCCCAAAAGTCGAACGACCCTTGAGCTGCTTTCGTTCGGCCTTTTTGGGGGCTTCGTTTGTAAGCTGTGTAAAGTTTGTTTTGGTTATGGGCTTATGGGACTAGTAGGCTAAATATGAAGTTAAATATTGCTCAATTACGGGTTTTCAGCCCATAGAGAGACGAAAGTGTTTGGAATATGGCTAAAAGCTGGATGAGAATTGTGGTATTTAATAGTTTAATGATAACTGGAATTCTATGAGCAAGCAGTACACAAGCAGTGTGTCTTTATCTTACAGTTTGATGTCTACTAGTCTTTCCGATTTTCATTCGCATTCATCTAACAATTTTTTTTAATTGCTTAGAAATGTTAAATGGATCCCAATCATTCTTAGATCAGTTAAACAGCTTCTAAAACTGTATTCAATTTGCACCTCATCAACGGCAGATCTGGGATTGGATTCAATTAGAACTTTATTACGGATAATTATTAGTGTAAACTTTCTCAATGCCTCGCGCACCGCACCTCGAATTATGCTTCTTTAGTGGGTCACCGTCACCCCGCGCGATCGCGGCTCCAATTAGCGGCCCCGCTCTCTCACGTACATTTCACCTGTCGGCGGCGATTGCCACCGAACCACCGCAATAACAGTAGCTTCCGCCCCTTCTCAACCCGTGCCCCCAGCAGCCACCTGCAACCTCTCTCACGGCTCTAACTTTGGCGTCACGCATTTTGTGTCCAGCCTCCGTGCCAGGGGAATTCACACAAAGCAGCCGGCGGTACTGGCGGTGTTTTGATTTTGGTTTGCTTTTAATTATTTTATTGCATTTGTCGCGGCTGCTGCTGATATTGCTGGATTTCGTCAAAACATATATTTAATTAATGTGTCTCTCTCTGGCATTTTGGCTGGAAAAATTATGTAAAGTGTATTACATGGAGAGACGGCAGCAGCAGCCGCAGCACAGCTCAGCAGTTGTCCGACCGCCTTGCATAATCCCTGCTGCCCAGGCGGGCGGGCGGTTGTGATTAGTATGCAAGACAGGAGAGACCGGCCCCGGATCGGATCGGATCGGTTCGGGTTTTGGGTCTGGCTCTGGCTCTGGCTCTGGGCAATGAGTAATGCATGATCCGATTCGAATTGCGCACATGACGGGACAAGTGGGTCAGGTAGGAGTTGGATGTTGGGCGTCGGGCGGAATGGGGCGAATGGGAAGAATGGCAAACTAATAACAAAGTATTGATCGTTTTCTTTGCAGGGTTTCACCTACGTAGCGCCCTCGATACTGGAGGACATGCATCGGGCAAATCGCATGCCGGCGCGCTCCCCTCGACGCACACCCCGACAGCATCCGGACAGCAGCTTCCGCTTGCAGTTTCCGTCCGCCAGTGGGATGGTGGGACCCAACGCCCACGGCCCCATGGCCATGCAGCGC
Source organism: Drosophila miranda (assembly GCF_003369915.1). Classification (NCBI taxonomy): domain Eukaryota; kingdom Metazoa; phylum Arthropoda; class Insecta; order Diptera; family Drosophilidae; genus Drosophila; species Drosophila miranda. The sequence continues at coordinate 8,085,299 of NC_046674.1, read as the reverse complement.
TCCACGATGTTCGCTCGGGCCACGCCGCCCCACCACATGCAGCCGTTCGCACCGCGCCCATCACCGGCGCAGGACGAGATGATGGATGTGCAGCAGGGATTGCCGATGGTCTAGGTGGAGGTGGAGCAGGCGCCCAGCAGAGCATCCCATCCCACCACAACTTCCCCCCTTCCCATCAGAAATTGACAGTTAGTACTATGACGTATATGGAAAGTGGATTTGGATTCGGATTCGGATGCGGATTCGGAGTAAGCAGGAGGACGAGCAGAAGGAGCAGTACGAGCAAGAGCACACAGTATGGGTGTGCGTGGGGTGTTGTTTTTGTTAAAGAGAGCGCGCAAGGATCGCGCTGTGATTAGGATGATGATAAGGAAGGACAATGAGGCAAGGAGAGCGTTCTTTTTTGGTAATAACTACATTTAGGTACTACTACTAAAGTCGGCGAGCTACACGCAAACACATGCTATAGCTATTCTATATGCACACCTAGAGAGATAGAGAGCGTTCGCAAGCAGCCGAAACTTATCCGTGTTTATGTATAAATATCATACTACACTCTTAACTTATATTTTACATAGGAAAAAATGGTCTATACAATTTAGTTCAAATGTACACGCAACACTTTCATTTTATTTTCCCATATTTAACCTTAACCCGCTACAACAGACAACAGACACCGTTAAGCTAAGGAAGTTCTGTATTCGAGATGTAGCTCTTAATGTAAAATATATTACATAAAAACGTGTCGTGTTTGGGCGACGTTCCCTCAACGTAAACCTCAACCACAAACTCCCAAACCCAGTTGCAACCCAGGGCCGGGCCTATCCTAATATATCATTTAGTTTCCCCGATAAGCAACAGATGTAATTACGAAAGCCTCCAATCCCTACTCATGATTGATTGTTGTCCAGGAGCAGTCCTTGTTTTTGTCAGTTACGAACATACAATATATATTCGGTAGGCATAGGCATGTAGGGACGTTAGTTTTTGGGACAGCCACAGCAACCGTAACTTCAACTGCAACGTAGCAGGCAACACAAATTCAAATGAAAATGAAATGTAAATTATAAAGTAAACTAGAATATTAAAGAATAAACCATAGAAACCATTAATGTATGTATGAAACGGTTTCCACAGCACCATGAAAAGTGTCCCCCGACTTTGGGAATAATATAGCCAATTTATATTTATATTTGGAGCTCTACTCTTTTGTTGCATCCCGCCAGGAATTGAATTGGTTCCATATCTGAATATGTTCAACATTCAATATAAACTAAACTAAAATGAAACAAAAGCCTAAACTGAAATGAATAACGCGTACTGAGAAGCTAAACGCTGCCACCACAATAAATGTAGATCCAGAGAGGAGATCTAAGAACAATAGATTATACGAATTATGTACTTTGATTATATTCTTTTTTCAGTTGTGTTTCCCTCTTTATTTTCCATCTGAAACATCGTTTATGTTTTCTTTTCTTTGCATGAAAATGAAGAGAGTAAAAATGAAATATATACTATAAAGAAAAAGATAACGAAAATTACGATGTCAAATATAATCAAAAGGTGCTTTGAATTGTTTAAAAAGACAAGACAACTACAAAATAAAATAAAATTAAACAAAACGAAAACAAAACAAAAAAAAAACAGAAATAAACCCAAAAGAAAAAAAAAGGAAACGAAAAACTATTGAAAACGAAAGCAACTAAAACCTAAAACATTACTTATAATGGTTATGAAAGAATATTTATATAAACTAAAAGTAAATACCTCAGAAGCAATTATTTTTGTTACAAGCAGCTGATAAAAAGGGAGCAGGGAGTGCAGAGTGCGGGGTGCAAAGTGCGAAGTGCGAAGTGAAGCGAAGCGAAGCGAATAAAGAACTTAAAAATTGATGAAAACTACCAACTAAAGTACAGAAAATGAAAACTATTAAAAGATAATAATAAGGAATCAGAAAGGAGAGAGATGGAGAGAGAGAGATAGAGAGAGGAAAGCAGAGATATTTGTATGAAGATACATTAATAATGCAAGTCAAGTACGAGTATATATAAATACATATATTTTATTCATTGTACAACTTATTTACTTGTGTGTTTTGGTTTTGTTTACTGCTAAATGTACTACATATTTTGTATTTCATTAAACAATCTTTTTTTTTCTATATACATAGGTATGTTGTATAAGAAGAAGGGAGGGCACACCCGTAGAAGGGGATAAGTAGCTTTCTCTGAAAAAACAATGTGCTAAAGCTAAGAAATTAAATGTGTAATATAAAAGAGCAAACCAGGAAGAATTAACTATCGAAAAAATAATCAAGAATGACGAAACACTGCCTACACTCGAGAGGAAGCCACAAGCAACCACAAACTAGCAACAAATTACCAATTACAATAAATAACAAATACAAATAACAACAAATTGCAAATAAAAGAATTTAAACAAGACCCGAACCAAGGGCGAAACCTAAGAGCAACAGATAAAGAAACAGAAAACGATAAAGAGCGAGATAGGCATAGAGAAAGAGACACAGAGAGAGAGAGAGAGAGCAACCACAGTTCGTATTCGTAGATAGCCAAGTAAAACAATTGTCGATCGCCCTTGGGAGACCTATTCACTATTCTGGCGCTGCCGGGGTTCAATAGTAGCATCAGCATAGCATACAATAACTAAGCAGATCTGTACAGTCCAGATGAAATGAACCGTGTAATTAACCAACTGCAAGCAATGTACTTAGTGGTTGACTAGCAAGAAGAGTACTCCAAAGAGGAGAATAGAATTTCAAAGTTCACTGTTAATAAACCATAACGAAAACAGACACGACAGTTTGTAGTGGATGTGGATGTAGATGTCTAATTGCATACATTACCAAAATATTAATAGCAGAGCAGACGAAAGAAAGAGTTCTGGAAACGCCTCCACAAGCCATAGATCGTTAAAGCCAAACGAAACCCGAAACAAGGAAATCCAAAAAGTGAAACATAACATAAAAATAAAAGTGTAATGAAGAACATACGATCAAGAGATCCGATCCTAGTTAATTAAATTGTACATTCAGCTGTAAGAGCAATGCGTATATAGTACGGATATATGTATATGATGTATATGTATATGCAAATGTGTATCGTAATATATTAAAACTTAATTTTACAAAAAAAAAAAAAAACAAACAAGATAGACTGCTTGCTTTTTGGGGGGATTGATAGTGGTCAAAAAACTGTCAAGGTGGCCTAGTTTAAGGACAACTGTGAGGAACAACTCAAAACTTTAAATTCCATTATGCTTGTTAAATCACCCATTCTTAGGCTCCAAAGCTGCTTGGCTAGTTGAAATGGTAAATCAAATAAAATATCATTGACAGGGCTTTATTTTTAGCCACGACCATCGTCGCAAGTCACGCAATGTCCATTGATTAGCATAATTAATGCCAAAAACTTTGCAATCATGTGCAAAGTATCAAGAAACTGTCAAAAACCAAAGCGAAAATCGGCAAAAGCGAAAGTATGTTAGCATAAATCGATCAATAGGAGCAGTAGGAGAAGGCCCCAAGGCTCTCTATGGGTTTGGGGGTCCGTACCTACTCCGATGGCGGCGTCACAGGTATAAACCTATTTATAAACATGCTGTAAGACGAGACCACAAGGAACAGGACTAGGCCCCCGGCTGGGAGGCTCGTTCGCTCCTTGGTTGCGTTTCCTTCTGTGCCAAATTCAGTGGAGTGACTGCCAGGTGACACACGGCACAAGCGCAATGGCTGCATGACTTCTTCTCCAGAGACAAGAAGGAGCAGCTGGGGTCTGGGGCATGGGCAGGGGCAACATAACAATAAATACCGCTAGGCAACCGTAAATTCCTTAGCATGAATCGATTTAACGAACCCCGTGGGAGAGACTAGGAACCCAATTGCAAGTCGAGTCGAGAGTCTAGTCCGACTCAGAATCAGATTCAGGCAGGTGCAGATTTTTTCTTCCTCAGAAACAAAGTGTGCCAGTTAAAGGCAGTCGAATCGATTCGAATATAGTTTTCATATCCTTATTACTGTAATCGTAGTTCCCCAAAACCTATTCTCAATCAAAAGTTCCAAAAAAATTTCATAAAGCGAACAATCAACTATATTTCTTACGCAATCTTTGCTGCACAGAGCATCGTTCACCATGTTGCCCAATCTGAAGGCACGTCGCATCACTGGCATGCAGTTGGCAGGCAAGCATCTGGGTCCCGTGGCCAAGTGCCCGCCCCGCTACTCTGAGGAGGACTGGGACTACAACAACAAGATCAAGTTTAGGATTACCTGCGACCAGGAGAAGCTGGCCGAGCGCATTGTCGAGTGAGTGTCTTTAGTATCTTTAGGGATGGAATGCCATTTCCACAACTCTTTCCCAACCCAGGGAATCGCGTCGCGTGGTTGACGAGACGAAGGACACCACCAAGAACTGGCAGCGCGAAGTAGAGCACCACATGCGCGAGCGCACCAGCGAGATCCGCTTCCTGGTGGACGAACTGAATCGCCAGAAGAAGACGGCCATGCTGGAGGACGAGGCCCTGAACACATATCGCAATAGGGTGCTGAATGCCATCGAGTTCCTTAAGGAGAAGTCTCTAGCCATTTGCAAGCAGTGCCTGATTCTTCGCGAGGGCCGCATCGGGGTCGATCTTTGCGATGATGAGGTGGATCGCTCGCTGCGCCGCGAGCTGAAGGTGATCAAGGGCTGTCAGGGGCTAGCCGATGCCGCTCTAAAAGAGGCCGAGGAGCAGATTCGCAAGCTGCGCGCAGCTATCTATCTGCTGGACCAGGATCTGGCCGCCAAGGACAAATCTCTGGCCATTGATGAGAAGAATCTCAAGCTGAAGGAGTTCCAGCATGACCTCGGCAAGGGTCAGGACTTATCCAAGTCGCACTGGTAGGTTACCACTAATCAGTGGTCGATGCTAGGGTTTCTGTATTCCCTTTGATTTATTTCCCAGCCAATTCTCCTTGACCGAATGGCAGGCACAGACCTACGAGAACCTGGAGGCCAATGCCAAGGCCCTGGTCTCGGCCGGCCAGCTGCGCGCCTACATTGATCTGCTTCTAAAGCAGGTCTGCGAGGACATGCAGAACCAGACGGACCGCACTAACGAGGCCTTCGAGCGGCGCATTGCTGAGACGAAGCACGTGAAGCAGTGCCTGGAGAACAAGCACAAGGACACCATGGACCACATTCACCAGGTGCAGCGCAACATGACCGATCTGGAGAAGGAGATGATGGACAAGCAGCGCGCCATTACTCTCTGTCAGACGCGACTCAGCAATCGCGCCCATCGCCCGGGACTAGAGCTGACTTGCGACATGGTCCAGGATGCGCTCTACAACGAGTTGCAGGCCCTGAAGGCCTCCGTCTGCAAGCTGAATCAGAAGCTGAACGAGAACAAGGCATCAATGCGTTACTTGATGCATGTCCAGGTCATGCAGGAAGAGGAGATAAATATAAAGGCGAACACTTGCAAGATCGACGAGGTGGATTGCATGACCTTACGCCAGGCACTTAAATACCAATCGTTCTAGGCAACCATCTTCCACTAGTAGTCCAGCCACATATACACAAACAACTATTAATCAAATTATATGCATACGCATTTCGTGTTCAATTCAAAATTAATTAATAAATTGAAATTCACTTTCGATTTCAAGCTAGAATCAACAAAGAAATTTGAATTAAAATTTTAAAGTAGGTATTTTTTTGGTATTGTTTCGCCTAAACTTATATCGGTTGGACGTGAAGTTTTGAGTATGACAGTCTGGATTAATGTGACATTAGACTCTGCTAACTGAATAACTGCAAAAACAGAGATAGCTTTATGGGAAAATCATGCAGTGAGAGCGAGAGGTATATGCTGTGCGCACTTGTTGACGTCCCTTTGAAAAATTACACAAAACACAGAAAATAAAGTGCAAAACTTATTCAAAAGAATTCAAAACATCTTCGAAAGTACGTGTAAACATTGGTCGCAATCAACATTTAATGTTGCGCGGTTGTTGTTGCCTGCATTTGCTTCAGTCAACGCCGACAGAGGCGGAAATAAATTCTGCGAATTTTTTTACAATTACTGGGGAACCCTGTTGAAAGTTCATTGAAAACCGATGATCTAGCTTCCAATAGAGATTACGAATTTGTTATTCCTCCTGAAAGCATATTTCATGATATATTTCCCCGGAATATCTGATAAACGGCAGCCGATCGGGGCGTGGCATGTCCTCTCGCGACCGGGAGAGTCCTGCCCACCGATTGACACCAGAAAAGGGGACATCCACTTTTTCACGATTTTCGCAAAAAATCATGATGGTTACATCATTAAATTTGGCAAAAATCGGCCTCATTTTCGTAGTCGAGATTTTTATGCCGTTCGACAGTCTGGATCCTCGCGATCCTGGGAGAGTGGGTCCCTCACCGCTCTGTCCCTATTTGTCTGAGATATAGCCTTCCGAAGATTCGGATTTGCGTATCATTAAGAGTCTGATTTTTCTTATATACATATCTTATAAACGGCAGCCGATCGGGGCGTGGCATGTCCTCTCGCGACCGGGAGAGTCCTGCCAACCGATTGACACCAGAAAAAGGGACATCCACTTTTTCACGATTTTCGCAAAAAATCATGATGGTTACATCATTAAATTTGGCAAAAATCGGCCTCATTTTCGTAGTCGAGATTTTGATGCCGTTCGAAAATCTGGATCCTCGCGATCCTGGGAGAGTGGGTCCCTCACCGCTCTGTCCCTATTTGTCTTAGATATTGCCTACCGTAGATTCGGATTTGCGTATCATTAAGAGACTGTTTTTCGCAAAAAATCATGATGGTTACATCATTAAATTTGACAAAAATCGGCCTCATTTTCGTAGTCGAGATTTTGATGCCGTTCGACAGTCTGGATCTTCGCGATCCTGGGAGAGTGGGTCCCTCACCGCTCTGTCCCTATTTGTCTGAGATATAGCCTTCCGAAGATTCGGATCTGCGTATCATTCAGAGACTGTTTTTTATACCCGATACTCAAAATGAGTATTGGGGTATATTAGATTTGTGGTAAAAGTGGATGTGTGTAACGTCCAGAAGGAATCGTTTCCGACCCCATAAAGTATATATATTCTTGATCAGCATCAATAGCCGAGTCGATTGAGCCATGTCCGTCTGTCCGTCCCCTTCAGCGCCTAGTGCTCAAAGACTATAAGAGCTAGAGCAACGATGTTTTGTATCCAGACTTCTGTGATATGTCACTGCTACAAAAATATTTCAAAACTTCGCCCCGCCCACTTCCGCCCCCACAAAGGACAAAAATCTGTGGCATCCACATTTTTAAAGATACGATAAAGCCAAAAACGCAGAATCGTAGAGGATGACTATATGTTCTAGAGTGTAACATCTGAACCAGATCGTATAATTATTATAGCCAGAATCAAGAAAAAAATTTCATTCTTTCTCGCTCTGTCTCTCTCTAACACACAGGTTTCATGGTCGGCTTTGCCAATTGCAAAATATGAGTTCAAGGATCTCAGAACCTATAAAAGCCAGAGCAACCAAATTTGGTATCCACACTCCTGTGATATCGGACCTTGACCGTTTCGTGTCCAAATTTCGCCACACCCCCTTCCGCCCCCGCAAAGGACGAAAATCTGGGGCATCCACAAATCTCAGAGACTATTAAAGCTAGAGTAACCAAATTTGGTATCCGCACTTCTGTTAGATCTCACTATAAAACGTATATCTCAGAATTTCGCCCCACCCCCTTCCGCCCCCACAAAGAACGAAAATCTGTTGCATCCACAATATTGCAGATTCGAGAAAACTAAAAACGCAGAATCATAGATAATAACCATATCTATCAGACTGCTGAATCTGGATCAGATCGGATCATTTTTATACCCAAAAGGAACAAATCAATTTGCACTGGCTACGCAGCGTCCGACGTCACGCTCAGACTGATTTTCTGTCTCTCTCGCACGCACTCTTTGTCGTGTCGTTTAATATTAGCGGCGTCTGCCGGAGGAGAGCCATACTGACTAAGTATCGGGTATAACTGTAGAGTTGCGGTGTCCGCAGCAACTCACAACGTTCCCCCTCGTTTTTTCTTATATCTCTGATAAACGGCAGCCGATCGGGGCGTGGCATGTCCTCTCGCGACCGGGAGAGTCCTGCCAACCGATTGGCACCAGAAAAAGGGACATCCAGTTTTTCACGATTTTCGCAAAAAATCATGATGATTACATCATTAAATTTGGCAAAAATCGGCCTCATTTTCGTAGTCGAGATTTTGATGCCGCTCGACAGTCTGGATCCTCGCGATCCTGGGAGAGTGGGTCCCTCACCGCTCTGTCCCTATTTGTCTGAGATATTGCCTACCGTAGATTCGGATTTGCGTATCATTAAGAGACTGTTTTTTTCTGTACGCTATATCTCTTGCAGCCACTGGCTGACCTGCTGCGGGCCACAGCCATGATTCCACTGCTGTGTCGCTGAGTCAACAAGATGGCGTCCCTTATGCTGCAGTAGCGATCAGAGATCGACGGCGGAATTGTTATTTTACGCCCAAAGGAAATAATGTCAGCAATCAAAGGCTGGGCTTACGCTTCGAGACGCTTAAGTGAATCAGTAAATAAGTGTGGCTATATTTTAAAATATAGGTTTCTTCTAATAGGTCCTCTATGTATCCTACGCTGCGCCACACGAGTCGTATCCGTTTTCCAACCGACAGACGGAGTTCTATCCAGGCATAAGCGAGACGTATTCAACACAGACTGAGTCCTACAAGAAGCCATCGTCATTCCTGGACCTATCCATCGACAACAAGGACTCTAAATATGACAGCCAAGGCAAGAGCTACGCGGGCTACTAGACTCTATATACATATGTATATCCCGCTGTTGTTAGGTTTAAGGATATACGCGACCATTAATTTGGATTGTAGATACAAATGTTTTCCACTTGTTTATTTATTTATACTAAGCTAAGTTATGATGAATAAAACTATTGAAAAATCATTCTTGCTGTTTTCTGTTTCGGGGTAACTATCCCGATTACAAAAAGGTGGATCACGCCCAGATCGGCTCACAATTAACGAAGACAACTAAATATTTTTGATTGGGGAAAATGTCCTTGATCCTTAATAAGGACTCCATCAAATCAGGGTAATTTTTTTGGATCCCAGGAAGCCATCGCACGCCCAGATCGGCCCACAAATAGCCGAGAAAATTAGACTTGTATGGTTGGGGCTGTAATAATCCCTACCGAAGGATCAAGGAGATTTTTCTGATCACGGCGGGCCATGACACCCCGATCGGGCCACTACTAAGGGAGAAAACAAGATATACATGTCTGGAGAAAATGTCCTTTATCCTTGGTCCTTGATATGGACTGCCTTAGATCAAGGATGTTGTTCCGAACACAGGAAGCCATCGCACGTCCCGATCGGACAAGAAATGGCGGTTTTATGCCATGAACAACAAATTACAACAACAACATCTAGTTATTACAACAACAACAACTTTCCATTTTGGGCACTCAAAACCGAGTTTTTTCGATTTTCAGATCTGGGATACCAGGCGAACAGAAATCAGCAGAAGGTCGCTGGTTTTTTTAAAAATTCTTTTAATTTTCTTTTTACGTTTTTTCATATTTTCTTTCGCCGCTCAAATGGAGAAAACGGAGAATTTCCAATCTGGGATACCAGGCAAACAGAAATAGCAGTGGGTCGCTGGTTTTTTTAAAAACTCTTTTAATTTTCTTTTTACGTTTTTTCATACATTCTTTGAAAAGAAGAGAAAAACCAAAAGAAAAAGAAAAAGTCCATATCAAGGACCAAGGATAAAGGACATTTTCTCCAGACATGTATATCTTGTTTTCTCCCTTAGTAGTGGCCCGATCGGGGTGTCATGGCCCGCCGTGATCAGAAAAATCTCCTTGATCCTTCGGTAAGGATTATTACAGCCCCAACCATACAAGTCTAATTTTCTCGGCTATTTGTGGGCCGATCTGGGCGTGCGATGGCTTCCTGGGATCCAAAAAAATTACCCTGATTTGATGGAGTCCTTATTAAGGATCAAGGACATTTTCCCCAATCAAAAATATTTAGTTGTCTTCGTTAATTGTGAGCCGATCTGGGCGTGATCCACCTTTTTGTAATCGGGATAGTTACCCCGAAACAGAAAACAGCAAGAATGATTTTTCAATAGTTTTATTCATCATAACTTAGCTTAGTATAAATAAATAAACAAGTGGAAAACATTTGTATCTACAATCCAAATTAATGGTCGCGTATATCCTTAAACCTAACAACAGCGGGATATACATATGTATATAGAGTCTAGTAGCCCGCGTAGCTCTTGCCTTGGCTGTCATATTTAGAGTCCTTGTTGTCGATGGATAGGTCCAGGAATGACGATGGCTTCTTGTAGGACTCAGTCTGTGTTGAATACGTCTCGCTTATGCCTGGATAGAACTCCGTCTGTCGGTTGGAAAACGGATACGACTCGTGTGGCGCAGCGTAGGATACATAGAGGACCTATTAGAAGAAACCTATATTTTAAAATATAGCCACACTTATTTACTGATTCACTTAAGCGTCTCGAAGCGTAAGCCCAGCCTTTGATTGCTGACATTATTTCCTTTGGGCGTAAAATAACAATTCCGCCGTCGATCTCTGATCGCTACTGCAGCATAAGGGACGCCATCTTGTTGACTCAGCGACACAGCAGTGGAATCATGGCTGTGGCCCGCAGCAGGTCAGCCAGTGGCTGCAAGAGATATAGCGTACAGAAAAAAACAGTCTCTTAATGATACGCAAATCCGAATCTACGGTAGGCAATATCTCAGACAAATAGGGACAGAGCGGTGAGGGACCCACTCTCCCAGGATCGCGAGGATCCAGACTGTCGAGCGGCATCAAAATCTCGACTACGAAAATGAGGCCGATTTTTGCCAAATTTAATGATGTAACCATCATGATTTTTTGCGAAAATCGTGAAAAAGTGGATGTCCCTTTTTCTGGTGTCAATCGGTTGGCAGGACTCTCCCGGTCGCGTGAGGACATGCCACGCCCCGATCGGCTGCCGTTTATCAGATATGTATATAAGAAAAAACAGTCTCTGAATGATACGCAGATCCGAATCTTCGGAAGGCTATATCTCAGACAAATAGGGACAGAGCGGTGAGGGACCCACTCTCCCAGGATCGCGAGGATCCAGACTGTCGAGCGGCATCAAAATTTCGACTACGAAAATGAGGCCGATTTTTGCCAAATTTAATGATGTAACCATCATAATTTTTTGCGAAAATTGTAAAAAAAATGGATATCCCTTTTTCCAGTGGAAGAACTCGGGAGCGCGCCAAGGTCGTCAGCCAAGGGACGAACAATGTACGAAAGACTGTTAAGGTGGAGCTTAACAACTACCGTTTACACAAAAGACGTGAAATTTTTAATGGTACAATTTGCCGAGATGCCGCCGCAATGCAGGGCCAGATGGCTTTTGTGTCTCCGTTGAAGAACTCACGCTGGTCATCAGAGGCTGTCAACGCATTCAAAAGCAAGTGAGCTACCGCAGACTTTTCGGAAAAGTTGAAGCCATCAAGAACAACACCGCTTACGGATGTGAAATTCAACCTTTCGCTGATTGACTCCGGCTTGGTTGCTTCTTGCAGACCTAGCAGACAATTCTTTTGACCGTACAATATTCATATCTTTATCCTTATCATATTTTACTTATCACGCTTCTGTTTTGACATGGAATGTCAAGTTTTTTTTTATATTTTTTCATCATTCTTGGTAGTAAAACAAATCATTTGTGTAATTGCAAAGGCTTTCATAGTTTTCTTCTTATTATTTAACGAAATTTAGCTCCGGTTGATAAGCAACAAGTCTTCGAATACCAGCAACATTGACGTGACAACATTGTGACTGTTCTTTTTGTTGAACTATTTTGTTTATGCCTTGTTTTAGCCAAAATGCAATAAAAGCAAGGACTAAAAACTAGCCAATCTTAAAGAAAATTTATTCATCAACGGCCTTAAATTATGGGGGCAGAACTAAGAGTTTTAGTTAGCCAGAATTATTCAACGGAATATAAAAATTGAACAATATGAACATTATCCTCTTTCGTTTTTTTGTGTGACCTATTTCGCTAAACCCTTTTTTGTTTGACCTTTTTCGCGAAAACCTTTTTTCAGACAAGATCCAATAAAATGTGTAAAATATAACTTAAATTCGTCAGTATATTTACGGTATATTTTGAAAATGAGGCAAATGAAAACGTTTCGGTATATTTCTGAGGGTCGGTATATTTTATCGATAAGTCCGCGGTCACACTGACAAGCAGATAAAACGTAGAAATTAAATAGATTAGCTTAATAAATGTTAAGTTAAAAGTGTAGAAACCTGAGACTAAGGTAAGCAACACTTAGAACATAAGTTTATCTCAATATTAACGTCGTTGGGGGGGCGTCTTCGCTGCCTCTGTTCGGCGACACCCGCGCCACCACACGATAAAAAAATGGAGTACAGCCACGAAAATTTGCGGCCGTAGCCTGCGAGTGCCACTTGCCGCTTCTGCACAAAATCAATAATCCGAAGTGCGCTTTCTGTTTTCAAATGCATTTTTGTTGACTTGTTTGCAGTGAAAGGATGTCGAAACGCAGCGCTGAAGATGCTACTGGCGGCAGCGGTAGCAGCTGCTTGGTGGCGGCGGCAGCGGCTGGGCAGCCACCCATTAAGAAGGTGCACTTCGAGCCGCACCTCATTGGGCCGGTTTCCACTCTCGAGGAGATGGACATCAAGGTGCTCGAGTTCCAAAACAAGAAGCTTGCCCAGCGCATCGAGCAGCGGATGCGCACCGAGGCCGAACTGAGGCACCGCATTGAACAGCTGGAAAAGCGGCAAACGCAAGACGATGCCGTGCTGAACGTGGTGAATCGGTATTGGAATCAACTGAACGAGGACATCAGAGTCCTGCTGCAGCGATTCGATGCAGAGACGGCCGATGAGCTGGAGAACAAGAATGAGAACGAGGTGACCACTTCGTTTCTAACGCAACTCTCCACATGGGACAAGGAGGAACTGGACGAGAAGCTGGCCAACCGCGTCCAGGTGTCGAAGCGTGCAGTGGCCAAGATCGTGCAGGTTATTGATCGGGTAATGCAGCGTAATGAGAAGATAACTCATGTTTTGAGAGGCGATAGCCTGTCGAGTGCAACAGCGTCCGGGGCCGCGGGAACTAGTGGTGGAGATGACGAGCAAAAGTCCAGTGGCGAGGCGGAAGCGGCTATCCTTCGAGTCCAGGCGCTCGAGGAGACGCTCAAGAAGACGCACATCGAGATCATGACCGAGAACCGCAGCCTGCAGAATCTGAACACGTCGCTGCACGAGAAATTCCACACAATGTCGCTAAAAATGAAGGAATACCAGGACGCCCTCACCGCGAAGGAGACGGAGAATGCCGAGCTCAAGAACCAAATCGATGAGCTGCAGTATGACCTGGAAAAGATCCACTGCCGCAACGACAAGCTCGAGAACCATCTGGCTGAGGCCATTGAGAAGCTGAAGGCCTATCACCAGATCTACGGCGATCCTAACAAGAGCAGCAACAGTGCCAAGACCACAAGCACGGGTTCCGCCACTACCACAACCAGTGTGAACAGCCAGCTCCTGGAGGATTTGCAAAAAGAGCTGGAAGAGTATCGGGAATTGGCCAACAATCGATTGCAGGAGCTGGACAAGCTGCATGCAACGCATCGCGAGACCCTCAAAGAAGTAGAGAAGCTCAAGATGGATGTAAGTATATAGCCTTAGTTGATATACCTATTTATATACTCAATTCTCGATTTCATCAGATACGGCAACTACCCGAGTCGGTGATTGTGGAGACCACGGAGTACAAGTGTCTGCAATCTCAGTTCTCTGTTCTCTACAACGAGTCCATGCAGATTAAAACGATGCTTGACGAGACGCGGAACCTGTTGCAGACGAGCAAAAATCAACATCTCCGTCAGATCGAGGTGATGGAGAGCGAGGAGCTGATTGCCCAGAAGAAGGTGCGCAGCGAGATGATCCAAATGGAGGACGTCCTAGCCGCCATACGCAAGGAGTATGAAGTTTTGCGCATCGAATTCGAGCAGAATATGGCTGCCAACGAGCAGACGGCTCCCATCAACCGCGAAATGAGGCATCTCATTACCTCACTGCAAAATCACAATGGCCAGCTCAAGGGCGAGGTGCAGAGGTACAAGAGAAAGTATAAGGACACGTCCACGGAAATTGTCAAGATGCGGAAGGAGCTGGACGATGCCCTGGCCAAGCTGGAGGGCAACAAACTTCAAGCAGCTACAAATGCTGCAGGCGAGGAGATCAAGCAGGAATCTGCGGCGAATGTCAAAGAGGAGAATGCCAACCACTCATCCTCCTCTGGGCAGACAAACAATACGAATGCCGGCAGCGACACCAACATAGCCAATATTAAAGAGGAGAACCCTGCCACGGCCGATGATGAAATGGATGACGAAGCTGGCAAGGATGTCAAGGATGGTATTAAACAGGAAAAGCTTAGCGCAGCAGAGACCGCGACAGCAGAGAAGAAGGACTCTCCTGGGCCACAGAACTCAACAACAGGAGCCTCAAATGCTGGTTCAGGAAACGCCGTCAAATCCGAAAAGGATTCCAAGGATGGTGTGAAAGCCAAGGACGTGAAGACCGTGGAAAGCGAAACGGTACGCGATCTCAAGGCCCAGCTAAAGTAGGTTCTATTCCATCTGAAATGGCGAACTGTATTGCAACTTAATTGTATTTTTCTTGTTTTATAGGAAAGCGTTGAATGATCAGAAGGAGATGAAACTGCTGCTGGACATGTACAAAGGCGTCTCGAAGGATCAACGCGACAAAGTACAACTGATGGCCACCGAAAAGAAGCTCCGGTCCGAAATTGAGGAGCTGCGGCAACAGCTTAAGAAGCTGCAGGAGAGCAAGCGCGAAGAGCGGAAAAAGCTCGCCGACGAAGAGGCGCTACGGAAAATCAAGCAGCTCGAGGAGCAAAAGTACGAGCTTCAGAAGCAAATGGCCAACCATAAGCCGTCGGAGAACGCGTGGGGCGGTGCACCCGGCCCAGCGGGTAACTATACTCGGCCTTTTGTGGGCTCCCACGAGGAAGAGGCGCTGCTTAACGAAATGGAGGTCACGGGACAGGCTTTTGAGGACATGCAGGAGCAGAACTCGAGGCTCATCCAGCAACTGCGCGAGAAGGACGATGCCAACTTCAAGCTCATGTCGGAACGCATCAAGGCCAATCAGCTGCACAAGCTACTGAGGGAAGAGAAGACAGTGCTTGAGGACCAGATGGCCACTGCAACGAGTCAGATCGAAGCCATGCACGTCGTGCTGCGAAAGCTGGAGGAGAAGGAGCGCAGTCTACAAGCAACAGTGGCCTCGATGGAGAAGGAGCTGATGCTGCGGCAACAGGCCATGGAGATGCACAAGCGTAAGGCCATTGAGTCGGCGCAATCGGCGGCCGACTTGAAGCTCCATCTGGAGAAGTACCATGCACAGATGAAGGAGGCGCAGCAGGTGGTAGCTGAAAAGACGAGCTCCCTGGAAGCGGAGGCGTACAAGACGAAGCGGTTACATGAGGAGCTGGCACAGTTCAAGCGCAAGGCAGAGCGCATGAAGAAGATGGAAATGTCTGGCACAACCATCGACGAGGTGATGATCGAGGAGATCCGCGAGTACAAGGAGACGCTCACGTGTCCATCGTGCAAGGTGAAGCGAAAGGATGCAGTCTTGTCAAAGTGCTTCCACGTCTTCTGCTACGACTGCCTGCGCACACGGTACGAGACAAGGCAGCGAAAGTGTCCCAAATGCAACTGCGCCTTCGGCGCCAACGATTATCATAGGTTATATCTGCAGTAAATAAGCGATAGACCCCCTTAAAGGTAATTTAGGTACGTTTCGGAATGTCCTATTCACAACCACACACACGCACTCATAGACAGACATTCATGCCGAATTATCCATTATGAGCATATAATACGAGTATCTAATCTACGTATGTATGTACTAATCTTTTGTTTAAGTAGCCTCCGAATAACTCTCCCGATTCCCACTGTGGGCACTTATTTGAATTTGTTCATATGGCGCCAAGCATCTCACTATGGGTTCGGCGAGACTTCGTCGCGGCTTTTCTATGTAGCTTCTAGTTTTTGTAAATCAAACTATTTTTAAATGATTTAATTTGAAACTAAATGTACGAACTCTAATAAATGGCTAAAAACTTTAATTTTAGATTCTAGAGTTAATTAATCTTTCAGCCAAAATCCGTTTTCGCAGTTTGAAAATGTTTTGGTTTTTCGGCGGTCGATAAATATACATAATATCTTATCGCACAATAACATCGATATATCACAGTATATATATTGATATGACAATCTTCTAACATCTTTTCATAGTATTTTCCAGAGAAATGGCATTTAGCGCCATGTCCCAGTCCACATCAAATTCGAATCTTAAATACAAAATCTTAATTTTTTTTTTAAATGTCGGAAAAAGGCCATGTCGAAGAGTGTATAACTGAGGTTTTTCAAAATGCTGCTTTCATCAAGACGCAAGACCATGTGAACCGTCGAATGAATGAAGCAAAAAGCATACGAAATCGCACAGCACAAAGAACTTTCCAACGAATTCAACAAAATAACGAAAATGTGCGTCTGAGTAGGTAACAATTGCTAGGTCGCTCATTTCCAAGAAACAAAACATTTTAACATGTTTAAGAGTTTGAATTAAAATTTCAATTAAACCGAAATTGTAATTTTAAAGTAAACCTTACATTTTGATGTCTGTCTTAGGAGTTAGTATCAATTTTCTTTCGCATAAAGTGGGGTCAGATCTTGTGGCGTGGCTGGAATTTCTTGCTATACTTGTATACTTGAACTAAAAATTAGGATATGGGGGATCCAGACTGTCGATTGGCCTTAAAATCTCGACTAAAAAAAATAGGTATATTTTTTTTGGATTAATGATGATTTTTTGCAAAAATCGTGAAAAAACTGAGGACCTCTTTTCTGATGCTAATCGGTTAGGAGGACTCTCCCGATCACGGAAGCCATGCCACACTTAGATAGGATTTGTACTCGAGATAGAGCGTATTTTAAATATTGGCACAGCCAAAAGTTAGGCGCGCTATATTTTGGGAAAATACGCACAGACCGACTCTCCCGATCAATTGCAAAACCAGCAGTTGTAGTTAATTTCAAAAGATCTATAGCTTTAAAGATCAAATACTAAGCGAAATACTATGTGAGTAACACGAACTAACTTCTATAGTACAGTATTCCGTAGATACAGACAGATTGTCAAGATCAAGGTAAACAGACGCGCAGACTGGCCCATTCTAGGAAACATTCTACTCATAAGAAAGTAGTGAGATGAGAGGAGATTCAATTACAAATAGTTTCGGGTTTTCAGATCGTGTCGTAATATTCATGGAAATCCGCCCCAATTCCCGAAGTCCATCCATCCCTTCCATTGAGAATTGCTGATTCAAAGCTTGGATCGAAAAAACCAACCCAAGGGAGCCACAAAATAGAATAGAAGGCACATTGTTTATTTACAACGAAAAGATCAGTTTAAAGCCTAGAAATAGCTTGAAATAGCCTAGAATAGGAGAAAACTATTTGGTTAGGTCCTGTTCATTATAGGGGTACAGATTATAAAGCTAAATCCACATTTAAGGAATAAAGAATAGAGTATTTTGTATAGGTTCGTCGAAATTATGAACCGCTTTTTGATGTCGATATTCTTGTACATTATTTATCAGCAACTTGATCATCATCAATGGCCGAAACGATATAGCTTTCTCTCTCTCTCTCAAACTCTTTCTCGTACAGTGCAAGCCCCCTGACGGAAGGAAGCGAGATAGCAACACAGTTGAGTGGTTGGGGTGAGAAGTGAAATAGAGAGAGACAGATGTACCGCAATAGAGAATAGTAGCGGAAGAATGGAAAAAGATAACGTAGAATTAATAATTAGAGCATTACGAGCTGTCGTGGTTCCTCTCTTTCACTCTATGTTTTTCCCATCTCTCATTCCAAGTGCTAGCAAGAAATGACAATTGCCGAGAGATATCGTAGACAGATCACACCTCCCCGCATTAACCAAAAAATCAATTCCTTTCTTGAGCGAACAGCAATATCAAAAGACAGAAAGAGCCGTGGTCTTGGCGCGGCTCACACCGTTCCAGCTCGGTGAATTGGAGTGTTGTCCCCTTTCCAAAGGAGCACCATTAAACCAACTATATCGGTTCTGTACTTAAAAAGTGTGGCTCGAAACGAATCTTAGAGTTACCTGCAATATAAAAAGTCTGATGTTCACCTCAGAGATAGTTAATGGTAAAAGTATATTTGATGTGCTCCTAATCACATTCTTAGATCGACCCATAAATTATGGAATCTTATCTTTGATCTTTGAATAGAAATACTTTTTATTGGGATGCTATTCAAAGACTGTAGGGAATATTCCATTCATAAAAGCTCGACATTCTTCGATTTCGCTTTTTCGGCGTTGGTACCATATGCACCTTCGATGAGTTTTAAATTTTTAATGGCTTTAGGTCACGCCCATCCAATTTCAATAATTATTTGTGCACAATGACCATAACAATACATATAGCAAATTATCCCAGTCTAGCCATATAATTTGTGGCCACTAATTGAGACCCGAAAGACTGCGAATGCCATAAAAGTTTAGGCTTCGCATTGGGTTCAATCAGTTTTTGAATTATCCTTTGAAATGCAGGACCTTCTGGATCAGGAACTGGATCGTATGGACAAGCTGCCAAAGCAAGGTCTGTTCTGGGTGGAGCTCAGCGCCTATGCTCTTGGTATCAACATAGCTCCGCGGAAGCGTAGCTCCAAGCACTGCCGACTGTAAGTACATACATACATACATGGAATTTTTCATTGGGAATTTCGTGATGATTTCTTGTTTTCTTTATATAGGACGCTCATTGTGGTCTTGCTTGTCAATTTGAGCATAATCTACAGCCTAGTGGCGTTTATTATGGCTAATTTCCAGGTCTCCTTTGAGACCTACGTTGAGGTTCGCTTGGGCTATCACTTGATTGGATACGAATAACTAACCGTTTTGAGTTTCCTTCAGGCTGTGCTGCTCACCTTCCAACTTAGTGTTGGGGTGGTCAAGATGTTACACTTTCAAAGCAGCTTGGAAGCATCAGTACAATTGGTGCATTCGACGGAGACAGGACAGGTACTGAAATCTTTGGGTCTCTTCGATTTGGGTATGAATAACACAAAATCTGCAATTGCAAAATCCGCAATATCTTTCTAATGAAACTTGTCTTAGATTTGCCTCGAAAACAGGACCTCCTTAGGTCTTTGAGATCAATATTGCTCGACAATTGGCTGATCATCGATCGCCAGGTCATGTTTTTCTTCAAAATTGTCACTATGCCGGTGCTCTACTACACAATGCGTCCATACTTTCAGTACATCTTCGATTGCTATATTATTCGAGATACGTGTGAAATGACCCTGAGTAAGTGCTGACTCGGAAAGTAATGGCCTTTTCATAATCCCTTTATCTTTCTAGCTTATCCTGCTATAGTACCTTTTGTGAAGCTTGGAGCCTATGAATTTCCTTCCTACGTGGTTCGATTCTTTCTTTTGCAAAGTGGTCCCCTTTGGTGCTTTTTTGGTAAGTAGCTAAACTGCTAATATCAATCTGCCACTAATCGCAGTGCCCCTGTCAGCTGTATTTGGCTTCAATAGCCTCTTTGTGGTGCTCACAAGGTACGAGTCGGGTCTGATTAAGGTCCTACGATACTTGGTGCAAAATTCCACGTCGGACAACTTGGTGCCCAAGCATCTACGGGTGCGGTATCTTCAATGTTGCGTCGGACTCTTTGCTCGTATTGCGAAGTAAGTAGGGGTTCCGCAAAAACTATCTTTCTTTATTAAATTTCTTTGCAGTCATCATAACCAGATAGAAAACCTCTTTAAATACATTATCCTGGTGCAGTGTTCCGTCAGCAGCGTCCTCATATGCATGCTACTATACAAGATTAGCACCGTCTTGGTGTGTTATTCGTTGTATGTATGAGTTTACTACATCAATTAATGGTGGCTCTGGTTTTTTAGGAAGTGGGCTGGGTATGGATGGGCATGATTATGGTGTACTTTGTGACAATAACTCTGGAGATCAGCTTGTACAATGTAAGCGCGCAGAAAGTGGAGACCCAGAGCGAGCTGCTCTTCCATGACTGGTACAACTGTGGCTGGTATAATGAATCGAGGGACTTTAAGTTCATGATTAAAATGATGCTTCTCTTCTCTCGACGAACATTTGTCTTGAGCGTTGGCGGCTTTACCAACCTCTCGCACAAGTTCCTAGTACAGGTAATACTCCTAGATATGCTAAATGAAGAATTTGAATTAATTTGAATTAAACCACAATCCCGCAGGTCTTTCGGCTGAGTGGAAATTTCTTCTTGCTATTGCGGAATATGAACAACAAATAAGCGGAGTTTGGTTTATACAAAATTACAACGTTGGAAAAGTTATATTTTGAAGTGAAATCTTTAGGCAACTTATACACAAAGACACATGTTGCAATTGGCACATTAAACGTAGATGACAAATATGTTAATATAAGTATATTAAAAGTATACAGAATAGATTTCAGGCTGGAACAAAGGCTGAGATAGAGAAATGCAATTGGATTATCTGATTGGAGTACAAGGTTTTCGTATTTCCTTTTTTTCTATTTGTATCTGTGCTTTTCCTTTCTTTAATATATAATACAGTCAGCCCATTCCATCCATGGCTGGCTTGAACGCGGTACGTGGTGAAGCACAGCTGGCAGTTGTTTCTCGACAGTGGCATCATTCGATTGCATTATAGTATATGGCATGATGCGTTAAAGCTTAACGTGGGTTAGTTGATCTCTTTTGTGGAACCTTGTCTTGTCACTAATCAAAATATTTCGTCTAAGGCACTAAAATTACATAATTTCATGCAACGACTACGTTCTATCATAAATCTGATTTGTTCGTCTCGTTCGACTCCTCCTCGTTCTTAGGGTTAATTGAAGTAGTTGTTATTGGGAGTGGGTCTAGTTCTAGCTCCTCGTCTAGGGCTCCAGACGATTGCGACTAAAGCACTTGTTGGGTAGTGCCTTCGATATTTGACCAATGTTATCGACCTCCTTCATCAGCTCCTTCAGCTCGGAGCCGTACTTGTCGATCAGATTTTTCTGTATGGTGCGCTGCTCCCGGTACTTTTCAATGCGTCCCGTGAGGTTCACGCGATTGATCTCGCCCTCGACAATAGTCAACCGATTCTCTGAAAGATAAAGTTAAAATCGAATTAGTTACCTGATGTTTGAGTGCGAGGAACATGTGGCTCGACTTACCCAATTTATCCAAATCAGCTGTATTGATGTCCTTCAGATTCTCCAACTCATCCTTGATTGCCGTCAGCTCGGCGTTGGCCTTCTCGATCTGCTTCTGCGCCTCCTGTGTGTCGGCCTTGGCCTGGCCCACCTTTCGCTTGGCATCATCCACGAGATTGTCGTCTTTGGTGGAGCTTTCTTCCAGCTTGAAGATGTCCATCTCGGTCAGCTTTACGCGATGGTTCAGCTGATCGGCCTCATCGCGCAAGTTCCTGGCAGCCACCTTCGTCTCGTTTGCCTTGCGGCGAATCAGCTCTGCATCCTGTCGGGCAGAGGGAACTTAGATTGAACTAAGTCGGAAGGATAGAGAGATCGCTTACCTTTGAGGCCTGCTCGGCATACTTCTTCTGCGCCTCCTGGGCATTCTTTTTGGCCTCGTTGGCATTCTTGTTGGCTCCGTCTAAAGCCTCGCCCGCCTGACTGATGAGGCTTTCGGCGTTCTGTATCTCCAGCTCGATGTTTGGAACTGTTTGCAGTGCCTGGGCAGCACTCTCGGATGACCGCTGGACATCCGACTGGAACCCGGCCAGCGTATTGTAGGTGTTGTTTGCCTCCTTCAGTGTGTTGTCACCCTGCTCCACTGCCTTTGTGGCCTTGTCGTGGGCAGTCTTGGCGCGATTCAGCAGCTCAATGTCGTCTTGTTTCTGTTTGTCAGCTCTGCGGGGTGGGACAGTGATTAGTTGGACAATGTGCATCAGGTAACATAATGGAACCTACCGCTCCAGCAGAACCTCAGCCAGGGTGCGTTCCTCTTCGAAGTCGGCAAAGACCTCGCCGTTGCTGTTCGACAGCTCGTTGATCTGCTTGAGGAGAAGATCGGCGCGCTCGTTGGCTGCCACGGCGTCCCGCTTCAGCTGGTTGATGTCAATGTTCGGCTGTGACTGCCTGTTCACGTCGTTAAGGAGGGTAAGAGCTGTATCGTAGACCTCGTTGGCCTTGCGCAGCGCCTCCTTGGAGGTCTGAGCCACGGCACCCAGAGACTGCTTGACCTGGTCCAGTTCGAGCCGAACTTCGGAGCGTAGCTCCACACTAATCTTTTGCTGCAGATCGATGGCATTCTTGGCCAAAAGGTGGGCCTTTTCCACGGCATCCATGGCGTCCTTGGCGTTCTTCAGGTCAAACTGCGCCTCCGACTCCAGTTTGTCGGCCAGGGCGCGTGCCTCGCGTGAAATGTCCGAAATCTGCTGCGACTGCTGGCCGAACTCCACGGACTTGTCCTTGGCCTTGGCCAATGCCTGGGTACCCTCATCGTTGAGTAGATCGAGGGCCTGCTGCAGCTCTCTCTTTGCATTCTCGGTAATATCGTGAAGAATCGTGTAGTTCTTGCGGGCCTTGTCTATCTCAACGTTGGCATCCTCTTGCAGTTTGTCTGCACTTTGCAGATGTTCCCGCACGCTGTCCAGCCGCTTGTGGAGGTCATCGATGACCTCTGCATAGGTCTGGCCGCCTTCGCCGACATTGTCGCGGGCGTCCTGGGACAGCAGGGCAACCTTCTCCTGCACCGCCCGCAGCTTGGCCTCGAACTCCTCGTCATTGGTCACCGGCGTGCGAGCAATCTCGTCCAGGGTGGAGCTCAAGTTTGCCAGCTTAGCGCGATGCAGATTGGCGGCGTCCTGCACCAGGTTGTAGCAGTCCGGACAGTCGATGCAGCCGCGATGGCGATCGTACTTGTTCTCTTTGCAGCGGTCGCAGCGACGTCCCTCCACGTTGTCATTGCAAGGACACTGTCCGCTCTGGTCGCACTGGAAGCCCTTGGAGCCGCTCTCGTCGCACTCGCACGGCTTGCAGCCTTCCGAGGAGAAGCCGTAGAAGTAGTTGGCGCACTGGTCACATCGCAGACCCACTACGCCCGGCTTGCAGTGGCACTGGCCCGAGTATCGGTCGCAGGTGGAGTTGAAGCTGCCCACGGGGTCGCACAGGCAGTTTTCGCACCCGTTCCCGGAACGTATGTTGAAGTATCCCGGCTGGCACTCGCCACAGTCGCGGCCGATGACGTTGGGCTTGCACTGGCACTGGCCGGTAACCTGGTCGCAACGCGAAATGCTCTGCTCGTCCTGCTCCGTGCCGGCCTCGTAGCAGCTGCAGCGGTCGCACTTGCCGTGGGGCAGGGACAGCGGGTCACCAAAGTGCCCGGGCAGGCACTGGTCGCAGTGCTCTCCGGCCGTATTGTGGATGCACTTCAGGCACTCGCCCGTGGTGCGGTTGCAGTTACCCACCGCATTAGGATCCACGTTTCCGTTGCAGTCGCAGCCCGTGCAGGTCTGCACGGTGCCCAGGAGACCGGTGGGGTCTCCGAAGAAGCCGTCGCTGCACTGCTCGCATCGGGAGCCAAAGTATCCCACTGGACACTCCGTGCAGATGACCGTGTCGCCGTTGATTTGCAGACAGGCCCCATCATTGGGACAGGGACAGCGCTTGCAGTCGTAGGGAGTTCCGCCCAGGGCGACTCCGTAAAAGCCCTTGGCACACTGGTCGCAGTTGTCGCCGAAGGTGTTGTGCTGGCAGATGCAGCGACCGGTCTCCGAGTCGCAGATGTCGGCATGTCCGTGGCAGTCACAGGGGATGCACGGCATGAAGGGTCCACCTCGGGCCGGGCTATGGCGGTAGCCGGGAGCGCAGGACTCGCAGAACTGGCCCAGATAGCCCTCGGGACAGGTACACTGCTCGATCCAGGTGGCCGGGTGTCCGGCTGCACCGCGATGCGCCGTGTGCAGCTCCACATCGTCGAGAATGGCCTCGCCCTGGACCGAGTAGGTGGCACGGATCTTGATGGCCGTCAGATTGGAGAGGATGGAGAGGAAGCCCCTGGCCGACTGACTTGGCTGCCACTGGTAATCGTGGTGCTCGTGCAGACGGAACGTGTACTCCTTCACATTTTGGTCGGGGATGCCGTTGCCCTGGGCGAAGATGGGCAGCGAGATCCTGCTGCCAGCGCCCTCCAGGATCACGTCGTTGGCGCTGGTGCTCGGCCCCACCTGACCCACCAGCTGCAGCTTGAACTTGAGGTCGCGGTTGTATGAAGCACGTTGATCCCCCAGGAAGCGATCAGGGGCCTGGAAGTAGACGAATTCGTTGCCCTGGGCGGTGGTCCCGATGCTGCGGCTGTACTGGTTGTACTTGATGTCCACCTCGCGCCGGTTCAGATCGATGGCCGTCCAGCGCTCCTTGAACTTGTTGAAGTTGGAGGCCACGGAGACAATCGAGTAGCCCGGTGCCGTCTGGCACTCGGAAGTGTGGCCGTAGCAGAAGCAGGGCGTGCACCCAAAGCGATTGATCTTGTCCAGGTTGAAGAAGCCCGGCTTGCACCTAAGAGGAGGAGAGTGAACATTAGGATAGGATAGGATCGTCCAGATGGATTCGTTCGTTGGGCGGTTGGGGGAGAGGGGGGTTTCTTACTCATTGCACCGCCTGCCCTCCACATTCTCCTTGCAGAAGCAGATGCCACTCTCCGCATCGCAGGCTGGAGTGTTCTCATGGGAACCCCGACCGTCGCAGCCACAGGGCTGGCAGCCATGAGGTCCGAACTGGTAGTAGTTGTTGTCGCAGCGATCGCATTTGTCCCCCGTCACGCCCGGCTTGCACTGGCACTTGCCCTGGCTGTTGCACTGCAGCGAGCGGGATCCAATAGAGTCGCAGCCACAGTTGACACAGTACCCATCCTCGCGCATGTAAAAGTTCTCCTTGCAGCGTTCGCAGTTGGGTCCATCACGATTCTCGCGACAGTCCAAGCAGTGGCCGCCATGACCCGTCTGGTTGAAGAGATGGGCATCAAAGAAGCATTTGTCCGCCAATCCATTGCAGTTGCAGGCTGTGAAAGGAGAAACATCAAACATCAAAAGAGGTTCCTGTAGAAGTTCTCTGTCTGCTTATACAGTTGATCAGATACCAATGGGCTGGCCCTGTCCCAATGAGATTGGTCTGGAGGCTGTAGTCACGGGACCAGGCCTGGCCTTGCACAGAGGACACGGACACCACCAAGAGGAGGACCGCAGACAACCAAAGCAGCATCATGACTGATTCGATTGATGGGTCGTCTTCTGTCGGATGTGAGTAGCGGCTAACGGAAAAGTAGTTTGTCCTTATATAGAAAGCATTACCGAGATACAGTGGGCTGCTGCTGTTGAAAGCCAGAGCTCGTCTTTCAACAGTAACCCAACATAAGTGAGAGCCACTGTGCCAACCTGTTTGCTCTCCGTTTCCCCTTACACTGAGGAAAACGTGTCTCCTAGAAAAGACTTTCGCTATTTAGCTGTGAGAACTATGCAGTATAATACAAAATTTTGAATTCAATTGAAGGAACAGCAGTCTACCTATCACAAAATATCATTGGTTGTTGTTTAGTCCTATTCTAGACAAGCTTCCTCAAGACTGGGAATATATTTTCCCTCCGATTCCATCATCTCTTCTAAATAGTTTCCAGTTTATAATTTCCATCCTACCTTTGCACTCGTTGACTTCCGTTGAGGTGGCCCTCTTCCACTTGACGTCATTGTACAGGGGCAGACAGCGGTCACAGTCGGGTCCATCGGTGTTGTGGCGACACTCGCACACCAGCGTCCTCTCTCCGTGCATACCCGTGCTGGCGACGCACTTGCTGGCGTGTCCGTTACACTTGCATCTGGCACCCACGGCGATGTCACTGATGGCATAGAAGTAGGACTTCAGCACCTGTGGATCACCGAACAGCTCGTCGCCGAAGGTGTTGAGGCGATCCAGCGTGATGCGGATGTCGGTGGCCGTGACCCAGTCCTGCAGCTCCAGGCTGCGCTCGAAATTGATGCCACTAGGACGACCCTCGAGGGTGGAGAATGCGATCTCGCCGTCGCGCAGCGGGGAAATGTCACTGTACTCGCTGGTGCAGAGTGCATGGGCCTCGCCCTCGCCCTTTCGGATGGCCCGGGAGTCGGGCAGGAAGTAGGTGTCCCGACAGGTGGCACTGTAGTACTGGTAGGGAATCCAGGCACCGTTCTCCGAAGTCCGCTTATAGATCGTGAAGGACTCGGGCCGAGGAGAGCGGAACAGAATGCGCACATAGGTGATGTCATAGGATTTTCCTGAAATATTTTAGGGAAGCAATATTATCTGGATTTTCTAAGGCTATAAACGTTGATCTACTCACGTAAGTGGAGCGTCAGATTCACATAGTTGGGATGCTGTATCCCCTCGAACATGGTCTCCGATTGCCACCAGGATGGATTCTGCGGATCGTGCAGGTCCGTCAGAAATGAGGGATTGTGATCTTCGTATCTGCAAGGGAGAAAGATCCAATAAATAGCGGCATCCGTTTGGTTTGCTTCGATTTGGGATTTTACACTCACCTGCAAAACTCGCAATTCTTGTGATTGGGATTCTGTATGCAGAAGTGTGTGTCACTCTGCTCGCCGCAGGTGTTGGTCGACTCGAATTGCAGTTGGTATGCGGCATTGATGAACTCGGGAAGGCATTTCTATTAAGGAGGAACAGATGACTCAATATTTACCATCTCAATGAATATTCTCTTAATTGCTCAATTGGTCTGTAGCTTTCTTTTGAATTTGACCCCCCCAAAACGGAATGAATAAATACTTGAGCCACTTATAATTTCTTTCAATTGGTCTGTGGACAAACAAATATTGGGGAGCGTCTCTCTATTCCTCCCGCACTTACCTGCGGTCTGCCATAGGGATCGTAGCACTCGAGGGCCGGCATGAACGTGGTGGCGCGTAGCTCGTGTCCGGCGGAGTTAATGGGTGTGCGTTGGGCGCCGAACGCGTCTGGGGTACAGCAGGAAAGTAGGACGCCGACCAGCAGCAAGCGCGCCGTGGAGGAGCCACATAGGCTCCACCTGCTGCGCTTCATGGTGCGTTTCGTTGGGTGGTTTAGCCTTTCGCTTAGAGTCTATAGGTAGGTGACAGGATACTTGGGAACACTATTTCGAGTATCTGTATTCTGGGTGGGTTTCCTCTCAGTTTCGTCGTCGTTCCACAGCTCAATTCATAACTGAATCGTTGCTCTTACTGCTGGAGGTTGGTGAGCGACTTCCGTCATATGCTGGAAAAATGCATTGGTTCATCATGAGTCAACTAATATCATCTAAGAATCAATCCCCGAAATCTGGAAACATGTGTGCCACATATTGTGGCAGATATACTCGCAAACACGCACAGAGGAAGACCATATTCCGGGACGGGTTTTTAATTAGTTCCTCGGACAAATGGCTCGAAAAATAAACTTTGCCCGACCAGTTCACGCAATGAGCTCTGTGAGACGCGTCTGGCCGGCCTTCCAGTAGTACATTTGGATAAACAGAAACCAAAAGCAAAACAACAAAAAACCAAAAAACAAAACTGCAAATGAAAATTTCAAACAACTGCCAGCCGCAAGCAGAGAGAGAGAGACATAAATAAACTAAAAAGATATGCGCTGGAAACGAAATGAGCTCCGAACAGTTCTGTATAGTATGTTTGCTTCCTATAATGTACATACAATGTACTAACAGTCTCCCAGTCCCCTGGCTCTATTTGCGCTATTCGGGAACTTGAAATAATTATATCCGATGATTTCATTCACTCCGCCCAGAGGCACAGTCATTCACATGTGCTGTGCCATTTAATAATGGGTCTGCTCAAATTTTTGCTGCAGTCTGTAGATGCATTCTTAATCCCCGGCAAGGCTAGATTCATTTAAGCTATCCTAAGATCCCAGATTCAGTATCTTTATGTACGAATTCAGTTAGGCGGTTGGTCTGAGGCACTAATTAGCAAATATTTGCCGCAAGTACTAGCTGGCGATGATATCACCCTTTATAAAGCGGGGTCCTAGCAAGAGCCACAACAAGATGAGAAGAAGCTAAGATGTTCGACTTTTGAGAGCAAGAAAATTCCAGTTCTCGTGGGTAAGATTCGGAACGCGAACCCAGTGCAAGCTGATACCGCCAGCACCAAGAGGAATGCAGAGCTCTGAAATGTTCCATTACTTGCGTTCTACAATAACTTAAGTTTCCCAAATTGTATTCCTAGAACTATGCTCTTCCACTCTCCGCTCGTGTTCCATTCTATTCCTACTGCTATGATCAGCTAATTTGTCAACAAACTAGGATCCGATCCAGAGATTCGTAGATTATATACATTTTTTTCTTTCATGTTTTTATCAATGGTACACAATTAATTTCCCCTGAGGCGTAGCACAGATTCAGATTCGTTGGTTTCTTGTACGATTATAGCCGAAATGTGTACTATGTTTTTGCTTATCAGTCCCGGGTCACAAGAACGGCTTCGCTTCGAGTCCGAATTGAGCACATGAAATCGTTCTGGGGTCTGTGTTGTCAGGCTGGGGCTCATGGAGTCTCCGATTTCGTTTCGACTTCCAGCCTGAGAACCCTTTGCAGGCGGGCGAGTTCAGCTGAGGCCAACTCACCAGAACACACACTGATATTGTATGTACACACAATATGTACGATCAGATCTGTGTACTTATGTATGTATGTATATAGTCCGAATGAACATCCGCTCCATTCAGATTTCATTTGCTGAGCGGGAGCGGCCCAAGAGCTCTGTGTGTGGACGCGATACGCGCCTATGAACACGAGTTCCTTTTGCGATAAGAATTTGGGGCTACGAACTAGCCCGTCTCCACATAGTGTGATATCAGACTCTATATAAAGACGACTTGGCTTTGGGAGCCACAGATCTGATTCGATCCGCTGCCCTGCCCTGCTCTACGTTGCCCTGCGCTGTGGCGTTTGAAACGGCGTTTTTGTTTGCACCTTTTCGCCTGTATCTTTATCGCAGCGTTTGTTTTTATCCACTGCTTCACTACAAACTCACACACACAGACACAACGTTAGCACACACACTTAGACGTAGCCAGCAGGTAGAGAAGAGGAAAAAACAGAAAAAAAACACACTCAAAAAGAGCACTCCCGAACGCACTCAAGATACTTTTACGAACTCCGAACCGCGTTTCGTATCTTACAGATGCACAGATGCAAGAGCGCAACAACTAGCGTTATTTTCGTTTATTTATCGGCTATTTTTGTGGTAGATACATTTTCTGTTTCTGTTTCGGTGTTTTAGGTAGTCCAGATTACATGCTGCTGCTGCATGTGCCTGACACTTTTGGGGGATTTCAGATCTCCTAAATATTCCTGATATTATTAATAGGACAATTGTTGCAGGGGTTATTTTCATTTGGGTTTCTTTCATTCAGATTTCAATGGAAATTTTCTACCATTTCACTTTTCTGCTGACTGTTGTCGTCGCACTCGTATTATGTTGCTCCGTTTTCCCTACCACATTGTACGCGTTTCATTCGTGTAATTGTATCAGCACATCGAAGGCAAGAACCTTTCGAGTAAACACTTTGTCATATGGCCATAGCCACACACACACAATAAACACAAGATACTTTTTATCTAGAGGTTTTCTTTTCGCCTGGCTGGTCCCTGTCTCTGGCCCGCAACAGCAAGACAGTCAAAAAAAAAAAAATAAAGTGACCCAAGAAAACTTGAGACTCCTCCGCTCCGCTCCGCACGACACTGCACCACACAACCACACCACATTTACAATGGAGTGGGCTCCACATCCACAGAGCACCCGATCACCGATCACTTACTCGTCGCTCAGGAGAGACAGGCAACAACCGCAACGCTCAACGGATTTTCGAGGAATGCGACGATCGGCCGATCGCAACTCTCAGTCGAGTGAAACTCTATGCGGAGCGGCTCTCTTTGTATCTGTATCTGTGAGTGTGCTCAGAGCGGGCACAGATCTTGCTGGACTTGTGGGCTCTCTGTCCCAGAAGATTCAGATGATCTTCAGTGCTATGGTACTCGCACTTTAATTGCTCTGCTCTTCGTTTTCGTTGGGCTTCATATTTCCTAAGTGAAATACCATTTAATCTGGTAAATATTTGAGCAGTGATTGTCTTATAAGAGTTGTCTAAATAGGTTTTCTATGTGGCTCAGTAATAGCCAGGAAGCTGTGCAGTGCCGCTCTCTGCTCTACATTTTGTCTAGTTTTTAGTTTTTGGAGTTAGCAGGTTATCGCTCGGGCAGCTGATAAGAAGGTTATTGTACGACAAACGTCGCAGCACTTTCGGTTTCATTGAAGAAATCATATTCTTTTCGAACTGAGTTCCAAATGAAATTCAATTTCTGAATAAACTAATCTGATGAATACATGTTCATACATATATATACTGTAATAGCTAGGGAACTATCATTTATTAATACATAGTAAAAACGATCTTTTAATTAAAGGAGCATTTTTAAAAATTTTTGTAGGCCTAAGTGTACTTTTGTGGGCGAAGGTAGTTCCGGATATAGTTCTGGCAATATTTATTTTAAAAGTACATTATTTAGATAGTATAATTTAAGTTGAGTTCCGCTTTTAAAGCTCCCCATTGTAAATTGAAAATATTTCAATATAAATTTAATTTCGAATTCAAATAATTTTACACTGGCGCCCTTTGGTTGCGTCCGCAGCAATTTGGAAACTTTATGACAGAGCTTTTAGAGTGATCAATTCAATAGTGTTGACAACGGACGGCGGCAACACTGCCAACTAAATGGGAATGGACGTGTTCGTTAACATATTTATACTAAGCCCCGCGATTTTGATATTATTTAAAACTTCCCATCACACTGAAACCACGCCAATAATTGGTTTATATTCATATAAAAGTAAATACTTGGACTGCGTCATGCCGGAGACTCAGTTTTTTTTTTTTTACATAGGATGACAAAAAGATGCGTCCTTTTCGAAAGCAGAAATATTCGATTATTTTCCCACCTAATATAAACTAATTGTATCATTAGATAAGACATTATTTTGAATCCATGAGTACATACTGACAATGCTGGATATATGGGAGGAAAATATCGATTGTTTTAATGTTGGGACGAAGAACTCAGACAAACTCTATAAAGAAATTACTGAAAATATTACATATATATGAGCATCAAGTCTTTGTCGTTTTTCATTATTTTGTTGATTTCAAAATTTCAGTAGCTTTCCTGCTTGTTTCTGCGTCACTGCGTCTATTCCGATATCGATACGAAACGCGCGGCAGTGTAAAAAGGTCATGAGTGACGATACATAAACTTGCACAGCTAAAAGCTTCTTGGCAGCTATCGATACCAATGCCAGACGTTTGCCAGCACTATGCTTTGCGCGTCTTATTTGATTTCAATTGAACTCGCTGCTCAGTTTACCATTACTTAAATGAATGTTTTCATATTTAAAACAAAAAGTCTCATTCCGTGCAATATATAGATTTTATTTCAATTTTCATAAGGAATTAAGTTATTTGATGAAAGTATTGTACGAGTATTGTATTGTTTGGTAGTCAGTTAGAAGAACAAGATTCAAGCTAAATTGTGATTAGAGTGTAGGAAGAATACTAATTCCTTCGGTTAAGAAGACAATCTGGCGTTCAAGGCACTTGAAGGACGAGCATTTATTTATCCTGCTCTTCCTCGTCCTCAATGTTGATCTTGATAATGTTGACCGTGGGCCCCGGCGGTTCACTGCCACGCGTCTCTGGCAGCCCATTTTCCGGCGGCACCGCCTCCACAATGCACTCATCGCTGCCGGTTGTGCTGATGGTGATTGTGGGTATGTTATCGGACCAAATGGAGCTCTGCGAGTCCTGCCTCATGGCGCGACGTCGCTGGGAGGCGCTTCGGTTGGGAAATGTGATGGGTCCGGGCAAATCCAGTTCCTCCAAGTCATCCATTGTGGCCAATGTGGCCGTCGGGGTGGCCACCCCTGGTGGTGGTTTGGGTGGCCGCGAGTTTGGACGACCAGACGATGTGCCGCTGCCAAAATGCAGAGGTGCACTGGGCGTTGGAGATTCTGGTTCCGGTGTAGGTGGCATCTCGAGGGCAGTGGCGCTGGAGTTGCTCGACAATACTGAAGGTGGTGGGGGCGGTGTGTAGGCCAAATATGTGGGCGTGGTAGGACCAGGAGACTCATCCGAGCCCTGCTCCACATCGTCCTTCTTGAGGTTAACTGCCTCGCGTACGAGGGCGAGAAGAGAGCCAATCTTCTTGCGTCCCTGTCGCGAGAGGACAGACAACTGGCGCTGATGATGGCCCTGACTGGGCGTGGGTGAGGGCAGGCTCGGCTGCTGCTCCTCTCCGCCGGCCACCTCGCTGCTTAGGTGATCCGAGGCGGGCACATCTGAGAGTCCACCAGCCTTGCTCTTCTCCACGCTTCTCTCATCGAATTTGAACACTTCAGGCTCTGGCTTAGCAACCGCATTATTTGACTTGATTTTGTGCTTGCGAAACTTGAACTTTCCGAGGCCAATAGCCTCGAGTCCTCCGCCGCCTCCTCCTCCGCCTCCGCCACTTCCACCTCCGCTTTCTTTGGGCGATGGCAAGGGTTTATCTTCTACCTCCTGCGGCGGCTTCTTTTCGTCAACTATGTGGAATTTGCTCTTGGCCAGTGGAGGCGTTTCGGGTGTTGACTCCTCTGCTGTCTGTTGGACGCGCTCTGTCGTGGGTGTCTGCGGCTCTGGTGTGGGTGGCTTCGACTCGTCCTCTCCTTGCTCCTTGTGGCGACGTAGCAAGCTGGCGCGGCGCTCGCTGACAATCCTTGAATTTGTATCCGGATCATGTTCATTCTCCTTGGGCGACTCGTAGGGGGGCGGTTGCTTGTGCCTGGGCTCTTTTTTCTCTTTCATGCTGCCTCTATCTCTTCGCTCGTGTTTCTCGACTTTGAAACGGCTTTTGGGATGCGGCTCCTTCACGGGAAAGTTGCCACCAATTCCGCCACCCGTCCCTGAACTGCTGGCCACTCCTCCACCATTGGCAGCCACAATGGAACTGGCCCGGGCCCGCTCCTGCTTGGCAATCTGCACAATGTCTACCAGCGAGGGCTTCCGAGTGCGACGAATCTGCTGCAGTCGCGACAGGCCGAACCGCTTGTCCTTGGCCTCCTCATCGTGGGGCAGGGAGTCCTGGTGCTCAGTGTCCGTATCGTCGTCATCGCGTCGCACAAAGGAGTCTTCGTCCGAGGTGGCCGAGCCCTTGCGTAGGGCCTTCTTCATGATGCGTGAGATAAGCTCTGGGGAGGAGAGAGTCGGAACAAATGATTTGCAAGCTGAGATAGGATATATTTCCTCTTGGGCTTACCCTTTCTGGCCTGATTCTTGTACTCCTCCGTGTCGAAATCGGGCTGCTGGGTGGGGGTGACTGGCGAGGATGCTTCGAGTACCTTTCGCCAGCGATTTGTCAACGTTGTCGCCGTCGGTTCGGCCTGCTTGACCTCGGGCACCTTGAAGATCTTCTTGCGCTCCTCCTCGCGCTCCTTCTGCAGCTGCGTCCGCAGGTCCTGGTTGGCTTCGCGCAGGGCGCCCGTCAGCGACACCAGATAGTAGATGATCAGGATGAGTAGGAGCAGCAAGGGAATCACGGTGCTCGATGAGGTCAGGTAGTCCAGGGGTTCATGGAGTTGTCTGAAATTAGGCAATAATACCCAATGACTTCCTCGGTTCTTTGGTTTGCATGAGATTCCTCGTCATCTTACTGGGGCAGGGCATTACGGGTGGTGTTTGTAATGAACTCGGCAATTCGGTTGTACTCCGAGAAGGGTCCACAGTGCCAGGAGGGGCGCAGCCAGACAATGGCATATCCCACGGGCAGCACACAAAGGAACAACATGGTCAGCAGCAGTGACAGGTAGAAGTTGTTTGACTTGGAGGCCCTACAAGAAGAGATGGCACTGGATTAGCAGCCATTCCATTAACCCAATTCAGCCACCCAATAGGGGACACTCACTTGAAAACGACCTCGTGGGGCACGTTGCAGGTGAGGACTATCCACGACCTGAAGTACATCATAATCATCAGCTTGACCAGGTTGATGAGTACCAGGCCCGGTGAGAAGAATATGCCCATCCACACTTGGCCCTGGTTATTAATCAACGTCAGGATGTTCTCGGCTATCTTGAAGTCCCCGTACTGCCCACGAAAACAAAGCCTCGCATTAGTCAAAGTTGCACCTGCACCAGAGTCAGAGGCAGAGCCAGACAGAGTCCCGGGCTCTCCTCGCACTTACCTGTGGAAAAGTCTTCTCCATGTCCCAGCACCAGTTTTGATTGACGTAGCGCACAAACAAAGCACGCAGGAAGTCGATGCAGAGTGGGGCCACAATGGACATCAGCTTTTGAATGAGAAGAAGGTGGGCTTAATAAGCATTTTGCAATGAAGCTCCAGTCGGATTTCGGACTCGAGACACTTTAAAGCTGAAACACGCAACTGTCCCTATAATGTCCTTGCTGGTGGATCTGTGTCTTGTAGTTTACGGCTGATTTCCCTAGTCTAGCCGAACTATCCCACAGAACCCCCATACACATTTTGGTCGCTGCTCATGCACGAACACGTGCCTCAAGTTCGAATCGAAAACCAAACGAAACCGGGCTCAAGTAGTATCCCAGAGGCCATACACAAAGAGCACACTCAATTTTACTTTGCGGGCCTTTTTGTTATGCGTAAAGCATGAATGCGTTTAAGCCCCTGCCCGTAACTTGTTTAATTTATGTGCTTAAATCGTTTAATAGAGATTATGTACGCCATGTCGGGTGCATAATCAAATTGGGTACCAGACCCATTTTGTTTATTTTTTTGTGGCTCAGCCTTGACCCAGGCAGTTTACACGAATGTCGGACAAATGTTAAGTACGAAATAAAAGGGAAAGTAATCCCTGGATTGAGATCCCTTTGAAAGCCCCCAATGCCCGCCTAGTTCTGTTATGGTTGCTCCTCACATTTGCTCTGTCTGATAGCACCGACTGGATAACATCGATGTCAGGTCATTGATGGGCAGGGCAACCTTGAAAACTTTGGCAATTCCCTGAATTTGTTTACGATTAGACTTTAAGTTCAGCGAACAGCAAGAGCAAGCAGCCCCAATGGGATGCCAATCGACACTCGAGACTCATCGTGGCAAATGGGCAAATAAGACTTGGCGTTCGAGGGCTAAAGTTCACAATCATGCTTATGGCTTATGTAAATTTTCGATTTCGGATTGCACAGGGGGGATTCGTAAGTGTGCCCCCCATTCCCACTTCCACTTCCACTTCCATTTCCTGCTCTGCCTGAATGCCAGCTGCGTTTTGTATCAATGGAAAGACTCCCGAGAGCGATTATTATGATAAAATACTTTTCGTTTGTGCTTCCTTTTCTTCCTTTCAAATATTTCCCTATTCAGATTTGCTCTTATTCCGACGTTGGCCTTTTTTAAGTTAAGTTGATTTTGGGTTTCTAGACGAGCGCAAAAATTTGATTTTTCTACTCGTACACCCCCGTGTACCCCAGGAAGAGACGAAAGAACGGAAAACAAATTTTGCGTTACATTTTCCGGATAATTTAGCTAAACGGGATTTCACGCTCAAAACGCTCAAGAGATGCCAACAGAATGGCTGAAATTCCCTTCTGGTCTGCCCCCCTGTGTACACAGATACTCCGCTTTGGGTTCAATCATATTTTGGGCTAAATAGATTTTGATACAGAAGCAGTTGGTTGGCTCGCTTCCGAAAGCCCGGAGTCGAGTCGGGAAATTGATAGCTGCTTCTGGTGATAAATTCACTTTTAAACTGTGGCATCTTTGGGATTGCTCAGCAGCTGGTTTCCCTCGTACACTCACCCCATCGAAGACGATGACCTTTGATAGCTCCTGGCCCAGGGACGTCTCCCAGCACATGGTTGTCAAATTGGTCTGGATTTGCTTAATCGCCAGCTTCACCTCCCGCAGACGCTTCATCTTCCGCTCCAGAGGAGTCAGCTTGACTGTGGATAGATGCTTGCTGTCGCTGCTAGGGGTGGTGCTGTCCAGACCATCGGTGGTGCTGCCACCGAATATGTCGTCCTCTGGCCCCTTGGGACACACGGTAATTACACAGAGCTCTAGATACTCGCTGTCCTCGTCGTAATAGACGGTGCTCCCGATCTCCGCCGCATTCCCGTATCCTATATAGTACGGGGTCTTTCCATATCGTTCAGTGAAGGAATAGTCATCCTCAGTGGTGCTGCTGCCGCCGTTGCTGGTGCTGCTTTCTGGGCTGGTTGAGTCAGTGCCAAACTCTGTGGTGGATGATGTGTAATCCTCGGAGGTTGACGTACTTTCTACGGTTGTTGTCTTAAACCATCCTCGTGTTCGTCGGGTGCTGCTGGTGGGAGTGGCCGTAGTTGTGGTGGTTTTTCTGCGCCCAAGTCTCAACTGATTTATGAGGTTATTCCACTCCTCTTCGGTGAGTATCCTCTTGGTGGGTCTAGTGCTGGCGGTCGTCCTTGTTGTGGGAGGTCTATAGGGTGGTCTATAAACGGGCCAACGGCTTGGTGGCGTATTCGCAGACTCTGTGGTGGACCCAGCTTGTCTCCCAGTGACACTGGATTCATTTCGATGTCGTCTACTATATTTGCTAGTTCGCCATATAGGTGCATCGCCCAAAGCCCTTTTCGTTCGGATCTGAGCCTTTTCCTCGTCATCATCCAATTGGGCCAGAACCAGAGCCAGGGGGTCATCGGCCTGTTGGGTGGTGTCCCCGTCCTCCGTGTCCTCGTAGTCATCATCCGAAACGGGCGGATCTTCCGAATAGTCCGTGTAGCTGGAAAAGCTGTCGTTGTCCGGAGCCACAGTGGATGGTGATGCCAGCGGCTCATCGCTGCCATAGTCGTAGACATCTTCGTTGTCGTTGTCGGTGGTGTAGAAGAATT
The DNA here is from genome assembly GCF_003369915.1 of Drosophila miranda. NCBI lineage: Eukaryota > Metazoa > Arthropoda > Insecta > Diptera > Drosophilidae > Drosophila > Drosophila miranda. The sequence continues at coordinate 8,048,135 of NC_046674.1, read as the reverse complement.
CTTCCTCCTCTTCTTTCTTGGGGGCTTCCGTGGTGGTGGTGGTGGTTGTCGAAATAGTGCTTGGCCTTAAAGTTGTTGGTATGGCTGTCGTTGCCCTTGCGGTCGTGGGAGTCGTGGGGGCTTTCGTTATTGTAGATTCTTCAGGGGTGCTTGTTGAAGGCGGAACTGTGTTCCAAGGTGTCGTTGTGCTCGGCTCTGTGGTCAATGTGGTAGCTTTCGTGGCTACTGTTGTCCAAAGCGATGAAGGCGTTCGAATTGTAGTCGGTTCCGTGGTCGGGATCGTGGGCAAAGTCGTTGGCAAAGTTGTAGGCAAAGTTGTAGGCAAAGTCGTTGGCAAAGTAGTGGGCAAAGTAGTGGGCAAAGTAGTGGGCAAAGTAGTGGGTAAAGTAGTGGGTAAAGTGGTTGGTGGCAGCACGGTAGGTGTTGTCAGATTAAGCAGCATCAGTGTGGTGGCCAAGTTCTTTGCACTGATTATGGTTCGTATAGGTTTTGAGCATTTGAAAGTCATGTTATAGCACTTGATCCGCTGCACAGCGGAGGAGATCAGGGCGGCGGCTGCTGTCGTAGAGAGCAGGCCGTCGGTGGTGCTGCCTCCATCCTCGCCCCACGCAGCAGTGGAAGTGGATTCGTCGAACAGGCCCTCCGATGTACTGTCGCTGTAGAGCGACGTGGTGGGCGTCATGGCACGCAGGGCCTCGATGGAGCTTAAAAGATTCTGCAGCTCCATTGTGTTGGTCTCGTTCTCCAGCTTCAGCAGCTGCAGCGGCTTCTCCTTGCTGTTGATCTTGTAGATGAAGGAGAACATCAGGGAGTACAGATTCAGCATGTTGAGTATCATAATTCTGCAGGAAATACACAAAGGATAAGATACCCCCTGGGAGAGAGGACGCTATATTTATTTTCTTACCTTGCCAGCTGCAATCTTAGCTGCTGCCTGGGATGCCAGTTCTCAAACAAACCCAGAGCCTCGAATATCATGGGCAAGAAGAAGGAGAGCAACGTCATGGTCACGTTCACAGCATTCCTGCTCAGCCAGTTGTCGTGTTTGGCCAAATCCTCAGAGCTGCAAAAGCAAAGCAAAGCCAAAGCGAAGCCAAAGCGAAGCCAGGAATAAGTGGCAGTCTGCCTGGGAGATTTGCTCTTCTCCGTTCACTTACTGATTGACAAGCAGCACCACCGTGGCACCCGACAGACCCAGCAGACCCATTACCAATATATTGACCAGTATTCTTTGGAGGATTACCCGCCAGCTGAAAGGGCATTACCCCATTGATTATGGCACGCGAATAGCTTAAACTTGGCGGGGACTTACTTGCGATTATCTTTCTTCTTTTCGGCCTCCTCCAGCAAGGCCTCCTTGAAGCCGACAACCACGGATGCAATGCGATTATGCGCCGTCTCCGCGTGTCCTGTGAGAGTTGCAAGAGTTGCAAGAGTTGCAAAAGTTGCTGTAACGACAGCTCAGCTGCGTGGTCGGCCACTTACCAATCATAAAGTCCCAGCCGGTGAAGAGCTTCCACGAGAAGACGCACTCATCATCCTTCGAGGAAAGTTTCGAGTTGCGAGAGTTCTCTGCCATTCTATTGAGAAATCAGGGAAAAAGTTTCAGCTGCTTCTGCTCCTCCTACATATCCCGCTCTTACAAGCCATAATTTGTGCTCAAATCCTGACAATCCCGAACCCAATTCCAATCCCAATTCCAGTTATCCTAATGCAGCATAAACATACGTATAATTCACGCACTCTGAGCACGTGCCACGACAAGTGGCAAGGTCAGGGCTGGGCCTGCTCACTGCTCACTGTTGACATTGCTACTTTGTTCAATTACGAAATCAGCATAATGCCGACAAAGCCATTAAAGCGAGCAGCCCAATGGCGTTCGCCTGGTCAAAATGGCGTTTTGCCGTTTCGTTTCCGTTTCCGCCCTATAGACCTACAGTCCTGCCATCCAGCTTACCGCCCCCTGCACGTGTCTGTGTCCCTGTGCGTGCGTAGCTCATAATGGTCAATTCCTTTATGGCTTCTGCTCCTTCCTCTTTTTTGAGGGCGCAAAAGTTTCGTGAGCCAGACACGCCCGTGCCAAGATTTGTATTATTTAATCAGCGCTTCAGTTTTGTTTAATTAATTAACGAGCAGTCTGACATTTAGTTTGCTTTTTGCGGCTTCGATGACCAGAGATTTAATGAAGTGCCTCTTCTGCACGGACACCCCCAGGGACCCCGACCCCATAGTCCTAGCCATACTCACTTTCTCAGCGTGGCCACAAAGCTGTAGATGTAAACCAAGACGGCGGTAAGGAAATAGGCTAAGGGCAGCTTATATCCGGAAACGCTGATGCCGGAAGTGCTCGAGTAGTAACTGCGGAAAGAGAGACAAACAAAGAACAGAAGGCAAAGGAAGCAGGGAAGATGAGCAGGGTAATTATCGGCAGGTGCGGAGGAAACTTACCCATAAAACATAGGTGAGTATTTGAGGAATCCCTCAAATTCCCAGAATGTGAAGAGATTGCCAGCCACATTTCGTTCCGCGTCGGTCATGCGTTTCCTTGGATCCGTTTCCCCGTGTTTCGTGGCGAAATACTGGGCGAGAAGAAACACAACGGACACACAAATGAATGCATAAATGGGGGCTTTCTCGCTGGTTACGGCTACCCACCTCCGGTCCGATGACAAAGGCCACCAGCGGAATGGCTATCATAATGTTGACCCACATAAGCCAGCGCAGGAATGTAAAGTAGGAGGCGACGCCGGAGCCGAAGTGGGATTCGATTTCCTTGATGCGCAGCTCCCAGGGTATGAGGACGGTTAGGAAGCTGGTCGTCTCGCGCTTCCAGTGTCGCCAGCGCTGCAGGTTGGAGATAGAGGGGAAGCACATGAGTTACGGGCATGGCATGGAGTCTCCAAGGAGTTGCATCCCAAGTTCGTATTTTAATTGGTTTTCAAGTGAATGCCAGCCACCGAACCGAGCATAAATCTGTGAATTATGCGACTGGGGATTTATTGAATGTCCGTCCGTTCTGGCATCCAGTCCGGAAAGTGGCCCATAAATTGTGTAAACATAAATATTTTCACCCTACTAGGGGGCTGGGCGCATTCTGCACTCTGCAGTATGCATTTTGTATTCGGCAGGCGTTTCCGGCTCTGAAAATTTGCTGCTGAGGAGAAGACTGGGATAAGGGGAAAATCACTTACTGCCGCCATTAAAATTTTAAACCTCGCCCACAAGTCTCGGGTGCTGCGTGACATGGCGAAGCGCTCCTGAAGCGCGCCCTCGTGGCGTGCCACATATGTTTTGGCCTGTCAACACATGCACGGGGGGCAGATCCAAGTCCAAACATCATTAAAAATGCCAGGGCGAAGCCACAAGACGGGGCAAACCCGGGAATAGAAAGAACGTGAACAAAGATAAGAAGGAGGTGGTGTGAATGAAATCGAAAAGTTTGCTGTGAGGATTTGATGAGTGGAGTGTTCGAAGGGAGGAGGAGGTCGTAACATTTTCAACGACCTGACAGGCAGCGTGAAAACGAACGCGCCCAGTTTCGAGGCCCTCCCACTCTGTCCCACTCAGCCAACATTCTGTACCCACCTGCCGCACCAGCTTGAGCTTCTTGCGGATGGGCCATGGCTGTAACTTCACCGACTGTATAACCTCCTTGTGTAGGCGTATGTTCTCAAAGATTTGCTCTTGCGTGGACTCCTGATTGGTGCCCTCCTCTGTGAAGTAAACCAAAGCAAAGCACACACACGTTACACATTACACATACGCCGAGTGGGCTCCACGCTCGTGACCATCTAAATGGCCGCACGTAGCCGGGGAAATTACAGAAAAGAGGCCCCCAGACGTTGATTAGCCGCCACTAGAGGACGCCCATCTCCATCTCCCATCTGCCATCTTCCATCTCCACTGCAGCTGCTCGTTAACTAAGCGAAATCTTTTCCCCACAATTGCGGGAGTGCCTTGCCTGAACTTGTCGTATAGACACTGGAGCGCCGCCGCTCCACACTATCCAGCACGTGATCCATGGGACTAGATGCTCGTCGCGAATTGCGACTGCCACGTTTTCCCCGATAGCCGCGTACACTGGCACGTCTCTGCATTATTGCCGATACGGATATTGAGTAGTCCTCCTCATCGTCAACATCGCCAGTGCCGCCATCTTCATAAAGTTGTGGAGGCGGAGGAGGAGGCTGGACGACAAAGTGGGGCTCCTGGTGGCTGCTCTCGGCGTCGCTGCTCTGGTTCTGTGATTGGAAATCTGTGCAAGAATATGTTTGGTAGAGAAAAAGCTGAGATGGAGTCCAAAGATGGCGTGGAAAAGTTATCTCCTCCTACCGTTCAGCTCATACGACCTATTTTCCTCCTGCGAAGCGGCTCTGTATTTTTAATTATTGCATGAGAAATGTAGGGAATTCCTTCCGGCAAGGCTACTCACCTCTTTCCCCTCTGTCCTCTGTAGAATTCCCTCTTCTCATCGGCGCTGCTCTGCATTTGCCAGCCCCCTTTATTCAAGTCGCATGGCGGGGCCCAGGTCACAGATAATTGATGTGGCGAGGTGACACCAGAGTTGTTCTGGGAATTTGGGTTTTAGTTTTAAAACTTACTAATTATCTTAATCACACTTGTCACATTTAATACTCGTTATGCAAAATTCTTCAGAATGGCTTATTAATAATTGCACTTTAAGGATTAACTTAGTTATAACTGAGTTTCCTCTTGCACCGCTTTGAGGGTGTGCTGAAGAGTCTTCATCACAGGATGTAGGAAAACTATTTAATTCCCAGTTGTTAGTTAGTTCGTCCTTCGCCGTAGCGCGTCGGAGGAGCCTTATGCGCAGACTGAACGGCTTAGCCCGCTTACCAGGCCAGCAAGGCGCAAAAGACCATCATCCAAAAGGACAACGACTAACACAAATACTTCTATACCTCCGCCCCCATGCTCGCTCACACAGACACTAGCGAATGCTGAATTTTTTCTAATAATGAATGAATATGAATGAAGAACAGACAGGGAGTCGAGTAGAGTCCTGGCCCACAGCACAGTCTAACACCAATGACCAACCCATGGCCAACTTATCAAAGCCAAAACGTGCCCAAAACGCACACAGCGAGCGCTGTGTAACGTAAAGGAATTTACATAGACAGGCACCAGGACATTGCGGTAGGGATCGAGAGGAAGCCAGGACACATACATACACACGTACGGGGCAGTATCTGACTTCCTCGCCCAGTTGGAACGAAGACGAATGAGTGTAAGAATCGCCAGCGGCATGTGATAACAACGCCGTGTCCGGGCGTAACTTCGAATGTCCATTTAGATGGTGGCCAGGTCTGAGTGCTACGAGGACTGTGTCTATGTGTGTGTGCGTGTGTGTGTGTGTTTGCTGGTTCCTATGAATATGTGTGTGGGTTGATATTGAGTCACGTTGTATTCTTGGCTTCTTGTTCTGTCCAGTCCTGTCCTCTGTTACCTCTCCTTTCCCATCACGGCCTGGTCATGTAAATGAAAATCAAACATGCAAGGGTTGATAAAGAAAATCGCGAATTCTAACACAAAATACACAAAAAAATATACATATATATATATATATATATATATATATACATAGGATTTTCCAGTCCTTTCTTTGTGTCATGGGAGCGCCCACTATTGAAATATGTTTTGGCGCTCTCCGCTGTGTTTTGTGTTTCGCTTTTGCTTTCCTTGCCTTTCTCTGATTTCACTTTCGTTCCCTTTTAATTAAATGAAGTTTTTGCTGAGGCTTTAATTAACATCAAATTTATCTGTGCGTGCTTCCCGCTCCCGCCGAAGCCCATGGCGACTCTGAACGCCCCAGAAATCTGCGCACGTGTAGCACAATGCCAGCCGCCAATGGGTTCATTACCCGAATGTGTGCTGGACTCTTGAGCCTGTCTCTGGGTCTGTGTCTGAGAGTCCTAGAGTGATTCTGTGACAGGTGCAGGTGAACTTGAAAAGTGCTACACACACTCGCTGACCCAAATGCCACGCCTCATCGGGATGGGGGAATCCTCCATCCGTAGGCCTAAGTGGCTTTCCATGTTCGATTGCAGTTTTGGTTGTTCCGCCATAAATCTTGGGCCCTAACTTGTCCCACCACGCCTTGGATCAAAATATAGGTCAGCCGTACACAAAATATATATATATATATTTAAGCAGAACCGAATGAAAACTAATCCCATGATGATGCAACATTAGTTGATGCGGCACGCGTGGGTTTCGCTCGAGTCGCCTCTTTTCTCGCGTCTGCCCTTCGTCGGGGTCTTCCTGCACTTGCGACGGGGCTCCTTCTTCACGGTACGATCGATCTTAGAGCTGCAGCTGTCCGAAGTGCTGGCCGCATGTAGGCGCGTCTCCTTGGCCGATTCGGAGCTCTCCTGGCTCTTGGAACGGTGACATACGCCAGGCATAGGTATTGGGGGCACGCCGTCAGACGTTTTCTGACAGATTTGGTTGACCTCTAGATTGTTTTTCATAATCTCACGGTCAAACTTTGCCTTTACCGCGCTTCTGAGATGGTACTTGGTCAGCTTGCCGTGACGACAGTTCTCCATGATCCAGTGACGCACCTTGCGACAGCCCACATAGATGCTCGGAGAGCCGTGCTTCAGGTCCATGAGGTAGCCCTGCGGGTGCAGCCGGCCGAAGCCTAGGTCAAAGACATTTAGCGGCAGATTAGGCGGAGAGGGTCCGTCTTGGGTCTGATATTTGTATGGACCTACAGCGGCCAGCGGAGATCTCGTCTCTGTATAGAAGCGACGATCCTCCGACGAGCAGTACTTCCAGGGGTGGAAGCTAACGGAGCCATCTTTCATTCGAGCAAAATCAACCTTCAACTGATCGTCAAAGACCATTTCATCGATCTTCAAAAGCTTGCCGTCACGGTGAGTCACCTGGAAGCTGACACCCAGCGGAGCAGGCAGTTGGATGGAGCCACTTCCGTGAAAGCGATTGTTCCGAAAATAGCCCACGTAGCGTGAGCCATCTGGATACGTGTAGGTACCATAGTCCTGCATACCCAGTTCATTCATTTGGCCGAAGAATTTGGTTCCAGTTGGGAAGTTGCTGTTGCGTGTGTCATTAATCGACCTTCCCTCACCCGTTGAATCGCGAACCAGTGTGGTGTATCTCTCCATCGAATAAGACCCAATTTTGCAACTAATACTTTGAAATATAATCTGAGACTGTAGCTGTAGTGCTACTGTTATTGTAGAATTATTGAATATTTGCACCAGGCATGCTTGTGCTTGGATCCCTTCTACGAGTATACAGTTATTTTTCGCCTACTCCCGTTTAAAGTCGTTAGCAAGCTCAGACCTCAGCTCCCAAGTCTCTCCCAAGTCCCGAGATAAGAAATAATAAATGATGTCTAATGCGCAAAACTCTTCCCTTACGAGACCTATGGTAATTACACTCTGACCATATGTATATATAAGCTAATATCCCATGTGGGACAGAATCAAAGCGTCGAAAATGCCACTGTTGGTAGTAGTTCTGTTAGCCTTGGCTGTGGCTGCTGCTGACGCGGTCAGTCCCGAACCTGACCAAGTCATCACCAACGGAAGTCCGGCGTACGATGGACAGGCTCCCTATGTGGTGGGCATGGCCTTCCACCAGAGCAATCAGTGGTGTAGTGGCACTATCATTGGCGACACATGGATCCTGACTGCTCGCGCCTGTCTGACGGGCAGCACCGGGGTAACAATTTACTTCGGAGCGACACGCCGAAGCCAGGCTCTCTTGGCAATGTATGTGGGAAGCACCCAGTACATTCAGGACAACGAACACCTCGCCCTAGTGCGCGTCCCTAAGGTGAGCTTCGGCAACGGGATTAGGAAGGTCGCTCTGCCAGGACTGCGGGACCAATCGAATCGGTACGAAAACAGGTGGGCCACCACCTGCGGCTGGGGCAGCAGCGCATCAACACAGACGCAACCCGACTGGCTGCAGTGCGTCGACCTACAGATCATGTCGAACACCGAGTGCATCCCCTTTTACGGCCTGGCCACAATCACGGACCGCATCCTGTGCACCCGCACCACCAACGGCAAGTCCATCTGCTTTGGCGACGCTGGCAGTCCGTTGGTCATAGCACAGGGATCCACTATGGTGGGGCTGTCGCTGTTTGTGTCCACGCAGGGCTGTACCCTGGGACTGCCAGCAGGGTTCTCTCGGATCACCAGTCAATTGAACTGGATTCGCCAACACACTGGAATCTACTATTAAATTGCAACTAAAATTTAATATTTAAATAAAATCCATATATCTCCCGATTTACAGCTGAAAGCGAGAACGCGAAATTTCCATATAACTCGATCGACGAAGCATGTTGGATTGCACCACGTTCAAATAGTCCGTGTTTGTCTTCTTGTTCATCATGACCTTGACCGTGTCGTAGGTCTCCGTGAGGTCCAGAGGGATCGGCGCTAAGGCAAAGCTGTCGGACCGGCAGCTGGATGGCCCGACGGAGTCCACGCGCTGGTCATCCGAGCTGCTGGTCAACTGACGGGGCTTCACTCTTATGGTCATGTTCTCAGTCTCAGTCTCATCGAAGTGATACGTTGGCAAGTCTCTGATATCTTCTAGTTCTCGCTTCTCCGCCACCCACTCGTGGGCACGGAGACACTGCTCCGTGGCCCTGGCTTTGGAGTTCGGATTATAATTGCAAGTAAACGCCATCGATGAGGGGTCTGTCTTCGGCTTGGACTTTCCCTTCTCCTTGCACAGCTTGTGGTAGTAGTGCTTGCGTTCCATCCTGAAGTTGGGGGCATAGATGATAGTCTTGGGGAGCTGGGACATCTCCGTCTGTAGATTGTTGTCGATGATGTGGCGACAGAAGTACGGTATTGGCTCGCGGATCTCATCCGTGTGTGCATGACGGCAGTGGCGCTGGATCCATTCCTTGTCCCTCGGACAGCCAACGTAGATGCTGCTGGTGAAGGGCAGTGGGCGATCCGTAAGCCAGCCGGTCTGCGGATTGTAGATGCCCTCCTCCACATCGTAGCAGTCCTTGGGCACGAGGCGTGACCTTAGACTGCTCGTCACATAGGCGGTCGGACCCACGGGTGGCTGACTGTACAGGTGCTCGGACTGGTAGCGTCGGTCCTTGGGCGTCAGATAGTCCCAGTCCGAGGAGTCAAAGTCGATTCCAGTGAACCGAGCAGTGAACTGGCCCTGGACATGGAGTCCATCGGGGAAGCACATGTCCTCGATGCTCACCAGTTTCCCGTTGTTGAACACACCCTTGATGGTGAAGCGATAGGGCTGCGCCAGGCGCAACTGGCCGAACCCATGGAACTTGCCGCGAAGAAAGCGGCCGCGATACTCACTTCCGTCCGGATAGTGATAGGTGCCGAGGCCATCCATCATGTGCGCCTCCTTGTTCCAAGCTCCTTCGTAGCTGCTGCGGGTGATGAAGTGCCTCAGCGGCGTCACCTTCACGCCAACACTCGACATCGCTTTGTGAAGATACAGAAATGTCCTCGGCTCTGGTGCTTTAAATGCTCTTTTCTCTGTTGCACTGTGTCTGTGATTGTATGATTGTCTGAATGTGTGATTGTGTATCAGAATCAACTGTATTTGAATTTGAAACGGAAACTGAGACACACCTGACCCACTTGGAATGGCCTGCCTTGTTGAGATTACCCATCAGCTTTATGACTAAATAAATGTTTGGACTCGACTCGACTCGACTCTGGGTCGGGAGTGGCCGCGTCCGCCGCATTTCCGTCCGCGTTTGGCTTTTGTCGCATGTATGACCTAATGAATCTTTGCATACTCTTGCGGCAAAAGGTGCGCATAACAGGTGCGTTGTGTTCTTTTTACAATGAAGTGGAAATGGGATTGAGTTCTTGAGTGTTGGGCAAGAATGCTTAGAATAAGAATTTAGTGGAATTACATTTGCGGTTGATCTACTAAAAAAATCGTACGCTTGAAATTTGCTAGACAATTTTAATGATTAATAGCTTATTCTGTTGGGAATTAATACCACTCAAAAGCTGAAGTCTAAAAATAAGACCATAACATCAACAAAATGGCAATGTTGAAAAAACATTACAAATGTAAAAAAAATATTAAAAATTGAACTTTGGTATGATATATTTTCCGGTACAGCCGTTCTATGGCATCCAATAAATAATCCTGTGAATCACTCTCTTTCTTTAGCCTATTAATTGTTTTGGATATCAGTGTTTCAAATGCCTTTTTCTACAGAAATTGTAGCACATACATTTATAATCAAAATTCCAATCCAAATGGTTTCCACATTATGAGATTGTCGATTCTACAGCTATAGCGTTCCTCTTTGCTGAATTAAACACGTTTTAAAAAAGAGCAAGAGCATCCCATGTTCGATATGGCTTGAGTGTGCGCTTAACACCCTCTGAATAAATGGTGGGACACATAAAAAATGATTTTAACCGCCACCTTGGGTCGACTTGCAGCATTGCTTGACCAGAGTCATCCACCGTTTAAGAGCTATTGGCGTTTATAGCTATTGGCATTTGCTGCCGTTGTCGTTGCTGCCATTGCCATTGCTGCCATGGCTGATGTAGGTGCTCTATTCTCTTCCCAATTGCCATGGTTACTGCCGCTGCACATGTCGTTGGCCTGGCCAAATCGTAAGCACTCCCCAGCGGGCAGTAAATCATGCTCACTTACCTCACTGTTGGCGCCAGTGGCGATGTTGCTGCCACTGCCGCTGCCACTGCTGCCCACGCAGCGGAAATCGACAGAACCACCTGATGAGCGTCGCGGCTTGCCGATATCCAGACGAAGGATTCCGGGCTTGGGTCGCCGTGGGGCTGCGGCCGGTGGGCTCTGCATGAAGTCGGTCGTTGCCACTGGTGTGGCTCCTGCTCCTGCTGTGGCTGTGGATGGCTGCGGCTCCACATTCTCGGTGGCCTCGTTCTGCATGACCAACTACTAAACCAGGAAGGCGAGAGTACCCACAGAATGCGCGATTCACCGCGCACACAACCGCCGTGCAGCGCCAACGCGAACAGACTATATCCTGGCATGGCCTCCTGGCCTCCTGTACAGCTCGTGGAAGCAACAATTACGCGCGCAGCCAACGGGCACTGAAATAAAATGTGAATTAAACGCGCCACCCACGCGATAAGTGTCAATGGATGTGTTGAACCCCGTATTCGCATACCCGTGTGCCCCATGGATGTAGTGTGTGGTGTGGTGTGGTGTGTCTGCTCCAATGAGGATGACGCTGGACAGGACACGCGGCACTTTCAACTGTTTCTTGTTGCTGTCACAGTCACAGCGCTCACATGTTCGTACCCGTGTTGGGTGACACAAAAGCCAACTTCCTGCTTTCAGGGTCGCCGTAGCCTACCTTTGTGTAATTATGTCTGCCGCAGCCCCAAAAAGTGTCAACAGCGCTGGCCCAAAAAAAATATCGCATGTCGCATTCACCATGTAAAAATTTCCATTTTTCATTTTCACTTTTCATTTTCTTGTTACTGTTTTTGCTAGTATCTTTGTATTTTCCATTAGTGCGTTGCGTTGGCCCATGTCCTTAATTATGAGAACACGAAGCATGAAGCGCTGCCTTCACTTTGTTTTATAATTTGGATACCCTGTACTGGACACCGATTGGGGATATTTGAAGCTTAGTTAGGTATTCGTGGATCCATTTAGGGTTTATTTCACAATAAAAAACCCTTCAAACCTTTCGTTTTAATTAGGGTTTCCATTCATTCCAATTCAAATTTAATCGTTTACAAACATTCGAATACTTGTTCTGGCAATATATATAATGAATATTTTATATCTTGTGCTTATTGGGTATCTTTCAGTCGATTTAGTGCTTGCAATATCCCCGTCCAGAACCCTCCCATTTTCCCCGGAATGCGTTCCAGTCCCCAGTCCCAGTCCCAGCCAAGCCCACCTGCGGTGCCGTGTTCGCATATCCATGTCCTGCCTTCCCCGTGCTGATATGCAATGCTTTTTCTATTACATGCAAAGCGCGTTAAATTAATTGAACTGTAAAGTGTCAGCAGAAGCAGCAGCAGTGCCACCAGCAGAGCCAGTGGCAGGAATATAGCGACACCGTCAGATGACGAGTAACTCAGCATGTTGCATTTAATTTTTATTATTTTCACTTTATTCTATGGCGCTGAACCAGATCCACTAAATACTAATTTAACTTGGGTTGGTTATGCGTTGCGTTATGCTAAGTGGCTTATACTCGTAAAATGAACTTTTCTATTTTGTCGCAAAAAGTTATTTGTCGAATGTCTAGATGTGTTTTTGTGATGCGTGTGATACGAGTATGTGTTTTGTATGTGCTTCCTGGCCTGGATTATGCTTAGTACAAATTTCAGTTTCAGTCTCAAAAATTGTTTGCATAAATTAACTAAAACCATTTTACGTACGTATATTATTTGTATGTATGTATATTTCATCTTCGTCCTGGATCTATAAATGTCGTACCTAAATGGAAACTGTGATAAAATTGTGAGTAACATCGTCTACTGCAGCAGCCGCTGCTGGACAATAAAAGCAAGGCATCTAAATAATGCAATAAAACCCCGACGGAATTTAACGACGACTGAAGTTATTTTGGATGCATAAGCATCTGGGCATAGCTCCAGTCTAGTATTTCCCAGTATTTCACAGATACAAATGCCTATCTAAATATTCTTCTAATCATTTTTCTGTATCCTTATCGACGAGTATGTACTTATCCAATAACCTATCAGAGTTCAAGTACAATCTGCATTTGGCTCGTGCATTGTACACCCTCTTTGAAGCTAGCTAACTACTATGTCTACGAGTCCTATCTACGATTACCTTCCTAACCAAACCCTGTTTTTATAGTCAAAGAATCCCCATAAATTTCGAGTGAATCGCTTATACACCACGTATGCCACACACGCCACCGCAGTGGCAGTAAATTTATAGAGTAGCCCCCTGCAAAAAAGGGGACTGCGAAGCGCAAAAATGGAATCGATTTATGCATAAAAACGTTAATGCTGGAAAAATGTATGAATAGCAAACATTTGATCTTTGTTGTCCTTGCTGCAGGAGCTTTAGCACGCTCTTTTCCCGCCACCTTGGCCGTGTTTGCTTAACTTAATAACCAGTTTTTCTCGTACACGAAAAACTGGTCAAGTTAAGCAGTGTAGAAGATGCTGCGCTTTTTGGCTGCTTCCTTTTCCTGTGTGTCGTACGTGGCGTATGATTAATGTGCGTGGCTTGTTCGCTTAATGAATTGGCCACAAGAGTACGTGTGTACGTGTGTGTGATTGTGCGATTGTGTGTGTGATTGTGTGTCTGTGTGGTGTGTTGCCAAATACTTTGTTGTTGTTAATACTTAAATACACATTGAGCTCGAGTCCTATGCTCGCTAATTGACTTATGTCTACTCGTATGCCTGTTGCTTTGGGCCTCCTCCATGGTCTTGGTCCACCTCCTGCCTATGTAAATGGCATCCCGATGAGCATGTCGTTCGTTTTGCTTTGTTTTCAGTTAATTTGGTCATTTAGTCTATTGATTTTCATATGAACTAAGTATGCTAGAGCTTAGGGCCAGCATATTTATCAAACCTACACTTAGGGCTATGCAAAAAAAAAACTCACTTAACAGCTAATAAACGCACACATTACGGCAGTTCGAGGGGCGGCCGCTGTCTGGCCTGGCGCTCAGAATGTTGTCACTTTGCCCAAACGCATGCCGAGCAATTTACGGCGCTTTTTGGCGCTCAACTTTGTCCAAATGGTGCTGCTGCCCTCCACAAGCAGGAACTCGTCGCATAAATCATCAGTTTCCTTGGCGATGCCGCCGTAGAAATGATCCTCCTGATACTTCTCAGAGCGCGAGTCGCCGGAAACGAAGCCGCTCTCCGGCCGTGACAGGGAGGCGGTGTGCCAGGGCAGCTGCTGGAACCATCGTGCCACTTTGGCGGTCGAGGAGAGCTGTGGAAATGAGTGGGTGGTGTTGGTGGGTAAAGTCAGTGTGTAAATTTATGCAAATGAGTTATGTGCGCAAATTGCTGCCCCGCAGCAAATCCAGCGGGAGTAAAAGAGAAGAGAGACGAGCAACGAGCAACGAGGCGACCAGGGAAAGTGAAAAATGGTGACACTTGTTTTTGCTGCTTGTTTCTTGCGCCGCACTGAGCCGGACGGGCATCGTTTTTCATTCATCAAGGGGAAATTTATGCACTCCGTAATGCGCTCAAGAGTACGGTTCTGCTGTGCTGCCGGTTTTTGCTGGAAAACTCATTAGGGAAATTGGCCAGCCAACCCAGCGTTAACATTAAATTATTAACAATAATATATACACTCGGACTAGTATCGAAACAAGTGCAGAGCTCTGGTCAGAATGTTTATACATAATTATGCGACTTTTATTATTATATGCGATGTTTGTGCTGCTTCTGTTTCTGTTACTCTTCGATTTTCCAATGAACAAATAACATTTGCCTAGGCAACTAATTAATGCATAGAGTATTGGCATTTCAAATTATTATTATTATTGCGCTTTCCATTTGCATCATATCGTACGGGAAAGCCTATGCAAGAGAGCCGCATAATGGGAATTAAAATACAACAATTAAAAAAAAAATTATTCAACTAAGTATTTAGAATATATAATAGATTCAATAGCTTAAGGGTAAGGGGTGTATAGGTAGATTTCACTTTAGGAAGAGAAAATACTTTGAAACGTTTACTTTTCCAGGTTTTTCATTGCTGATATGCCGTTGGGGATTTGGTTTAGATTATGCTTCGTAAATACTTTCACTGACTAGACATTAGAGAGTTAGAAAAAAAAAACTGAGACTTTGGCACACTTTGATCTCTCATCTTAACAACAATAATCGGCAATATAATCGATAATCACTAGACTAACTTTGAGCTGTGCAAATAATTTGCTTTAAATGATCTTTGGCACACTGGGACCTGCTCAACCTGCTCCACCTGCTCCTAAAATGCAAACTAAAGTTTTCTTCTAAATTAATACTGTTTCACTCATTCACTCGGTCCTTCCACTCACTAGCACTCACACCACTCAAACCACTCACAATCGAACTCACACTAATCATCTAACTTAGGTCCTGGTCCGTGTTGAATCTCCTGTATCCGTGTATCCGTGTATCCGCGTATCCGTGTATCCGCGTCCCATCACTTGGTCGTGTGCCTTGCCCAGGCTGTCCTCTGCACTTGGCTCATCATCTGGCTCCGATTGGGCACCTTCTCGCTGGTGCTGCGCGTAATGAAGCTGGGCGTGGCCGACAGCTTTCGCTGGTGTCCCGCTTCGTCCGTCACCCGCAGCTGCACCGTATTGAAGCGCGTGTCCCTGCCGCTGTTGTTACCGTTGCCGTTTCCGTTTCCATTGCTCTGGCTGCTTCCGGGACTGATGTTGTTGTTGCTGCTGCGTAGACGCGGGGACGAAGGAGAGTCCAGCGTAGAGGAGCTGCGGCTGGTGTCCCGCGTGCTGGTCGATCCCCCACAAGCCAGACCGGCCAGGTTACCGTTTGAGACGGCCGCCTTCAGTTGCTCCTCGAGACTGTTCAGGTTCTGCTCGATGCTGAGGCGTAGGTCCTCGTTCAGCGAGGAGCTGCCGGCGAAGGAATTCCGGTTCAAGGTGCCCAGCTGCGAGGGAGTCAAGGTGCCCGTTGCCGCCGGAGAAGTGAGAAAATTGAATCCCCCCGCTGCCACATTATTGTTAGGGGTGGCCGGTGCACAGGACAACGGATTCGCATAGAAGAAGGAGTTGTGCGGCGAGGCCGAAGGCGTCTGCTGAGTCGGGGCTGGATTTCCATTCAGATTGAGGGCCTGCAGCCGATTGAGCAGCTCCTGGTTGACCTGGAACAGATCCTTGGACAGGGCATCCTGCTGCTGCTGTTGCTGCTGCTGCTGCTGCAGCTGGTTGCTTATGCTCTGCAGCTGGCTCATGGAGGGGTACGGACTGCCTCCACTGGCTGGGGGCGGCGTAGCAGGAGTCAGCTGAGGCTGCGGTTGTTGCTGCTGCGGCGTTGGCGGCGTCTGCTGCTGTTGCTGTTGCAGATTCTGAAGATGCTGGCTCTGCTGATTAAGCCCGCTCAGCTGATGGCTAAGAGAAGTCAACTGCTGGTTGATGTTGCCCAGGTTGTTAATCTGCTGATTGATGGTCGCCAGGTTGTTGTTATTGCTGGTGGCCTGGAGCAGCAGCTGCAGCTGCGATTGCTGTGGTGGGTGAAAGGTCACAGACAATGGAATTAAGTACTGGGCACCTGCCGGGCAGCTCAACGAACTTACAACAAATCAGAACGAGAACGAGAACAACGAATAACGAACAAACAAACAGCTAGAACTATAAACAGTCGTGCAAAAAACAGCAAATGGCAGCCAAGTAAATCAAAATCATGCAAAAAGGGGATTCTCTGGGTCAGGATATGCTCGGATTTCAGCGCAAATTTACGATCGCATAACTCAAAAGCTTAAGGTAACATAAATGTCGGGGTATATCCTCACCTGGGGAGCCAGCCCTATGTTGGCTGTGGTGAGGCCAGCGCTCTGCTGCTCGTTGTATGCCCCCAGCGAGGCCAGGTGCTCCAAGAGCTCCCGATTCTGCTGGAGAAGCTGCTGGGTGCGCGCCTGTGGAAGAGATATACTCCAATCAATGTGGCTATTCAACGGGTCAGCTCTATAGTGGCTACTCACCTGCGCCTCGATGCGCGCATTCGTCTCCGAGATGAGCTGCTCTCGCACTAGCATCAGTTGTCCCAGAGCCTGACGGGTCTGCAGGGCCTGTGCCTCCAGCTGATCCTTCAGCTGTGTGATCTCAGTACGCGGCGATGCAGGAGAGCCGGGCAACTTGTCGTCTACATCGCACTGCGATCAAAACGATGTAGAATGAATGAAATATAAATTACTAATCTAGAAACATTCAAAGCCTTGACACCCTCTCAGGTCGAGCCAAAAAGATATTTAATCGAATTTGTTTACTCTTTCTGGGTGGGTTTTGTGTTTGGATAAACAATTTGGAAATATTAATTTGTACAAAAGATTTCACTTCGATTTCCATCTGATTTTATGCCGGAGATTGCGGCTCATAAAAATTTGCCAATCACCGATGGCATTTTAATTGTTTTGGTCGGAATATGGTAATGGCCAATACGATTCGGATGCGGATTGGTTATTATTGGCAGGCCATTCCACAGAGCATTATGGGAATATGATGGGGGTGGTGATGGGGCTGTGGATGCGTATTAGTTACGTTACTCACCAGCAGGCTGGTCGATTTGCGTAGACTCGACTGCGATGGCATCAGCTCCAAGTGGTTTGGACGCTGCGGCTGCGTGTGGTTCAGATCAGGCGTTATGGCCAAGTGCTCTAAAAATAAAAATATAAACCAGAAATGGTTTGGCGAATTGAGTGAGTGAACAACTGGAACGTGTACGAGTACACGCGGCCTCATCGACGTCCTCCAATTTGTCAAGGTCATTGGACACCCACCCGCCCCCACATGGGGCGCACACCTGGTGGTCTCTCTCGCGGTCACTTTCGCGCTTAATTTCCCATTAATTACAGCATTCTAGAGTTCAATATCTGTTTTGGTTATGTTCTGTCCGTTCAATAAATAATGAAACAATTATCTAGACACTCCCGGCGATCATCTCCCAAGATGATAATAATGATGATGATGTCGGGATGGAAAGGGGGATTGAAAGGGTGCCGAGGCTGGGGCGAACGAGGTCCACTGCCACTGCTCTGTTTCTGTTTATTTGCAGCCATTTCAATTTGATTTGTTGGCAAATATTTCAGCTATTTCTTCCACGAACTCTACGTACGCCTTTACTGGCTGTAAAACCCGGGGAGAGCCTGCCGGAATCTCATATATATCACTATACTATATGGCCAATGGCCAATGGCGAATATTTTTAGATTCCGTTTGGGTTTCGCACCTTGGGCACGTGTTAATTGCTACCGAATGGCTCCAAGTGCTGTAAAAATCCTTCACAGCATGTAAATTAATTTTGCATTTCACATTGTTCAGCGGCCGAATATTTTTGGCATCTAATTGATTGAATTTGGCCAAAATATGCACCCTTCTTTTGGAAAGAACTTGAAAAAGGATTTGGCCTCGACAAACACATGTTTCTCTGGCTAAAATTAGAACATTTTTACAACCCGAATGACCCATTTCGAGGGAACCGAGCACACATCATCCTCAATTAGAGAACAGCTCAAAGAGGCCCGCAGAAACAGCTGCAAAGCAATGAATGGCTGTGTGACAGGGAACAGCAATTAGTAATCTAAATGTTCACATTTTACTTATAGTCCATATACATATAATATTGTGTGTTGTGATACATTTTAGCTAGCCAATTGCCTGGCCAATGTCAATATGGAAGGTATTGAGACGAGATATTGGCCTGCCAAAAGCAATAAATGGTTGTATTTTTATTGTATCCCATACTAGGGATCTGGAAGTTACGATACGTGTATGTATCTAGTGTAGTTCTGAGCCCGGATAAAATGTATAGCATAATTTTAGGTGTCTCTCAGTCTTGGGACATTCAACTCTGTCCCCACTGACGCTAATCTAACCAGAGATCAGAGATCTGCCAGGCATATAGACGGACAAAAAGCTGACATAATTCATTATTTCGGTGTCGAGTCGCTTGCTTGGCTACCCTTCGACACCCAAAAATTACAAGGGGATGAACTATGTATCTATTGATATTAATAAATAATTTTTGGCACACGACTCTAGGGCACGCCCACACACCACCACGTGTCCCCGCCTATGGTGTGTCTCCTGACAACAAATTCAAGTTCTACCACTCTGATGCCATGGCTATGATGAAAGTATCTGCAAATATAGTAATCCATCTCGAACCTGGCTCCTCCACCTTCAAAAATATCCCCCCACCAAATCTCGTAGCTTTATTTTGTTGTTTTATTTATGTATACATCTTTCTCAGAATTTCTGGCGAATGATGTCGTCGGATGGTTTTAGACAAAAGATGTTAAAAAGAATTGGATTCTTAGTGAGGTTTTAATATTTTTTGTTGTCTGCTGTTTCGTTTTTTTGTTTTTTCTTTTGGCAGTCGCTACGCGTTGATGACGTCAAACTGCGCCTTGTCTGTGTAAGTGTCTGAGGGGAGGGTGGGAAAACTGATGGGTCGGGGAAACGGCGGAAAGCCTCATGAAGATTATTGAAAATTGAAGCAATATGTGGAAATTGCTTAACGGCGCTGAAGTGTATGTCGAGAGCGCTCTCATCTCTGCCACAGACTTTTCTTTGCTTTGCTTTTCTTTTCTCTTTTTTTTTTTTGTATATTTTTCTCTGCTTATATGCGCAGTCATCTTTCATATTATATATTTTCTTTACTTTTACAGCGAGGGGTAGTGTAAACTGCTTGTTCAGTCTGTTGGTTGGATATACTCGTACCCGTGCACTCGTATTTCTATAGATCTACATATATTGCATTTTGTGTATTTAAAGAAAAGCACTATGAAGCGGTAAGTAAAATAAACTATTCCTTAGATCAATAAACCGCCAGTTAATCAGCTGAATTTCTGGTCAAATTAGTGTATAATAAACTTCGGTGTATCATCGCTTAATTTCGTTAATTTTTGGCAACAGCAAATGAATTTCAGAAATACATTTTTAATTGTTTTATTTCCCCAATTGCCGTTTTCATTTTTAATTGTTGTTAATTTTTAAAGCCTTTTCCGTGCAGTTACCTCTCAACCCGCCCTTCCTTGTCGGTTGACCGAAAAATGCAATTTAAATGCAAATGCCGGGCGCCCTTCGCTCGGAACTGAATTCGAAATTAAAGAGCAGAAATTTGCATTGGAATGCAAAAATGAATAGGAAACTAATGCGCCCGGCGAGTCCAGAGTGTGTATGTGTCCATGGACCCAGGAAGCAGCCGATGGACGTAGTCGTCCGGCAGCGAGAGCTTTTCATTTATTTATTGGCCAGGCAACGACCCACTGGCAGAGCCAGACACGGCGTAGTCGTAGTCCCCAGTCCCCAGTCCCCAGTCCCCAGTCCCCATCTCCTTCCCCCAATTCCAATTTCCATTTCCATTTCCAATCCCATTTTTCTTACCTTTCTTTGGCGTCTCGTTGTCGCCGCCGCCACGTTCCCCATCTTCGCTCAGCTGCTGTTCGCTGATTTGTTCTACATCGAGGAGCTCCGACGACGAGATATCGGAGCGCTCGTCATTAGGTTCCAGGGAATTCTTATGAAGATTAAATTTGTGGCACACTTCAAAGGCTTGGCCGACGGTGCGAACGATGCGCATGGCCTGAGACTGCAACGAGAGGAAGAGAGTAGGAGGAGAAGACGAAAAAGGAGATTAATATAATTTGATTAAGCCATCAGGCCCCGACCAATCTCCCCCCTCCTATATTGCCTGCAATTAAGGCTCCCAAGGAGGCACCACATGTTGTGCGCAGTGCCACGCCACTCAACGCGACGAAAATTACGCACAAATTGAACCCACCTCAGGATCGCTTGCCGCACAGCCGCAGGAAATTGCATCCTTTGTGCGATTATTGCATAAATTATCACAGTCGCTTCCTCCTGCTCCTGCTCCTGCTACTGCCAATCCCCCTCGGGTGCGCTCCAGGGGAGAGCTGCGTCGTCGTTGCCTCGCCTGCCGCTGCTCAGCCATTAGGAGCGGCAGGACCTGGTCCCCGGCCACAATCGGCTCCCGGAACGACAGTTTCTTGCGCGGCTTGTCCGTCTTGGGTCTTTCCAGCATAATGCTGCTGCTGCCGATGCCAAATCCATCGCCACCTCTCCCTCCGCCGCCACCACCCCCGCCCCCGCCCCCGCCCCCGCCGCTGCTGTGGCTGGAGTTGCTCTGCTGGTCACTGAGGCTTTTGCGGCGCTGCAACTGATGGCGCTGCTCAGAGCGCTGGTGCAGCTGTTGGGCACGGCGCAGGGCCTCCGGAGAGGCCGATTCGTACCGGTCACTGGGCAGGCGCTTGAACTTGAGGCGGGCTTTCAGCACATCTCCATTGGACACGGAGGCGGAGGCCTGTGGCTTGTGGGTGCTCTTGGCCACCGGCTGCTCCTTCTTGATGATGTACACGGTATTCTCGTCGTCATTGAAAAGAATATGCTTGGGCTTGTGGTCGATGTATGTGTCGTCCAGGAAGCGAGTCGGCTGTCCTGGCTGTCCTACCTGTCCGCCTGTCGACCTGGGTGACAGCTCGCTTTCCACGCAACCGATAAGCTCCCGGATGTCCAGACTCTTGTTGCGGGACAGATGCTTCTGCTTCCTTTTATTCGCCGGCACCGGGGACTGGGGCGGCTTGCTGGCATTGTTATCCTTAAGATTAAGCTGCTTATCGCCCACGAGAATGTCTCGGATGAGGCCGCCGCCGCTGCGGAAGATATTCCGATGGTAGTGCACCTCCGAGGGCTTCTCCGCACTGGCCGCCTGCTGCTCGGCCTGTGGCGCCTGGGCCTTGGCCATGTTCACCTTGCTGCGACTGCGCGCCCATGGTAGGAAGTCGAAGGCCTTGGTGATGGGACTGCGGGGCGTGGACGAGGAGCGTTCCAAGAGCTGCTGGTGGCGCTGCTGCTTGTGTTGCGGGGAAGCCATGATGAGTGTTTTCTCCTGCTTCATGGCCGCAGCGTTCAACGATCCGCGAAAAGTATTCACAAGGTTGCCGAATTTGTCGCGTTTCTATGTTCTATTCAACTTTCACTCGTACAGACTCTCGATGGGGAAAGTTCAATGCTGTTGAATGTTTGGCTTTTCTTTCGACCAATTGTCGGGCTATTAATTTCATAATTTCTTAGGGCTCTTCTCTGTGGTCCATGGGGTCGCTTCCTTGGTCCAGGTTGTTCACACATTGCCGATGCGCCATTTTTCTCGCACCTTCTAGGTGTCGAAATTGTTTATGCTTCTGCTTCTCTGTTTCGGTTATTGTTGCTGTTCTTATTTTGAGTTCTTTTGCGCGTTCAATTATTTGTGTATTATTGAATTATTTGCAACTTTTCATGCTGCCTATACAGCCATGGAAGATACGATATGAGTATTTCTGGGTTATTTTTCGTTGATTATTTCTACTGCCTGCATTCGAGCGAGCGAAAAGAAAAACTGTCAATCTCTGGGTTTGTTTAAACTAACCATCGGGCAAGACTCATGCAGGCATCAGGCACAAGCAGTCGAATGATGTGCATTTCTCCGATGATTATGAATCAGACCTGCACTTTGACTGGCAGATCGGAAACGGAACGGAACGGATCGCTATCAGAGAGGGGCACAGAATTGCACCCAAAAACTATGAGTAATTCAAGCCATTCCACAAACGGTTGTACACCTTTCCAATTGCCAATTAGGGCCAGGCAAATTTGTGTTCTCCCATTTCACCCATGCCGGCATTTGGCCACAACTGAAGCACTCTGAAGGGCTACTTCAGTGGCGGGCGACTTTGAGCACTTGTCTGAACGACATTAACCACCCATCAATTTGAATTATTTTGACAAGCAGCGACAGCACTTGTTGCGCAAGTGGCAGACAGAGTGAAATAGAGACAGAGATAGAGGGAAACATGCTTACAACACGTTCCTTAAGACAAACTTCGTGGGTGCCTAACAGTTCTTTCAAGGTGAATCTTCTTCGAATCGAAAGTGGCGTCGAATCGTCTCCCTTTGTGGGGGATTCATAGACATACTGTGGATGTATCTCGCTGTCAGTTCATATGCCACGTGTGCCGAAGAAGAACCCGTGTAGAGAAGGTGCCAACTGATTCTCCATCGTGCTTTTGCACAGAAATATATTTCCCATAGGTCTCTTGTGCAATTTCACATAAATCAAATCGAAGGAACTATAAAAACAGCGTCTATAAAGTGTGTGGCAATTTGAAATCGTTACAGAGAACGTTACAGCAAATGAAAACTTAAATAAATACACGCATACAGCTTGAAGAACGAAGAAAATCGCCTTTGCTTGGTTTTCGTGGAAAACTACTTGAAAATTTATGGCGTTAAAAAATGACTTTGTTAGCTTTTGTTTTATGTATTTATTTGAATTTTAATTCCCATTTCACGCTGCATGGCAATCAAATCTGGCAGTTTGTTTGCTTTTGCCCTCCCCAAATGTCTGTCATAAGGGAAAATTTTTACAGAAAATCTTTTGAGTAAGCTGTTCCAGCTGGTGGTTCTGGTTCTGTTTCTGCTACTGTTTCCTCCATTCCCTTCTACTCTCTCTATCTCTGACTCGTGCTATCTGGCAAATGTTTACTGCGGCTATAAGTCGTTGATGGTCAGGACTTTGCAACAGTCGGTGGCAGCCACAGAAGCCACATCCGAAGCTCCAGCTGCAGCAGCCTGCAGTTCCCCTGTGGCTGCAGCTCATAAATTCTGCACATTGTCACGTGGTTTCCGCTCTCTCTCACCCTCTCTCTCTCTCTCTCTCTCTCTTTGTCTCTATCTATCGCCATGTAGAGGGGCTGGCTACTAATGAAGTTCTCATTAGTCATGCAGGAGGCGGCACTTAAAAATTCAATTTACTTAACACGAGTGGAATAAGCAAAAATACTCAAAGAATAAGCGTACGAGTATATTTCTGGTTGTTGATGGACTCTGGCTGGGAAAAACACACCTGAACGTTTCGCTCATTTCGGGTTGTTCGATTTCAGAAATACTTTAGAGCAGGCTATTAAAATAATGGATATATTTTTGCTTGAAATGCAAAAAAAAACAAAAATATGCATATAGAATGGAAAACTGAACGAACGAGCCATGGGGAAACGAGAGGAAAACAAAAAACAAAGCGAAACAAAACGAATGCCGATTGTGGCAGCCATTTTTGGGAAAGTCGAAAAGATTGTGGGAAAAAGGAAAAGTTCTGTGAGGCTTTTCGCCCAAGCAACAGGTAAACGGAAATAATACCCCGACCCATTTCCACTCCACTCCACAATTTGCCATAAATTGCACAACATTCGAGCAGTTCATCAAAATATTTGTAGTGTCTGTCAAAATTTGAGTTTGCCTTTGTTTTGCTGAATTCGATTTATAAATAAATAAGCTAAAGAAATCATAAATATTTCAGCCTTAATATGATACACACACGTCTGTGTGTGCTCATAATTCTATTTATTTGGATGAGCCCACGCTTTTCCTGGACTACCTGTGGCTAGCCAGGGCTCATAAAATGAGAGCAACTAATATGCATAAACAATGTATTAAGGAACAAGTGCGTCATGGAGCCACGAAAGATGTATATTCGGCCTTAGACGCAGTCCGAACCGAACGTATTGTACTTATTAGGGAAACCTCTATCTCTAAGGCAAAGTTTTCACTCTCTATCCAAAATGGAACCCCATTAGTGTCTGCGAGAGGCCTGTGCTTGGGCTTTTTTCTGGCAATTAATTTTCTAGTCACCGCTCTGTTCCGCTCCTGCTCCTGTGGCTCATTATTTAATTCCTAGCGGTGCTGGCCATTGTTTAAAAATATATAAATACTGCTTGCTGTTCTGTGCTGTTCTGTTGTTCAGAACTGATGCTACGGGCATTTAATGGCGTCAGCAGCCCCAAAATCCAATGACAAAACACTTTTCTGTGACTGGTTGATTTCTGATTTCTGCTTTCTGGCAACGGGGAATGTTTTTCCACAACATTTTGAAACATTTAATTTCTCGCCTCGTCTGCGATGTTGATAGATGGGACTGGTGAAATATTTTCCCTAACACTTTGACATGCCATTGCCTGAATTTATTTCTCTTTCGCTTTTCTCTCGCTTGACACTTTTCGGTTTATTTGTGCAGTTGGCAGAAATATGGTTTTAGTTTTGGCACAGTTTGCAAATTCATTCGTATTATTATTCACACACCGCCTATGATTGGGTTTGTTTCACTCTTCACTGACACGCACTCGTTGCATAATATTTAGTTATTGGGCTTTTCGCGGGCGCTTTTCCAATCTCCCTGCACGACGTCTACAAAGGCGCGCCGTCTAGAGCGCACTGGACAAAGAACCGTCTGTTAGCGGAGATCGGCGGCCATCGATCGATTGCCTTGCAGCCGGCTAAATGTGAGGGGAGCTTTCACTTGGCCAGAGACCCACAAAGAGGCCAGCGAGCTTTTGGCTGCTCAGCTGTTAACACGATCGTTTGCGTTTGCCTTTCGGCCAGTTTCACGCTGCGTTTGTTTTGGTCCGCCGTTCCACCACCAAACACAAAAACAACAAAAATAAAGGAGGACCCTCTGCGGCCGGTAAAGTGCGGCGTATGCGTGCGATTGCAGATACTACTGCTGTTGTGACGTCATTGCTTTGTGTTTCGCGGAAGTACTCGGCTCTGAAAAGCCGCTGCCTTTGCTCTTGCTTAGCCATAAATCATACACTTTTCAGCGCATTGTCTGCTGGTCGTGCTTATGTGCTTTTGTATGTACATACAATACACACATACGTTTCGGCTCTCCAAATTGCGTTGCATTTCCATTAGCCTGTTTTTGGTGTTGCTGTTGCGGTTGCTGTTGCTGTTGGGAGAGAGGTGGAAGTGCCTCTTGCCTCAGGTGCAGCGTTGCTGAGGAGCTTTGCGCTGACGCACGCGGCGTATGCGCAATTTTCTACACGTGCATGCGGCGTGTAGAAGATACTGCCCCCGCCACGCCCGGCTGTGGCTCCATCAGCCCCCCCAACAGTCTATGTCTATGGCCCCCATCCCCATCCTGGCCTTAATTTCGTGTGTCACTTGTCAGGCATTTCGACAGGCCCACAAACACAGTCATGTCAGGCCCTGGCCTGATGTCTTCTGATGGATAGATTGGAATTCGTTCCCAGAATTTCTGCTTGTTAATTAGAAGACAAAAAATAGAAATGCCAACTTGACATTGTCTACGAATTGAAGTTGAAGGCCAGCGAGAAATAATTTCGGAATATGTACCCAGAAATACGGCTTCAGCTTATTAATGGTTATTAATTTGGAACATTTTAGCATTTGACGGAGAATTAATCAAAAACCGCATTCGGTTCGAAATCAAAGCGAATGCATTTCCCCCTGGGCGACTACAAAGTAAAAGCTGATTTATTTATTGGACCAAATCCCGGCCATAACTTAATGGAGAGCAATCCCCATCCTCAGACATGCCCGTTGTCGCCCCGTTAAAATCCGAGAGAATCTGTGGATCGCCCGGATCGCGCGGACCGCTGACTACAATACGGAAATGGAAGCGACCGCCTGGCGGTCTGCCTGATGGACAGTTGCGCCTTACTTTTTGCTCAGTTTGTTTAGACCCCGATATTCTCTAATGGCCAATGAAAAATCGGTCGAGACTCTTGCCCGAATTGACAATGAAAAATGATCATGGAACCATCAAACAGGCACTAAAGAGCCCAAACGAATGGCTATCAACTGGCGAAAGTGTCTCTGCTGGAAACCTTACTTGAATGCTTAAATTCTGATACACACACAAAATAAGAATCGTTATGCGATTGAAAACGGAAGTCCTACGATAAACAAACACATGTTCGAGAAAGATCGTAAGGGGAAGAGATAAACTGTTGGAATAAAGAGATTAATTGGGTGCAGAAATGCTTAATTTATTGTAGAAATAAACGAGAAATTTTAATTATGATAAAGAGCTTCTTCTAACCACTCTAACCAATAGATACAAATATTTCGTACACTTGAATGGCAATTGGTTGTTTATTTCACACTTTTTGAGGCTTGCCCAATCTTTAGAGATTCCATCAAATAGATCGCTTTTATAGCGCATCTAATGACTGCACTCTCTCCTGTACAGATCGAGGGATATACTCGTATCTTGTTTATTTGCTAGTTGTTTTCGTTTCGGTTTTCCAATGCTGGATACAAGCCAAAATTATGCATATGTGTAGACATTTTGCACAAGACCAGAGTTCTTATTTATAGACCCCCATCCACAGGGGTAAGGTTGGTGCTGTTGGGACGGAGACGGAGAGGGAGAGGGAGGAATGGGTAATGTCAAGTAAGTCACATGTACAAGTAGTAGCCCCTGCATTACGCGAATTGCGGTCATAAACAATTCTGTGTGTGCCCCAGCAAATACTTACTCGTAAAACCCGCCGAGAAATACCAAAACAGAAACTAATTTCTGCTCGCATTTGTATAAGATCTGGATCAGGTAAACATAATGTATATAAAACACATATCGTATCTCACCTTTTTGTGACTTTTGAAGACGGAACACTTGAACGTATCCGTGCTGGCGTCGCGCGCTATATAGCTGAATATCTTGAGATCGCTGCTGTCGTGGGACACGTAGAATATGCGGTATATGGGATGATTGAGCAACTCGATTTCCTCGGGGTCATTGGTCCAGTTTTTTTTCTAAAAGAAATTCCCCGTCAAAAGCTATTGATGGAATATTATGTATGACATTGACTTACTTTTCGGCGACGCTTCTTAAGAACAACGCGTACGCCATTTACCGATATGTGTATGGTGACCTTTCGCTTTTTCAGATTTTGCACTTTGCACTCGTACTGTTAGAGAAGAGAGAGAGAGAGAGAGAGATAGAGAACATATAGAGTGCATGTCGGAGTCAAAAGTGGGCCGCGTAATTCCAGAATTTTCAATTAACATTTGACTGCGTCTGACGGCTGGGCTAATGGCAAAGACATGACAATAACAAGCGCCAAATCTGCCTCGTCTCCCTTCCCATCAGCACAATGACTGACAGACAGGGCTAATATACATCCGCACACACACATACACACATGTTTCTGGCACAGCCAGGCCAAGGCGGTTTAAGCCAAGACACGCACGACCCGCCAGCAAGGAGAGGGAAGGCTGAAAAAGCCTCGTTACTTTTTATGCTACTAGGATGGCACTTTTTTCTGGTCTGGATTTTCCTTTCCTTTTACCATTTTCCAGCATTTTTCTTTTGGGGTGAGTGTGTGTGTGTACCTGTAATCAAAACGTGTGACGCTTCGAAAATTGTTGCCTGCTTTTGGGGGCAGGGAAAATTTAAAACCGCTACAAGCCTGTTCCAAAGTTTCTTTAATTTCCTGAAGGATATACAATGTACATACAAAGATCCGGGCTAAATAGCTGTGTAGCTTCGCGATTCCCGGATTCCGGAATACCAAAATTCATTTGCGGCCCACATGGCGTATGCTTGATAGATTCCGCCCAAGTACTTACCCTTATGCGACGCATGGCCTGAACAATCTCGGCGCGTGTGTTCGGTCGCGGCACCTCCTCCCAGCCGACAAACTGCAACGAGAAAAGCGGGAAAGAGTGTGAGTATTTGTATTACTGTTGATTGCTCCAAACAAAGGGTCTCAAGTCAAACAAAAGCTACAAAGGCCCTCGAGAGCGCTGCGGGCCGGGAGAGCCCTACAGATGGAGTGGACATGCCCATGTCCGTGCCTGTGCCCCTGCCCCTGCCCCTCTACCAAACTTTAAATTAAACAAATTAGCTGCCACACAAGCAAGTTTGCCAGCAAAGTTTCCCCCGCCAGCATTTAATGCGAGAAATCATTTAAATATAGCAGAGTCGGGCAATTCAGTTGCCAACAGCCTCGACACAGTAAACGGTTGCGGTAGCCGTATTTTTAGTTGGAGCATTTTCTAAATTTAAGCCAGCAATCGAGTGCAGTAGGCCCTTTTGTCAATGCTGTCCCAGAATGGTGCAGTAGTCTGTTCTTTCTACATCTGTGAGATGCCATTGATTTCACTATCATTTGGGCATACATTGAGCGGTAGCCTCTCAATCAAATTGATGGCCCAAAAATGAATCACAAAAGCCAAAATTTGTCGAGCACTTATTTCGTGGAATTGTTTGAATAACACAACAACAACAGCAACAGAAAATTGCAATTTTAGTGCAATATTTCGCGCTGTTGTTTCGGTGTTCAACGCCAAATGCAGCTCAAGGATAACAAATGCGTAGATATGGACCTAGATTTGCGAATTTTATTACAGTGACAACAACAATTTAAATGCAAAATGACAGATGAGAGAGAGCGAGACCGAGAGAGGGAGAGAGAGAGAGAGAGAGAAAGAGACGTGGGTGATGCCATCGCGGGTTGACAGTGACAAAATGTGCATGAGATAGCAGCACCACGCCTACCACGCCCATCACGCCGCCCACGCACTTGCCAAAATGGCGACAAATAACGCGCGACAATAATATATATATATGTACATATTTTTATGGATATACTCGTAATGTAGTAGCGAGGAAAGACAATCCTTGCTGGGAAAAATGGGAAAACCTTTCACAGAATCCCCACCTACCCCCACCCATTTGCCGAGCATATGTCTATTCTCTATTACGAGTATGATCTATGTCAAGTTGGGGTAAACAAATCGAAAGTTTTGCGCCAGATTGCGCCTAGATTTCTACGAATGCTGTGATGAATGCTCTCTGGCCCAAGGCGTGCGACTCGTCGTATAAGGTTCTGTTCCAAAAATATATCAGATAAATGTTTAAATTCGGTAGAAAATAGATTTTGGCACATTATTCTCGCAAAATTATGAAAGAAAACAATGTTAACGCTCTCCACTGATTGATTCGCAGCCCACACAAAGGCTCCACAGATTAATGCCATGTGCCCTAAAAGGCAGATATATTTTAACACAGAAAAAAAGAACAAAAGTTCATAAGCATGAAAGCCAAATGTTTATTTCAACCAAAAACATCAAACAGAAAAGCAAATTAATATAGATAACCACAAAAGATTAATCATGATGGAGTGAGATAAATATTTATAAGGTTAAGCACAAGGGAGTTTGAGAACCAAGAATAGAATGATTCCTGTCTGTATTAACAGAAGTATGACTTGCTGTTTAGTGCTCGTAATGATGAGTGAATATATTCATAAGAATGATCGTTAGAGAGTTATCCTATCAAAGGAGTTTACGCTCTAAGAGTGTACTTCCTTTTCTCCATAAATAAATATATGTATGTATGTATATATATTCTATATTTGCATGCAAATGCCGTTCGAAAGGTTATGAAACGAGGCTTTAAAAAACTCCCCACAAAAGCCATCCGGCAGTAAGCCCATAAAAAGCCATTTACACAACGGAAAAGAGCCAAAAGAAAAAGCAGCCAAAGGGAAACCCTCTCACTCTCGCCCACAAATATTTGGATTGCATTAAAT
The DNA here is from genome assembly GCF_003369915.1 of Drosophila miranda. Lineage (NCBI taxonomy): Eukaryota > Metazoa > Arthropoda > Insecta > Diptera > Drosophilidae > Drosophila > Drosophila miranda. Next base: position 8,018,058 of record NC_046674.1, on the reverse strand, counting down.
TCATGCAAACACAAAGGGATAAGAGATACACAGGGCGCTTATCCTCTCCAGCTAGACAAATCCCCCGCGCAAATAAAATAAAGAAAGCCAACTCCAGAGTCCCGGCCAAACGCTGCTGCTTCTCTGCCTCCTCTGATACTTTTCTATTCCCAGCCCCATACCCCATACCCCATACACCATTTTCCTTTTCCATTTCCATTTCCATTCAAAATCCCTTTCCCAGTGCCATTCGCATCCCTTTTTTCACTTAAAAACCATTTCAGTGGGACGGCTCTATGTAAATAGCCGCTGGACTTTGCTCGTCGCTTCGTTTAAATTCATTTACTTTGATTAAAACCCTGACCAAGAGAGAAGACTAAAGTTTTATCTCTCTTCAGAGGGAAGGAGTGACGACTCTGCCGAATGGCCGAGTTCATAATTTATTTGAAGGCGAACTGTGTCTACCGTTAGACTTTTATGGCTGGTACGGTTAGGTCTCTTCCCAAGAGCTTTACGACCCGCATTACGTTTATCGATCAAGGCCCCGAGCTCTGTATTGTAATACCACTCACGTTTTTCAGACAATTTCCCTACAATTAATTGCCAGAGAATTGCAATCGATTTTCCCCTACTTTCAGTTCTATTTTCATACATTTGTTTATTTATGTATTCGATCATTCCAGTGAAAGACAAGTGAAAAGTCAAAAGCCACGCGGCTGGCCAACTTGACGTCAGCAGGTGTATAGGGATGGGGAAAACGCCTCAAAAGGTATCCCCAGGTACAAAAACTGCTACCCAAATTATAGCCTGTCACTTTTCACCGACAAATGGCAATTAAGCTGTGTTTAATTTCATCCCCAAATCCCGACTAATATCATCAGGAAAGTATCTGAAAAATCAGAAAGATTCAGAAAGGAGGGAAAACCGGAGATGGAAATGGAACGGGCGATGGCCGCTGGCCAACGACAAACAGATTAGAACAGCTTAGTTTATCCGCAAAAAAATGGGGGTAAAAAGTATGCAAAAAATGAATAAAGAAAAGCCCCAAAGCGTTTCGTAAAAAATCAGTAAAAAAGGATTTGGCCATGGCTAATGGCGCTGCAGGCTGGACAGGCTTTCATGTTCAGCTTTTCCTTTTCCTCTGGACTCTGGGCTCTGTACTCTTTTCACTCCTCTGCTCCTTTGCTCTTTTGGCTCTTTTGGATTTCCCTTTCAACAATGCGAAACATTTGTTTGTGCAGCCTTTCCAGCACCCAGAATCGGCGGCAGCAGCAACAGCAGCGTTCTTTCGCGTTGAAAACATAATTTTCGTCGGTTTATTTATAAAAATAAAATACCATTTTATATTTACACAGAGCCCCCTGACCCCCCACACCTGGTATAACTGGCGCAATTTTGTGTCGCACTGCCGCAGGGCATTACAATTTATTTTTGCTCTTTTCTGTTTTATAGAAATTTATGTAATGCTTATGGAAAGTAGTCTTTAAGTCAGATTAACACTTGGCAATGAGTTCGTATGCCTTCAGATTTTTGCATTCAAAGAGCTGTAAAATCATTTAAAACTCTATTTCATAAAAAACTATCCTTTGAAATAGTATCTAAGTAGTCGTATTTTTCTATCAAGGGGAAAGTGGAGTATTTGGAAAGAGATATATCTAGAAATTATCCATGGTCTTTACAGATCCCCGAGTTGGAACATGGAACTGCAGTTCCCTTGTCGAAACTCTTGTCGGATGACGCACAAATATTTATAAGTATATAGCGGAGGCAGCCATTGTTAGGACCAGCTCTCACCGCATCGAAGGCCAGAAGCTGCTTTCTAGCAATTGCCCGTTCTCAGCGCTGCGTACGAACTCTCATAGAATAGAATAGATTTCCGGTAATCAGGCTTAATATAGTCCTGCTGGCGATGCAGGGTATTCTTGGCAACCGGCATGACTCTGGTAAGAGGCAGGATTTCCAAATAAGCCTCCCCTTGCCCCCGTTCCACGCGTATGATTAGCATGGATTAGTATGGTGGCGACTCCGTCACTATTATCAGGACTGGAGAAAAGGGTGAGAGGATGTGAAGTATAAATTCTCGGAAAATAATATCCTGCCAGCTATAGATATACGAAGCTAACAATTTTGGTGCCGCTGTTCGATATGTTGAAACATTTTTATAGTGCGATAGTATTTTGAACAATTAGGTCTTTAGTTGTTCGTAGGGGTAACAGCAATTTACATAACATTTGTACCGATTTGTAAGGCATATTTTTGGGCTGACAAACAATTTTCACAATGCTTCCAGAAAGCTTTTTCTTAATCCCCATGGTCATCCATTGAGTGGTGTTTCTGTTAAATAAATAAAATATTTAAAAAAACATGCAGCACAATGGTAGGTATATATCATACGTACATATGTGTCCCCTATGATAATCGTTTTTTATGGACTACACATGTACAAAAATAAGCAGAAAAACTATTGCATACTTTTCTGGGATATATTTCACAGAGAACAACAGAACGGGAAAAAGCTCTTTCCCTCTCTTTCAAAGTTCTCTTTGACCAGAAAAACGACATGTGTAAGAAATTTAAAAATGAATTGGAAAAATAGAATGAAAAAATTAAAAAAGAATTGGGAAATTGTGAAAAACTGAACGAAAATAGATTGTCTAGTTGTCTGTATTTATCAGTAGTAAATTGACGCTGTTTATTGGAACATTTAATTGGCCACTTTTTAAGTGCTCTTCGATGGAAATTCGTTTGTAATATGGTTTATTGGGGATTTGATGGCTTCATTTGTTTATCGGTGGATGGAATTAATGTTTGTGGTCTAGGAAAAATTAAAATAAAATAATAAAGCTTGACAGTACTGGGTGTTTATGCACTGCTCTCTCAGTGGACATGTCTTGGCCAGAGTTCTTGTTTCGCATGCGGTAACGGGAAAAAGAAGTCCGACTCCAACGAAGAAAGAAATTTAAAAATAAAAAAATCAACAGCACAAAGTTAAACATGAAATGCAAAGCCAGACGAAAGGAGAAGCTGAAATGCCCCCAGCAGTCCCAAGAGTTTCCGCTAATAATGTTAATTCTATTGCCACCTACCTCCGAGAACTCACCCAGAAAGCACCGAAGAAAGCTCTCAGAGAAACCTCCCCCCCCCAGAAGCCTCTTCTAGAGTCTTCCCACAGAACACCTCCTCTAGAAACCGCCGCAGATAATCAGCAAGCAGCTCGGTCTTGTTCTGCTTCCCAGTTTCCTTTTGTTTTGCTTTCATCTCGAGTTTTAGTTTTGTGCTGTCTTGTCCTTCCTTCCTTCCTTGCCAACTTCCTGTCTTCCCATTGCGTCCATTGTTGTTGCGTAACTGAACTTCCTTTGGCCCAGTCCCTGCTCCTTCCTACTGCCATTTCATTAGCCTCATCCACAACCAGGAGGCAACTTAATGAGATGGCGTGCAAAACTTTTCTCCTCTCTCCATTTCGCTCCGCACATCTTCTGTGTTCTGGCGTTTTTCTGTGCTATGCATAACTTTGGGCATTTGGCTTGTGCTTAATTTAAAACAATTATTTGACGAGCTGTAAGTGGCCAAGGCCGCAGGCCAACTGAGAGACCGAGCCCGAGAACGAACCCAACCCAAATCAAAGGTTGACCGCACCAGCAAGGCACAAAAAAGGCAGCCATTGAAAACTTTAAACTGAAAATCAACAGTTTGGCAAACCAACAAACAAACAAGCCAACCAGAGGATGGGGATAAAGAGAAACAAACTGAAACTTTACTCCTCCAGTTAAATGATTCTCCTCCTCGAATTGTAGTCTTCCATCGAAATGCAAATGCAAGTGAAAATCACCTCCCTATTATATCTCAACTATGGTAATTTACAGCGAAACTACTCGTACAACTCGTACAACTCGTGGCTGCAAGCTAACATTTCGCGGCTCAGATGCCAACTGCAAACAAATGAGTTTGCGTTGGTCCAGCGAAATAAATCATGTCGGGCAGGGGTTTTTGGGTTAGAAATGCTCCTAGTATCAGCCAGTGCTAAAGTGCAGAGTCAGGCAGCCTAAGTGGCGTGAAATGAAATGCTTTCTTTGGACCAACACTCGCGGCAACAAGTTAAGTGCAAGTTAAATCAACAACTGAATTTCCCCCGTGCTAAACAGCAGCAAAGAGAGCCAGCTCAGAAGGTGCCAATGGCATGTCCAGAAGTCAGGGGATATAGGAGCTTGTATACCCTCACAGAAGCTTGAAGAGTACACAGGCTTTTCCGTTTTAACGAGTAAAAACATTTGTAATCTTATTCAGTCCTCATTTATCCACAGAATTCAAGCCGATCGCAGCGATCGTATTAGTATATGAAGATCTGTCATAAGAGTGATCAATTGTAAGCTCAAGCCCTAGTAACATATGTTTAGCTTTCTGCATAGCCCTCAAAAATATTCCACTGCAAGGGTATTCCTAGCTCTGACAAACCAAATACACAGTTTTTCTTTCATTTTGTGCTCATCCTCTCCAGTTGGCCATAAAAGTGCATGTGTGATAGCGCTGGGAGTTGCCTGGTAGCTGGAGCTGGAGCCCCCAGACAGGTAATAAAAGCCAGAGACCTGCACACAATTCTCAGATTGCTTTCTTTCGAGGCATAAGTATTTGCATAAGCCTGACGTGAGTATCTTCACTTTGATTAGTCCATGCCAAAGCGTTTTATTGAAGACAGCGGGTACATTACTCATCCTATCAATGCCTAGCCCCCAGACCTGAGTGGTGGTAATAGTACGTCGTTTCCGGCGACAGAAGACAGAGGACAGACTGTCAGACCCGATGAACTCGATGGAAAAGGTACGAGTACATTAAAAATTCATACAAATTATGCTTTGCGCTTTATGCGCCTCACACATAAAAACCCGTAAAGCTCTAAGCTAATAATAAACGACTTTACTCGCAAGCCGCGTCGAAAGAAATGGAAAAGCAAAGAAAAAACTCTTGCCCCACGATAAGCAATTATCTGACAGATAAAAAAGGGGGAAGGAAGAGTAGATAGTTGCATTCTTTGTTTGTTCTTTGTTACGACTTTCGCTGCGAGAGTCTAGGCCACACTTCATTAACCCCCCCTGCCCTGCCCTGCCCTGCCCACAGAATCTCCCCACTCAATTGTGGAGTGTCAAGTTTTATTAGCCCTCTGGGCTGCACAGGGCTGTACACAGTTCCAGAGTTCGATGCGGGAAAAAGTAAAAGTTTCTTTTGGCTGCTGTCCAGCGTTGACCCATATATATTCCTTGGTCTTGGACAGAAATTTCGGTTTTCTTTCGATTCTGTTTAGACAAAAGCGATTCGGAATGAAAATGCATTATGCAAATGCAGCTGCAGCATCATGGGTTTTCTATATACTACATATTTTTGTCCGCTGTCGAGGTCGCAGCGGGTCTCTGATGGATGTGTGTGTGTGTGTGTGGAGACAATGGATATGCCTTGTATGCCACATGTAATTGAAAATCGAATGAGGCATGAAGGCATATCTATCTCAAGAAGATATCTCTATACGGCATTGCTGCTCAAGCTTCAACGTGGAATGTGGTAAAGTTTTCCCCCTTGAAAAACTTTAAGAGATTTATTTGATTCGGAGTTCGTTTCATGGCTGGACAGGAACCACACAATACCGGTAAAGTTCTCCAGTCAAAGGTAAAATCAATAAACAAGTTACCAAAACCACCCCTCAATAGGAACCTACCACCACCCACCCCATGGACTTAAGCCATAAACAATGGTGTGCCTGAATTACCGGCTCGGGTCTCCGGGTCTCCGGCTCCCCGGTTCTCCGGTTCCTGAGTACAGGGTGTACACTGTGTGCAGTGTGTACCAGGGTTCGGACGGAGGGCGACAAAGCGTGTACAAGTTGAACAATAATAACAAAGCAGAAAATCAATTGGAAGTACTTAAGCAAACAATGGACCAAAGTAATGAAAGAGCAGGCCAACAAAAACCAATCCCCAAAAAAACAAAAAAAAAACAAAACGAAGGAGAACAATAAAGGCCTCTTTCGGGGCAGTCTCTGTTTCGATAGCAAGTGGCGTCTAATTTAGCACAAGACGATTATTTAGATATCAGCAACAACCACTGCAATTACGGCCCTCATTCTTCCCAGAGATGGGGCCCAGAAGAGCGGAGAGTCAAAGTGCGAAAAGAAATTAAAATAAATAAATTGCGTGCCCCACACACGCACGCAGGGGAGTGCCGCGGAGTGTGGGGCGTATGAGTAATGCGTCACAGAATCTAAACGAGCGGAAGCATTTAATTAGCGGCTTTAATAATTCAATCAGCGTTATGTGTGCTCTTCGTCTCTCTCTTCTCTCTACCCTTCTATTGTGCGTGTTTTTGGCTGACCGCTAATTTTTATACAACAATTTAACAATGTTATTATCGTTCGAATTTCGGTTTTCGTGTCTTCTTTTTGGCGGGTGTACGTTTCACAGACAAGTGCTAAATGGGCTTAAACGATTGATGCCTCAAATTATCGAAAATTTCAATGGATTTTTCTCTGCCTGGTCACACAATTTGTAGAATGCTGTAGAAGGGGGAATGGGGATGAATGTGGGGGCCTGCGGCTGCCTTTGTAACGAGTCCTGTGGCTTTTGGGGGTGGCTTCAGGGATCTTTTGGGGGTGCAGGCATTCAGCTGTTGCTTAGGCCCTTGGTGGCTTTTTGTTTTGCCACCTGCTGGGTTGCCAGGCGGCGGCTTCCATTACTGGTTTATGGGCTAATGAACTCTCCTTAATTAGGTTAGCGGTTTTGCTCCAGCCCAAAACTTAACACAAATATTACACTGATCGCTGTGGCGCGGGGGAACAGGGAGAGGAGGAGGGGGAGGGGGAGAAGATATGCAAATTAGTTGAAACATTATTGGTTTCGTGTTGACAGAGAAATCTCTGGCTGCTTCTGATGCGACTTTAAAGCGTTAAAATTGCAAATGCCCGACGCACGCACATATAAGGCAGAAATTGCAATGCCATAAATTGCCAGACGGCCAACACGGCAATGGTCAATGCCAATGATGGCCAAGAGGACGCAGGCAAGGCGCTGAGAGTGTTTCGCAGCGAGTGCTTAATGAAAAAGTAGGAAAAACAAGCAGCCAGCCAGAAGCAGAAGCAGAAGGCAAGGCAAGGCCTGGTCAAGTCTGGTCTGGTCTGGCATGGCCTGGCCTGGCCTGGTCAACAGCCATTGATGTTCAAGAACAGACAAACAGAGGAGACAGAGCTAGACGGAGTAAAAACCATCAAAGCCAGCGCCAAATGTTGGCCTAAGCCGGGGAACATGGAACATGGCCATGTCCAATGTGCGTGCATCTTGGCCTGCAAACTGCAACTGACTTTTGTCCACCCCACCGTCATCCCATCCTACTCGAATCCATGACCATATCGATGCTGCTGCTGCTGCGAGCTTTGATTTGATGGCCATGTGTCTCCATGTTCGCTTTCTGTTTCTCTCCATCTCTATGTCTCTTCCAGCATTTCACTTTAGCCAGCCCCTCGCTTCTCGGCAGGGGAGTGAGTGAAATCCAGAGACTCGAACCCGGACAATCCGTGGATCAGCCTCCCAAATGACTGCATCCGCCGAGCGAAAATAGAGGAGAATCTTCTGCTATGAAGTAATTTCATGCCATTCCAGACAGCTTTGCCAAACCGAACCGAACCGTAATTATATTCAATTCCAGGCCATTCACAGCAGCAGCAAGTGCAAAACTAATTTCAACAAACGATGCCAAAATGATAGCACACTCAGAGCTCCGATTCGGATCCAGTTTCGTTATTGTTCTCCGTACAGAAGCGTCAATTGCCTAACTAGAACAAAAGCAGCAGCAGTATCAGCTACAGCTTCAGCTACAGCCACAGCCACAGCAACAGCAACAGAGCTCTGTCATGCATTCGCCTTTCCCATTTCCCATTAGCAGAGTAAATATAATTACTAAGGCTAACTGGGGCAACAAAAATGTCAGGGAAAAGCCAGGAAAGCCAGGCAGGCCACTGCCACTCTTAGCCAGGCCATGCGAAGCGCATAAATGCATGTTCAAGTGAATTTATGCAGGCAGGCCAGACAATGCAGCTTAGATCCTCTGGAGCATCCTCTTCGGGCATCTGGCTTCTATGCCAGGCCCAGATTACACACACACACACATACACACAAGCACCGAGGAACAGGACACGTGCTTGTTAACGTAATGTGAACACCTCACACTAGCAGATTACACCCCTAGCTCCGTCGCCCCCTTCGGCCACCACCCCTTTGAATATGTTAAGTGGCAGCCGCGATACCGTTGCGTATGAGCATTATTTGCTGCACGTGTGTGCATGCTGCAATCTCAATGGAATGCAATTTGCCATTTTAAAGCCTCACAAGCCTCACAAGCCTCGTGCAATTAATTTTGCGATGAAAGAAAGTCAAGTTTGAGTTTTGTGGCACAAATGACAAATGGCCTGCACATGCCCCAAACTTGGAATTGGACAAAAGTTGCAGCTCGTAAGACGAATGTGCAGCATTTTCTCAGATTTGACAGCTGCTGACATGTGAAGGCAGGACGCAGGGTCCCTGTCCCTGTCTGTGTTTCTGTCTGTGTCTGTGTCTCTGTCTGTGTCCGTTTCTGTGCGGGCTCTTTTATTTTCCATCAAAGTTCGGACCCAATGGTGTGAAGAAATCATTTTTCTTTGGGAAAGTTTTTGGTCGTACGGTAAAAAATACGTAAAATTACATTTAGTTTTCGTGGGTATATCACAAAATTTTCCGCCACATTTCGAAAAGTTAATTCTACTAATAGTTCAGAAAAATGTATCCGAAAATCAATATGCCTGACGCGTGGCCTCAACGGAAATGTTTCGGGGTCGTAAAAGAAATGATAAAATGAATAATATTCTTTATTTTCTTTTTTTTTTTGGTTCGGGAGGGGAACACTGCCTAGTGACACGCAACATGGGAGTTATGAAGCAGGGAAAAAGGGTGTGGCTATCCAAAAAAAAAAAAAACTGTCACACATTAAGGAAAGCGGGAAAAACGAAATAAACAAAAAGACAACTCTTAACGGTTTCTTCCGATTATCCGACTATGGAGTACCCGTTACATTCAGGCAACAGTTAAATGAAACTTTCCTTATTCAGGCAGAACCACATGCGGTTCCGCTTGCTCTTTCAGTCTTCTAGAACATCATAGATTGTACAATTTCTAGGACCACAAACGAGTCGTCAATTGCCACAGTACGAGTATACCCTACTCTCTATGGCTACCACGTAGAGGAAAATGCTTCAAAGATACGTATTGTGTGTGCTTCCCTGCAGCGATCTGTTAATGATACTTTCCCGGTGAAAATCACCAGCGAAATGGCGTACAAAAAAACGAAACGAAACGAACTCGAAACGAGGACACGCACATTATATAGCAATTTGCGACTGTTGCAACTGCAACTGCGAGCAAAGCAGCGCTCGACTTTCGCGACTGCAAGGCACAAAAAAGTTTGAAGCAATTTGGATTTGGGAATGGGAATGGGATTGGGGGCCACTTTTTCACCGCTCCGCTTTTTGTTGACTGTTGGCCGCCGTCTCACGCAACGTGTATGGCGTATGGTGACCAATAAGGACACACTGCCACAATTGTTGCTGTTCGTGAGAAAAGTCAATGTCAAGGTGTCGGTAGCGATTTTCTATTAATACTTGTCGATGCGATACTATATTTATTTGCTATTCGCTGAATGTTTGGCATTGTTGAGTGCCTGAATGTGCATTCGATTGCCCCTCTGACGGCGGGGGGGGAGGCTCATTAATTATTTATGAAACATACCAAGATGGAATGCCATGATTCATCCCACAAAATGCATTCAATAAAATGTACGAGTATTCTCTGTGCCCCAGCCGCTGCCCCTGCCCCTGCCACTGCCACTGCCCCTGCCACACGGCATCGATGTTTTTGCTCTAACTCAATTGTTCTGTAACATAAGATAAATTGTCTGTGAGTGGCAGTGAAAAGCCAGCAACGCTTCATTTTGCCAATTTTGTAATTCAATTTGTCGTCAACCTACGGGAAAAACGTTCTCATTCCTTCTCTGCTCCACTCTGTTCTGCTCTGCTCTGCTCTTCTCTGCCTGTCTGTCCATTCTTTTAATTGACAAAATTGATTAAAATGTTGCTTAACATTTTTCGCCAAAAACTGACATTTATCTTAATGGCTGGGAAAATGTCGTTCGTTGGGGAAATAGAAAAAGCCCGAAATGTGCACCGATGAAATGGCTCCATCCAGCAGAGACATTTTCGAAAGATGGAGCTCTTAATTAGATAATGGTTGTCAGCGCAGTTTGTAAATTGAATTTCTGTCTGAGATAAATGGAAAGTTAAGTGATGGAAGGAGACATTTGCTGCTTCAATGAAAAGTTATAGAAAAAAGACAAACACAAAAAATTTCAGAGAATACAGAGAACCCATTCAGCTTCATTGAAATATCACAAACATTTCTATGGTTTCGTTTTTCTCTCTCTCTCTCTCTCGGAATATCTTTTCCCTTTTCTCTCATGCTGGGCTAAAATGAATACCATGTCATGCCCGCATTTTCGGTATTCCGCTACCGTTTTGATGGGTCTGGCCCACCCGGAATACATAATCTCTTTCACAACATTCTCATGGCATTTCAAACACTGTCCATGGATTTTGCCGCCTTTTTGCTTTATTTTTATCCGTTGAAATTCAAAGACTTTTCTGTGGCATAGTTTTGGTTGCCAAAAAAGATAGAATATTTCTATGATTTAGTAGCAAATGGATCCATGCTCTCTGAACGTTTATAATTTATTTATTGTACGGATGTATGGTGTATGTATGGTGTGCCATTGAGCGACTGCTGACACGATATCCACGCCCCTGCCGTCCTTCCCCCATCGATAGTTTTCGGTTGTCATTTGTTTATAACGACACTCGGATGTTGCGCAAAGAGCGAAAATATACTCGATCTTCTCTTAAATATTTCGATATGACACACATTAAAGGTGCAAGGAAGGTGGAAGAAAGATTTATGAGTTTGGAGAAGCAATGTGCGGCAACTACTTCCGCCCCGGATGTCAAGCATGTGGCAGACAAATGTTCTCCAACTATTCGATGTTTGGTCTTTGGTCTTTGGCCTTTTGCCTTGCTCTCAAGTGCCTGCCACACTGCAATGCACTTGACACGTTTCCAAGGAGCATTTCTAAGGACTTTGGACAGTTTCCAAGGCGCTTGGCGAAAAACTTGGCCTGCAGAAATCCTTTTGAGAGCTTTGACTGTGTGTGACTGGCATTTTTATAGGCTGCAGCTGAATTACCGACACATTTTCTATTTCTATTTGCCATTTCCTGAACCTTCGGTTCTAGACTGCCCCCGAGACGCCACCCTCAGCATCTACTCAGCCGCACTCAACTCATTTAACTAATCAAAAGTAATTTTAATCAAAGGGAAAAACCTTTGCCCCAGGCACAGGCACTGGCACTGGTACCGGGACAGATAACAGATAACAGAAACCAGACGGAGCAAAAGCAATTAAAGCCACGTGCAAAGTTTGCCCAAGGTTCGGCAAAAGTTTTCATCTAGGTAGAGGGAACTCCACTCCAGAAAGAAGGATTACTGTTCGATTTTTCCCGTATTTGTCTTGGCAAAGATCAGAGGGAAAGGACCTGGGTCCTGGACCTAGCTTGGCCTCTCCTTAGGCAGCGATAGGGGGCTTGGACTTGGGCATGGGTTGGGAGTGGTGTTTTCCAAAAGGAAAAGCTCGGTTAAGCAAACTTAATTAATAAACGAGAGGCGCAGCTGAGGGGAGGCTAGACACTCGCTCTTCTCCCTTCTGTCGTCGTCGTTGCGAGGAATCGAAACTCATTAAAAACTTCCGCTGCGGTTTTCATTAAAGCCAGCTGCTGACACGCCCACTCATACGCAGTACGAAGGATGCTGCTGCTGCCATTGTCTTCTATTAATATGTCAAGACTCGAGCACACACATTGTGCCGGCAAATAAATTTGAATAATTAAACGCCCCACAAAGAAAAGCATCCGACGGAAGCTGAAATAGAGGCGGAACAGATGTCCTTTTATTTTCGGCAAGCTGTTGCCTCCTCTCGCCACCACTCATTATACAGCAAGAGAGATATGGGGGGACACAAAGACAGAGACAAATAAAGCAAAGATAATCGGGTCTAGCAAAGTGCAGCCCCACACAAAAATAGACCAAAGCGACAGCTTGACAAACTAATGACAAAGGCCCAAACGGAATGAAGTGGTGGTCCCTTGGCCAACAAGAAGAAGATCCCAGCTGCCAGATAGCCAAAAGGGAAAAACGGCAGAGCCAGTCCCGAGCCCCTAGGCTTTCGGTTAGCTCATTAAAAATGAGAGTGCCTCAGAAGAGTAGCCAGGACCGGGCCAGAGCCAGGCCAGGGCCAGGGCCAACAAGTGCCAAAGTCACAATTTTAATTTTCCACAGAAACAACACAACACAACACAACAAAACAGAACAGAACAGCAGTACCAACTGTTTGTTCTGGTCAGGATGGGTTAGAGAGGTTTCTCCTTTCTCCTCTCTCCTCCCATGTTTGCCTAATCTTTAGTGAAGTACCCTCATCTCAGCTATCCTTCAAGGAGTGCGCCCTGCGCACCCACATTACCAGCCAATTATGAGGCGGGCTTTCGCTTTGGGCCTCAAAAAGTTTGCCAACTTTAAGCGACAGCCGACAGAATGTACATATTTTAATTAAAATTCAAAGAAAAATCCATGGCATAAATTCTGGCAATTTGGAAATTTAATTGAGCGCGCCCAGAACAAGGACAAACATTCTCTGGCAGGATACGTTTTGCTTTACGCTCTGTATATTTTCTTGGGATCACCAAAAGCTGCAGCTGTAGTTTCGGGCCTTATTTATGGCTTTTAATTTTGCAGTCTCCAACAGGAATGAAAATGCTAGGAAATCTTAGATTTTTTTTCGGCAAAATCATAGAAATCTTGAAATATTTTCCGCACAAAAACCGAAGAAATCTTTAAGTATTTTTGGGGAAAATAATTTTCAATGAAAATGCAAATGAATTGGTGGCTAATTGGAAAAGCTTTCAGCACGCGCACACTCTCCGCTTGCCGCCGAGAAAGGTCAAGGAGCAGAGTGGAATATGCAAAAATTGCGTATACGCGGCGTTGGTCGCACGCCTTTTTCCTATTTAGCAACAATTAGCCGCCAATCGCGGGCAATTATTAATTTGGCTTGGCTTTCAATTAAGCAATTTGCCCCGTACGCCTACCCGTTCCATTCCGTTCCCCCCCACCCTCCCCCCTATCTAGTAGATTGTGGGGCTTGGTGTGCTCTGTGGTTAGTGAAAAGTTTGGCGGCACAATAAGCGGAAGGCGGACCATGAAAATTGGACCATTTATGGTATCACAATGCGGCGTATGTGCGATTTCTAACATTTTACGATTGGCAGGCGGCGAACGCTAAAAATGCCAAAATGCTGCGCCCCCCACCGAATGTTTTTATGCTAATTTTCCACCCATGAAAAGATGAGGAGAAGGAGACGCCAGCAGCAAAAGCCGAACTCAGCATCAAGTGGCGGGGAAAACTTTCCCATTCGACAGAGTGTCGAGGAAATGTTTGTTTAGAATTTGGCAGAGCGTTATTTATGGGCCAATAACTTTTAACTTCACATGCGGCCCCGTCCTGGGTTTGGGCCTGGGAGTGGGCCTCGACCTGGCCAAAAATGCAAATTACTTGCCATTTGGCCAAGACTCACGTAGTGCGGAAAGCTCAATGGGGGCGAATAAATTTAATTGAAAAGCGGGCGGTCGGCGGGAGCGTCAGGTGAAAAGTTCCTTCCCAGAATGTCAATTGATTCGATGGACCACAATCCCTGAGCGGAAGCTGCGGCCGTCAGTCAAAGTGTTTAATTAATGTCTAAACAATGGACGGACGGGTACAATCATCAGCCCAGATTTTCATTAAGGTATAGACACTCTCCCGCGTGCCACCGCCGCCCCCCTCTGCGATGTCCACGCCGAAGGTTAAGGTCACGCCCACGCGGCTGCTCAAACAATTTCTTTTTCGTTTTGTTGGTTCTTTGATTGTGTTTTCGGCTACAAATTAATTTCAGAACAAAAGCCATCACAACAACCAAATGTTGGGCCAAGAATATAAAAATAAGATACCATCAAGCATATATGTATATTAAAAGGTAAGTGTTTATATGTATTTATAGGTGGTGTATATATATCCCACAATGACGTCACTTAAGTGGTGGCCAATTAAACATGTTCTGGCCCTGCCGTTTGCTCTTTTTCTGCCATTAACCAATTATTAAATGAAAAAGCTTATTTGAAGAGAGACCCTTCTCTGAATCCACCATTGATCTCTCTTTCTATTCATACGGATTCTACGGAGTACTATCTCTGCCCTGTCACCAGTCGCTTTGTGTGTCTATTCTCTCTGGCAGCAATGTCAAAGGTCGCTGTGAATGGTGGCACATAATTGCACTTGACAGCAAACGACAGCCAGTAGCTGTGGCAGCACCAGTTACTGCTGCACTAGCCGACGACAGTCGACTGGCAGAGATAAGGAAAAGTCAAAGCCCGGGGAAAACTGTGAAAGATTGCATAGGAAAATGAATTCAATTGCATCGTTTTTTCTCGGTTTTTCTTTTTTCGGTGGCTCCCATCCAGGGCTGTCACTGATTAGACGGGCTCCCGGCGCTTTTGATGCTGCTGCACAGATAATTTTTCCATCTTTTTTCTTTGCAGTCGCTTTTCCCAGCAGCAGACCCCCTCTCTCGCCAATGAACGGAACGAAACGTGAGCACAGCGGCAGTTAACGAGTTTTTTGCGAACCCTTTTTCGATTTGTTTCGAATGGGAAAATTGGCTGGAAAAAATGATCAGAGATCGCAGCGACGACTCTTGTCATTAAAAAAAACAGATATTTTTGGGCTGTGCTGGTTCATTTGTTATTTGTTTTTTTTTTTTAATATGTTTGCAGGGTGGGTATTATCATTTTGATATGATGTCTGCAATGTACATGGGCCTTGACATCTACAGCAATTCCTCTGTCGGTCCTCCCATTTCCATAGGTTTTGCCATAAGAAGCGTGGCACACATTGCAGCTATCTTTCTTTTCAGTGGCGTAAAGGGTACAAAACGTTCGTTCCCGTTCAAGCAATTGCTGTTTCTGTTTTTGTTTTTGGTTATGGCCAAACCCAGTCAGGCGGACCGTGGACAGTAGACAGCTGTCAGCGAGCATCGACAGTGGCCTGGGAAAGGGTCGGGTCTGTGTGCTTAGAAGCTGCTTCGTCGAGAGCGTGCCACAGCAGCTGGCGCATGCAACTTCCGCAATTGAGCGCTTCGCTAGGCACCCACAAACGTTGCACACACATTTGCGTGCGTTTCCCATTTTGGTCAGGAAGAAGGGAGTGGGTGAGTTTAGGTGAGGTGAGAGTGGCAGTGGTACTGCGGTCTCGTGAGCCTGCGCGCCTGCCTCTTGCCTGCTGCCTCCTGCCTGCTGCCTGCTGCCTGCCGCCTGACTCATTGCCCATTGATCAAGGGGGGAAACTCGTTTGCGGCAGCTGCGCCAGGTGTAATTGCGAAATACGAACCAATTTGCAACAGCAAATTGTGTAATAGATAATAAATGAGCAGCGTTGAGAGTGGAGCACAGAGCATGTGCCACATTAATGCCTCACTGATCTCAGCACCATTCGAACAGAATGAATCATCAATGAGCTGGCGAATGCCAGATATAAGTATGGCAGAGAGCGGATAGCCGCCAAAAGGAAGCCAAAACCAAAGTCCATAAGCCCTGGCCAAGTAATGGCCACTTAATCCCTGACGACCAGCATTAATGTCGCACTTGACACACATTAAACGCGAATAGAGCCAGGAATTATGTCGGTAGATAGGGTCTGGGTGGAGTCACTTCATCTTTGGAGTGAAGATGGGTTGGTGGAATATCTCTGTTGGAGCTATTTGAGTGCCGAGCAAACATTGGTATTGGTTCAAGGAGGGAGCGCTGCCACAGCCACAGAGTGCAAAGAACCAAAGAAGCCGAGGCAATAGAAATCAGAAAAATCGATTAGCCAGGCCAACCAATCAGCACGGAAATAAGCGGAATGAATCTGTAATAATCAAAATGAACTGCAGAGATGAAGGAGCAATCGTGAGTTGGAAAAATTAGTTACCTCAGAGCGTAAGCATCTCAATAATGGGGAATCCGATGAAGACCCCGAGTCAATCATGTCTGCCAAATGGAAGCCATTTCCGCACACTCATAAACCGAATATCCTCGAGTGGAGTAGTGGAAGGAGTGCTGAACTTTGAACCGGAAGCAAGCCATAAAAGCATTTAGCTGATAATTTGCAATGAATATGAAAGATCCCATGAACCCTCCCCCAGCACACAGAGGAGGATTCAATTGGGGCAAAGCAAAAACCCATTTTCCATTATTTTTATTACACTTCCAAGTAACTGGAAATATTGCAAATTTTATTATTGGATTGAAAGCCAGCCACAAATCGATGGAAAGCAGAAAAAGCCAAAGGCCAAGGGTGAGTCCGATGAGAAGAAACGGAACGGAACGGAGAGAGCCTGTTGCCATAACATTAAAAATTGATTGTAATTTATATTGAATCAAATATGGAAAGCGGGCGGCGGCATCGGCATCGGCTTCCCATCGGACCACTGCCAAAAGTACAAGTCTACCATCAGAATGATGATCCGTGCATTGTCCAGAACAAATTGTGGGTCATAAAGGCCAGCCAGGCGGCAGTAAGGCGTGTGTAATTATCCCATGTAAACCAGACGAATCGGCACACGAGGCTCAATCTATCCGTAGAGTTTTTGTATGCTTACCGAAAAATTAACGAGCAAATTGAACTTTAAGAACAACCAAACATGGGAAACCGAAACATATTTTATCCCCAAAAAGAATACTGTTTAAGAGAAATTTTAGGCTGTACAGCGGAAACAGACAACAGAACAGCATGAGGCAAGGACTTGAGGACTCTTGACTTTTTATTTGCATTTTATGACTCATTTTTCACGCCCATCGTTTGATTCTGCTACTGGTCCGGGGCTCTTTCTGCGGCAGGCAGCCGCCGCCTGCTGGTGTCAGTTGCGGCTGATAAAAGCCAGGACCAGAAGCACACTCACACTCACAGACAAGCCAGGAACCTGGATCCAGGCCGAGGACGAGGACCATGAACCCAAGTTAAATTGCAGGCCGCATAATCCTTTTTGGGGCCAGGCCACTCTCCTCTCGAAGGCGTTGTCCTTTTTGTCTGCCTTTGTCGTTTGCCAATAATTTATATATGGCAAAATGCTTTTGAAATGCTGCTGCTCCTCCTCCTGCGCCGGCCAAAAGCTCCAAAGGAAATGCCAGATAATTGAAATTGATATACGAGTAGGTCCTGAAACAAAACGATGTCTGCATGTGCCGTCGTCACCGCCGGCCTCCTCCTTAGATAAACACAATGCCCGAGGAAAGCACAAGGAAACGGCATAGGGCTCTCGAATATATTGCGTATACGCCGCATGAACCACATTCATAATTTTTGCGAAATGGAAAATGGGGTAAACACAAGAGGAAAATACAAGGCACACACAGCAGCAGCAGCAGCAGCAGAAGCAGAAGCAACATCAGCAGCACACACACATGCGTAGCACGTGGACCGAAGGCATGTGGCCGTCTCCGTTTTTATTTGTTTTTTAATATTTTTATGTGCGGGCCGCATTTTCTTTATTTTTCATCTCGATATTCTTGTGCTCTGTGCGTGGAAAATTGGAACACATGCGCTTCACCTTCGCCTTAATTAATATTATTTTGTAAATAATAATTAATTTTACCCCGAGCGTGAAGCAGTGCTCTAGCCAAAAATAAATAATTTCCCATAAATAAAACAGACAAAATGGAAATAATATTGTAAACTGAAAAATCAGCAGCAGCGGGTTGGAAGAGAAATGATAATCAACATGGGATTAAAATAAATTTGAGGTAAAGTACGTAAATTGATATTTGATTGGACATTAAGCAAAACTAAAAATGGTAAATGGAAGCTACACATAAATAGGAACCCTTCCTATGAATAAAGTTTTCCACAGAACGAAACTTACGTGGAACAAGTACCAAATTTAACCCGAAATTTAGGTAGAAGGAAAATCCTTCATGTCTTTGAAATAATTGATGAACGCCGAGACCATAAATTCCCCAAACACCAGTCGGAAGTCGGAAGTTGTTAAGCCAAAATAAATCGACTTGAATCGGATGCAATCGTATAAATATTTGATAGAGCTGCTAGAGCTCCCGCAAGCCGCCTCGAATAGCGAAACGAAATCAGGGACTTAGCTCCCGCGTTAAGCATACGCAGTGTTTCCGCGCGCGAAACAAAACAAAAATATACCAAAAAAAAGCCAACGAAAAAAGTGCGAGAAAAAATTGTCGGCGCCAGGCATCGTGCGTGAGCGAATAAGTTATACACCTTTTGAAAGATTTATGCGTCAGGGCCCAAAGGCGGTGGCAGTGGCAGGAGGCAAGTGGCAGTTGGCAAGGCAATTCGCGAAATCAAAGCGTGAAATTCAATTAATCTAAGAAGGCAGAGCGGGAGGATTACGAGATCCGAGAGATGGAAAGAAGCCCATCCAGAGTCAGGCCTTAGTGGGCCACCAGAACACAAACTCTCGGAAATGAAGAGCCCCCAATCGAAGGGCCAGTGACTCATAATTCCCATAATTCTGGACACTCTCCCGCCCCGACCTGTCAGATGATTCAGAGCAGTGGGCAGAGGGACGCTGACAAAGCACAAAAAAACGAAGCAGTCCCTGCTGCTGCTCCTCATACTCATACTGGTACGAATATTCGCTTTCGTATTTGGGTTAGGCCAAGCCAACCATATAGCATCAGCTGCAGCGGCGGCAGCAGCATCGGTAGGTAACGGTACCCACCGTTGTGTTTCTTTTCGGCCAAAAGTGAGACCCAGCCAAAAGCAAACCAAAAACAAATATACACCCAAGCAGACGATAAAACTGCAGCTGAAGCAAAAGCACAAACAAAGCGAACAAAAAAAAATACAAAAGCATAACAAAGTGCAAAAGTTTCGTATACTCTTATAGAGGGTATGAAATGTTTGCCTCATATTCTATATGTGTCTATTGTCACAGAGCCTATAAAAAGGGTATCCCCGGCTTCGACTCCCAGTGTTAGACTTTTTGTTCGTTTACTTTTTTCTGTTTTTGCTGTTTTGTTTATGGAAATATGCAAATAACATTGAAGTTTTGAATGGGGGTGGAGAAAAACTACAGCACGTGCATGGTGGACTGCAGCGGAGAGAAAACTTAAAGGAAAGAAAATAAAAGAAAAACCTCTTCAAGCTCTGCAAACCCCAGCGATTGGTTTCCCTCTGCAATTTGGCATACAGAATTGAGTGAATTTAATTGCAGTTGCAGCAGCAGCTCCAATGGCAAGTGCAATGCCTTGCCACACAAAGAAATCCAGTATGCAAAATGCTAGAGAGACAATGTATCCAGAGACACTCACTTGTACGTGAGAATGATGCGACTAATGTTCGAATCATTTGCATACAAAATTGAGCATGTAAAAGGGGCAAAGTCAATGCCCAAGCGGCAGTCATGAACTTGCCACAAACACTGGTTTTTCTTTGCCTGTTGCCAGTTGCCTGTTGCCTGTTGCCTCTTGCATATGGCCACAGCTCATCAATCTTTCAGGTAAAACTAATTGAAATTTTGGTCAACCGCATGTAATTGATCAAATCAAAATCGAAATCAAAAGAACAGAAGATATAACAACAGCAACAACATCAACAGTGACCAGAGTCTGGCACGCAAACAATTTCCACACATTGAACAAAAATAATAAACAGAAGCCGAAACCGAAACAACAACGTCAGAGAAACAACGTACATAAAACTAAACAAATGCTCAAAATACGATGCTGAATAATTGAACATGATACACACCACACACACACGGACACTCGTATGGAAATGAAACATTTGTTTACAATTTTCCAGACTGTGTGTGTGTCTGTGCATCAGTATCTGTAGCAACATAAAGAACAACAACAAAACTTCATGAGAGTTGAGAGTTGTGACAGTTGACTAACTCTTTGCTTGCCCACCGACTGTTAACGTGAAAAACTCTTTATTTGCTGCTTCCGTCAACCGCAGCAGCAGCAACAAAAACAACACCAGCAGCAAGAGAGAAACGCTGTGGCTTTAAAGACCGAACCTTTATATACCCTCACAGATCGAGGTGCATAACTAATAGAGTCGTCCCTCTTTTCTTCTTTATCTTTTCTATCGTAAAATGATATTATGGTGTTTTTGATACTGCAGTAAAAATAATAAAGAAGTATGCCTTTGAGGTCGCGGATGCTTCCTTCTCGGCATTGAAAACATCCGAACAATACCAAAATACCCTCCTCAAGGGTATATAGATAGCACAATTGCAGCACAATCCACACAAGAGCAACAACCGCAACAGCCAACAACTGCACAAATGGTTATGAAGCCGCTCCAACACATGTCAGAAATATTTAATTGCATTTAAAAATTATTTAGAATAGTTTATTCGCCCAGGCACCACAAATAAAATCGAACAAAATGAAGCTTAATTAAATGGAGATAGAATAAAGAGAGGTTTATTCTGTGAGAATTTACACAATATTATGAAATGCTCGTGGTTTTGTCAATGAGTATTTCATTAGAGATGCATACCATCACTGATTAATGCAGCAGAAATTCCAGTTTATATGAAGAAATATTTTAGGAGGAGTTTTCGGCCTTTTATTAAAGAAAATTCCAAAACCTGCGTATGTAATGAAATTTCTCCGAAGTGATCAAAGCAGAAAAGTCTTTAACACTAAATAAACACATCTCATTTATGTGTTGTTAATCCTAATTGACACCGAGTCTTCTAAGTCATTCTGTTTTAATGGTAGCAGAAACTCACAGATTACTATTTGAAAGGCGGCTTAAAGGCTCAGTGACAGTGACAACTTACGTTTGCGGAAAATAAGGAAAATGTTATGGCTTCATTCAAAATCTCGTAAGAAATAGAAGCGGCAGATACTCCAGACTAATTTCTAAATCAGTTTTGACTAGTTTTATCGCCGCCGGCAAATATTTAAAATATTTATTGATACTTTTAGACTTCTTAGTCATGGAAATCCATTAAAATTTCAGAGAAACCATTAAAAAAAAAACGCTTGAAAGATGGTCATAAAGATAAAGCACAAACACTTGTCTCGACAGTTCCCCGAAAAAACGCGTCGGAAAATCGAAATATAAATAGGACTTACCTTTGCCTGAAATGTGATGCCATGGAAGAAGGCTTGCTCTGCATGAAGGGGCACACGCAGATCCTGATCGTCCTGCACCAAATCGTACGGTGTCGATGGCATTCTCAAATAGTTCAATAGCACCGATTCGGACCACTTGTAGTATCATGAGATGGTTTTCATCTTCCTCGTGCTACGCTTGTGCAGCTGATGGCGCAATTGCCACAAAACGCCACTTGGTCGACGCTTTGGCTGATGTTGCGGCTGTATCTGAGGTTTCTGATTCTGCTGCTGCTGATGCTGGATAATGCCTTTGCTTTGGCTCATGCAAATTGCTGGGGGGGCGACGAGCGCTCGCTCTGTGATTGATTTTCTATGTTTCTGAGGTTCTCCCTCTCCACGCTCCCCCCAAGCTGTTGCTTAATCCCAATTTATGAGCTTGCGGTTCCCGATGCTCAGCAAATTGAATAGCGTCAGTTGGACCAGCGGATTCTTTAGGCTCTTTTCTCTTGCGTTTTATTATGAAATCTGCCCCATTCACATCCACTGCCAATTTAGAGTTCGGTGCGGTGCGGTGCGGTGCGGTGCGGCGTATCTGCAAGTGGAGAAGAGAAATATAATGCCTTAATAGATTAGAAGAATAGAAAGGCACTGGAGGAGCCCGAGTTTGAGCTTTGTGGATACGTATATTTTGTAATCAAACGCCGTCTATCGATCTATCTATTAAAGTGAGTCATTAAGTCGATGATTTTGAGTCAGCTTTTGAATTTCTTGGTAGCCGCAATACTAATCACGAGCTTCGATTGACTCACCTTTTCGACTAGACAAGCTCTTGGTGCGATGACACCTCGCTGATCAAAGGTATCAATATATATGCATATGTATGGGTTGGTGGAATTCGAAAACACCAACCCACTCGTGTCGCTGGTTGCTTATTGAATTCGTAATTTTATTTGTTTGTGGCAATTGTTTTTGTCGAGCAAATGTCTGCACTTTAATTAATATCAATTGTCGATTTACGTTTAACAGAAGAGGATTTCAATAGCTTTTATAGGGGCAAGCTCTCGTTTTTTTTGGACAAATATAGCTACTGTTCACTGCACAGAGCTTTCACTGTACTCTGCCTGGTGATGAAGTCTACCGAAAACCGAAACTTAAAATAAACAGCTGCTTAGTATCGCCCACCTCTCTCTCGTTGCCAATATCTTTCTCTCTCTCTCTTTGCCTGTTTATCTCCATCTTTTTATGTGTCTATCTTGCGCTTCTTTGTTTGCAGCCTCTGAGGCTTCCTCTGAAGTCTGAAGTCAGTTCAAAGCCAGGCCAGAGGGTCATGGACGTTTACGCGTGTAAATGACAAGGCAGCCAAAGCGCAACAGCAACAACCAAAACAGCCGCCTTTAGTTGTTGCTTCGTTTGTTTATCTGCCTCCTTTTTGGCTTTTGTGGCGTCTCCTCGGATTGCCTGGTGCCTGGTGGCTGGTGGCTGGTCTCTGGTTCCCGGTCTCCAATGAATAAATATGCCGGAGTCAACTTTTTAAAAGGCCCCCCACTCTTTCTTCGCTGATTGTTTCTCTCTGTCTCGCATTAAGTTATCAATTTGGGTGTCGATTGAGTTCAAATTGCCACCAGCTGATGCCGCCTCCGAATGGAGGGCATTGGGTTGAGGCTGGGGCAGCAGCAGCAGTTGACACTTTTCGGGGAGCGACATAAATCAGCTTTGGTTTAAGGTCGGGCCCGCATTCACATGGGGATTTGGGGCGCTTGACCCCAAAAGTTACTCTAATAGTCGCTTCTGAATAGATAAATGGGTGTATGGAATGCACGCACACCTTTGTGTTAAGTAAAGTAAAAACAACTCTCAAAGCCGATAATAGATGTAGTCTGGACTCCATAGAATGGAGCCCTTTTATCCCTAAGAATACCCCTGGTTTCTTTCCAAGCCCTATTTCCTTCGTCGTGCTCCTATTTTTCGCCAGCAGAGAAACATTGTGCAGAGTTCAATGTGCCTGGCTTCGCCCACAGCCATATATCAACCATACTGGTAGCTGCATAAGGTACTAGCTCTAGTATCGACGCCATTTTGTGGCACGAAACTACACATACATATATGAACAATAAGGTTCAAGTAACTCCAAAGCAGGCTACACATGCGTTGTACAAAGACCCATCTAGCCAGCAAAAGGAAAAAGAGAGAAAGACAGAGAGCACAGAGCAGCAGCAGTGCAATGCATTGCACTTAACACCCACCCTGGAACCCCCAGCCCCAGCCCTAGCTTTCCCCCCTCCACCACGACTCTACGCATGACTCTTTTCGGATTCTTCTATCTTCTAGTTTACGAACAAACAATCGGTTTCGCATTGCGCTCTCCGCCTTGTTCTTCTGCTTCGAGCAGTGCTCTCTTGATTCCGTTTTGTTCTTTCGCCCGCACTATCAACGGCAGACCACTGCAACTGCAACTGCAACAGCGACTGCGCAGCAGCAACAACAACAACATTTAGAAACCCGTATCGCCCTGCAAGTGAATGACTCGCGAGGCTGACGACGACGACGACGACGACGACGACGACGACGTGCTTCCAAGCATTCAAACACAAGAGATGAGAACCGGTTTCCATGGGCTCGACTCCACTGCCGAGTCGACGCGCGAGCCCAAGTCGAAGTCGAAGTCAAAGTCTTGGTAACTTACACGCTCACTTCCTTTCCGGTTCTTGCATGCACAAAGAAAGACAAAGACAGAGAGGAGGAGAAGAAGAGGGACAGAATGAGAAAAAGAGTTGGACAGAGAGGGGAATAAGTATCCCTCCTTGGATGGCTGAGCAAGAGAGAGATGGCCACAAAACAAAGCCCAACTGCAATATCAGCTGCAATTTTATGATACCCAGCAATATGGCAGGGTACTATACATTTTTTGCTTGTGTTTTGAAAGAGGAGAAGTAAATATTGTACATGCTATAGAAATTGTGTATTATGTATGACTTGGTCCCGCCATGCCCTTCTCTTTCCATGCAAAAATCACTCCTATCGGAAATTCATCATTTAGCCTTTCGCCATCTCTCTCCCACCAATATTTCCATACATCATCTCAAGTGTCAGGGCTGCCATTAAAAACTATTGTTCTTCCAGGGTATCTAGTGCGTCGGCATCCCTGCTTGGCAGTCATTTGCTTCTTGCATCTTTTTTTTTTTTCTTTGCAGTTTTTCAAGTTTTGTACTTGGCAATTACGTAGCAGCGAATCAAGCGAATCGCTTCGGAGCTTTTGTCATGCCTGAAACTGAAAATATTTACTGCGCAGCCGCAGCCACAGCCTCCGACGAAGCTGCACTTGCCGCAAGCTGTTTCTGTTGCAGTTGTTGTTGCAGTGTCAGATTATGCAAGTTACTGGGGGGACACACTGAAAACGAAGAAAGAAAAACGAAACTGGTCGCCGCGGGCTGATATTTTATTCGAAAATATGCTGCGCACTTTTTGGAAAACCAGGCGGGAAAACTTGAAAGGAAAAATATCTGCATGGATAGTATATTTCGCGCATTGTTTTTTTAGCCAACTGCCTAATAAACAGATACACAGCAGCAATTAAACAAATACCAAGCAAAGAAACATGGCTAAAAAGACAGACCAGCTGCGTTGTCTCCTGTGGCTGCTCCTCCTTCTTCTGATATGAACACAGACCCGATCTGGGGGTCCGGTTGTGGCATGGCCAATGCATCAATCTTGTTTTCGATTTCGAAGGAAATTAACTGCCGAGAAAGGCAACATGCTACTGCCTTAGATGAGAGCCAAGAGAGTGAAGAACATCTCTGCTTTGTCCCGATCCGCAATCCGCGATCGTCATCACATTCTGAGTTCTGTGTCTCGCCATTGTCGTGGCCATATATTTATGGAGCAGACAGCCCCAGACAGATATTCCGACAGCAACATCCAGAAACGAGGGAGAGGAAGATGCGGAGAGTAAAGGAGAGGAAAGAAGACGACTGGCTGCCTGGCTGCCTGGCTGGGTACGATGCAAAACTTTTTGCCTGTATCTATAAGATACATTTGGTGTGAGGAGCCAGCCCCGCGTATGTGTGATATAAATAGCAGCGGGGCGGCCACTCAGCCTCCGCCTCCGTCTCCTCTCCTCCCCGCGTTCCCGTTCTCTCTCCTCTGACCCATAGAACGCACCTCAACAACATTCAGATACAACATAAATCTATTGGGCAAAAGAAACGATTGCCAAACCAAAGTGGGAGAGGGCTGAAGGAGGAGGCTGTGTGAAGCAGCGTTGATTTGTACTTTTTTCGGGAAATATTTTAGAACATTCTTCGGCCATCATTTGTCTCTGTGTTTGTTTGTTTGTTTGGCCGGGCAGCCAGTCACTGGGGATCATTAGACTAAGCTCTATAATCTATAATCCATAATCCATAATCCAGCCAGAGGAACAGGCACTAACCTTGAAAGTTCTTTGCTGGTGGACTTTTCCCCAGAGTTTTCTGTATCTTTATCCACAAGACAACAGAAATAATTGATCAATCGAAGAGACAGAGGAGGCAGAGAGTGAGAAACGAAGCGAAACTAAAGTTAGCAGCAATTTTGTCATTGCCCTGAAATTCATCGTTGATTATGCGTTGTGCCTGCTGCTTCGGTGGCACTGTGTATCTTTCAGATGCATTTCACCAGAATATCATATAAAAGCTTCGGGTGAATCAAACAATACATTTTCTTGTTTTTGTTGTGCAATAATTTATAAAAATAATAAACACGCCTATGGCGGCGGTAGTTTTCATTTCGGTTTTCCAATTTTTCGTATCTTTTTTGGCACACATTCAACTCAAAAACACAGACAAAAAAAAAACACACACATATACGTATATATTGTATGTAGAGTGTAGATCTATCTAGATCTAGAGATCTGCACTGCAGCCAGAATGTATCTAGAACGCGTCGCGTAATCAGTTTTTTAGCTGCGATCTGCAAAATATTTTCTTCTTTTTTTCTTATTCTGCAATGCTTTCATAATGCGCAAAACTTTCCATTTCTATGCGTTCGAACAGTTCTCGAATGTCACAAAGATGGCTTCGAGCTGCTCATCGGGTATATAGTTTCACAGTTATCACTCTCTCACGCAAACAAAAATACACGCACACAGACACAGGTGTAACACCTACGGCTTTCGTTCGGTTCTTTTTCTTCTCTGGAGTTTTTTGTCGGCTGGAGGTGATTTCAAAAATTAACTGCCAATTCTTGGAAACGGACGCCGATGAAGACGACGCTTTTTTCCGTGCCTCAACAACTTGGTTTGGTTTTTGGGGGCTCTGAGAGAGTTGACCAACTGGCGCCGACTTGTTGCTATGTTTGGCTTTTGGTTTTTTTTCGGCTTTGGTAGTTTTTTTTTTTGGCTATATTCTGTATGAATATTAAGTAAATTTTCGCCAGTTCTGCTTTACGTTCTTTATTTGCATATCCTACAAATTGTTGCCGTAACGGAAATGCTTAGATTATGATCGCGGAGAGAACTTCACTTTCGTCACGAACAAAACCCAGAGAGACCGAGGGACAGCCCAAGTCGAATGCAGATGGAGAATGCCGTAAAACCCGTTTTTCAGAATGCATCTGACGCAAACCAATAAGAACCAATATTTTGGGATGGGGGGGCACAGGGCCCTGCATGATTTGACTGATAAAAAAATATTAAATGGAAAATTACTTGTATTCCTCTGGAAACCGATATTCCAATGCTTTAGAACCGCTTTTCAGTCAATATTCAACAAGAATCGAACGAACGTGTGAAGCAACCGGTATGCAAGAAACAGAAACAGAATTTCGTTTTTCAGTGCGACGCCAAAACTGAGCGGACGATGCGTAAAAGTCGTATAGGCATGTGTCGAACAACCACGATGAACGCCGAACCACCCAAAACTGACTGTGGCTCGGCAGCGCCAAGAGTGCCCAAGCAAGCAGCAGCCCGAATGCTATGCCAGCATACAGGGTGTCTATTCTCGCTGTGGGGAGTTCCTCTCTGGCGCTTGGAAAACCTGTTTGTTTCCATGGTGTATTTGAACTAAGAGTGAGGTTTGCCCGCTCTCTTTTAGGGTCTTTTGCTCTCTTTGTGTCTTGCTCCCTTTTCGAAACAACTTAAAGCATAAAGTCATGTGAAAAATAATAACTATCATAATAATATTAAATAGTATATAACAGAAATAATAAAATAAATATTTGGAGTAAAAGTAAAATATCCTGACAAAGCGTAAAACTGTGAAAAATACACACACATAAAATATATTTTATACGTATTTGGCAAAAATTAAGTTTTTCTAAGTTACGTAAGTAACTTAAGTTAGTAATTTCAAGTGTAAAAACATGCATAAAAGAAAGCTTAAATATCCGGGAAGTTCATTTCAGAGGATTGTCATATCTTAAAATGGCAAAAACATTGAAGTGTTCCAAAGGATCGATGGAAAATGCAATCAAAGGCAGGGATAGGTAGAAGGAATACCTCACCTTCTACTAACGTACCCTGTTTGGCTCTCTTATGCTCGCTGCCTGTTGTCGTCGTCGGTGATTCTGGCTCTCTGCGGAAACGAAAAGCGAAAGCCGTTGGCCAATCAGCTTGCGGCAAATACACGTGCTCGTTGCTTGCCTTCTAGTGCGGGGGGTGGTTGGGGTGTCCGATGGGAGCCTCAATGCGATTTCGCAATATTTCTCTGTTTTGGTTTCCGTGTGGAAGCCCCAGAGTCTTGGGGATCTCTCTTTAAATTTGCTAAAGATGCTACAGGGGGCTACTGCCACTACGGTACTCGTACAACAGGGTAAACATGGTCAAAAATATGTACCACAAGCCAAACATGCCTAAGTTGTTGTATTTCTGGAGTTGTGTGAGATTTTTAAATAATTTTTTCAAGTTCAGGGATTACATATAATATTTCAATGATTGCTAAAAAAAAAAAACCTATCCAAAGCCCAAAATGATCAATTGCAAAGCGAATTTTCATATCCCATCTATGGTTTGGTAAGCCCTTCATCAAAAATTCTTTCGCATTCCTTCAAATTCTGCCCATACCTTTCGCAAACAAACTTCTGGCAGACAGACATTTATTTTCAATGCGACTCAATATATTGGCCGGAATCAAAGTTGACAACTAAATTCTGCACATACCAAAAGTAACCGAGTTTGGTGAAGACTGCCACAACGTGAGTTAGGATTTTATGATGCTAGGATGGGGGCGAGGTTGGGGTCAGGTGACAGGCAGCCTCTGACAACATACTCCGCAGTGCTGCGAATATCCACGCATAATTCAGACCCGACTTGCGGTGAGTGTGTGCAAATTGTATTCATGGGAAATATGCAAAAGCCGCAATCATATGAAAGGAAACAGCGGGAATGGATTGGGGGATGGGAGCTGGAGCTAGAACAGGAGTAGGATCAGTGGCGGTAGCTAAAGCCAACGACAAGTCGAGACCGCAAAAAGGATGACAAAAAGGCGCAAACTCGCAAAAGGATACGGATGCGGCCTGATTACCAGGCAAGCGACACGGAACGCTGACAAATGAACGGAAAGTGTGCTCAGTTTTCCGTATTAGATACGGCTATACGGAACACGGTCACGGCCCGTGGTCCTTGGCATTACTTGCAGAATTGGCCTGAATCGGTGGCTGTCCAGAGAACAACTGCATTCGAACGGACTGCAAATATTTGCCGTATTTTAATTACTTTTTGTCTAAAGTTTCTGCAACAGTGGCAACACAGAGGAACTAGGGATTGGAAATGAAAATGAAAAGAGGCAAGGAACAAGTTCAAATGGCTGTCGCCAGTTCTCCGTACCCTTCCTTCCGCCCGCCGAATGGCCACTTTTTAATTAAAAAAGCGCAAAACTCAAAATGGCGTCCACAAAATGGCGTACAATTTCACAGCTTAACATGGTGAAACTTTTCCCAGGCAGGAAAACTTTAAAGGCACCGCAGATACAGATATTTACATACTCGTACATGTGTGAGTCCGTAAGGCCTCTTTTGAAAATGCGTTCAATCATGGAAAGCTGTCCCCTTTGGCCTGTGTCAATTTTCACTTAACACATTGTCGAAAAATCTTAAGAAAACCCCACTTAGGCGGTCCTATCGAACAGAACAGGGATGCTTAAGGCTTCAGGTTTCAAATGGCAGCAAAAGGAGGGAAAACTTTTCCCTTTTTTCATGCCTATCCATGCAAACTTTTCAACGAGTATCCCACTCAATGACTGGATCAATGGAGATGCTGGATGGAACTGCTTTAAAGCCAAATCAATTAATAACTTTTCACTCACATGCACGCTGCACGCACCTCCTATAGCCTCATTATTTTATGCATAAATTATATTACCGCTGTCAGGGAAAGAAGAAACAGCCACTGAAACTCATTTGACATAAAAATTTACTGCATATATTCACCGGAGATGAACAGACGACACAGCAACAGAAACAGCCATGATAAGCTCCATTAGGGGAGGGAGGAAAGCAGGGATAAAACAGGATAAAACCAATAAATTTATTGTCGCACGAAGGACAAGCTGCTTTTCGGGGCTTCCTCCTTCTTTTGTGTTAACGCTTCGTTAAGTCTGCGTTAATTTATGAGGGCGTGTTCGGGGGGGGGATATGCCTCTGGGCCAGAAGCCAAATGACTTTGATAAACCAAATTGTCTAGCTCAAACGGATGTTTTAGAAACGGTAAGCAGAGTGTGGATTGTGGGGAAGGGGAAATCGATCAGCAAAGCAAATAAATACAATTAATGATACATTACGTATACGCAATGTAGCACAGCAGCAAAGGAATAAAGAAAAAAAACCCATGACGCTCTGGCATAAATTATGCCTGGCAACGGCAAGCGTTCTCTTACAATTTTATGCATGTCAACGCCAAGAAGCAGGAGCCTGGAACGACTTTATGCAAATACACGGACACGGGAAACGAGGTACAGAAATATGAATAAAGTAAAATCAAATATGCACTCGCGTGAAAATTAATGCGACACGCTCTTCAAGCACTCGACTCATTCAACTTTTTTTTATCCTTTTCTCCTTTTTCCCCCATTTAACTTATTTAATTGAAAGAGAAGCAGCGGAAACAGCATCCACAGTGGAAATGGAAGTGCAAATGTGGAAAATTCCAGCTAGGAAAATTCGAGTGAGTGCCGGGCAAACTTCTCGAATAGTTGAGGGAGGCTTACCCCGCCAATCGGGGTTAAATGGTGTGCACATAAAAATGATGCAAATTTCATGAGAGAGCAATTATTATCACGCGTACGAATATCTGCCTCAAGTTTTCATAAATATTTTCCCAGACAATCAATAAATTCAATATAGTTTCATGGCAAACACACCACAAATGGAAATGAAGATAAATCAAATGCAAAGAGGACTTAATCCTTAATAGAGTCAAAAGGATATGCATATTTGCATGCAAATTTCAGGAAAACATGGAAACTATTTGCAGAAACAATTAGAAACAATCTACAAAGTAGTCATATTTTCAGGAAAGACATTAAGCTGCATACTAGTTCGACATAAATCGTTTTGCAGTGTTCATCGAGTGATGAAAATGCCTCTGGTAGGTTATTATTATTATTTTCCTGAATTTCTCTGAGATATAATTGAAACTCTAAGTACGTACATTAAGTAGTAAAAGTCGTTAAACTTTATGCTAATGGCTGCCGTTTCTCAGTTGCCAGCAATCCGAAGACCATTAGAGCGTTTAAGGGGCCCCAAATCATTTGTAACCTCCACTAATTAGCGCCGATGCCGAAAGATAAGCTCTGGCCATATGGCACGGAGGCTTCTGGTGGACTTGCAACCATTCCCTTGCGACATGTGGCAGCTGCTGGTTCTTCTGCTGCCACTGGCTAATACTGAAAGTGAGCTGAGCGGCATATTGGACACCATATATGCGGATCAGCCTTTTGAGACACTTCTGGTGCTACGACACAGCCAAAGCCAGGCAGACGAGCCGGATGAGAGGTGGGCCCGGGCATGGCCTGTCCTAAGCTTCGATGAGCAAATGGATTGCTATCTGAGTGGCAGCTACAACAACGAGATGCTTGGCCTGGTTTGGCAAAGTGGCGGCAACAATGAAATGAACATGGAGCTATGGCAGGCATTGGACAGGAATCTCCAGAATATGAGGCATGTCCGGCTGTTGGTGGTAATGTCCACAGAGGAGGGACAGCAACTTCAACAGATTGCGGACACAGCCGAGCCTTTGAGATTTCTTCAAGTAGCTGTATTGACATCCCAAGGTACAGTCTATCGCCTGCAGCCTTATGCCCAACAGCATTGGGTAGAGATAGATCCCAGAAGGGAACCTATCTTCGCCAGCATTCGGAACTATCAGCGCAAGGCCATAATTACACTGCCTGATCAATTTGCCCCTCGTTCGCTGGTCTACGAAGATACCCACACTCAGGAACGCGGAATGACGGGCTATGTGGCCAAACTAGTGATGGAGTTCGCCCGCATCTACAACCTGACCATCCAGTGGGAGCGTCCCATTGTACCCGGCGAGCACATGTCGCTGATACTTCTAAGGAATCTGACACTAAACGGAACCATTTCCCTGCCCATCAGCCTGTGTGGCTATGAGGTGCCCAGCAAATCGGGCGTCTTCTCGGTACCCTACGATCTCGAGAAGTGGTTCATAATGGTGCCATGTGCGGATGAGATTTCCACGGCCGAAGTGTATGGGTTCGTGTGTGGCAAGAAGTTCCTGGGCATCGTAGCGGGTTTCTACTGCATCTTTTCGTTGCTGGACACCTGCTTTGGGTATCTTCTGCTGCAGCGAGGCATCAACTGGTCGACGCTCGCCTTCAACGAACGCATCATATCAGGGATGATTGGTCAGTCGTTTAAGATGAGTGCCCACAATACGATCAGCTCCAGGGTTACGCACTCCCAACTGTTTCTGCTCGGCCTCGTGCTGAGTACCCTCTTTGCGGCTCACCTGAAGACGCTGTTGACGAAGCGACCCCCAGACCAACAGATCTCAAACTTCCAGCAGCTGCGGGATGCCCCGGTGGACATCTACTTTGACGAGGCCGAGCACTTCTATCTGGACGGGTTCAGGGGCGCCCGAACCGTGGAGTTGATACGCTCCAAGATCAGATATGTGAGCACAGCGGACTTTCAGTACCTCAGAACTACGCTGAACAAGTCGCAATCTTTCTCCGCCCTCACCGCCGAGTGGCTGATCATAGCCAAGAGGCAGCAGTATTTCCAGCGACCTGCCTTCTGCTCTCTGCCCGGTCTGATCTTTGCTTCGAAGATTATCTTGTCGCTGCCCATGCAGGCTAATTCGATCTTTGAGCATCCAATCAACCGACTGATACTCTATGTCCACTCGTCAGGACTTTTGGAATACTGGAAGCAGCAAACGCTGTACGAGATGGTTGCTCTGGGACTGATACCCCAGGAAGATCCCTATCCCTATGCGGCTTTTCGGGAGTTCAAGGTGGCAGATCTATCTTGGGTCTGGGTACTGTTGGGAGCCTGTCTGCTGCTGTCATGGCTGATATTCCTTTGCGAATATTTCGCAAATTATCTGCAAAGAAAAAAAAGATCGAAAATACACCTAGAATCTATTTAAAAGCTTTGTTTAATTCTCAGTAAAAATCACAAGTTCGCAAATAAGAGTTTTACAAAATTCAAGTCGATAAAGTCATCTAGACTTATGAAAAATACACAGCTAAACAACTTGTTCGAGGGGTTTTCTGAGACAAGGTTTTATAAACAATTCCAACCTATCCCCTCAGGAATAGATGATATTAAAGGGATAAATAGTTCTCTCTACACAACGAACTCTTCTGTTACTTATGTCTTCATCTATGAGGATATTTATGCTTGCTCAGAACTGTGAAAGACAGCATACACATACATGTAAATGTAAGTAAATACATTTATTCAATGAACTGAAAATCAATGGTAGAACATTAGTAAACATTTTGCCAAACATTTACGTAATTAAGAGCCATTTAATGATGTTTTAATAGCCAATCAAAGTGCGAATGTGTGCCAGTACACTCCACTATCTATCCATATCCATATCCTATAGCCCAGAACTACGCTCATGAGTATGGGAACCCGCATAGTCCCGCTTCGGGCTAATGGTCTAATGGCCTCATACCAACGACAGCTTTACGTTGACATAAATCAAACATTTTGCCAACGAGCGGATTACTTTCACGAAAAATGTCAGTAGATTGCTGCTCCTGCTCCTGGTCGTGGTCGTGGTCCTCCTCCTGGCTCTGCTCATGGCAGTGACGAGGTTCAAGCGTCTGTCGTCAGTTCCG
This sequence comes from Drosophila miranda, assembly GCF_003369915.1. NCBI lineage: Eukaryota > Metazoa > Arthropoda > Insecta > Diptera > Drosophilidae > Drosophila > Drosophila miranda. The sequence goes on along the minus strand of NC_046674.1, from coordinate 7,984,515 downwards.
AATGCTGTTTGTTTAGTTTTTGTTTTCGACAACGAGAGCTTCCAGTCATTCAATCATCCGGGCCGTGGGATGTACGCCCACATAATTGACGTTTACGCCGTTGTTGGAGCACACCAGTTTTATCTTTAAAGAAATGCCCAGCCAGCCAGCCAGCCAGCCAGCCAGCCAGCCATCCAGCCATTCACCCGAGAAGACAGGGCAGAGGGACAGGCGCTGTGAGCAGGATTTGCCGCTTATTGGCGAGTTAACGCGCGCCTTCTGATAACGGGGCATTACAGGACACTTATGGCAAAATCGATGCGACAATTCCTGCTTTAAAGGGAAGGTTCTTCCTGCAGGGAAATGCATTATTGTAGATAACATGCGATAGATAGAGTTTTCCATTCTTTACAATGTTAAGGGTTCTGCGGAAATCGAATTACTGGTGCACTGCATACGGGCCATGGCCATGCATGTGGCAGACAATTTTTAATTAAGCCCAAAAGCATTGTACGGATTCGGTCTGAGCGGAAAGCTGATTCTATCTGCCCGAATCCACCTCCTCTCGCCGCTGTAAGTCCGAAACAAACGAAACCAATGCAGTTCCAGCAGATAGTTTCTGGGTATTTTCGTGTAATGCAATATGCAAATTAGCGGCTAGCTGCCCAGAGCTGCTGTCAGTCAATGCCACTCCCACACAACCACACAACCACACAACCCAATGCCCACTGCCCACTGCCCAGAGCAGTACACTACGCTAATTGAACCGCATTTCGGGGCTAATTGCAACTGCGTCAGCCCCAAAATGTTGCCACTGTTTTTGCTCATTTTGTGTTGCCTATCAATGCGGGCGGGCACTGGCGAAAATTCACAAAACTAAAATACTAATTGCAAACTCATTTTCGGGTTACATTTTGAGATTAAAGATATTTATAGTGGGCAAAAGGACTTGTTCAAGGGGAGCCACATAAAGTGGAATAGATTTTTCCAAACCACTATTCAAATTTCAGCAACCAAACACTTTTAAAGTTGAACTTTCCGCGACCTAAAATTACTCAGGCCATTATGGATGTGTTCTAGCTTTACAACTAGTTTGAGTTATGAATGTAAATGATTAAATTTTTATAAAAAAAAGAGTATTACTGCTCTACTGTATCTCTTTTCTATTAGTATATTGATCTCAGCTAAATTGCCTCTACTCTCTCTCACAGTCGCGTTAAGTTCCTTACAGCATCAACCCTTCCCCTTTCTACCACTCCTGTCCCATAATATATATCATTTCCACATTAATTACATATAGAAGGGAGAATGAAAAATACAATAATTAATCGTAATTGTTTAAACCACCAATTGGCCCATGTGTTAATTAACTTGTGTTAATTCGATGCTTCTGAAAATGCTCAGGGAATCGCATTTAAATGCAAACCAAAGCGATGTGAAAGCCACCCTGTGGTGCCACAAACATTGGGTGCATTCACGCCGATTCCAAACGGTATTTAAATACGGCTATGATGTGAATGATTCTGAACAGTCATCGTAGTCCCTAAGACTGGAACTTTGAGGATCATATTCCGAAACTTGGGTGAAAAAGCTCTTGCAGAGACGTTTTCCTGTAATATGTTCAAGTTTTGAACATGCAAAATGTTGTCCAAAAAGTTTGTCTAGAGTACAGGAAGAGCAACGGAATAAATGTTGCATGCACCTGGTGTGACAATTGTATTTCCTGTGTCTCTCTGGTTTAGCATTCATTTGCATTTATTTATGCAAATTGTGGAAGCATCAAGAATACTGTCAGACGTCACAAAAAAGTCATATAAAAAGGGGCATAATTTTTCTTGCGATTTAACTTTTGGTCTAATTAGTCGTGAATTTTAACGCACAACTGTAATTTGCATAAATTGCAAAAAGGTTCTGCGGCTAGCCCCCAAAAAATTCCATGCCACTCATTTGCATTTGTTCTAATTATGAGCTCAAGCAATTAGCAATGGAAAACTTTTCCTTTCCAAGGAAGCTGAGCAAAAACAATAAACGGAAAATCAAAACAAGCTTATGGCAGACACCTCTCCATCTCCGGATGGTAGGATGGTAACAATCCCTCAGAGAAACTGTCAAAAACTCAATCACGAAACTTTCCTCAAAGCCGGCAAATGGCAAAGTTGTTGCTTTTTTGGGGGAGAGAGCGGTGTGGGCCCCAACTTAGTTGGCATTATTAACAAGTTTTCTATATGCAAATCAGCTACGAAAATGAATGTAGCTGACAGCACAGCTCAGAGAGAACTTTCAATGGAAGGCAAACAAAGAGGTGGAAAATGTTTACCTTACCCAAGGCTATAGACGTTTCCCTGTTATGTTCTATCATTCATTCCTTTCCTCCTTTACCAGGCTGTCTCTGTGTCTTCCTGCAGCCACTGGCTTTCATTTTGCTATTAGAATGCGAAAGTAAGTGAAATTGATGAATGCTCTAGTGACAATGGAGTGCTTCGGTTGTCATTCTCCTGTCTAATAAATTAAAGGGAGGAGCTCTGGGGGAAGCGAACGCGCTGCCACATTAATCAAGCAGCTTCAATAAATTTAAAGCCACAAAATGATCTATCCTCATAACTTGTCCTGTAAGCCCTTATCCCCTCTTTTCTCATCCACTCGCTGTGACCTTTAAAGCTGGCTATTGATTCTGGTCTTAGCTCTGACTCTAGCTCTGGCCTTGCCTCTGGTCTTGACACTGGTCCTCTTGCTCCTTGTCATAAATCAATCCAAGAAGAATTTTGAAAGCATTAAAAGCATTACGAGAGCGCAATATTTTTTTTTTCTTATTGCTGCGAGTGTTCCTTTCTTGCTGCTGCCGCTGTTGCTGCTGCTGCTGCTGCTGTCGCTGTCATGTCTTTGTCATGTTGAACAAAAGCCGCCATACAGGCTGAACACACATTACGTATACACCCCGTGGCCCACATGCAAAAAAAATCAAGAGAGACAAACGCTATGGCAACTGAATGAGTGAGAAAATGAATGGGTGAGCGAATGAATGAATGAATGAATGCATGAATGGGAAACCTAAGGCAATCTTTTGTCCTCCCTATCTCATTTCTGGGTTCTGGTTTCTGTGTTCTGCGTGTTCTTTTTGCCAGCATTTTCCCTGCCATTTGATTGTTTTCCATGTTACATCTCCTTGCCACACATCCATACATACATAGTATGTGTACACTACGCAAATAAAGCTGAGAGCTATAACTTAATATTAAAGCATTTCTACCTACTGGCAGATAGTTCATCTTGCTGGATGTGGGAGGTTATCTTTCAAGGCTCCTTTTCTCTCATTTATATGCATTCGGTATCAAGCGATAGTATTTGTATAAGAGCGTAACATTATCGTTTTATATCCTTAAGGTCAACAAAAGTCGTTTGTGAAGATTGCCTTCTGCCAATTGGATTCCACATGGGGCATGCAACATGTACCCAGCCACAGCACCAGCACCAGCACAACAGAGCAGAACAGAACCGAACCGAACCGAAAACAAGCTTCATTTCGGTTTCTTTGGGATGCCAAAACAAGTTTGACAGCTATGGGCAACTGATAGATACAGATACTCGTGCAGATAAAGTAAGCTACCAATTCTTGGCTGCATCATCATCATCCCGCAAAAGTTCATTGCCACAAGGCGGGGCAACAACGAGACCAAGTCGTGGATCCAAGAGGAGTCAGAGCACTGAAAGTGAAGACGCAAATTGCTTCTGCTGTCAACTTGCTGGACAAGTTTTTGGGTTCGCTCTGGTGCGGTTCTGTTCTATTTAAGAGGAACTACTCGCAATACTCGCATGCACACTTCTTGCGGATAAAAGTAAAACTTTAAAATATTTAGTTTCCAAACGGACTGACGGACGGACCGAAGGACGGACGGGTGGAGGAACTTCCGAATGCATCAATCGCATCCATTCGTGCGAATTAAACAAAATGCCAGCTGCCATTACCCCATATCGTACACCCATTTATGATCTCGCATATAAATTGACAATTGTTGTTGCAGAATCATCATCAGAAATAAAACATTCATTCGATTGACATTTCAAAATGCTTTCCATGCACATGAGCACAGCCATAGAAACGGGTTGCGAAAATGGCAAAATGGCAAAATGCACAACATCAAAAATATATACGGGGTGTACAGGCATCAAAAAAAAAATAATTGAGAATCGAATAAATACACTGAGATTTAAGAATGTGTACCAATCGATTCGCTTCGAAAGTGGATATTGGAAGCAAATTTGTTCCCCCATATTATGATTTGGATTTACTTGATTCAAATATATTTTATATTGAAATGAAAAATAGATCTTATTTCAAATGAATATTTTCAGATTTAATTTTAGTTTTTTAAATATTTATATAAATACATTAAATATATTCATATACATTTATTTTTGAATAAAATAAAATTCTATTTCATATCGCAATTTGCCTTTTTTTAGTGTATGTGTGTACGTATGTATACATATATATATGTATATGTATGTATGACAATGAGGAATGTATCGTTTCTATGGAAAATTGGCATACAATTGCCTCAAACGGATTGACCGCAGCATAGCGAAAATAAATTTTAATTCAAATTATGTTTATACGCTTCCTGAATGGCTTATTAAATGTAAATCAGCCAAACGGTGTATTCAACCAATGCATTTTGCGGAAATAGAGGCAGAATTCGATTTATTGGCCACTTAAGTTGAGGATTGTACAACGGATTATGATGGAGAGAAGCAATGTACATACATTGTTAAAATATGTAATCAAATATGATTTCGTTCTTCATACATTTTAAGTTAATCCTATAAGTATATAGGATATACTGATACTGATACTCGTATATATTCTTTTACATATAATTTTGAACATTCCTATTGCTATTTTCCATATTCTTTTGACTGGCAATACTCATACTTCTTAACTTGATAGCATATCATTAAAGGGATCTATTCTAGAATATATATATATATTCAATTCGATAAAATTTGATTCAATTGATGGCATAACTCTTCCATTCTAATATTCCTTTGGCCCTTCTTCCTGCTTGCAACATTAACCGCTTCATTACGCTTACATTCACGGCCCGACGTGACATTTCAATTGGTCCGTGTCGGGGCAAAGGACTACATAAATCCTCTGTCACCCGTCTGCCCTTTACACTTAACCTCCTCCACTCAAACTCCACACTCATATTCACATTCACATTCACACTGGCATTCGCATTCTCATTCTCATTCAGAGTCATGAGTGTGTGGGGGCCAAATGCATTGCACGTACAGAAGCCTCGCTGTAAAATGATGCCAGCGCTAAAAAGTATAAGAAAATCAGCAACTAAATGGGTGCCCAGGGCAGCAGGGGGAAAGCTGCCACATTCTGCTACTTAAAGCCACAAAAGCCACACGCACACACTAACAGCTGCATAGAGGATGAGGCGGCATCTTTAGCACCGCCATTGTTGTTAATTTTGCAAGAAGGCGACGTCGCTGCCAGGCAACTCTGCGACGGAAGCGGAAACGGAAACTATGAGCACTCGGCTCCTGCCATGTCTCGCCGCGTCCTAGCTAATGTATCCGTGTGTGGCTTCGCGTCTCTCTGTCTCTGTGTGAGTGTGTGTGCGGCATTTACAGTTGAGTTATGAGCGCACATAAATAAAATGTCAGCGACAAAATGGCTGCCAAAGTTTATACGGAAATTACCTGAACTACGTCGTTGACACAAAATTGAGCCAGCAGCAGCAGCTCTTTGACATCTTTGGGTCTTCTTCGCTTTGTTTCGTTTCAGATCACGTAATCTCCTGCAATTTTTGAATTGGATTAGATGCCGCTTTGGGAACTGAACTGCCAACGCGTTTGATGAACTGCTAAGCTGTGCGGAATTTCGACCCCACTTCCTCCCAGAAACTAATTCGATGAGCAGACAACAACATTATGTTAGTCCATTAAGACTGTCAAAATCAGGTTAAAACTCCATCCCCAAATATCCAACAAAAGAGGATAAGTAAACCCAAAAAAAAAGGTTAAACAAAGGCCTCAACCGCAGGCTTGAAAGGGTTCGTTCGCATTTGATATATTTATCTATGAAATATTTACATTTTATTTGCAAGTTTTCGAGTGTCTCTCCCGCTGAATATATTTAAAAATCCCATTAATCCTTTTACGAAGACTGGTTCGGCTCTGATGTCATGGTTAACCCTTTCTACCCCAATTTGTTTCACTTTCAGACCCTTTTTTTGCTGAGAGTAAATTGATTTTTGGCCTTTGTGTATGTGGCGAAATTTGGTTTTGATTTGAATAAAAATGCAAATGTCTAGACAGGAAGGGTGGAAGGGAGGGCTGGGGGGTGAATGCCGGAATAAATTTGTCTGCTCCCCGTAAGAGTATACCTTAAAGTCCTACCGCAAAAACAGCTTGAGTTCTTTGTGGGTCTTGTGCTCATCTGGCCATGTAATGCAATTGTTTGGCTTTTGTTTCAAGCTGCACTGAACACACCCGCCCCGCCCCTCCACAAAAAAATAAGAAACATCAGGCAGAAGTTGCAGCAACATTCTCGGATATTTATTTTACTCCTTTCGGTCGCTTGGCCATTTTCAATTTACGTTTACAATAATTCAACAAAAACGCTCAAATGGCAAGCAATAAATTTGCCACATCAGGAAATGAAAAGGAACCAGAAGCAGAACCATTTACTTGTCTCTCTCATGCAATATAGATGTACAATGTACAAACTTTTAGTTTGCTTTATTTGCACTTTTATAGCGCACACAATGGCAATTTATGTTTTTGCCATTTTCAGCTATAAAACAAGGGAACAATATATGGTATTAAATGTATCTTTTTGGGGTCAGAGTAAAACAAATGCTGACAAGTGCAATTATCCCAGACGGCGAGGGAGACGGTGGAGCTGAGCTCAAAGGTCCTTCCGCCCTCGCAATGAATGTAATGCCAGCAAATGGCATTGTAAGTGCGGTCTGCTTCAGTCCGGTGTGGAATCGGAGTACATATTTCAGCTGGCCAAATGGTCAGTGAACAAGGGCAGCGGGGAAAGAGAGAAGGGAGGTAGCTGGGCTTCTCGCCAAAAGGTAAGTGCTACTGATTTGGGTTAAGTCTCCCGCGACATTTGGAGAGCTGCAAAGGCATTAGGGTTAAAGCTTCTGAGGCAGAATACTAAGATATTCGTGGGGGTTTATATGTAGGTGTTTCCACGTATACTACTTTGATATCTAACCTATTGGTCAATTATAGAAATTATCGACAGATTTAGAGAAGAAAATTAATGAATAAATTATTTAATTGTACGGCAAACTATTAGGCATAAATGCTGGTACATTGCGTTCCTTTAAAAATGTTATAGGAATTTTACGAGTACCCAATCGTTTATCTATTATTATAGTATTATATTTACATCTACTTCTTAAGCGGATTTTATTTTAATTTCAGGTGGAACTTCTCGCCCTTAAGCCATCTCGTACAGCATTACTGGATGTCATTAGCGTTGCTTAAATAAACATAATATTACCCTACTCTATACGTACTCCACTCTATTCGCCTTATTGTGCCACCTGCCACTCCCTCAACTCACGTCCTAAGCCCAGCCACTAGTTGCCACATACAATACTTACATTTTAGCATCCATAAAAGTTGGCTTTCGTTTTAGCGTTGGCCCTAAATGAATTTATGTCAACGGCACTTCATCCAAAGGCCCAGAAACAAAAAAAAAGCTAAAGCGTAGTCCCGTTGAATGCAAGCCACAGCCCAACAAGTTTGTGTCTTGTGTCTGACATTAAATTAATTTGTTGCCTACAACTTTGCCGGCTGCAAATAGTACCCATGGGTGGCCTTGTTTCCTTACTGCCTTAGTACTTTCTCTCTTCTCGCTCTCTCAGAGGGGCAGGAGCAGGAGCATTGGCTTTCCCGCTCCAGTTTGGCCTCCACAGAAACTTGTTAAAGACGAAACTAACAAGAAAAGTTTTAAATCATTCGCCAGTGCCAATGTCGTAGAAGTTTGGCGGCAGCCCCAAAAAATAATAAAAGAAACGCAACGAAAACTAGAACTAGAACGGAAACGGGAACGGAACGGGAACCAAATAAAGGCGTGTGTTATGGGTGTTGCAACTGCTTCCCTAGGCTTGCCACATGCCGCACTCCACATAGCACCGAAGCCTTGAACCGTGGCAAGGCGTGTTTCAAGGGCAGCCGACACTCAGAAGGGGGAATCCAACGAGTGCTAAATCTTTGGCCTAATAGTCAACGCTTTTGGGGAAATGTTTATGGATGTTTGTACTTAGCTCGTAACCCAAATTGATTACAAAAGTGGAGTTGGCCACACATTCGGGGGGGTAATATTCAGTTGTGAAGCAAAAGATCTTAAGTAAATTATGGTTGTATCGTTTTGTTTGATGGGTGAATAGATACAGACAAAGTTATCCCCTAGATTTAATTAATCAATAGAATACTAATCTTTTCTCTGTTCTCTATAGTTAAAGGTTTCAGAGAATAGTGGCAAGTGGAAAGATCAAGTTGTTAAGTAAATTATAGCAATTAAGCAATGGGAATACCCATTTTCTTGGACATTTTCCTAAGAGCATGCCTTATTCGACTTTTTAGAACACTTATCCAAACTCTTTTCAGTTTCGTAATTCCCCAAATCTTTCGGATGTTTTAATGGAATTGCTGTAATTCGGATGCGTCATGCCTCATTGAAGAACTTGACCCACATGGCGCGTCCCCGTCTCCACCTCTCTCTGTGGGGCTTCTGTGCCATTAGCTGCCACTCCACCAATTTGTCGATCGTTTGCCTGCATCCACACACACTTTATTTCATGCTCGACCTCACTCTCTCTGCCAAGAGTTCTCTCCCACTTGCCACCGCTTTCTACCCTCACATACTCCCTCTGCTTCTTCTTCTATTTGCCGGACCCGTCGGTCCCGGAAACTTCATTAAAAGCTCCGACACTGCAGCGGCGTAAACCAATTACAAGTTGGAGGGGGCTCCACCAAATGTGATTAGAGTGCAATGCCGTTGCGGAAACAGCAGCTGCTCCTGGTCTCGTGAATGAAGTTATAGCAGAAAGGGGGAGGGTGCAGGGATGAGGGGTATGTACCGCTCATTGCAGACACATAAACAATTTTACGAGGCAAATGTTATAAGCAACAAACGAGCATGGGAAGCTTGTTAAATGATTTAGAGGGCAGTCGAAGAGTCCAGTCTACAGTCTCCAGTCTCCAGTCCAGTGTCCAGGCAGGAGTCCTTGTCCATGTCCTTGCCCAGTCAGGACACCGTTCCAGCTGCAGTTGCCTCGGCCAATATGCTGCGACATGCACTTAAATCAATTTACGTCTGCCATTTGGTTGGAAATCTCCCTCTCTTTCAACGGCTACCACACACACTAGGAGTTGGTAAAAGAAAAAACTTGGCCAAGGAAACTATTAAATCGTGCGCATCGACATCCTAAGAGTTGCCACTCTCTCCCCGTTTGTCCTTTGGTCCCTGTGCACTTGCAGTAAATTAAATTTCACCCAGTAATAGACTACTGCCATGAAAGGGATAGGGAAGAGGACTGACTGATTCCAGGGAGCAGCATCCATTGCAGCATCCCCAACTGCAGCTTGGAAAACTTTTGCATATTTTTAGTGACACACAGGCAGTATCCCCCCCCATAAGTTCCCTTTAGTTGTTCGAAGCGACTAAAACATTGTTGTGCTGGCAGCTGCTCTTCCACATTCGCTTTTTGCGGGTCTTGTTCTCTGTGTTCCCATTGCGGGTCAGCGTGCATATAACAGAAATTACCCAGCATCCTCCCCGTCCCGCCTTTTGTTTCCTTTCCTGCCGCATCCTTGCTGTATCCACCGATGGCTGTCTCTGTGTGTGTTTCCTATTACCAACTGCAACACTTCCTGTGTGCAATTGTCGGGGGTCCAGTTGACTTTTGTATGGCATTCATGACGGCGCCTGTCTGCCATCCGCTCCCGCTCCCTCTTCCTCTTTTGGCTTCTTCTCTCATGCAGAACTAACCGCATTTCCCTGCACCCAACGAAAAAAAACCCTGAAATTGTAACACTTACACATAGATTACAAAAAATGTATATCAATAGACTTGCTCCGAGATTGGAAACTTTAAAAAGAAAGAGTTTCACCTACATTCTAGCATTAATATGAAAATGTTCGATTTATATATATTTCAAATTTAATAGTGAACATTATTTGTTTACTTTTCCTTACATATATTTAGCACTGGCTATCAGCACTTTTCAGGGACTGAGAGAAGAGAATGCATTTATGGGAAAAGGGGTTATATTGAACCTCTCCCACATCTGATTAATTACGCTGCCCGCGCATCTCATTGAGGTCGCATTACGCATTCGCATACGCATACGCACTTGGCTACAAGATTGATGACAAGCCACCCTCCGCTGGCCCTCCGACTCTTTTGATTGATTGTGTCCCGGCTGCTGATGTTCATCCTCTACATTCAAGCCACTCATCATCAGCCATGCACGTCGCATGGCATCCTTCAGCTATTCATCAAGAGAGCTGCCTGCTGCCTGCTGCCAGCGTGGCCAAGTCTAATCATGGCCGGAATGTTTTCATTCGCTCTTGATATTTCCTTTTTTTAATTTTCCATTTTCCGCTGTTTATTTGGCATATGCCAAGCCCCACTTGACTTGCCGAGCACGTTGGCTTTGGACCGAGATCTCTTCTGGCTGTCGGGCCTTTTGGAATTTTCCTCAACTATTTGTGACAGCCTGACGCCTGCTGCTGCTCTGTTGGCATTCTAATGCACTTAAAGCTGACAAATTTCACGCTTAAAATAAGTTCTTTCTTCTCCCAGTTCCTAATTAGCATGCAAAAAGTTTTGGAAGAAGGAATTGTGCTGCTAATGCTGTAATGTGTATGCCGGGCACGCGATGCCTTGGCAGGCTTGGCATTAAATTTCAAATTAAATTGCTGTCTGCAATGCGATACGAGGCAGCGCATATATACACACAGAGGACACACAATATCCGAAAGGAACATGTGTTAAAAATCAGCGTCGGCAACATTTGTCCCCATCACGTATACGTCACGTAGGCAACCGCCCCCAAACAACAACAGCATCAGCAGCAGCAGCAGCAGCATGAAAAACTATATGACCAGCTTACTGGGAGGGGTAAGGAGGAAACTTGTCAATTGGTTTTCCGCTCGGAGGCGGCTTAAAGCTTCGGCAGCTTAAAGCCGATCGAAAAATGTACGCATACGCCACGTGCAACAGACGATGCGTTATAAAAATAAACTTCAAACATTAATTCGTGTGTGTGAGTGTGTGTGTGTGTGTGTGTGTGTGTGTGTGTGTGTGTGTGTGTGTGTGTGTGTGTGTGTGTGTGTGTTTTTAAGGGCACAGGAGGCTCATGCATAAATCTCTTTTAACTAATCAGCCGCCTTCTGGGGTTAGCCCCCAGAAAAAACCAACAGCCATAAAGTAAAAAGTTTAAACAGCACTCGAACTTCATAAATTGCACGCACACACACATCTCGGAAGGAGGGTGGAGAGGATAATAACCTTATACAGGGGCTGTCAAAATAAATATAATAAAGCGAGAAAACGTTGTCAGCATTTTTAGGAGGAAGCGGCAAATGTCAAAATATTTAACAACAAGACCATCATCAGCATCATCATCTGGAGGAAGAGCAGTATGGAAATGCCTGCCAAGGTGCAAATTCAATAAAGATAAAAACTTTTTTAGGACGAAGGTCTTACGCGACAGACGACAGGCCGGATAACCTTATCGAGTCGTTGTCACGCCCCATGCCTGCCTATCATTGAACATTTGCTTACAGCGGGAATTATTAAGAAATATGCCCTTTGTGGGCCATCAAATTCTGAAACGGAACGAAACGAAACGAAACGAAAGCCAAACGGAGATGGTTTTCCAGTTCAGTGACAGCTTTTCATTTCATTTTGTTCCCTTTACGCTGGCCAGAAAGCCTCAACATTATGACAATCATATACATATATACCCACCCACACACCCATACGGCCACACAACCACGCACCTAGGGGCTAGCAAGGACGAATAGGAATATAGAAAGGACGAGGAATAAGTCGACACAAGTTTTATCTTTACGCTTGCCTGCGTCTGCGTCCCAAGTCGGAAACAAAGGGCGAACAAAGTAAATTCCACGGCAATGAAGTGTAAAAATAACAAAAGCTGCTTGCTCTCTGCCTCCGCTCCACCTGGACGTCGTGTCCGTGTCCTGCAGAATCCTCCCCCCACATAGTTCGAATTTAATTTCCCAACAATAGCTTTTAGGGCTCCAATCCGCCCCCCCCACAAGTTGACCAAAAACTTTGGTTTAAGCATTTCCTTTAAAGTCATTCCGCAGCGTCCTGGAGGGTTGCCTTTTAACGCACATTAAGCCCGAATGTGTCCTCTGTTTGCCAGTTCTTCCCCTGGAGTTCTTTTGCCGGCCATTTCTTATGGCCATTTGGCTTTTTATTGACTCCGTTTTTGAGGGGTGCGGGCGATGGTGCGGCAAGGACCGCATTCTTCCTGCTGTTTCTGCCGCTGCTTTGTGGTGCTTGTCACGTGGCCTTAGATGCTCCAGATTCGCCGGACTCCGCACTCCGTACTCTGGACTCCCTCTGGGTAACACGGGGCGGGATTGCCGTCGGTTTTTATTATTATTCTAGTTCTCTAATTGGGAGGTCAGGCTGTACGTGTGCTGGTGGCACTTCAAAATGCTCGCATCCTGCACGCTCCTCCGCAAAAGGCAATTAACTTGTTTTAATTAGTTTTAACGACAAGTATTTTGCACTCGAATTTGTTAGTATCCTTAGCCCATCAAGGGTATGTCTTTACCTTGGAGATCTTGGCTAAGGATGTTAGATTGGTTGGAATAATCCCAATTTTTAATGAAGAGATAATTCAAAAGAACTTGTAATTAATGAGGTGCAGAATCATGGAAAGCGTTTATAAATGTGTACATAAACAAAGCATCTTCTCTTAACCATTCGATCCGATTTTTGTAGCACAACCATGCAGCTGCAACACCTGACCACAAAAGAAACGACTGAAACCGGTTGGCAGCTGATTGGTTAGTCATTAAAAATGCTGCCTAATTATGCATGAATGAACTTGTCTCTCGAACAAAGATACAGATGCTGCTCTGAGCCTCGAAAAAGATGAAGATTCCCTTTGAATCGTGTTTTGGAGCGGCTCAATGGTCTAGGGGTATGATTCTCGCTTTGGGTGCGAGAGGTCCCGGGTTCAATTCCCGGTTGAGCCCGGAGTGGCACTTTTCTTGAACATTTTTGAAGCGTTCTCAATCTGCTACAGCTATTTTGTCATTGTAAACATTTCATCCAAGTGGGTATGCTCTCTTTAATGAACTAAAATCAATACTCAAGCAAGGACTTATATCTGTGGCAGCCACAACGAGCCAATTGTTTAGCCAATATCTTTGCCACGGACTCCAAGCAATGATGAACAATTCAATTCAATATATTGAGAGTCGATTTCTAATGTTGCCAGGCTTCAGACCACCCCGTCACCTAATCGCACCACACTGCCTTGGTGTCCCCCATCTGGCTCCCCACATCTAATCCCATTCTCCCCCTACATGTCTGATATCCCTGCGTCTTTGGTTACACCCTGCCTCACAGTCCCTCCTGCCAGCCTGTCATGTTTGTTTGCTCGTTCTCAAGTGTTTCATATGCTTGTCAAATATATATACGATGGAGTATTGGCAACACTTGCCTTGCCACAGCTGCAACGCCCCTCTGAATGTCACTCGTTTCCCCCTCCTTTGGCTAACATGTCAAGACACTTGTTGTAAATGAAAGATGTTCAAGTGTCGCTTTCATATTTCTTTCATAACGTTCGCTTAGGCGTCCACTCAAAACTACTTTAAAAGTCAGGCAAAGAGGGAAGGGACCAGAAACCGCAAGTTACATATAGACATCCACTGAGAACTCCAGATACCCATAGAAAATTAATGTTTATTGCATTTTATTAGGCATCCACTCGTGTTTATGGCCCTATGAATCTAATCACCATCAAAAGTGCCTCAATTAACATGCTAGGACAAGCACAAGGACTCTCCATATATGCACAAAAAAAACCCAGAGGGAAAAGGCCAGGGACTCTCCACACATGCAGAATCTACAAAAAAATATATGGAAGGGAATAATTGTTTACGCATTTGAGCCAGGCAACCGACAATAACAAAAATACAGCACCAGGACAACGGACCGCAAGAGAGGTCATGTTTTTGGGAGACTTACAAAGGGATATACATATGTCCATATGTAGGCGTATATGTAGGCATACAATATTCTACACCTATTCGTATATGGGAGCGTGTGGGTGTGTGGCAGGAACACGTTTAAGTGGCAAACAAAGCAACAATAGAGGAAAACAAATTAGTAAAGTTAACAAGAGAGGAAACCCATGCAAAAATATAGAGATACAGTCAAAATGAACAGAACGGAGAGAAAGAAACTGAATGGAAACAGACACACACAAAATGGAGTGCAACCCAAGCCAAATTGATAGCCAAATGTTGAAAAAAACCCTACAATCAGTGATTCAGTTTTATCAATATTCATCTGGCATAGAGACCTATCCTTAACCAAAACATGGCAATTCAATCAGCAACTAGAGAGACAGCAACTGTCAATGCCCCCAGGGTGAGGGGCAGCCCTCGAAACATATTCGCCAAATCAAAAACTGCACTCAGCCACAGACCTAACTACACCACTGGCCCAACAGACATCGATTCCTATGCCACTGCCTCAACAGCCCCACAGTCAGCGTTCCCATCCACTTCAATAAATTTGATTTTCGCCCACAACCTGAAAATTCATATGCAGACAAAACTATCAGCAAAAACCCGAGCTGAAACAAATATTGAGTTGTCAAAAAAATTAAATGAACACAGACGCGGTATCAACAACAAATAGTTTGGTGTCTTTTCTCACAGATGGGAAATATTTAAAAGAAGAGAAAATGAAATCACGAAACCGAACTGAATATATGTAGAACCAGTTGCCAAAAACCTCCAGATCCAACCGAAAACGGATGAGTAGACAAGAAAGAAATGTTTTATACCCTTCAAGATCCATCTTTTCTATAGCACTTATTTAAATTAGTTGTTTGACACTGGCACTGGGTACTGGGTATATACGTTTACCTGGGTGCGTTTACCTTCTAAGATCAAAAAATCAAACATGTTGTGAAAATCACCATACACTCTTAAAGGATATAAAATCTTGTTTAGGGCAAATGTTGTGCCAACAGCAATATGAAACTATCCAATGGAAAAGAGATTGATGGAAACAGCCACAAGAACGGCAGCAGTGGCAGTAGCAGGAACTAAGGCTTAAACTAAATGGACAGGACTGAGAATGGTCATGGCAGGAGCATGAGGAAAAGGAAGAGCCTGCTGGGCCTGGCCAAAGCTTTCAAATAAACGAAATTGCTTGTACAGCTCTTGGCCAGACACTTGGTCACTTGGCCCTGACCTTAGGCACATTTTCACACAACCAGCAACACACACTCGAGCAAATCGGAAAAATCAGAGGTGGGGAAGAGAATGTATAGCTGGGCAATGACAACGGAGCTGGAAAAAAAAAAACTACACGCCTGGTAAATGCTCTACAAAAAGGGAGCTATTTCCACAACATTTATATATTCACCGGACATTCAAAAAAACTTTAACATGAAGCAAAAACTTTGCAAAAAGGCAGAAAACTACTGCCCCAAAGTACGCAACACTAAACCCCTGTCTCAAAAATTCTGTGGCAAGAAAACAGTTTGGGGGAAAAACCTCCCTGAAGTAGTGAACCCCTAAGATAGTGTCTGTATAACTTGCATGCATAACTTCATCAACTCTCGCTCGCCCAGTGGCTCAGAAGCAAAACCAACCTCAGGCCAGGACAGGCATATGCACACATAGCACATACTCGTAATACTCATAAAGCAGAGCTGAAATGTTGTTGGCAGGCGGCTCTGGCACCCACAGGAAAATGGCCAAGAAAAGGGCGAAGAAAAGGAGAGGGGAGAACCATTATTACATTTTTCACGCCAATAAAAACAAACACAGAAAGCAAAAGGGAAAACTGGGTCTCGGCTCATCCACTGCCTTGGAATACTGTCCGAATGCCTGTACAATGCCGGTATTTTCCATTTTTTCTTGTTTAGGGTTTTCTTTTCGGCAATTTCCTTTTTCAGGCGTCGCCATCCGGATGGGAGTTCGATTTCGATTTGGGGACACGGCCTTTGGTCACTCACGAAAATTACTAAAATTGTATATCCGTTTCCGGTTCAAGTTGGGTCTCCCGTCCCCAACATCCTTCCTTTTTTGTTCTGCTTCCCTCAGTGCTTTTTGACAGGCATATCGAGTGTTATTTATTGGCACATGTGGCCCATGTCCTCGCACTGACCAAGTCCTTGCCAACCAGAAAATAGTTGGGACATAATTTATGGCACAGACACATCACGCATACGCCGCATTGCACACACTCTAGCCAGTGTCTGCGTGGGCTTACGAGGAGGCTGACTAGCCGAGAGAATGTCTGTTCTAAGTGAATGTAAAATAGTTACAGCCATTTTTCATTCTATCCAGTAGCCTGGACATGTAATCCCCTGCAAGCCCACAAGTCGAAGAACAGTATAACAAGTAGAACAATTGCCCAAGCAATCAACACAGGCGGCAAATCCTTGTCCAGCTTCAAGTGGCTGGAAGCAATTTCCCAAAAATGGTAACCCATTTCGAATGCATCACCAGGACCATTGTGGGGCCAAACGGGCAGTTAAGAGGTAATCATTTCCACAGTATGGAGATGGGGGCTTCCCTTAATCATTACGACAAATTGCCAGGCCAGGGCAGGCCAGAGGCAATAATGATTAATAATGAGGCAGCTGCAGTTCGTACCTCAGCAAAATGGCAAAAGTTTTGTGCGGTCGCTTGTGGCTTTATTAAAATAAATAACTACGGTTAAGGAAGCTCCGGGTAAAGGGGGACGGGGACGGGAACGACGACAACCCAAGGTAAGGCTCGACCCTAGTTGCTGTTTCCGCTTCCGTTATGAATAATAAACTTGGCGCGACTTGAACTTTATAGAGGCTCGGGCTGCGGGTCGGCGTCGGAGCCAAAGTTTGTGTAATTTGTGTAATTAAAAAGTTCTCCTGATTAACCTGACAGCTGACAAGGTCACTTAGTGGATGGAACTATCTCCCCAAACAGACAGTAACACAAATCGACAGCCAATGTAAGCCAGTGACAGTTGTACGATTATTGGGGCAAAGATATGTACATCGGGTCAGATGTGTGCAACTTTGCAGCTTTTGTTGCGGACTTACTCTGGTGGCCCATCAACCTACTGCACATTGTTTTGTTTCGCATTTTTTGTTATTTTTTGTGGCATTTCTACGTGCATTTCATTGCAAAAGTTTTTAGCTCATGTCCTGCGGAGATGTCATGTGTGGTGGACGTTGCTCCAAGGAAATCGGTGGCAAGAAAATTGTCTGTCTCTGGCTGTATACAATGATATTGTTTTACTAACAGAAAACTCTTTTCGGACCATTTGTAGATGTGTATGCCATGCCACATGTATGGAACAGTTTAATTGAATAAAATCATGAAAATTAGATTAAAAAAAAGAGATGAAGCTGGCTGCTAATGAAACCCATCCAATTTAAACTGAATCAAGCTGAGGACGAAAATTTAATTAAATAAAATTCTGATCACAAATGTGATAAAAAAACTCAATTCAAAGGCTGAAAACGACAATTTTTTTAGAAATCTAAAATTAACTTACATTTTTGTAGAAGTCGATGGTTTGGTTTATTTCAAAAAGAATTAATGTCAATGGCAAAAAAACACATAACTTGGTCTATAGCACACATGAATAATATTTTTATAAAACTTATTTATAATTGGAAGTAATAATATTTGACCAGAAGCACTGTGGAATAGTACGTCTGTGGGCCTTTGTGTAGCATTCTCTGGCTCTGACTCTTAGAGATCACACTGTTGCAGCTCTTTAAGATATTTATGAGGAGACGTGAATAGAGGGTATTTAATGGTATCTATTGTTTAGTTTGGTCTGAGCTCAATTTATAACAAAAATTAGCTTTATCTGTTTCCAAATCTAATGTAAATACCAAGTTTTTTCCAATCTAATTGCACTGCCCATTAGTCCGTTTAATTAGCTTATAATGAACAGAGTTACACAAACAGAAAAAATTTGATCAAATTGCCAGCAACTGTCAGAGACTAAACACCATGTGGAAACCCATTCCAAGCCTAATTTTAATTCCAATTCTGATTTCCCTGTGCCCTGGGAGCTGCCTGGGAGCCTACTTCAAGTTCACCAACGTAGAGTGCAAGGGTCTGGATCCAAAATTTGTAGAGTTCAAGGAATGCTATCTCAAAATGGTGCGCCGCAATGTGGTCGGCATGAACTTCCATTTGGCGGTGAAGACTGACAAGCCCATCGAAAAGATTGAGTTCAATCTGTGCATATTCCGCAAGTCGAATGTCTATAGGCTATTCATGGTCAATCATACCCTGGACTTTTGCTACTACATGAAGAAGCCACAACAGTATCCCCTGTTCTACATATTCCACGACTCTCTGATGAGCGCCACAAATGCCAATCACACCTGTCCCTATCAGGTAAGTCGTGGCTATCCTTTATCTCACTCAGTGTATAATCCCCATCTTTTTCCAACAGGAAAAGGATATCTTCGTGAAACAGATGACGCTCAGTGAGAAGGCCGTCCGGGACCTGCCACTGCCCAATGGGGAATACAAACTGACGGTGACTGTGGGCGCTTATAAGGTCTGGCGCTTGCAGGTCAGCGTTTATGGTGTGCGTGGATAGTTTTTCAATTTTTTGTAATTATTTTCAATAAACAGTATAGATTGAAGATTATACAAAACCATTAGGGCCAACGATGTGCACCATGCGTTAAATGTAAATCATAAACTTACCGTACCCCAAAAAATCAATCAGTTTAATGTCTCATTCCGTGTGGGAAACATGAAAGATCAGCTGGTTTTTTTCAGTCTCATGCTATCCATACTGCTGCTGAAGGAGCTGGAGCCCATCGATGGTAGGGTCTTCAAAGTCAGCAAAATGGAGTGCCGCACGCTGGACCCTTCGTTTGCCCACGTTAAAAACTGTAATGTTGTGCACAGTGAGCACGGTAGGGCCGCACTCTACATCCATATAACGATGCTCTATAAGGGGCCCATCGATGATATCATCGTGAGTATACGCAGCGAGCAAACCCCATTAGAGGTCTGGCTAATAAGTGTAAATACAGTTAAATTTGGGCATTTATAAAATATTGAAAAATCGACGCTTCCAATTTGTGAACGAGACCATGGACTTTTGCTCCTTTTTGCGGCAGCCATTGCAGTCCGGATTCTTCGGATTCCTAATCAATCCATTGCTCAAGATAACAAATATCAATACAACGTGCCCCCTACAGGTAAGATCTTGGATATCTCTTGGAGGCAATAATTACCAATATACTTACAAAAAACAGCAGCAAGACTACATTTTTAATGGTTTCCGCATCGATGAGAGCACACTCAAAGAAGTTCCCTTACCAAATGGGGTCTACATGTTGCAAGTGCGGACATCCATGCTCAAGAAGTGGAGAACTGACATAAGAGTCTATTCGACACGGGTTGAAAAGTACTAGTATTCATAAACGTTTTATTTTCTGCAGCATTTTACGAATATTAAATCTTAAAAAAACATGTTTATTTCATGCACCAACAATTTAAGTTATTCAAGTTAACAAAAAATTGCACAAAAGTATTTTGTTTAAGAATAATTTGGATTTAGTTGGAAATGTTTGTTTTCATAATTGTAAAATTTCAAAAATTTGCGCAACATAGCATTTCATAGCTGGGAGCAATTTTCTGGTTCCGCATTAATACCGGCATATACATAATTTGGTTTTTAAGGGGCAGAGCTGCAAATAATATCGATACTTGCGATAAGCGATTTCTTGAGGAAAATCATCATATTTTACGGTATATCGCTATATAATATTGTATATTTTGTCAATTTCATCAATCTATTAAATTTCATTTTCAAAGGTATATAAAATTCCAATAAAAGCAAGTGGTTAAAAGGAGCGAGTCAGGTAGAAAATTGATTCATTAATCAGATAAAATTATGTGGGCAGGGCTGAGGGTTCAATCTAGCTAGTAATATTCCACGAAATATCAAAATCGAGGAATATGTATAATGGAACTTGAATTCATCAGTATATTTACGCTATACTGCAGAGGGTCTGACGGTATATTTCAACGATAAGTCCGCGTTCACACTGATTTACTTTCCACCATGACTAGCTCACACACCTTGCAAATTTTATACTTTTCATAGTATTTTTTAGTATTTTCCAATATATCTTAAGACGCGTTATGGGCTTACTCTAACTCATGGTTTTTCACACTGGCGCTTCCATGGGGCTCATATGGAAAAAAAGGGCTAACATTTTTTAACATTTCCCCTTCAGGTGTCGCCTTTGATAATTACATGAAAATGTAGTTAGTATGTAGCAAAAGTGTAGTTATTGTGTAGTTACCATGTAAGAAAATTAATTTAGTGGACCTTTTTTCTTGGCCTGTTTTGCTTAAACCTTATTTTATAAACAATCCAATAAAGAGGAGAGCTTAAAGTTGACCATTCTTGTAGGAAATTGATGTTATAATCGGATAAACTTATAATAGCACGGCTAAATGTTCTATATAGCTAGTAATATTCGACGGAATATCAAAAACGAGGAATATGTATAATAGAACTTGACTTCGTCAGTATATTTACGGTATATTTTGAAAGTAAGACCGTATATTTAAGTATATTTTTGAGTGTGAGACCGTATACCTTATCGATAACAATAGCATTTTTTGCGGGACGCCTTATTTTCATTCAAAAAACCATTTTTTCCCGCTGCTGCAGCCCGTGCACAGTTTATTCGCATTCAAGGTCTAAACAATTGAAACAATAGCAAAATGGCTCGTCGCGACTATTTACAGGACAGAAGTCAGGGTAAAATCAGCGTTGCGACTGCGGAAACCACAAAACCCATGTCTCCACGCAGAATCCATCAAAACGTTCCTGTTGGAGTTTTGCAAGTGCGACGATGACGGCAAGAAGAAATTTGTTTATGGCTCGCAGCTGGTGAAGCTGGCGCATAGGGAGCAGGTCCTGATCACCATCGATCTGGACGATCTCTCGGAGTTCAATGAAAACCTGGCCGAGGCGGTGATCGACAACTGCCGACGCTATGCGGGCATCTTCAGTGATATGATTGCCGAGCTGCTGCCCAGCTAAAAGCAGCAGGAGGTGCACGCCAAGAGCGTCCTGGATGTGTACATTGAGCATCGCTTGATGTTGTACGACCGCGTGCGCAATCCCATGGAGCAGCGCGATGACCGCAATAGCTTCCCGTCCGAGCTGATGAAGCGACTGTGAGTAGGCCCCCAAAACCTCAGTAAAGGTGAAATCTCTGATTTTATGCCATTTCCAAGGTCCACGAAGACCATAGGCGAGGTAAAGGCCCAACACATGGGCAAGCTGACGACTGTACGAGGCATTGTGACGCGCTGCACGGAGGTGAAGCCCATGATGGTCGTGGCCACATACATGTGCGATCGCTGTGATTCCGAGACGTACCAGCCGGTGAGCTCGCTCTCCTTCGCGCCCGTCCACGATGGTCCCTCGGACGATTGCCGCGTGAGCAAGGCCGCCGGTCGTCTGTACTTGCAGACGGTACAATTCGATAATTGGACTAAAATATAGTGTCACCAAATAATACCCAACTAAGAGAGACAGCGGTAGAGCAATCACATTCTGACAAAACAGCGCGACGTCCAACGTACCCGAGGAAAAAGCCGGCTTGGAATACGCCTATTCGGAGCGGAAATATGCATAAAAGAAGGGAAGAATATGGGATACTTTGGCATTGTGGCAAGTAAAACACATGTCCACATTAAAATAAATCTAAATCTATACCCTCTTAGGAGTTTAAAAAGCCGCTTGAAGCCGGACATGACGAAATCGACCACTCCAGGAGAAAGGAGCTCGCCACCGAACAGCTACAAGTAAAAGGACAGGATGTGGAAGGCGCTGGCAGCAAAGGTATCGGCTGATCGCCTGTAGAAAAAGCGAGCGGCTGTAGAGCGGCCTTATACGCCATCTCTCCACTAGCCGATGTCTTCTACGATTAGAAACTGAAGCAGAAATCAGGAAAAGTCCACGCTGCTGAGGAAATACACATCTAGACAACTTTACATTTACCGAAGTTCTGCCCCCGCCCACAGTGATTGGCTATAAGAGCAAGAACATGTTTGCCGTGGACAAGATCTGTGAGGGAAAAGTCTTAAGTGATGTGCCGCTTGGGCAACTACAGCGATGGCACTGTGGATCTCCATATGTGCCGCACTTACTAAATAGCAAATAGGCAGCTCAGAGTTATTTCAAAAGATTAGAGGCAATCGATATTCCTCGTTCAGCGAATGCCAATCGGCTGCTGTATGTCTCCGGTAATCCGCACAGTGTCAAACGGAGCTTCAACGAGCTGGCCAGACCCGAGTGCAAGCAAGGGATCCAGTCCTTGTTTGATACCCCAAACGACACACACGGCGATGAAAAGTACTGTCAGTAGAAGCAGAATCAGAGGCTGTGGCTGACTGAAACTACTACTAATGTAAACATTAAGACAAACAGGGCACTTCTTGTCTGTACAAATCATGGACGTTGCACACAGGCAATGCCTGATGCGCCTTGGTGTCTGTGATAAATCTCGTATGAAGGGCGTCGAAGAGGCGAATGCCTGCACCGAATCTTAATGAATATTGATTGCCTAGATGACTTTGTTCACTCCGATCCTAATGTAAATCACGCATTGCGTAAGTAGCACCGAACGCCTTGCCAAACCCTTTCAGACAATTTTCAGTTCCCCCGTCTAGGTTGCACAAGCATGTGGGCAACATTCCATCGTTCTTTGTGCGCCTGGCGGCGGTTCTGGTTTCGTCAAGCGCCATAGCCCAAAAAAGAACCTGGGTGGTGCTGCAAACCTCGAAGAGGAAGAGGATTAAGGACCAAGTAAGTAGTTTGGGATATTTTACCGATTGGCTAACTGAATACCACTACCAGTTGAGTAACTTATTTTTGGGCAATTGCCACCTCTGTTAGTGAAGATGACGTACATACGGGTGCGTACATGTATCCATGGCTTATGTGTCTTAGAACCATTCCCTTCAAAGGAAGGGAATTTTAAAAGTTAAAGCATTTTTATACCCGGTACTCGAAAAGTCTGCGGATATATTAGTTTTGTGTTGGATAATGATGTGTGGAACGCCCAAAAGGAATCGTTTCCAACTGCTCCCAGCGTTTCACGATCAACCAAAATATATCCAGACTCCTGTGATATCACACAGTTACAAGTGTTTTCAAAATTTCACTTCCATAATCGTGAAGACGGCTCGTAGAGAATTACCACATCTATTAGATCAGATCGGATCATTCTTATAGCCAAAATGAAGAAATCCATTTGCTGAGACGCTTCCCATTCATTCCGACGCTTACTCATTCTCTCTCACTCTTAATCGTGCAGTGCCCGAAAGCGAGATGTAATGGTTCGTGTTGATGTGGAAAGGGAAATAGAGAGAGACAGATGAAGCGGAAGAATGGAAACGAATGGTGTTTAAAATTAAAATCAAATTGTAATTAAGTGAGAATGGGATAAACGAAGTGCAAGAGTTAGCATTGGAACATAGAGAGTGGTCGTCCTCTCTTTCATGACCAGTTCAAGCAAAACTGAGATAAATCGTGGTCTGAATTGGCTGTCCTACCGAAATCCCCACTCCCCGCAATAACCAACAAATATGTACATTGGTCCCTTCTGGGCACCGCTATACTAAAAGACAGAGAGAGTGAGATAGAAAGCATGCGGTAGTCATCGGCTCCTGTATAATTACGTTTAAAATATATTGTATTGGTTACATAAATCATAAGCTCTCATATATACATAGACACTGATCCAGTGCCGGGAATAAAAGTATAGTCGCAACTCTCAGCATTCCCGCTCGTTTTTTAAAATATAAATTACAATTTGTACTTTTCTCAATAGAGACTCCCCCAAAAGATACTTCACAAATTTTTCCGAAATATTCTCCACTCAGACTGAAAGTATGCACTGATGGCGGCCGATGTGAAATTCTTTGCGGCCACTGAAACATTTAGTTGCAACTTTTAGGCACAAATGAAAATTTACCTTGTTAATTTTACATTGTTATACCTCTCCAGAGGGTATGTTAAATTTGCACAGAATTTGTAATGTACAGTTCAATCTAAGAAAGCAAAGCGAAGATCATGCACTTGCTTGAATATTTCAAGCACAATTTACAACTTAGATCTGACCATAAGCCCCTTTGGCATCGACCTTATTGTGGGGCATAAGCCTACAATGCACCTCTGGTGGATTCGATTCAAATTTGTCCGTCCGCGCGTCTATTTCGATGAAAACTAGTCGGAATCTACTTCAATGTTGTTCAATGTTCTAAATGATGTTCTTCCTTACAGAGATTTCCATTTATTTCCTCACTCGAATGTGTCTAATTTCTCGATGGAGGGTCAGGGTCCCAAATCCTAATTAACAACAGAAAGAGCCAGGCAACCGCCAGAGGGTTGGGCAATTCGCAAATCCCCAAAATTCTGATTAAGAAAATATTTCTGTATGTATTCTATGAGGTTGGGGATCCATCATTCTATGCCTCATACAAATCTGACCAATTTTATAATACCCTCGTCAGTGGGCTATACAAAGCCATCCTCAATGTATCTTACATGCGAGTATAGCACATACTCGTACATATTTTTGGTTTTCCCGAATTTATGTGAAGTTCCCACAATAATTTATCATGGAGACAGGAGGAGATCGATTCTAAAGCCTGCCTGCAGTTAGGTGACTCTTTAAATTATCCCCCAAGATTAAGAAGATTCCATGCGCAGGCGTGGCAGCATCAGAAGTCATCAGAAAGGTGTCACAAATCATTCACGCGAGACGACACGACCCGACACCCTCCCCTTCGCGCAGCGCGGTGAAAGTGGAAATGATATTAAAGCAGCCGAAGATAAATACAGGGAAAAAGTAATCAGTAATTGAAACAGTTGTCTCGAAAAAATCAACGCAAATCCAAGGGTCGGGCACTGAGCACTTCCAGCGAAGCATTCAGGCGGCATGTAACACAATCCGTGCGTAACTATAACTACTTAGTACAAGGCATAGAATGTATCTAGTGCGCAGCATGAGGTGAACAAACTCTGCTGCGCATGCGTCGCTGTCGCTGTTGCTGTTGCTGTCTTCCTCGGAACTTTGTCGTCCTCCTCCTGTTCGTTGTCATCCGATTTCAAAACATGAAAAATTAGTCCACTTCCGTCGCATAGATCCAGGCAGTCACCTCTCCTGCCTGCCTGCCTGCCTGCCTTGCCCCTAGGTTGAATGAACTGCAATTGTGTCCAATCCTGCCTGCCAGACTTGTTGCCTTTCGCTTGAGTGCATTGAACTCGGCTTGGGGTTGCGTGGTTGAGATAGTTCTTGGATGTGAGTGTGTACAGTCAGCAGGATATGGATGTGGCTGTGGAGGCAGGATTTCAAAGGAACCAACTGTATGTTGTAATATCTTGAATATGGCTTTTCTTGAGGAAACTTCAGAATACTCGTACTTCAGGCCCACTTCAGTGACATGGTGCCATGGATGGCGGTGCAATTAAATGGCAACCAAGCAAGCGACACCTCTGGTTCCGCTGGCAAACTTTGGTCGCCGTTTGGCCCCCCCACTCCCGCCACCGTCTTTCCTCCTGCGGGACCCCATTAGAAACGCAGAACCCGAGCCGGCTTCGCGGGGTGCAACACAAACAGACGCGACGTCTGCTGCGGCTGCCGCGGCTGTTGCTGTGGCATGTGCGAGGGGGTAAGGGGGAAGGTGGGGGACACGGGGGAAAAACGGAATCTAACAAAAGTGATGGACCGGCGCTGACTGCACGTCCGACTCCGGGACTATTTTTAGCCGACCGCGCGACGTTGTCTCCGTCTAGTTAGTATCGGGAACACATCATCTTCTTGTTGCCGAGGGAGGCTGCTGCGACTGCGCTGCCACACCGCCTCACTGCTAGAACTGCTGCAACGGATGCAGTTGGTGCCGTGATCTGGCTTCCGAGGCGATTCAATTGCATTCCAGCGCGCGCTCGGTACGGATACGTTACGGCACACCAGAGAGACGGATACCGATACGGATACAGCCGTTCAGATCGTGTGCAGACGAATCTCCATTCGGGTTAATTGTCACATTGGATTATCAGTGAAAGTGGAGAAATTCTGAATGAAAAGATAGTGCAGTTCCTAACATCTATGGTTGTGTCTTCCAAGTGTTATTCCAAGATTGTTCCAAAACATTACCAAACAAAAAGTGATCCTCAACAAGCAACAACAAAGTTAACTAAAGGTTGGAGACGAAAATGTTCAAGAAACATATATAATTTGTTAATAACACATTCGATTGCAGTTCTGCTGGTTTTATTTTATTTTTATTTATTTTCCTGTGGCTAAGTGCTTTCAAATATCATAGCATACTTTTTGCATTGCGAAACATTCGTTTCGATTTCGATCTAAGAATATCGAAGAGTTCTCTTTGGTCCCAGAGGAAAATCGCAACGAAATGAGTAATGCCAATATAATGCTTCTGAGCTGTAGGAATTTCGCCCGTCCCTCGCTCCCCGTGTCGTGCAGTGACCACATCTCAATGCCTTTAAGTGCAAATGTCTGGAACGGCGAACCGTTGAACAAAGACATCGGCAGGACAGGACCGTGCCGTGCCGTGTCGGACGGGGCGGGGCGGGGCGGCGCATGAGGACGCTGAATTTAAATTGGAAACAAGCTAAAAAATGTCGCATGTTCGATGGTTCTCCATTACCAATGCCCCTCCACTCCCCTACCCACGGCAGCATTTTTAAGCATTTTCCCACTCTCCGCTCATTTCACTTTCCACCCAAAAAGAACGAAGGAATATGTAAACACAAAAAAAAAAGAGTGAAGACGCACAAGTTCAAGATTCTCAGAGGCAGAGAAATGTGTGCGCACACACACGAACACGCACACGCGCAGAGTATATCAAACAGGAGGTGAGGCAGTCGCTGTGCCCGGATAGAGCCTGGTTTTAAGTCCCCTCTTGTTTGGGCTCTCTTTCTCACAGAAATATAATCATTTCGACTGCTACAAAGGCACAGCCATGACAACCAGCCTGTCATTTGGCCTGCAGTAGACTCGCCCGGACTGCCTCACCTCCAGTTTGATATGCCTTGCACACACTCACACACGCGTGGAATAGCTAAAAGTAGAAACGCGCGCAGTCGAAGCAATAAACTGCAACGAAAGTAGTTTAATGCAGTTTGCTGGGGATCCTAGGCCCCCCTCCCCGGCCACCGTGCCTCACCGGATTCCCTTTGCTCTGCTTTGGCGCACGACAAACAACAGCAACAGCAACTGCCAGCACGTCGCGTCCCCTGCAACAGAACAGAACAGAACAGGCAGCGGCTGCGGCTGCGGCTGCGGCAGCCTCTCCTCCGTGCCCTGCTTCCCGGGCCGTGCACAGCAGACGCGTCACCGTCACCCGATGCGATCGTTTGGTTGATCTATTTTCGTCCTAGCCTTAGCCCCAGAGAGAGGGGATGGGATGGGATGGGATGTATAGTTTTTCGTCGCCTCGAGTAATTTGTTTGTTGCATTAGTTTGGTGGAAATTCTACACTGTGGAAAATTTGACATTACTATTTCTTTTGGGTAGAATAAAAATGGATTTTTATCGACTGCCACTTGTGGGAATTTTGTTGAAAAACAGTTTTGAATGGCAAAAGATTAGAATGTACTAAACCAGCGGGCAGCGGCAGACATTTCGTGTGCATTACTCGGCACCCATGTGCCACTGACTCCACTGAAAAGGGCTTTCTTGTTGTTCAGTTGCAAAAATTTGTTCAGTGTAGTTTTCCCCAAATGCCGCAGACCAAACCAAAACCAAAACCAAGTTCAGGCCACCAGCCATAACAAAATCGCATTCAAACAAACTGCAAGCGTCGCAAAAATGTTTATTTAAGAAAAACTTTGCACTGCCAGAGTCAATGTTCAAGGAGTTTTCAGCCCCGCCATTGAGCGACCCGTACCAGCCCCAGTCCCAGTCCCAGTCCCGCTCCCAACCCCAGTTGCAGTCCCTTTCGCTAGTTTTCCCAATGGTGGCGCAAGCGACTTAAAAATAGTGAGCTACAGAAGAGAATCTAAGACAGCAACAATAACTAAGACAACACCTACTTGAGAGGCGGAGGATGGGTATGGGGATGAGACGGAGTCGGAGTCGGGCCTGTATGGACTCATATGTCAAGAGTGCGACGACATTGCCCATGTAATGGCAGCACAACTATTACGAGTTCTTTGCACTACGGAAGAAGCAGACGCCAGCCATCAGCAGCAGCAGCAGTAGCAGCAGCAGAATCGTTGCAGGGGGCCACACCACACCACACCACATACTCGTACTCGTACTCGTACTCGTACTCGTAGAAGATGCGCTCACATGTGGCCATAAATGGGGGAAGTTGCGTGCATGCGTCTATCGTTCTTTTGGGGGGACACTTCCGTCTTGTGTGTGCCTGCGTGCCCCTCTCCCTCACATACATACGTATGTACGTATGGGAGATTTATGTTGAAACAATTCCACGTTCTGTTGTTGCCCTGGCATTAAGTGGCATTAAAGTTTCCCGGGCTTATCGCCTACAAGCTCGCACCTACAGATGCACAAGATCTTCGGGCATGAGTTGAGCTAAGATTTGGGCTCATTTCCGCTGGAGGTACATCTGTACATCCATACATCCACTGTGCAGTGTGCAGTATGTGTGTGTGTCTTTTATGGAGGATCGTTAATGTCAAGTCAGCCCTCAAATTACATATTTTAAAAATTTGTTGAATGTGGAGCATTCTCCAGGTACAGTTGTGCCTGGATGGAAGCTGGAAGGCACAGTAGATCAGCCGCTGATCAGGATCAATAACCGATAAGTCGAACTCGGAAATAGTTTCCCTCACATTAAAACCATATTTTAATAGAATTCTTTCTCTTTACCTCTTTTTCAGCACATGGCCACCCTGCAGCAGATGCCACTGCATCACATGGAGGACGAACAGATAGATCTACCGACGCCACCGCTGCCCATTAATCCGCCACCGAAACTGCTCGCCAATGGGATTATCTACGGCTTTCGGACACGTCACTTGTCCTGCATCGAGGAGAACGACTCCGATTCGCTGGCCGGCAGCTCCGTTCCCCGTGCCTACGACATGATGCAGCAGGCGGACGAGACCTTCCAGAAGCTGAACGCCAATGCAGAGCAGAGCTGCGAGGAAGAGGACGAGAGCCAGTCTGGTAGCGAGGATGAGGAAGGGAACCTGGATGATACGATTGCCATGATCGATGAGTCGCGACTCTGCGATGCCGACTATCTGGATGAGCTGGTGGCCGATGAACAGCAGCAGCAACAGCAGCAGCAGGAGGAGTCCTCGGATCTAGTCGATTCGGGCAATGTAGAGGAGGACTACTGGCAGCCCAGCTTCAATCGCAACGACATCATGATGACCTCCGTCTACGGCACACTGAATGGCTCCATAGCCAGTGAAATCTCCTCGACAGCCCCGCCAGCCTACTCAGAGCTAAGCACTCCCAAAAAAGAACAACCCGAGCCTGTGTATGCCACGCCTGAGAAGCGTCGCGCCAGCAACCGCAGCTTCGACTCCACCTGCGCCTCCCTCACGAGCTCCATCTACGGCGGCTCCATGAACTCCTCCCTCGATCTAAAGTACTCCTCGCTGGTCGTCTCAGTGGGCGGCGGCGGCGACTCTGGCGGCATCAGTGCCACCAGCACACTGCGCGGCACCTCCGTCCCCCCCATGGACATCTCCATGATGTCCAGCGATGGCGTGAGTGCCCTCGACTGGAGCTCGACCAGCGTAGGCTGCGGACACGTCTTGGACACGGACGATGCTAATCCTGAAGAGGACCTCAACGAGGAGATGTCCGCCAAGTGCCTGAGTGCAGCAGAGAGTGGTGAGTGCTTCACACACTGAATATTTGCCATAAACCCCATAAAATTGTCCATTATTGACTAATTGTGAGAAAGACCCAATCCTTGGCATGATATTTATTTCTGTTTTGGCGATTTCTCTTTGTATTGTACTTCCATCTGAATGATGACCGAATGGCAATTCATCAATGCCGACCGGCTTTAAACTCATTTACAATCCTTCATTACCGGACATAGACACAGACGTAAACACAGATACAGATACAGATACTTCCCTCCTCGTACACGCCTGTACAACTGTTTTAATGACCGACTCGCAACGGACTCATTTCTTTCGGCATTAGAAAGGTAGCCCGCAAGGCGGCGGCTAGCGCTGACCCCCAGCAGCACACACTTCAACATCATCAGCATCCACAACAACATCCTCTCAGCCGAAAAACCAACAGATTTCCACCGGGCTGGGCTGGTGGAGCGGTGGTCCATACGATTGGTACGATTCAATCGGCCGTAGAGCAAACAAAGCCAAGGATAGGAGAGAGAGAGAGAAAGCCATTTCACACAGATGTTTAACAAGCCCCAGCACCAGGGTCATAAATCATCCAAGTGGATTTTATATATCTCTTATTTGGTTAGCATATGACCGGACCGTGGCCGGCAAACGAGGATCCTCGGCGACTGACTTCTCCTCGGGGTGAAAATTCGCTGACATTGACAGTTTCTAATAAGAAAATTGGCCAAGATTTATGTCCCAGTCTTCTGCTGACTTCCTTCCACTTTTCATTTAAAACTAATCAATAAACTAGCACAGCGCACAACAAAAAATTGTTGCAACAAATTGCCAAATGATGCTGCAAAGTGCAATGTCACAGTAATTTACGTGCCACTCCAAAGTCTCCCCCCATCCACAATCCACCATCTACCATCCACAATGCTGATGAGAATTTATGCAAGGGTTAAGTGTCAGCCTCAGCCTCAGCCCCGTCACTATTTGCATAGTGGGTTTCATCCGCTTGGATCTGTTTAGAATCATTTGCGAAACACTATTCCATCTGAAATCGTATTCGGTGTTCGATTTGGCATCAAATGATCAGACAAGGAACCGTCTTTGGTAGCCAAATATCATCTCCATCACTTTCGAAAGAACTGTCCCATATTCACCCTTTTCCCTGGATAGATATTCGCAAAGTTTTTCTCAATTTTCGTCCACTGTTCTGCCATGGCTGTGGAAATTCGTGGCGCGTTGCGGTGTGTGCGTGTGTATGTTCGCAAAAGTGAAAAGTCATGAATCATATGCATCATGATCACACCGAACACTATGCCCGTGCCACACCAAACCATGGCAAACTAGGATGGATGATGATGATGATGAAGCTCCAGCTCCAGCCACAGACACAACCACAGCCAGAGCCACAGCCAGGGGGAGCATTGAGTGCGAGTGGATGTGGATGTGGATGGGCCATAAAGTTCCATTGCTTATCGCTGGAAAACTTTTAAAAAACACTTGAGATTGCGCTGAGAACGTGCAGAGAGACCGAACCGAACCGAACCGAACCGAACCAAAGCGAAGCCTCAAAGACGCATCCGTGGAACAGGTAGAAGAGTCTCTCAGCACACACTCCACTCCGCCGCAGAGAAATGGGGAAGACGAAGACAGGCAGTGGCAGTGGCAGACGCTTGTTGTTTGGCTGCTTGTATCTACAAATAGACTTGGAGGAGAGCTCTGACGGCCGCAAGACAAAGTCAAACAAAAGACCCAAACGGTAGTTGCCATGAATGGACCAACAACGAATCGAGAAACCGGCTGAAAACTATCTGTATCTGACGGATGCGAGAGGCCAACACTCGGACACAGTTGCCATTGCAACTTTGTAGCCCGCGGGCACAGCTGGACCCAAACGGGGGACGGGACCCGGTAACTATTTATTGGCACGGATGGATCCCAGGCTCGGATCCAGATAGGAGCCTCAATAAAATCCCAGCGCACGCACTGCGTTGAATGCATTTTGTGTGTTCGATAAGCCCCGAGTCGGCGAGGAGTCGCCGACGTCGGGGATTTCCCACAATCGATGCACTTGAATTTGAATTTCGCAATTGCTCTTTCAATATTTATGAGTTGAACTCTGTAGTTACTCTTGTTCAGTGTTGCGATAATGAAAGTGCCTAGGATGGAAACCATTTACTTGGTTCCTGATTAAACAGAATTTACGACAAAAAAAGGATAAAAGTCCAAGAATTCAATCGAATGAGAACTGGAAGAACTAATTCCCAGAAATTTAGAGCTTACCCGCAACATTGCCAAATGTTCAAATCAGTTTGGGTTTTATTTGTAAGTGTTTCTAGATCAGCCTTAATATTTATGGTTCTCTTATCAAGTAGATTCCTGTAATTAAATGTAATTTTCTAGATTTCTCTGTGCCAAAGATTTCTACAACCGACTTGTAATAGAATGGCTCCCCATCGTTCTCCTCGTTGCCCTCTTACCATAATCAAAGCCCATTAATCAAGATTGTGTCACAGGTATGAGCTCATTTGAGCGCTTTACATGGACTCAATAACTGAGGAGGGATCTACGACCAACACGAACACATGGAAACGAACACGAACATGTCGAGCGATTACAAACCATTATTGTTATTGCTCGAAGATTACACTACGTGAGCTGTACGCGGACGGGCGGGCCTTTGTTTCTTCTCCTTTCTACCCTAATGAGTAGATTAATTCTAATGTAATTGAAAGTTCAGTGGGGCTTTCAGCTATCGAAATGTTTCAAAACTTGGGTAACCTTCCCATTTGACTGGTAAGCTACCAGAAATGGTGTTGATGGTGATTGTGGTGAAAATAGAATTCTGTTCTTTAAGGAATTGTTGACTTTGGTTTGTGATGGGATTCCTATGACACCTGGCCCCAAAAACTACTGTTACATTTCCCCGATGGAAGGAACTGATCAAATAGGACTCGTATCTTATCATTTAATTTATGTAAATATTCGAAAATAATAATGTTGGGTGAAGAACCTGTGTAGAGTGTAGGCCGTAGAATAATTTCAAGGGAGTCCCGACGGCACCCTGTAGAGTGACACCATTCCACCTTCCACCTCATCCTCGGCCAATCGAAGTCTTGCCTAATCCACTCACTTTCAACCAGTCACTTATCTGAGAGGAGCCCCTGGAGAGAAGAGTCACCTACATCTGCTTGCGTCATCATTCGCTCCTCGGTCAGCCGGATGCGGTGTGTGCGGAGGGAGGTAAGGGAGAGCAAGCGATAAGCGACGCGACCAAGTCAGCACCTCAATCAGTCAAAACCCATAAAGAACAAATACAAATACTAGAACTCAGCGTGAATGAATGCTTCCACACAAATTGAAAAAAAAGAGTGATAGTGGAACTGATAAGACAGACGCAGAGACAACCAAACCAACGCACGCCGAGCGCCGAAACGAGCGCCGTGCGGAGATCGCTTATCAGCTGGAGAGCAGAAAGACAACCAGCGGGAGAGAGGAGGAACGACGACGAGAGCGCAAGCACACTCTGAACTGTGCCTTGGGTCTTGGAAAACCGGTAAATGTGCACGAGAGTTGCGCACGCTCTCAGCCCGCTGTGCGGAGAGAGTCGGACACTTGTCTGGCTTTGGTATAACATTAAAAGGTGGGGCCAGCCGAGCGAGTTCTC
This sequence comes from Drosophila miranda, assembly GCF_003369915.1. Classification (NCBI taxonomy): domain Eukaryota; kingdom Metazoa; phylum Arthropoda; class Insecta; order Diptera; family Drosophilidae; genus Drosophila; species Drosophila miranda. Next base: position 7,950,726 of record NC_046674.1, on the reverse strand, counting down.
TCTTTTTGAGGCACCAAATTCTTTCCGAATATAGAAAGTGCAGGCGCGCATGCTTATGCGGTGTATTTTCTGCTTGCAATAACAATTCATGTATTTTGATTTATATTTTGTGCATTTTAACAAGAAAAGAATCACAAAACCATCATGTTAAGAAAACCACACGATCGAAATGTTTGCTATAAAAACATTGAAACATTTGTGCATTTTAACAAGAAAAGAATCACAAAACCATCATGTTAAGAAAACCACACGATCGAAATGTTTGCTATAAAAACATTGAATTAAAAACGAATATATATTTGGGCCTCGCAAAAAGTGGCCGCTCGCTGAGCTGCCCTTACCTTGCCGCAAGGTATATCTCGGCATAGTTATACCATGTGTCTGGCTTTCTGCCGCTCAGTTTCAAAACGCATTTTAAAGCTCGCGCACGCGCACCTCTCGGCCCAGCAACGGCTTTTGGCCAACCGCGATCAATCGTACGGACGGACGGGCCCGGCATCGTCGCTACTTTGGATACGGTTCTCATTTCAGAAACACATACTCGTATGTCAAATTCCCAAACAAATGTGCAAAATTGCTAAGTTAAACAGAGTTCACATGTGCCGTTGCGGCAGGTGATGAGTTATGTGGAATGCACTGAAGAAAAATGTAATAAACCTACCTGAGTATAAATACTATTGTTTGTTTCAGTGTGTGCAGTATGTGTGTGCATAATCGTCTAGGAATTCCTCTAGTTTTGTGTGAAAAGTATTTTACTGTTTATAAATTGATGACTCCTCCCCATAACGAGGGATAAGATAGTATAATAAGAAATGATTCGCGTCATGTGGGTAGCAACTACGAAATTTTATGAAATTGCTTCACCTTAAAACAGTAACAGAAAAGAAAATATAACAGTAAAATTCTTTGCCAAAAATGTATGGCCAAAACAAAAAAAGAGGATCCACAGAGAACCAACTAGCCAATCTAATGAGAGAAAAAGCGTAAAATGAAAAGCCAACATCTATATTTAGTGATTTATTTTATCTGCATGTATTTTTTTATTTATTTTTAAGTGCAGTTAAAAAACGAAACAAACGAAAGAAAACGACTTGAAAAAAAGAACGACAAAAAGAACGTGCTACAAAAAGTGTGACAGAGAAGAGAACGAGAAAGAAGACAAGAATTTAGGCAGCAAGAAACAAGGCTAAATCAGGCGCCCGGCAGCCAGGGCAACGACTTGAAAGGATTCGCCTCACCGGCAGCAGCCAACAGGCAGCGGCAGCTGGAACTGCATCCATCTTGCAGCTACAGCAACAGCAACAGCTACAGCTACAGATACCGATGCTGAGATACTTGTACATGAGGCAACCAACGAACCCACAGCGAACCACAAAAGATACATGCCATGTTCCCACTAACCAACCGCTCTTCGAGTGGCAAAGGCACCAGCAACATAACCCGAAATAACAACACCAACAGCCAGACCACAAGCTTTATAATCGGCAACAGCAACAACAACAGCAACAATCATAACAACAACAACAACAACCACAGCGGCAGCGGCAGCGCAAAGGATAAAGGAAATTTTGAAAATAATTGGAGCTGCAATAAAACAACCGGTCGTCGATCTGGAAGCGGGAATAGCTGCAGTTTTTTAGGTAAAGCATCTCCTTTGGAGCCCAAAAGCCACTCACTCATTTCGGTGTCATAAGTTAAGAGTCATTTACCGTTAATTGTCATGTTTCGCATTGGTGGAGGTGCATCATTGGGTTTTTTTGTACACACAATATTTTATACGGAATAGTTGCTAGATAATTATCTTTCTAGTTTCCGGACAAGTGGACAAGTGAAGTGTGGTCAGGTACACTGTTTTGACCAAAAGAAAGCTCTGGCCCAAACAAAACCCGAGTCTGCTGTCCATTTATTTATTGTACTCGCACTGGGAAAGCTCTTCGAAATGAACTCCGCTGGCGAGCGGTTTCTTTTGATCGCCCGAGCCTTATCTTGTGGCCATCATCTCATCTCCTTCATTGGAATGGCTTCAATTTCGCAAATCGCATTTACTCTTTTCAGCTTGCAGTACTTTTGATGTCCCCAACTGATAAAGGGTTCCCTCTTTTAGCTGAAATTTACAATGTAAATTGCATTAATTGCAATTTTCTGTTCAAATTGACTTTGCAGCGGCGGCGGCATTGCACTGTGGCTGTCGCTGTTGCTGTTGTTGTCGTTGTTGGATTTACATTAAAATGCAAATACTTTTGCACTAATTTACATGTCGCGCCGGTTTCGTTCGTTCTCTCCCCTTGAACCCACAAGAGCCTGAGGAGAGAGAGAGAGACAATGGAAGTCTTTTGTTGTTGCAGCAGACATGGCTTGGATGGGGGAGTGAGTGCAGGAGGATGTGTAAGTGTGAGCTTCAACCATGTGAAATGCCATAAAAATTCCAGTCTCTTCGCAGGGCTGTCCTCTTCCTCTGCTTCCTCTGCCTCCTCTGCCTCCTCCGCTCTTCTCTGCATCACTCTTCTTTTTTGCTGTCTGCTGCTTGCTGCTTCTGCTGCTGCTTTAGTTGCGCTTGCGCAATCATCGTCGAAAGCTTCTTCTTTGCTTTTTCATTGCGCATGCCAAAAAGAGAAGCCGAAAGAGACACAGCCAAGTGTATGTAGAGGGAGAGGGAGAAAGAGAGACAGAGGGGGGAAGTTTGAGGGGATGTCGGCACATGCGCTTTGTTTGCCAGTCGCTGTGGTTGTTGCTGTTGCTGTTGCTGTTGCTGTGTTTGGGAAAGAATTCCCAGAAATATTTTACTTGGAAATTTGTTAACAGTCAAGACAAAGACAGCAGCATAGTAGGGAACATTGTTGTTGTTCGACCGAGCCGGGGGCCATGGAAGTGTATCAAGTGTTTGCTGGGTAGACTCTCTTCCCCTCACCCCCCCACCACCACGATTCCAAGTTGAAGGTTAAAGTTGAGTCGCTCTCAAGCCTTTCGATTGAAATGTGGAAAAAGTTTTGGTTCTGTGGCCTGGAATTTATTTGTTCGAGTGGACTTGAAGATCCTTTGTGCGGCATTAGAAACTGAATGGACGGAACTTGAACTTGATATGTTAAGACAGCTCTCAAGGATCTCTAGGAGATGGGATAAAGCATCCTGGTACACTCGTACCCACAAAAATCTAGAGGGCCAATAATCCTTTCGAAATGGTAACCAGCGTTCAAGCCCAGAGCCCTATCCAATACGATTCCGTGTTAGTTCTTGACTCTTTCGTTCAACTGAAGGCTGAATCAAGGCAGGAGTGGAGTAGCTGCGGCTGGGGCATTTGAACGCTGCTTCCAATCCCATTCCCACTTCTCGGGGCAGCTGTCGAAGCACTCGTGTGCATAGTTTTAATTGCAAATTGCAAAACTGACCAGTCATAACAAGTCTAATTAAGGCGAGATGTCTGCTAGCTGCTGCCTGCTGCCCGGCCGATGGCAGGCAAATAACTTGCATATTTTTAGATTTAGCCGTTCGCTCCGCATTTGCATGCCGATCTCTGGGTCTGTGGGGGCTGTCTCAATGTCAGAGCGTCTGTGTCCGCGGACACACCACAAAAATTAGAAAGGGAGATCCATGCAAAAGATGAAGAACCGCGAGCCGGAGTGGCAATGAGTTAATTTGCTGCCAAAACACACCCTCAGGCCTCATTAGGTTGCACTCTGAGTGAGATTTATAGGCAAAACTCTGAGTGGAGCGGCGCTGCTGGCGAATTAGTTGGAAATGCAAAAAATTGTCGGGTCAGTCGTAGAGGCAGGGCGCAGTGTTGAGGAGGAGGAGGAAGAGGAGGTCGCGGTCTGGCTCTGCTTAATTGTGTGGCAGAAGCAGCACCATCTCCGCGGGTTGCCCGACTAAATGAGCGCCTAAAGTGTTGCCGCGCCAAGATTGCAACATGTCCAGGGTCGATGGGGGGGAAGCCAATCCGACTAGCCAGTACTCTGATTTCGCCGTACTAGTATTCCAAGTGTTCAAGGATTCATTACTCCGAGGGTCGCTCCCATAAAGACAACGATTCGCCAGCATAAAGATGTCCACAGCTGGGGGAAAAAAATGGCTTTCGATTTGCTTTTGCATTTGCTGTGACATTTTGAATTATTTGACACTTTGCGCAAGCGCATATCCATCTGCACCCCGTTCTCTCGCCGCGGTGTGTCTCCACATCGCTGGGGTCTTTCTTCATGCATTTTATTAACTCATTATTTTGAAATCAACTCTGCCTGGCAGACAAGCAGGCAGGCAGGCAGGCAAAACTTGTTGCAGACAGAGACACACACAGATGGACAGTTGTTGGGGCTGGTGGCTTCCGTTGCACTCTCTTCTGGCGAAACTTTTCTCTTGATTGAGTACTCTCTCCCTCTCTGGGCGATTAGCAAGCGAATATTATTCATCTGGTGACCGCAATTCGGGGACTGAAAGAATAATACTCTTAATTGAGGCAATCAATAATTGTGGCATATCGTTAATTGACATCGATGTGCGATTCTTCTTCAAAGAACATGCACATTCAATGACTTATAAGCCAGTATAATAATAAAAATAATAATAATTTTAATCAAATTAGCAATAAAATCAAAAAAATTCGGTAGTCTTTGATCGGATCTTAGCATTGCATAAATTTCGTATCTAAGGTTAAGCCTCTAACACGCTTAAAGGCAACAACAAAACCAATTAATTATTTGCACATTTATGGGGATTTTCTCCCCACACCCCCAATTCTTCGTGGATTTCAAAATTGAAAAAAAAAAACAGCAAAAACAAGGAGCTGCCAGCCACTGCGTAACAGTCTTTTTTTTTTAGTGTAGATAAAAAATAAAAAAAAACACCAGCAGCAGCAGAAACAACAGTTCATATCTCTCCCATCTCGTATCGGGAGTCTTTTTTGGAGTCTTTGCGAGTAACTACTGTTTGTACGAGTAGCTGCCGTGAAGTTGTAGGCGTAAGACAGTTGTCCATGCATCTGTCTCTGTCTCTGTCTGCCTGTCGTGTCGGCAGCTCCCTGTGATGTGTGTGTGTGTGTGTGTGGTGTGTGTGGAAAGAGACATGAACAAGTAGCCGAGGACATGGCCAACGACCAACGAACGACATCAAACGGAGTGCCAAACGAATGGAAAACGAAAGAAACCAAAATGTACGAGTACGTACGTACAGTAGTACGTACTCGTATCTCTTGGAAGATATTGCGCGATCTCTGTTCAATGGATTTGCAATTACATTCATAAAAATTTAATTGGCGATGGGAGAAAACCTTGAATGGATTAAGCATATGGAGACAATGTGTTTCAAGAGGGCATGCGTACATATTTGTGTGAGGAATCGTTGGAGTTTTTGTTTGCCTTGACATCATCCGGGGAGGACAGCTCTCCGGGACTGGGGGGCTGGGCGGCTGGGAGATCTACCATTACCGTATCAACCTTCGTAATCTCTTCACTTAAACTCTTCCCATCTTCCCTGCTGAAACTCTAGAAACGAAAAAGTTGCCAAAAGTCACGTTTTCCCCTCCGCACAAGAGTTAAGATCAACACTCGCGATAGATCTCATGCACTGCACAGAAATAAACGTACAAATAAAAACCCCACAAAGCAAAACGTGCAAAAAACGCTCAACGCTAACATTTGTTGACTTTTGTTTACACATGCAAATTTACCCTTTAATATTTGCACTCAAAATCCACAAACCCCAAAGCCCAGACCCCAAACCCCAAAGCTCTATTTCGACTCTATTTCCCATATTATTATTATTTTTTTGGCGACGCGACAATTTGCAAAGCAAACGACAAAAATTGGAATAGTTTTCGAACCTCTCGCCGTGGCTGGGGTCTGGGGAGCGGCGAAGTGACGACGACAACAAGCAAAGCCAATTACCGTTTTTAATTATTTGTAAATATTGAAAAACGTCGGCTGGACTTATTGCTTGGCGCCGCAGCTGCCACAACAACAACAGCGACAACGACAACGACAGAAGAAAAGCCTTATCGATTTGGCAAAGCAGTGCAACAGGTGCGGCCCGGCCCTCAGCGGCCAAAGTACGAACGTACCTGTACGTACCTGTACGTACATGTCTCTGCTTGTATGTGTCGTATCTGTGTATCCCCGTTATAGATATCTAATCGAAAGGTCTTCGAATTTCGCGCAACAAATACCAAAGGAATGAGCAATTGTAAGCAGAATCGATCGATTTTGACAGCTCCACTCAGCTTTTGTTTTCCAGTTTTCCAGAGAGAGTGGGCACACATTTCTAGGGGATATTGAGAGAACATCGATCTGTTAATAAAGTCTGTAACTTTAGAAATAAAAATGTCCATAAATCACAAACTGATATGAATATCTTCCACTTTCATCTCAAAAATCTCAGAAAAGTACTTTCTTTGTCTGCATCAAAGCGATTTCTATCTACTGCCACTTCATATCTGAGCCATTTCTTAGAGCCGGGCCAAGAGTCTTGCCAAAAAGGCAGATGCGTGGGCAATAAATTTGAAGGGCACTCCATATGGAAATTGAAAATTTTGTCCGCATTTACACAAAGTACTTGATGCAAAAACGAGTTGCGATTATTTTGTGAGTAATATCTGGTAAATGAACATGCGATTTGGGTGTATTCACATTCATTCATTCGTCCATTCATCCATTTATGGCTTCCCCCTTTGGCACGCTGTTTATCATTTTTATTATTATTATTATTATTATTATTTTGTTTTTACAAAGTGGGCGTGTCGAATTGCGGTAATTTATTAAGTGTTTTTCTTTCCCACTCTGTTTAATTGCCGCTCAGATGATGATTTACGAGTGCTCTGCGCTTTTTGCTTTGTCTTTCGTCTCTCCTCTCGACTGGAAGCTCTGACTTTCACCTCAAGTGAAATTACGGCCTAATGACTAAACATTTCTTTTAATTAGAAGACTCATCTCTGAGAAAAAACAAGCAACAACAACAACAACAACAGCAACGGAACAGGAAGAGTTTCTTCAACTTCTTTTCTTTGTTCTCTTTCTTTTTGGTAAGGTTTATTCATTACAAAAAATGTTGATCCGACACTTGGGGGCTCCAAAGAGATTAACATTGAGTTCTTCTGCGTTCTGCCGGGCGACGGGTCGGTCATTGACGGATGTCGAATACTCGCATATTCTTAGAAGACATTTTCTGTGCATAAAATATTCCCGATATATGGACTTTTTTTTTTTTTTTTTCTGTTGGACTTTCCAAAAAACCTTTTTCGCAAATTCCAAAAAAAGCTTTCACAAACCCTTTTGGCCCGTTATTTTGACATTTTGTGGAAGTTTCTTGTCGAACCTTTTTTGGGGGCACGCTGACGCTGACGCTGACTCACCTGAAGCGTCCATCTGCCACATGCAACGATGCTGCAGCGTTGCAACACGGCGTTGCAGCGAATTAATTTATCAGCATTTACCGCTACAGTGTCAACGCCACAGAGGGGACAAAGCGGAGGAGAGAAAAGAAGTTTTCGCAGCATTAAAAGGCAATAAATTTGTGGGTCCAACCAGCGGCCCGGACCGCGAGGTCCGCGGACCGACCAACTTCCAAGAAGCTGGAGCGCAACTTGATATAGCCAAACATTTTTGAATACCCGACAATTTGTTTGTGTCTGTGGCTGTGTCTGAAGAAAAACCTCTGCGCCGAGAGACCAAAGTTTGATTTATGCGTTGCGATGCTCAATGGGCGATATGGAACACAAACCGAACGGAATGGAACGGAACGGGCCAACGGCAACTGGCCAAGGAAGTCCGTCCGGGCCTCTGTCAAATTTCCATGGCCCAAACGACCAGGCACGACTACCAAATGCGATCGGTGGCCTGCCTGCCTGCCTGCCTGCCGGTTAAATGCAGCTAAAAACATAAATTATAGACCAGGGCTAAGACTAGAAAGAAAAAACTGTTGTTCAAAAACACAACCATCAAACAAGGTTTGTTGTTTTTGGCCCACTGTGCCCTCTGCAGCTTCTCTCTTTTCTGATGTTTACCAACACTTACCGAAAGTCCCATGCGAATATATATATCTCCCCGCGCCGCTGTCGACAAACATGCTGCCGCGTCAGTGCTGCGCCTTTGTCTCGTAAATTTTAAACATTTTTATTATAAAAGCCAGCTCTGGGTTCCGTTCCTGCCGCCGCTGCTGCTTATTTCTCACACAATGCGAATGCGAATGCGAATGCCATTTATTTGTATGCACATTTCGAAGCAGAATTTGATTAATTACGGATGTACAATACAGTATTTATAAGTACACGAGTCCAAGTACCCGTGCAGTACAAAGCGGAAGAGCTGCGCTGCCCAGATTACGATTAATCGTTTCAAGCTCTATGTTTTGTGCTTTACTTTTATTTTCATAGCACAAAGCACAAGTTTTGTAAGACACGATTCCTTGATTGTAATGTTATTCTATTTATTGTTATTCTGAAGGTTTCTGCATTATCTAGCTGCTGGCACGGCCCTGACACCACTTGTCGTGTGCTGGGCTGCTCGTAAATCGATTAAAATCTGTAAAATCTTGGAAATATGTAATCAATTGTCTAACGATTCCTCCTGCAATGTGCCAGAGCATGAAATACCTCCCATGGCGCTCTGATAATTTCGCATGGCATTACAAATACTCTAAATGGTCTTCCGGGGAGTGGGGAGTGGGTAGGGGGGACTAGCGCCATGTTGCGAGTCACACTCAATTGCTGTCAAGTGCTTTGCAGAACCCTACGACTGCCATCTCAACTGGAAGTATTTGGGGTGGGGAAGGGGTGGTTATGGGTTATCCAAGCGAAATGTCAAGGCAATTAGTTCCAATCGACTCGCGCTAGATACAAATTCGTTCGTCTCTCTGTCGATCTTTAGCGATCTTTTTCTTGAATGCTCCGCTCTGCCGCAAGAGGTTGTGTAAGAGAGATAGAGCGAGAGAGACAGAGAGATAATGCTTCCGATGCCACATGTGTCTTTTGTTTTTATGATTCTGTGTGCTACTTAAATTTCATGGAATTGTTTGTCTGCCTTGTTTTTTTTAATGAGCCATTAAAATGTTTAGGGAATTGTAGTACATTTTGCTCGACAAAAAAAGTTTATTTTTATTTTAGTGGAGGTTTTTTTTTTTGTAGGAGATATATGAGTATATAATGGACATTATTTGATCAAAGCTAATCCCGAATGCATATATATATTAGGTATATTTATACCCTCTTATTTTTAACAATTGTTTTTTTTCTACTTTTAGGTAAGTCTTGGTTCCCATTTACATCTTTGGTAGAAGAAAACTTCACACTTTTGTAGGTAAATATTTGAATGGTGAAACCTTTTAGGCCAAACCCCATAATTTGGTCAACCAACAGAAGGTTAGATCATCCGGCGAGCTTCAGAGCCCACGAACAGGTATAGGAAATAGGAAGTATTCCGCCTGGAAACTACTCGGTTGTACCACATTTTGTCGCACAAACTAAACAAAAAGACGAGACTGTCTGCTGTCGAATCGCTTCATTTGCCAAATCATTAAACACAATTAGTCGTGTGTTCTCATAACCAGTTTAGCTGCCAAATCCTTCAACTAATTGACTGGAAGAACAACAAAGGGAACAGAGCAGCCTACCTGTGTCCACCGCCCCAATTCATACGATAATTCAAACATCGGTTCCGAGAACAGTCGAATGTGTGGACACAATATTTCATAAATGTCTGGCTTCCTTTTGGGCTGACTTTAGCTTTGGTTTCGTTTCGTTTCGAACACACAAAATGCACAAAAAGCATAGCAGAAGATACAATTAACCTTCAGGTTCAGGTTCAGTTCGGCGGTAGAACTGAATTGTATTTTTTTTCTGTTGTTTTTTGGTTGCGCAAATACAACGTACAGCGACAGCAACGCTGACAGCAGCAGTAACAGGCAACGGCAACAACGACTCGACTTTGTATCTAAAATCAACAAGTTCACGACGACACAAGCACAACCATAGAGCCACAGAGCCACAGAGCCACAGAACCACAGAAAGATAAAAACTTTTAAGCGTCAGGCAAATAGACACCGATACTAATACACATAAATGCCCCCACTACCGCCCCACCACGCCACGCCACGCCACGCCACCCATTCATTGCCAGACGTTTGCCAAGAAGGCAAACAGAACCCAAAGCCCAAAGCCCAAAGCCCAGAGCGAACCTCTGGCAAACCCCATTTGAGTGACAAGTCGAACCAGATAATTTACTCAATTTACTCGCTTACTCAATGGCTTAAACTTTTGTGTCAGTAGATGATCTACATATACATATATCTAAAGTAGATTTGTGGTGAAAGGGGGTGTGTGTAACGCCCAGAAGGAAGCGTTTCCGACCCCATTAAGTGTATATATTCTTGATCAGCATCAAATGCCGAGTCGATAGAGCCATGTCTGTCCACGCCTAGTCCTCAGGGACTATCCAGACTCCTGGGACATCGCACTGTTTCAAGTGTATTTCCCGCTCTTTAAATTTGGGAGCATTCTCTTCACACTTTGCTGGCAGACCATATATCTATCTAAATCTACATCTTTATCTCAAGTAAAAAGTAGGAGCTTTCACCCGACACCCAGGGAGAGCCTCAACGAGAGCTAGCTCCTTGCATGTATCTTGTATCTTTTGGTGATGATGTCGTTACTTACCCACGGGACACGACACCACTAATGGAGGAATTCGATTACTTCAGTGAGTAATGGCACTGGAAATCGATCCTGCAGCGAATTGGATTTCGTATATTCGTATTTTTAATCGCAATTCAATACGACTCGTATTCGGGTTGCCGTTGCCCCCGTAATGGAATACCATATTTCGACTTCAAGTTACAGCCAGAAACAAAGTCAAGTTAAGGGCACAGTTCCACGGGTTGTTGGTTGTGGGGTTTCTCTTTATTGTGCGTGTGTGTAGAGGTACTAAAGATACAAGTGGCAAGCGAGTGATCCCTTAGCCAGGGTTTATCCCTTCGGGATCTCTGCTTTGGCTGTGGCCTCGGCCAGCACCAAGGCCTCGATCTTCTTGAGATTCTCCTCGATATTACGCCGCTGCTGCTCCTCCTCCTCGGCCAGCTTGGCCTCCTCCGCACTTGACTGGGCCTTGACCGCCGCCTCGGCCGGGCTGTCGCCGGCAGTGCGTCGGCCCATGGACAGGCGCGTCACCAGATGCGGTGGCACGCGGATGCCGGCCCCAATGCGGTTCTCGTTCTTGTACTGCCCCACGGCCCGGACAAAGGGCTTCAGCGGACAGCCCCTGGCCCGGGCCGTGTCCATCAGCTGGCGGGCGTAGTCGAAGAAGAAGGCATCCTCGCGCAGACACTCCATCTGCGCCTCCCGGTTGTAGTTGGTGTCCGGTCGCCTCTCCTCCTCGTGCCGCTGCCGCACCTGCTCGTCCAGCTGCTGGCGCAGCTGCCGCATGCGCTGGAGCTGCTCCTGACGCTGCTGCCGCTTGAACTGCACGTGGACGAGGTCGTTCTTTAGGCGAAGATCGACGGCTTCCCGTTTGTCGGCCTCTCCCTGCTCTCTGGAGGCCTGGGCCAGCTGCTCCGCCTCCCGCTGAATGGCCAGACGGGAGTTTTTCACCCTCTCCCGGCTCTGACGGCGCCTGGCCTGCTCCGCACTGTGGGCCTTTTGCATCTCCACCAGCTGGCGCTCGTGGCGCGCCTCATCCTCTCCGGCGCTGTAGTGCAGGCGAGGGGCCTGCTCCTGCGCGAGCTTCTCATTGCGCTGGATGCGCTGCTGGACGCGGCTACGGGTCCTTTCCCGCTTCATCTGCTCCAGGCGCCCCTTGGCCTCGTTGTGGACATCGCACTGGACCTGCTCCACCTCCTCCAGCATGAGGAGCCGCTGCTGACGCTGCTCCGCCATGGCCAGGGAGGCGAGAGCCTCCTCCCGCTTCTGCCGCCGCCTGGAGGTCCGCATCTCTTCGTCCCTGCGCTGCTGCTCCCTCAGCTGCCGCTGGTTCCGCTCCCGCTCCTGGCGTGCCTGCTCGTGCTCCTCGGCCTTGGCCGCCTGGCGCTCCTTCTCCCGCTCTGCGATGGCGCTGAGCAGGTCCTGCTTGTGCTCCCCGAGCTGCTGGCAGCGCTCGGCCCGACGCCGCTGGGCCTCCTCTATCCCGTTGAGCACCTGCTCGTGGTAGATGCGCCTGTCCCGCTCCGCCTGCCGCTCCAGGGCCTGGGCGAAGGTCTCCTGCACCTGCCGCTGGGCCTGGACACTGCGCAGGACCTCGCTCTGGAGCCTGGCACACTGCAGCTCCCGCGGCCCCGGACGCAGCTGCTCCAGCAGCTGTTGGGCCGCCGCTATGCGCTCCTTCTGCCTGCTCTGTGCCTCCCGCCGGGAGGCAGCACTCTCCTCCTCCGCCAGTCGCTTGGCCTCCAGCTCCTGCTCCCGCAGCTGCTCCAGCTCCCTGCGGCACTCCTCCGCCTTGGTGATGCACAGCTTTCTGCCCCCGAACTGACGCAGCAGCTCCTCGCCCCCGGCGCGCAGCTGCTCCTCCGCCTGGTCACGCAGCTGGAGCCGGTACTGGCGCTCCTGCTGGGCCGCCTGGCTGGCATTGGCCTGGATGCGGGCAAACCGCTTGCTTGAGATGACCAACGGCGGCTTCTCGCGGACTATCACCTCACGGCGCTCCTGCGGCAGCCAGGAGTACTGCATGGCAAGAGGATTGGCTGAAAACTGGACGCCCAATGGTTGTTTGTTGATGTGTTTCCATGGCGAGGGGGTTTCCTGGGTGCTGGGAGGGGGGCTCCTGGTTGTCAGGAGATTGTTTGGGGCTGTTTCCCATGCGAGTGGCTTTGGAATGAAGTCCAACAAATGAAGATATCATCACACGATCCCACAAATGTTGCAACCAAATGCCAAAACAGAAATTGTCGACATTTTAAGTAGTTTATTTTAATTAATTAGTGTTTTTCGCGTGCCCGTGTGCCCGTGTGCCGGTGTGCCGGTGTGCCGGTGTGCTCTGTGACAACTGTCAACGCAAATGGCCAGCATTTTGGCCTGGCCTGCTCGTTTTGATGGCTTAATTATGTCCAAAAGTTATGTTGCAGCCATTCGGCATACACTCGCAACGCAGCAACAAGTGACAGGTTTCGTGATAAAGATTGCTAGATGCTTTTAGCCAATTACAGTGTTAGCCAAACAGATACCCCATGCCCGTACCCGTACTCGTAGTACCCGTAATGCGCACACTGGCTGGTCCGAGCAGATTCGATCTGATTGAATCTGGTTTGGATTGAAGCAACCAGCCAGCCCTGGAGGGCACGCTTCATTTGGCTGCCACCTCAAGAGCCCTTCGATTAGTTTAATTAGCACTTGGCTGTGAATCGGATGGCACGGAAGAGAGCCACCACAATGAATACTTTTAAAGACCCGACGAATATTCAGTGGGCTTTGAATTGGGTCAGTGCCTCGCCCTTTTCAGCGTTTGCTGGGGGGGTGTTTTCCGAGCCCCACCAAGGAAAAAGCCCATAATATACCGACACAAAACCCCATTGCGAGGGCGATAAAGGTGGCTCCACGTTCCAGCCAAAGGCCGAACAAGACTTTGTAGAAGGGAACCGGTGAGAACGAACATTATTAGATCATTTCCAATGGCAATCTGGTGTTTACTTTCCAAGCCGAAGCTTTTCAAACTTGTTGAATATTAAACGGTGCATTTTTATAGATTACCCAGCGATTGCAGTGCACTTTTAGTGGGCTCTCAGTGGTTTCACTTTGTAGGGCACTCTGTCATTTCACAATTCTTGTTGCCTGAAGTGGTGTTCTATAACACCTTCTGCACCACTCGATCCCCCTTCCCCCCCACCTCGATTCTTATCTAATCGAAGCTTATTGATTCCCCATAGACCATTGCCTTGATACCCATGTAAATATACGACTGTAGTGCCAGGGCTATCTATCTTTCTGTCTGTCGATTTCAGATTCTACTTTGTCTTCGATCGAGAGGTAGAGAGCGGTACAGAGGGACAGGGAGACAGCCAGACATATATCACTTGATCTTCAAGTGCGAATGACAGCAGCTCCGCTCCAGAGGCACCAGCAGCGGCAATGCCTTTCGCCTGTCCACCGCCTCTGACTACCGTCCAGCCTCGTTGTTGCTTCCACTTGAATGACTTCATGTGCCCCCTGTCGGAAAACTTGAAAAACTTGTCTTTGTTTTCAGACGAAGACTCAGAGGCAGAGGCAGAGGCGGGGCAGGGGCAGGGGCAAAGGCAGAAGCAGAAGCAGAGCCCGGCCATAACCACACGTACTTTAGTAGGTACTGACTGGCACTCGAGAGATCAGAACAGAATGGCGAACAAGAACAAGAACAAGAACAACGACCGGGACAACAAATGAGTGCAACTGTTTTAGACCTGGACCTGCACTCCAGCTCTGGCTCCAGCTCCAGCTCCGGACCAAACCAAACCTGGGGGACTACTCGTACCAGCAGAAACAGAGAAAGAACTGAGACAGAAACAGAAACAGAGCAAACAGCAGTCCAGTCCCCCGGTCCCCCACTCCCCCAGTCCCCAATGACTTAAACGTTGACCAAGTTCCTCTCTCGCCTCCTTAGCTGTTCTTTGTATCTTTTACCGACCTGCACACTGTTTCCCTCTCTCTCTCTCTCTCTCTCTTTCTGTGGAGTTCCTCTTGGGTCTGGTCTGCTTCTTGGTTGGAGAGCAATTAACATGCAATTAAAAGACGTTTCACTCCAAAGATCCCCTGCTAAAGAGTCACTAAACACTTGAAACACTGTTTATAGAGAAACACAGCTTCTGCAGAGCCGATTCTATTCTGTGGGGAACTGAAAACAGAAGTTTCCCCTCCAAAGATTCTTATTATAAACTAGCGCTGCCTGCAAAAGTTCTGTGGCGTCTTCTGGTGGGGAAAATCGTAGCCGGAAATTCATGGAATAGTTTTTACTTTAATAAGCAACGTGAAAGTATTTATATGTATTATATCTGATTAATACGCTTAAGACATAGCCAATCCAATCGATAATTAACCAAATTACCAAATAGCCAAGCGACCAAGAGATTTCTCCTGGAGAACTACCCCAACCTTTCGATTCTTTCGTATCGGAACCTCTTCTGCTTGCCCAAAAGAAGCTCCACTTCCACACAAGTTAGTCCACCACTGGTCAAGATCTTTCTCTAACGACAGGATCGTCAAGGATCGACAGGATTCTCCGCCCAGAAAATAGATGAAAACAGAAGAAGCAGCAATCGTTCCCAGTAATCTATATCTCATCTTTTGTGGCCTTAACAAGGTTTCAGAAATGTAGCCAAAAGCTTTACATGATATCATCTTTGTTCCAATCCAATGATGGTATATGTAAGGCTTTTCTATAATCACTGCCATTTCCTGTTTTTTATCTCGGGAGCTGGGAGCATTTACACCCATGCTGGGAGCTGAGTTTGAATTGCGATTTGATTTATGAACCTGTCGGTCAAGTAATTCGCAATCGAAGCTGAAAGACTGAATAAACTATGAACCCCCCGCCCCGCCCGAATACTCTGGTGGCTTATGTCATCTCGCATGAGTGGTAAATAGTATTCATATATATGGCTCCTATTCCCAAATCAAATCGAGGGGAGACGCAAATTGATGTTGAGGCTTTTCAATTTTGTGGAATTGGTGGGGTTAATTCTGGCGCTGAACTCTCAATTAAATAGTTTCATTATCAATTGAAGCGTTTCGATCCGGTCCACTCCGTTCTATTCTATTCCGTTCCGTTCTGTTCTACAGCTGAGTTTTCCATACTCTGAAAGTATTATGCGGCGGCTTAGGCTGATTTCATAGGGCGATGCCAGTGCGAGTACGAGGCATGGTATGTGTTGTTTGCCAACAAAAAAACACATTTCAATGTCAACTCGATCACGTTTTCGATGGCAATTTGTTGCTGCTAGCTGGGGTTTATTTTCGAATTTGATACAGTCTAAACAGCGTGGCAAATTGCCCAAGCATGTGGCAGGCGAGCGGCGAGCGGCGAGCGGCGAGTGGGGCTCAACATGGGGTTTTACACTGGTTTTGTCATCCATTGACAGACAACGAACACCAGCACGCCTGCAATACTCTTGCCAGTCGATCTGCTGCTGCTCTTCTCGACGCCGATCATGTTCCGGCCATAATCTGAGGTTTACTTGAGCTTCGCTTGTTGCTGCTCCATTAATCAGGTGGTTAGATCCAAACTATGGCCATCTGATATTACCAGCAATAAGTTCTCCATGAATACCGTGTCCATGGGACATGGAACATGAAACATTGTGGAACACAGACCCTAAACTCAAATGAGATCCAATTCAATCTGTCAGCCATCAAGTTCCTACTTCAAGTTCCATTTACACATCGAAATATTGGCAATATTCCTTTGGAAAAAAACGAAAACAATCAATCAAAAGGCATTACACAGTTTACGACCAATTCTGAAACAGAAAAACTGAAAAGACCGACTCAATCACACGCTCTATTTATAGCAAATTAAAAATTCAGAGAAAAAAACAAGAGAGAAACAAAAACTGGCACGAAATATTGGTCAAAATATTTACCAGCCACGCCCCAACGAAAGAGGGAATTGATTAATGATTCCAGATACAGATACTCGATAGAATGGGGCAAAGAAAGCGTCTTAAACGATACAATAAACGGATAGATACGCGGTAGAAAGGGGGGAAATTAAATCTTACACACATTATAGGGGAATGGGGCGGGGGATGGTGGATGGGGAGAAGGTGTTGCATTATGTTGAGGTATCCACTCCACTCGACTCCACTCCGTTCCAATACGAACCACTTGGAGAGTGGCGCCCACACGTGATAGCAAGCCGATACGAGCGGGGCCTCATTTGGTATGCAGCTCATCGCAGCTGGGGCTGCGGACCTGGGACACAGTGGGGCACACAGATAGCCATCGATGGCGTCGCGTAACGCGCCGGACAAATGCTGAAAGCTTGTCAATTCCTGGATGGCCATCCCTGGGGGTTTCGGGCTTAGTTTTCCCACATCGTTTAATTTATGAAAATTTATGCCCCATTCCCCAGTCGAATGAAATATTTTATAATTTGTTTCCAACTTCTGCAACATCTCGGGAGTCCGAAAAGCCGCTTTTGGCCCATTACCATAATGGACCAACAAATGGTTAGAAAAAAGGTCTCACCGAAAACCAGAAAACAGTAGAAAAAAACCAAACGAACAAATCCCCTAATGATGTGCTAATGTCGCCAATAATATTTGACAACCAAAACAGTATTATTATGGAAACAAATTATAGAATTTGGACATGGGATCACGGATAGAAGACTTGTGCCAAAGGGCTGTTTGGATATGTAACAGAACGATAGAAGATAACACATAATGATGTGATTATTGGTCTCAAGATTGGAAAATGATGACGACCTTCTGTCGAACTTTGATCTCCCTCACTCTTTCACACGAGTGCAGCAAAGGAAGAGGCAAGTGCCAGAAGAGTAACGGCCAGAAACATAATGAAGAAGAGTATGCACTGAGAATATTTTGGCATTTATTTTGCCATCAATTCAGATTTCCTAGGGCTTCCATCTTCGCATAACCAGAATTGATTCTAGCACATTAACAACTTTAATAAACAATTAAGATAGCATCATAAATTGATGTTTAAACATAGAATTTGCAATTCAAATTTCTCTGCGATTTATTGGCAAACAGAAGAAGCTAGACAGCTAGAAAAACAGTCCAGAATTCATCTCCGATCCTGAGATATTTCAATATGTGTCTCTTGGCTGTAAACTGAGTAATTTATTTGAGCGGCTTTTTTAAGAAATTCGAATCCCAAATGAGCCACTTAATTTCGTTTAATTAATTTCTATCTAATTTTTGAAACCCCAAAGGGAAAAAAACAATACGAAAACAAAGCCCCACCGAAACTCTTTAGCAGCTAATATTTCATATGCATAATTATGCCTCATTAAGAGGCTTAAGAGCTGATTATGCCCTGAAATAATCAGAGGTGCGCCAAGGTCGTGGATGTGTTTGTGGGGAAAGTAAAACGGACCTCATTTGGCCCATTTACGGGCAGTACGAGTGTTTCAGCTTACATTTTTATGTTATTCTTGAGAAAGATGGCTTTCCCAGCAGCTTAGCCTCCCGCATCATAGATCCAATTAAAGCCCAACATCTTGGCATCCGGGGAGCCGCCTTAGCTCTGTGGCCACTCGAATAGCACTGGGAAACCTACGACTGCAACGTCCAACCTACTGCACTGCAACCTACCGTTGACAGAGTCCGAGGCCCGCATTAGCCGAGGCCACTGATCGATGGTCGCTGCCAATTATGGACAGAGGCGATCGCTTGGACCCCGCAAACCTGGGATTGGGATTCGAAGATTGTTTGTCAAAAATGTCTCGTGAATGGGAACCTGAATGAATGATCGAGTGAATGAATCAGCTGTGAGTGCAGCTGGGGCGTATTGGAAATGAATGAATCGCCCAGAGACAGAGACAGAGACAGACACAGAGGCGTAGACGGTACAAGACTGGGATCTCGTGTGCCGCGGCGGACACCTTGTCTGGGGCTGCCGCTGTTGCTGCTGTGGTGCGTGCGTGGGTTTCCCCCTCGAAATTCGCACTCGAATGAAAAATAAAAGAAATAGTTTACAAGTACGAAATCTCTCGGCATTGACTGTTGGCTGGGTGCTGGCTGGGTGCCGGCTGGGTGCTGCTCGGTGTCTGGTCTGGGGGCTTTCCGTTCTCTGAAGACTTACTTCCACATGAAAATTGTCACTTTTCATTTGGCTAACGGGTTCGATCCCCCATCCCCCCCTCCCTGCGTGGTACAGCCCACGCTCTAGCGGAAGTTCCATTTGATTTATTCGCATTTTGGGATTATATTCGTGTTTGTTTTTTTTGTGTTTTGCATGCGTTGGCAAATTTCCGGCCGCTGGCACACATTTGAATGTGTCGCACAATTTTTGAATGCAATAAATATTCATTTTTATATTTGATTTGGCTTTGACTAATGAAGACATTTATCGACACATCGCCTCGGTCTCGGGCTCGATCTCGGGATGGTGTCGTGTTCGAGCATTGCCTTTTTGGGAATGTGGGTCAATGGTAAACGATGGTTAAGAGATGGTTCCACCACATAGAAGATGATGGGCGAGGTTTCTTGTTAGTTTGGGACTAACTCAAACAGATCTTGGCCAAGTGCGAGTAGAGGCTGATTAAGTAGAGCCAAAGACATTCCTTTTTCCTTGGTTTCGCAACAATTGCATGGCACTGATTGGAGCAGACCGAGAGGCATAACAAAGTTGCCTGAGTGGCGGGGGCTTTCCGTGAAAAGTGAACGATGGCTACGCCTCGTTTTTGCCTCCCCATTCAGCGGGTCCCTTCTAGGCCCGGGGGCTACGCTTAGGTAACTTCTTCCCCAACATTGGGGGGCTCACGTTTTCACGAACTGCTGCGAGAGAGCGCATCAAAGTGCAGAATCTCACGAAATTTGCCATTCGAGCGGCCATTTGGGTTATTTATGGTCTGGGTCTGGTGGGGTCGGTCCGCGGGATTTGCTTGCGACTCATTTAGCCGGACAGCGACAGCTCTTAAGGTTTTTTTATGACACATTTAACAGTTCGTTTCTGGGTTCATTTTACATTTTGCTTGCTGCATCGTTGCTTTCCCAAAAAGAAACAAAAAAAGAGAGAACTGACTGAAAAAAAAACCATCCAATTTCGCGCTTAATTTGATTTGTTTATGTTTGCTTTTTGCTCTTTGCTTTACTTTTCTTTGCTGAGCTTCTCTTTCTCTTTTGTTTTTCCCTGAGCGGAATGGAGCCCTCCTCCGAGACCGCTTTGACCATCCAATCACCATTTGTATTCATTCTAATGGAATACTGTTTAGCCCCTACATAAAGTAGAAAAATCAATCATGTACGCGACATGCATTTTGTTTTCTTTTGCACTAAATTTGCCCATAAATAAAGGTGATCCATGGGTGAGTCAGAATTCCTCTTCGTGAGCTCCAATGAATAATGCAAATTGCAGATCCATCCCAGGAATGTGTAATTACCACCTCTGCTGGTCCATACACTTCCGACCATCGTAGGAGAGGTGACTCACGCCGCGGTCCACGATTTCCCCCCGACCAATGCAATCCAATCGGGGCGAGAGGGGGCCCAACCATGACCCACGCAAAAGCTTCGAATGTACAACAAAACTTTTGCACCCCACGCATTGAACTTGAAAATGTTTGAGCCACAACAAAGGCCCTTAAATAAGAAACGATCAGCTATGAAAAAACAATATGAGAAATATGTTAAAAAGCAATTAAATATAAACAAAACAAAAGGCCAAAGTCCAAAGTCGATGGAAAACAATGAAAAATCACTGGAATCGCCGGAATCGCCGCGGAAGGTGGAAAATGTTCCATGTCACTGGACAACCATTTGCTGAAATCTGATTTGGGGCTGCCAAAAGCTGTCGATTGTGGTGGAGCCTCACTCTGGTGGTTTTTGTGGTCGGTGGTCGGTGGTCGGTGGTGACTGGTAAATGGTAAATGGTCCATGGTCCGTTGGGTGTGCACTTCAAGCATGAATTGATTTGCGTCTGTGTCCAGTCCAGTCCAGGCCAGTCCATGTCTGTCAATCAATTGTAATGAATACGCACTTTTCAATGGCAGTGGGTCTGCGGGTGTGCCCCCTTTCGCTCTTTCGCTAGTTCGCTAGTTCGCTAGTTCGCCCTTTCCCTCCTTTTGGCGGGGTCAGGCGTTTCTCCCATTGACCCTGAGCTATCAGATATTACAATCCACTGTCTAGAATAGCCCTGACCCAGCCCGTCCAACAGCCAGCTATTGTTCTGCCTACGAGTATATTTAGGCAACATTTTGTTAAATCGCGCGTTTTTTTTTATTACAACTCTAGTTTGACACTTTTTTACACGTTCCGTCTCGCCTTTTTCCGTATCTTCGCTTTTGCTTAATGACAGGCTGTTCGCAGAAGCAGAAGAACAAGAGCGGGCAACACACGTATGCTTTTGTTTTGTTTTGGCCATATTTGTTTTAATGGCACATTAAATCAGAAACCAGTTTCTGATAGATTCCGTCAACCATTCCATTCGCGGATATCACGGGTAGATAAAGGGCTTGCAAGCTCAAGCTTCACGGCTTTGATAATTATCATGGCATTATCCCAACAGATACATGGGCTTGGACCGCCTTCCGCATCTCAGACTTAGAGATAATACATGTATTGACAAAAGGATTGCCATCAGAACTTGTTGCTATACATCGAACCATTCGTGGCCCTTTGTTTCGCTTCGATCGGACTGCCCTTTCGTCTGTGCGATTCCTGAGAACATTTCTACAGCATTCCTCTCACCAATTTACTACTTAAGTACACTTACAAATTACGAATTCGCGGCTAACCATCATTCTGCCGTACATAATTCCACATTCCATCAACGGCGGAGGCATTCATTCCCTTGGGACTGGAGTTTCGTGGAAAACATTGGAGAGAAACCGCAAATTGAATTACGTCCAAGTTGGGTATTAAGAAAATCATTTGCAAAGAAATTACATAAAGGAAAACAAGTGCCACAGACGGACGGAGCCAGAAGGAGGCAGACGCAGACGCAGACACGCAGATATCGCCCACACATACGATCCACACGCGGGACAGCGGCAGCACCGAGCGCGGTTTGCCAATTTAGCAGAAATAAACCGCCCACATGGAAACCACTTGGATCCATTGAGGGGGCAAACCGGCAAACCACAGCCAGTCATCCAAGAGAAGGGGGATGGAGCGGCTGAACGGGGGGAGGGGAGGGGAGGTCACACGAGGGAAAATTCAAATTCAAATCAATTTAGCGCAGACCCGACCGCAACGCGAGTCGCGAAAAACAACAGAAAACTGTGCCGCCGCCGCGCATGCGTACGGCGGGGAAAGAGAGTCGTCCCTAGCTGCTGGTACTCTCTGGCACTCGCATAATTTAGCAATTTAGATTTAGTTGCATGGCCTGCCACGAGAATTTCCATTCTTCCCCCCTATTGTTGCAGCACAAAAGAGAGATCTGACAGATCTCGTCTGCGCAGTGCATTGGACTCGACAGCCATTAAGCGTCTCCATAGGCCAGCAGGCTCTGTCGTCTCTCATTTTGGCCACAGTTTATGCCTGAGAAATTGCACAATTAATTTGCTTCTAAGCCACATTTCCGCAGTCCGTGGAACATTGGTGCGTGTCCGAGATAGATCGGAGACAAGTACATATTTATGCACATATTTATTGAGGTATCCAGGAAGGAAGGGCTGCCACAGGAAGTCATTTGGAGATATCGCCGGGACTTGTTCGGGAATACACTTGAGAGCGAGGAACACAGGCATCGGTGGGAGATTTTCTTCACGAATATCGCCTGTTCGCGGCTCTGTTCATGCAATAAATTTCCTCTGCCATAGACAAAGATGTGCGGGGGCTGGGTTTCCCGTGAGCTTTGTGTGTTTGCCAATGCAAAGATCAAATTCGTTGGCTTTCTTCTGGAGTATCGATAACCCCCTGGAACACTCTTCGCTGTCACTGGCGGCAGCAGCCCACACAGAGACAGACAGCCACCAGCCCACAAATCATCGTGTTCGGCAGGTGACTTTCGACTTTCGTCGAACCTCGACGATAACACTTTATCGATGGCATAAGTACGAGCACTCGTGGCAGTCGGGCAGCTGCCCTAGTTGGCGGGAAGGAGACCCTGCCCGGGTCTCGACGATGACGACGCCAACGAGAACCACGTCCGGTCGTCGGTTTTGTAAAGTGGATTACAAGCAGCAGCAGCAGCAGCGGCCTGGGCCTCGACTTCTGCAACATCCACAGCCACATCCACATACATTTCCAAAGCCATTCATGCCCACTATTTGACAAACACTCGCGCACAGGCACGGGCACAGGCACGGGCACAGACTGGCATTCGTTTTCCTCTCCTGCTCGTTGGCTCGTTTATTTATTGCAAATCAAAAACCACAGTTTGGATAAATTTCCCCCCCTCTCTCTCTCTCCCTCCGTCCCACCATCCTCTGCGAGTGGCGTGGGCCGGCACAGAGCTACAGCTGGCACGTCTGGAGTTTGGCGGGTAATCCAACAACCCACATGGAATGGCATACCCTACTCGTACCGCGTACCTTACTTATCTTTGAACTTCACTGGCAAAAAGTCAGCCTTTCTGGGCATGGAATGGAGTGGAGTGGAATGGAATGGAATGGGCACTGACCATGCAAATCGTTAACCGCTTCAGGAAGGAAGGGGGCAGGCAGGCAGAAGCAGCACATGGCACAATTTATGAACAACTGTTTGGGGTTCGGGTTCTGTTCAACAAGTGCTGCCCGCCTGACATTTGCCTAGGCAGAAAGAAACACAATTTGCATTTGCAGAAATGTCAACGGCGATTGCCGGCAGCATGGCGTGGTGTGGCATGGTGTGGTATGGTGTGTCGTGTGCGCAGGCGCAACAGCAGATGCCACCGATGCAACAGCAGCAACAGAAACAGCAACCAAATGACGCTTCAGGGGTGGCAAAATGAATGGAATGGAATGAGCATTGGGGTTGGGGTCTGTCTTGTGGATGGAGCAGCAACTGCAACTGACGTTCTCGCATTGTAATTGGGGTACAGAATGCAATTGAAAAAAAAAACAGGGAATGACAATGGCAGGAGGTAAACTTTTTTCAAAAGCCACAAAGTGCTTGCAACAACAACAAAAAAAGGAGGAGCAGAAGCATCTGTCAAGTGCTGGG
Organism: Drosophila miranda; assembly: GCF_003369915.1. NCBI lineage: Eukaryota > Metazoa > Arthropoda > Insecta > Diptera > Drosophilidae > Drosophila > Drosophila miranda. The sequence goes on along the minus strand of NC_046674.1, from coordinate 7,927,026 downwards.
AAGGAAGATAGAAAAAGTCTCCACTGTCCTGGGGTTCTACGAGTATTTTTGACGAGTAGGCATTCAGTCCCCCAATTGCCCATCGACGGCAGTCAGCAGTTCTTTCGTTTGATTATTGTTTAAACAATATCAAGACTTCCGTTCCAGTCGGCCACCAAAATGCTGACGATTGGTGGCAAGCGGCAAGTGGCAAGCACTTTTACATACATACACGTAATCGTACTAGCACTCGCACTCGTACATTATATCGGCACAGAAAGACAAAGTGCTAATAGAAATAATAAACCAGGCGCAGATTAAATCAATTAAAGCGCAGCAGCCGCAGCAGCAGCCACTGCAAAGAATGCCGCTGATTGCTGCCTCCTGGCATTGGATTGAATGGTTGCTAAAAGCAAAAAACCTAAAGACCCAAACAAACGATCAACAAACAAAAACAGAGCCAAAGAAACAATATGGAGAGACGAATATTTCTTTTTGCTGTATCGTAGGATTGGGCCGAATCAGAGTCCGAGTCCGCGGCCGATTCCGAATCCGAGTCCCAGACAATTGACAGTTGCACAAACCGGCGATTTAATTGACAGAGCGGCAATTTATGCAAACGGTGGCCATAAAACAAGTGCACTTTGAGATTTGTGCATTTGGGTTTTGCTTTTGCATTCGGATTCGGCTGCAAGCTCCCAAGATCGCAGCCGTCGAGGAGTAAATGGCAGTCAAATCTTTGCCCCAGAATCTGAATCGTTGAAATTGTTGATAAATGTTTCAAGATAATAAGATAAATCGAAGACCAGATGGAATATAACAACGCAGATCGATCGTTCTTGCGGCAGAACGGGCAGGATACTGTCTCTATTTCGCCAGATCCATCTATTTTCGGGTGAAAAGAAACTATCCCTTAGTTTATTCCTTAATTCCTGGAATTATTTACTTGAAATATCACCTGCCTTTGGAACCCTTCTAGTACTTAATTTCCCCATTAACGCAAACTTTTAGCCCCGTTTCTTGAAGACACTTACACTTACACTCGATACCTTACCACTTGCAGATCTCCAGTCCATACGACGTCTGCTGGAACACGATGCCAGCGGCTCTGTGTGCCCCTCCTGCCGCATCTCCTTCGACAAGGGCAAGCGACGGAAACTGATCGACACCTGCGGCCACGAGCGCTGCTATTCCTGCATGTTCCGCAACGATCAGTGCCCCATGTGCATGAATAGCTCGCTGAAAGGTGAGTAGTATCTAAAGCTATGCCGTTGCTGCTTATCGCACATGTATCTTGTGGATACTCCATATGAGGCTGAGCAGATATTCGGTTACAAGCGACTGGCAAATGCCAAGCAAATTCCAATGGATGTTGAGGGACTTTCGTTAGATTTCGACTTTCAGTTGTTCAAAGTTGCAGAACCCTTTTTTGCAGTGCACTCAAATACCTGTTCAAGTCCATTTCAGTCAGTCAGTGGATCGGATCGTTCGATACTCGTATCCCTTCTTATTTCTGTATTATTTCTGTATTATTTCTGTGGAATTAATATGCCAATTGTGTGTAGAAATTGCTTGGCATGCAGATATCGTTTCGTTTCGTCGGTTAACTTCATAAAAGTGAGCGACACACGAGTCCCAGACGTGGAAAAACTCCTACCCCGTGGTACAAGCCCATGAAAACCGAAAGTTATGTCCGTCTTTAGCCAAGTGCTGACACGTTTCCATGGGGCTCTATGCCTGTATGCCACTTGCCATTTGCCACTGGATTTATTGGCTGTTCCGTCGTACACGATCATGTCACTAGTAGCTCGAAGCCTCTCTGGGCCTCTGGGTCTCTCGGGCGGCGAGAATTTACGACCTGGTCAGCGGCTTGGCTGCGGCTGCTCTTTATTTATGAGTGCTTTGTGCCGATCAGGGCAGCTCTACTTAATTAGCATACCTAATTAGGTGCCGATACAGCTGGGGCTCCAATCAGTGGCAGGGGTTACGGTGCTTAGACGGGATAATTGGGCGTCTCAATTGAGATGCGACCAAAGGGGCAACGACTGTTGCGAATTGCTTTATTCATAAGTCAAGTTTTCCTTTATCAAAGCTTACCATAGTTCATGACCTCTATCATGGGATACATTCATCTTCCGTCGAGCTCGCAGGCATGTGCCACTTTTAGTGGCAGCTTGCAGTTTTCTTAGGCAAACACTCTTCGACTTGATGACTCGCATTCTCATTTTGTACTTGTTTCCTTCTTTGTCTTTTCATTGTGGCACCCCACACACACACACAGATGTCGATGGCGCCAACGCTCAGGGCTACGATACGGGTATCGGTGGCTCCACATCCACCATCGTGAGTCCGCTGGGATCGCCGCAGCCGCAGCTGAGATCGCATGCGCAGAGGAACGCGGCCCTGGCCCGCTATATGCAGGTGAGTGCGTACTCAAAGATACTCTCCCCCCCCCTCCCCACCTACAGGGGGGGAAAGGAGGAGGGTAACATTTCTAGTGTATGCTTTAATGGCCACTTGATTATGCCTTATGCTCCACTCTGCTGCAGTGGATAGAAAGGAGGCTCCATGGAAAAGAAATCTACAAAGAAAAGAAAATGAAATGAAAGAAAACTCTTCGTTTTTTTCTAACTGTCTGAAACGACTTTTCCCATTTCCGTTCATCTTTTCAGTGCTTAGCGCCTTAGTCTTTTGTATATCATTTTCGGGTTATCATAACAAAGAAGTTCCCGGTTCCCATTACCATTTTACCCAATGCAAGGGGGAGAGCACCGGGAACGTAGGCGATCGTAAAACGCTTTGATTTTCTTTTAATCAGAGTCTCCAGAGAGAGTGTGAAGCAATTTGTTTTATGCTCGAAGATTGTGCCCAAAAGATGCTGAGTGGCAATAAAAGTTTAGTTCTGTCTGGGTTCTGGGTGGTATACAAAAGCCAATAGTTCTTATAACTATTATTGCTTGGATCCCAAAGGCCGCCTTGGGTAACTCTCGATGTAACCCTCGCTATTTTGTGGTGTTTTTTTGAGATCTACAAAACAATTACCGGCTGCAATCTCCTCTTAATTAATTTAATTTGATTGAAACCCAACAACAAACCTTCCTGCACGGACCCATCCAACGAGCAGCGACTCTAGTCACGGGCTGTATCGGAGATCTGAGATCCCTCCACCTCGACGGATCATCGCCGTCAGACTGTCAGCAAATGTCACTTTAAATACGCCAAAACGGCGCAAAAGTTTCAATTGTCGGGCGCCGCTGGGAGCCCCACAAAAGGAGGAAAAGATCGAAGATGGAGGAGGAGTTATAGTTGGAGTTGGAGTCGGAGGAGATCTGCTAGAGCAGATCGCCAGTGCCAGATATGTATCTTGTCTGGCAGGATGCAGCGGCAGCAGTAAGTAGCTGGAGATACTCGAGAGGCCCGTACCCGTATCTCATATCTTGGCTTGTGTATCTGCAAGCGACTGTCAAATGGTTAAACTGACAGTTTGTTTTCCACCAGAAGATGAAGTTGGGTAGGCAGAAGGAGCTGGGCTGGAAGATGGGAGCCGCAAACGGAGGGAGGTAATCTGGAATCTGGGTCAGTCAGGCGGCTGCCTGTCGCCTGTCGCCTGGGGGCTTGGGGCGCTTGGGTCTTCTGCTTTCTAACCAATTCAAATCCTTACTTTACTTCATTTCAGCTCACAGCATACGAGTGTGCGAGTGTACGAGTACTCGTACTCGTACTCGTACGAGTATTTATGAAGCAATCATAGCGATTCTCAATTGATTTCAGTTTTCAGTCTCAGTTTTTCGGCGTTGTACTGCGGTCCGTCGTCCCGCTCTCTGACACGTGACATGGGATTTCACTTAAGAGTTAAATACTCGCGCATAAGCAAACATAAACGTGCCACAAGTCTCTCGGACACATGACATGGACATGAATGTAAATTTTGCTGTTGCTTTTACCCATTTTGGTGGCCCCGCGGACTCGACTCGACTCGAGGCGACTCGAGGCGACTCGACTCGACTCCGACTCTGAGCTGACAGTCAAAAAGGAGCCTTAGACAAACAATGGAGCTCTCTCAGAGCCAGATCCAAATCCCATTCCCAATCCCAATCCCAATCCGACGTGTAAATTGATTTCTAATTATTGTCAAAAGATTTGATTTGAATTTGATGCGAAAGTTGCAGGAGAGAAGCTGAAGAAAGATTTGTGGAAAGCTGATGCACAAAGAAGAGGCTGAGCGACATTGGATGAGCAGGAGACTTATTCCTTCACTCCTTTCTATAATATGAGAGTATTTTCTTAGCTGAAGACTGCCCAGAGTTTAAATAAGTGGGGAACAATGCCGACATTTGTTTCGTTTTCCCCACAATTTGTCGAGAGTCTCTGATTTAATCAACGGCAGACCACAGACCACAGACCAGATCCACAGAGCAGACACCATATAAATATCTGTGATCATAAAATGCCCGACCGACACCTAAGTGCCATTAAGTCAAATACAAACAAGTCGACGATGGCCATGCCTTTGAAAATTCCACCAAACTGCCAAAGAAAGAAAGTTTCCTTTTACAATCATCAGAGCGCTCTCTGATTAATATGATTCGAAACGTTTTGATTTGATCCCGAGATGAGTTCGGTTTGCGTTGAGTTTGCGTTGATGATGCGCCCCGGAAAAAGCTGTTCAATTGAAACGAATTGAGTTTATGGGCTGTCTCTGTCCACTGACCAGCACTCAATGAGCTGTCTCTGTCTCTGTCTCTTGACCAAGAAGCGACAATTGGAGCAGCAGCCGCGGCAGCAGCAGCCGCAGCAGCAGCCTCAAGTGGCAGGCTTTTCCATTTCTCTGCCTAGATATACGAGTATATATCGATATGGTTATGGCTTGGCTTGGCCGTGTGTCGGAAGTGTGTCAGCAATGAAACCCCGATCGAACGGACTGCCTCGTGGATAGCCATCTGTGCAGATACTTAGATAGTTGGCTGCTTTGGCTGGTAGCACTTTACATAACGTATCTCTATCTGAGTCTAAGACAAACCAGAAGTCGTTTAGGCAATTGCTGACTGGAGTTGTAAGCATGTGGAGCTTGGAGGGGTGCCCCTACCCGTTCCCCTGCCCCTGCCTCTAAGAACTGTCATTAGATCAAGTGGCAGGCAGCTGGGGTCTCCGTCTAATTATCGTTTGGAAATCGTGTTATGAGCTGCACCACAAGAAATACTCAATCAATGCTTGTGATTGACATGCACAGGCGACAAATCAAGTCGGAAAATGTCTGTGATTCAAATTTGAAATAGTTTGCATTAGAAAAAACCCCATATACAGAGCCGAGCGGCTTGCGCGCGACTCAAGCGCGTTTTTCAGCCATTAGGAAAAACGCGAACGCAAACGCAAACGCAAACGCGAATGCGATTTTTATCGCGCATGCAATTTATTTTTGTATGGCTTTTTGGCTCTTTTTTCGTTTAGTTTTGGCATGTTTTGGTCTGTGCCTCGTCTAATTGTCCATTGCTGGCAACAAATATGGCGTTAATTATCCACAATTTCGATAGCATCACGTATTAATGATTAGTAAAAGACGACAAAAAAAAAATGCAAGCCACTAAATCGAAAATACAACCGCCAGGCAATCAATCAAATGGAGCAGCGCGCACCTTTGTGGATATATCTTTGACTCTGCGGAATGTCAAACATTGTAATTGGTATTCGATTGAATGTGTGGCAGTTGCCGTGTATCATTAGCTCTGCTTGTGCCTGTGCCCCCTGCCTCTGCCCCCTGCCTCTGCCTCTGATTTCGCAAGAGATTTATGTGTGACACCTGTCTCTGGGCACTGGATCTTCCATTCCGAACCGATTCCGATTGTGAGACGAGAGCCCCCTCTCTGTGTGTTTTCTGCTGCCCGCTGTGCAATTATTCATTAGGCTTTCGATTGGCCGTGATTTAGCGAGGTGTTTGTGGAATATTCATGGGCTGCCACAAGGCGAAGGTGTGTCCGACACAGGAAGTGGAATGCAAGGTACATAATCGTTCAGCCAAAGCGACACTCCTTGGCCAGGAACGATCTTAGCCCACGAGTATATTAGAGAGGCATTGATACCGTGTACCGTAAACCGTAAACCGTACACCGCATATCCACATCGACTTTCGCTCACTTAACAATCATTGGCTTAATTGGCCAGGCCATAACAATAACTGCAATCAGGCGTAAATGCACATGGCCGGCATATCATTTACTATCATAATCCGCTGTCCAACTAGCCGCCGATGCCGACGCCGACTCCGTGTTCGATTGCAACAAAACAGTCCGCGCTCTGACACCTCGGGCCATCAGGTGGCGCCTTACAAAAGGCCCTCTAATTAACACGGCAACTGGCAATCTATCAATATTCTCTGTGGCCGAGAATCAGAAGAGAACAGAACTCTAATTAACTCTGAAAGAGTAGAGTTCTCTTTCCACTTTGGAAGGCTGTGCCCCGACGGCCGAGGCCCCTGGAAAGGCCACCTCGAACTGTCGCTAATTGCCCCCAAGTTGAGCCACTGAAAGACACTGTGCACACGACTACCTAAATATCTCTCAGATTTAGTATGTTTTTTAAGCGCTCGACTACTTGAGAATGCAATATGCAAATGAGCCAAAAGGCTGACGTTTTTCGAGTTAGTTATGGGTCGCTAATAAACTTAAATTGCTGGAAAATTGTTTATTAAATGCCGCAAACTATGTTCAGGTGGCCCGCCCCTTTGACATTTATGTGTTGGGCTCCAGACAGAGCAGAGGGCGGGGTGGGGCATGAATGGATGCGCCACTTAGAAGTGGCAAGGGGGTCAAGTGCAACGAATGGCGGTATGAAGTAAACTTTTCCCTCGCTGTGTATTGTGATCTATGCATCTACGGAGGGGCTTTTTGAATTCTGGAGCCCCCTCATGCACAGGCCATATATGTTGTTTCCCGCTTCTGCGCTTGTGCGTGTCAAGCATCAGTATTCGACGTGAATATTCCATGAATATTCAGCTAAAAAATCCATCAAATACAAGCCAGCCTTCCGTCTACAATTTCTGGCTTTTTCAATTAATGGCAAATATTAATTTATGAACCAATTTTGATAAAAATCCAATCCATGCCCATATCATAAACACACCCCCACCCACCCATCAAATTAACTTCAGCTTTGGCTTCGGCTTACTTGCAATTAAAATCAGAATAACATAACATAAGCCCCACTGCCCACATCCAAGTCCACTTCCAAGCCACAAAAATATTGCACACGGCTTATCTTTATTGGCCCAAATTTCAATTTGGCAACAAGTAAATTAAGGCCTGCCAAGAAATGCAATTAAAGATTAAAACAAAAGGTAAATCTCTCGGCTCTTAGCTCTTGGCTCTTGGCTGCTGTCCCGCCAATGATAAATGAAAAGAAAGTTACTTTCTGAGAGGGCCTGCCGGGACATGGGTTCGCTTGTCAGCAGAAATATGAGATACATTGTCGAATGGATGCAAAAAAAGAGAGATACATCCGAGCATATGTTTTGTATGTGTATCCAAATTAATCATTAAGCTGGGCGAAGAAAGACCGAAGAAAGCAGATAAAACACACCTCTTGCCAGGGCAGGGCCCGCGTTTTGACTGAAATTAATTTGACTTCTGCCATCTGCCATCTGGTTGAATGACCAGGCCAGGCCAGCAGAGGCGAAAAAGGGTGCAGAAAATGATATAAGCCATGCAGACACTTTGGGAGGAAACAACCGAGAAGATCGGGGGAAAATATGCAAATTATAATATCTACAGATCAAACCCTCGTATCCAGAGCTGCTGAAGCATTTTCTCCTCGTTGGAAACATAGAATATTGTAAGCCTTCATTCCCACTGCTCACGTGAAAGTAAATCTCCAAAGTCTGCTCTAATTGTTTGAATAATATTCCACAATTTGCCACATTAGCAGCACCAACAAAAAGAAAATAAATTATAATTGTTTACAGAAGCCCAAAAGCCACGAACTGTAATTAAGGTTCCAGCTTTGGCTTTGGCTTTGGCCTGGGCTTCGGCCTGGCTCTGGGCCCATTATAATTTGGATTGATCGTCGACGTTTTCACTTTCTAAGCTTCGCGGCCAAAAGCAAACAAAGACTTGAAGGGTTGAGGCCAAGTTTCCGGCCCCGGAAAGGTGTCGAATCCGAAGTGAAGTGCTCGGCGGTGGTTTATTTATTTAAAATGGTGCTAATTAACCAATTTCTCGATTGCTTCGATTGGGTAAGGTGTTTTGATTTGTTGCATAATTGCAGCCGGAGGAAAACATCAATGGGAGGAAAGTCGACGACTGGCAGACGTAAGAGGTACTCACCGTACCTTTAGGCTAAGTCCTACTGGTGGGTATATCTAGGAGTATGTAGATCCTACCTCTTCTTAACCTATATTTATTATATGGAAAGAATCACTGTAACTTAATGATCCCATTGTACCCATTGCCCTGCTCCGTCACCTTTAGTGATCATTGGGGTTACATTCTTCCACTCCTCTCTGCCTCGTAGTCACCTTTTCTGAGGCCAAATGCTCTGCTCCACATGACCCCCATTCAGGGAGGCAGAAGAAGCCACTCGCTCTGCCGCTCCCCGTCGAGCATCTTGGGATTATTTACGCTCAACTAAGCCGTGCTCAAGTGAAGTACTTAAACGCCGCCCCGACGCGCTCGGTCATGAGTGGATGGATGGGAGGTGGATGGCTGGATGGATGGACGGATGGGTTGGGATGGGGATGGATGCTCATGTTTACCGTAATGCCCAGTCCATTTACATTTGCATTTGCATGTGCACGGCCAGTACGATTACCATTACCATTTGGCATGCCGAGCACGTTTCACACTCTCGAGAGCAGTCCAGCGAGGGCTATAAATGACCGATCTGAGAGGGATCAGGAACGGGTAATCGGCGTTAGAAAGCTGCCACAGACTGGGCATGGCATGGGGCAAGTGCAATGCATTTAATGCCCAACTTGTTCTGGTTACGTTAGCTGCGGTGCTGGCGGACTCCAAAAATGCATTTCACTTTCTCAGAAATCAATAACTGACCGCGCTCGAAGACGCCCCATGGCATATACTCGCACTCGTACTCGTTATCGTGCGATGTGAAGGCACCTTTATGACTGTTCCCAATCAATCCTCAGCCGAGGGCACCTCTAAACTCTAAACTGAACCTTAACTTAATTAAATAAATTCAGCTGTTCCTCCCTCTGCACTGTACTGACCAATCGACGAGTACGAGTACGAGTACAATTGTGGTATTACTCAACCAAAAATGTTCGTTGATTAACGCTGAGGCACCCAGGCTCCCAGGCACGCACAAGATCTTTTATGTGCTTTTATGTGAACTTCTTGGGTCTTTGGCTTATTTACTTTATGATTTGGGGGCTTTCTTTCACATAGTAGTTATATTTTTTATGGGCTCTCTTGTGGAAAGTCATGGCGCGGCTGCATGCCCCGTAATAATGAGTTTGGCACCTCCAGAAACCGTCAGAATGCACTGTGGGAAGATGAGATATGCTATAGTATTGGTGAGCTTTAGAAAGCTTCGGAACTCGAGCATCAGTCGAGAAGCTTCTGCCTGTGCGTCTGTGTGAAAGCTTCTGTACGTGAGCCGTGTCTGTGTGAAAGCTGTGATGGGAATAATCGATTTGCAACTGCAATTGCGCTTGGACTCGGACTGGGCTCATTTAAAAAACAGTAGCTACCATGCAGCTGTCGTAGCTGATGTTGTGTCGGCTCTGATGAAGTAGTTGGTTGCCCGAGGCTGCGATAGGTCAGATGGCAGATAGCAAAAAGATTGTCAACTTTCCAAATGCCATAAATAAATGAGCCAGACCCCAAACAAATAACAACTTCATTTCGCATTGCATATTTGTATATCTTTTCTCACCCATTTCACCCGGTGCAAGCGGCCGTCTCTGCAGCCATCTATCTATATCTCACACCACTCGTGGCAGTATCTCCCACTTACTCTGCTCATCTACGAGTACGTATATCGCTGGGAGTTTTTCTGCCTGTGTTTTTTGTGTTGGTTTGGCATGCGAGCCGCTTCCTCAAATAAATCGCACGGCATTTGCATGTTGAAAAACAATTTCTCAGGTCTTGTTCGGCTCGGTCGCTGCTTGATCTTGCTGTTGGATTAGTCGTACTCGTATCTCGGCCCAGTCGGATTCAGAGAGTCCGAGGGGGCCGCCTTTGATGATATATGCCACATGGCGATGGTCATAATATTTTTGCGCAATTCGGTTGTCGTCGAGCGGCTTTTTAACTCAATTTATCGATCGTTAAGTAAATGCATTAATTTTTCTCACCGCACCAGCACCGCTCAGCAGGCACTGCACTGCCACCGCACACGGCATTTTCCCTGCCGTCTGCCTGTCTGCCCGGCTGGCTGTCCCCAATATTGATTTATATTTGAAAGCCAAATTCCCAGCTTGTCAATTAATTATGAGCATGTTGGAACCGAACCGAACCGAACCGCGCCGATCTGCGCCGATCCGATCCGATCCGAGCTGCAGTCCGTCCAGTAATTTCTCACTCAATTCGGTTGCAATTGTCGGAATGTTTCCCCGTCGACAGCTCTATCTTGCCACTGATTTACTACATTTTCCATTTTTCTTCGTCGATTTGTTTATTCAACTGATTAGTTTTTGTGGGATGCGGGGAGAGAGCGCCTTTGTTTATCGTTCCCCGCTCTGGGGCGAAAGTTTTCCCTCTTGCGGAAGGTCTATTTAATAGTTATGCATTTGAAGAACTTCCCACAAATATTGCTCCACTCTCAAGCCCCAGTCCTGGGACTGCCACTTGGCCAACATTCTGCCATGATCACAATACAAGAAATATGTTTTAATAATGCCAGCCGCTAAAATTAGGCAATCGTTAACTGACACTCGAACCGATCTGAGAGCTTAGAGCTGAGTGCGCATACATTAACCAGAGATACGAGAGATACTCGCACAACGCCAGTGAAACAGTGCTGGGGACTGGAGGCTCCAAGATTTTGGGCCCAACGCCAACCAGAGCGACGATTTGCATTGGATGCAAAGTGGGCGATTTGCAGGCGATTTTCCAAATGCCACAAAATACACATTTTCTGAATGTGATTTGCTAATGATTCCGCCACTAAATGATACTCGAACAGAGCCGCAGCTTGGTTCTCGAGCGGTTCGTGATCACAGACATTTTTCTTGTTCCATTTGGATGGAATAACCAAACTCAAGGTTTGTTATGGCTTCAGTGGAGTGGGGTATTGGTAGGAGATGCAGGAAACCATCTAGAGATCATCTTTGAGCTGCAGTGCGGACTGCAGTACGTCTTTATGGTTCAAATATCAACTGAATAGAGTGGCTAAATCGTAGTGATCAATCTAGTATATCAATATTTTACCTACCCAAGAGTCCATTCGAAAAGCTAATCTCAACCAAAATCAAATCAATTTTCTATCACTTTTGTGGTAAATGATTTTCGGGCAAGTGATTTCCCCCACAGCCCCCTGCCCCTCAGTGACCTGACCCTCCGCTGAGCTTGTGTGGTTTATTTTATGACATTTATACAATTATTTTTCAACACAAGCAACGCTTGTTGAAATATCATTTTATTTTGCCAGTCTGGCTGCCTGGCCTGCCAGTTGGCTGCTTGCCTGCCTGCCTGCCTGCTTGCCTGCTTGGCTGCTTGGCTGGGCCCACACCCTAATGAAAATAATGGCCAAAACAAGTTGCCTACCAGCTTGGGCTCGGATCGGAACGGAACGGAGCTGCTGCTGGTGTCACAATGTCTGGGACCGTCGAGAGATCTGTGACGCGGTTGTACGTAACGTAGTACTTGTAGTTGTTCTTGCAACGCCCCGCAGCTAAACATGAGATGCATTTTTTTGTCTCTTTTTTTAAACAGAGAAAAACCCGCCAAAAAACAAAAAAACAAAAAACTTTTGATACGAGGTAGTCTGGTTGTGGTCGAAAATCGAATTCTTGAATGAACCATTAATCTTGTTGGCAGCTTGCCGGACTCGGTCATTAAATGCCGCTGCTGCTGCTGTAATTGCATTGCCCGAGACTCCTGCCGGAGTCTGCCTCATGGACCAAAGCCCGACTTTGGTTTCGGTTTCGGTTTCTGAAGTATCTGAGGTTTCTGCCGTTTTTTTGTTTCTCTGGCGAGCAAATTAATGCGGGTTTGTCATATTACAATTACGATGCTTGGCCCGTTTGGGCTCTGTCTGTGGCAGCTGGCTTTATTACACCTGCGCCTCAATGCGCCGACGACGACGACTCCCCTTGGGGTCCAAGCCAATCCAAAATCCAATCCAATCCGATCCGGTTCTCTGTGCAGATACTTTTTTCCACTAGACTCTAAAGAGTCGGTCAATTGGTTGGTTGGTTCTCCGCTCATTTGCTTGCCGGGGGTGCGGTTAAAGTTCAGCTAAACATTTGACAATTTATAATGTTGTTTTTGGTGTGTTCTCACGATTATAATTTGCTATAAATTAAATGAAAAATTCAACTAAATTAGGTTGATTTTTTTCCCATCTAAACGTTGTCGAACCTAGGAAGGGGGAGACCTTAGCTAATAGGATTCTCAAGCAGTTCAACGGTTCCTTGAGCCATCATCTATTCGTGTGGGATCCTATAAAACTCATAATCTTCTTTTCGGGGATTTCCGCTGGCAGGGAGATCAATGTCTCATCCAATCACCTCCATCCACCGTCCACCATCCAGCGGTGCAAACTTTATTGAATTGCCGAATGGGAAAAGTGAAAATCACCTTTCGAGATGCTGTTGTTGTTGTTGTTGTTTTTCAATTTGAAAATTTTCCATGCCCGTCTATGGCCAGGCATAATTTGTTAATTATTTTCCAAAGCGTAGCGTAGCTCGTGTGGCCGCGCTACAACTTAATCAAAGAGATGGGGCCAATTAAAACGCCACCGCGGGATGCCTGCCGCAGCGGCGCAACGTCGGACGGAGCGATAAGAGAGCCAGAGCCAGACCCAGAGCCAGAGACACCCCAGGCGACGCCGCCCCAGACTCCGAACTAGTTTAAAGAAAGCCTTTCTTTCTCCCATGAATGTTATGTGCGGCATATGCATGCGCACGTGTGTGTGTGTGTGTGGATGGGCCAGGTGGGGCTTGGGTGGGTTGGGTCTCGAGGTGAGGCAAGGTGAAGCGCAACGAAATGGACCAAAGCGAACCGCTGCTTAATTACGACCAAGTAGAGGCGGAACTGCAGCCACAGATCAACTTCATTGATCCATTGACGGATAGAAAGGAGATTGACTCCACTCGGCATTCCCAAAGCTGATCTCTGCGATTCAAGCCAGCGACAATGACTCCTCCAGGGAGTTCATCACGACTCAGACATCAGACATCAGCCATCAGACTCGAGCAGGTCCAGATCCAGATCCAGATCCAGAGACTGGAGGCAGACCGGACTGGTGGTGGGATGTCTGTGACAGCAGTCTGTGGGCAGACGACCGACTAGCACATCCTCAGCGGAAGTGGGCGAAGTGTGGCGACATCCGCTGGAGGCTTTTCTGATATGCCAGAGATGCTCCTCCTGACAATCTGCCATAATTTTAGCAGCTCTTGCAGACATCTAATCGAAAATCAAAGCCTTCGAAACTGTTTATTTCCCTGGGTATTCTTTGCCATTCAATTAATTCCATAACAGTCCCTCCATAATTTCGCTCCAAAGTCCAGTCTCCAAAGGAGAAGAGGACTTTGGGTCCCACCACCTGCCATCTACCTCCACACACCACACGCCTGTTGCCTGTTGCCTGTTGCCTCCTGCCTCCTGCCTGTCAATTAATGGACTCTGTCTGGCGGAGCAAACCAATTTCATCTTATTATCCCACACAGAACTCAGTGGAACAGCACGGAACGGGTTCTGACTTGGGTTCTGGGCTCTAGCACTCACGTTTTGTGTCCAGTCTCGGTCTCGGCCTACCTAAAAAATATGAGAAAAAAAAGAAAAGCAGAAACAGGAAAACCAACGCAGACACAGCCGCAAAATGATTTGCAGTTCATTAAGACGAAACCCCCACCGAAATCCCAAGGAGGCAGGCGACGAGGGGGACTAGACGATGACTAAGACCCTGCCTGCTCAGAAGGCAGTTTGTGGTCCGCACGAGAATGAATTGTGAATTGGTTTCAGTTTAGTCTGGGTCCCGTCCAGAGGACTCTGCAGCCAACGCAGAGTCGCCAGACATGTGTCTGATAAGGTCCCGCCCGATTGTTTGAGTGATGATTATGTCTGCTGCTCCGAGGACAAGGTGTGGACGTGGACTTGGACATGGACGTGGACTTTAGATAAGCCAGACAACAGCCTTTGGGATAGGGCTGGGGCCGGGGCTGGAGCTGGGGCTGCGGCTGGAGGGTGGGCTTGGCTGATTAGGAGCTAGAAGGAGTCCAGATGAATCTCTGGGCCATTCGATGGCTTTCTTCGCGGCTCCGCTCCCTGTGGCGCACTCGTATATGGCACCAATCGATGTGCAACGCCTTTCCTTTCCCCCACGAGGCTCGGCTGACGAAGCATGTCGAATCCCCAAAAGACTTTCATCATTGATAAAGCTCTAATGCTCCACTCTATTCTCACTTGCAGCAGCATCGCCAGGAGTCGCAGTCGCCGGACTTCCATCGCTATGCGAGCAATGGCAAACTGCCGCGGGCCTCCGCTGCAGCATCGACAAACGGCAATGGATTCGTGGCTGGCACCACACAAACCGTCACCGTGGATGTGCACAACCACAATGGGCCGGCTGGGGCTGGGTCTGCGACTGGGGCAGGGGCAGGGGCAGGCGGCAAGCAGAGCAACATCATCCACAGCCACAACCACAACCACAGCCGCAGCAGCAGCCTGAGCCACAACATCCATGCGGCGGCGTACAGCGAACTGAATGCGGCACCACCGGCTTTTGCTACACCGCCGACGCGTAGGCGGTTCTTCAACCACAAGAATCTGCGGAGCGCCCTCACAGGAGGAGGAGGAGGTGGTGGCGGCGGCGGTGGCGGTGGTGTAGGCGGGGGCCACCGACGCACAGCCTCCAACGGGGGCTGTCCCATTGACACGGCCTCGATACTAACCGGCGGTAAGTTTAGACTGGGCTCAGACCGGGTTCAGCTGGGGTTAGGTTCCCTCCAAAGTCCCCCACAAAAGCAAAAACCAAAAAGAAAGCCAAACATTCACCCAGCACCTTCATCCAACCACCATCGTTGTCCAGATCATCACCATCACCATCATCATCATCATCATCATCATGACCAAACCAGAGGCAAGGAATCGAACGCCCTGAACACCTCCACCTGCTCGGACTCGGCGGTGACCCGGAGACGCCGCAAGAGCGTCAGCAGCAACAACCTGAAGACCTCGACCTCGGCCAACAGCGAGAATCGCCTGAATCGACTCAGCCTGGCTGGCACCTCCGTCTACGCGGGGCATCTGTCCTCGCTGGTCTTCGGCAAGATCAAGTCCCTCTGGAGCGTCAACTCGTCCAACTCGAGCGAGGCGGGACTCAATCAACTAGCAGGCAATACCCCCAACCTCCATACTCCAGTTCTTCCAGATGTTTTGCATGTGTTTTTGCACCACGCCACTCACTGATTGATCCTCTGATAGCCGTTAACCCCATATAGTCCTTCGATTTGCATGATTTGAACCCTAGAACATTGTTAGATGTTTGTTAATTGTTTTGCATGTTATTAAACCTTTAAAATGCCTGCCCTAACACTCGGTTCCTCTCGGTTCACAGGTGGCGGCGATGCCTTGGACCATCACTCCTCGTTTCTGAACGAGAAGCTGCAGAAGGACCAGCTGCATGCCCGCCTGGGCCTGCTGCTAAACGACAACTGCAATGGAAACTCCAGCAGCAGCGATCCGTCGCCCCACTCGACGAGCACCACCAGCAGCAGCGGAGTGGGTGCCGCCAGCAGCACCACCACGAGCAGCTCCTCCCAGAACATCAGCCCCGAACAGACGCTGGCCAGTGGCGGCTGCTCAGGGCTGCTCAGCGGCAGCCAGCTGTCGGTGGCCACCAGCCACCTGGCCAAGGACGACACCCTGAGCCTGTCCAGCAAGTTCAAGGTCGGATGCTCCATGCTGCATGTGTACGAGGCGCTGCCGTTGCCGGGCAAGTCCCGCAAGGGAGCCACCCGACGCTCGACGCGATCCAGCCAGCAGGCCTCCTCTGCGGGAAGCAATCGAGTGGCGGGCTCAACGCTGGCGGCTGTGAAGCTGGCCCTGAAGCCGCTCTTCTTTGAGGTGCCACTGCAGGAGCCAGATCCGCCGTACGTCGGCCGCCAGTGGCTGGTGCAGCAGCTCTCGAACATACTCCTCGGCACCGAGACCCGCGTGGTGCTCATCAACGGACAGCCGGGCACGGGCAAGACCGCCTTTTGCCTGCAGCTGGTGGAGTACTCGTGCTTTGGCCGCCGCCAGATGCAGGAGGACCCGGAGGGCATATACAGCCAGCTCCAGCTGGGGGCTCACAACGAGCGCATGCGCGGCCTGGCCTCCCACATGGTGGGCTATCACTTCTGCCAGGCGGACGCGAATCTCACGTGCCAGGTGCCGGACTTCGTCCACTCTCTGGCCGCCCAGCTCTGTCAGGCGCCCCAGCTGACGGCCTACCGGGACTATCTGCTCTCGGAGGCCCATCTGCAGGAGATCCTGAGTGTGCGCGAGTGCATCGCAGATGCGGAGCGGGTGATGAAGCTGGCCATCCTGGAACCCCTCGCGCAGCTTCATCGGGCAGGGAAAATCCCCGCCAAGGTGGCCGTCATCCTGGTGGACGCACTCTGCGAGGCGGAGTACCATCGACCCGACCACGGCCACACCATTGCCAGCTTCCTGGCGCAGCTCACGCCCCACTTCCCGGCATGGCTGAAACTGGTGGCCACCGTGCGCACCCAGATGCTGGAGCTGGTGAAGGCCCCCAGCTACACGCAGCTCACGCTGGACAGCTGGGCGAGCAGCCAGTCGCTACAGCAGGACATGCTGGACTACATCGGCGCCAGGCTGTCCCACAGCACGGATATCCAGCACAACATCGGGGGAGCGAGTGGCGGACAGGGGCAGCCGGCGCAGGCCCAGACCAAGTTCGTGTCCCACCTGCAGTCGCTGAGTCGCGGCTCGATGCTGTACGCGAAGCTCATCCTGGATCTCATTGCGCGCGGGCAGCTCGTGATCAAGTCCTCCAGCTACAAGGTGCTGCCCGTATCGCTGGCCCAGATCTTCCTGCTGCACTTCAACCTGCGCTTTCCCACCGCGCGCAGCTTCGACCAGGCGGCGCCCATACTAAACGTTTGCCTGGCTGCCCTCTACCCGCTGACGCTGGACGAGATCTACTACAGCATGGAGGCGTTGAGCCATGGCCAGGAGCCACTCAGCTGGCCGGACTTCATGCAGCGCTTCAAGCTGCTCGACGGCTTCCTGATCAAGCGTCTGGACAACACCTACATGTTCTTCCACAGCTCGCTACGGGAGTGGCTGATGCGGCGCGACGAGGGCGAGTCCAGCAAATTCCTCTGCGATGCCCGCCTGGGCCATGCCGCCATCGCCTTCCGTCTGTCGAGACTCCAGGCTCCCCTGTCACCGCAGCTGACCTTGGAGCTAGGCCACCACATGCTCAAGGCACATCTGTACGGGGGAAGCAGCCAGCCCATTCTCTCGCCCCGTGATCTGCAATCGTACTGGCTGGCCGGGACGGCGGACAACATATCCGCAGCGCTGGGGGCTCTGCGCAATGTCTACAGTCCCAACCTGAAGGTATCCCGTCTGGTTCTGCTGGCGGGCGCCTCGCCGAATCATCGCACGGACTACATGGGTGGGGCTCCGATCCTGTGCATTGCAGCACACGAGGGCATCCTGCCCATGGTGAGTCTTCTGCTGGAGTTTTGCGCAGACGTGGGCCTGACCAACAGCCAGGGTTGCACACCGCTCATCCTGGCCGCCATGCGCGGCCATTGCGATGTGGTGCGTCCGCTGGTGGCCGCTGGCAGCAGCCTCGGCCAGCTGGACATCACTCAGAGGTGCGCTCTGGTGCATGCCGCTCGAATGGGCCACCTGAGTGTGGTCAAGTATCTGCTGGCCTGCGAATGGACGCCACGCCCCAATAGCCAGGATGTGAGTCGGTCTGTGGCTCTGCAGCAGGCTCTGATCGGGGCTGCCGCCCAGTCGCATTGCAAGATCCTCGAGGATCTGCTGGACCTCAACGAGAATGAGTTCGATCTGGATGTCAATGGCCTGGAGCCGAGCAGTGGGGAATTGGCCCTCACGGCTGCCGCTCGTCACGGATGCGTGGACGTTGTCTGCATCCTGTTATCCCGTGGCGCTCAGATCGATGCCCGCAACCGACAGGGATACTCGGCCCTATGGCTGGCCGTCAAGGAAGGCCACTGGAGCGTGGTGGAGCAGCTGTTGCAGAGGGGAGCGCTGGTGGACGAGCCGCTGGGCCAGACCCGCAAGACGCCGCTGATGATTGCCGCGGAAGAGGGCCACCTAGAGCTGATGGAACTGCTGCTGGCGCGCGGAGCTGCTCTGGAAGCGCAGGATCACGAGGGATTCACTGCCCTAAGCTGGGCCTGTCTGCGCGGGCACTTGGCGGCGACCAAATGCCTCCTTGAGCACGGCTGCAACCGCCACCACGAGGATCACAACGGACGCACGTCGCTGGATCTAGCTGCCTACCAGGGAGCTGCCGGTCTTGTGTTGTATCTGCTGGACCATGGTGGCAATCTGGAGCACATTGATGTGCATGGAATGCGTCCTTTGGACCGTGCCATTGCCTGCCGTAACATCCAGGCTGTGCAGGTGTTCCTGCGCAAGGGCGCCAAGCTGGGCCCCACGACCTGGAGCATGGCCATGGGCAAACCGGAGATTCTGGTGGTGCTGCTGAACAAGCTGCTCGAGGACGGCAATGTCCTCTACCGCAAGAATCGATTCCAGGAGGCTGCCCATCGCTACCAGTATGCGCTGCGCAAGATCTCGGGTCTGGAACAGCTGCTGGAGCGGAATGCGGTGTTTGCCCAACTGCGCACCAATCTGCTGCTGAATCTGTCGCGCTGCAAGCGCAAATTGAATGTTAGTCGATCCTCATTTGCAGCTAGCCATATATGAATGCTTATGCTAACCATTTTGATCGTTTCAGGAACTTGACGATTCCATAGATTTGGCAACGCAGGCGATTGCCCAGAAGCCGCACAGCTACGAGGGCTACTACGCACGCGCCAAGGCGCGAATGGAACAGGGGGCCTTGAACGAGGCTTTGGTAGACGCAAATGAAGCCATGCAGCAGGCCGCCCAGAGCGGTGTACTCTGTGAAGTTGTCGAGGTGCTGAAGCGCATACAGACCGAGCTGCTCACCCGCATCTCTATCAGCAGCGAGGATCACTTTGCCTCCGGCAAGCTGCCACACGTTGGCAGCATCAGCGGCGGCGGCGGCGGTGCCTGCGCCATCTATGAATCTCATCACGAGATCACCGATTTGTAAATGTCGATTGTTGTGTATTGTTTTACTCCTGGTATCCCATTCGAATTAATCACGATTCTAAATTTAAAACTACCTTTAGGCCTAACTCTAACTCATCTTTTTTTTTGCTATTTATTGCCTTTGAACGTTTTAATTTAAAATTATTATGTCTTTTAAAATCTTTTTAGTCTGTAATTATTAAATAAATTCGAATTTTTTTTTTTATAAATACAATTGAAATAAAGCATGTAAGGTATAAAATTAGCATGTAACAATACATTACATTGTAAAAAAATTAAAACCTTTTGTGTTATCTTTTGGGGTGGATTTATTTCAAGACGATGGCATACTATCAGTTTGGGTCCTAATAAGGACTCTATCAAGGATTCCGATCACAGACGCCCTGATCGGCCCTGATATTTTTGACTGGCGAAAATATCCTTGATCCTTGATAAGGACTCCATCCAATCAGGGATATTTTTCCGATCACAGGAAGCCGTCGCACGCCACGATCGGCGTACAAATAACGGAGATAATAAGAAAACATAACTGGCTTGTCACCATGTAGTTGTTGTTAGCTGCTGTACAACAACAACAACAACAACAACAACAAACCTCAACTTGCAACTGCTAAAAATGGCCGAAAACGAGAAAATTTCAGACCGAGATACCAGGCGAACAGAAATCAGCAGAAGGTAGCTTAAGCGAATTCAAATTTTTTGTCCGAATCCCAAATACTTTTGGGATGTACAGTTGCTTTCTGCTGATTTCTGTTCGCCTGATACCCAGATCCGAAATTTTCCATGTTCGTCCGAATAATTTGAGAGTTTTACTTTGGCTATATCTCGGCTATTTATGGGCCGATCGGGGCGTGGCATGTCATTTCGTGACCGGGAGAGTCCTGCCAACCGATTGGCACCAGAAAAAAGGACATCCATTCCATCACGATTTTCGCCAAAAATCATGATTCATCATTCAATTTGCCAAAAATCGGCCTCATTTTCGTAGTCGAGATTTTGATGCCGTTCGACAGGCTGGATCCCCACGGTCCTGGGAAGGTAGGTCCTTCGCCGATCTGGCCCTATTTCCCTGAGATATAGCCTGCCGAAGATTTAGATTTGCACATCTGTCAAATACTGGTTTTTTCTGCAAGCTATATCTCTGCCATACGGCAGCGGATCAGGGCGTGGCATGTCATTTCGTGGCCGGGAGAGTCCTGCCAACTTTTGAGTGTCGGAAAAATCTATTAAAGCTCTCTTGGTTGTTTTAATTAAGGCACATAACATACGAGTATATAACATACATAAAACTTAGGTACATTTTATAAAATTCATAAAAATGTCTGATAAATGCAAGTATTAGTCTTTTCTGGTCGTACTTTAGTTCAAATTGCACCGCTTCCATAATCGTAAATGCGTTTCTGGTTCCATATAAAAGTGTATAATGCATGATTACTTGTATTCCTGATTTAGCTGGCGTCCAATTAGCCAGCGTCTGATCTCAGAGGTGCCTGCTCCAATCTCGTAGAGCTTGGCATCGCGCAAAATGCGGCCCGTTGGATTATCGTTGATGTAGCCATTGCCGCCGAGGATCTGAATGGCATCGAGTGCTACTTGGGTGGCTTTCTCGGCGCAGTATAAGATGACGCCAGCGCAGTCCTTGGGGCTGCGGTTTCCGGCATCGCTAGATCTGGCCACAGTATAGAGATAGCTGCGACAGGCGCTCAGAGTGGAGTACATGTCCGCCATCTTGCCCTGAACGAGCTGAAACTCTCCGATTAACTGACTCATTTGCTTGCGCTGATGAGCATAGTCGAAGGCCACGTCGCAGGCGGCCTGCATGAGGCCCACTGGTCCGGCGGCCAGCACGAGGCGTTCAAAGTCCAGTCCAGACATCAGCACATAGACACCCTTGTTCTCCTTGCCCAGAATATTCTTGGCGGGCACTTTTAGATCCTGAAAGACCAGCTCACAGGTGCTGCTGCCACGCATGCCGAGCTTGTCCAGTTTTTGGGCCACACTGAAGCCCTCCCAGCCGGTCTCCACAATGAAGGCGGTAATGCCATGCTTGTCTGCGACACCGCTGGCTCCTGTCTTGGCGTACACAATCAGGGTATCTGCATCAGATCCGTTTGTAATCCAGAATTTACTTCCGTTCAGCACGTAATAGTCCCCCTTGCGTTCGGCGCGCAACTTCATGGACACCACATCGGAACCGGCCCCGGGTTCGGACATGGCCAAGCCTCCAATGTGCTCACCATTGCAAAGTTTCGGTAGATACTGCTCTTTCTGTTCGGGTGTGCCATTTTTGGTCAGCTGATTGATGCAAAGATTTGAATGCGCTCCATAGGACAGAGCCACGCCACCAGCAGCACTGTGAATGAAGTCTTCAAGATTATTTATAAAGACTCTGACCTATTTAGCTCACCGCGAAAACTCCTCCATGATGATGCAGTGGTCCAGATAGCTTCCACCAGTGCCGCCATAGTCCGGTTCCGCGGTGATCCCCAGGAATCCAAGATCGCCAAGTTTCCTCCAGAATGGACGCAACTCCCTATGGATGCAAGTAAATGTTATTTTGCTTCTCTTTCATATCATTTCATTCTACTTGAAGTTGTCCAGTTTGTCGATCTCCTTGGCGTTGGGCGCAAGTTCCTTCTGGAAGAAATTGAACGCTACCTCGCGCAACTTCTGCCGATCCTCGTCCAGCCCGAACATGGCATCGTTGACGGGATAATGGGACAGAGTTCGGATGCAGGACAACTGGCGATCGCTGTGCTGCAGCAAAGATCTGCAGGATTTCGCCACAAATCTCAGAGCCATGTTCGTGTTGTTTTTTGCAGTCAATATGGAACCACAAACCTATTATCTAACCTCCTCTGATCAGCTGTGCACACTCGTCACTCGAAACCAACGAGTGGGAATCAGACAGGTGCTACGTTTGAGATGAGAGTCGAATCCAATCATTAAACACTCTGCAAGTAATAGCATTGAATTTAGGTAAATATATTTGCTTTTCTCCAATATAAATATTATAAAATGCACTATGATTAAAGGATGGCAACGCCTGAGCGATCAGAGTGTCAAAGCAGCGGCCTTTTGTCAGCTGCTCACAAGTGCTGCCAGTAAGTTCGATTTAGTATGATTTTTTTCAAGCAATGTGGCAGCACCCAAGAAAACGATAGAATTTCAAATCTGAATTCGAAAAGTTTAGCGGGAAACCAAGTTCTAGATCTGCGCATGACTCTCCCGTGCACTCAAACAGTGATTACCATTAGTTGGTGTCTCTTTCACAAGCAGGACCTTTCGAGAGATGGTGTTTCGGCCAATAAGTAAAGTAAATTCGTAATTATTGCGTTTTGGTTGGTTCTGCGCAGGACTCTACAAAGGCATGGACTGAATGGCTGAATGCATGGACTGGTTACTGGTTACCCGTTACCCGCTGACGCCGCCGAATGCCGGGCAACGCAGCGGCAACGAAATATGCCGACATCAACAATAACAACAACCACAACTATGGCAGAGAACAAGCAGAGCGAGCACGGTGCAGGCGCAAGGATAAACATAAACAGGAGCCGCAGTCAGTAGGGCTAGAGCCTTGGTCTAAATGGAATTAAAAACGCCGAGACCCATCCAATCAGTCCCACAGTCGGTTCCCATCGCTGTGCGTTGCCCGCGGAGCGTCTCCTTATCCGAGCCGCGTGTTCCCTTGGACTCCAATCCCTTTAGCCCCGTGGTCGTGGACTTTTGTGTCTTGTGCTGTGTCCGTCGAGCATAATGTTATACTTGTAATGATAATTAATTAACTGGACGTGCGGGTCAGAAGGGAGAGCAAAGCAGAGCAGAGCAGAGCAGAGGAGAGGAGAGGCCGATGTGCAGCAGCCACTGGAATTACAAATTAATGGAAATAGAAAAAGTGAGAGAAGAAGGGCAAATGTAAGCCAAATAATTGAACAATTCGGCTAAGGCAAATCGATAAATATCCTAGCCATAGGCCATAAATAAGTTGCCGCTGTCGCTCCTACTATACCCACCCAATGGCAGGCGGTGGAGCTCGCTAACGTGTGTGCGTTTGATTAATGGTGCTACCCCGAAACTCGTCTCCGCCTCCACCTCCACAATAGGCGTAACCTATTGTCGTTTTCGTTGTCGTTGTCGTCGTCGTCGTCGCTTTCGTCGTCTATATCCTGTCAATCAACTCTAGCAACGCGACTCAATAAGGACGCGCTTTGTATTGTAGGTAACAATGCCACGTTCCTTTGGAGCCATCCATTGCTGTTGTACCATGCACGCTTTCATGTGTAGTCCCCCATCACGGGCCCAAAGTCATGTCATCCCACGCATTGCACCTGCACACCCCGTCAAAGGTCAAAGATCAGGGTGTTTCGGTCTACTTTGACTGATTAATCACACATATTGTATAGGCCTGGAATATTAGGGGGAAATCGGCACTTTTTATGTAATCATCACCCAGTCCCAGTGCTGGGACCGCCAACACCCCACCACCCCACCACCCGTCCACCCCACTTTCACAGTAATTAAATGCCGCCTAGGTCTATAAACAGATCTCACTGTCAGTGTCTGCTGCAGCATTCTTGGGATATTTGTTTGGGTTTTGTTTGCCGCTCTGCTCCGCCATGCTCTTAATGCCAAGTGGAATGAACTTGATGAGGCAGCAGTTGCCACTTTTGCGTACGAGTGGGGCGGCACAAAGGCAGCTCTGATGAGGAGGCACAGCGACAGTGGCAGCAGCAGCAGCTCGAGCCCCATCCGACATCCGCGCTGGATGTAGTGCGGCAATTGAACTCTGCTTCTGTTTCTGCTGCTGTGTGTGCCGCTGCCTCTGTTCCCCCATAAACATGTCTGAAATACAAAACATGCAATCTGGGGGCTCAACAACTTAAACTTGTTGTGTCTGTCCATTGTAAAATACTTTTGAAACCCTCTGTTTTTGTTTTTTATTTCTAACGACCATTTAATGGGCGCCCCTTCTAGAGGCCATTAAATCTTTCGCTTTACTTTCATTTGTTTTTATGATGCGTTCCCATTGGGAACCTATACCTATACTTATTGATCGGAGTAGATTCGTTAATTGGGAAATTGTCTTTGGAACTTTCATCTCCAAAGACATCTCCCCGCATTGGTTAGCAAAGGCCTCTTTTTAAGGCTTCTCCCCACCAAAAACTCCTCAGAAAAGCAATGGGCTTAGGGATCTTCAAAGATAATGTATAGATAGATAGATAGTTGGGATGATGAAATCTATAATCTTTTTCCTACTGCTCCCCACCCTAAACTCCTCGTAATTAATGGGTATTTTGCCAGACGAAATCTCTTCCAATTGATTTGCATGGCAATTCAAAGGTTGGCATGCAACCAACTCTCTATCGATGAAGCTGTATCTCTATAAATACACTTGAAATGCGAAATAATGTGTGATAAGCAAATGCATTTGCCCCGTGCTCCACCAACCGCCGGACGAGTCACTGAATGAAAGCCAATTACACGGCGGCGGAGGTACCGAAAATATATTTCCAACAGAGAAAACGGAACGGAACGGCACGGCACGGACCGACCGGAGCGGTCGCGAGCAGCGTGTGACCAGTGACAAAAAACACACAGAGTCCAAAAGTAAAACCAACTAAAAAAAAAAGCTCTCCGAGATCGCGCTGTCAGCGGTGCTTGGCATTAGTCGCGCTCGGGACGGCACGGCAAACGATCGACGACATCGACAGCGACAACGACGTCGCATGGACTCCGTGCGCGATTTTCATTCACTTTTCATACAACTTCTCGCTCAGTTCTTCAAGTGCACGAACACCTCTACAGCTACCGATACCGCTACTGAGACCGACACCGAGACCGAGACGATTACGGATACGGATACGGGTACGAGACCCATCCAATAACTACGACCCAATCGGGCACCGGGCCCGGCAGTTTCCCTGCTTAACTGTTGGGCAGTTCGACAGGCCAGTCCAGCGGACGGACGGACGGACGGCAGTTAGTCGAAAAGAAAAGAAACAAATAATTAATAATCGTAAAAGTTTGCTATTGGCTGGAAAATTCAGAAACGTCGCGTTGTCACGTAATGACCATTAAATCGAATTTCATAATTAAATCTTTGGAATATCGGTGAGCGAAAAGTTGTCGCAGTTTTCCACAGCTTTTCCTCAAAATTTTGGCAAGTAAGGAATATGAAAAGTGCCAGAGTGTCTTTTTTTTTTTGTCTGTGTGTGTGCGTTAAATTAAATCACCGCATTAAAAATAACTTAGAGATCTTTAAATTTTAAATATATTTGTACCGGACCGTACCGTACCGTACAGATAGATAGATAGATAGATAGATATACGGCGACTATACGTATGTATCTAAACTTTTCCCCCCAACGCGCCAAAGTAATCAAAGATACAAAAAAAAGTTCGTAAAAAAGAAACCCGCGAGAGTGTGTGTCCAAAGTGCGATTGTGTGAGTGTTTGGCAAATGTCACTTGTGGCCGCAATGTGTGTGCGTCACTGAAGATAAAGCACACGAACACACAAACACACACACACAGTCGCAGGCGATACGAGTATATGTACATGTAGTATCTGCATAAAAATATATAAGTATTATCTATTTACGCGCGTGTCTTGTAGCCAAAAAGTAAATCTCAGCAGCCGCAAAAAATGGAGCCCACCGACAGTAAACGCTCCAAAAAAGGACGCAAATCGCGACCTGTACAGGCCCCAATCGAACAGGAACTGCCACAGGAACAGGCACAGGCACAGGCACAGGAACAACAGCAGCATCATCATCCCTGGGATGAAGGTAGGCCCCAGATCCCATCCGATCCCCATCTCATCTTTGGCCCGAACAAGAGCTGCATTTGCCCCATAAATTAGTCGAGCATTACGCATACGCCGCGTGGGCGTTGTAATGACAATTTTTGACGAATATAGACCACGCTGAGTGTGCAAGTGTGTGAGTGCGAGAGTGTGTCTATATATATATATATATATATATATACATCCAAATGTACTGTACTGTACTATACTGTATGGAACATTACTTATGATTGTCTGCCAAGTTGAACACCAGCCAAAAGCTATGACAAGTCGTGCTCGGTTTTGGCGCCGCAGCGGAAAAGCGTTTTCCCAATTATACACATGTGCTAGTACATGTACGAGTACATGTATTTCGCAGCGGAATTCTGAGTTCACAGACAAAAACCCAACGGAAATCGGTAATCAAATGCAATGGCCTGGCCCCCTAATATCATACAATTGTCTGGCCTTTTGGGTGGAGAATGGTATAGAAACTTTGTTGTGAAGGTTGTCTTGCAGCAGAGGGAAATATTTATGGGAAATATTGATGAGAATATCTTACATATTCTCATTTGTATTCACGCTTCAGATAGACCCAGTTGAAAGACTCTTAGATATTTTATTTTGTGGAATCGCTGGGCATAATAGGCTTTACATCCTAAAAAACATATACGCTTGGCTATTAGCAAAAGAGAATTTTCTTTAAACTTTAGTTTTCCGTTTCGAAATCTATTGAGTTGTTTGGAATTTAGGTAAACAGGCCGAACGAACTCAGACCGAGGCGAGGGCTCCATGTGAGCGGCATCTTCTACTAAATATTTCCCAAGCACAATGACGCCCATGGTATCTCCACCTGGCGCTGTGTGAACTGCCAAACCGGTTGGGCCCTCTCCCACCCCACAGTGGGGTACCGTTGCAGTTGCATAGATCAAGATTTCAAGTTGGTCACAGAATCGACGTGATCTATGTGATCAGAGTTTTCCCGTTACCAGACAACGAAAGTGAAAACAGTCCACAGTCCCGACCTGTTTCCATTCCCATTTGCAGCTGGGCTGTGGACTTCTTAGGGGAGCTTATCGCGGAGCCACTTGTGGAGAAACATTTGCACACAAGCGCGATTAAAACAGCTGTCTATAAATCTGACTAAGGCCAGGCCAAAGTCCCCGTGCAGTACTGGTATCGGCCAGTGCAGAAGCGGGACGCTGCACACTGAACAGCAGCACGTAGTCCCGCCTCGAGCGTCATATGATGGGGGCCCTAAACATATGGTTTCGCTATCTTATCGCAGCAATTGGGGGACAGACTTATCTAGCTATTTGACTGACTGGCAGTGCCGCCGATAAACGAGACTTGTTGCATAAACACTGAGGCTACGAGGACTTATGGGAAAGACTATAATTATTTAGTGGGTGGGGAAAGCCTCTAAGTGGCTAGACAAATACACTTGGCCCAGAGCAAAGTACAAAATGATCTCCAATAGGACTTCAAAAGATATCGAAGGTTATCTTTTTCATTCTTGATTGCATTCCAATTTAATTATGGCTCCATCATTGAGTGGTGAAGTCATTTGCTATTGCCAGCAGTCACATTTATGATTATAATATTACAATCATAAATCTATAAGCTGTCGAGACTTTAATTTCATACTGCAGCTAATCGAAGTCTCAAAGCTTCTGAATCATTCATTCCTGTTCTAAGCTCTTTCAAATGTGCTAAAAGATTCGACCCAAAATGCCACTAAATAGCATCCAGAGATCTCTTGAACGAAACATTTCACCGATTGATTAGCATGGCCAAGAAAACTGATGATTCAGAGTGGGTGAAAATTGGCTGGTAATTGGCAGAGAGACAGCCACAAAAAGCTGGTCGGTCGGTCACTGGGTAGGGTATCAGTAAGCCCGGCTAATGGAAGTATGATTGATTTCCAATTAGCATCCCACATCGTAGCACATCCCGTACATCACATGAGCAGCCGTCACCGTCACCGTCACCCACTCGTACATTCGATGGGGAATTCTAAAACAAACTTTGACCTAATTGCAGGACGAGCAGCACGGACAACACCCAGTCCGAATAGGGCCATTGCCAGCACGGGCACAGCACTGACCCGATTCCTGACCTGTATGGCACCAGTGATTGGTAAAATGCCTCCACACACTCCACTATCCCCTCCGCTCCTCCCACCCCCTCCCACTGTTCTTGTGCCTCGTCTGTGGTGTTCTTCATTCATAAAGAACAGCAGATCTGCTGTGGCAACACAACATGTTGCCGTTGATGTTGCCGCTGCCGCTGCCCGGGTGCATCGTCGATTGTTTAGCATCCCATTCTAAACAGTTCCATGTGGACCAGGAACACAAACTCATTTCGCCTCTGGTTCATTTGTACTCGTGTACTTTCATTATTTATGAGTTCTGAGTGGGCCACTGAGTGCCTTAACTTTTGTTTTACTTTCGCTGTGATTGTGTCCAATCCATCCGTCCGTCAGTCCATTTATATCTACATCTGTATCTCCCTTACGTATACCTATATGTTATACTAGATACTAGGTATATACTCGTATTGTGCTTGTTTGATTTTAATTCGGTTCTGCTTTGTCCTATGCCTATTCTATTCGTTTTGTTTCGTCTTCGTTCTTGTTCTCGTTCTCGTTTTCGTTTTCTCATTTTCTGTCGCGTGTTGTCGTCGTGGCTGTGGGTTGATTTTCTTTTCAGTTTTTAGTTTTGGAACTACGACTAATCGTCAATATGAAGAAAGGCCAGCTGCTCTGCCCGAGTGTGTATGTCGTATGTATATGTATATATGCGCTATCCCTGAACTATATTTATAGGTTTGTACATAAATAATTCAATATCTGGCCAGTCAAGGTCATCGACGAAAAGTCTCCGTGTGTGTGTGGGCTCTCCGAAGAAAGCTCAGCATTAAAATGCACTGAAAATATGGAAATGGCCCCAAAGGAAATCAATTACGATCTACAATTTCCGTTCCTGCAATTCTATTCTACTTGATTCGCATAATTAAACCGTACAATGAACTCGCTGCGGCTCGGTTCGGTTCGGACACAACGTTTCTGCAATTGTGTCATGAGAATTTATTTTCAAAACAAGCAAAAATTATCAACGAGCACACCAGAGCACAGAAAAAGTTTAGCCGGGACATAACGCATACGCAATGTGTGCCAGTTTCTGAAGCGGTTTGGCTCATTCATTAGAATAGAGGTGCCAAAGATCAGGAGAGAGCAGGGAGCCAGTCCTCTAGATGATAGATTATGGAGAGAATGGGTGGACAGAAATCACACATTTCTCTAGCCAATTCCGAACAAGAGAGAGAGAGAGAGCGTAGCTTGTTAACAAGAAAGAAGGGCTATCTATCGAGGTCGAAGATGCAAATACTCTAGTAAATGATATCTCTATACGCTCTAATGACATCTTCAAATTTACAAATCGTTGTACCAATGAAGCTCGTATTTAGATATGCTTAGGATGTCTTTAAAGAGACATTTGTTAAAGTCTGTTGTAGTTAAGAGAATAGTTGGCAAATAAATAAAAAGGGAGGCAGATATGTTGAAGATCTATAATTGCGACCTATAATTCTGCATTGCCTCCAGCTAAAAGGGAATACTCTGCCCAGTTTAGGCCAGATACTTTTCTCCACAACTAGAACTGAGCCAGTTTAATTTATTTTTTTTAAAAAGGGCTGCCTCTTGTAAGATTTATGGCAAATACTGATTTTTGGTTTCGGAGAATAAGTTTTCGAGTTACTCAAAACAGTCTTCATAGCAGCAGATACACACAAACAGATAGCCTAACTCAATAGCTGCTGCTGCTGCTGATACCCCCTTTTGAAGGGCATAATAACTTGGCATGTCTTGGCGATAGAGTCGCTCCCTCAAGTGCGTTAGCGTTACGCTTAAATGATTCTAAATTTAGAGGAGAGCCGCCTGCCTGGTGGCGGCATAGGCGACCTTGGACGGCACCGCTTACGTCGGCGGTGCTGTTTGGCGACATCATCGCATGCAACCAGTGGACGAGCTGGGGAGGAAAGTGCAACACGTTGCCCAGCCAGCCAGCCAGTCAGCCAGCCAACCAGCCCCATGGAGGAGGAAGAGGAGACGCTGTCACTGTCACTGTCTCTGCCCCTGCCTCTGGCTCTGGCTCTCTCCCGTTTCTCTCGCCTTTCAATCAGCATTTGGCATTTCGAGAGCAACGTCAAACGTAGTCAGCGACGTCTCCGTCTCTGTCCACGTAATGTCTCTGTCTCTGTGTCTGTCTCTGCCCGCAGCCGCAGTTGGCATCGCAGCTAGTTTTTGTTTTCAGCGCAGATAGTTTTTTTGTATTTTTGCTAGTATTCAAAACGCGATTAGACGTCGAACATGTGAAGCTCAAGAGACGCCCGGCCGTAGTTTTACTCTTTTTTTTCGGTTTAATTTTCCAAATTATTATTTTTTTTGTTATTTTTTGTATTTAATCTATATCTAACCAAACTCCTAAAGTTCCTTCGAGTATGGTTTATGTTTTCCTCAGTGTGGCCGGCAATTACGGTGAGTGATTGGAGTCGCGGGCCCCACGTTTAATTGATTTGCATGTTACGCAATGCGGTGGCAGGGTCGGGGTCGGTGTCGAGCTCCCAGTGCCAGCCCGTCAATTGACAAATGTGTAATGACCAGCAGGGTAATGGTTCGTTCCTAGGCCGATTACATGGAGTACGACTATTTATAGAGCGTTACGTGTGCCCCGCAGAGTGCTGCTCTCTATCGGTCTCCATCGCTCTCCCTTCCCCTCTCCATCTGCGGACACATTCTGTTGCAAAGTTCAACTGCCACAATGTTCATGAACTTGTCTATGATTCGGAATTGATTTCCATTTTCCGGGTGAATGGGAGGAGGAATGGCAGCCAGTTGTCAATTTTGCATATATGAAAAGTTACTTTTGAGGAAAAGTGCCTGGCAAATCCACTCAACTGCAAACGAGTGGCAGGCAGGCAGCCCACCATGTAAGGCAAGTCGCAGCACAGCAGTTACGCTCGAATTGTGATGGTAAATTTATCCTCATATGTACTTCATACATGGCCAAATCAGCTGCTACAGTGAAGACTTGATAAGGTGAATGGAAAAAGAACGGAATAGCAAAAATTTGAAGGAATCTATATCGTCCCATCAGTCGCAAAATAACCAATAAATTATCAATAACTATGACCGCAGAAGGGGCTTCGTTCATTAATAAGATATTCAGCTATTCAAAAATTATGACTTTATGGTACAGTATATTCGTACTTGCAGATTTATGTTCTGTATTTGGTCATAGGTTATGGATTTGAAGAAAGAAGAATCCTAAACACTTGCAGGTGAAAAGCATGTGATGGGTTTAGGCACATCTTTTAAAGTCTTTTTCGACTGACGATCATTGAAAATTCAACTATTTCTCTATGTATATATTATCTGCAGAACTTATTTAGAAATAAACACTCAAGTTTTCGCTATGAGGTCACAGTCTAAAGGCACATAAATGATCCAACTTTCTTACCTCAGACAATCCATTACGAGGAATGATCAATCATGGGCATGATCAAATCAAATTATAGACTCTCGGAATAAATATGCATAATTTGAGGGTGTGTACATATGTTTGCATGGTGTATCGTGAGCATAAGATACTCATCATGAATATGTAGTGTGTGTTGTCTAGGGCTGTTTATCTAGTAGTTACCGTAAAGCTCTTTCATTCACCCCCAGACAGATCCAGATCCAGATCCAAAGGCGTAACGGAAAACAAATTTCTGCTTTGTACAAACAATTTGGTTTCGTGAGCTTGTAATTGTTCATGTGATTACGTTAGTTCCAGTACAGACAAACATGTGTGCATACATAAGCAGGTCTGTGTGTACATACATGCATGTATGAATACCATCTATAAGCAAACAATAATTTGTTGAATGTAAAACAGAAATCTCTGGGAAATCGGGCACACATGAAAATGAAATCAGATTTTTCAGTTGTTTTTTGGCGGATTGCTTGGGCGCAGTGCGCTCTTGTTTATCAACGGTGCTCTAGAATCTAGATTAAAGGTAATGGCAATATTACGAGCATGTGTGTGTAAAAACTAAACTGCAAATTGTTTACGACAAAACAAAAGGCGGAGAACGACCGGGAAAGGCGAGAGGGAGAGCAGCAGAGTAGAGTAGAGTAGAGTAAAGAGCAACGAATTTCAATGGTGAAAATTGTTAAGCATAAGTATTTTAAAACCCAAACACAAGGCAAGAAAATTAGTCTCTCGACCGTCGGGTTTTTTCTATGCGGGGCCTCTGCCTGGCGAAAAGCGAATCGGACGGGCCAGTCGGCCCCGGACAATTTCAATGCACGGCTCGTGTACCGTACTGTTCCCGCGAATTGCGTTGCGCTGAAGATATTTATTTGTGAGGAAAGCATCGCAAAGAGCACTAAAGCACTGCTATATAAACGAGTATTCGATTGATTTTATTTCAATATAAAAGAAACACGAAGCAACGAAACACTTAACGAAAACTAACGAACCGCAGGGATCGCAGGAGTATTCGTATCCGCGTCCGTGTATCCCCCCTGGAAAGAACACTTTTTTTTTGGTAGGGGAAATATGTAAGTAATTCCCGGATTACGGATTTCGGATTTCGTAATTGCAGTCGAGTGCTGTGCTGGTCGAAAATTGATTTCGATATCGAAATAGTACTGCGAAAATTTATTGTTGTTGTTGTTGTTGTTGTTGTTGTTGTTGTTGTCTCTCTCCATCTCTTGTCCATTCCATTACTCGCCCCCACTCTCTCTTTTTTTTGTTCTCTGGGAGAGCATCATATCATCTTATGTAATCCGAATGTGGTGGCAGTGGTTTATTGTCTTCTTGTCTAGAGTCTCGTCTCGTTTGCTTTTGCTGATATTTTTAGCACCTGTTGCACTGTGAAAACACCTGAGTCTTGAACCGATCTCATGATCTTTCTCTCTCTCTTTCTCCTTGCCATCCCGCAGTGTCGCTACCCGGCTCCGCACCTGGATCTGGAGCTGAGCAGCCGACCATTCTGCTGATCAACGGCATCGCCGACGATTCCCAACTGCAGGACAGGCAGAGCAAGGCCGCCGCCCTGAGGTTGGCCCTCGAGAGCAACAACCACCACAGTGAAGCCAACTCCTCGCTGGGCAGCCATCCCGTGCTGTCAGTGCCCACCACTCCGGGAGGGTCGCATCTGCTGGACTTTGAGTCCCACCTCATCGAGAACGTTGTGGGCCAGGGCAGCGGAGTGGGCATCAGGGAGCTGACGCCCTTTGAGCAGGAGCTGCAGCAGGGCACATCCAAGGTCGGGACAGACGATGCCGCGTCTGTGATCGAGGTGGAACCAGCCGGGGCCAAGACCAAGCAGGCCATTCAGACTCTAGCGCCGCCGCATCAAATCGCCGAGGTAGACGAGACGGCCACCCCGTCGGAGGCAGTGCGTCGGACCGCCGAGCAGCTGGTCGATGAGATCGAGCAGGCCCTGCAACAAATCCCCAAGGTAGACGAGACGGCCCCCCCTTCGGAGCTAGTGCGTCGCACCGCCGAGCAGCTGGTGGATGAGATCGAGCGCGAGCTAATTGAAACCCTGAGCAAAGATGTAGACGAGGCCAAGACTGAGCACGACAGTCAGGTGAAGCGCGATCGCGACGAGCTCAGCTCGCTATCCCAGCAGGTGGAGGTGCAGCTGAACGAGCTGACCAGCATCCTCAAGAACAAGCCGCAGGCGGAGATTGTGTTGGAGCTGCCGGAGCCGGAGGAGGAGCCCAGGCCACTGAGACACGCAGCCAACGAGCTAAAGCTCGTGGAGGTGCCCACGCCCAAGACCGAGGCCGAGGAACAGCAGCGGAAGGAGTTTATCGACTCGCTGCCACAAATCGAACAGAACGCGGCAGGGGAGACCGAGACGGATGCCCAACGACTCTCAGCGGACTGCAAAAGGGAGTATTATCAGTCGCTGAAGAAGTATCTGCTGCACAGCAGCCAGGACAAGCCGCCAATTCCGCTCCAGACCTATCGCTGGGAGGATCTTCGACGAGCCAGAGAGCGGGTAAGTGGCCACACCAGCCAGTCCTCCTCCTTTTGTCTGATCCGTGTTCCTCCCGCAGGGCGGCTATCCGTGGACGCATCTGTACAAGCGTCCCCTGGGACCCGACGAGCAGCCGGAGATTGTGCTGCTCCTGCGCAAGTCCCAGGAGCTGCGATTCAAGTCCGAATCGCCCAAGTCCCTGAAGAAGGTGCGCTACGACGAGCAGGTGCTGGTCAAGGAGACCGAGCGCTATATACAGGACCTCTCCGAGGACGAGGCGCTAGCCCACACCTCCGAGGACAGCAGCGAGGAGTCCGACTCGGAGGCCGAGTCCGAGTCAGAGCGCGAGACCCACAACGAGGACGCCCTCAGCGAGTGCATCTCCTGTGTGTCCGACTCTGTGCTCGCCGTCGGAGGCCACAACAAGCCGCGCAAGACCAGTCGCCTGGCCCACATCCGCGACATCATCCGGCGCAGGCGCAGCGGACGCACCCACGAGGACGCCCAGTCGCTGCCAGGCACCTCTGCCAATCCCAGCCGGCAGAACAGCCTCCACGAACTAGCCCCGCCGCCGGGATCTCTTATCCCGAATACAGAGAAGCCCCCGAAGAGCTCCAAACCGAAGGCCAAGCAGAGCTTCGACATCATGAAGAAGCTGAAGAGTCTGGCCGAGAGGCAGAAGAAGCGCCTGAACATCAAGCGCATCACCCTGAAGAAGGACGAGAAGATCGTCTTGGGCGAGCAGCAGAAGATCATGAAGCTGAAGGCCTCGCCCAAGTCGGACCGCGGCGAGATTCCGCACTTTATCGAAAAACAGGACTCGGACGACATCCTCGAGCTGGTCGAGTACGATGAGTCGCCCTGTCGCAAGCGCAACAAGGAGGAGCTCGAGCAGGAGCAGCGCGAGGATATGCCCAGCACCAGTGCGGCAGCAGGGAGTGTCCCCCAGCCGGATGAGATCATTGAGCTGCCCGTGGCAAAGACTGAGACCGATGCACCCGCTCTGGAGGTCACAGAGCCGCAGGAGGAGAAAATTGAAGATGGGACAACTGCGGATGGCGATGGCACAGAGTCTCCTCCCAAGAAGACCCCACGACTCCGTCGGGAGCATGTCTATGAGGAGATTGGGCACCAAACACCCGAACTGGTGGATCAGCAGTCCATCATTGAGCTGGACGCCCTCAAAAAGTCGCTGACGCGTCAGGACCATATGGCCATCGATGACATTGAGGCCGCCAAGGCAGTACCCCTGGATCGCATGGGCAGCAGTGAGGAGGAGCAGGTGGCCTCGGCGGTTGCCGGTTCCGGCAAGTCTGGAGCCCTCCTGGCCCCGCTCTCCTCCATAGACTCGACCTCGTCGGACGAGGAGCGAGCCCGCCTGGCACAGCTGTCACCCGTGGCCGAGGAGAGCGACATCGAGCCGATGGAGGTCGCCGACCTGCGTCCCGCGCTCAAGAAGGAAGCCTCGCCGGCGCCTTCGGACAAGAAGGTGACCTTCTCGCATGTGGAAGACGAGGCCGAGCCCCATCGCGAGGACATCGAGCTGCCCGAAGCCGTGCTAGAGGCAGCCGCCAATGCGGCCAAATGGAAGAGCGAGAGGTAAGTGATGGACCAATCCCCAGAAGCATCCCCAAACGCCTGACACTAACACTCGGCACCAACCTTCCAACCAATCCAAACGGTGCTGTTGTTGCTCTAACCCAATCTTGCAGAGAGTCTAACCTGTTTGCCCTGCTCATGAAACTGTTACTAACCCTCTTGCCGGGAGGTGGCCAGCGCAGACGCTTTCGAAATCGAAACCGAAATCGAGATCGAGGCACCACCAAACACACGAATGCACCAGCACCACAGTACTACCAAGACTACCACTACCACTACACAGACCACACCACAACAAACCCAATACCAGTAGCAGGACCAATCCGCAAACACAGATCCTCTTGGTGGAGAGGTCCTTCCCGCTGGACACTCTGCTGCTGCTGCAGCGGCGGTGATACTAACAAGTTTTGGTAGAGGGCTCCCAATGAAGGTGGCTTTTATGATATAGACCTAAGGTAAGGCCTCCATGTACTGTGTGCCGTCCGTCTCCCCCCCCCCCCCCCCCCCCCCCCCCACCACTTGTTGTTGTTGTCCCGCAAATGTTGGTGTTGGTTCCAATAAATGAATGAATTTCCTAAGGTGAAAGGGGGGGTTGGGTTGCATAACTGGGATAAGCCATACACACACACATAAATACATATATAAACCATAAATCATATAAAAACTACGTACTTTTAAAGCTGGAGACCACGCCTCTAAATGAAACATATGTATGTAGCTCCGTATCTGGATAAGTCCGACATCTAAACATCGAATGGTGATCGATTGGGATTATGTGTACACATGTATGTACGTACAGTGTGTACAGTATATTTAGAGATCTAAAGGTCAACGAATGACAAGAAGATTTCCGGCAGGCAGAGCAGAGGCAGCCTCTAAAATAGAACATGAAAGTGCAGAACAGAACTACAGAACTAATTGCTGCGGCTATGTACTCCTCCTGCTGCCTGTCTGCATGTCTGATCAGGCCACAGTATGACAGAACAAGAGTATAACAGTATAACAGTACAACAGTATGGCAAACACACAAATGCAATTGCCTAATCCGTCATCGCGTAGTCGTGTCTGTGCGTGCGTGTCTGTTCATTTCTCGATTCGTGTTTGTGTCTGTGTTTTTGCTAATTTTAAAAGAAGAAAAAAACATTTTCATCTTTCGAACAAGAATTTTCGCTGAGGAAAATCTGTGTCGCGCAAAAACCAAAAAGCTCTCAGTCCTGGCCGAAAATCGCAACGATGTAGACACGGTCGCGTCGCGTCGCACAAACCACACACCACACCACAGAACGGGACCCACCGCAAAACAGCACAAAAATCGAAAGAATCTCTCAATAACAGTACCCCCAAAACGTGAATTCCATTCAGAAAGGTCACCCGCCCCAAAGGGTGGATGGTTCTTAGCCCTGAAGTAAAGTTCGGAACTCTGGTTGCAAGAGCCACAAAATTCCTCAGAGGCTGGGCAAAGAATTTTTGAGCTGATTCGGGCAGAAAATAAATTCAATGTCCAACGGCGGCGCTGGCTCATGCTCTGGTGGTGCTTAAAAATAGCCACCGACCACCACGAACGACGACAAGACGACAAAAGCGAACAAAAAATAAACGAATAAAAGACACAAAAAGTACGAGAGGAGGAGGAGCAGCGGACAGAGGGACGGATACGGATTCCGACCGGGGGCCAAGTGAATAAGTAACCAGCAACAGCTGTCATTTCTCTCTCTCTCTCTCTCACTCGGAGATCATGCTAAATTCCCGCCGCTCCGCCTCGGTGGGCGCTCTGCCCGCCGAGAAGAAGCACTTTGTGTCGCGGGTGGAGAGTGCCAGCGGCGCCTCCCTGGACGTACGCTGTGCCTGCCAGTACTTTCAGTCCGAATCCCTGCTGCCGGAGCGCATCAATCCCGTGGATTCGCGGCCAGGCTCACGGCAGGGCCACCACAGCGACCAGGACCAGTTCCTGCACCTGCATCAGAATGTAAATCTGAACACCAGTTTCCCCCGCGACGATCTGTCCACGCACAGTTTTGAGGTCGTGAGTCATGCGGATGTGGCTGCCCAATCGGTGGATCTGAGCTTCATGGAACGTTATCCGGAGCTGGAGCAGACGGCCCGTTCCCGGGGACTGGTGGTGCGCAGCATTTCGGATGCCACCGAACCGGATCCGGGTGGATCATCCTTCATGGCCGCAGGTCGCCGACAGCTGTCGATGGGCGGCCTGTCGTCGGGCAGCGTTGGACGCTTCCCCGACACCGTGTCCATGCGCAGTGGCACCTCGCTGCGTCGCATTTCGGCGGGCAACTCCAAGATGGATCTCTACTGTGCGGACATCAATATACCGAACGCTCCTGGAACCGGACGTCAGGGTGGCCAGCGTTCGGCCAGCGCCAGTCGACGAGCCTCCAATGCGGATCTCTTCCAGGCCACCATTCTGCCGGGATCGCTGCAGCCGCCCCAACTGAATCTGATTGCGGCCACACCAAGTCCCGGACTGGCCGATCAGCAGCCACTGTTTCCCTCGCACCAGGCGTCTCCGGCTCCCTCGCAGCAGGACTTCCGCAATGCCAGGCCTCCGTTGTCGCCGGATTACATGCGTCCAAGCGATGCCAACAAG
The DNA here is from genome assembly GCF_003369915.1 of Drosophila miranda. Taxonomy (NCBI): domain Eukaryota; kingdom Metazoa; phylum Arthropoda; class Insecta; order Diptera; family Drosophilidae; genus Drosophila; species Drosophila miranda. Next base: position 7,888,557 of record NC_046674.1, on the reverse strand, counting down.
GAGAACCAGCTGCCCGGCGACGTGCTGCCCCAGAATCGACCCATCGACGTGTCCCGCTTTGGCGGCGATGCAGTGCGTCCCTCGTTCCTCCTGGAATCGGATTTCCAGCAGATAAAGAGTCCCTATCAGAACACCACGGTCACCACGCCCATGGATCCCCTGGCCGAGGCTGTGGCCGAGCTAGAGCAGATCGCGCAGGAGCACAACATCGTGAACATCCGGGACAACATCCAGACGGAGACGCGGCGACCGCCCTCCATTGGGGGAGACCTGAGTGCAGCACCCCTGAAGCTGGACGAGCTGACGAAGATCGAGATCATCAGCGACATGCCAGTGGTGGATATCGATGCGCTGGTGCGCCATGAGGAACAGAAGGCGGCGGAGCATCGAAGCCGCAGTCCAAGACCCTCGCCCAGGCAGCCCAAGGCGCCGCCAGTGATGGCCACCCTCAAGCTGCCTTCGAGCCGGCCATCGAGTCCGTCTCCAGCGGAGCCATCCCTTCCCTTGCAACCCCTCAAACGGCAGCACACGCCAGAGAGGCAGCTTTCGCCGGAACGTCCCTCCAAGTGGGCACCCGCTTCTCCCACGCCACAGCAGCAGACGATCCAGGCAGCCACGGCAGCCATCAACCTGCAGGATGCCTCTCCCGAGGTCAAGAGCTCCTACACCTCCCGCTTCAAGGCGATGTTCGCTGCCAAGGAGCCACGCCAGAAGTCCCCGACGCCCCAGCGCTCTCGCACTCCCAGTCCCAAACGGGAGAGGACGCCCTCTCTCTCTCTCTTCTCCCGCGAAAAGTCGCCATCGCCCGTGAAGATGCTCTCGGTGTTCTCCAAGGGCAAGCAGCAGGCCATGTCCATTGTAACCACCTCGGGTGCCGCGATGAAGGGCAAAGAGGCGGAGCCGCTGGCTGTGCGTGTCACGGAGACCTTCTCCCTGAAGGTGGACGAAATGGACCAGTACGGCTCGCGGCCAGCAAAGCCACCGGCTCCTCCGACGCACGCCCAGACCATGTACAGCAGTCGCGAGGACTTTGGGGCGGCATCCTCGGAGCGGGCTTCGGTGGACATCAGCGAGGCCTTTGCTCCGGTGGTGGTGTCTGCCCTGCCACGCGGCGGCAGTGGGAGCGTGAGCATGAGCGGCGGAAGCTTCATGGCTGGCAATAGGAATCTCTACTCCAGCGAGATCGAGATGCCGGACACGGCCTCCTGGGGAGCCAGCAGGGAACCCTCGCAGACCGGCGGCAGTCGTCCGCTCATCTCGGTGCCCATACAGATATCCGACAGCCACGTCTATCGACCCCTGCGGTCGCCCTCAGAGCAACGGTTTGGGGTGCAGCGCAAGTCCTCGTTCCGGGAGCCTCGCACCCAGTCGCACGACCGCGCCCCCCGCCTTAGCAGCGGCTCCCAGGAGCAGCTGTACGGGGCGGGGCGGGGCATGACAAAGACGGTTAGTTTCCATTTTGACGAACGCAAGTCGCGCCTTGCGGATTTCGCCTCCGCAAGCGAATCGCCCCTGACCCAAAACCAAATCGAACACAGAGAGTTCCTCGAACGGACCTACTTCTCTCGGTAAGCCATCTATGCCACCCTATGTCCGGCCTAGACCCCCGACCTCTCGGCACCACCGCCACAACCACCTCACCACCACACACCTTCCACACCGGGTGACGGCCTCCTGCTAACCTTCGCTTGTCACTACTCCACACAGATCTCCTTCCTTCGTTCCAGTCTACTAATCCATGTGCTCTCTCTCCCTTTCTCTTCTTGCAGTGATCATGAATACGAGCCCGTGGGCGTGTCGCCGGCACACGAATCCTCGCCAGCGCCAGCGCTAGTGCCAGCGCACGCCCTCTCTGAGCTGCAGGTGCCGATGGACATCGACAGCTCGGCAGGAACAACGCCCCGAACCGAATCTCGCACCGACTACGAAATACACACCAGCCAGGTGGACTCGAGCGCCCTCGAGGAGCTGCCGCTGCAGCCGGAGAACCGCAAGAAGAGCTTCATGGCCAGCGCCCAGGACCGCACCAAGAAGATGCAGGACGGTCTGCGACAGCAGGCGGGAAAGCTGCGCACCAAGCTCCGCAGCAGCCAGCAGGCCAAGCCCAAGCCGATCTCGGGCAGCCCCAAGGCCAAGGCCAAGGAACGCAGGCGCTTCAAGGCGCCCGAATTCTCCAAGATGAAGATGCCCGAGATCAAGCGACCCGACATGTCCAAGTTCAGGGAACTCAAGCGACCGGAATTCACAAAATTCAACAAACCGGACATGTCCAAGTTCAAACTGCCGGAGAAGTTCTCCACGCTGAAGCTGCGACGCAGCAAGAGCTTCAAGGAGAACGAGAGCGAGCTCACGTCCGAGGAGCCACAGGCCACCAGTGCAGAGGCAGGAGGAGGGGTCGAGGCCCCTGCTCAGCCTGCGCCCAAGAAGAAATTCGAGTTCAACTTTGGCACCTATCCGCGCGCCTTCCGCAAAAAGAAGCCCACAGAGGAGCCACCACCACCGCCCGCTTTGGAGTCGTCGCTGGGCACAGAGGGTCTGAGCGTGATCCCCAGCACCGAGACGCAGCCGTCGCAGACCTCCACAAGCTCCCCGCAAGGAGATCGTGGTCCTGGTCCGGTGCGATCCCGCTGGGCGGACAAGTTCTCGGATGTGAGCTACAACGACAGCGAGGGATCGCGGTACAGGCGCTACGGCAGCGAGCTAGAGAGCTTCGACCGCGAGTCCTCGCTGGAGCGACGCATGAAGGAGGACCTGGAGGGGACCGAGGACACGGCCAGCGAGGCCCAGCAGCCCCAGACGATGGGAATTCTGGGCGTGGTGGCCGACAGCAAACAGTTTGCGGAGTTCGATGAGGAGAACCGGGCCATCCACGAGATCTCCAGCAAGCGGTCGCGCGAGTTCAAGCGGCGCCCGATGGTGCATCAGGACTCCGATTTGCGCTCGGAGGACAGTCGCGATGCCGAGGGCTGGACCGAGAAGGACATACAGAAGAACAAGCTGCTGCGCAAGGCGGAGCTAGAGGCGGAGGCTGGCTACCACAAGTACTACGACAGCCACTCCACGGCCAGTTCAGGCAAGAAGGTGGTAATGGAGCCCATCGACGACGACGAGTTCTTCCTGCGCAAGCGCGGCATCTCCGAGGATAACATCCAGCTGCGGCAGTACATAAGCGCCGCCATTCGCGAGGGTTACGACACGCCCAATGCCCTCCAGCATGTAGGCTACTCCGCAGATCCTGTCCCCGGCGAGTACGGAGACTTCGAGGCACCGCCGGCAAAGCCCCGGCGCCTGCATCGCAACTATAGGCCGGACATTGACGACTCGCAGGAGTTCCAGCGCAGCGACTACGGCGACGATCTGTCCATGTCCCAGAATGGCAGTGACTTCACCCCTAAGAGACCTCTGCGCAAGGCTCGCAGCCGCAGCCACAGCAAGCTATCAGTGGACGGCAGCCAGGACATGCACATGGCTGATGGGGGCAGCAGCATCCAGTACTTTGACGACGATGAGGAGTACCTCAGGCCACCGATGCGGGATCAGCAGATCACCGAATTGGAGAAGGAAGCAGCGGCGATGGAGAAGGCAGGACCACAGGCCCTACCGCTGGCCCCGAGGCGCCACAAGAAACGCACACGCGATGATGCATCCGTTGAGAAGGATGCGGACTCGTTCTTTAATGGCTTTGGTGGTAGATCAGTATCGAATACCTTTTTGCAGCCACACGAAGATGTGAGTACCAAGCAGAGATCTGGGACTACTTTGAAGGTAGCGGAGTCCACCTCTAGTCCATTCTAACCTTTGCCAATTCCCATTCTGATTCCCAGGTAATTGTTTATCGCACTGAGCACGAATATCGTCACATACCGCTAGCCACGCCCGACAACTTCACGGATGGCGCGTCCGTGCGTACACCCCGTTCCGAGGACGACAGGACATCGCGCGGTGCCGACTCCCTGGTCCTGGACATGAAGACAAAGCCCGAAATGGGGGAGGACAACGAGGAAGGAGTATCCAGAACCAAGAGCGACGAGAGGTTCGTCATCGACATGTTGGAGAGCGACGGGTGAGCATTACTAGACCTAGATATCTGTCACGGATGTTCCGCTAGGTGTGGCTTTCTTGCTCGCTTCCTTCTAGCTATGCGGTGGTGCGCAAGGAGCCCCTGCCCAAGCCCACGCCCCCGGCGCGCAGGAAGAAGTTCACCCGATCGCCCGGCGAGCGATTCGCGACGCTACCCAGCATCCGCGGCTCACGCGGATCCCCACCACCGGCCCGGCCACCGCCGCCACAGCAGTATATACCCATGGAGGACTCGCCGCTGGTGCCACGCCGCAGATCGGCGGCCAGTCTGGACGAGATCCCCCAGATGATGATCAAGTCGAAGTAAGAGAAGCAGCCCGTCGGCCGAGTCGCCTTTTGTTGCCTTTTGAGTTGCGATGGCCGACCTTTCGATTGATTTTTACTTTGACTTTCGTTTCGTTTCGAATGCGTTTTCGTTAAGTTTTTCTGTTAAGTTTTCATTTCTGTTGTTGCCACTAAGTTGTAGGCTAAGCTTAGACTAAGACCAAGGGTTAGACGCACAGCTAATGCTACTCTTGCTGCTTTTGCTACTGCTACTAATCTGATCCGAATCGAATCGATTGCACTCGGGAATCCACGTACTCGTACACCCAAATAAAACATGAATACACGATACACACGAATCCACTTGCAACACACGAGTTGGCCAGCATCCTGTTGCCTTTTTTGCCTTTTGTCGATTGCACGGAAGCCCAAGCCCAAGCCCCAAGATGTATCTAATGCACCTCCCTCCAACCTTTTCCCCCAGCTACGAGACCCAGCCGCAGAAGCAGCAGCAGCCCGAGAAGCAACAGGCACAGCAGCAGCAGCAGGAGGAGGAGGATGACTACGAGGAGCCTGGAGCCCTAGAGCGTCCCGAGTCCCCACGCTCCAATCTCCAGTCTGGCGAGGTCATCAACAAAATGAAGTTCCGACCACTGCCGGCGCCACCGCGTCCACCGCGCGAGAAGCGCTCCACGCGTGCTGGCAGCAATGCCCTCGACAGCTACGAGGACAGCGAACAGGTGGCCAGTTCCATCCAAGCGGACAGCTACGACCAGGGGGAGTTCGAGGTGGAAGTGTCCACACAGACGGACCCGCTGCCCGACGACTTTGTGTGCGAGGAGTTCGAGATCACCGAGGACATGAAGATCATTGAGCCTCGACGAGCCAACGCCCAGGGATCCGACGGATCGGCCAGCAAGACCCTCGAGGATCTGCTGCGTAGCGTCGAGACGCAGGAGCCCCAGGACGAGGTGGACGGCGTCCGTGTGCTAACAGAGGACGAGCAGTTGGCCAAGGGCCTGCAGCGCTTCAGGGATGCAAATCAACGGAGCATGTCGGAGCGCTCTCGGGCCTCCTCTCAGGCGGACCGTTCCAAGTCTCTGAGTCGTCCCCAGACGCCGTCCTCGGCGGTGGTTATCGAGCGACGCGTCCCCACGCCCAGTCTGGTGGCTGGCGAGGAGCAGGATGCCACTGTCCAAGCCTCGCTGATAGTGCGACCCATCAGTGCCGCCGATCTGGCGGATGACGAGCTTCGGCGCGAGGAGGAGGAGCTGCGGCGGGAGGGTCTGCTCTCGGACAGCTCGGTACAGAGCAAATCCGATGTGGAGGAAGAGGAGCACGGAGAGGTGGCCTTGAGCGACTATGCGGCCAGTTCAGCGGATCTGGATGCGGCGGTGGAGCAGCTGCAGCAGGCCCAGCTGGAAAGCGACTACGAGAGCCGGCTGGAGGACGACGAGGTAGAGCGTACCCTTAGGGACAGTGAGTACGAGGAGGAAGAGGATGCCGGAGAGAAGTACTCGGATCAGTATGACGAGGAGGAGGAGGAAGATGAAGAAGCACGGCTGGTGAGGGAGCTCAGGGAGCAGGAACTGGACGAGGCCCTCGAAAAGGAGCTGCAAGAGGCCATGGAAAAGGAGCTGTCCGACTACAGGCAAAAGGAGAAGGGCACGCTGTCGGATGAAGAGGAACACGCTCCCTCCGAGATCGAGTACCGACACTCTGAAGATGAGGAGAAACCACAATCTGAGACAGAAACCATTGCCGTGGAGATACCCATCCGGAAGACCACCGCCAGCGAACCCACCGAGGCCGAAGTTACGCCCAAATTTGTGGCCACTCTGCCCACCGAACCCGCTTACGGCCACGACGAGCTGGATGTCGAGGAGCCGGAAGATATGCCCCTGCCACCGCCACGTCGCAAGTCAACCACAGCCATCGAGCCCCCCACCGTAGCAGCAGCAGCCACCACTCTGACGATTGCCGAGCAATCAGCCCGCGAGCTCACGCCAATCCAGTCCCTGCAATCCCCGCCAGAGCCGCAGGTTCCCACTCGCCTGGCCGAGCTGGAGGTGGAGCGACTTCGTGTCCATGCCCTGCAAGCGGGGCAGATCCAAGTCTCGCAGCTGCACGGCAGCCACATCAAAGCAGACGATCTGGAGTGCAAGTCCGGGCAACTGGTGGTCCAAAACATTGAACTACCGCCGGGCTTCATCGACGACATAGTGGAGCGCGTGCGGGAGCAGCGACCCTCGCTACTTACCACCGAGACGCAGACTAGCCGCCAGGCCAGCAGCGAGCCGGCCACCTCGGATGTGGAGCAGCCCGTGAAGCCGCCGCGCCAGAGCAAGGCCACCGAGCAGTCGCCTCCGAACTTAGACGAACAGACCCAGACAGAAGCCGGGTTGATGCCACTGCCACCGCCACCAGCGGCATATCCCAGTGTGGAGTACTTGCAGTCCCTGGCACCGTTGGCCTTCTATAATCTCCAGCGCAGCGCTGAGGCCGAGCAGGCCGAGGCTGCAGCGCCAGAGCGCAAGGCGCCGCACAAGTGCCGGCGTCGCCATGTCCAAGAGCAGGCCGATGCCGAGTCGGGCTCTGAGCTAGAAGATCAGCTGGTGGAAAGACCACGCTCACGCTCCTCGCGCCGCTCGCGCACCAGGAGCGCCACTCAGCCAGTAGAGGAGTACGACGAGGATCAGCCCCGGACAGTGGTTCAGGCGGGACGGCAGTTCATATCCGCCTGCAGCCTGGAGCTGGTGAACATCATCAACCAGCTAACCCACTATGTGCGCGGAGAGGCCATGGAGCCGCAGCAGCAGCAACAGTCGAGGAACATATCCGCCCTCATGGTGCTCTTCATTCTGATCACGTTCGGAGTGCTCGTCTTTCTGCTGACCGGTCGACAGGTGCACACACATCACTGGGACTACTTCAATCCACCCGGGAACGAGGGCAGGCAGACGTGAGAGCAGTGGAGATCGATATCCCATTAACCGTGGGCTTGTCACGAACACTATCCTTGGGGGGAGTGGGGCGGGTTTGCATTTTGCATTTTGGAGCAGAGAATTTTTGCTAAATGGGTGAAAACAAACGAATTTAAACGCGGCCAAGAGCCCGCTCGAAACTAGAAGGCCTTAATGATATACATACTAACAAAAAGAGAACTAGCAACTACTTTAGGAGAGGTGCGATGATGGCGAGGGGCGTTGCCCCCGTGCTACTACTAGTCACAGAACAATCGAAACCCGGAATCCCAGTTCAACAGACACTGACGGCACATGCCCGTGCTATACCATAAACCATGAATCTTGTACTAACTATAAAGAGAACTACTATCTATAAAGGGAATAATTTTTCATCATTGTCTACCAGTGCAGCAGAACAGAACAACAGAACAACAAGAACCAGAACCAGAACCAGCAGAAGCAACGATTATGTATTAATTATGTACTTAACACACATGCTATGTATGTACATAGACTATTTTTTTTGGTGGCTGCCTTATGATATGGTGGGGCGGCGGCAGCAGCCCTAAACGCAAGGAAATAATTGGAAGAGAACTAATCTAATAACAATGTTTTTTTTTTCTACCAGCGGCAGGGCGATGGAGCGAAAGAGATTCAATTGTTGGATTCAAATTGTTGTTTAATCTAGACCAAAGTGTAGGAATTAATATATATAAAACAAAAAAAAATTATTTTTTTCATTGAATATCACTTAAAAGTTATAATTTGAAATGCGAATACTTTGCCGAGGAGGAGAGCAGAGAAGAGGAGAGAACGTATATACTTAAATATATAGAAGCGTATTTTCAATAAAGCAAAATGATATACACATAAGTGGTGGTGCTTTTGGTTTGTTATTCGATAAAGATATATTCCGACTTAGAGCAAGAAATCATCATTGTATTTAACCATTTCACGATGATCTTTGTGGCTTCCTTTTTGCGATTTGCTGGCGGCTGAACGAACGGGCACAAGTATATTAGGAGATTTAAAATGCAACATACCATACACTTACCAATGGACGACCAGACTGCGGATGAGGAGGCATCGTTGATGGGTTCGATTTGCGGCTGGCGTCGAGCCAGTTGCACCTGCAGCACAATGCCAGTGACGTTCTTGCCATGCATCTCGGCTATAGCGCGATCTGCCGACTCTGGTTTGGCAAAGGAGACAAAGCCGCGGCTGCAAAGAGATTTCACAATGATCTATTTATCCAAATCCAAAAGAAATGATCTAATTTGTACCTTTTTTCAATCTCCATTGACACATTCACAATTGTTCCATAATCGTTGAAGGTTTTCTTCAGGAAATCTTCGGTTACCTTGTTGCCCGACACAAATATGGTATTGCCAGCGCGTGGCTTCTCCGGCGGCGGCGTATCAATAGCAGCTGCCTTCTCAGCCATGACGCGTTCTTCACGGTCACGCTCAGTGGCAAAATGCTGATACAAGTTCTGGCGCCGTGGCTCCTCCTTGATAATCTCGCTGATAATGGTCTCCTGGGCCACATCGTTTTGAGTCGAGGAGAATGGCTGGTAGGACGCCACAGTGGTCTCCGATGTGGAGCGTTTCGCACGCTCCTGACCTTTTGGACGCTTGAACGACGTTTGATCCTGCTTTGTTTGCTGTTTCTGGATCGCTGGAATGGCGCCGCTCTTGATCAGCTTGCGTGCCACCTCGCGTGCATCGCGCGCATCCGTGGGTCGTTTTAGCGTCAACGAACTCTCCGGCTCCGGCTTGGGTGCTTTATGAGCCTGGAGTGCCTTTTTCTGCAAACGAAAAATATTACATTAGACAAAAATCAGGCGGGAAATCATTTTATTTGGGACTGCTGCGGAGTCCCACCTTCTTCTTGAGCTTCTGATATTTTGCCTGAAGCATCTGCTCCTCCTCAGTTAGATTGTTAGGAAAGTGAATGTAAACCATTTTAGCATCGTCTGCTTCTGTTTACTGCACTATTTTTGTTGTTTTCAATTCACTTTTCAATAAAATTATTCCGAAATTTGTTGTTTTGTTGTCCACCAGTGTGACCATCAAAAAAATACCGAAATACTGTCCCATTTTCAAAATATAAGCCCAGTGCTCAGATATGCATCATTTTTCAATGACCGAACAGGGATGATATTCGTATGGAAACGATAAGAATCCATGCTTGTATTACGTTCGATAAAAAAATGTTCAGTAGGTTTTTTGCAGATTTCCTGCTTACTTTTACACGAAATTGGAATTTTTAACTGATTTTATTTGTTAGGAAACACGAAACAGTGTAACCGCATAGCATGTGCACCTGGTCACACTCTGCCGCGCGCAAAATACATGACCAAATTTTTTGACATAATAATTTGTCGATCTGAATACCAAACGAAACAGTAAATATACCGACGGAAAAGCATTGCATAAAATTATAATAATATTATTAATAAACGTAACAAAACAAAAGTCAACTAAATCGTTATTTTAGTTTGTTCGTTTTTGTTTCCTTTCTAGGTTACACACCTTGCAAGTAATATCGGATACGCGATATTTGTATTGGTTTTAGTATATTTCAAAACGAGGGGACGATATTTTTATGTTTTCTAGCATATTTTAGTATTTTCCAATATTTTTTAAGACGCGTTATGGACTTACCTCGCTGTGCTAATACACATATGTAGAAATGATGTATAATTGTTGTGAATTTTTTTGTTTTAAGCAAACTTTATAAGCATTTCAATAAAAGAAAGTGCCTTAAATTAAACAGTCCCTAGAAAAATTATTGATTTCTCGTATTAAAATATACGGGCAGTACTGAGTGTCTTAGCTAGCTAGTAATATGACTTGGAATTTTAAAATCGTGGAATGTAATTTCTTCTTTGCGGGCTCGTTCATGGACCATGCCGCGTTTCCTAAGCGTGACCATATTGCGCAAGGCTAATAATACGACAATAACTTTGTAGAAGGCAACTAGTGTTGCAAATTGTTAGCAGAAATAATGCAACTCTGTGTGGTTTTCAGCCCTCACGCCATGTTGTCGTCGAGCTGTCAAAAATGTTCTTTCCTTCTCTTTCTTTCCGGTTAGCGTCATGGTAAGATTTAACAAAGTTTTTTCCGAGTCGGTTGAAAAATGTAAAATTTATAAAGTGCAAAACTCGCGCGACTAATAAAACATTGCACAAAAGTGAAGTGGCCAGTACGTTGATTTAATTCACGTAAAAACAACCTTCAACGCTGAAATATGGTGCGAAATAAATGCGTTTTACCATTTTCACGTGGTGGCGCACACCAACACAAGCAACGCGCTGGCCAGCATATACAGAAATAATTTTTTTTTTTTTTTTTCGAGTGTTTCATATATTTCTCTGATTGCAGCCTTTCGAGAGATTCGTACAAACTGGTCGCATTGCCAAGGCCTCGGCCGGCCCCTTAAAGGGTCGCCTGGTGGCCATTGTCGACGTCATTGACCAAAACAGAGTAAGTGGCGACAGCCCGTGGTGGCAGAAGTCGAGCAGAAGCAGCAACAACAACAACAACAACAGGCGCGGCGCCCTTGCCTCTTGCACATGATGATAATTTGTCTTCTTGATAGGAAGTGCCAACTGACACATAAATGAAGCTAGTTTAACCCACTGAAAGCAAGCATGCAAGCGCAGCGACGCGACGCCGATTTTGTTGCTGCCGATGCGTCAACTCCAACCTAAAAACAACACAACTAAGCATGTTCTTCTCTTTTAGGTTTTGGTTGATGGTCCTTTGACCGGTGTTCCACGTCAGGAATACAGATTGAACAATCTGCATCTGACCAAATACCGCATTAAGTTCCCATTCACCGCGCCCACGCGCATTGTGCGCAAGGCCTGGACTGAGAGCGACCTGAAGGCCCAGTGGAAGGTCAGCCCCTGGTCCGTCAAGGCACAAAACATTTGCAAGGTGTGTATATGTAAATGGTTATGGTGGATATTAATTGTATTATCGATTTCTGCACATGATGATAATTGAAAGTTCTTGATAGGAATTGCCGGCTGATACATACATGAAGCTAGCTCTGTTTCTAACTGATCGCAGTCTAAGATAATCAATCCCCCACTCTTGTATCTCTGTGTTGTACTGGTACTAATCTTGTCCATTTTAATCTATTGCAGCGCTCACAATTGAACGATTTTGACCGCTTCAAGCTGCGTTATGCCAAGCGCCAGCGCAACAAGTTGCTGACCATTGCCTTCAACACACTAAAGAAGCGCACCAAGTCCGACGGTACTCCACGCATCCTGAAGAAGGATCGCCGTGAGCGTCTGCGTGCCGAGAAGGCCAAGGGTGGCAAGAAGGCAGCGGCCAAGAAGTAAACAATAAATTAACGAAAGTAACTGCTTGATGAACATCCACCACAATGGAGAAAATAAAAGAAAGTGTTATTTTTAGGAAAAACACGCACGTGGCCGAGTTTTCTTTTGCGTTGTTTTGGGGAAGCGGAAGACGGCCGTTCAGTTTGATTTTCAACAATTTTATTTGCTCTCAAGAAACAAAAAGGTCTTAACAGTCCACAGTCCAATTCTTAAAGCCCCAGTCTACCAATTAAATTAGCACCGAATGAATGCCTAGGCATTGCCCTTGCAGTAGATCGTCTTCCAGTTGCTGGGATGGTTGTAGCCAAGGAGGATGGGCAGATGTAGGAACAGTGTGATATGCTCGCCTTGTATCGACGTCGAGACCTTGACCCAGTTGCGCAGCCATTCGATCATCTCCTCGTCGCTGAGATTAACTGGATTGAGGCCACGCAAGTAGCAGGAGTACCGCAGCGCATGCATACTTAAATTGTGCACTCCGCCTTCGCGGGTTATGGCCTGGTCCATGTAGTGCACAAGGAAAGCGTGCTCGTGCAGGCGGTGACGCTTAAAGATGCTATTTTGCAGTCCGTGCATATTGACTAGGCTTTTCTAAAACAATACAACAGTGTTTGAATGGTGGATTCTAATGGGTTCATCATCACGGTCTTACAACATGCTTCCGCGACATTCCCAGCAGCGAGTAGGGTCCCTCGACAAAAATATCCTTGACGTCCAGAAGCATCTCCGGCGTTGGATGAGTACCACTTCCCAGCAGGCCCAATATGTTCCTGAACTCTGCGTGTTTGGGGTGTCCAGACAGCGATTTGAGCTTGGCCTGCAGGCAGCGGAAGACGGCTTTGTTGTACTGCAGTCTTTGTTTCATATAGTAGTTTTGAAAGTCGGTGCGCTGCTCTGCAGTCCAGAAGTGCGAAGTAAGAAAAACGCGGGGATACCAAAAGCTGCAAAGTAAACCACCTGGCATTATAATCATGTAGCACCCACGCTAATTGGCGAGATCTTACACAAGGGGAAAGAATGCATAGCCAACCATCGGCAGTGAGCAGCCAATTAGGGCCGGTGCAACCTTCATCATGTCCCTCGGCATCATCATGTACAGCTCTAGTTCCTGGCGATTCAGTGCCCTGATCCCTTGCGGCGAGTCATTGGCAATGCGAGAAATTTTTAAGAAGCGCTTCATGTCGCTGAAAAAGTCCTTTACGCCATCAAAGAAGACGTGATAGAGCTGCATGGCCTTGGGGAAGTTCTTTTCGAGAACCTTGTCATAGTTCTTCACATAGTTGAAGTAGCGTGTGAATATGTAGTCCTGCATATTATCTCGCATCTGCTCCCGCTTTGACCTGGGAACGTCCTGCTCCTTGGGCTTCTCATGATCAGGCATGTCGCTGGGTGGTAAGGTAGATGATGTCTTAACCAACTGTTGGCCTTTTGGCGGATCCTTTGGCTTGTTTGCATCCCAGCCCGTCTCGTAGATGACCTTTCCAACGCTGGTTATTTCGGCGGCTACATTTCGCTTAATCGTCGGCGGTGGTGCTTCTCCTCCAGTCGATTTTCCAGAATATTTCCGTTCTGGTGGCAGTGTGCAATATGACTTCGGTTTGTTATCGCTGCCGGTAAATGGGATTTTAATGCTGATTGATAATTGGGGTCAGGAGATTGTTCTAACCTGGAATTGGTGCTGGTAATGTATAGCTGTAACAGTCTCTGCCGATCTTGGGGCCAACTCCCAGCCGAAACTTGGGCAAATCGCGCCGCCACACGCAGTGCCAACGCCATTCTGCAAGCACTACAACTACAAACCGCACACACAAGTGCGTCCAATTACGCAACCGGCAACTCCAATGCAGGAGCTCTCCCGCAACAACGTTATTTTGAAGTATATGCAATATAAATTTCACACGAACATAAGGATTAGAGCTACCAAACCATCGATAAGACTACCGATATACTGCACTTCAGCAATCATTTAAAGACCGTCGATAGTTTGTTTATCATTAGCCTATCTTTTTGAAAAGTTGGATGGTAGGATTCTTGAGTTTTTCCATTTAAACCGGATTTAATTCAGTTTGAAGTTGGAAACTGAAGGTGAGGGGCATACGATTTCTGTTTATAGCTGTATGACATTAGACTTTGGAAAATTGTCTGCGAAGAGAGAGATGGCACAATAGACATAACATTTTTACATTTGTAGCTATCACTCCAACAACTCAGGCACTATTTGTGAAAAAATATTGTTTTCGAGCGCACCCACCCATCTAGCTAAATGGATTCTGAAAACAGCAACAATGGATAGTCTCAGCCACAGCGCTGCTCCCAGCTCAACTGGCAAGCCTGGACTGGACGCATATATATCTCTCGCTCTCACTGCAAGCTTTTTGTATAAAGCTGTGTCTGTTCTTGCAGATTGCAGTTAGAAAAGTCTAGTGTCATACAGCTATTACCATTTTTGCGCGGACTGATTTACATATATCGATATTACATTTTTAGCCCATTAAGGGCCAACGAATAAATACTCATGAAAATTATGAAACTTGAGGACCTTGAACGCCGAACAGGTGAAAGATATCGGAATAATTATTTTGTTAGGTAGAGAGGAAAGATGGATCTATGATTATAATTTTAGAACAGCATTATTTTTCGGGGTTTAGTTGTCCGAAAAAGAAAATTGTATCAAAATGGTACGAGCCGTTTAGGAATGGCCCATAGTGGGCTAAGACGGGCAGATGTCGCTGCATCAAATAATAGCCGTATGTAGATATTAGATGTAGTTGCCATGTAGCAGAATGAATTCATTTTTTGAATTTTTGAATTTCTTTCATTAAATATTTTTGCATATAATAATATATTTATTTATACTTCTTTAACTATAAAAAATAGATAAATATTGTTCGAAAGAAGGATCTAATGAGCATCCAACATACGCGATGATATCAATTGTGTCCCGCTAAAAGGGGTGCCCACCTTTAATGTTCTACCATTCGGCCCCACAGAGCGGGATTTTCTCGCACGGAAAATGGCTCGGAAAATTTTGGTTCGTTTGTTTTCGCTCGTCTGTTGCGTCGGTTGTGGGCTTGTGTCGCACGGAAAACTGCGCGGAAATTTGAGCGCTTGCTTTCGCCTCGTACTAGATGCTGGCTGCAGCAGCAACAACAGCAGCAAACAGCAGCGTCAGGACAAATTAAGCAAACTGAGGCCCACGCGCCACGGCCACGGCCAAAACCGTAACTAATCAGCCCCAGACGCTCATTTGAGCCATCAATGGCAGCCAATTTTTGGCCATTTTGCGGCATAAACGGAAACGGAAATGTGCGTTGCTTGTTTAGAAGCGTTACAGGAATGCTATGTTGCCTTAAGGGTGCTTGAGCCTTCGGTGAGTGGGGTGCTTGGAAAGAAGAGAAGACCTTCGGTGGGAAATTATAAAACTTAACGCAGCGCGTGTCCAACTTACTTGACTTTCCACTTCTGTGTGGCAGCCAAGCAGCCAAGGGGCATGGCACGTCAGGCAGAAAGAAGACAAGTCTCTAATGCCATCTGTGGGTACATAAGTACATAAGTATATACTCGCTTTCTTTTTATTTACTTTTTTTTTGTGTGTGTGTGTGCGTATGAGTGCTGTTGTATACGCGTGTTTTTTCCGCTTAGCCTTCTGTGGCTCCTTCGGCCGATTTATTTATCTGGGTGCCCCTCACAGGGTATGGGCACGTATAGAGCGATATGTACATATAGCCTGCCAGCCAGCTCGAAAAGCGAGGAGCAGAAGCTTCAGTTACACTATTGACACATGCACAAACACATAACATAGTTAGTTATGTACGAGAGTGTGGCATGGTGCTCTGGCTGCCCTGCCACATGTCGCACAACTTTGGGCGTTTGTTTGCTTCCGCTACCGCTACCGCTCCCGCTACCTCCCAGGAGCCAAACTCCCACTGCCATAAAAATAGAAATATCCGTAGTTGGAAGCCATAAATACTCCACAGCACTAGCGAGTAAATTTAATTGAAAATACATACGTCAATACCTCTCTCCACTTCTCGACCAGCAGCCAAACTTCTGGCATGAATAAATGACCAAACCCACTTGGGTCCCCGACAACAAGTTCAAGGTGGTGCCGAACTATGCTCCGCATTAAGCCAGCCGGACTGGCTCTCACGCCCCATTCACAGGGGGATTACATGCAGCACCGCCGCATCACAATGGCCAATTTATGGAACTCTCTCTGTCAGTGGTAGTCAATTTAAAATAGATTCCGCTTTATTGAATTGCCCGGCAATGGCAATCCGGATAAGACTGGACTTTATGCATAATTCTGTTTAATGCCTTTCCGTGTTGCTGGGTCATGAAAAAACAATTTGTTCGGATTACACTTCACAGTGCAGAATCTTTGCCATCACTTGGGTCACGAATGGAAGAAACTGTTGGAGATTAAGGGCTGGCACAAGCTATAAAATTCGATTTAATGGTTGAGAAATTCTCCTGGGAGCAGGCCATAGATGGGTCTGGTCTACAATAAACTGTCGGATGGGTATAATTCAATTAGTTTCTGTCGGCACCAGTAATTGCGTGGCCCGTTTAACGAACAGCACAAGCCACACCAATCAATAAGGCCAACACAAATCGACAAATGCCAGGGAGATGGCTAATTGGTCAGTGTGCCGTCAATGTCCCCAGCTTATAAATACTATAAACTAGATCAACGAAAACGATGTCATCAATTAGCATACGTCCTCGGCAGACGTCGAAGCGAGCCCGGGCAGAGGCTTCTCTGCGAAGTGAGGAAATGGAGTGCCTTGCCTTCGGTGTTGTGGAAGCTTCAAAGTTAATCATACGCACCGTTGAACCGGAGCAAATTGTGCTGCATGCTGTAAATGCAGTGCCAGCAGCAGGCTCACACAAACAGAAACACAGAGAAAAGCGATTGCTAAAGGGAAAGGGAAATCCAATACGAAGAAAGCACACCCCCCCTCCCCTTCCCTCCCCGTAAAGCTACAATTTGTTGTCGTCGTCGCGCTTGTTCTCACAAAGTCGAGAATTGTCTTGGCTCGACCGTGAAATGTGTTGTAACAGGCTTAGGATTATATTCAATTTGTGCCCCAAAAGTGGAACACATGTAAACACAGAAGGCCTGCTGTGATGAAAGGTGTCGGACTTGAGGGGAATTCGTGATGCGGCCTTGGAAGAGGCCAAAAACACACATATGATTCTTATAGGAGGAAATGGAAATGGAAATGGGGACTGGGGTAGACATCATTTGGGAACTGACAGCTAGAACCATCAATCAGTTGTGTTCGAACGGGAAAACATTCCTCATCAAAAGCCAGGAAGCAACGCATAGGTTGAGCGCAGATCCGACTAAGAACCAGATTAAAATATTAGCTATTATTTTTGACTTTGTACTGCACATAGTATGGTGGAAAATGGAAGCGGAGCCCAAGGTAGGTGTGCACGTCTAGCGCGTCACGGCTTCGACCCATCATAGAAGTCTCATTCTCCAACCGAATTCCTTAATGGCAGAACCGAATGCTCACCTCTCGGTGGCGACACGTGGGCGGAAAATGCAAAGCACGCGAAAATGCGTTTAAAAGTGTGCAAAACTTGGGGCGCAACTATTCGAGCCGGTTGCAGAGTGAATGATGAGAGAACTTTGTATGCAAATTCTTGGCGTTGCTTCGTCTCCACCGTGCCACCCAACCACCCGACCAGGTGGACGACCCACTCGGCCGTCCTGCCCCGAGTTGCGGTAAGTGTGAGTGACAGCCTGGCAGACACCTTGTCAATGGCTTGCGGCTACAAATAGCCCCAGCCTCAACCCCGAGTCGGGGCAGGGCAGGACCTCATACCGGAGACGCCACACAGCGCCAGGGTATGCAAAGTAGCAAACAACAGCCGTAGAACAGTGACGACAACAAGCAAGAACAGTGGCAACAGCCAAGCCAAGTGGCAACAGCGGCAGAGTCTGCTCTTCTGCATACAGCTGACTGACTACACATCTATATTAACGGGTCTCTCTGTGTTTGTGTGTGTGTTGTTGTGAGTGTGGCATGGGGCATGGGGCATGGGGCATGGGGCATGATGGCACAACTTTCACACGATTCCAGCCTTTTGTTTTTGGGGCCTTGACTTCGCCGCGGGCGTTGCTTTAATGAATGTGCAACACTGATGCATTTCTTTGGCGAACTACGGGGCAGAACAAAAACGTGCGGCATACCTTTCGGGCCGACACACAGAACTGTGGAGGCCAGAAGTGGTGGAATTTCCTAGCAAATGGGAAGTGGGAAATGGGAAATGCCATCCAGTCAGGTACAAGTACATGTTTCATGTTTCATTATTTTGGTATTGAAATTCCTTTGAAATTCCAGCGAAAAGACATGCCACTGATCAAAAAAAGGCTACCAAAGTGTCAGGGTAATACCCTGGCGATTCTCTGGCTTCTATGGCAGCTTTGGGAGGTAGCTACAATACAAAATCAGCCAATCTTAAGAACTGACAGTTATTTGGAAGACTAAAAGATTCATAATATACTGGTATATAATTACTATATACATTAACAGGTACTATATAGACATGGATGTATAATAATATCCGTCATTAGTGCCTTATGGGAGAGTCCCGTGAAGATGTCTGCCAAGGCCGAGATGTCTCCTGGCGGCTATTGCCAAAAAGAAAGAGCAGAGAAAGCGAAATTGCATTGCATTTACTAGCATCGATGAATACACCTTAGCTTGTCTTGGACCTACTTACAGGTCTGTGTGTCCGACTTCCTGCTTCAATTGTTGGGGTATTTTCCAAGTAGAATCCAAAGTTGCACAAACTTCTGTACCAGTGTTGTTCTGAATTGAGTTATTTATATAAATTTGTTGGCATTAGCTGGAAATAGCTTACCAACTCAAATACATATATGCAAATAGCAAGATAAATTATTCAAGATGCCAATAAAGTTGTTACCGGAATTTGGGCCGCAAAATAAGGAAATATACATATATGGACATGGATTTCAATTGAAACTTTGTGCAATCTGAAATAGTGGCTAATGGAGGGGAAGATAACTTTTGAGAGCTGCTTCCATAGAGTCAATTAAATCACTTGAAAATCGATTGCAAGCCACACCTGCAGTGGCACTATCCGTGCAATCTGTGGCACACTTTTGTTCGCCAGATATGAAGAGGAGAGCAGACACCGACGGAGACTGCATTGTGGTCTACCCCAGGGATTTAGTTAGTTAATTATGTATGCAGGCTGAAAATGTTGCACAAACAATGAGTGAAAGAGCGAAAGGGGGAAAGGAGATTGTGCCGCTGGAAGAGGGTGCACAAATAAAGGCTTAAGAAGTTAAGCCAAACAGCTCAAGTATGTGCCACATAAACCATTGAAGCACCCACTCGCACACAAACACACACACACACACACACACACACACACACACACACACAAATACACAACCCCCGGGCAGGCACCATTCGCTTGGTGCCAAGACAGGGGCAGGAGCATGATGCCAACGATTTGCCGGCTCAATGCACACAAATACAGACACCGCTTAGGGTGTGGCAGGGCCAGGAGATTGCCACCACGCTTAGATGCTTAGGTGCTTAGGTGCTTGGGGTAGTGGTAGTTGAAGTTTACTCAAATGAAGGATTCTTCAGGGTAGCGGAAAATTGAATTAAGTTTTCATTACGCAAATAACCAGCAGAGCACTTGCCATAACCCGTACGCTTCTGCATTATTTATTGCACTTTGCAGAGACGACCCCAAATTAACAATCATCACATAAATATATAATCAACAAGCGTCCACGTTCACGACCAAGGGAAGCAGAGCCGCCACAGAGGGGGCAGGAGCAGGCGCAGGAGCCGGAGCAGACACAGACTCAGGCAGAGGCAGAGGCAGAGGCAGACGCACCAGCTGGCGGAACAGCAGACACAGCCAGGAGGAGCAACAGCAGAAGGAGGCCAGTGCCAGCAGGACACAGAAAAGACTCCTTGGCTGGCAGCCAAGAGCAGCTGGCAGCTGGCAGCAGGCAGCAGGCAGCACACCATGTAAACCTCTCTGGGGCCAGAGGGAGAGACAGTCCATGGTGAAGCGATGTGAAAGCTAAACACTTTGCAATATTAAAGAACAGCCAGCGTCGAACAGACCTGTTGCTCATCTCGAACATCCAGTCCGGGTCCAACACCGACACCAGACTCACCATCACAGACACCCAACACCAACACCAACAGGCCAAACCCGACCCAGACCCGACTACCAGAGGACCAGAACCCGCACAGGTGTCGAGATGGCCGTCCACGTGCTGGACTATGATCACTTTGCCATCAGCGCCATTGTTGTGGGCAGCCTGCAGCTGTTCTTCTTCCTCATCAACTCCATACTGCACATGGACAAGCTGACGGACTTTGCGGGCGGCGTCAACTTCATTATCATCTCGCTGTTGACCTTCTTTCTGGGCCAAATTGATCGACCTTCAAAGGTAAGTGCGAAAGCGTACTCTGTTCTGTTCTGTTCCGTATAAAATTTACGCGCTGCATTTTAAACGTGACCATAAACATGTCACCTCCAGATCTCACTCGCTGGAGGGGTGTGCCGCCCAGAGTGGTTTGGCTTTGGCTTTGGTGGCTGTTGCCGGTCGTTTCAGGCGCTGTTGGCTGACATTGAAAACTGAATTTCGCATACGCACGCAGACACCAGAACGTGCAGAAGCACACACACGCACACACACAGATACTAGCATCCCCACATACACATCTATTGCCTCCGAAACAAAAGGTTACGCCCAGCAAGGCCCACGTTTCTGCTGTTGTTTCGTTGCTCGTTGCTGTTGCTGCTGCTGTTGCTGTTGCTGTCGTTGTTGCAGCTGTGGCATGACCTTGGCATCGTGAGGGTCCTCCATCTGTCTGTCTGTCTGTCTGACTGTGGGCCTAAGCGTCTAACTACCTACAGCTTTGTTTTTGGGAGGGAAGATGGGAGTGATGAGACGTGATGGGCGACAGCTTGAACAGCTATTGCTGTATATTGCACAAATTTCATTAAATCACAAGCACCACATAAACAAAGGAAAAATGTAATACAAATTCCAAAGAATGTACCATAAAATGCTTATGGACGTAACTCTTAAGCCAAAGCATTCAGTAGTTCTTATATTAATTTATACCAAGCCAGGCCAAGCATAACAAGAGATTGAGTGGTTGCATTGAGATTTTTCCTTTGAAGGCTGAAAACCACATACCCAAACCACAGGCCAGGCTTATTTGGGAGCGAACTCCTAAGCTAATTGGTTCGGATTGATGAAGATGTTCGAGATAGTGCCACGCAGCTTTTCGAGTCCCCACTTGAGAGGCACACAACTTTCGTCCACTTGGAGCAGGCACCCACGTACAGCTGCATGGCCTTCTGCTTCAACTGTTCCTCTTTAGCGCGCTGGAGGCAAAGGAGATTGCGCTCTCCGTGGGGGCTCACGTTCTGCACGCACTCGGACCAACGCTTTAGTGCATCAAGAAAGAGCAGACTAAAAGCCACTATATCACTTCTATCGAGATACATTAAGTAAAAGCAGAGCTGGATAGGTTCTGGCCCTCCCTTTGACTGCCGCCTGAACGGGCAATTGGTCAGTCAAGCGGATAAGGAGATAAATATTCCGATATACATACATATGTATGAATAAACATATATTTTTTAAATTACCTTAAAAGCAGAACCAATATCCTTTCCTCGTTGTTGTGGTACACTACTCAGGCACACCCTTTTTAAGGAAAACTTTCCCAGTTAACTACGCAATTTGCTTAAATTCCAATTAAAACTTTAACAATAGCATCAGGTATCGGTTCCCACTTTTGGTCACCCACAAAAGTATCGTTTTACCGAATAAACTTGAGAGTCCCGTCAATTTCAATTTGCTACGTAACCACAACCGCAGTGTAAAGCTTTTGGCCAGCAAAGGGAACACAATACGGCATTGAAACATGAGTCCAGCTACAACCCCTTCCCGCCGACATTCTGCATCCCGTTTCAGGCGCCGTAATGGATTCGACCACGGTCAAACAGAAATGTTCCTTTCCGGACATGAATTATACATTTGTTTGAAATTAATTTTGGTGTTCTGTGTTTCGAATATTGATCGAAAATTAATCATGACTCTGTCCTGGCTCCATCCAACCGTGTAGACAGAGCTGCCTGGCTGCCTTGCTGCCTGAGCGCTCGCTTGTCGCCAGGCGGAAGCGGAAGTGGATGTGCTGCCATTGCTGGTGGCTGTTGTTGCTTGTTTTGTCGCTGTTCCTCAAGCAACAGCCGTTATCTGTGCACCCGTGTGTGTGAGGGCCATCAAAATGTTTTATTGCAGTTGTATGCAGCCTAGAGCGCTGCCACTGCCACTGCCACTGCCACTGCCTTTGCCTCTGGCCCTGGCCCTGCCCCGGCCTGCCTGTCGATGGTTTATCGCTGGGGGGTCGTTTAATAAATCGAGCGATAAAATGACTGAAAGCCTTGGCTGAAAGGCAGCTCAATCAAACTGAAAATAGACAATCGAGTGAGCGAACTGTCTTCGCAAATGACAAACCCATTAAACTATCAACTTGTGGCAGCCACAATAAACTGCACAGAACGAGAGAGAACGAGGGAGAAAGAGATAGATATCCTTGCCCCTGGCCATGGCTATCCCAACGTATACGTGAGGGTGGACCCTCAGTGAGGGTGGAAGGCGCGTGTGTGTGTGTGCCTTGGCGGCGGTTATGGCCAAGTGGGCGGGGCTGCCGGCTGCACTTTCACTGTCATTGGCAAAGCAATTTAACCATTTTTTTCCTTGTATGCATTTTTCATGAGCCGTTTGACGGCCCTAACCGTCCCGTGCGAGTGTACATTCCTCCTGCTACCGTATTTCTCTGCTCTGCTTTGCTCATTCCCACTGTGTGTGTGTGGCTGTTGCCATCAATGCCGTTTATAAATATGCAAAGTGCTGCTCGCTGGCAAGCTCAGCTCGACTCGACTCATTCATTATTGAACCACACACCATAGCCATAGCCATAGCCATAGCCATAGCCTTGCCCGAAACCCAGCTCCAATCCATCCTAGAGAGCACTTTTGGCCGCCTCCACTGGCGCGTGCTTTTCTCTCTCCCTCTTTATTTATGCAAAATTCGCATGTGGTGTTTTTTTAAAATAACACATCCGCCCATCCGCCGAGCAACTCCTGCAAACAACACTCGTCTCACACACGAAAAAACCAAATAAAATTCGTGCAAATTACTCGTTGGGCAATGAATACAGCATGAGCAGAGGGTATGGATTGCTTGATACCCTGTAGATGGACGTAGATGGACTGCCATCAGCTACATGGAGATTACATACCCATTGTCTAGCCACCGAAATCTGTACAATATCGGAAGGGGGTCCCCTTTTGACCGATATTAAAATATATTAAAGGTAAAGGAAATTCGTATATCCCATTTTGATAGGAAAGCTGAAAATAGTTACGAGAGTGCCCAAACTAGCCTTGAACTCGACTTTTTGCCAGGCGCGAATATGTCTTGATTCCAGCCCAGATATATCTCAATTCTGTTGCTGGATTACCTTTACCATTTAGCCTTGAACTCTAAATTTACCTAGGCTCCATCATCATCAGCTCGCAAGCCCCCTACCAGCCGCTCTGATTCTCACACAGATATACAGATATACAGCCACAAATTTACGGCATTGCGGGTCTGCCCCAATCTGCCTGCCCATCGATTCACACGCAGGGGTTTAATTTTAAGTGCCTCCCCCTGGGTAGCCAGCCGCTCTGATCCACCATTCCCCTACACATTTCCCTTTCCGCAGGCCTACGACAGCCGCCAGCTGATGGTCACGCTCTTTGTGTGCCTGTGGGGTGCCCGGCTATCCGGATATTTGCTGTATCGCATCATCAAGTTGGGCCGCGACAAGCAGTTCGAGGATACCCGACGCAACGTCATACGCTATGCGGTCTTCTGGACCTTTCAGGTGAGTCGAGAGTCCCAATGCACCATCTCCAAGGTAAGGCTGTTCTTGCGGGTGCCATGTGGCGGGCAAGGTTTCGGGGCCGAAGCGGGGTTAGTTGCGTCAGCCACTTTTCAATTTTGCTTTCAATGACAGAACCTTCAACTTGGAATCCCCCGTCCGTTCGCTGCCCCGAAAATCAATCAAACTGTCACTAATTGACGTGTGCGCAGAGGTTTTTGAATATTTCATATTTCAGCAGTTGTCGACGGGCCAGTGCCAGTCCCAGTCCCCTTCCCCGCCATTCCAGTTGCGTGAAGGAGGATGGAGTGGAGAGTGGCCTGACTGCAATGGCAAACCCCGCACCACACACTACGCCACCCCACCCAGTCCTAGTCCCAGTTCCAGCAACAATTAAAACAGTTTGTAGCGTGGGGGCTTGGAAAATGACATGACACATGTGGGCGATGCCTGTTAAACGTTGAGGGTGTCGGGGAGTGGGTCGAAGGATCTCAGTGCCTGTGTGCGGGTGACGACTGTCGACTGTCCTTCATTGTGTCTGTCTGTCTGCCTGTCCGTCTGTCCTGTGGCGCTGGCGGTGGCGTGCTGCATGTGGCATGTCCCGCAATCGTTTTGTCTGAATTTATTTTCCATTCCAGCAGAAATCACTTGTTGATGAAAAGTCACTTAGGAGTAGAGCAAGCGCCTATATGGGATGTTGTGTAGCGAGAAAAGTGGTTCTTGATTGACAGATAATCGAAAGATATATACAAGATTGAGGGATCAAAGATACCTACATTATTGCCAATTGAATATTCTATATCCTATTGTTCCCTAGGCCGTTTGGGTGTACATCGTCTCACTGCCAGTGATCATCATCAATTCGCCGCGCCATTCGCAGCCGCATGCACCCAAGACGATGACCACCCTGGACTCCACCGGCACGGGCATGTTCATTGTGGGGCTGCTGGCCGAGACCTATGCGGATCTGCAAAAGTTCTCGTTCCGCCAAGACCCGGCCAATCAGGGAAAGTTCTGCAACGATGGTAAGTGGCAAGAAATCCACTGTTCAATTATTATTCAACAAAAATCATCGACAGGGTTGTGGAGTGTTTCCCGTCATCCGAATTATTTTGGGGAGGTCATCATTTGGTGGGGCATCTTTGCCATCTCCCTGAACGTGATCAGCGGCCATGAGTGGGTGGCCATTGCCTCGCCCATCTTTACCACGCTGATCATACTCTTCCTGTCCGGCATTCCGCTGCGCGAACGTAGCGCCGACGAGAAGTACAAAGAGTGAGTAGAGAGGGGTTTGAGAAATTAATTAATCCTCTAATGGGTCCACCCGACCGCTTGCCCTGCCCTGCAGCCAGCTGGAGTACCGCAAGTACAAGGCCTCCACCTCGCCACTGATCCCCGTGCCACCGGCTGTGTACGTGGAGGTGCCCAGTGCCCTGAAGTTCATCCTCTGCTGCGAGTTCCCCATCTACGATTCGATGAGCATCCAGAAGGACCTCAGCCCCTACTCGCTGTCCATCGCCCGCTCCCACTCGCACATTTAGCAGTCAGTGGCCCACTCCAGCAGCACGCAGGCTGGGGTGGGCCAGGTGCACACCCACTCGGTGGCCCACTCGCTCCACAGGGGCCACTGCTACGGCGCCAATGGGGGGGACGCCGAGAGCCACCACAATTGCGGTGGCAGCTGCCGCAATGTGCACGTCAAGTCCAATCCGTACCAGTGCGAGGCGGGCTACGGCCACTATCCGGTGAAGCACACCGACGACGAGGACACGGACGATGGCATCATCTATATGGCCGGGCCCGGATCGGCACCGGGCTGCTCCAAGGCCAAGACGCACTGCATCCACGCGCAGGAGCATCAAAGCCAGAACCAGCACCAGAACCAGAACCAGAACCAGAACCACACGAAGGCAACGAAATGCAGCTACCTGGCAGAGGAGGAGCTGGCCTCCGACTACGATGAGGATGTGCCGGCGATCGACCTGAGCAAGGCCACAAGCGTGGAGAGCTTCGGCACCCGGGTGCAAACAGAACGCTCTGTGAATGCCGATGGCCAGCCCGTGACCGTGACCACGATTTTGTGATTGCAACTATAGGATTATCATTTGCCCAAGAGAGATCCCATTTTTATTACGAGAATATATTGTAAATAGACGGAGCTTTGCATTGTGACGATTGTGGACTCCGTGAAAGTGATTTTGAAAAAAGCATTGCGCCACGAAACGGGTGCCAAAGTACCGGTAAAGGAACAAGGATACCTTCAACCACGCAGCTGTCTAGCACTCTCTAGTCTCTATGCGCTGTAGTTGCTCAAATAACTAATGTGCCTCTTATTATACGAGTATATGCTCTCCGCGTACCCCTAGAATGTTGCACTCTTTCAAAGTTTATGCTACTACTACAACTACTACTACTACTAGTCTTTGTTGAACTCTTGATAGTCAGGGCCCTGTGGCCCATAGATGATCTCCTGATGGTCTGCTCAAGAGTATACATACATATATGTATCTTAGCTGCATATTTTCTTATCGAACCGCAACTCTCGCCCCACCAAAATAAACGAAACTCGAAACCAACCAAAACCAAACTGAAACATATCCCAAGTATATGGCAAAGATGTGAGGCAGAAACAACACGCTAGAATGGGTTATAAAGCCATTGTTATTTTATATACAAGAATACGAGTATCTACTAGCTAAAGATGTATAAGATAAAGATTTAAAGATATATATATTGTATATTGTATGTGGATGTTATCACTATGTGTCTGTGTCTCGCCGGTGTCTCAAATTTCAAGCAGTATTACAAAACAAAACGAAAGAAATTGTACCTAATCGATTATGCTGAGTATGGTTAAAAAATAAACAAAATGCAAGGAACAATGCATACACCTGCGGATTGGATGGTTTTGATGGGTGTACAATCAGTCTGCAACGGTGCGATCTCATCTGCTGTTTCTGAGACCACTTTCTTCTATAAAAACACTGCACAGATGGTGCTTATTTTGATGATAAAACGCAGGATAGCTGTAGCTCTTAAACATTTCCAACACACATTTAAAATTGGGATCTAGTATCCTTTTTAATGGCCCCATCAGAAAAGGCCTTGGAAAACCCCTCTTCCCCTTGTGTCACGAACTTATCGTTGCTCTACAAAAAATTTTTCAGTTCCTGTTAACAAATAGTCGAGTCAACAGCTAAAATCGAAATCAAAATTTTTTGTTCTAGTTAAGCAAATTTTCAGTTTCAGTAATTTAATATTTCTCTTTTTTTTTCTAAAAATTGTTGTGTGTTTGATGATTGGTATGTGTTCTCGCAGGCTCGGTGCAATGTTCGGAGTGTCGCGGAGTTTGCTTGCCAGGATCGTCAAGCAGCCGGTTGTCCGCTGGCAGTATGCCAACACCGTGCTGAGGCGTTCGTACGTCTCGCAGGCCATCAACCAGATGCTGCAGCTGCAGCAGATGGACATCTGTGCGGATCAGCCCTCGCGCGGTTTAGTGATCGGTGTCTTTGCGGATGAGGAGGACAAGAACGATGCCGGCATCCTGACCCCGGCCGGTTGGCGGTACAACGTGACCAAGACCAACGGCCGCCTCATCCAGGTCCTGCGTATGTCCGGACCCATGCCCAAGAGGGGCGAGGCCCGTCTGCTCTTCGCGATCGAGCCAGAGCGCATCCCGTACTACTCTGTGGTGGCTGTGGTCGGCCTCGGCAAGGAGTGCCTCGGCTACAATCCGTACGAGGTGCTCGACGAGCAGAAGGAGGCGATCCGTCGCTCCGTGGCCGCCGCCTGCCGCATCCTGGCCGAGCTGGACACCGACAGAATCGAAGTTGAAAACTGCGGCCACGCCGAG
The DNA here is from genome assembly GCF_003369915.1 of Drosophila miranda. Lineage (NCBI taxonomy): Eukaryota > Metazoa > Arthropoda > Insecta > Diptera > Drosophilidae > Drosophila > Drosophila miranda. The sequence goes on along the minus strand of NC_046674.1, from coordinate 7,861,080 downwards.
TCCGCCGCCGAGGGGGCAGCGTTGGGCATCTGGGCTTATCAAGAGCTGCGAGACCCCAAGCAACGCCTCTCCGTACCGTCCATTGATTTGTTTGCCACCCCAGATGATATTTGCGACATCGAAGGATGGCGCATAGGCCTGCAGAAGGCAGCCGCCCAGAACCTGACGCGGCAGCTGCAGGAGATGCCCTCCAACCTCCTCACACCCACAGCCTTTGCGCAGAATGTCGTCGAGGTGCTTTGCAAGTCCGGTGTCAATGTGGAGGTCAAAGTCGAGGGCTGGGCCGAGAGCCAGTCGATGCACGCCTTCCTGGCTGTGGGCAAGGCCTCGTGCGAGCCACCCATCTTCCTGGAGCTGAGTTACTACGGCACCTGTGCCGAGGAGCGTCCCATTGTACTGGTGGGCCAAGGCGTGACTTACGATGCTGGAGGATTGTGCCTGAAGAGACGCAACGAACTGTACAACATGCGTGGCGACATGACCGGAGCAGCAGTCGTCGTAGCCACCTGTCGAGCCGTGGCCGGTCTCCGTTTACCCGTAAGTGGAAAGGTTTTTGTCTCTCGATTGATGGTTAGTTTTGATTGTCCTTGTTTAGGTCAACATCCGTGGTCTGATACCTCTTTGTGAAAACGTTGTTGGTTGCAATTCGTTTCGTCCCGGGGACATGGTCAAGTCCATGAACGGCAAGACCATCGAGATCCAGTGCACCGATCACGAGGATGTACTGGTCCTGGCAGACGCCCTGCTGTATGCGCAAAACTTCTGTCCCAAGTGCATCATTGACGTCGGCACCTGCTCGGGCTACATGCGTCAGTCCCTGGACGAAGCAGCCGCCGGAGTCTTCACCAACTCGGAGATCCTGTGGCAGCAGATCAAGCACGCCAGCATGCACACCGGAGACCGCGTGTGGCGCTTCCCGTTGTGGAACTACTACAGCAAGGCCGTGCGTGCCGGATCCCGCAGCGATGTCCAGAACTACGGCATTGGCCGAGGTGGACGTCCCTGCAAGGCCGCTGCCTTCCTGCGTGAGTTCGTGCCGTGTGGCCAGTGGATGCACATTGTGAGTATAGGAGGATCTCCCACTCGGTGGTGGATTGTCTAACTGCGTTTCTCGTTTCAGGATGCCACGAACGTGATGGTCACCAACGGCATCGACTTTGAGTACCTTCGCCGTGGCATGGCTGGCCGTCCGACCCGCACCCTGGTCGAGTTCATTGCCCAGACCATCTGCAAGGACACCGCGCCGAAGTTGGGCAAGTAGTAAAGTCTTCCAGACGAAATGAAGATATGCCAGTCCCAATAGTCAGTCCCACAAAGCACTCCGCTGCTGTTATAAATATTTTGGCCAGACAATGTTAATTGAACATGTTTACAAATTTTTAGTATTTTCAAGGAATAGGTTTTTGGAATTAATGATGCACTATCGAAACTTTAAAGTAATCTTTTAGTCACGGCACTTTGTAACGGCAATGCATTATTGTAAAATTAAAGCATATTTTTCGCTGAAATATTTTAAAAGCTAGGCGTATGCCAAATAAATGTTATTCTCTAACCTTTTGATTGTAAAACCCTTTCTTTTTTATCACACACTTATAAAAAAAAGATTCTTTAACGAGCGGGAACGAAGTTAACTGTGAATTATGCTCGCACTTGTCATGAGATAGGAGAGTGGAGTGTTTCTCTCTCTTTCTTACACACAAGCCCGCCGTTCTATCTCGCTTCCCTCCGCCAGAGCGAACACACTGCACGAGAAAGAGTGTGTGAGATGGATAGAGAGATCGATAGAGAATGAGTAAGCGCGTGGAAGGCGATTTGGTCATTATGGCTATAATAACGATCCAAACTCATCCACATTTGACAGTCTAGTAGATATGGCGTTCTCTACGATTCTGCGTTTTCGGTTTTTTCTTTTCTCGTATTTTAAAAATTGTGAATGCCACAGATTTTCTATGTCTTTATGGGGGCGGACGGATCGGCGGAGGTGTCTGGATTTGCTTGTTCTAGCTTTTATGGACTCTGATATCTAGGTGCTCATCAAGGACGCTCATAGATCCAGAGCCACATCTATTCGAGTACCGTGGCCCTTCAAGAGTTCACGATTTGTTAGCCCCATTTGTCGAAGATATACATACATAGATATGTATACTCATCCGAGGACAGACAAACCAAAACAGTAGTGAGTGAAAAACGATGTCCACTCGTTTTTAGATGCTGATCCTTTTGAATTTCCTGAATGTACCGACCAAATAGCCCTTGAAGTGAGTGTCACTTTCTCATAGAGTACATTCATCGCCTTAATTTGGCATTCTATTGCTAGAAATTGAACACGAAACACGTATCCAGAATATTCTGCTGGAAAATTTTGAAATTTTTTTGCTTCCGCTAAAATCAAATCGTCTTTGAAGTATCTTTAACTAGTCGTATTATTCGTATATTTTTGGTACTTTGTGTCGGGCTTAACGAAAAATGATGCTTCGCGTTGTACGTCGGCTGGTCCATCCGGCCTTCCGGCAGCGCCTGCGACCACGTCCCCAGGCTATCCAGCGCCGCTCCGCCTCGCAGGCGGTAAACCAGATGTTGCAGCTCCAGCAGATGGATATGTGTGCGGATCCTCCATCGCGCGGACTTGTGGTCGGCGTGTTCGCCGACGAAACGGACCGCAATGATTCTGGCATCCTCACCCCGGCCGGTTGGCGGTACAATGTCCAGAAGACTGCCGGCCGATTGCTAGAGGTCCTCCGCATGTCCGGACCCATGCCCAAGCGGGGCGAGGCTCGCCTTTTCTTCGCGATCGAGCCAGAGCGCATCCCCTATTACTCTGTGGTGGCTGTGGTCGGCCTCGGCAAGGAGTGCCTCGGCTACAATCCCTACGAGGTGCTCGACGAACAGAAAGAGGCGATCCGTCGCTCCGTGGCCGCCGCCTGCCGCATCCTGGCCGAGCTGGACACCGACAGAATCGAAGTTGAAAACTGCGGCCACGCCGAGTCCGCCGCCGAGGGGGCCGCATTGGGCATCTGGCTCTACCAGGAGCTGCGCAACCCACAGAACAGGATTCCAGTGCCGTCGCTGGACTTGTACGCAACAAAGGACGAGGTCTGCGACCTCGAAGGATGGCGAATTGGTCTGCAGAAGGCAGCCGCCCAGAACCTGACGAGACAGCTGCAGGAGATGCCCTCCAACCTCCTCACACCCACAGCCTTTGCGCAGAATGTCGTCGAGGTGCTTTGCAAGTCCGGTGTCAATGTGGAGGTCAAAGTCGAGGGCTGGGCCGAGAGCCAGTCGATGCACGCCTTCCTGGCTGTGGGCAAGGCCTCGTGCGAGCCACCCATCTTCCTGGAGCTGAGTTACTACGGCACTTGTGCCGAGGAGCGTCCCATTGTGCTGGTGGGCCAAGGCGTGACGTACGATGCTGGAGGATTGTGCCTGAAAGAGAAACATGAGCTCTTCCATATGCGTGGGGACATGACCGGGGCCGCCGTTGTGGTGGCCTGTTGTCGAGCTGTGGCTGGCCTGCGTTTACCGGTAAGTACTCAGGACGTCAATGATATCTCCTTGAATAATAATGCTGTTCTTAGGTCAACATTCGCGGCCTGATACCTCTTTGTGAAAACGTAGTGGGCTGCAATTCGGTCCGTCCTGGGGACATGGTCAAGTCCATGAACGGCAAGACCATCGAGATCCAGTGCACCGATCACGAGGATGTACTGGTCCTGGCAGACGCCCTGCTGTATGCGCAAAACTTCTGTCCCAAGTGCATCATTGACGTCGGCACCTGCTCGGGCTACATGCGCCAGGCCCTGGATGAGTCGGCTGCGGGGGTCTTTACCAACTCGGAGATCCTGTGGCAGCAGATCAAGCACGCCAGCATGCACACCGGAGATCGCGTGTGGCGCTTCCCATTGTGGAAATATTACAGCAAGGCCGTGCGTGCCGGGGGACGCAGCGATGTGCAGAACTACGGCATTGACCGAGGTGGACGTCCCTGCAAGGCCGCTGCCTTTCTCCGTGAGTTTGTGCCCTGCGGCCAGTGGATGCATATTGTGAGTATTGTGGGGCGCTTTGTTGGGGCACAGATCTTACGGGCTTTCTCCCTCAAAGGATGCTACAAATGTGATGGTGACAAAGGGCTTCGAATACGAGTATCTGCGCAAGGGAATGGCCGGCCGCCCGACCCGAACACTGGTGGAGTTTATTGCTCAGACGATTTGCAAGGATACGGCCCCACGTTTGGCCAAGTAATCAATCTCTAACGGGAATCCAATGTTATATATATATTTTTTACTGTGTTTTTTCGACGACGCCACACATGAACACAAAATTACACTTGAGCTATGATCACTCTATATTACATAGGTTTTCGCAGTTGTAATCTCCACACAATCAGAGAAACAGCGCTAGTGTTCGATCTTTTGTTGGGTCCTGGGCTTCGAACTATTGAAGATAACTAGAAACTGTGGATTATTGCTTTGTCAGACTCTACCCGGAATCGGGTATTATATGTAATATCTGTGGTATCACTAAAAGTGAGTGCTACGCCAGGGAGACTGCATGAGTAATCACAACGTTTATGTCAATGGGTGGATAGTTTTGCAGCAGCTTCACATTCGAGGCAAAGTCGTTCTCCAAAATTGCTTCCCTTTGGATTCTATAAATCAGTAAATACAACAGTAAATGTAAATGAATCAGTTGAAAGTCAGCGCATGCTTACAATATCATGGAACAGCAGATTTTGATGAGAAAATTAAAGCGCTGCTCGTCCGAGAATACCGAATCCCAAATTCGCAGCACATCGGGCAGTGGAAACTCCTGCGAGAGCAGGAGGGTGAGCCACCTAAAGCTATAGTACTGCGGATGCAGCTCTTGGCTCTTCAGATGCTCGTAGATGTATATATCTTTAGTCTTCAGCATGTTGGATAGCAGGCCCATCATGAACTTTATGCCACCCTCCGCATCGTCCAGAGTCTTGATGAAGAAGTCGCGTATCTCGCTCATTAGAGCCGTGAAGCAGAAGAAACAGTCTGCCTCCGCGTGGGCGCGGTACGAGAGATCCGGATCCGAGGCCATCACATAGTAGATGGGTCCGACAATCTCATTCATGCCCTGTACGTACCCCTGGCCCGGATTCAGCTTGGCATAGATGAATAGGATGCGCTGCACAACCTCCCAGTGGGCCTCCTGGCCGTCCTCCATGGCGGCATAGGTCTCCACCGAACGCTTTGTGATTAAATTGATCTGATTGGGAGCAAAGAGGCTCATTAAATCGATTGTCGCTTGAGTGGGGGTCACTTACTTGCTGCTAAATGTCCACAATGGTATGCATAATGGAACAAACTTTGAGCTTATTTTCTAGCACAATTTCCGACCGAAACTCACCTTGGTCATGCCCAAGCCCTTGCGCTCGACGTTCGCCGAGCTGAGCACCGTGGGCACTACCCGCTCGTGAAGCCGCCGCCCGTGCTCGCCTTTACTGTGCACCACAATGTCACAGGGATACTCTGTGGGCTGTTGAAAGAACGAGATGTCGGGGCACAGGCGCCTCACATCTTTGTCGATCTGCAGCAGAAATTCGTTGTCATTGAAGATTGTGTTCCAGGCGCTTTCTGGCCCCTCGCTAAGCGGATGATCTTGCAGGCCAACGCCCCTTGAATCAACAGCGACGTCCCCGTCCCCGTCGCCTTCTCCAGCTCCCGCTCCATTGCAGCTGTGTCCCGGGGGAGTACCAATTCCTCAATGAATTGCTTGTACAGGGCTCGCTTCTGGGCCAGCGTGGTCGTCTAACTGCTGCGCCTTGGTCCCAAGTAGCCCAACAGCAGTTTCCAGCTGAGTGCACGGAAGCTTTGCACATCGGGCACACCTGTGGATTGGATTGGATTCATGTCCATGAATTGCTACGCCTATCAGAAGTGTGATATCCCACCATTAAACGTCAGTCTGCATCATTTTTCGTTAAGCCCGACACAAAGTACCAAAAATATACGAATAATACGACTAGTGAAAGATACTTCAAAGACGATTTGATTTTAGCGGAAGCAAAAAAATTTCAAAATTTTCCAGCAGAATATTCTGGATACGTGTTTCGTGTTCAATTTCTAGCAATAGCATGCCAAACTGAGGCGATGAATGTACTCCATGAGAAAGTGACACTCACTTCAAGGGCTATTTGGTCGGTACATTCAGGAAATTCAAAAGGATCAGCATCTAAAAACAAGTGGACATCGTTTTTCACTCACTACTGTTTTGGTTTGTCTGTCCTCGGATGAGTATACATATCTATGTAGGTATATCTTCGACAAATGGGGCTAACAAATCGTGAACTCTTGAAGGGCCACGTGTAGTGGCCAGTGAAGCAAACCCAGATTAAATTCCCTAATAATTTCCCCGATATAAAGCAGATTCAAATCACGCGCCAACTTGATTAGTTCGAACACCAAGGCTTTAAAAACAGCTACTTCGAATATGGAGCTTTAATTGCTCGAATGTTCTTTTTCGTCATTCGAGACCGAATTCCATGGAAGGGTCCCGTTAAAGCTCGTCTATGCCGCTTGAGCCGACAGCGACGGTGAACACGCGGATCAATTCAATTTTTTCTCCCAAAACACTTCGGTTGTGCCTGTGCCAATAGTAAAAAGCAAGATCAAGCTATATTGTGTGGTGAAAGTGCAAAGTGCTACGTAGAGAAAAAGAAGGTGATTATAGAGGAAAGCAGGTTTGCTACATTCACTGAATTCCGAATCTATTACAGAATCTCTTGGTCACTGGAGGTCTGCCGTGCTTTGGCGCTCTCACGCCTAACCCCCCCACGCAACCTCCAGTGTCTTATTTTTGGCCGCTTCGAATTACCAGCGTTTCCGTTGTACGGACGATCTGTATCGACTTTTGAATGCCCTCTAATCGTATCTTGCGAGATGCAACTCAACATCCTTGATACGGAATCGACAACGCCTAGGAATTAAAGTGGAAATTTATGTCAGCTAAAATTGTGCAGAAGATGTGAATACAAGATCAGGAATCGGAATCTAGGGTGACCTGTGTCGTGGACAACATGTGATCATCGATTCGTGAGTACGAACATACCCGCGAAATAGCAGGGTATAGCCGCGGTGCAGCGAAATGAAAGGGAGAGCGTGATAGCTCACACGCCAAGAGCGAGCTTTCGTTCGAAGAGAATTCGGACATATGCGTGCGTATGCACACACATATAAACGTGCATTAATTTGATCATCGACATTCTCTTTGCTTTGTCTTGTTCTTTTCTTTTGCTTGCATTCTTGTGTTTGCACTTCAATTAAATTTGACTTTAAATGTAAAATCATATAAACATATACAGTTATATTAAGGAATATCTTTCCTATAGAATTAATTTCTTTATCATATGTCTTAAGTCCTTTCCTAATCAACTCAATGTTAAGCCTTGATTCACTCTGGCAATGTCGGCCAAAATATCATTCTTTAATTCTTTACTATTTTTATATAATTAATATTGTTCCACAGCTACCGAAGCAGTTCATTGGGCCCAACGAGCTCGTCAAGGAAAGTGTTTGAATTTGGTAATGATCATTAATTTCGTATTGAATGGAAATGTTGACCTTCGTGAGTAAAAAGGCTCAGTTTTGCTATGAATTGTATCTTATATTCTTAAGTTAATGAACCTTTTGTTATATATGAATCTTTTGAATCTTGATTAATAGAACTATTTTGAATTGACATGAATTTGGAATAAATAACAACCATTCTGTCTAAGTACATAATGCCAATGATGCATCGAGTGTAATAATGCAGCGGCAGTTACGTTAGGGGCCATGCCAACATCGTTCCACGCATTGCCGAAGGTAGGGAGGGTATAGAAGAACTAGTGATCTCCTACACCTAGGATCACTAAATTAAATACGCGACTACCGGATTCCTTCTTGCCATCTATGCCGACCGGGGATTGATTACATTTGTTTTTTTTTGTTTTGATCAAAGTAGATTCTGTGTAAGTGCACTTAAATTTTTATAATATGGCGAGAACAAGGAAGTATAGGGATAGGAAAGACCCCGACCCCATCCGGCGAGCTGAGCCCAGAGCGCAGTATAGCGCACTAACCCCGATTCCCTTTCCTGCTGAAGCTGCATTGCCAACAAGATTTAACCAGCCCGTAGCCGTAACATTATACACGGTACTCGAATAGATGTGGCTCTGGATCTATGAGCGTCCTTGATGAGCACCTAGATATCAGAGACCATGAAAGCTAGAGCAAGCAAATCCAGACACCTGGATCCGTCCAACCCCACAAAGACCAAAAATCTGTGGCATTCACAATTTTTAAAATACGAGAAAAGAAGAAACCGAAAACGCAGAATCGTAGAGAACACCATATCTACTAGACTGTCAAATGTGGATGACATCGGATCGTTATTATCGCAGGCTACAATCCCTACGAGGTGCTCGACGAACAGAAAGAGGCGATCCGTCGCTCCGTGGCCGCCGCCTGCCGCATCCTGGCCAAGCTGGACACCGACAGAAGTTACTACGAGCTACTGAGTTACTACGGCACTTGTGCCGAGGAGCGTCCCATTGTGCTGGTGGGCCAAGGCGTGACGTACGATGCTGGAGGATTGTGCCTGAAAGAGAAACATGAGCTCTTCCATATGCGTGGGGACATGACCGGGGCCGCCGTTGTGGTGGCCTGTTGTCGAGCTGTGGCTGGCCTGCGTTTACCGGTAAGTACTCAGGACGTCAATGATATCTCCTTGAATAATAATGCTGTTCTTAGGTCAACATTCGCGGCCTGATACCTCTTTGTGAAAACGTAGTGGGCTGCAATTCGGTCCGTCCTGGGGACATGGTCAAGTCCATGAACGGCAAGACCATCGAGATCCAGTGCACCGATCACGAGGATGTACTGGTCCTGGCAGACGCCCTGCTGTATGCGCAAAACTTCTGTCCCAAGTGCATCATTGAAGTCGGCACCTGCTCGGGCTACATGCGCCAGGCCCTGGATGAGTCGGCTGCGGGGGTCTTTACCAACTCGGAGATCCTGTGGCAGCAGATCAAGCACGCCAGCATGCACACCGGAGATCGCGTGTGGCGCTTCCCATTGTGGAAATATTACAGCAAGGCCGTGCGTGCCGGGGGACGCAGCGATGTGCAGAACTACGGCATTGACCGAGGTGGACGTCCCTGCAAGGCCGCTGCCTTTCTCCGTGAGTTTGTGCCCTGCGGCCAGTGGATGCATATTGTGAGTATTGTGGGGCGCTTTGTTGGGGCACAGATCTTACGGGCTTTCTCCCTCAAAGGATGCTACAAATGTGATGGTGACAAAGGGCTTCGAATACGAGTATCTGCGCAAGGGAATGGCCGGCCGCCCGACCCGAACACTGGTGGAGTTTATTGCTCAGACGATTTGCAAGGATACGGCCCCACGTTTGGCCAAGTAATCAATCTCTAACGGGAATCCAATGTTATATATATTTTTTTACTGTGTTTTTTTGACGACGCCACACATGAACACAAAATTACACTTGAGCTATGATCACTCTATATTACATAGGTTTTCGCAGATGTAATCTCCACACAAACACATGCGGCACATTCGTTTATTATGAAATTTTAACGTATAAAACAGAGAAACAGCGCTAGTGTTCGATCTTTTGTTGGGTCCTGGGCTTCGAACTATTGAAGATGATAACTAGAAACTGTGGATTATTGCTTTGTCAGACTCTACCCGGAATCGGGTATTGTATGTAATATCTGTGGTATCACTAAAAGTGAGTGCTACGCCAGGGAGACTGCATGAGTAATCACAACGTTTATGTCAATGGGTGGATAGTTTTGCAGCAGCTTCACATTCGAGGCAAAGTCGTTCTCCAAAATTGCTTACCTTTGGATTCTATAAATCAGTAAATACAACAGTAAATGTAAATGAATCAGTTGAAAGTCAGCGCATGCTTACAATATCATGGAACAGCAGATTTTGATGAGAAAATTAAAGCGCTGCTCGTCCGAGAATACCGAATCCCAAATTCGCAGCACATCGGGCAGTGGAAACTCCTGCGAGAGCAGGAGGGTGAGCCACCTAAAGCTATAGTACTGCGGATGCAGCTCTTGGCTCTTCAGATGCTCGTAGATGTATATATCTTTAGTCTTCAGCATGTTGGATAGCAGGCCCTCCGCATCGTCCAGAGTCTTGATGAAGAAGTCGCGTATCTCGCTCATTAGAGCATCATTTTTCGTTAAGCCCGACACAAAGTACCAAAAATATACGAATAATACTAGTTAAAGATACTTCAAAGACGATTTGATTTTAGCGGAAGCAAAAAAATTTAAAATTTTCCAGCATAATATTCTGGATACGTGTTTCGTGTTCAATTTCTAGCAATAGAATGCCAAACTGAGGCGATGAATGTACTCCATGAGAAAGTGACACTCACTTCAAGGGCTATTTGGTCGGTACATTCAGGAAATTCAAAAGGATCAGCATCTAAAAACGAGTGGACATCGTTTTTCACTCACTACTGTTTTGGTTTGTCTGTCCTCGGATGAGTATACATATCTATGTATGTATATCTTCGACAAATGGGGCTAACAAATCGTGAACTCTTGAAGGGCCACGGTACTCGAATAGATGTGGCTCTGGATCTATGAGCGTCCTTGATGAGCACCTAGATATCAGAGACCATGAAAGCTAGAGCAAGCAAATCCAGACACCTGGATCCGTCCAACCCCACAAAGACCAAAAATCTGTGGCATTCACAATTTTTAAAATACGAGAAAAGAAGAAACCGAAAACGCATAATCGTAGAGAACACCATATCTACTAGACTGTCAAATGTGGATGACATCGGATCGTTATTATCGCAGGCTACAATCCCTACGAGGTGCTCGACGAACAGAAAGAGGCGATCCGTCGCTCCGTGGCCGCCGCCTGCCGCATCCTGGCCAAGCTGGACACCGACAGAAGTTACTACGAGCTACTGAGTTACTACGGCACTTGTGCCGAGGAGCGTCCCATTGTGCTGGTGGGCCAAGGCGTGACGTACGATGCTGGAGGATTGTGCCTGAAAGAGAAACATGAGCTCTTCCATATGCGTGGGGACATGACCGGGGCCGCCGTTGTGGTGGCCTGTTGTCGAGCTGTGGCTGGCCTGCGTTTACCGGTAAGTACTCAGGACGTCAATGATATCTCCTTGAATAATAATGCTGTTCTTAGGTCAACATTCGCGGCCTGATACCTCTTTGTGAAAACGTAGTGGGCTGCAATTCGGTCCGTCCTGGGGACATGGTCAAGTCCATGAACGGCAAGACCATCGAGATCCAGTGCACCGATCACGAGGATGTACTGGTCCTGGCAGACGCCCTGCTGTATGCGCAAAACTTCTGTCCCAAGTGCATCATTGACGTCGGCACCTGCTCGGGCTACATGCGCCAGGCCCTGGATGAGTCGGCTGCGGGGGTCTTTACCAACTCGGAGATCCTGTGGCAGCAGATCAAGCACGCCAGCATGCACACCGGAGATCGCGTGTGGCGCTTCCCATTGTGGAAATATTACAGCAAGGCCGTGCGTGCCGGATCCCGCAGCGATGTCCAGAACTACGGCATTGGCCGAGGTGGACGTCCCTGCAAGGCCGCTGCCTTCCTGCGTGAGTTCGTGCCGTGTGGCCAGTGGATGCACATTGTGAGTATAGGAGGATCTCCCACTCGGTGGTGGATTGTCTAACTGCGTTTCTCGTTTCAGGATGCCACGAACGTGATGGTCACCAACGGCATCGACTTTGAGTACCTTCGCCGTGGCATGGCTGGCCGTCCGACCCGCACCCTGGTCGAGTTCATTGCCCAGACCATCTGCAAGGACACCGCGCCGAAGTTGGGCAAGTAGTAAAGTCTTCCAGATGTAATGAAGATATGCCAGTCCCAATAGTCAGTCCCACAAAGCACTCCGCTGCTGTCATAAATATTTTGGCCAGACAATGTTAATTGAACATGTTTACAAATTTTTAGTATTTTCAAGGAATAGGTTTTTGGAATTAATGATGCACTATCGAAACTTTAAAGTAATCTTTTAGTCACGGCACTTTGTAACGGCAATGCATTATTGTAAAATTAAAGCATATTTTTCGCTGAAATATTTTAAAAGCTAGGCGTATGCCAAATAAATGTTATTCTCTAACCTTTTGATTGTAAAACCCTTTCTTTTTTATCACACTTATAAAAAAAAGATTCTTTAACGAGCGGGAACGAAGTTAACTGTGAATTATGCTCGCACTTGTCATGAGATAGGAGAGTGGTGTGTTTCTCTCTCTTTCTTACACACAAGCCCGCCGTTCTATCTCGCTTCCCTCCGCCAGAGCGAACACACTGCACGAGAAAGAGTGTGTGAGATGGATAGAGAGATCGAGAGAGAATGAATAAGCGCGTGGAAGGCGATTTGGTCATTATGGCTATAATAACGATCCGATCTCATCCACATTTGACAGTCTAGTAGATATGGCGTTCTCTACGATTCTGCGTTTTCGGTTTTTTCTTTTCTCGTATTTTAAAAATTGTGAATGCCACAGATTTTCTATGTCTTTATGGGGGCGGACGGATCGGCGGAGGTGTCTGGATTTGCTTGTTCTAGCTTTTATGGTCTCTGATATCTAGGTGCTCATCAAGGACGCTCATAGATCCAGAGCCACATCTATGCGAGTACCGTGGTCCTTCAAGAGTTCACGATTTGTTAGCCCCATTTGTCGAAGATATACATACATAGATATGTATACTCATCCGAGGACAGACAAACCAAAACAGTAGTGAGTGAAAAACGATGTCCACTCGTTTTTAGATGCTGATCCTTTTGAATTTCCTGAATGTACCGACCAAATAGCCCTTGAAGTGAGTGTCACTTTCTCATGGAGTACATTCATCGCCTCAGTTTGGCATTCTATTGCTAGAAATTGAACACGAAACACGTATCCAGAATATTCTGCTGGAAAATTTTGAAATTTTTTTGCTTCCGCTAAAATCAAATCGTCTTTGAAGTATCTTTCACTAGTCGTATTATTCGTATATTTTTGGTACTTTGTGTCGGGCTTAACGAAAAATGATGCTTCGCGTTGTACGTCGGCTGGTCCATCCGGCCTTCCGGCAGCGCCTGCGACCACGTCCCCAGGCTATCCAGCGCCGCTCCGCCTCGCAGGCGGTAAACCAGATGTTGCAGCTCCAGCAGATGGATATGTGTGCGGATCCTCCATCGCGCGGACTTGTGGTCGGCGTGTTCGCCGACGAAACGGACCGCAATGATTCTGGCATCCTCACCCCGGCCGGTTGGCGGTACAATGTCCAGAAGACTGCCGGCCGATTGCTAGAGGTCCTCCGCATGTCCGGACCCATGCCCAAGCGGGGCGAGGCTCGCCTTTTCTTCGCGATCGAGCCAGAGCGCATCCCCTATTACTCTGTGGTGGCTGTGGTCGGCCTCGGCAAGGAGTGCCTCGGCTACAATCCCTACGAGGTGCTCGACGAACAGAAAGAGGCGATCCGTCGCTCCGTGGCCGCCGCCTGCCGCATCCTGGCCGAGCTGGACACCGACAGAATCGAAGTTGAAAACTGCGGCCACGCCGAGTCCGCCGCCGAGGGGGCCGCATTGGGCATCTGGCTCTACCAGGAGCTGCGCAACCCACAGAACAGGATTCCAGTGCCGTCGCTGGACTTGTACGCAACAAAGGACGAGGTCTGCGACCTCGAAGGATGGCGAATTGGTCTGCAGAAGGCAGCCGCCCAGAACCTGACGAGACAGCTGCAGGAGATGCCCTCCAACCTCCTCACACCCACAGCCTTTGCGCAGAATGTCGTCGAGGTGCTTTGCAAGTCCGGTGTCAATGTGGAGGTCAAAGTCGAGGGCTGGGCCGAGAGCCAGTCGATGCACGCCTTCCTGGCTGTGGGCAAGGCCTCGTGCGAGCCACCCATCTTCCTGGAGCTGAGTTACTACGGCACTTGTGCCGAGGAGCGTCCCATTGTGCTGGTGGGCCAAGGCGTGACGTACGATGCTGGAGGATTGTGCCTGAAAGAGAAACATGAGCTCTTCCATATGCGTGGGGACATGACCGGGGCCGCCGTTGTGGTGGCCTGTTGTCGAGCTGTGGCTGGCCTGCGTTTACCGGTAAGTACTCAGGACGTCAATGATATCTCCTTGAATAATAATGCTGTTCTTAGGTCAACATTCGCGGCCTGATACCTCTTTGTGAAAACGTAGTGGGCTGCAATTCGGTCCGTCCTGGGGACATGGTCAAGTCCATGAACGGCAAGACCATCGAGATCCAGTGCACCGATCACGAGGATGTACTGGTCCTGGCAGACGCCCTGCTGTATGCGCAAAACTTCTGTCCCAAGTGCATCATTGACGTCGGCACCTGCTCGGGCTACATGCGCCAGGCCCTGGATGAGTCGGCTGCGGGGGTCTTTACCAACTCGGAGATCCTGTGGCAGCAGATCAAGCACGCCAGCATGCACACCGGAGATCGCGTGTGGCGCTTCCCATTGTGGAAATATTACAGCAAGGCCGTGCGTGCCGGGGGACGCAGCGATGTGCAGAACTACGGCATTGACCGAGGTGGACGTCCCTGCAAGGCCGCTGCCTTTCTCCGTGAGTTTGTGCCCTGCGGCCAGTGGATGCATATTGTGAGTATTGTGGGGCGCTTTGTTGGGGCACAGATCTTACGGGCTTTCTCCCTCAAAGGATGCTACAAATGTGATGGTGACAAAGGGCTTCGAATACGAGTATCTGCGCAAGGGAATGGCCGGCCGCCCGACCCGAACACTGGTGGAGTTTATTGCTCAGACGATTTGCAAGGATACGGCCCCACGTTTGGCCAAGTAATCAATCTCTAACGGGAATTCAATGTTATATATATTTTTTTACTGTGTTTTTTTGACGACGCCACACATGAACACAAAATTACACTTGAGCTATGATCACTCTATATTACATAGGTTTTCGCAGTTGTAATCTCCACACAATCAGAGAAACAGCGCTAGTGTTCGATCTTTTGTTGGGTCCTGGGCTTCGAACTATTGAAGACAACTAGAAACTGTGGATTATTGCTTTGTCAGACTCTATCCGGAATCGGGTATTATATGTTATATCTGTGGTATCACTAAAAGTGAGTGCTACGCCAGGGAGACTGCATGAGTAATCACAACGTTTATGTCAATGGGTGGATAGTTTTGCAGCAGCTTCACATTCGAGGCAAAGTCGTTCTCCAAAATTGCTTCCCTTTGGATTCTATAAATCAGTAAATACAACAGTAAATGTAAATGAATCAGTTGAAAGTCAGCGCATGCTTACAATATCATGGAACAGCAGATTTTGATGAGAAAATTAAAGCGCTGCTCGTCCGAGAATACCGAATCCCAAATTCGCAGCACATCGGGCAGTGGAAACTCCTGCGAGAGCAGGAGGGTGAGCCACCTAAAGCTATAGTACTGCGGATGCAGCTCTTGGCTCTTCAGATGCTCGTAGATGTATATATCTTTAGTCTTCAGCATGTTGGATAGCAGGCCCATCATGAACTTTATGCCACCCTCCGCATCGTCCAGAGTCTTGATGAAGAAGTCGCGTATCTCGCTCATTAGAGCCGTGAAGCAGAAGAAACAGTCTGCCTCCGCGTGGGCGCGGTACGAGAGATCCGGATCCGAGGCCATCACATAGTAGATGGGTCCGACAATCTCATTCATGCCCTGTACGTACCCCTGGCCCGGATTCAGCTTGGCATAGATGAATAGGATGCGCTGCACAACCTCCCAGTGGGCCTCCTGGCCGTCCTCCATGGCGGCATAGGTCTCCACCGAACGCTTTGTGATTAAATTGATCTGATTGGGAGCAAAGAGGCTCATTAAATCGATTGTCGCTTGAGTGGGGGTCACTTACTTGCTGCTAAATGTCCACAATGGTATGCATAATGGAACAAACTTTGAGCTTATTTTCTAGCACAATTTCCGACCGAAACTCACCTTGGTCATGCCCAAGCCCTTGCGCTCGACGTTCGCCGAGCTGAGCACCGTGGGCACTACCCGCTCGTGAAGCCGCCGCCCGTGCTCGCCTTTACTGTGCACCACAATGTCACAGGGATACTCTGTGGGCTGTTGAAAGAACGAGATGTCGGGGCACAGGCGCCTCACATCTTTGTCGATCTGCAGCAGAAATTCGTTGTCATTGAAGAATGTGTTCCAGGCGCTTTCTGGCCCCTCGCTAAGCGGATGATCTTGCAGGCCAACGCCCCTTGAATCAACAGCGACGTCCCCGTCCCCGTCGCCTTCTCCAGCTCCCGCTCCATTGCAGCTGTGTCCCGGGGGGAGTACCAATTCCTCAATGAATTGCTTGTACAGGGCTCGCTTCTGGGCCAGCGTGGTCGTCTAACTGCTGCGCCTTGGTCCCAAGTAGCCCAACAGCAGTTTCCAGCTGAGTGCACGGAAGCTTTGCACATCGGGCACACCTGTGGATTGGATTGGATTCATGTCCATGAATTGCTACGCCTATCAGAAGTGTGATATCCCACCATTAAACGTCAGTCTGCATCATTTTTCGTTAAGCCCGACACAAAGTACCAAAAATATACGAATAATACGACTAGTGAAAGATACTTCAAAGACGATTTGATTTTAGCGGAAGCAAAAAAATTTCAAAATTTTCCAGCAGAATATTCTGGATACGTGTTTCGTGTTCAATTTCTAGCAATAGAATGCCAAACTGAGGCGATGAATGTACTCCATGAGAAAGTGACACTCACTTCAAGGGCTATTTGGTCGGTACATTCAGGAAATTCAAAAGGATCAGCATCTAAAAACGAGTGGACATCGTTTTTCATTCACTACTGTTTTGGTTTGTCTGTCCTCGGATGAGTATGTATATCTTCGACAAATGGGGCTAACAAATCGTGAACTCTTGAAGGGCCACGTGTAGTGGCCAGTGAAGCAAACCCAGATTAAATTCCCTAATAATTTCCCCGATATAAAGCAGATTCAAATCACGCGCCAACTTGATTAGTTCGAACACCAAGGCTTTAAAAACAGCTACTTCGAATATGGAGCTTTAATTGCTCGAATGTTCTTTTTCGTCATTCGAGACCGAATTCCATGGAAGGGTCCCGTTAAAGCTCGTCTATGCCGCTTAAGCCGACAGCGACGGTGAACACGCGGATCAATTCAATTTTTTCTCCCAAAACACTTCGGTTGTGCCTGTGCCAATAGTAAAAAGCAAGATCAAGCTATATTGTGTGGTGAAAGTGCAAAGTGCTACGTAGAGAAAAAGAAGGTGATTAAAGAGGAAAGCAGGTTTGGTACATTCACTGAATTCCGAATCTATTACAGAATCTCTTGGTCACTGGAGGTCTGCCGTGCTTTGGCGCTCTCACGCCTAACCCCCCCACGCAACCTCCAGTGTCTTATTTTTGGCCGCTTCGAATTACCAGCGTTTCCGTTGTACGGACGATCTGTATCGACTTTTGAATGCCCTCTAATCGTATCTTGCGAGATGCAACTCAACATCCTTGATGCGGAATCGACAACGCCTAGGAATTAAAGTGGAAATTTATGTCAGCTAAAATTGTGCAGAAGATGTGAATACAAGATCAGGAATCGGAATCTAGGGTGACCTGTGTCGTGGACAACATGTGATCATCGATTCGTGAGTACGAACATACCCGCGAAATAGCAGGGTATAGCCGCGGTGCAGCGAAATGAAAGGGAGAGCGTGATAACTCACACGCCAAGAGCGAGCTTTCGTTCGAAGAGAATTCGGACATATGCGTGCGTATGCACACACATATAAACGTGCATTAATTTGATCATCGACATTCTCTTTGCTTTGTCTTGTTCTTTTCTTTTTCTTGCATTCTTGTGTTTGCACTTCAATTAAATTTGACTTTAAATGTAAAATCATATAAACATATACAGTTATATTAAGGAATATCTTTCCTATAGAATTAATTTCTTTATCATATGTCTTAAGTCCTTTCCTAATCAACTCAATGTTAAGCCTTGATTCACTCTGGCAATGTCGGCCAAAATATCATTCTTTAATTCTTTACTATTTTTATATAATTAATATTGTTCCACAGCTACCGAAGCAGTTCATTGGGCCCAACGAGCTCGTCAAGGAAAGTGTTTGAATTTGGTAATGATCATTAATTTCGTATTGAATGGAAATGTTGACCTTCGTGAGTAAAAAGGCTCAGTTTTGCTATGAATTGTATCTTATATTCTTAAGTTAATGAACCTTTTGTTATATATGAATCTTTTGAATCTTGATTAATAGAACTATTTTGAATTGACATGAATTTGGAATAAATAACAACCATTCTGTCTAAGTACATAATGCCAATGATGCATCGAGTGTAATAATGCAGCGGCAGTTACGTTAGGGGCCATGCCAACATCGTTCCACGCATTGCCGAAGGTAGGGAGGGTATAGAAGAACTAGTGATCTCCTACACCTAGGATCACTAAATTAAATACGCGACTACCGGATTCCTTCTTGCCATCTATGCCGACCGGGGATTGATTACATTTGTTTTTTTTTGTTTTGATCAAAGTAGATTCTGTGTAAGTGCACTTAAATTTTTATAATATGGCGAGAACAAGGAAGTATAGGGATAGGAAAGACCCCGACCCCATCCGGCGAGCTGAGCCCAGAGCGCAGTATAGTGCACTAACCCCGATTCCCTTTCCTGCTGAAGCTGCATTGCCAACAAGATTTAACCAGCCCGTAGCCGTAACATTATACACGGTACTCGAATAGATGTGGCTCTGGATCTATGAGCGTCCTTGATGAGCACCTAGATATCAGAGACCATGAAAGCTAGAGCAAGCAAATCCAGACACCTGGATCCGTCCAACCCCACAAAGACCAAAAATCTGTGGCATTCACAATTTTTAAAATACGAGAAAAGAAGAAACCGAAAACGCAGAATCGTAGAGAACACCATATCTACTAGACTGTCAAATGTGGATGACATCGGATCGTTATTATCGCAGGCTACAATCCCTACGAGGTGCTCGACGAACAGAAAGAGGCGATCCGTCGCTCCGTGGCCGCCGCCTGCCGCATCCTGGCCAAGCTGGACACCGACAGAAGTTACTACGAGCTACTGAGTTACTACGGCACTTGTGCCGAGGAGCGTCCCATTGTGCTGGTGGGCCAAGGCGTGACGTACGATGCTGGAGGATTGTGCCTGAAAGAGAAACATGAGCTCTTCCATATGCGTGGGGACATGACCGGGGCCGCCGTTGTGGTGGCCTGTTGTCGAGCTGTGGCTGGCCTGCGTTTACCGGTAAGTACTCAGGACGTCAATGATATCTCCTTGAATAATAATGCTGTTCTTAGGTCAACATTCGCGGCCTGATACCTCTTTGTGAAAACGTAGTGGGCTGCAATTCGGTCCGTCCTGGGGACATGGTCAAGTCCATGAACGGCAAGACCATCGAGATCCAGTGCACCGATCACGAGGATGTACTGGTCCTGGCAGACGCCCTGCTGTATGCGCAAAACTTCTGTCCCAAGTGCATCATTGACGTCGGCACCTGCTCGGGCTACATGCGCCAGGCCCTGGATGAGTCGGCTGCGGGGGTCTTTACCAACTCGGAGATCCTGTGGCAGCAGATCAAGCACGCCAGCATGCACACCGGAGATCGCGTGTGGCGCTTCCCATTGTGGAAATATTACAGCAAGGCCGTGCGTGCCGGGGGACGCAGCGATGTGCAGAACTACGGCATTGACCGAGGTGGACGTCCCTGCAAGGCCGCTGCCTTTCTCCGTGAGTTTGTGCCCTGCGGCCAGTGGATGCATATTGTGAGTATTGTGGGGCGCTTTGTTGGGGCACAGATCTTACGGGCTTTCTCCCTCAAAGGATGCTACAAATGTGATGGTGACAAAGGGCTTCGAATACGAGTATCTGCGCAAAGGAATGGCCGGCCGCCCGACCCGAACACTGGTGGAGTTTATTGCTCAGACGATTTGCAAGGATACGGCCCCACGTTTGGCCAAGTAATCAATCTCTAACGGGAATCCAATGTTATATATATTTTTTTACTGTGTTTTTTTGACGACGCCACACATGAACACAAAATTACACTTGAGCTATGATCACTCTATATTACATAGGTTTTCGCAGATGTAATCTCCACACAAACACATGCGGCACATTCGTTTATTATGAAATTTTAACGTATAAAACAGAGAAACAGCGCTAGTGTTCGATCTTTTGTTGGGTCCTGGGCTTCGAACTATTGAAGATGATAACTAGAAACTGTGGATTATTGCTTTGTCAGACTCTACCCGGAATCGGGTATTGTATGTAATATCTGTGGTATCACTAAAAGTGAGTGCTACGCCAGGGAGACTGCATGAGTAATCACAACGTTTATGTCAATGGGTGGATAGTTTTGCAGCAGCTTCACATTCGAGGCAAAGTCGTTCTCCAAAATTGCTTCCCTTTGGATTCTATAAATCAGTAAATACAACAGTAAATGTAAATGAATCAGTTGAAAATCAGCGCATGCTTACAATATCATGGAACAGCAGATTTTGATGAGAAAATTAAAGCGCTGCTCGTCCGAGAATACCGAATCCCAAATTCGCAGCACATCGGGCAGTGGAAACTCCTGCGAGAGCAGGAGGGTGAGCCACCTAAAGCTATAGTACTGCGGATGCAGCTCTTGGCTCTTCAGATGCTCGTAGATGTATATATCTTTAGTCTTCAGCATGTTGGATAGCAGGCCCTCCGCATCGTCCAGAGTCTTGATGAAGAAGTCGCGTATCTCGCTCATTAGAGCATCATTTTTCGTTAAGCCCGACACAAAGTACCAAAAATATACGAATAATACTAGTTAAAGATACTTCAAAGACGATTTGATTTTAGCGGAAGCAAAAAAATTTCAAAATTTTCCAGCAGAATATTCTGGATACGTGTTTCGTGTTCAATTTCTAGCAATAGAATGCCAAACTGAGGCGATGAATGTACTCCATGAGAAAGTGACACTCACTTCAAGGGCTATTTGGTCGGTACATTCAGGAAATTCAAAAGGATCAGCATCTAAAAACGAGTGGACATCGTTTTTCACTCACTACTGTTTTGGTTTGTCTGTCCTCGGATGAGTATACATATCTATGTATGTATATCTTCGACAAATGGGGCTAACAAATCGTGAACTCTTGAAGGGCCACGGTACTCGAATAGATGTGGCTCGGGATCTATGAGCGTCCTTGATGAGCACCTAGATATCAGAGACCATGAAAGCTAGAGCAAGCAAATCCAGACACCTGGATCCGTCCAACCCCACAAAGACCAAAAATCTGTGGCGCTCACAATTTTTAAAATACGAGAAAAGAAGAAACCGAAAACGCAGAATCGTAGAGAACACCATATCTACTAGACTGTCAAATGTGGATGACATCGGATCGTTATTATCGCAGGCTACAATCCCTACGAGGTGCTCGACGAACAGAAAGAGGCGATCCGTCGCTCCGTGGCCGCCGCCTGCCGCATCCTGGCCAAGCTGGACACCGACAGAAGTTACTACGAGCTACTGAGTTACTACGGCACTTGTGCCGAGGAGCGTCCCATTGTGCTGGTGGGCCAAGGCGTGACGTACGATGCTGGAGGATTGTGCCTGAAAGAGAAACATGAGCTCTTCCATATGCGTGGGGACATGACCGGGGCCGCCGTTGTGGTGGCCTGTTGTCGAGCTGTGGCTGGCCTGCGTTTACCGGTAAGTACTCAGGACATCAATGATATCTCCTTGAATAATAATGCTGTACTTAGGTCAACATTCGCGGCCTGATACCTCTTTGTGAAAACGCAATTCGCTGCAATTCGGTCCGTCCTGGGGACATGGTCAAGTCCATGAACGGCAAGACCATCGAGATCCAGTGCACCGATCACGAGGATGTACTGGTCCTGGCAGACGCCCTGCTGTATGCGCAAAACTTCTGTCCCAAGTGCATCATTGACGTCGGCACCTGCTCGGGCTACATGCGCCAGGCCCTGGATGAGTCGGCTGCGGGGGTCTTTACCAACTCGGAGATCCTGTGGCAGCAGATCAAGCACGCCAGCATGCACACCGGAGATCGCGTGTGGCGCTTCCCATTGTGGAAATATTACAGCAAGGCCGTGCGTGCCGGGGGACGCAGCGATGTGCAGAACTACGGCATTGGCCGAGGTGGACGTCCCTGCAAGGCCGCTGCCTTCCTGCGTGAGTTTGTGCCGTGTGGCCAGTGGATGCACATTGTGAGTATAGGAGGATCTCCCACTCGGTGGTGGATTGTCTAACTGCGTTTCTCGTTTCAGGATGCCACGAACGTGAACTCTTGAAGGGCCACGGTACTCGAATAGATGTGGCTCTGGATCTATGACCATCACGGTCACCAACGGCATCGACTTTGAGTACCTTCGCCGTGGCATGGCTGGCCGTCCGACCCGCACCCTGGTCGAGTTCATTGCCCAGACCATCTGCAAGGACACCGCGCCGAAGTTGGGCAAGTAGTAAAGTCTTCCAGATGTAATGAAGATATGCCAGTCCCAATAGTCAGTCCCACAAAGCACTCCGCTGCTGTCATAAATATTTTGGCCAGACAATGTTAATTGAACATGTTTACAAATTTTTAGTATTTTCAAGGAATAGGTTTTTGGAATTAATGATGCACTATCGAAACTTTTAAGTAATCATTTAGTCACGGCACTTTGTAACGGCAATGCATTATTGTAAAATTAAAGCTTATTTTTCGCTGAAATATTTTAAAAGCTAGGCGTATGCCAAATAAATGTTATTCTCTAACCTTTTGATTGTAAAACCCTTTCTTTTTTATCACACACTTATAAAAAAAAGATTCTTTAACGAGCGGGAACGAAGTTAACTGTGAATTATGCTCGCACTTGTCATGAGATAGGAGAGTGGTGTGTTTCTCTCTCTTTCTTACACACAAGCCCGCCGTTCTATCTCGCTTCCCTCCGCCAGAGCGAACACACTGCACGAGAAAGAGTGTGTGAGATGGATAGAGAGATCGAGAGAGAATGAGTAAGCGCGTGGAAGGCGATTTGGTCATTATGGCTATAATAACGATCCGATCTCATCCACATTTGACAGTCTAGTAGATATGGCGTTCTCTACGATTCTGCGTTTTCGGTTTTTTCTTTTCTCGTATTTTTATACCCGATACTCAAAATGAGTATTGGGGTATATTAGATTTGTGGTAAAAGTGGATGTGTGTAACGTCCAGAAGGAATCGTTTCCGACCCCATAAAGTATATTAATTCTTGATCAGCATCAATAGCCGAGTCGATTGAGCCCTGTCTGTCTGTCCGTCTGTCCGTCCGTCCGTCCGTCCGTCCGTCCCCTTCAGCGCCTAGTGCTCAAAGACTATAAGAGCTAGAGCAACGATGTTTTGGATCCAGACTTCTGTGATATGTCACTGCTACAAAAATATTTCAAAACTTCGCCCCGCCCACTTCCGCCCCCACAAAAGACGAAAATCTGTGGCATCCACATTTTTAAAGATACGAGAAAACCAAAAACGCAGAATCGGTGAGGATGACCATATCTTCTACAGTGCAAAATCTGAACCAGATCGTATAATGATTATAGCCAGAATCAAGAAAACAATTTCATTCTTTCTCGCTCTGTCTCTCTCTAACACACAGGTTTCATGGTCGGTTTTGTCAATTGCAAAATATGAGTTCAAGGATCTCAGAACCTATAAGAGCCAGAGCAACCAAATTTGGTATCCACACTCCTGTGATATCGGACCTTGACCGTTTCGTGTCCAAATTTCGCCACACCCCCTTCCGCCCCCGCAAAGGACGAAAATCTGGGGCATCCACAAATCTCAGAGACTATTAAGGCTAGAGTAACCAAATTTGGTATCCGCACTTCTGTTAGATCTCACTATAAAACGTATATCTCAGAATTTCGCCCCACCCCCTTCCGCCCCCACAAAAGACGAAAATCTGTTGCATCCACAATATTGCACATTCGAGAAAACTAAAAACGCAGAATCATAGATAATGACCATATCTATCAGATTGCTGAATCTGGATCAGATCGGATCATTTTTGTAGCCAAAAGCAAGAAATCAATTTTCAGTGGCTACGCAGCGCCCGACGTCACGCTCAGACTGATTTTCTGTCTCTCTTGACGCACTCTTTGTCGTGTGGTTCAATATTAGCGGCGTCTGCCGGAGGAGAGCCATACTGACTTAGTATCGGGTATAACTGTAGAGTTGCGGTGTCCGCAGCAACTCACAACGTTCCACCTCGTAAAAATTGTGAATGCCACAGATTTTCTATGTCTTTATGGGGGCGGACGGATCGGCGGAGGTGTCTGGATTTGCTTGCTCTAGCTTTTATGGTCTCTGATATCTAGGTGCTCATCAAGGACGCTCATAGATCCAGAGCCACATCTATTCGAGTACCGTGGCCCTTCAAGAGTTCACGATTTGTTAGCCCCATTTGTCGAAGATATACATACATAGATATGTATACTCATCCGAGGACAGACAAACCAAAACAGTAGTGAGTGAAAAACGATGTCCACTCGTTTTTAGATGCTGATCCTTTTGAATTTCCTGAATGTACCGACCAAATAGCCCTTGAAGTGAGTGTCACTTTCTCATGGAGTACATTCATCGCCTCAGTTTGGCATTCTATTGCTAGAAATTGAACACGAAACACGTATCCAGAATATTCTGCTGGAAAATTTTGAAATTTTGTTGCTTCCGCTAAAATCAAATCGTCTTTGAAGTATCTTTAACTAGTCGTATTATTCGTATATTTTTGGTACTTTGTGTCGGGCTTAACGAAAAATGATGCTTCGCGTTGTACGTCGGCTGGTCCATCCGGCCTTCCGGCAGCGCCTGCGACCACGTCCCCAGGCTATCCAGCGCCGCTCCGCCTCGCAGGCGGTAAACCAGATGTTGCAGCTCCAGCAGATGGATATGTGTGCGGATCCTCCATCGCGCGGACTTGTGGTCGGCGTGTTCGCCGACGAAACGGACCGCAATGATGCTGGCATCCTCACCCCGGCCGGTTGGCGGTACAATGTCCAGAAGACTGCCGGCCGATTGCTAGAGGTCCTCCGCATGTCCGGACCCATGCCCAAGCGGGGCGAGGCTCGCCTTTTCTTCGCGATCGAGCCAGAGCGCATCCCCTATTACTCTGTGGTGGCTGTGGTCGGCCTCGGCAAGGAGTGCCTCGGCTACAATCCCTACGAGGTGCTCGACGAACAGAAAGAGGCGATCCGTCGCTCCGTGGCCGCCGCCTGCCGCATCCTGGCCGAGCTGGACACCGACAGAATCGAAGTTGAAAACTGCGGCCACGCCGAGTCCGCCGCCGAGGGGGCCGCATTGGGCATCTGGCTCTACCAGGAGCTGCGCAACCTACAGAACAGGATTCCAGTGCCGTCGCTGGACTTGTACGCAACAAAGGACGAGGTCTGCGACCTCGAAGGATGGCGAATTGGTCTGCAGAAGGCAGCCGCCCAGAACCTGACGAGACAGCTGCAGGAGATGCCCTCCAACCTCCTCACACCCACAGCCTTTGCGCAGAATGTCGTCGAGGTGCTTTGCAAGTCCGGTGTCAATGTGGAGGTCAAAGTCGAGGGCTGGGCCGAGAGCCAGTCGATGCACGCCTTCCTGGCTGTGGGCAAGGCCTCGTGCGAGCCACCCATCTTCCTGGAGCTGAGTTACTACGGCACTTGTGCCGAGGAGCGTCCCATTGTGCTGGTGGGCCAAGGCGTGACGTACGATGCTGGAGGATTGTGCCTGAAAGAGAAACATGAGCTCTTCCATATGCGTGGGGACATGACCGGGGCCGCCGTTGTGGTGGCCTGTTGTCGAGCTGTGGCTGGCCTGCGTTTACCGGTAAGTACTCAGGACGTCAATGATATCTCCTTGAATAATAATGCTGTTCTTAGGTCAACATTCGCGGCCTGATACCTCTTTGTGAAAACGTAGTGGGCTGCAATTCGGTCCGTCCTGGGGACATGGTCAAGTCCATGAACGGCAAGACCATCGAGATCCAGTGCACCGATCACGAGGATGTACTGGTCCTGGCAGACGCCCTGCTGTATGCGCAAAACTTCTGTCCCAAGTGCATCATTGACGTCGGCACCTGCTCGGGCTACATGCGCCAGGCCCTGGATGAGTCGGCTGCGGGGGTCTTTACCAACTCGGAGATCCTGTGGCAGCAGATCAAGCACGCCAGCATGCACACCGGAGATCGCGTGTGGCGCTTCCCATTGTGGAAATATTACAGCAAGGCCGTGCGTGCCGGGGGACGCAGCGATGTGCAGAACTACGGCATTGACCGAGGTGGACGTCCCTGCAAGGCCGCTGCCTTTCTCCGTGAGTTTGTGCCCTGCGGCCAGTGGATGCATATTGTGAGTATTGTGGGGCGCTTTGTTGGGGCACAGATCTTACGGGCTTTCTCCCTCAAAGGATGCTACAAATGTGATGGTGACAAAGGGCTTCGAATACGAGTATCTGCGCAAGGGAATGGCCGGCCGCCCGACCCGAACACTGGTGGAGTTTATTGCTCAGACGATTTGCAAGGATACGGCCCCACGTTTGGCCAAGTAATCAATCTCTAACGGGAATCCAATGTAATATATATTTTTTTACTGTGTTTTTTTGATGACGCCACACACGAACACAAAATTACACTTGAGCTATGATCACTCTATATTACATAGGTTTTCGCAGTTGTAGCATATTGGATTTTACCAAACCTTCACGGAAGGCTGAGCAGGTGATGGTTCGTCTCCCGTCCGGGCACGTGCTTGCTCCGGCTTCCGTCTCATCGGCAAGAAATGGGGGGGTTTTTTATTTCCCAGAACGGACGGGACACAGCTCTACTCCAACAATCATAATACTGACACAGTAACGTTCATTAAAATTTCACGTGCAAGCGAAGTATCGACACAAATATGTACAAGAGCAAATACACCTAACTACACACACGGACACATACACACATACAAGTCGTGCCACGGTGTTGTTGTGACCACTCATGCCCACCCTACCATGATCACCGCTCCCGGTTCATCCGGTGATCCCATAAAGAAGGCTCTTACAGCCTCCTATCCAACCCCATTACCCTCCTTTGCCCAGCATGGTCCCCGCATATAGAACTCTAGCCCCGATTCATGTTAAATCCTATATTTCATATTGAGCAATAGCACATGCATCGCACTAGTAAACTAATAAATGATTAACTCTTAATAATACACTTTAGATTGAAATTTAACTTACAAATTGAAAGAAGGGAAGGGTACATATCTCTAGCTCTTATGTTAGGCAAATAGATAATAATAATAAATAAATATGCAAAAGGGAATGTAAAAACTGTGCGGTACTAACCGCCAATCTGAAAAATTAATTTCCTACAATAAAAAAAAGCACTACCCTACGCCACGAGTGTATGTGGTGTATATTAGCGACGCTGAAATACATACCAATTGAGATTGGCACTTAACACACTTTTACTTTATAAACGCACAATATTTCTTTCTTTTTGCTGTATTCAGCTGTTAAGATCTTTTCCCGGTTTTTATTCCTCTTTTTTTTTCTTTATACTTGGACTGGACAAAAATAGCACGTCTGTCTTCGCCAACAGTTTTTCTTCCAAGAGACCGAGGCTAGATCTGCACAGTCTGAGACCCCCCAGTACAGCGTTAAACTTGAGAATCCTCCATTTTCGAATTGACGCCGTAATTATTTTACAAGTTTCAACTCAAAAAACAAAAAAAACCGCTCTCCTTCGTTCACCTTTTAACTTGAATTGAGGCGGCAAAGTTGAGTAACATAGGGAGAGCAATATCCCTTCTTGGTACTTGTCCAAATGTTCCCTTTTGTGGATCCCAGTATTTATACCTTTTTTTATACGTTACTCTTTCAAACCACTTCACAGTTGTAAACTGTAATCGCAAACACATGCGGCACATTCGTTTATTATGAAATTTTAACGTATAAAACAGAGAAACAGCGCTAGTGTTCGATCTTTTGTTGGGTCCTGGGCTTCGAACTATTGAAGATGATAACTAGAAACTGTGGATTATTGCTTTGTCAGACTCTACCCGGAATCGGGTATTGTATGTAATATCTGTGGTATCACTAAAAGTGAGTGCTACGCCAGGGAGACTGCATGAGTAATCACAACGTTTATGTCAATGGGTGGATAGTTTTGCAGCAGCTTCACATTCGAGGCAAAGTCGTTCTCCAAAATTGCTTCCCTTTGGATTCTATAAATCAGTAAATACAACAGTAAATGTAAATGAATCAGTTGAAAGTCAGCGCATGCTTACAATATCATGGAACAGCAGATTTTGATGAGAAAATTAAAGCGCTGCTCGTCCGAGAATACCGAATCCCAAATTCGCAGCACATCGGGCAGTGGAAACTCCTGCGAGAGCAGGAGGGTGAGCCACCTAAAGCTATAGTACTGCGGATGCAGCTCTTGGCTCTTCAGATGCTCGTAGATGTATATATCTTTAGTCTTCAGCATGTTGGATAGCAGGCCCATCATGAACTTTATGCCACCCTCCGCATCGTCCAGAGTCTTGATGAAGAAGTCGCGTATCTCGCTCATTAGAGCATCATTTTTCGTTAAGCCCGACACAAAGTACCAAAAATATACGAATAATACGACTAGTTAAAGATACTTCAAAGACGATTTGATTTTAGCGGAAGCAAAAAAATTTCAAAATTTTCCAGCAGAATATTCTGGATACGTGTTTCGTGTTCAATTTCTAGCAATAGAATGCCAAACTGAGGCGATGAATGTACTCCATGAGAAAGTGACACTCACTTCAAGGGCTATTTGGTCGGTACATTCAGGAAATTCAAAAGGATCAGCATCTAAAAACGAGTGGACATCGTTTTTCACTCACTACTGTTTTGGTTTGTCTGTCCTCGGATGAGTATACATATCTATGTATGTATATCTTCGACAAATGGGGCTAACAAATCGTGAACTCTTGAAGGGCCACGGTACTCGAATAGATGTGGCTCTGGATCTATGAGCGTCCTTGATGAGCACCTAGATATCAGAGACCATGAAAGCTAGAGCAAGCAAATCCAGACACCTGGATCCGTCCAACCCCACAAAGACCAAAAATCTGTGGCATTCACAATTTTTAAAATACGAGAAAAGAAGAAACCGAAAACGCAGAATCGTAGAGAACACCATATCTACTAGACTGTCAAATGTGGATGACATCGGATCGTTATTATCGCAGGCTACAATCCCTACGAGGTGCTCGACGAACAGAAAGAGGCGATCCGTCGCTCCGTGGCCGCCGCCTGCCGCATCCTGGCCAAGCTGGACACCGACAGAAGTTACTACGAGCTACTGAGTTACTACGGCACTTGTGCCGAGGAGCGTCCCATTGTGCTGGTGGGCCAAGGCGTGACGTACGATGCTGGAGGATTGTGCCTGAAAGAGAAACATGAGCTCTTCCATATGCGTGGGGACATGACCGGGGCCGCCGTTGTGGTGGCCTGTTGTCGAGCTGTGGCTGGCCTGCGTTTACCGGTAAGTACTCAGGACGTCAATGATATCTCCTTGAATAATAATGCTGTTCTTAGGTCAACATTCGCGGCCTGATACCTCTTTGTGAAAACGTAGTGGGCTGCAATTCGGTCCGTCCTGGGGACATGGTCAAGTCCATGAACGGCAAGACCATCGAGATCCAGTGCACCGATCACGAGGATGTACTGGTCCTGGCAGACGCCCTGCTGTATGCGCAAAACTTCTGTCCCAAGTGCATCATTGACGTCGGCACCTGCTCGGGCTACATGCGCCAGGCCCTGGATGAGTCGGCTGCGGGGGTCTTTACCAACTCGGAGATCCTGTGGCAGCAGATCAAGCACGCCAGCATGCACACCGGAGATCGCGTGTGGCGCTTCCCATTGTGGAAATATTACAGCAAGGCCGTGCGTGCCGGGGGACGCAGCGATGTGCAGAACTACGGCATTGGCCGAGGTGGACGTCCCTGCAAGGCCGCTGCCTTCCTGCGTGAGTTTGTGCCGTGTGGCCAGTGGATGCACATTGTGAGTATAGGAGGATCTCCCACTCGGTGGTGGATTGTCTAACTGCGTTTCTCGTTTCAGGATGCCACGAACGTGATGGTCACCAACGGCATCGACTTTGAGTACCTTCGCCGTGGCATGGCTGGCCGTCCGACCCGCACCCTGGTCGAGTTCATTGCCCAGACCATCTGCAAGGACACCGCGCCGAAGTTGGGCAAGTAGTAAAGTCTTCCAGATGTAATGAAGATATGCCAGTCCCAATAGTCAGTCCCACAAAGCACTCCGCTGCTGTCATAAATATTTTGGCCAGACAATGTTAATTGAACATGTTTACAAATTTTTAGTATTTTCAAGGAATAGGTTTTTGGAATTAATGATGCACTATCGAAACTTTTAAGTAATCATTTAGTCACGGCACTTTGTAACGGCAATGCATTATTGTAAAATTAAAGCTTATTTTTCGCTGAAATATTTTAAAAGCTAGGCGTATGCCAAATAAATGTTATTCTCTAACCTTTTGATTGTAAAACCCTTTCTTTTTTATCACACACTTATAAAAAAAAGATTCTTTAACGAGCGGGAACGAAGTTAACTGTGAATTATGCTCGCACTTGTCATGAGATAGGAGAGTGGTGTGTTTCTCTCTCTTTCTTACACACAAGCCCGCCGTTCTATCTCGCTTCCCTCCGCCAGAGCGAACACACTGCACGAGAAAGAGTGTGTGAGATGGATAGAGAGATCGAGAGAGAATGAGTAAGCGCGTGGAAGGCGATTTGGTCATTATGGCTATAATAACGATCCGATCTCATCCACATTTGACAGTCTAGTAGATATGGCGTTCTCTACGATTCTGCGTTTTCGGTTTTTTCTTTTCTCGTATTTTAAAAATTGTGAATGCCACAGATTTTCTATGTCTTTATGGGGGCGGACGGATCGGCGGAGGTGTCTGGATTTGCTTGTTCTAGCTTTTATGGTCTCTGATATCTAGGTGCTCATCAAGGACGCTCATAGATCCAGAGCCACATCTATTCGAGTACCGTGGCCCTTCAAGAGTTCACGATTTGTTAGCCCCATTTGTCGAAGATATACATACATAGATATGTATACTCATCCGAGGACAGACAAACCAAAACAGTAGTGAGTGAAAAACGATGTCCACTCGTTTTTAGATGCTGATCCTTTTGAATTTCCTGAATGTACCGACCAAATAGCCCTTGAAGTGAGTGTCACTTTCTCATGGAGTACATTCATCGCCTCAGTTTGGCATTCTATTGCTAGAAATTGAACACGAAACACGTATCCAGAATATTCTGCTGGAAAATTTTGAAATTTTTTTGCTTCCGCTAAAATCAAATCGTCTTTGAAGTATCTTTAACTAGTCGTATTATTCGTATATTTTTGGTATTTTGTGTCGGGCTTAACGAAAAATGATGCTTCGCGTTGTACGTCGGCTGGTCCATCCGGCCTTCCGGCAGCGCCTGCGACCACGTCCCCAGGCTATCCAGCGCCGCTCCGCCTCGCAGGCGGTAAACCAGATGTTGCAGCTCCAGCAGATGGATATGTGTGCGGATCCTCCATCGCGCGGACTTGTGGTCGGCGTGTTCGCCGACGAAACGGACCGCAATGATTCTGGCATCCTCACCCCGGCCGGTTGGCGGTACAATGTCCAGAAGACTGCCGGCCGATTGCTAGAGGTCCTCCGCATGTCCGGACCCATGCCCAAGCGGGGCGAGGCTCGCCTTTTCTTCGCGATCGAGCCAGAGCGCATCCCCTATTACTCTGTGGTGGCTGTGGTCGGCCTCGGCAAGGAGTGCCTCGGCTACAATCCCTACGAGGTGCTCGACGAACAGAAAGAGGCGATCCGTCGCTCCGTGGCCGCCGCCTGCCGCATCCTGGCCGAGCTGGACACCGACAGAATCGAAGTTGAAAACTGCGGCCACGCCGAGTCCGCCGCCGAGGGGGCCGCATTGGGCATCTGGCTCTACCAGGAGCTGCGCAACCTACAGAACAGGATTCCAGTGCCGTCGCTGGACTTGTACGCAACAAAGGACGAGGTCTGCGACCTCGAAGGATGGCGAATTGGTCTGCAGAAGGCAGCCGCCCAGAACCTGACGAGACAGCTGCAGGAGATGCCCTCCAACCTCCTCACACCCACAGCCTTTGCGCAGAATGTCGTCGAGGTGCTTTGCAAGTCCGGTGTCAATGTGGAGGTCAAAGTCGAGGGCTGGGCCGAGAGCCAGTCGATGCACGCCTTCCTGGCTGTGGGCAAGGCCTCGTGCGAGCCACCCATCTTCCTGGAGCTGAGTTACTACGGCACTTGTGCCGAGGAGCGTCCCATTGTGCTGGTGGGCCAAGGCGTGACGTACGATGCTGGAGGATTGTGCCTGAAAGAGAAACATGAGCTCTTCCATATGCGTGGGGACATGACCGGGGCCGCCGTTGTGGTGGCCTGTTGTCGAGCTGTGGCTGGCCTGCGTTTACCGGTAAGTACTCAGGACGTCAATGATATCTCCTTGAATAATAATGCTGTTCTTAGGTCAACATTCGCGGCCTGATACCTCTTTGTGAAAACGTAGTGGGCTGCAATTCGGTCCGTCCTGGGGACATGGTCAAGTCCATGAACGGCAAGACCATCGAGATCCAGTGCACCGATCACGAGGATGTACTGGTCCTGGCAGACGCCCTGCTGTATGCGCAAAACTTCTGTCCCAAGTGCATCATTGACGTCGGCACCTGCTCGGGCTACATGCGCCAGGCCCTGGATGAGTCGGCTGCGGGGGTCTTTACCAACTCGGAGATCCTGTGGCAGCAGATCAAGCACGCCAGCATGCACACCGGAGATCGCGTGTGGCGCTTCCCATTGTGGAAATATTACAGCAAGGCCGTGCGTGCCGGGGGACGCAGCGATGTGCAGAACTACGGCATTGACCGAGGTGGACGTCCCTGCAAGGCCGCTGCCTTTCTCCGTGACTTTGTGCCCTGCGGCCAGTGGATGCATATTGTGAGTATTGTGGGGCGCTTTGTTGGGGCACAGATCTTACGGGCTTTCTCCCTCAAAGGATGCTACAAATGTGATGGTGACAAAGGGCTTCGAATACGAGTATCTGCGCAAGGGAATGGCCGGCCGCCCGACCCGAACACTGGTGGAGTTTATTGCTCAGACGATTTGCAAGGATACGGCCCCACGTTTGGCCAAGTAATCAATCTCTAACGGAAATCCAATGTTATATATATTTTTTTACTGTGTTTTTTTGACGACGCCACACATGAACACAAAATTACACTTGAGCTATGATCACTCTATATTACATAGGTTTTCGCAGTTGTAATCTCCACACAAACAGAGAAACAGCGCTAGTGTTCGATCTTTTGTTGGGTCCTGGGCTTCGAACTATTGAAGATGATAACTAGAAACTGTGGATTATTGCTTTGTCAGACTCTACCCGGAATCGGGTATTGTATGTAATATCTGTGGTATCACTAAAAGTGAGTGCTACGCCAGGGAGACTGCATGAGTAATCACAACGTTTATGTCAATGGGTGGATAGTTTTGCAGCAGCTTCACATTCGAGGCAAAGTCGTTCTCCAAAATTGCTTCCCTTTGGATTCTATAAATCAGTAAATACAACAGTAAATGTAAATGAATCAGTTGAAAGTCAGCGCATGCTTACAATATCATGGAACAGCAGATTTTGATGAGAAAATTAAAGCGCTGCTCGTCCGAGAATACCGAATCCCAAATTCGCAGCACATCGGGCAGTGGAAACTCCTGCGAGAGCAGGAGGGTGAGCCACCTAAAGCTATAGTACTGCGGATGCAGCTCTTGGCTCTTCAGATGCTCGTAGATGTATATATCTTTAGTCTTCAGCATGTTGGATAGCAGGCCCATCATGAACTTTATGCCACCCTCCGCATCGTCCAGAGTCTTGATGAAGAAGTCGCGTATCTCGCTCATTAGAGCCGTGAAGCAGAAGAAACAGTCTGCCTCCGCGTGGGCGCGGTACGAGAGATCCGGATCCGAGGCCATCACATAGTAGATGGGTCCGACAATCTCATTCATGCCCTGTACGTACCCCTGGCCCGGATTCAGCTTGGCATAGATGAATAGGATGCGCTGCACAACCTCCCAGTGGGCCTCCTGGCCGTCCTCCATGGCGGCATAGGTCTCCACCGAACGCTTTGTGATTAAATTGATCTGATTGGGAGCAAAGAGGCTCATTAAATCGATTGTCGCTTGAGTGGGGGTCACTTACTTGCTGCTAAATGTCCACAATGGTATGCATAATGGAACAAACTTTGAGCTTATTTTCTAGCACAATTTCCGACCGAAACTCACCTTGGTCATGCCCAAGCCCTTGCGCTCGACGTTCGCCGAGCTGAGCACCGTGGGCACTACCCGCTCGTGAAGCCGCCGCCCGTGCTCGCCTTTACTGTGCACCACAATGTCACAGGGATACTCTGTGGGCTGTTGAAAGAACGAGATGTCGGGGCACAGGCGCCTCACATCTTTGTCGATCTGCAGCAGAAATTCGTTGTCATTGAAGAATGTGTTCCAGGCGCTTTCTGGCCCCTCGCTAAGCGGATGATCTTGCAGGCCAACGCCCCTTGAATCAACAGCGACGTCCCCGTCCCCGTCGCCTTCTCCAGCTCCCGCTCCATTGCAGCTGTGTCCCGGGGGGAGTACCAATTCCTCAATGAATTGCTTGTACAGGGCTCGCTTCTGGGCCAGCGTGGTCGTCCAACTGCTGCGCCTTGGTCCCAAGTAGCCCAACAGCAGTTTCCAGCTGAGTGCACGGAAGCTTTGCACATCGGGCACACCTGTGGATTGGATTGGATTCATGTCCATGAATTGCTACGCCTATCAGAAGTGTGATATCCCACCATTAAACGTCAGTCTGCGCAGCTCCTTTAGGTCAACCACATCCTGGGCCAGCGCATCATCGAACTCTTTAACACTGAAAGATACAGGGGGGGATACAATCTTTTGTTCTTAATTCCCGAAAACACATCACATTTTTGTGTCGTCCTTACCGCGCCTTGAAAATAGACATGCTTTGGCTGTATGCGGGCGTGGATCTCGGTCTGCTCCATGCAGGGACAGTCGCGTTGCAATGATGTGGACTGGACTTATATTATTGCTTTGTTGTCATCCAGCCAGCTGAATTATTGGTTTTCCAATACAGTTCGAAGCAGAAACAATTTTGATATTCCGTCGAAGATTTTTAGCTATCTAGATCTCTCAGCCCTGCCCACATAATTTTATCCAATTAATGAATCAATTTTCTACTTGACTGTCTTGTTTTAAATACTTGACTCTGATTGTTTTTGCTTCAATTTTGGTTCCTCAACAACAATATAGCTGAAAACCCGAACTTAGCCCTCTTAAGCCCCCTCTATTTAAATAGTTCAAACACTTGAGGTAAATGGCGGAAAATATTAACGATTGTAAATTCTTTTTGTAGATTCATGCCATCTTTCCTCTGAACTTAAAAAAAAAACCACTATATCTTTCACCTGAACTGCGCTAACATCATTAAATTTTCATTATTTTCGGTGGAAAATGGAAATACCCCCTTGGCTTATAATAGGTTAATCGTTCTCCGTCAAGGATTGGAAACCATATTGCGAAGTTTTGATGTTCCGTCGAATATTATTAGCTAGAAAGAACGCCCAGCTATGCCCACATAATTTTATCCAATTAATTAATCCATTTTCTACTTGACTGGTTGATTTTAAACTCTTGCTTTTGTTGGATTAAGTCTAAAAAAAGGTTTTAGCGAAGAAGGTAAAAAAAAAAAAATTAATAAGACGTCAGAGAAAAATCGTTCCTATTGCTCAATTTTGATGTTCCGTCGAATAATGCTGACTAACTAAAATCTTTAGCTCTGCCCATATAATTTTAGGCAATTGATGAATAAATTATTCGTATATTTTTGGTACTTTGTGTCAGGCTTAACGAAAAATGATGCTTCGCGTTGTACGTTGGCTGGTCCCTCCGGCCTTCCGGCAGCGCCTGCGACCACGTCCCCAGGCTATCCAGCGCCGCTCCGCCTCGCAGGCGGTAAACCAGATGTTGCAGCTCCAGCAGATGGATATGTGTGCGGATCCTCCATCGCGCGGACTTGTGGTCGGCGTGTTCGCCGACGAAACGGACCGCAATGATTCTGGCATCCTCACCCCGGCCGGTTGGCGGTACAATGTCCAGAAGACTGCCGGCCGATTGCTAGAGGTCCTCCGCATGTCCGGACCCATGCCCAAGCGGGGCGAGGCTCGCCTTTTCTTCGCGATCGAGCCAGAGCGCATCCCCTATTACTCTGTGGTGGCTGTGGTCGGCCTCGGCAAGGAGTGCCTCGGCTACAATCCCTACGAGGTGCTCGACGAACAGAAAGAGGCGATCCGTCGCTCCGTGGCCGCCGCCTGCCGCATCCTGGCCGAGCTGGACACCGACAGAAGTTACTACGAGCTACTGAGTTACTACGGCACTTGTGCCGAGGAGCGTCCCATTGTGCTGGTGGGCCAAGGCGTGACGTACGATGCTGGAGGATTGTGCCTGAAAGAGAAACATGAGCTCTTCCAACGGGAATCCAATGTAATATATATTTTTTTACTGTGTTTTTTTGATGACGCCCCACACGAACACAAAATTACACTTGAGTTATGATCACTCTGTATTACATAGGTTTTCGCAGTTGTAATCTCCACACAAACACACATTCGTTTATTATGAAATTTTAACTTATAAAACAGAGAATCAGCGCTAGTGTTCGATCTTTTGTTGGGTCCTGGGGATGACAAACATTTTCTCAATTCCATAATATCTTTTCCTAGGGTATGCAATGTTGCTTGCATATTGCCGCAACATGGAACGCGATTTTTGTTCTCGGCCAATGAAAATCGTCAAAAAAGCATTGCAAAACATGTTGCTGCAGCATTATGTTTTGCTGAAATTTTCTGACGATTTCATTGGCCCACCAAACTTAAGCGCCAAATAGAAATTGTTTGAAAGTGAATGAGCAAAAAGGATATAAATGCAGTCTATTGGAATAAATGACACACGTAAGTACGATTTGTGAGCGAAAATTAAAAAAAAAAACCTGCGCATGGAAGTTTCTATACTGTTTGTACCTTTGAAAACCAGGGGTGCATCTTTTGGGAGCATTTAACGTTGCCAGATAGAGAGAAATTGCTCATTTTTTCTTCTTCCGATAGTTCCGACAGTGCTGCCACATCGCTCGCAGCCCCTATGGCGGTGGCATTTGAAACATATTTTTGAATATTAAATTGCTATACTCCTCACACTCACGTCACAGGGTGTCTGGATAATTGCTTTGTGCAGTTTTTAAGCACTGCATTTGAGGGCAGTGGCATTGAGCACAGTTGTTAGTTCTCATTCATTCATAATTCCATTGCATTTATTCTTTTCACATGCCTTTCGCATGATGAACACTTGGTTTGCGCTCATTTGTTCGTCTATTTCGTGCTTTTTTGTTTGTTTTAGATTTTTGCCTTTTGCTTGGCGCACCGCACATAGTACACACATATACGGAGCCGCGAGCAGACGCATTGACGACTGGCAGGCAGTATTCTAGAATTGAGAACATTTTTGAATGTGTTTGCATGATTTTTGCTCAGCGTTTCTTTTGTTTACGCTAGTCGCTGGCCAGCAATGACGCCCAGCAGATCATCAGCAGGTTTCGCGTCATACAGGCGACCGGCTTTCTGGAAGGTGCCCAGTTACGTCCATGAGATCTATACCCAATCCACGCCCACTCTAGCTGTACAGCCGCCAGCTGTGGTACTGCCGCCTCCATGTCGCCTGACGCCGCAGCGTCGCCGCAGCAGCACCAGCGGCCTCAAGAAGCGGGTTCACTTCGCCGATGAGCCAAACATTGGGGTAAGTCTTCGTCATCCCCCAACCACCCTAAATACCACAATGAACTCGTATATGGCTTGTCAATCATCAGTGGGTTAGGGGTGTGTGTCTCTGTCTCTGTCTCTGTCTGTGTCTCTGTCTGTGCCTCTGTCTGTGGGTGGCCCCAATTCTTATTCCCACCAGCTCGTGTCACAAATCAGTTCAATAACATTTTGCCCCTGGCGGCTCGTAAATTTGTCACGCAAAATTTAATTAATTGGCCACTGCTGCAGTTTTTGACCAAGTAAAAAAAAAGGGGGCCAAGCAGAACCCAGAGAAAAGCAGACCCAGATCGAGAGATGGATGGATGGATGGAATTTATGTATGTTCATTAGCATGAAATTGATGAAATATTCGCTGCACCAACAGAACAAATATTTTCGGAGGGAATATGTATCCGTGAAGCGACCTCAAAGTCTTACAAAATCATCGCCGAAATTCCAATCGAAAACAATTCAAACCGCAAATAGTAAAAACATTTCAAAACCTCAGCCAAAAAAGCGCCGAAAACAGAATAAATAAAGTGCAAAAATAAAATGCCGGACCATATATTGTGTATATCCGCAGCCAGGGCACTGGGAAAACGGAAAACGACGGGCAGGAAAATGATTTTTCCGTTGTAAGAAGTAAAATACTTGCCAAAAATGAGCAAACGGAATGTGTCTAGGTCCCCCAAAGAACACAGCTGTCGAGAAACATACGGGACGGCCTTCAATCCAGGGACCAGCGACCAGGGACCATAGACCCTTGCACATTGCGCATACGTCACGTGGCGCGTATACTTTTTATCCACTGCAATCATTTGATCTTATCCGATTTTTGAGGAACAATCCGGAATCAGTCACCGTATTGTTGCTGATGATGATCCCTCTGTATTTAGATCATCTTTTCATCATCGAGGCAGTAAATAAATTTAATTACACTCTCTCCTCACTCAGTTGCCTCATCCGCCGCACAGAAAAAGATACAGATACAATAATAAAAGTGCTGAAAACCAGATGCCCAGACATTTGATTTTTTTTCGTGGCAGCACCAGCGGCAGCAAGATCATCAAAATGTGCGCCCCGAATGATGACATGTGGCATTCATTTCATTCAGGGTCGGCTTGCAACTGGATCAAGTGCTGGCTGCTGCCCCTGCCCTGCCCTGCCTTGCCCTGCCCTAAAATGTGGCACGGCACAAGAAATGTGCATGAAATGCCGAGAGTCCAAGAAATTTTAAATAATGAGAACAATAAGGAAAATAAATGTGCTCCGTTGGCTGAATTTTGGATACTCTTTACAGCCAGGCATCTGAGGATCATGGCAGGAAGCACCCAATACTTTGCTTATAATTTTTAATAACTATAAGATCAGGTTCGATCTCCTGCCTAGTCTGCCTCAATTTTCTGTACAGTACTGTATTTTGTTTTTGGATTCTTAGGACCGAAAAGTAAGTGTTTTGTGCGCCTTGCCAAAGAATAGGCAGCCGAGGCACCGGGGCTCTGTCATAGAACAGGACCCCGTTCGGGATCATTTCTCTATCTCCTGAATCGCCTACCATCTTCTCCTTTTGAACGGATTCTATGAAATTCGATTCCCTATGGAGCATAGTCTACTTTCTAGAGTACATAAAAATACACCTGGGTATCGTTGAACAAAAAGGGAACGAAGAACCCAAAGAAAGGTAAATAAAGTGCTTTCTCAAGTGCGTCACAATCGGATCAACAAAAGTTCAGCACTCTCCGCGCGAAAAACCCCCTCGTTTAATGATTAAGAATTGGGAGGAATCGCCAATTGAATTCATGTTTCTCGGGATGTAGTCGTCGTCGTGGTTGCCGGTGAATGTGAATACGACGACGACGACGAGTGTGGGTTCTACGATTCTACGATTTTACGATTCTACGAGTACATATGTTCAATATACTCGCACATACATTACACTCGTACATTTGCGGCGCACTGTATTCGTGGTATACCACGATCTGCTGCTTCTGGTTCTGTGTCTGCTGCTGCTGCTGCAAAAAGGAATACGAATTGTATTTTAAAATTAGTACTTGAGCAGCATTGCGATCGAACAAAACGCTTAACGGACTGCAATATCGCGCCGCAAGCGCCTCGGGCCGACACACAATTGGCCAAGAAAAATAAACAGTTTGCAAGAAACAGAAAAATAGCCAAAGTCGAGAGTGGAATCGGTCGCATGAACCACCATTGATCCAGCTCCACGGCGAGAGACAACACCTACAACAGGATGAGCCCGAAGCTGCACGAGTTCGCGGTGCTGCTGTTCCGCGACGGCCAGGGCACGCCCTGGGGCATCCGTCTGGTTGGTGGCAATGATCTGGACACGCCGTTGATCATAACCAGGGTAATGCTTATGTAACCAGAGAAGGTTCTGCTGTTCGTCTGCCTGTTCGTCCGTCTGTCGTCCGTCTGTGGCCCGCTCTCATTCATCAAAATGATGCAGAGCAGAAGCCGCTTGCCAAACCGATTTGGCCTTTGTGCTCCTCCTCCGTATGCTCTACGCCGTACTACGGCGTTCTACGGCGTACTCTGTGCTGTGCCGTGCAGCGCCCGAGCAAACCACAACAAATCAAAATAGCGAAATGGCGAAACTGGCACAGCGAGAGCCATCCGACATCCACCATCCGCCATTCGACGTTGCAACGTTGCAACGTTTGCCAAAACGCGACGCCAGTAAAACTAATTGAGGCGCATCCAAATAGACCAAACCAAATATTCCTCCCCCTGGCCCCTCAGTCGCAGTCCCAGTCGCAAACCCATCTAAAAACAATGTGTACACAATCATAATCTGCTCAGATACAGACGTATATATACGTACATAAGTGCCATATCTGTGTCAAGGCTTCTGTAGATCAGGAATGACCTTCCTCCTTGGTTGCAGGTGCAAGCTGGCAGCCCCTCGCATGGGGAACTGCTGCGTGGCGACATCATCGCCAAGATCGGCGAGTACGATGCACGCGACCTGAGTCACGCGGACGCCCAACAGCTGTTCCGCGGTGCTGGCAATGAGATCCGACTGGTCGTGCACAGG
Organism: Drosophila miranda; assembly: GCF_003369915.1. Classification (NCBI taxonomy): domain Eukaryota; kingdom Metazoa; phylum Arthropoda; class Insecta; order Diptera; family Drosophilidae; genus Drosophila; species Drosophila miranda. The sequence continues at coordinate 7,820,100 of NC_046674.1, read as the reverse complement.
TGAGAGGAGCATCCATCCATCCATCCACCTCATCCTTATATAACTCTTCTCGTGTCTCCTCTCAGGGACAACAAAATCGCCTACACGCAGGGCGTCAGCCAGGAGGCAGCTGGCCCTGGTTCGCGCTGCAACTCCACTTTGCCCCCGGCCAGCCCCGAGCTGCTGCCCCATCGCGGTCCGTCGCCGTTTCTGCCCGGCCCCAGCCACCTGGAACGTGCCCTGCAGCTGCCGGTGGACTCCTTGCCACACACCGTGTTTCCCCAGCTAAACGCATCCGGTGGCTATGTGACTCCGTCGGAGGTCTTTTCGCCCAAGCCAACGCGCGACCATCAGCAGGATGTGGAGGAGGAGCAGGCCGCCATCGTTAATCAGGTGAGTGGAATTCCCCCCTCCAATGGGATGATACACCAAAAACGTATGCTTAATCCTCAAAACATTACCAATCATTATAATTAATCATATTGATCTACATTTTAGACACATAACCCCACGATTTATATACAAAATTATTTATTTATAAGAAATTCTGTACTTAAGATGGAAAATTATAGCTTTAGATCCCTCGAAGCACTCTTATAGGCTGTCAGATAGGGATAGACTCCTATGTGTTCCGAGTTATATTTATATTAATTAAATAACAAAAGGTTTACGGTTCCGAGAGAAGGATCAAATCGGATCCAGCTCACTGGTGTCCTAGATCATCTCGGTAGCCTTTCTTGCTGGCTATCCTGTGTCGTGTCGTGGAGTAGCATTTCTTTCCAAGCCGCGGCAAGGGCCGCAGCTCTACGGTAATATCCGGTACTCAGTCAGTATATATATATGTAAGCTGATGATTTATGTATGCAGCTTTTAGGAGCCGGAATTTGTAACGAAGCCGATGAGTACCGCATTCTCTCTCTCTTTTGCCAATGGGACAAGTAGGGGGATCTCTTCGCGATCTCTGTCCACTTTGCTCACAATTGTGATGATAGATGGGGAAAAAAATGAAGATAACGAGAGGGACCACGACCGCTAGTTAATGTTAATTCTTGTATGTCGTTTATCGCCTTTCCATTTTATTACCTGTTCTTGTCCGCTATATCTTTCATCTCTCACTTTTCACAGCAGCACTAACTGCACGCTGCATCATTTAGAGTGAGACAGAAAGAGAGATAGCGATAGAGATAGAGAGAGAATGATTGGGCGAGTGGAAGGGGTAGTGTAGCCTCTGCAAATGGATTTCTTCATTCGGACTATTATAATGATCCAATTTCATCCAGATTCGACAGTGTACTATATAAGGTCGAGATTCGTTCTCTACGATTCTGCGTCTTCGGTTTCTTGTTTTCTCGTATATTCAAAAGAGCGGAGTCTGGAGCCATAAATTTGGTTTATATAGCTCTTAAAGCTTTTAGATCTGAGATCTAGGCGCTCAGGGCGCTCGGGACAAACAGACAGTCAGAACTATATCGACTTGGCAATTGATGCTGATCAAGAATTTATTTGCTTTACGCGATCGGAAAAGCTTCCGCCTCAGTGTTACACACATCTACTTCCACCTTAAATCGAATATAGAATAAACCATATTTATGTATGGATTTGGTTCTTACAAACTTTTCTACATGACATCTACCTTAAAATGTAGTACACAGACACACCTGACAGCAGGGTTTAAGCACGTATAAATCATTTGTTAGAGATCCCATTGATTGATTCCGTTATTGAATCGTTTTTCAGTTGGTTTTTTTTTAAACATTGATTTTTGATTGACCATAAGAAAGGATCTCCTGGTCAGAAATGAATCGACATTTACATGATTTCTACGCGAGACATGCAAGTGCATACAGTAAAAAGCTCAAAGCTGTGGAATTTCTTGTAGAATACATGTAAGATATATGTAGAATTAAGCATCTAGAGGCATAACGGTTTTTGTTTTCAAAAAATTGTCCAACTGGAATAGATTTGAAACGCCCACCTTACTTGAGGAAGGGAGTAGCAAATTTTCTATCTGCAGTACATCGAAAGAACTCGAATAGGAAAAAATTACAATGAAATGTTTGTGAAATTTTTAAACAATTCCAATTCCTTATCTTCGTGATTGAATCACTTTTGTTGTTTGTAAATAATTTCATTGTGATTAGTGGTTCGTGGCTGGCGCTAACAGGGATCTATCTCTATCTCTCTGCGTGTAACGCTGACATCAGAGGATAGAAATGTTGTGTGGTCAAGGTTGGACTGATTTTACATCCGCCAGAAATAGCCCCAGAGAGAGAGAGGGGTGGGGTCGGAATCGGTTTGTCGAAAAAGAGAGAGCGAGGAGGCGTTAAACAGGAAGAGTAAGACGCCCAGTGACGCAGTACACAGGTGGAAATTGGCGAGAAATCAAATTAGATGAAAACAGAAACGAAAACAGATTCGAATACAGATACAGATGCAAGTACAGAAAGATAGAAGAGGTGCTCTCTCGCCCCCAATCCACTAATCGGATAATGCCAAAAGCCAAAGACGCAAATAAACAAGAAAATATATATTTTGAGCTATTTTCGGGCACCTTGCAGTCGGCCCACAGCTCCCACACAGGTGAGAGGGTGGGGTTTTTGGGCCTGCTCTTGATCCATGCCTGTCCACGAGTGGGGGCCAGCCCAACTTGTGATGTGCTCTGACAATGCCAATGAAAGAAAGTGCCTGCCCAACCACCCACACGAACACCTTCCCCAGGTTCCCCCAGTGGTGGGCGATGACGCGGCAAATGAATCAAGACACCACCCAAGGTCGCCGGATTTCTTGGCCAATGCAGCACCAAAAATAATAGCCAAGGTGCTTTCATAGGCACATCATACATACTCGTACACATACAGTATGTTTTTGATGATCTGCGATTTGATTTGTCATCAGTTTTTAGGACTCCAGAACATTTGACCTCAAAGGTGGATCTTTTTTCTGCTCGTACCATTTATTTATAGAGCTATTTATCCATGAACAGGTTATTGTACCTTTGTTTGAATTAATTTATGGGAAATCAAGGCATGTCTCTTATTTGTTTTCTGCTTTTTCGCTTTGGTATAGCCATATAACGACTTAAGAACTCATTAAGAACGATATTTATTGCAGCATTTTCTTTTCAAATAAAAAAAGAGCTGCAACCTTCACAGCGCGTTGAAAAAATACAAAACGTAAACATATTCCCATGTAAAGTTACGAGTTCCTTGGATATTCCAACGAACTTGAAAACTTAAGGTGCGTGTCTGCCTTTGAAGGCTAATTACACCTGTTTGGGGCTGGCTGGCTGTGTGATTGGGATCTGTCGAAGACATCAATGCCCTGTGCCAACGCCAATTGGTACTGACAGCCATGGGACTTGGGATGGGCAGAAAATGCCAATGGCAATAGCCATCCTCATCCTCATACCCTGAAAAAAGTGTGTCTTTGGAACTGTCACAAATCGTTGACTAATTTGCGGGCAGGGGCTTCAGTGTCACTGAGAATCAGCTAAAACAAAACTGAACACATCAATAATGTTATTCTGGCTGTGAAAATTTGCGAAATACATTTCTCATCTAATTTTGAGCGATTCTGCCTGCATTCGGGCGAAACAATAACCTCGGTCTCGATACGAAATTGTGAAAGAATTGTATCTCAGAATTGTATTTGTGCTCCACAAAATAGCGGCAATTAAATGATATATACGAGATGGTTATAACCGAATAATATTCATCGGACCAGGCCGGGCCAGGCAGGACAAACAATCAGGTCGACATATATTTGGGGGAGCTTTATATGAATGTCGCGTGGGTGGTGGAACGCCTCTCGATCCAAGTCCAAGTTTATACGTGTACTATGTGTGGTTGTTACTCTGTTCTGCTCTGCTCTGCTCTGGGGCAACACATCTATTTGTACAAGAAAACATACAATATTTTGTATATTCCTCTCTCACACTCGAAACACTCTCACACACCGACGGAAACCTGTGGCCTGTGGGCGGGCGGCCTCTGACCATCGGCTCTGCAATATATGGATGGATGTATGGCCTATACGGATAGGCAGACACATGGACACACTCTCCAACAACCAATACGAGTATACATACATAAGACCGTCGCTGCTCTGAGCATCCACATATATCTATATAGATATATATATATATATACGAAAATTGGAATTCCGCGCAGTCGGTATAGCAATAATTCGCCAGCATTTGAAAATCTTCAAATCAGTTGCGTTCGGAATATTGAAAAATAAACAACAATAAGACTCGAGCGAATAATCCACTGAGATCCTTTGTAGTCCTCCGTAAAGAACCACCAGCTGCAGCGTTTTTATTTAAACGTGACGAAAAAGCAAGTTACAAATAAAACAAAAACCCATCAGATTGTGGACACAGAAAGAACTCAATTCTGACGTGATCGAACCACCATTACGTAATTTTTTTTCTTTTTTTCTGGCTATAATATTTCTCGTTCTCGTTTCTATTTTTTTTGTTTTTAATTTTGACCAAAATAAAGGAGTTTAAATTGAAAAAAAAAAACCCACACACACACACACAACAAAAACATAAACATGGAGTACGTTCAGTTCAAAAACGGATCCCCAGTCTACTACAAGGAGCAGCCAGACCTCAATGAGTGCATTCAATATCAAGTAAGCGAAATCGACAGTGAACTATACTACAAATTACGTGAGAATATACAAACATGGACCAAAATACGTTATAGAAACGGCATATTTTATTCGTATATTTCAAAACATTCTTAAGTGAATTTTTCTTTTTTTTTTGAGTTTCATCCTTTTTTTTTTTAGAGGTGTTATACCAAAACAATAAGATTCGAAAGTCTTTATTTAAGACTTTACAGATTTAAATCTAGGAAAAACAATTTTCAAGCTTCGAAGACAAGTAGTTTTCAATTTTCAATTTAATATTGACTGTGGCGCTGCCCTCCAGCTTTTGTTAACTTTGGAATCCATGGAATCCACCAGTTTGCTACAAATTGTCTTTCGGATTTAACTTTCGTTCCTTTTTTGGGACCTATAGAAACCACTTAAAAACGGTGGGTTTGGCGACTGTGAAGGCCATTCGATCAGGGGAACTTTGTTGTTCAGGAACCAGCATTCAGGAGTGTTTCGGTTCATTATCCTGCTGGAGCTGCCACCTTAACTGGCATTTCCTATTCCAATGCTAAATCGATTATATTTACATGGCGGAAGGCATACATTTTTCTTCTTTATTGAATGTATTGGACCAGTACCCGAATAGGGAAAGGTGCCTTACTTGTGGATACCCATAGTATCTGAACACTTTGGAAGCTCAACAATATGTACCTTTAAAGATGTGAAAAAATACCTACGAAATAGGTCTTCACTTCACAAAACGCTTCATGAGTATTCCAAATGCCATCAATGCAAAGAAATCTTGTTAAATCTGGATAGTATCTAATCTATCCCTATCTTAGTATAGGTAGTATTCCCTCCAACAATCAACCACAAATACTTGTTCATATTCAGAACATATAAACAAAGTCTTCTAGACATGTTCCAACTACCTAGAAGCGGTCTATGTATAGGATCCTATACGTCCAGCTGAAACATTTCTCTCATTTCACCTTTACCGTCAAACATTTTTGTGCTTGGAATTCAAGTTCAAATACAAATGCCAAGCCATCCATCCGCCGACTGTGTGGCAATACATAACATATATGTATTCTTGTGGTCTTCATTTTACTTTTTCCCCCCACAAAATATACACATGCATATATGTATAATTATAAGCAAGAAGAAGCAGTCACCCCACATATAGAGAGCTATATGCAAAGAGCTATGGGCGCTATATACATATGTACATATAGTACATATGTAGTGCCTCTCTCTCTCGATCGGGTACTCGTGTATATAGTGGCTTATTATTCAAACATTTGTTCGCCTTTCGTCAATATACGCTGAAAGGCAACAACAAGACAGACAGACAGACAGATTCTGAATACTCGAACATTTTGCTAAGCATATTTTTCATTGCGCTCTTTCCGTTCTCCGTTCCGTTCTGTTCTCAATGTAATTCATACCACACCAGAAAAAACAAAAAAATAAAAAAACTGGGATATTTTTAGAGCGTATAGAGAACGGAGCACACAGCCAGACAGGCAGGCAAAAATAATAAACAAAATGATTATAAATTAATTTCATTTCGGAATGGCCGAAAACATTAGCGCTAACGTTAGGAAAGGGTACCTCTATTCGGGTACAACTTTCTTGGCACGATCACAGCAGCGAAAGTGAGGAATTGTTTTCACTTTTGTGGATGGGTTGGATTGTCGCCGTCTATTGCAGAGCTTATTTATTTCTTATACGCTTAGGATCTAACAGGAAACGAAATACAAAATAAACGTAGAGACAGAAGATTATGGGGGGGGGGCGCAAGATTTACTTAGATTTACGACACAAAAACATAAAGATTCGATTCGATTCAATTAAAAGCCAAAGTCGCGAGGAGTGACCCTCAAATGATATTTCAAAATATTTTGTGTGCTTGCGCCACACAGCCACGAATTTTAAATTTAGCGTCAAAAGTGTACATTTTTGTTTTTGTTTTTGTTTTTGTGTGTTTTTATATGTATTCTCAATGCTCAAAATTCGACGTCGTCGCAGTCGCGTCCCCAAGGTGAAATGAGAATGTGAGAAATGCGCAATTAACTCAAGAAATTGTTTAGCAAACTAATTTTCTGTTCTGTTCATCCGAAGGGCGGAGGTGGGTGGGTAATCATCCTCATCGTCACCTGCTCAGGCAGGCGGTGTCGTTCAAGATCGAAGCGATCAGCTGCTTGTCGCTTAGGGCCGCATGCACTTCCTCCTCGTCCCACTGCAGCAGGACCTTACTCAAGCGCGGCTCCTTTTTGCGCATGATGCGTAGGATGCCCCTGGTCTCCACCAGATCCACGGTGCCCGTGAACTCGGCCTGGTCCAGGGCCAGTATGTTCCGTCTGGCGCACACCCTGCGATAGACCTCGTGCAGGCGACCCATGCTAATGTCCTTGTTGCGCTCGTTGCGCAGCATGAGCACCAGGCTGCACAGCATCAGCTTCTGCTGCAGCGGAAAGGCAGCCTCAATGTCCTCCTCGAGATTTTGCGAGGCCCCATACACCTTGTTCAGAACGGCAGCCACTTGGGTGACCTGAACAGGCTTCATGATGTCTGTAATTGGCAGCCAAAGAGTTAGTTCTCGTGAAAAGTAGATCTCCATTGATCTTCAATCTTACCCGGCCTCGGCTCTGCCTTCTCCTGGCCATCTGCCAACTCCAAGGCCTTCAGGTTGAACTCCCTTTCGCCGTCGCGCTTCTGCTGCTCGGCTATCTCCACCACTCGCCGCCCAATGTCTAGGGCGCGCCGCACATCCCCACTGACCGCACTCACCTTGGCCGCCAGCAACTGCAGCGTGACCGGTGGAAAGACATCCAGCACGTCCGCCTCGGCCAGCCGTGACTTGAATATCTCCACGATCTGCTGCTTGGTGTAGGAGGGGAAGTGCATCAGGCGGGGCTTCAGCTCGCAGCGGGCATTCAGACGCGTCAGCGTCCGATCTGTGAGATCCAAACTGTTGGCAATGCCCACGAGGAGAATCCTGGAGCCCGGCAGGGCGGGCCACTCGAAGATCGTGTACAGCACGGCCTGCCTGGTCGTGCACAGCTGATCGATCTCATCGAGCACCAGCAGCAGCATGCGCTTGGCGGTGCGCAGATGCCGCTGTATGGCCTCCAGGTGGTCACGTTCGGTCCGACCCGCTGGCTTCAGCTGCAGCTCGGCGCAGAGCTTCTTGTAGACCGCGCCCACGCTGGCAATGCTGGTGCAGTTGATATAGACACGTTGCAGTCGCTTCGAGAACTCCGGATCACGCAGTAGTAGCGAGAGGCAGGCCGTCTTGCCTGTGCCCGGCTGGCCCGAGACGTACAGGCTGCCCGACGACTGGCTCTCCAGGTGGCTGGTGAAGTATTCGCGCAGTTCTTGGAGCTGGGCCTCGCGCCCTGGCAGATTCTGGGTCTCTGCGCTGTTCAGAACGCGTCTGGCATTTTGGTATTTGTTGCGCGGAGGCGAGGGTGCAGCTGCAGGTGCAGGTTCAGGTGCAGCTTCTGGCTCCTCCTCCTCCTGTGGCTTCTTCTCAGTCTTGTGCTCTGGCTCTTGGCGTTCGTCGATGCTTAGTCTGTCCAGCAGTCGCGAGGGACTTATCAAATGCTGCGGCAGCGGCTTCAGCTTCCGCTGCTTCGGTGGCGAGACATGGGAATGGGGATCCTGCTCCTCCTCGTCGTTGCTGGTTACGTTAAAGCTTAATACTGCCTCTTTGTTGGCCTGCACGCGCCTGGCCAGACTGGCCGCCTTGGCCATCGACTTCTTGCTGCTGCTGCGTGGCGTCTTTGGCTCTTCTTGGATCACATTTGCGGGGGCCGTCCTGCGACGCGCCGTCCGTTCCATTTTATTCAACAGGTTGCTGTTTTCGTTATTCTCTGAAATTACACTAATGATATCATATCGCTCCTCCTCGTCGCTGCTGTCTTCTGAGGCTTTGGTCTGTCGCCTTCGCCAAATCTCAGAGCGTCGTGACGTCGTCGTTGTCCGCGGCGACTGCGGCAACGGCGACGCAGCCGTCGATTTGCTGATGCTGCTTAAACGCGTAGAGCGGCGTACGGCGGCCATGCTTAGGCGCGGTTTTGGCGTGTTAGTGGCTCTGATTAATTGGCGAGAAGCCCTACTTATTTTCTAGTTGTTTGGTTTAGTGCCACGGGGTAAAAAAAAAAAAATCAACTGCGTTAGAAAAAGAGCGCGCAAAATGTTTTGCCATTCACAGGAAAATAAAGGTCAGAGAACAGCTGTTCAAGCTAGACTTGACTGTCTGGCAACGTCGGCGCAGGGCTGCACTTGGATTAATCGATTGGGCGCGCTTTGTTGCAGTTTTTGAACTGCTTTTCGCGTGCGATTGAATTACTTACGTGGTAAAAATAAAACGTTCGGCCAGCAGAAGAACGACCGACACACAAAATACAAACTGCTGGACGCTGCCTGCCTGCCTGCTGCTGGTGGCCGCTGGCAAAGAACACGCTTACGTAAGCGCCTAAAAATATTCGCCTTGGCGGCTGGGATATTTTTAAAGTATATAAACGGGCGCTCAAAATCGTACATAAAATGGAATATTCTGGTAAATAAAGTTTATACAACACGCACACATCTTTCGATCTATCTATCCAACACACTGAGAGAAGATCCGATAGGAAAAATACAGCTAGAAATTGTTTCGATTCCGATTCCCATAATCGTTCTGTGATTCATTTATTATTATTATTATTATTTGTTAGAACTGCTGCCAAATGGTGTTTTTCTGAATGGCATAAACAAAACCATTAATCTGGTGTTCTTTTGTTTTGCTTTTTTTTTTTGCGATTTGCAGCCCTACCGTACAACTCCACTGGTCCTGCCCGGTGCCAAGGTGAAAAAGGATGCCCCATCGACAGACTCCTACTTGAGGCACTATCCCAATCCGGCTGTGCGCGCCCATCCAGGACACGACTACCATGACAGTATCATGAAGCAACGCGTTGCCGATACCATGTTGCACAAGGTTGTTGGTTCGGAAGCCGACACTGGCCGTGTAAGCAAATGGGCACACATTCCCCCTAGCCCCTGCCCCCTGCCCCCCTGTTAATCGATCGATTGATTATAATCCCCTTTTCCATTGCAGGTCTTCCACAAGCAATTCAATTCGCCCATCGGCCTCTACTCAAACAGCAACATTGAGGACACCATCAGAACCACAGTTCCGTAAGTTCCGCCCCACCCACAAGAAAATTTACCAAATTGGAAACCACTTTTATGCTTAGAGTTTCGATACCAGAAAAAGCACTAATATCTGATCTGAATTCTTGGATAACGCTTTGTCAAATCGAACGTACATACATATATATTTTCTATGATTTTTCTATAATTTTTCTTTTTGAAAGTTTCTTGAATAAATTTTGCGTAGAACGTTTTTTTTCGAAATTTCGATGCAGCTTTTAATTTTTTGCGAGAGAGAGAACCAGAATCGCCACTCGAATAGCGCTTGAACCGACTAATAAAAGCGAGCCACGACTAGTCGAACGACTATATTGATTCTTAGTTAAGTTTCAGCCATAAAATCACTAACCAATAAGCTTCCAAAAAAAAAATCAAAGACCAAATTTACTAAAAACAAAAAAACGCAAAGAAAAACCACACACAAACGAGAAACACACACACACACACACACCAGTCCATAGATGTTGTATGTACTAGCCTCTATCTATAACTATCGTATATATCTATCGTATACATCTATCGTATATATATATATTCTGTGTATATTGTTTGTAGCTTCGCCACAAGCGATAGCTATCGCTTGAAGGACAGTCCTTTGCATCGTCCTTTGCCAACAAAACTGAACGGGTAAAAGTAAATTCGATTTCTTGAGCACCACAGCCTGATTTCCTGATTTCTTTGAAGAACTTGAATCTTGACTTTTGCGATATTTATACTGTATAATGAATATTGAAGAATGTTTATGCCCCGTGTTTTATCCGTTGTGCTCCCCCCTGCCTGTCTGTACAGAAAATACCATATATAACCCTCAGATATGATTGATTGTTGTCTCCCGCAACCCGAAAACAAACTGCAACTGCAACTGCAACCTCCAACAATACATATGTAAAACCAGATACAATATCTACATCTATATCCCAGTAGAACAGAACAACAGAAACAACAACAAGTCCAAAAACAATATACATGTCCAAACACGAATTGCATGTGCTCTGCTGTCCATATCTGCCCGTATATCTCTGTATCTCCGTATCTCCGTATCTGTAGCTCCTAAATGTTTGCCTATTATATCGTACTGGCACAGCCAAAAACTCGGGATGATCTGAGTCTGTGTTTGTTGTTGGAGAACTTACTTTGTACATACTTATACCCTCTAGGAATCTAGGATCTGATATTCCCCTGCTGTTCGTTCGTTTCAAAACAAAAAGGTGGCGTGGCAAGTGTTTCTTTTGGTAGGAGAGGTGCCTGTGTACCCATAATAAAAACTAGAACAATTGATCTGAAACAACAACTGCCTAACAGAACCCTACCCCACCCTAACAGTACAGATACAGTACATATACAAAAAAAAAAGAAAAGAAAAAAATTAAAAAACACCAATCTAAAGACATAGTATCCCACCCTAGGCTTAATAGAAATTAGATCCTGTACTATTTAGAACTTAGCTGCACGATTAATGTTAGAATTTTCATCGATCTATCTTTCCTGGAACAAAAACGTGTTATACTGGAGCAACAAAAGCAAAAAGAACAACTCGCAGAGCAACAACGACAACAGCGACAGCACCAACTGCAGATACTCTATCAACAAAATAAATGATCAAAGAAATATATAGTAGCCAAAAATATACCCCTGCTCCTGCTCCCCCTTTCCATACCCCCCACCCACAAGACTAATCCGAAAGTTAAAAGACGTTTGCTGAATTTATTCTTACAATTTTTTTTTGAAAAATTAACTTTAATGGAAAATGTTTCACAGAAGACAGTACTAGCACTGAAAGTTCCTATGGCATAATCATCCACAAAATGCAAGCCCCAGCCCCAGCCCCAGTCCCAGCCCCAGCCCCACCCATTCCCAGTATTAATCGTGATGATGCTAATGCTAATCCAAAGACTAATCCCCAAGGCCCAGTTCAAGGCTTCGACTCATCCGAAACGATAACTGAATATGATTTGAATAGTTTATACGATTATTTTGTTATGCAGTTCTGTTCGATTACTTTTTAAACACTAGCTCGTAAGGAATTTGTTAATGAGTTTTTGCTATTAATTCAAATGATGTTTGAGACAACGCACAGATGTGTCCTGCCGCATCCTCGAACAACAACAACAACTACAATTACAACAACAACAAAAACAAAATAATTCTAACGTATTTTGTGCACATCCTGTTTTCTCTTTCTATTCTCTCTCTCACTACTCTCTCTCTCTCACGCTACTCAACCGATGTAAAAATACAAAAAAAACCAAAAACAAAAAACCAAACCAAAAACAAAAAACCAAAACCAAAAACCAAAATAAATTATTCTGTTTTCGATTAACCAAACAAATAAACAAAATAACTTGAAATAACGTAATGGCGCTTTCAACGATCTCAAAAATCAATCAAATGCAAAATGCAAAATGCAAAATCCACAAATGCACAATCCCCGAAATCCCGATCCAGTTATAAGAAAACTGTCCAATACGATCCAAGGAACAGCGAGACCTACAGAGCCATCCAAGAAGACGGCGGCTACAGCGGCAACTATGGCAATGCCTCGCCTCAGGAGGTGACCATACCTGTGCAGACTAGGGTCTATCAGCCGAATAGATTGGTTCCAGGAAAGGTAAGATCCGTGCGCAAACCGAATCGTTTCGAAACAAAATCTACTACAAAATCAATCGACACACAATCTCATGTGGAAGATACTCTAGTACTTATCAGACAAAGATCGCTCTCGATACACTCGATTCTCCAGCTCTCTCTCATCTGTACAAAGAGTCTCTCTCTCTCTCTCTATCCTCCTATCTCTATACTCCTTTCTCGCCCTCGCCCTCGCTCTCGCGCTGTCTCTCTACTGCTCTGTAAATGTAAATGTTAATGTCTGTAAGCCACGGCGCGCCGTCTCTCTCTCTTTCATGTACAGTTGAACCACAACGAATGTTAGTCAACAGTGTCCATGTCCATGTCTTAGCAGAATGTTAAGCGCTCTGTACTGTAATGACCACTAACTAATGGCCGAAAGTAGCTACTAACTTGGTTTTTGATCGATCGATATATGCTACGACCGCCATCCATTAACCCCATCTCTGTGTATATTTTCCAAATCATTCCGCCAACTATTTGTATTCCTTTGTGCATTCTAACATCCGATTAACACCTAACAGACGCTCATAACAGTTCGAGAATTGCATTTCCAAATACTTTTTGCACTGAAAACTAGTGGAATCTCTATGATACACATAAGTATTTCTTATCTCAATAATATATCTTGTATTTCCCAAATGCATTTACAGAAACCGGTATCAGCCCCAGTATCCCGTCCGCCGTACAATGTGAGTGGTTCATAGTGATTCTTTTTGTATATCTGTGACCATATCTTTAATCTGTGGATCCCCTTTGGCAGGTGGTAAACACTCACGATGAGAACATACGCCAGAGCGGCTCCTTCAATCGTCTCATGTACAGCGTTATTGGTGCCACCGAATATTAAAAGCTGCAGCAGCGACAACATCAGCCAGCCAGCCAGCATCTCCAGATAAAAGATCATCCAACGCGTTGGGGTATCTCCTGTTTATCTCCTAACATATTTAGCGGATTTTTAATAAAATTCTGTTGAACTTATTCAGTAAATTATATAAAGAACGACGACGAAATTGTGAGAGCAAAACTAACAAGTTTAATGATAAATTGGTGAATTTTTTTTGAAATCGAAATAAATCTATGATATGTCTACAATTTAAATATCGATTAACTCCGCCTCAAGCCCCCATGTACTGTCCTCCCCCCAAACGCAATAGCAAAAAAAACACACACTCAAATTAATTAATAAAAAGAAACAAAAACAAAAAACAAAAAAACAACAAAAATCAAAACTAATGAAAGGCAATTTTGATTTATTTTTTTTAAATATATATTTAAATTTTTTATTTTTTTTGATTCTTTGTCAACAGAAATGTGTTCCATTCTGTTCGACGCTGAGTGGTTTTCTAGTCATGGATTTGTAATAAGAATAGAAATGTTTGAATTAAATAAATGTAACTAACGATTGGGTAAAGAGAACATGATGGGTCGGTTGTTGGTGTTTTAACGGGAAGAGTATAGTAGAAGTCCTGCAGAACCCAATGGAACTATGCCCAGGGTAGGTCGATCAATACTCTCAGTATGAAACAGTTGAGGACTCACCTGGCTAAAGCCATATCGACCGCTTGTGGTGTGTGTTTTCTTCTGAAAAAATAAAATACAACTTTATTAAGCTCGGAAGTGTAGGAAAATGATAATATTATCCGCAAACTCTTTGAGTACCGGTTATGCGGCAGTGCTTGACGTTTTTTTTCTGGTTTGCGAGCTCCTCATGCACCTGATGATATACTCCCTGCTCTCTGCTCTCTTTCCACATCTTTCGAAAACGTAATTGAATTGATCATCATTTGAATACGAGTACTGGGCCCTCCCTAGGCCCAGCCCAGTCGCAGGCCCAACCCCTAAAAAAAGAGTAGCCGAAAGATCTTTGCATAACATGACGCTGCAATTCGACCATCGTGGTGTGGAACGTGGACGGGACAATCGTTCATCAATCACTTCACAAATTAAACGTATTTATATTGAAATTATACGCAAACATGAGCTGAAAAATGAACATAAATTTGACTTTAATTTGGAATGGAAATAAGTCACTTAAGAGTGGATAGCAGAGGAGAGGAGAGGAGAGTGTGTGGTGTGTGGTGAGTGATATTGTACGTGCATGTGTAATGTGCATAACAATTGTGTGAAACGAAACACAACACAAAACAACACATAATGTACTTTCACTTCACGGGTAAGTAAGCCACAAAATCAGTTTTCTTTGATTGCTGCCTCCGTACGTATCGGGGCAATGCGATTGTTTGGGGCCACAAATGGGATCAAAGCGAGCCAAAGACCTCGATTGCAGCTCCTCCCCAACCCCCCCACACACACCCACCGAATGACCTTGCCGATGGCAGCAAGACACATGCACAGATATCCATGCAAATTCAGGGCGTAACTGTTACAGTAATACGAGTCCCAGACAGACTCTGAGGCAATTGTAATCCCATCAAATATCAAATTTTTGCCAAAGAGACGGAGGAGGTCTTTAGATATATCGAGGTTTAATGACTCTTGGCTGGGGTTGGGACTGGGGCTGGGATTGGGGCTAGGGCTGGGGCTGGGACTGGGGCTGGGTCTGTCCTACGTGCGATCACATGACACATGGCTTGGGCTGCGGGGCGAATGCAAAAGATTTGGCAACATCAAAAGCGACATCAAAGATCGTTCGGAACCTATTCAACCGCAACGCAAACGCAACGCAACACAACACAACACAAGATACAAGATGGATAGATACATAGATGCATATAGATGGCTCGTTCGTTGGTTGGTGGGCGGATACAAGTCCAAAAGCGACACTGAAAAACGTTTTACAACAATTTGGGTCAAACCCCATTGGAAACAATAGACAAGAAGACGAGACGATGTTGCACTTGTTGCCGGCTGGGTCTTCGATCTGTTGACCTCAAGAATGTGAACCCCATCAAGAGGAGGATTATCTAATGGCTAGGAAGAAGCCGCAAGGCAATTGCATAAAGAAACACGCTGTAAACGTCTATGGGGTCTTTGGGGAGGCAACCGCAATTTAATTTACATTTTATTTATTGGGGGGGATTGCATGATCACCAGCAAGGTGCAGATCTGTCCATCAGCTGTCCATGTAAACTAACAGATCGGGCATGGCTGTACACTCTCTGCAGCACTGTTAGCAGTGGGCCTAAGATCACGTAATTGTTGTTTTCTATTCGCAAGTGGAGCACCAAAAACAGTAGTTTCGGTCGAAACAATGCCACAGGTCGAGGGTAGAGGCAGACAATGCTCCACCATCCATGATAGCCGTCGAATGGGAGCCAACGGAAATGGCCCCCGCCAGCAAACAGCTGTTGTAAATCAGTAAAGAGCCATCGAGTGGCCCGAGAGAGCGGCAGAGACAGAGAGAGAGAGAGAGAGAGAACTAGTTGCTAGGCGTCCGCTCCGGCGTTTGTCGATATAAAAGTGCAATTGGGGCCCGCAGACAGCGCAGATACAAAAGTATCTCCAAAGTGGGTTGAGTGCGCGATAGACAAAGTTCGTTCAAGTGTCCAAAAAAAAAAAAATGAAAATGCAAAGGCAGCTTTTCCTTGTGGTGGCCACGGTCGCATTTTGCGGCGGCATTGCGCAGGCGCAGCAGCAGCAGGGGGGCGTGGACCCCGCCTACTTGCGGCAGTACTACCAGCAGCTGCAGCAGCAGCAGCAGTCGTCGCAGGGCGCCGAGACGCCCATCTACGAGCAGAACTCCGAGCAGACGCAGCAGTACGTGAACGCGGGCCAGCAGATCCGCCTCAAGGACACGGTGGCCGAGCAGATACGCGCCCAGCAGCAGCAGGGCTATGTGGCCCCAGCCGTCAGGGACTATCTGCAGCAGCCGCAGGTGAGTACCCACCCGCCCCGCAGCCTTCCTTGGAGCATGCCCTATGGTTCCGTTCCCCCTTGCAGTACCAGTCGCAGCAGCAGCCGCAGTCCGTGTACCGCCAGTCCGTCCAGGCGGCTCCGGCACCGCCGCCACGCCGTGTCCAGCAGCAGCAGCCCGCCTACCAGGCTCCCTCGCTCCTGGGCAAAGGACAGCAAAAGCTCTCGCTCCAGCAGCAGCAGCAGCAGCAGCAGCGGCAGCAGCAGCAGCAGGAGGAGGAGGAGTACGATGACGTAAGTTTGGAGTCCAACGAATCCCATAACGAGTTCGAATTCGAATTCGAGTTCGAGTTCGATGTTCGCGCACTTTCCTTTTCGCTTCAGTGCCGCAACATAATTACAATTGAGGCATGCAACAAACAGATCGGGGCAGGGGGGGGGGGGCAGTAGGAGGCGGTGTTAGTCGTTGACTTGGGGTTCATTAACCACACAGCTTCCAGTGGCCGCAGCATCAGCAGCAGCTGTGGTTTTTGGCCACGGCCACATGTGTACGGTGTGTCTGTGCCTCGTGGATGGTGCATGTTCGTTGGCCTGGCCGTTAACCGTTAACCGTTTACTCTCTTGGCCAGCAGCAGTTTGCTTATGGCCTGCTCATGCGGAAGCTGCTGCATATCCGTTACCACATTAGCCATAATCCATCAGAGTTTGGCATTAACTGGGGTCAAAGTGCTCTCTCTGGACTGGAGACTGGGATCAAAGTGCTCTGTCTGGAAAGGAGACGGGGATCAAAGTGCTCTGTCTGGAATGGAGATTTATTGAACTGTGGTGTTAGCCCAACGATGATGATGGCTTTTTGGCACAGAAGGGAAAGCACCTGAGTAGATCGCTTGAGAGAGGGAGTAACAGGATCTCGAAGTTTGGAAGTCTTTGCGGAACTCAAGCGAATCTGTAATATATTCCTCAGTGAATGGTACAAGGTATAATTTGCCATCGATTGGCAATCAAAAGAACTACCTAGTTTCCAGTTATGATAAGTATAGCATTATTCTTTTTTATAGCCCCCCACTTTGAGAGCTGAACTCTTTCTAGATCTCACCATTTTTGATGGCAGTCTTATTGCTCCATAAAAAGTGCTGCATTCTCTGCCATACAATCACTTTCAAACGGCGACCCATATACACCCAACAATCCACTTCCACAGCCACATGCACTTCCAGTTGCAGTTGCAGTTGCAGTTGCAGTTGCAGTTGCAGTACCAATCGCTGTCAAAGACCCAATTCCCATAGCAAATGCCTTGCAAACGGACAGTGCACGCATTAGAACCGGCTTTTGCTGGCTTTTGCCTTTCCAATTTGCAGAGTTTTTTGTTTTCAGCTCTTTTTTTGTTTGGAGCCAAAGATTGCAGATTTGCCGAATTGCAGGCCACGCCTTAGAGTCATGCTTCTGGCGGTTACCTTAACCCAGTCTTCCGATTGTCTTTGCGCCGCCTGAAGGTCTCCCATCCTCTCAGAGTGCTAGAGAGACTCCAACCTTGTGAGTAGTTTGGCCAACGCCTGAATGGAGTCTAAGGCTGGCCTGCCTATCGCCTGCCGCCTGGCGGTTGCATAACCACACGATCAATCCGATCCGATCCGATATCGTGCGCCTTGTGGGCCATTAAAATATGCAAGCGGCTCCACAGAAAATACTTTCACTTGTGCGTGATCCGGGGAGTCGGTGACTCGGACTCGGACTTGGGTTGGGGGCCTGCAGCTGGAGTTGGGGACTTGGGACTTGGAGGTGCGCCTACACGCATGCGCCTATTCGCGTGTGTTCGATGACGCAATCGCCTCCGGGCCAGACACGAAACTGGGTCGTACACGCATTTGAAATCCCAATTGCAATGCCCATTCCCATTGCCTCTTTGCAGCAGAACTCCTCGTACCAGTTCGGTTTCGATGTGAAAGACGACGAATTCACCAACTACCAGAACCGCAAGGAGGTGCGCGACGGATCCGTGATCAAGGGCAGCTATTCGGTGGTCGACAGCGATGGCTTCATTCGCACCGTCAAGTACACGGCCGATCCCAAGGAGGGCTTCAAGGCCGAGGTGATACGCGAGCCCACCGACATTGTGGTGAAGATCCCCACACCGCCGCCTGCCACACAGCTGCTCCGTGCCGGCGGCCACAAGGGCCAGCAGGAGTACAGCCCCAGCCACAGCCACAGCCACAGCCCCGGCAAGCAGCAGTACCAGCACCAGCAGCAGCAGCAGCCGCAGTATCATCAGTACCAGTAACAGGAGATGGGAGTCCCGTCCGAGGTCTGCCAGGTCTCTCGCTCTCTTCGTCTGAAAGTTGTCTTGAAAGTTCCGCAAGTCCATGTAGTTTGTAATTGTGTCGATATCGGCAGAGATCATAACATTATTTTTGTATCTATATCATACGACTTTTTTTTTTAGGTTCCACTTTCATGCTTAGAATATTAAATTAAACAAAAATTTCAAATAATTCGGAGGAGGTGGTGTTTTTTGAGGGGAAAGTGTTCCAAAAGCTGAAAGTGGGCTCTGTTTCGAGGGAATCTGCTGGCATTTCTGGATATTCTTCTGTACTTTCGGTATCTGAGATCCATCGTTTCTCCCAGCTATTCTTTGCTTTTCATCGAATCTCCAAGGAAGGAAAATCAGTACAGACTCCACATTGATCTAAATCCCTCATGCATCTATCTATAGCAAACTGGATCTCCCCATCATCTCTTATGCTTCCTACGCCCTGCTCTATATCTGACCTACTCTCAATCAAAACCCCCACTCCTCTGTGATTCCTCTGATTGAGGTCACACCGAAGAGATCTCCCAGCCTTCACAGAGGCAAACAAATTTATTTGCGCATAAATCAATGGTCGTAACCCCTTCAGCAATTGGCAAGGACCAAGCGAGATCCCAGCATCGCAATGACACTCATCCGCAGTGCAGGGCAAGGACAGCGGCCAAGGAGGACAGGGACAACCCGTTTGGACAGTCGTAGTGGCAGTCGCAGTCGCTGACAAAGGCCATCCATGGCCATCTAATGTGGAAGTTCTCACAAGCAGAGGCCTCCGGATGGATCGTGGTCACCCGAAGACACGGCTCGCCTCGGACCGGACCGGTCAGACCGGTTGCCACTTGGGAACCCATCCACAGAGAGCAATCGCAATCGCCTCAGACAGTGTCCTTTTGCAATGTCCTTGCATAAATTAAGGAAAAGCGTGTGAGAACCCACAGAGACAGAGACAGAGACGGAGACGGAGAGAGAGAAGGGGTAAAGGATGACCTTATCGCCCATGAAGACGATAACGAACCGGTTCTGGACAGTCGCGGGTCTGACGATCGCTTCTCTAATGACCCGCATAGAGGCCCATAGAGGCCGGCCCAAAGGCGCCTGCCACCAATTTACATATGCAACGCGAAGCAGTATTGATCTTGACAGGATCTAGGAGCGACCTTACATTCCCTCAGACTTGATGTTCGCTGGTCATCAACACACTGGACACTAGTCGCGCTGTTCGGCCTCGGGGCAGGGGCATTTCTGTGTGTCATTCGAAGATACATATGCAAATGAGTGGCACAGTGGCACAGTGCAACCCCTCTTTAAGGTCACCGACTTACAAGACCCGCTGCTGCCGCTGCCGCTCCCGCTGCTGCTGCGGCGTCTGCATCTTGCAACCCCTTCTAGGATCCTTTGCATTTACATATCCGTCGACCCGCATCGCGATGGACTGACTGACTGTCTTGTCCTGTAACTATTTGCCAAGTGACTGCAGGACATTCCAGAGAGGGTCACTGTCTAGAACCAGTTTACGACTAGCCTAACGCATAGCCTAGCCGTTCTGCCCCGTTCCCGGACATGATTGACCTTTTCCCTCGAAAGCTGTGCAACCGGTTCGGACAATCAGTCGTCCACTTTTCGGCGTGAGAAAATCTTCCAAGAAGATCCCCGGACACTGACCTCAGACAATGAGAACGAGAACGAGAGGCATGCCCCTCGCACTTTCTTATGCAAATCTCCCTCGAAATTTCACGCCAAATCATTGCCTTTAAATAAATAATACACGAGAATTATGAAAAGTCACGATCTTTATATATGATTATGGATATATACAGTGAGAGAGCAGGGGGGAGAAGAGCGTAGCGGGCCAGAGAGGGTGGTATGGAAATCGGCAAAAAAAAAAAAAAAAAATTCCATCAGAGATCCTTTTCGCTTAGAGTTTTCCCTGGGCCATGTCCCAGCGATGCTCGCCATGACTGCCCTGGCGATCTGTCCAAATCACCTACAGGATAAGAGAGAAAGTCCTTGCGAATTAGCGTGGAAATTAATGGAAATGGTGTGTGTTTCCCTCTCCGTACCTCCCCCTTGTAGCGATTGGTGCCACGCTGCATCTCGAAGCGTCGCTCCTCGGCCTTGGGCTGCTTCAGGACATGTCCGTGGGAGCGCGAATGGGGTCCATCGAAACGCATGAAAATATCGCTAAAGGAAGAGGAGGATGATGCGGGGATAGGTGAGTGTTTCAGGGAAACTTTTGCTGGGAAAACGTCAAGACGAGGGATCTATCTGTATCCCTAGAATGGATCTTTAGAAGTGCTTTCTGTATTTCTTACTGAAAATACTTGGTTTCCTTCATGGGTGGTGCCTCCTTTTGCTGAGTTCTGGTCTCTGCCGCCTCTGCATCCACCTGAGCATTGCGTCTGGGACGTTCCGTCTGGGGCTGCTGCTGCTGCTCCTGCAGCCTGGCTAGCCTTGGCGGAATCACGTGCAACACATCGCTGGTGAACAGAGCCGGTGGCACGTTGTACAGCTGCTGCAGAGGCTCCTCCACGCGACGCAGTTGCTGCTGCTGCTGCTGCTGTTGCTGGAACGGTGGAGGTGGAGCTGCCACTCGCTGGACGGGCAGGTAATTCCCCTCGTAGCGGTACTTGGACAGCTCCGAGTGCGGCGCAATGGATCGCTGCTGGTACTGGACGCTCGGCTGCGGGTAGATCGAGGGCAGGACCGGGGCAGGCACTGGCAGGGGGGGCGGCTGCTGCTGCTGGTACTCCAGGGCCATGGGCTGGTAGCTGGGACGATAGTTGATCAGCTGGAAGTTCGGTGTCTGCTGCTGATAGTGTCCTGCCAGAGCGGGCGCCACCGGATAGCCAGAGATATAGCTGGCGCTCGGGGCATACTCGTAGCGCCTCAGTCGTGGCGCCTCATAGTACAGCTGGGCTCGGGGATGATAGTACGGTTGCTGATGCTGCAGTTGAGCGGAGCTAAAGCCGAGCAGGAGCAGCAGGCACAGGATTAGCTGCAGCAGGGCAAAGGCATTCAAAGTTTTTCTGGACAGCTCCATCGCGTTGCACTCTCGTCAAATTTGTGGCAGCATTTCTGACAACAGCATTGGCATTTATACATAGTTGCCCCGCTTTTGGCCCCGCTTTTGGCCCCGCTTTTGGCCCTCTTTTGGGGCTTGGCTCTTGGCCACACCACACTCTTCCAGGCCGGAAGTCGGGCGGCCAGGAGTTCAGCGGTGTGTGAAATCGATCGATGCTGCCCCCAGTCCCTGCCCCTCCTCCGGTTGTGCAATGCTCGAGTGGAGCGTGCACGGGGGGCAGGGGGCAGGGGGCAGCTGTGTTATGGCTGCGGCTTATACAACTCTCAGGCCCGGGCTAAACTGTCGGCAGCTGCTGTCGGCTCGGCGCCAAGGTCAGGGCAAGTTCAGAACTAGAATTATTTAGCATACAACAGAAGTTTTCGCCGCCTCCCATTGTTCGAAGGGAACTTCCTGGAGGATCTGCCCGACCGTTAGCAGCCATGGCCAGTCTTCCTTCATTCCGATTGGCTGTTCCGCGAAGGAAAAGCCTGTTGCTTGCGCCCGTCGACAGGGGTTGAAAGGTGGACCTATGCGAGCCTTTCTTTTGCCACCCCATTAGAGCCACCCCAAGGGCAGGCACAAGGCCAGAGAGAGCCTTCCTGGTTCTGCCGCGCAGCTCTGTCCATCATTCGACTTCTGAAGTTGAAAGCCTAAGCATCTGCCGAAGCACCCAAACCAAAACCCAAACCAAAACCAAAACCAACACCAAAACCAAACCATAGCCCACTGAGGATTACCGCACAGTTTGGATACAAAGATACACAGATACAACAAGGTGAGTCCTCTAGATAGCCATAACACACATTTATAATATAGTGGGGACTCGGGGTCCCACCGGATAGGATATAAACTCTAGATCCACCAAAGTTTTTCTATATAGAGAGTATACGAGATTATAATACAAAGAGATTCTGTGGCCCTTAGAGAGAGACCCTCCTCTGCTGCTGCAACAAGTTTTCAGTGCTTTCGAGACGCAGTTTTTACAACAAAAACGTGGACAAACGTAGATATATATCAGAAGAGGTTCCTCTAATCGGCCATATTCACATTGTTCATTCGCATCTTGGCAAAGTCCTCAAAGACAATATTATCGTCATCGTCCTGGTAGTAGCCCTTGACATTGCGATGCTGCTCAATCGATTTCATCTTCTTCATGGCATTCGAGCGTTTCTTTTCAATGGTACCTATAGATAGAGAACCAATTAGAGCGGTTGTACTCTCTAGGGGTATCCTGGAGACCTACCAGGAGCTGGCTGCAGCAGCTTGAAGGGCACATCCGTTTGCATCTCGCCCCCAAGGGTGCCGCAGTTCAACTTGATCCGAACCGAATAGGAGATGACAATACCGCAGGCATCGCCAGTGTTCTTGCCCTCCTGGACCATGGTGGAGGAGGCCAGATTGACATCCTCGTCCTTGAGATGACCATCCAGGGCAATGCCTTAAAGAAAACCCACACAGAGATTAGAGACTCCCACTGCCACGAAAGCTGTAGGCTCTTTCGTTACCATGACGATCCTTGTTGTTGGCTGCCAGGGGAATAAGGTAGAAGGTCTTGGTCAGATTGGCGCCCGGGGTGATGGGGCAGCCCTCTTTGGTCTCCAGCTGGGCCACGTGCTTGCTGAACTGCGCATTCACCATCGTGATCTCCGTGTGCTGCACAATGAAGCACTTGATGCTCTTCACCGACTTCTTCGAGTTGTTGGACACCTGCACCGTGGCGGCCGTCTTCTCGCCGTGATAGTAGATCTCCCTGTCGAGCGTGACCTCCAGACTGATCTTGCCGTTCGAGAAGGTGAACCCCTTGCTCACCAGCGAGCTGGGCAGCCGCTGGCCCCGGTTCAGGGGGGCATACTGCAGCTTCTTGATCACCAGGCTGACCATGCTCCGTTTGTGCTGGCGATCGTCCTCGGAGTCGCCGACAAACGCCCGAATGGTGTACTCCACGCCCAGGGGCTTGCCGTTGTCGTCCCCCTCCTGCTGCAGCGTCACGGAGCTGGGCGAATTGGGTGGGAAGTGGAAGGTGAACGGATGGGCGTTGCTGCCCAGCTTTCGCACAAGCTTCTCCTGCATCGGGGTCATCTCCATGTTCGGGTTGGTCATCGGCACGATTTGCTCCCGGGACAGGATCAGCTCCTTCGAGAACTTGACGCCCATGACCTCGTCCTCCTCGCGGCCATAGCGATAGGTCGTGGCCAGCTGGCCAAACACTTTGCGGTTCTTCAGGTACTCCGGCTCCACGACAATCACACCATCGACGGGATCGCAGTAGTCCAAGTGATCGATGAAGTCGCGACGGCCCAAATAGAATGTGACCTTGCCGTTGGGTGTGGCCTTCTTGAAGACCTTCACGGAGACAACCATAACTAGCGGTTTTTCTTTTCTTTTGCTTGTTTCCTTTTCCTAAGACCACGACTGGGAGCTCCTGAGTTTTCCGTTTGCCGGAGGAAAATGCGAAACCCCAGTGCCGTACGACCTGCTTATATACCTTTGCCCTGTCCGTACGGTTCGTTCTGGCCACTAACTGGATTTGGGCGTTATGCAGAAAAGAAAAACTGCAAACATGTCAGTTCTCGCGTTTTCTTTTGGGGGCTTGGTGGTTGCTTTTCTGCTGTTTTTCAATACGTTTGACCAAATTGGCTAATGTCAACTAGTGTTCCGACCTCGTGCGAGGTCATGCGTAGCCCATCGCCCATCGCCCATCGCCCACTGCCCAACTGTTGCATAATTCCCTTCGTGTTTCTACAAAGGATTAGGCAGGCTACCGTTCTACCCAAAAAAAGAACTCTCCACCTCCCCCCCCGCAAAAACTTATCCGAGGCCGCCACGCGCTGAAGCCCCAAAAGTGGCAGCAGCTTTCCAATCGGATCAAACAAAACATCGATATATCGATTGGCCATTGCGCCGCCCCACCGATTTTCCCAATTTTCCGACCAACAAGCACAGCCCACAGATCACAGGGTTCTACCTTCCTCTCTGGGCAAGACAGAGCGAGAGATACGTATAAATTTTGTTAAGGTCACTGAGTGCACAAGTAGAGCCGCGGCCCTTGCCGAGCTTTGGTAGCCAATCCAAAAGTAGCCCGTTGGAAATTGTTTTTATATCCAGTACTCAAGGAGTTTGGGGATATATTTAATCATTTTCAGACTTGTGTAAATTACTATCAACATTTTCTTTTGGTTTTCTTTTCTTCAGCTGAAAATGCAATCCAAAACACACACCACAACCGATCGACATGGCTATAGCCTGCGCTTCTCGCCTTTCGAGGCCAACTACTTGCTGCTAGCTACAAGGTGAGTCCTTCACACGTCCACACCCAAAATCCAGCCCACCATTAACCATTAACCCTGCTCCTGCCTGCAGCCAATTGTACGGTCTGGCCGGTGGTGGTTCTCTCTTTCTTCTCAGCCAAAACTCGACTTCAGACGGGCAGAGCCCCAATCTGAGTGAACTGTGCCGTCTGGAGTGGTCGGATGGTCTGTTCGACGTCGCCTGGTGCCCCTATGCCGCCGATGTGGCAGCCACAGCCTCTGGCGATGGCTCGCTTCAGATCTGGTCCGGTTTGGACGCCGAGGCGGCCGAGGGCCAGGAGACGCCCAAACAGCCGCTGATCTGCCTGCAGGAGCACAAGAACGAGATCTACAGCCTGGACTGGGGCGAGCAGTGGAACTACCATACGCTCCTCTCCGCCAGCTGGGACCGCACTCTGAAGCTGTGGGACTGCAACAGACAGCACTCCATCACGACCTTTGTGGGGCACAGTGATTTGATCTATTGCGCAAAGTTTTCCCCGCTGATCGCGAATCTCTTTGCAAGCGTGAGTACCGACGGGCAGTTGAACTTATGGAATTCTCTTGATTTTGCAGGTAAACCCCTGATGAGCATCGAGGCGCATGCCAGCGAGGTGCTCGCCTGCGACTGGAGCCACTTTGACCGGAACATCCTGGTGACTGGGGGATCGGATGGCCTCATCCGAGGCTGGGATCTGCGCAAGATGCGGACGCACGTCTTTGAGCTGTACTCGGGAGAGTTTGCCGTCCGACGTTTGGCCTGTTCCCCGCACTCGTCGACGGTTTTGGCATCGGCCAACTATGATTTTACCACGAGGTAAGTCCGGCGGTCAATGAGTTCAAAGGGTATCCAGCTAAAGGTTCGGTTTGTCCTCCACAGAATTTGGAATCTGGAACGGGGCGAATCCCCACAGGAGATCAACGAACAGCACACGGAATTCGTTTGCGGCTTGGATTGGAATCCCCATCGTGCCCATCAATTGGCAGACTGTGGCTGGGATTCTCTGGCCAATGTTTATACCCCCAAATGCCTCATCCAGGACGGGGCTGCCTAAGGGATCCTCTAGAGAGGAACTGGAAGTATACTCGATACGATATGTGATAATAGCCAGGCCTACAGACCGCAAGACGATAGATAGCCCAGCTATAAACAGCCTCTAAGGAACCAAAGACGGTAGAAGACAGACAGAAGATCGATCCTCGAGGAAACGAAGAAACGAGGATCAAAAGGATCAAAATGATGTGTAAATAGTTGTGTGATAAAAACCGCATGCAGGTGCTGCTGCTGCTTCAATGTCAATAAAAGCTTACCCTATATTATATGGATTTTGTGGATTATATGAATTATGGCCCAGCCGCTGCTGTTGTTCCAGTAAATTTCATGCCCCGTCGGCTATAATCGTCTTAACAAGAACTTAACGGCACTGGCACTGGCACTGGGGCTTGGGCTTGGGAGGTGCCAAACAATCAGCAGACGCTGACGAGGATTGGCAGCCTTTCCGGTTGGGGTTTCTGACCAAACAAACACGCAATAAAGCGCTAATTTGGTGCAACGTTTTATTGCCTGGAACCTTCTGGACGGCACATTCCCAGAATTGACACAGTCAACAAGCTGTGGCTGTGGCTGTGGCCGTAGCTGTTGCCTGTGGCACCATAAAGGTGTGCCAGCTCTCGCACCTTTTTGGCTCCCATCAGAGAGTGTGAAGAGGCAGCAGCCGTTGCCCCAGCCCGATCTGGATCCTGTCATTAGGCCCCAGACCAGAGGCTGGGAGACCGAGCTTTAACTGCCACTTGGGGCAAATATTTGTTTTGATGCCAATTGGCGTCGATTTCTTTGGACAGGCAGCACCACCAGCAGCAGCCAAACGGTTGGGTCTTAAGAAGTGCCAGCAGCAGCAGCAGCTGCTGTTGATCTGCAATTATCTTAGCCTTATCCCCAAAATTGATATTAATGCCTTGTTTGTGTTGATAAAAATCAAGATTTGGTACAAAAGTAGAGCTGATCCTGCATCCTGCAAAAGGCGCAGTACTAGGGCAGTGGAGCTGCAGATGGCCACCACCTTACACCTTACTGGGCCTGCTCCAGGTGATGCAGTACAACGCCCACGAGATCTGCCAGAACCAGGTGACGGACGAGCATCGGTTCGGGGGCAGCAAGACGGTGCACTGGCGCACTGGCTCGAATGCTGGCCTCTTCGGACAGCATCTATGGTTCCATCTTCACAAACAGTCTTCTCAAGGGGCGCCAGAGGTAACTGCGTACCAAAAAAGCAAAGGCAGACCAGACCATAGCCATTCCCTGCTACCCACTACTCTCCAAGACAGTCAACACCCCTCTCAAGATGGGTTCGGAACGCCTTTCGCTATTGTTGTGGATTGCTCAACAGCTGCAGTTGGCTGCGGATCAGCTCCTAGAGTAGCTGTACTTGGGGTTAGGATTCTTTGGCTGTGGTTTGTCCCTCCGTTAGCTGCAGGAAGACCAAATCGTCTTTTGGTGGACCAAATCCTCGTATTCCTCGCCAATTATCGAGGTTGTCTTGGCGATCGCTAATCAAATGCGAATCCTTGAGCAAGCGGGAGACCTGCGGCCTCTGCCTCAGCTCTTCTGCAGCAGGATGCGGCAGGCCATGCGGATAATCAGGGCATTGTCGTTGCAAAGATGAGCTTGATCTTCATAGCAGGGCTGGGAATGAACTGAAAGCGATAGAGTAAGCAGACTACTGATTTCCCTAAAGCTTATTTGCCCGCTCTTGAACAGATCTTTCTGCAAAAAGGACGCAGATCAGGATTTTCCTTTTGTCCGCCAAACTAGAAAATATTAAATATAGCGCCGAACAGCTGGAGTCTCAAGCTTCGCTTCAAAGTCGCTAGATGGCGCCCTTTTGCTGGCGCTCTCTATCTTAATTGGTTGGTACTAACAACCAAAGACACTGCTTGCACGTCTTGCTGTTAGCTGAAAGAAACTGCTTGTAATACTCTCTGTTAAGCAGTGCCCCAAGCGCGCGCTATTCAAATTATAATTTCTCGTTCAAAAAGTATGGAGTATTAAGGATATTTATATAACCTTTAATTATTTTAACCTTTAAATTGTTTAATAATCGGTTTGGGCATTTATTTTTAATGAGTTCCTCTAGGACGCACCTTTTGGTAGGTTACATTGTGGTGCTGATGCCCTATTAACTGCTTTAGATCCTGCTGAAAATTGCCCGCAGCAAATTTAGTGAAAAGAAGTCAAAGAGTTCAGGCATAAATTAACACCAAACAAAGTTGCGCTGGCTGCTGGAGCACTGCCTAGACCGTAACCTTGACTGGCGACTGGCCCCAAGACGGATCTCGTCAGTGTCAAGGCTGCCAGCAGCAGCAGCAGCAGCAGCACCAGCAGCAGCAGCAGCGTGGTATAAATAAACAGACGGACAGCCAGACGGACGGAGAGTCCAAAGGAAAAGATGTTTCAACACCCGAGCACGCGAGGAGGCCATCTCTCTCTCTTGGTCTGTACCTCTTGAGGTTGGGGATGGATCAGATCTTATCGTTAGCAGCAACGGCAGCAACGGCAGCAGCAGCAGCAGCAGGTTCTGGATCGTGTCTCTACCTGGGACCCCGACTCGACTCTCAACTCTCGGATTGCTGGAACTGCACGCGCCGCCGCCGCCGCCGCCGTTCGGGGCTCAGCAATTTAAATTGCCTCCACGAGCATTTTGATGGTGATCACGCGCTCGCCTTTGAAATCTGGGCTGCTCAATCTGCGGAGTGCAGTGCCAGGCCATAAAGGATCCCATGGACGGGTTCTGTTTCTGTTTCTGTTCTGTTTCGTACTGCTCGTTTTTTTTACGACGCGACTGCCTTTGGTATTAATTTTGCTTTAACGTTTTGTTCTGGGGTCTCTCTGGCAGCAGCAACAGCAGCAGTACAGAGCTGGCTTTTGGCTTTAATCGTCACCGTTTGTGCCGACAAGTTTCTGGAGGAGGAGAAGGAGGAGGAGGAGGAGGAGTAGGAGGTATGGACGCCGCGGCGTCCAGTGCGGGTTTCTTGTAACACGTGTAGGATCGATCCTCTTGCGGCAGGCCCCCTTGCTGGTTTTGCCTCACAGTTGGTGCATCATCAGAGAACATACCGCAAAACTAGATGCTAACAAAATGATTTTCTCTCCTGGGTTTCGGGGTTTCGGGGTTTCGGCAGTATCCGAGTGCCGTGTGGGCGTACACCGAAGGCGATCTTGATAAGAAGGGATCTTTCGAGGGAACAAAAAGAGTGCCGGAAATAATTGTCAGGGGACGATGATGGCTCTGTCTAGGGGCTACCTGTCTTGACGTTAGACGGATGCTAATGAATCGCAGGGCAATTAAAAATCCCTCTCTTTGTTTCCGCAGCGGATGTCTGATCTACCGTTACATGCGCGAGTGTGAATTTATTCACCTACGAATTTTCGAATTTATTCATGAGAGATCCTGATCCCGATCCCGATCCCGATCCCGATCCTGCGAACAGGAAGCAAGCACTCTGGCGGAGTGCGAGGTGTTGAATGCGTTAGCAGAGCGTTTACCTAAACTGCCGCACGCCGTCTCGCAAACGTTTTTACGATCTCTCCCGAACCTCTCTGATGCTCGATCCTTCGATCGAGGCTGCCCTCATCTTCCGCCCGAGCCTCGGGCCCATTGTTCTAGCTCGCTTATGACATAATGAGAGCATCGTTTCGTTGCCCCGTAGTTTTGCGTAAGGACTCATGACCTCATCCGCAGTCGAACGCAATGTTATGCAATAGTTTCGAGCCGCCGGCCAACAACCAGCAACAGCAGCAGCAGCAGCAGCAGGAGGAGGGCCATAAAACCCAGGATCAGGCAGATCAGACGGACCTAAAGACCTAGATCTAGTTTGCCCATAAAAACGGCCACTGAACTACATTCCTCGTGCATTCCTCGAGGGTCCTGCAAGTCCTGAAAAAATCTGCGCACATTTGTTTATGGCATGTTGTTAAAAAATTCAGGACATTGAGAGCGAGTCCTGAGACCTGAAAATGCAGTCCCATTTACGCAAATTCCGGGCAAAAAACAAGGCCAAATGACCCGCTGGCTGTTTGGCTCTCGATTCCGCGAATTATTTTTCATCTCTGGCTGGGAATTTTTTTTCCAGAATTTCTAGATCCTGGAACGGGCCAACACAACACAACACAACACAACACACATCTAATTTTTGGTCTGCTCTAATTTTTTGTTACAATTGTTTTTTGTGTCTCTGGCCAAAAAGATTTGCATCTTTCTTTGGCGGTTCGCGTGGCAGTCGTTTTCCATTTTCCATTCTCTGGTCTGTTCTTTTTTGTGTAAGGTCCTTTGAGGTTGACCAGGAGACAAACAAAAAGTCGTCCTAGATTAGCAAAAAATTGGCTCAAATGGCGGCGGGCGGCGGGTGTCGAGCGACCCACTGTGAAGGCGCGTGGCGACAGAAAGCGGACCTTAAGATCTATATTTAAGAATGAACGATCGCCACTGAAATCTAAAGGATTATTTCATCTGCTGAAAGTAGTCTTTGTGCTCCCCCCACGCAATGGAAAGACCATTTCTCTGTATTTCTAGGGCGTAGATCTTCAAAATATTTACAAAAAATTCAATCAAAAATGTATATTTACAAGCGATGATGCATCCGATATATCCGAAATGATATTCTAAAAATATCATCGAGTAGGTAGATCTAGAATTGAGTGATTTTCAATATTTTCAATTACAATTTCCATAAGTTTTGTGTAACCTTCAGAGTATTTACAATTTTTATAGTCTATATACTTGATTTTGTTTGACAGGAGATTGATTTATTTGCTACGATATGGTTTCGGAATTTTCTGGCATTTAATTGGATTGAGGGTGAAGGACGCTTTCACGGCGTGCTCCAAAGAAAGATCTTGGCCAACAAGGTCGTCTCTCGCCGTCCAGCCTATAAATAACAATTTTCATTCCGTGCAAAATTTATTTTTTGCGTATAAATAATTTGTTGGAAAAATAAAACTGTTCGTCCGTCCATCCGTCCGTCCGTCCGTCCGTTGGTCTGTCTTTCTGCTTGTTTTTGAACTCATGACCAAAATACTTTAGCGGCCCGTCTCATGCCTAAAAATAGTACCTTGCCATCTCCCACACACACCCCAATACCAGGCCCCAATCCGTTCGACTGACGTGCGCCAATGACGCGCATTTCTGCCTGATGGACTGATTCTAAACAGAGGGCGGTTTTTCGGTTTTTTTTTCGGTTTTTTGGTTCTCTTCTGGGGCTGCTCTGTGGGCTCCACATCCAGGTGATGACGATCGCCAAGCAGCAGGCACCAGGGCGTGCTAAAATTGGCCAAAAAACAGTTTCGATACGATATGAATCGCCCCAGAGATGAGGAACAATTGCCGGGGGCCGATGATGATGGTGGCCCAAAGGCGTCAGCAGCAATCGGCCTGAAAATTAGTTTCTCAGAACGATAACAACTGTGAAAATTAAGGGGAAAGTGCAATTAGAGACTAGGGAATGCTCTAAAGGAGGATGGTAGCCTGAAGAAAAGGAATGGGGGATGGGAAATTTCACCATTTAAGGCGTTTAAATTCAATCTTTACAGAGGCTTTAAATAATTTAATAATTTCACTCACAAATCTGCGGTCCCTGAAAATCAAGGAGGTTTCTGGCAGGGCTGGTGGATTTTGCTATGCGTTTAAGCCCATCCCTTGATGGTTATTTATCGATTTTAATAGTCCTTTTTAATCATATTAATTGCCAGCTAGGTTTTCCCTCACAGTACGCGTACTTTTCCGAACACCCTAACGACCAAGACGAGTAAAACATTTATAACAAAACAACAAAAAAAAGATAGAAAAAAAAACGCGTGCAAAACCCAAAAATATTTTTCACGAAAAACAAATTCCTTAGCCAGCACGTCAATGACGTCAATGGTCGTGGACAGAGGGACAGAGCCGTATAGCGGGATTGCGGGAGGACGGAACAGTGGGATTGTGGGACGGGGCTGTCAAAATTAAAGCGATCGCCGAAACGAACGGGGAGGAGCAGAAGCCGAGGCACTGAGGCAGAGGAGAAGCAGAAGCCGAGGCACTGAGGCAGAGGAGAAGCAGAAGCCGAGGCACTGAGGCAGAGGAGAAGCAGAAGCCGAAAGCAGAAGCAGAAGCCAGAAACAGTGCCAGTGAAAAGTTTTCCCTAGCATCGCGCGGGGGTGGGCGTGGGGGTGCTGCTGTTACGGCGCGTCTGTTGTGTCCAGACGTGGGCGTGTGGTGGGGAGAGGTCTATAGGTGTGTCAGTCAGTGTGTGTGACGTGCGTGTGTGCGTGTGTGTGCGTGTGTTGTATGCGTCTGTCTGCGTGCCTGGCGATGACGCGTGAACTTGCCTTTGATTCGTTTTCGTTTTTTTGTTGTTTTGGCGATCCGTCCGTCTCCTTCGCTCTCTCGCGATTTGGCCAAAAATAACAGTAAGCAGAGGCGTCAGCAGAGGCGGCGACAGCGCGGCATTTGCATTTTGTTATTGCCAGTGTGGCAGCCAGCGCGCACACCACACGCGCCCCAGTGGGTGGTGGTGGTGGTGGGGTAGCCTCTCCCGCTCCCCGCCGATCAGATCTCTCTCTGCGGGGGAGAGAAATCTTTATAGTCTCAGCATTTGATGGAATGGCAAATAAACTTGATTTATGGATTTCGGTAGTACTCGAGCAGAGATCTCTCATGGCCACTGGATCTGCTCTCCTTCCTGGCAGAGGAGCCCGAAAAGGTGTGCAATTACCCATTAAGCAAAGTCCATGCATGGCCGCACGTGTCCTTCCTGCCGGACGGCAGTCTCCCTTCGGCTCTGGCCAACAAGCTGCCAAAAACCTGAACATCCTTAGCGAGAGATCCTTAACCTAATCCCCTGGCGGGCACTTTAGTGTCATTTCCGCTTGTTGTTTGTGCCATTAAATTAGCCATCATTAGGGCCCCAAAAGATCCCGAAGATGCTCGCACAAATCCAAATCCAAATCGCCGGCAATCAGCATCCAATTTGGATCCAAATGCCGCCACAAGATGAGGAGGAGAGGAGAGACCCAGGGTCTTTTATCTCTTGCCGGGATTTAGTTATAAAAGATTTGCCTCCTTGCCTCCATCCACCCTCCCTCTCCCTATCCAGAGCTAAGTGAGCGTTGATTTCGGTTTTGGGGGCCACCACCACCTGTTGCCCCCATTGTCCTCCAAGGCAGAGCCAGTCCCCGCACCATATAAGTCCCTATATACATATATGAGTATATTTTATACAACTTTTTGTTTCGCTGGCTGTTTCGAGAGCTGCTTGCGAAATCGCATAAACATAAAGGTAATTGCACAGACATGGCAACAAAAAAATTATCCGATATTCCCCGTCTCGCTGTAAGGCTGCCCAGGGAGGCAGGGAGGTGGAACCCATCGATGCCCTGGCATTTATTGTGATCGCCGCTTATTGCACTGCTGCACTGCGGCACTGCGGCAGATATCCGAGAAGTGCCAAGGTTCCTCATTTAGCGGCTCAGCCGCAGAGCCCCCAGGAGTTGGGGTTCCGGCTTTACGGCTAGTGGGAATGAGCTGTAATTCCAGGGAAGGGTATTAAATTTCCTCTCTGTTCCACACGACAGACGCTCGATCTGTTAACAGTTTTTCTATCCATGAATCCGTACACTCTTTCCCTCCGCAAACCCACATGCCCCATGGACCCCACTGTAGGGTGACAATCCCCCAAATAAAAGTGATTGTTTCCTTTAACCAAAAATCGGCACAAAAAAGAGGCAACAAAGATTCGCATTGCTTTTCAGCAGCTGCGGCTGCTCCTCCTTCTCCTCCTTCTGCTCCTCCTCTGGCCACTCTGTTTACATGGGATGCTGTCGCTCCACGAGACAGAGAGAGAGGGGGGGGGCGTGGACACAAAGCGGGGGACCTTGTGACATATGCGATATTCATTGTCGCGTGTTGCGTTGTCCGTTGTTGGGATGCCAACGACTTGGCGAACCCAACCTTGGATGATGATGATGAGCAGCAGCTCTACCTCCCCCCATGCCCACGTCCTCTCTCCCGCTGGGGCCAGCCATTACAGGTGCCGGCAGAGACCCAAAACCCAGTCCCAGTCCCAGTCCCAGTCCCAGAGAGTGCCAGAGACATTATCGCGCTCTCGAGCTCGTGCTCGTTTCGCGGGGTCCACAGGGCATTGAAAAATTGCCAATTGTTGTGGATGGATATGCCCAATGGATGAACAGAAACAGAGAAACAGAAACAACTTTAACTGGTCGCTTAAACGATCGCTTAACTACTGTTAATCTGCGGATTGGGCTTTTAAACCGGACCTGCGATAATCCTGCCCCAAGGTTGATCTCCCATACCATACCATCCCATCCCATACCATCCCCATCCACGTCCAAGTCCACGTCCATTCCGTGCGTGCGTGCGTATGCGCAATTAGTGTAATGTAATAATGAACGATGCCTCAGCAATTTGCGCATAAACATTTTTATGGGATGCGATCTTGAATGTCAACATCCGTGCGCGCGGACCCAGATACAGCGAGAACTCTGGCGGGGCCGTTGCTGGGGCCGCCACGCGTCTCTCCCGACGCCTTGACGCACGTTCCACATTCACGCCGCCACATCGCTGTCTCATGTGACTACCGCTGCTGCGACTGAGGTTTTTCCCCATTTCCCATTTGCCCCATTCATTCACCAGAACTTTTTCCCCCCATTTTCCCTCATTTTCCACACATCTCTGGCTCTATGCAATGGTACTGTTCCTCAATGAAGAAAATTAGCAAAATCTTTGACGTCAGCATCCCAGCATCCCGGCATCCCAGCACCCAGCGGTGGGCGCGCGTATTTTTGTTGGCCGAGTGGCTGTGGGGGGGGGGGGGCTATGTTTTTGGCCAGGGAAACGTGACCAAATATGGGGAACTAGAGTGGGTTACGGAAGATTTATGTGTTGTTTGCACAGATATTCCAAGGGGAAAAGATCTGACGACTTGACAAGATCAAGGTCTACCAGATAATATTATGAATGATTGATGGCCCTGAAAAATGTACAAAAATGTACATATATATTCTCGTGATTTGTTGATTTGTTGGGCCCACTCCACTTTCTATTGTACTGCCATTACCATTTCCTAACCCAACAGGATGCAAAGCAGTTCCAGGTTCCAGGGTCCAGCAGGTGCCAGATTTCGACCAAGCCAATTCGAATTTGCTCCTCTTGTGATTCAGTTCCTCTCAAGGTTCCAGTGTTTGCACAACGCCGTAGTGGGACCCTCCACTTGAGACTCCCAATGATTTATGCACGAAATGCAAATGGGGGGAATGCAACTTCAAATGCTAATTGCGGCGACGGTCAAAGACACGGTCGCGTCTCAGAGAGAGCCACTGGAATACGACGACAGTTCATCACAATTGCGTTTGCAAATCAGCGAGGCGACAAGACAAGGCGCGCATGCGCACTCCTCCCCGAAGACAGGGCCATCGGAGGCTCCGACTCTGGGTTCTGGCGGTGGCTCCGACTCTGGGCTCTGGCTTATTCATATGCAAATCTGTCCCAAGCTCTGGTGACCACAAATGAAATGCCAACACGCAGAAATGCAAAGAGAGCATCGAATTGCAAATTATGGGGATACAGCCAGCTCCTCTCCGTGCGTTGACAAAGTTGCGCCTGAATAATTCCATCGCTGTTAGATACACTGTATATGTACGAGTGCGAGTGCGAGTACGAGTACGACCCAGACCCAGGTCCGAGCAACGAGCAACGAGCCCCAAGGTAACAGAAAAAAAGCAAAAGCAAAAGCGCGTGCCCGCGGTCTCACTTCCGCTGCCAAGTGCCTGCTGCCTCCCATGCGTGACTCCATCTACAAAGCGTAGGCCATGGGTGGGGGCCAGGAGCGGAGCAAGGCCGAAGTCGTGCAAGAAATAACTGAACTGTGAAATGTGCCCACGTTATGCGAGCAGGAAAAACAGCCAGAAGTTCAAACAAATCTGGCAAATGAAATTCTACTTTTAAAGTAATTAAGAACAAGTCCCAATGCAAGGAACTAAGAAAAGAAATTCAAAATAAACTTAAAAGCCATGCAGCAAAGTAGAGTCACGTTCGTTATTCCAGAGGGTCAGTAATTAACGAAAGCGAGAGCGGGAGAGAGTCATTTCATTCGAATGTTTCGCCTTAATGTGGTTGCTTTTGGAGAGCGTAATAGAGGGAAGGAATTGCCAAAGAGAGAGAGGGATTGCAGGAGACAAGCAATGCTCTCGCAGATGAAATGCAGATCAAGCGATAAGACAATTGCCAGTATAATACTCCCACGACGAGGGTCAGTATTTGCCGAAAGCGAGAGCGAGAGAGAGTCATTCCATCCGAATGTGTCGCCTTAATGTGGTTGATTTTGGAGAGAGCAATAGAAGGATGGAAGGAAGGAAATGCCAAAGAGAGAGAGGGATTGCAGGAGACGAGCAATGCTCCCGCAGATGAAATGCAGATCAAGCGATAAGACAATTGCCAGTGCATTCAAAGCCCAAAGACGCACGACGATAATACTCCCACGACGAGACTCAGTATTTGCCGAAAGCGAGGCCGAATGCGTCGGTTTAATGTTGTTGCTGCTGGAGAGAGCAATAGAAGGAAGGAATTGCCAAACACAGAGAGAGGGATTGCAGGAGAGGAGCAATGCTCTCGCCGATGAAATGAAGATCAAGAGATTAGCCACTGCACTCGAAGCACTCGAATTGGTCCTCCTATTGGCATAGGCCCGCCCCCTCATTGGTCAAAGTCCGCTCCTGCATCGATGGTCAGAGTACTCGTACTGGGACCGACTCCCGCTAGAAGCTTCTCTCCGGAGACTAATGCCGAATGCAGGTCTGTCTGTGGGTCTCTGGTTTCTCGAATGGGTATGGAATGGGTTCCCAGCAGTCGCGCCTGCTTTGTCGTTGTTTTCTGCTATTTGGTTTCCAGGAATCTGTGTTTACTTGGTGACGAACTCCGTCGCTCCATTAGCATAACACATACCGAATGGAATGGAACTTGAATTGGAATTGGAATGGCAATGGCAACGGCAACGGCCACGTAAAGGGCGGGATGACGGCACAGAGGCGGAGGCGGAGGCCCTCAGCAAAGACAAACCTCGAGGTGGAACGGATGTGCGCTTGATTATGTTGTTTGCCAAAGATGCTGCTGCTTGAGAGTCGGGTCTCCGTCTCTGTCTCCTCCTCTGACTGGTGCTGCCTTCTGTGCATGACATTAATCACTTTGCTGTTTAAATTTTTCGAGCAAACAGCGCGCGACTGACGCCAGACCGATGCCGGACCCACGTCTGGCCGGCCCGTTCGGAAAGAAAAACACTCTCAGAAAATACGGTGGCTATCAAAATAGTTTTGTACACGTTTCAGCCCACCCAAATGGTCAGCCCGGGTCTCAGTCCGGAGTCCAGCAGCAGATCTCGATCTCGATCTCCCTGACTGTCTCCCATTCTGTCGTCCCCGATCTCTCTCTCTCTCTCTCTGTCCCTCGGGTGTTTTGTGCGATGATCACGAGCACGATCACGCGCTTGGCTGCCGCTTTGTCCTAATGCCGTGCCTTGTGCAAATGTTTATACAACACACAATCCGAAGCCGAACTTCAATCCCACTTCCTAAGCAGCCAAAAAGGATTTGTCTTTGCGCGTCTCGTCATCATCATCATCATCCTCAATCCACAATCCACAATCCTCATCGTCGTCGTCGTCGTCGTCGTCGGCGTTAATGTGCGGGCAAACAAGCGTGATGTGGCAATTGTCTGGGGAGCGATTCCAGGGTCTTAGGCTACTTGCCACAAGATGAGGCTCGTACTGCTGCTGCTGCTGCTGCTGCTGCTGCTGTATTTGTTAAGTAGCCTCTGGACAGCCCCTGGCTGTGGCAGAGACACATAGATTTTGATGCCGAGGTGTAGATCCATTAGCTACCAGTCCGGGGGCAACAAGCAACAAGCAACAAGTGTTCCCTCGCTCTGTGTGTGATGTGTGTGGGCTCTACAGGAGTCTGTGTACAAATTGTGGGTGTGGCACGACTTTGACGGTTCCTGAATTTCAGTCGCCGGAAAATCGTGAAAGTAGTTTTTTGTGTGGTTTTGTAAATAGAAGTGGCCTCAAGACGGGACTCATTCACAGGGAAAATGAAAAGAAACGTAGGGAGTAGCGGCACACGTGGTGCGATACTGCTAAGACACTCTGCGAGAGAGAGAGAGAGGACGGAGACGGAGAACGCACGCACATAGGACTAGAATATTGATCCGATCGCAAATAGATTCTGTGATCTGGCATCAAAATTCTTCTAGTTCCACATTCTGCCACAAAATATTGATGGAAGGACTTCACAGAAGAACCTGATTGATTGATCAATGACTGATTGAACTCGTTTACGGGTTCCCAAGACTCTCTGGCCTGAGCTGGAATGCCACAAAACTGCTTTTGATTGCTGCCTGATATTTAATTTTCCCTTTGAATCCCAGGCAAATGAGTCTCATTAGCAATGCCCAATGGCTCTTGTTGTTCGCTTTGTTCGCATTGGCTTAATTATCACAGTTTTTTGTACGATTTGAGCTGTTTTTCTTGGCCTTAAAGTGGAACAGGAGTGGAGTGGCGTGGCGTGGCAACACCTGCCACTGCCACTGCCACTTGGACTGGCACTGGCACTGCCACTGGGAACTTTCCTCTCTCTCGCGAAGCAGCAAACCAACAATTGTCGCCAATTAAACCATCAGAAATGAAAGAAGAAAAAAAAACTAAAGGGGGGAGAGCCCTTCCGTGTGTGAATGGGGCACATTAATCAGTGGCAGGTTTCAACTGGTTGCAAGTTTGCGTGAAACGAGTAGCCTCTCATTGATTACGACGCTCCTCGTATGCCTCCTCGTATGTAAATTATTTCTGATTCTTTTTGTTGTTGTTGTTGTTGTTGTTATTTTGTTTTGTTTGTGTCAATTTAGGCAGCGATAACGATATAACGATATGTCTCATCTTCTGCCTCCAAGGTTTCCAATGAAAGTGCCACAACAGTCGGCGCTGTATCTGAATCATTTATTGTGCACACAGGGAGCTAATGACAAGCGACAACTCAGCGGGTCCCCCACCAGTCCACACAGTCCACACAGTCCAACTGCCACTGCAACTGAAAGTGGAAGTAGAAGTGCCAGTGCCAGTGCCAGTGCCAGTGCCAGTGGGGGAAACTGGTCATCGATTTGCCGTGCCGTGCTGTGCTGTGCTGTGACACGCTTACGGTCAATGTCAGCAGCTCTCCAAGTGAAACCCGAGACCCCTGTCGATGAGTCTCAGTCCCGTAGCCCATGAGTGGCATTCATTCATTCGATGGACATTTGTGTGTGCACTTTGATGCTCCACATTCGACTTGGACTTGGACTCTTATCGGAAGGTGGGAACCACTATTTCTGGGAAACGTAGAGACTCCTCACTCCCAGCACGTACACCAGAGAGAGCCCTTGACGGAAAAGTTTGCAATTTTGTATCATTATCTATAGGTTTTCGATTGAAGAGTTCCTTTAACTTTCAATATAAAGGTTTTCTTTTGAATTGAACCCATCGAAACCGCTTTGATTGCCTCAAGAAAAATATATATGAGAAAAGAGAAGGTTATTTGGATATCATGGGGTCCCAATACGTGTGCCTCGATTCCCAAGTTTTAGAGTGCTTTAATATTAAGAGGAAACCTGGAAATATTTGTTTTGAAAAGCTATCTATCATGAGGGCCGCCTGCAGAGAGATTTGGATATCATAGTGTTGCGCCACGCGTGCCTCGATTCTTTAAGTTTCGCATCTGAAGAAGAACACTATTTTATTGAAATTAAAGCTATGTTAAATAATTCAAGCCAAGAACAATCGTAATAATCGTAAAAGGTATCATATTGTTGCGGCACGTGTGTGCCTCGACGCCTTCAATATTAAGAAGATTTGTTTCTAATGTTTAACATAATATTTGAAACAGACAGAAATGGCAGAATGCTTTTTTTTCACTTTTAATAGAGCTCCCGGAATCTTGCGGCCTTGTTGGCCTTGAAAAAATTAGTGATTTGCAAACCCTGATCTTTCGCTGAAGTTCAAAGAGTAGGGCCAGAGATTGCTAAAAAGGGTTTCACCGCCACGAACCAACACCACAACGGCAGCTGTTTGTCTGTTTGTCGGGGCTATAATTGAAGCATTTCGTAGGTAATTGGCAGCGATTTTTGTATGCCCCAAACGCATAAATTAACACCAGTCTGGTATCTGGTATATGGAAAGTCCTCGCGAATCCTCTGCAGATTTGTGTAATTGCGCACACGGGGCTGGGACTGGGGCTGGGGCTGGGCCTGGTCTGTAGTTGTTTCTGGGTTGAATTTAATGGAGTGTCCTAAGCCGCCAGACCCTGCCTGATTATAAGGCCTCACTCT
Source organism: Drosophila miranda (assembly GCF_003369915.1). Taxonomy (NCBI): domain Eukaryota; kingdom Metazoa; phylum Arthropoda; class Insecta; order Diptera; family Drosophilidae; genus Drosophila; species Drosophila miranda. The sequence goes on along the minus strand of NC_046674.1, from coordinate 7,779,825 downwards.
CCGAGGATCTCTTGGGGGTAGGCAACATGCAATTTGGGTCAAAAGAGAGGTGTCTCCCCGTACAGCGTTTTTATATGTTAATTCTCCTTTTGGCTTTTGGTTTTTGGGTTTTTTTTTTTTGTTTTCTTGCGGCTGGCAAACGTTTTGTACCTCATTAGAGCGGCGAAAGCGCGTTTACAAGTGTTAAATTGGCCAAATTATGGGTTGTTAACAGGATATAAAAGTAAAAGTGTCTGTGGCAGCATCACAGGCAGGTGCCATCCCATCCCAAGGGAAAAGGGAAAAGCAGACCGGAGCACAAGTCAATTCAATTTTTGGGTACGAAAGCAGATGTTTAAGGCCCTCCGATTTATAGAGTGATGATTGAGAAATATTCCCCATAAGCATTTGGGGTGTGTACTCAGTACGTACATGCATAATATATGTACATATGTATTGGAGTGGGTCTTGAGCATATATTTGAGACGCTGTTATCGCTGTGTAAGCATTATTATAGATTATTTATAGATTGAATGCAGCTTTAAATAGAGTATATTGATACAAGTAATCGGTAATTGGGAAAATATGTTTGTCTTTTATTATTATTAATTTTTCTAAAATTAAAATCCAACTTTACATAGGTAGAAATACCTATAGTTTAATTTGTCTGTATCTTTATCTGTGTATCTGAACAAGTTTTCCATTATATTTGCCCTGATATCCCATTCAGCATTCCCTTGTAATGTCTTCTCTTGGGAGTTCCTTTCCTTACACTCCTTTCCCTTCACATTAGGCCGGACTTCTGTCAATGATCATTCCGCTATACATATGCTTAGTATCGTTCCGCATTATCGTCTCCAGAGCCCTATCTTTTGCCCCATCAACAGCTCCTGGCTCTGGCTTGGATCCACAGTCCCTACAGTCCGTTCCACAGATCTGTTGCCTGTTGCTGTCCCTGCGGTCAGATGCAAGAGATTTGATTAATTATCGCGCAAGAGAATGTCCCAGGGAATGGGCTGCAACTCCTTTTCCAGCTACAGCTCCATCTTGGGCTCCTCCTGCTGCTGCTGGGATCGTATGTTGCCGACTTAATCGCCTTTCAGCCCCCGAGACTCTTTCTTGATAATGTTGTTTATGATATTTCAAGTGCAAAACGATTTAGTTGCCCGGAAAAAAAAGGCCACGACACACGGCTGACAAAGAGCTTGATGCAGCAGATCCTCCGATAATTAATGAGAATGAAAAAAACTTTTAATTACTTTGGGCAGGAGGCAGCAGGCAGCAGTGTCCTTGAGAGCCTGCTCTGCTGATCCTAATGATCCGCTCAAACCAAACAAACCAAAAAAAAAAAGAAAGAAAGACCTAGATACGCAGATAGATACGAAAATCGGGAAAAAAGATCGGCCGTAAATCTATAGATTTTTGCGTAAATTCTCAAGGATAAGCGACGAGGAGGCGAGACATAAAAAGGAACAAGGATATTTCTTACGTAAGTGCCTGGCAGCAAAAATATGTTTTTATGAGAGGATCATAAACATATTTTTTCCCCCGTCAAGAATGGGAACGCGCTCTCAATGTTCTGATCTCGTTCCATTTTTAGCGGAACGGAACGGAACCGCCTGTCCGTCCGCCTGTCCGCCTCACGGCATGACATAATTTCGCATAATTTGCACACAGGACCCAGCACCCTCGAAGGACTCTCAGCACGTGACAAAAAAGGAGCAGAACAAAAAGAGAACGACCTGCCGTTGCAGATTTTTAGTGCGAATTTCGCAGGTCATAAGCCCAGATTTTTGGCCAAAAGCGAATTTAATTTTTCGTCTCAATCTGCCCATATCCCGCCCCGCTCCCGTCCTGCGAGTGTTCCCATTTTTTGTTCTAATTATTTTTTATGGTGCCAAAAATTGTCGCACTTCTTTGCGGCTGGCCGCAGCCGCTCTCCGAGCACACGCTGCTGCTCGACATCTTTTTGTTTATTTTCTATTCTATGATTTTTAGCTAGCTGTTCCGTTCGGGCCGTTTCTTTTTTGTTTGTGGTTTTCCACTGTGTTTTTGGCCTAATTTTTAGCTGATAATTTTCGCAATTTTCTGTGGGTTTTGCGGTTTCGAGACTTCGAGGCTTCGAGGCTTTACGTCTTTAGGTAGAACTATGGCTGCCATGGCAGTCATAAATGTTTGGATTGACGCATGTAATCCCCTACATCTTTCCTTTGGAGCTGCTTAGACGCATGGAAAGGTGTATTTGGGGCCTTAAAAGCCGTAAGCCAGGTGTTCAAAGAGCCCAACGACTTGTTTTGACCAAATCGCCAGGAGTTAAGGCTATCTATGGGGTATGATCGTTATATATGATACTCCATTTGCAGAATGTCACGAATCGAAGGGCAGCATATTACAGGATATCACAGGAGTCTGGATCTGTGTTCCTTGAGTACTGGGTATAAGCAAACTCGTAGTTTCTACCAATTATTAATATATTCCAGGGGAAATATTACCCAGTTTGTACTTTAATATTTTATAGATCTCCTGAGAAGAAAGAACCAAAGATTGAGACGAGTATTAACTGAATCCAGGAGCAGTCAAAAGGCATCAATTTCTTGTTCAGATTTTCGCGTATGTTTTTCTTATATTTCATTTAAAAGAACCTTCAAGGAACGAAACAAATTTGTGGGCCTTTGTGGATCCTGTGTAACCTGTGGCCTCTCTTGCCGTCCCTTCTGTGGACCCTGTTGGGGCTTTGGATCATCTTTATGGAGGGACCAACCCAAAAAACTCGAGTGGCATCAGCATCCCTTTCGATTTTCCCTTGCTTTCACCCCTACTTTCTCTGGCTTCACTCTCACCGCTTGCCTTTTACCTTTTCGCCCCTTAATGAGCAACTTTAACCTTTGCTAATGACAACTGGCCAGAAACCAACCGATCGAACCCCTTGACGATTGACCTTGACAAATGCCCAACCGAAAAACCGAAAAACCGAAACGTAACCCGAGCGACCAGCCATGTCAACACTTTCGCCCTTTTGCCACAATTAAAATGTTAAACTGGAGTAAAAATGTCATAAAATATCGTCTAATCCCAAGAAAAACGCGTTCGAATATTTTCCAAAAAGAAATGCAGAGCAAAACGAATTTTTAACAAAACAAAAAACACAAAAACTCAGAGAGGGCTTCCGAGAAGAGATCGTGCTAGGGTTAAGGGTTAAGGGACACCCGAACTAGGTCACTGGATCGCCGCCAACAAAAAAGGACCATAAAAAAGTAGATCGCATCCCACAGCGAGGAGGGAACCCTTTTCTGGAAGCCCTCTGCTCTTTACGATCTAGAGCATGACGGATCTTCTTTAGGTTTATTTTTGTTTTTCTTCTTTTTTTCTGGGTATAGTATTCCCGATAATTGTGGCAAAAAATTAGTGCACGACGATTTACATAGAACTCGACAACGGACGAGCTACGACCTTCGATCCATGGGTTGACATTGCATTTAACTTTTGATTTGACAGCATCTTGACTGAGAGGGAAAACTGATGAGGGGAAGGATGCAGGGAAAGGATGTTGCCTGGTTAATGGCTTTACAACTTGTTGTCTCTAATTATGGTTAAAATGGGCCGTAATCCTTTGCTAAATGCAGCAACACAGCAACGCCCCAGCAGAGCATCCCACGAAAGAGCCCGGAGAGATACGAGAGATACGAAAGATGCCTCTGGCTGTACGGAAATTTCACGCGAATTCCGCGTCATGGTTAAACGCGACTAATCCTTCCGCTGTAAGCCCTTTCGGACTCAGGCCAGGACTCGGTGGTGGGCGTATTGTTTTGTTTCGAAATCAAAATATTAGCAAATGTCGGCCTGAAAGGGCAAGGATGTGCCGGGCTGTGCAAGGATTAAGCCGCGAACGAGAACACAGCACATCCTTTCGCAACCTTGGCAGCCTGGGACACACGCTCGCAATTTTACGATCCCTGAATGCTTGTCTCCTTGTCTCCTTGCCTCCTGTGAGTGAGACACTCTGCCACTCTGCCACATGCGCGCGTCTCTCATTTGTTTGACTTTCGTTTTTTAAGCGAAGCCCATCGATGGCATATCCTTTGTTGCGGTTCTTTCTACTCTTTTTTTTTTAGAGAGGGTTGCAATCCTTTTGTGGTGACAATTGTGTCCCTGTGTGTCGTGCTCCTCGGGGTTCCCTCAGCGTTTTTTTACGAACCTCAAAGGATTCGTTTTATGGCCGTCCGCCGCCCGCTCGTTTTTTAAGCCTTTCTGCTCTGCTCTGCTCTCTCCTCAGATCAGAGCTCTCTGAAGATCAGTTTTTTGGGTTGCTGGGTTGTAAAATCTCGCGCTGGAATAATAAAACTTTTTACCAAATTCCTGGAAATTTTCGTGCGATTTTTTGTTTGTTTTTAAACTAATTTTTGGGCCTGTGATTTTTTTTGGACATCTATTTTTTAGAAGAGCAGTTTATTTGGCAAAGGGTTTTTTAGTGGAATTTTCTGTGATTCGCAGAATTTTCCCCTTTTCTTGATTAAAAAACAGCACCTCAGCCTTGGAAAAGTAATTTTCTCATTTGTAAATTGTTTATTTTTGTATTTTTAAGTCGAAAAGCCAAAAAGTCACTTTTTTGTGTGTGTGTTTTTTTTTATCGAAATGGAAACAAAAAAGGGTTTTGTGGAAACACTTCATGGGGTGTGTGGTATGACTTTTCCTCATTTTTTTTAGGTTTTTTCTTCTAAGGGAATATAATAAAGCATATAGAAACCGAAAGTTAATCTGGTTTCGAGGGAAAGTCATCAGGGGAGGTCGCTAAACGAGGAGGTGGCTGCCACAATGGAGAGGAACTGCCACCGAGAGTGGAAAAGTCACAGAAAAAGACTGGATGGCCATAGTCTGATGATCTGATGATGGAAAGATGGAAGGAAACATCTTCTAATCCACTCCTTTCTGGGTTGAACCACTCCTGGCATGCCCTCTCCAGCTCAATCACCTTCAGAGCCCTGATGGAGACCTAGTGGTGCTTCGAAATGGATCGAGAAACATCGAATGACATCCTCTACCCTATGCAGAAGGATCTATATAAAGTCTGGGAATTATACAAAGATCTTCCGATCTTTTACGGCATCATCCAAGCATCTCATCTCCGCCCAAAGACCAAAAATTTCGCCAACTCATTGACAGATACAAATACAAACAGCCGCAGAGATACAGATACATGCAAGTCGAAAGAGATACAGATACATTCCATGGCAGATACAACCACAGTTTTTGATGATTGCCTTCATAAATTGAATGTTAGGGTTTTTTTTTTTTGTTTTTTTTTAGGAATTTTTATTTCAAGATTTCGGCATTTTCCCATTCATCCATCGTAACGGGGTTAATCATCATTAGCCGATGTTAGGCAATGGGAAAAATTAACATTTGCCCCTCCCCCCGCCGCCACCCTTCCACTCCTTTTCATTCCTCTGCGATCTTTCCTGCTCTTCGGGTGTCTACCACTTCCTTTGGGGAGACAAAGAGAATATCAGACCCTGCCCCCTCCCCCCCCCCCTGCAGACACTGCTCCCCTCACCGTCCTGTGGCTCATTACGCGGGTCGTGACTTGCCGAAATGAAAAACAAGTAAAAATCTGGCAACACACAACAGAAAGAAACAAAAACTTTATTGCAACGGATGCTTGTCAGAAGAAGATGCTGCAGCAGATCTGCCACCAGCAGGGGCGGGAGGGGGGGGTGCGGCACCACAAGGGGTACAAAGAGAAGTTGGAGAGGGGGCAAGGGGGGACTGCCACTGACAGGGCGGCAGCGGGTGGCAGATGCAGACGCAGACGCAGCAAAAAATGTTAATCTCCATAAAATGGAAACAATGCGCCGGCGCAAAGACGACGCAACCGATCGGTGGGGGCCCCCTCACCCCTCACTCGCCTCCAGCTTCCAACGATCCCCTCCCCACCCCCTCTTTGTACATGGGCCATGCTTCGTGGAGCGCGCATTTTGCGCAATAAGTGTGCCAGACGCTGCAGAGGCCAGACGCTGGACAGACCGACCGGTTGTTGGTCAGCATTCGCGATGCGAGATGCCCCACGTCCATTCCATCCACAATATAATTTATGCAGCAGCAACGGCAGCAGCAGCTCAAGGATCTGGGTCTTCGTCTCTGGGGCTCTGTCTGTGCGTTTAGGTAATCGCTGGGCATGATCTCTGGGGCGAACTCCAACGCCAGCGCCGTGACAAGGCAGCAGCCCGCTGTGCTCCGACCCTCCCCCCCCCCCCTCCCCTTCCCCTACCCCTCTCTCTGCTTGAGGCAACGCCACCCCAGTGTAAATTACAACTTGCCTCTTGGCTCTCCAACGCCCCACCACTCGGACTCCACTCCACTCCACTCCATCCCGTGGCGGCTTCTGCTGCCTGTCGGTTTCATTCACCAAGTTCAATAGTGCATGCAACGCCTGCCACAACCCCCTTTTCCGCGCATTTATGATCGATGCCAGAGCGACTCTCTCGATTTCTTTGGAGGAGGCTGCTGCCTCTTGTGATTGTCGTTGTCGGCTGCGGGTTCGATTCCCTTCGATTCTTTGAGTTGCCTTTGCACGCGATTGCCTCTACTCTTCTCCTCATTCTTATAATTGGGGTATATTTGATAATGTTGGTGAGTTCGAGGATGGTATATAAGAGAGAAAAGCGTGGAGAGGCACAAGCGAAGAAAATACACGAATTGCAAGCGCAGCATACATGTCGTGTGCATGACTCGACTCTATTTTCACTGATTTAAGCAGATTTAAGCATATATGTATGTATATTTCATATTAATTGAATATCATATATTTATTTTTAAAGTTTTTTATATTTATTATTATAAAATACGTTTATATTTAATCAAAGTGAATTTTCTCTGAGCATACGAGTACTCTTCATCCTAGAGTACCTCCCATTCGTGTTTCGTTTGTTCCTTGACTGTTTTCAGTGTTTCTTCTAGACCTTCGACACCTTCCTTTTCGATGGTTTTTGTCAGGAGCAGAGCTTTTGGGTAGGAGAAGAGCTGTCTTTGCGGCCTCTGTTCGGGGATCTGCCGTCTGGATGCTCTGTGGATGGGGCTCTGGTCACGATTTGTTGAGACTCGTAAAACATTTTTAGCACCTCAACGACCAGGCAGACGTTTGCCCGAGACGGCGACGATCTATATACAATACATCGATGCTGCATTCAGCATTCAGCATTCCCTCTATATGTATCTCTCCTTATTTTTTGTTGTTGCTGTTGTTTTTAATGGCATTTTTGCATTTTCTGTTCCAGCTACCAAGGAGAACGCCCACTCGCAGGCGGCTGCAGTTTGCTGTGGGAACTGTTTTTTTTTTTTGGTGGTTTTTTTTTTTTGGATGGAATGCATGGAAGCTTTTCTCGATCGATCAGCAGATCAGCAAACACATCCTGTCATTAGGGAAATATTTATGTAGATCTCAAGGGTAGCCGCAGCTGCTGCTGCTGTCAGCCACATCTAACGGTGCTCCACGAAAATGAGGCAAGTCCTCGCTGCGGCAGAAATTAGCTCCGAAATTAGGCGGCTGCTTTGAGGCTCTGTTTTGGGGCCTCTCCACCGATTAGTGAAATTTATGCAGCGCAGAGCGCCCTCTGTGGCTGGCCGGCGGCATATTTTGGCCAAATGTGATTCCCGGAAATTGGCAAGGATTCGTTAATCAGCGACGAGGCGAAAGGGAGAGGAAAGCGACGAGGGCAAGAGGTAAGACTGCTGCGGATGGGTGCGTGTCGCATCATAAAAACTCTTTTGCGAATCATCGGACATCAGGCAACAGGCAGCCCATCAAGGACACTCTGGACATTAGTTTTGGGCGATCATAAAACCCGAAACCAAAAGACCAAAAGACAACACCAAAGGACTCGTCTAATCCGTGGAAACTCTATCGAAACAGAAGAAGGATACTCTTTCGGCGCGAGTCGCCTCGTCACTCTTTCCACTCTTTACATGCCATGCCCATGCCATGCCCCTGCCCCTGCCATGCCCCTGCCGCCTCTCTCACCTCTTACCTCTTACCTGTGGGTCTTGACGAGTTGACGTTTGTCCGCCAATTGATTTGACATTGAAGGGAGACCTCTCTCTCGCTCTCGTCCTACTCGGCTGTAAATAACCCTAAATAAAACCATAAAATCCTTCTGCATGCTGCGCGACACGGCGGAACCCATCCATCCTCTTCCATCCTCACCTTGAGCCACCAATCGATCTAAGGTTTGCGTATCTTTTTCTTTTTTTTTAGCCGAAATCGTAAAGGAGGCAAGGCGTTTTTTATGCAATTTTTTTGTCAGGATTCCACGTTTTTCAAAGGAACTGCGCGTTCGTTTTTTACGCAATGCCATGTAATACTCGTAACATGTTTTTTTTCCCTCTGTTTTTCTGCGTTTTTTTTTACCCGGTACTCGAAGAATTTAGGGGACATATTAGTTTGTTTTTGTCTGTTTTTTATGATTAGAAGTTGACTTTTTTAGTGAAGAAGTCGCAGGAGTACCAGGAAGTGGCAGGGAAGACAAATCTCTCTCCCTCTCTCTCTCTATCTCTCTCTCTCTGTGAAGGGCTCTCTCTCTCGTCTGCTTGAGTCTGCTTTCAACGGGTTAACTTTGGCCCAAAGGCATGCACCCACCACGCCCATAATCCTTTTATGGCAAATAAACAAACAACGTCACGGCGCGATCGCCGGATCCGTAGGTAAAAAGAACCGAAATGCGGGCCTCAAAGGGTGCAATAAAGTTGGTAAAGGAAAGGGTATAGGGTATAGGGTATAGGGTAGATGGTATGGGTTATAGGGAAGAGTTGTTGGTTGCAGGTTCATGTTGCACACGCGCTTTGGCTTTTGTTGCACGTTCAGTTTTATGGGTGTGTGGTTTTAGCCCTTTGATGGGCATGATCATCCTGTTAATAGAAACCGTGCAAAGGACCTGTACCTGTACCTGTACCCGTACTGTCTATCTGTATCTTTAATCCTTTCGCTACCAGCACCCTCTCCTCCCCTCTCCTCTCCTCTCCTCTGAACCCTTTTTCTGCCGGCCCATGATTGCACGGAGAGCGTGTCTAAGGCGATTTAATTAACGCGGTTGCAACTAAGCCACCGATACGGGGACCAGCGGCAGATCCTGAATCAGGACACGGCTTAAAACCCTTTCCCGCTAGTCGCGCGGAACGGAAGAAGGGCGGTGTCCCGTGCTAAAAGCCAAGCGGCTACTGTTCCAAGGAGTTTCAAAGGGAGTTCCAGTAGCAATGGCAAAAGGAGTCACCAGTAGGGGAGGGGGAGTGGATGGACTTGACTTCCAGCGAAAGGATTGCACGGACTTAACTTTTGGGAAAATCTCCAATATTTACCAAATACACACACAGAGAGATAGAGAGAGGGCGAGAGGGATAGGGAGAGGACCTGCAACAGAGTCGAAAAGTCAAGTCTCGGTTTTGGCCAAATTGAAGCGGCTGAGCCGGCCAAACGAGTGAGGATCCCAACAAACAGGGCTCAAAGGGAATCCCGACCTTTGCAGAAGATTATCCAGCCACTGGATGAGAGTTCTTCCTGCCACATTTAACAATCCAGGAATTGGGATACAAGAGCCCTACAATATCCCCCATTTCTCTGCTTTTACTGTTAGCTTGGGTTCTCTTTTTTTTTGAGAATATATAAACCGTTAGATCTCTCAAGTTTTCTGTTAGCCGATTTCCGCATCACGCGATCTCCTCTCCGTCTCTTTGCCCTTACAAAAGACCACAAAAAATCGAACCACGCAAAAGAAAAATTATAACAAAAGACGAAAAAAAAGACAACAAAAACAAATTCGAGTCGAATCGCCCCAAAATAAAAAGAAATAAAAGCAGCGGCAAAGGCAGGGGGAGAAGAAGGAGGAGGAGGAGGTGGAGTGTATTTTTGCAATTTCTGTGAGTTTTTGTTGTACCTGTTCCTAAATTTAGAATTGTCTGTCGTCGGGTATTTGCTGACGTTTGTGTCGAAAAATTGGACCTCCTGCCTGCCCACCCACACCCACACCCACAACCGCGCCCGCGCCCCGTTCGCCGCGAATTCTCAGGCAAAATGCGTCGTTACGGTTAATGAGTAATAAAATACTTTGCACAACAGCAGCCGCAGAAATGGCAGGCAAGGGGGGGGGGGGGGGGGCTGGTGGGGTGCCTCTCTCCCTCGGGCTGTTTCGTTTGCCCAAATGTACAGCGCCATTAAGTGCAACAACAGCGGCAAAAACAGCCAGCAATCGATGATCGCAAGTGCGTTTGCAGTCGCTGCGCGCGTTTAAAACAGCGTTGGCGATTTTAATGGCGTTTTAAACGCGCGCGAGAGAGAGTGTGCGGCGTGCGCGCGAGTCTAGGGTGTGCGTGTGTGCGTGTGTGTGCGTGTGTGGCCATGGAGCGAGGGCGAAAAACTGCTCCACTCTCCCACTCTCTCCCACTCTCTGTTGCTCTGTCTCTTTCTTTGGCTCCCGCCGCCTCTACTGTTATTTTTAGTTCCATTAACAGCGAAGCGACTGCGGTAGTACCCTGTAATGTGGCGCGTGGGCGTTCGCTGCCGCTGCCACAGCTCCCGTTAACAGCTGACGTCGCTGTTAGGCCAACATTTGCCCAATGCTTTTAGGGGGGCTCTGGGGGCTCTGCTCTGCTCTGCTCTGCTCTGGCGCTGTTCTAAATTTAGACGCAATTAGCAATGCGCACATTTGATGTTGTTTTTGCCGTCGGCTACGACTACGACTACGGCTACCATCACGAGTACCTTTTCGACTATACATTTTTGCCACAGTTTATTTTAGACGCTGCATGTGATCTCTCGGAGCGGCAACAGCAACAGCAACAATGGGGCAGCATCAAATTGGGCGTTGAGGCGCACAAAAACAACTTGTATCTGCGGCTGTATCTGTTTCGACGTATCCGTGAGATACATCCACACCTTTGGCTGTTTTTGGCCAGCCCGAGAGTGATGTAAAACGCCGCCAACGTTTTCCGATCTTTCTGTGCAATTAAATTGGCATGCACAAGTGCCGACGCCGACGTCGACGACGACGACGACGTTGCTGACCGCGGGCGGTACGCGCCACCACCGCCACTGCCACCAAATCGTACCACACCGTATCGCACCGCCTTTTGATCGGCTGCCAAATTGTAATTGGAACGCGAAGGTGTTGTAGACGTCCGCGACTGCTGACTGCCGACTGCTGGCGGCTTGGGGGCCAGTGGGGGGGCCAGCGGGGGCATGTGTTCTCGCCGTGGCAACCTTCTAAACAAACCATAAAACGCATAACTCGTGGCAACACTAGACAACCGCACAGGAATGTTGGACATTTTTGTGAGAGGTTTTATTATCTTCAAATTGGTTTATTTTCGGATATGGCCCATGTCCCAAACGTTAGATAATAGCCATAGCCCCAAGATGATACACTTCGAGTACATTTCCATGTGTAATCTCAGCGCTATGATGGGCGCTTGCAAGTGGCCCAAATGGGGGTTTTGGGGGGCTCTCTAGATCTGCTGGGTTGGACAGTGTAATTACAGCCCAACCTTCGACACATCATTAGTCCAAAAAAAAAAACGAAACGAAAAACCAGAAACGTGTAAGTCCAACAATGCACGTAGACGCCATCAAAGTGAATCTAAGCGTCGATCGTCGCACGTGTAGATCAGACGGCGGCAGCCTTGTCGCGACCCCCGGACCCCCAGATCCACCATAATCATAGCCATTTCCATTTTCCATTTAATTTTCGTTCCGTTTCGATCGATCAAAATATATTTATAAAGGGCGAAGCGCCGACCTTCACTTAATTGCGGGTGCACGCGGCATGAACGAGTGCTGGCTTTGGCTCTGGGTCTCAGTCTGGGCTTCCCTCCTCTGGCTATTTCTGTGTGAGTGGGGGGGGGGATGGACTGCGTCATCGTCACCCCACCTCATCACACCCCACCCACTTCCGCCTGGCGTGCGCACAGCCCCAAAGGTAACCTTGTGATCTTGTTTACTGTTTAGCGACCCCACCACCACCGCAGATAAAACCGAAACACTACGGACGGACGGAACCTGTCGTGTCGCACTGGGTGGCGTCATATCGTGTCGAAGGCAGAGAGACAGCTTCTGCTGCTGCTATTTTCACCTTCTATGGGACCGACGTCGTTGTTGCTGCTGTCGTCGCGTTGGCCGCCGCCGCATGAATCAGCAGCTAGAACAGAGTCACGCTCCCGGGCCCAGGCCAGGGACCAGTCTGTGGCTCTCGTGAATCCCGCCAACGGTCGAAGATCACTCTCTCTCTCTCTCTCTCTGAAGGGGGGGGTTTTGCGTGTGTGATTTCCAAAAAGGAAGAAATGCCCATAAAGCGGTTAGACTTTGCCATTCATTCCCCCGCCAGAGAGAGAAAGAGAGAGAGCAGTGCTGCCAGTAGGCAGGGGGGCGTATGAGTAACTCGTATCGAGGCGACGACGACGACGACGACGACGACGTAGGAACACACACACACACAGGTAGGCGACGGCAGTTGCTACCTAACCGACCGACGCAGGCGCAGGTGAGAGTGTGTGTGTGCGCTGGTCGTGTGGCTTTTGCGCTCGCGTCTCGTCGCGGCGATTTAGCCAACGAACCTGTCGATCAATCGTCATTCGTCTGCCATAAGCCAAACGAGCGATAAGGTAGTCAGTCCAGGTAGTGGTCCCGTCCCAGACACGAACACACACGCTCTCTCTGTCTGTCTGTCGCCCTCTCTGTCTGGCACGAACACAGACGCGCGCGCACTCTCTCGCACGAAACCCGAACGATCCGAAGCGAGCGTCTGGTGTTGGTCTTTTAATCGGCCTGCACTCAGAACCTGGAACTCATTCGCCAACCGTCACTCGTACCGCGCGGAACACACGGTCGCAGTAGAACACGGACAAACAGCACTACACAAATAGTAGAGTAGCCGAGAGTAGAGTCCGAGAGCCAAAGCGTTTTTACGTGAAAAGTGAGAAATTTTTTTTAATCTTTGTGAACTTTGAAAACTGCAAAAACCAAAAAGCAACCAAAATCAGAGCAGATTTGATTTCTGCCAAAAGTGAAACAAGCACAAAACAAATAAACAGAACCAAACTGTGCCTCAAACTCAATAAAAAGTATCTAACCGAAATGGTTACCGGCGTAACTGCAGCCAACATGACAGCCAATGTAATGGGCACCGCTGTGGTGCCAGCACAGACGCAGCAGCAGCAGCAGCAGCAGCAGCACAAGGAGACGCCACTCAAAAGTGATCGTCGGGTAAGTGTCTACAAAAAGAAAAGACCCCCCCCTTTGCCCACATCAAAAAAGAGAGAAAAGTTCTTTGGCGTGGATTACATTTTGAGAGATTCTGTTAATTGGGAGACGACACCGTCACCGACACCCACCAGAGCCGCTCTCTTAGCATCGCCCACTATGCCCTGGCGGCTGCCCAAATGCATTTCCTTTTTGGCCGCGTCTCCCACATGGCCAGAAACCGAAACAGAAACAGCCATAAGCAGCAGCAGCGACAGCAGCCAACACACAAAACGCGTATCGAATCTGTCTCTCGGGGGGCACACGCGCGTTGGTGGCATTTACGTTCAGAGCAGGCAGCTCCATTCCCATGCCCATTCCCCATTCCCCATTCATGCCGGAGCCAGTCGCACACTCATTCATGAGTGCCACCCAAAATTGGCTGCTGCCGCTGCCCACTCGCCCCCCAAAAAAAGAGCGCGTGCGTCGCGTGGTTGCTGGTTGCTGCAATTGTCGGTCATCAGCCGCCAGCCGCCAGCCGCCAGCCGCCAGCCGCCCCGTGTTTCTGTTTTCTGCGTCTCCGTGTGTGTGTGGGGGGGCAGAGCCTCCGTTTTTGGCTGCTGACTTCATCCGTAGTCGACTGGGAACGCGGGCGTCCCCAGTCTTGGCCAAATTTGGCCACACCGAAAACAGCTTTTGTTTTGTTACCTTTTGCCTCTTCGAATTTCCCGCAATGACCTTGTTGTTGCCTGCCTGCCTGCCACTGCCACTACTTTGTACCTGTACGGGCGGCGTGGAATGGCGGTGGGGGGGATGGGGGATGGGGCTCTCTATAAATAGTATTGGCCGGCTCGTTGCGGCTGTAATTTATAACCGCCAAACACTATTTTTATCAATGCCGCCGCCGTGCATGAGCGCCACTATAAATAGAGCACGCGCCGTGCGACTCAATTTGGCCGTCAGCCAGTCAACCCCATCAGCCAGCGTCTCCGTCTCCCTCTTTGTCTCCGTCTCCTCCCATCTCCTCGAACCGAAGGAGACCCATGCAGCTTCTCGCTTCCTCCTATTTTTGGGGCGCACTAGGCGCTGCATGAGGTCAAACGAGATGCTCTTCTTTTGGCTAGAACCGTGACTAATCTTGGCCCTTTGTTTCTCTTCATCTTTGCAGTCGAACAAGCCCATTATGGAGAAACGACGACGGGCACGCATCAACAATTGCCTCAACGAGCTGAAGACCCTCATTCTGGATGCCACCAAAAAAGATGTAAGTATCCGCCAAAAGCAGCAAAAAGATAAAAAAAAAACAATTAAAAATTCAAAAAAAAAAAAAAGAAAGAACGAAAAAATAAACTTCTATTATTGCAAACATTTATTAATTTATCGATCCGTTCTTCTCTCTACTTTTAGCCTGCCCGTCATTCCAAATTGGAAAAGGCCGATATCCTGGAGAAGACAGTGAAGCATCTGCAGGAGCTGCAGCGGCAGCAGGCAGCCATGCAGCAGGCCGCCGATCCCAAGATAATCAACAAATTCAAGGCCGGCTTCGCCGACTGCGTGAACGAGGTTAGCCGCTTCCCCGGCATCGAGCCCGCCCAGCGGCGCCGCCTGCTGCAGCACTTGAGCAACTGCATCAACGGCGTCAAGACGGAGCTGCACCAGCAGCAGCGCCAGCAGCAGCAGCAACAGCAGCAGTCGGTCCACGCCCAGATGCTGCCCTCGCCGCCCAGCTCCCCCGAACAGGATCCACAGCAGCATCTGTTCGGACAGATCCAGCAGACGGCCAACGGATATTTTCTGCCCAATGGCATGCAGGTGATCCCCACCAAGCTGCCCAACGGCAGCATTGCCCTCGTCCTGCCCCAGAGCCTGTCCCAGCAGCAGCAGCAGCAGCACCAGCAACAGCAACTGGCAGCAGCCGCCGCAGCGGCAGCAGCAGCAGCAGCCGTCGTCCAGCAACAGCAGCAGCAGCAGCAACAGCAGCAACAACCGATGCTCGTATCGATTCCCCAGCGAACGGCCAGCACGGGATCCGCCAGCTCGCACTCCTCCGCCGGATACGAGTCGGCGCCTGGCAGCAGCAGCAGCTGCAGCAGCAACAGCAGCCACCACCTGCTGCACCACACGCACCACTATGCACCGCCCAGTCCGGCCAATTCGGTGTACGAGGCCATGGACATGAAGCCATCGGTGATCCGTTGCGCCTCAGAGCCGCAGCCGTTGTCGCTGGTCATCAAGAAGCAGCAGCAGATCAAGGAGGAGGAGCAGCCCTGGAGGCCATGGTAGAGCAGCCCTTACACCCCCCTGAATCTCCACTACGCTTAAAGACTGATGGGCGTTGCACAAACACACACCCTCACATACACACACACACACACACACACACACAGACACATGCGCAGGCGTTGTGGCATGCGCAAAAAGGACATTTCACATCATTCGCCAGGATAACGCCAATGTTGCCCAAGAAGTGCCACCGAGAACATGCAGGATCCATCATCAAAACAGGGGGTCCCCCCTACCACTCGTTGGAAAAAGCGAGAGACTGGGGATCCCCCCCCACGCCCCATTGCACCGCCCATTGTTATAAATTATTTATTATTATTACGCGGTATTCTATAGGTCGCCAGACACTACCTCACTCTGGGTGTTGACATTGCCTCATATCATATCATATATCATATATGGGATCCATCCATCCATGTATTACGATGGTTTCTCTTTTTTTTAACAGCAAAACAGAAAAAGTCTTCCACGAAAACAAACACATAAAAACATATAAAATATATCTATATATAAACACATATATACATATATATATATATAGTTATACATATATATCTCATATATCCCATTTAGTTATAGTTTTTTTTTTACAATTTTTTTTTTACCCCTCTTGAAAAAAAGTATACTATTTGTAAGGCCACGTGATATAGAGAACATAATGAACACAGATTCTAAGAAAATGAAAAACAAAACACACAAGAATTTTTTTGATCTAAAAGAAAAACCACAGAAAAGATCATTCGAAAGAGAGAAGAAAAAAGTATCAGAAAAATACTAAAAAAAAAAAAACTAAAAAGAAATAAAATAATGAAAATTTTACTAAAAAAAAAAAAACATTAAGCAAAAAGAGTTTATTGTTTTGGGGCAAAGGGAAAGGAAGGTACTCCCTTTTTGGGACTCATCTCGGACTGGCTTTTTGCCGTAGATTTCGCCGAAACGGATGATGAAATTCTTGAAATAATACTCTGGCTCCCGTCACTCCTACCCGCTGTGTGGCACATGTTTCTATTGCAATCAGCAACAGCAACAGCAACAGCAACAGCATTAGAGTTGAAGGGCAGACCGAAGCCAAAGCGGAACGGAACGGAACGGATGTAAGCATTCCGCATCCGGAATGGAATGCTCCGTCAGGCCCAACCGATAAGCGGCTCTTTTCTGGAACAACAACAACGTTTCAAGTGGTTCGCTCATTCTCTTCGTTTTTTCTACGATTTCAAAATATTTTGCAATATGATCAAAGATATTTTCGTTGCAAAAAAAAACCAAGAAAACAACAAAAAAAAAAGACAAAGAGAAATATGTACTTTCGTAATGCAGGGAAAATATTTTGAAATTGGAGACTGAATATCCTCCTACATTGGCAAAAATGGAAAAAATTCCGCAGATAGTCAGCATAAATATCCCCCCCCACCCCTTTTGCGGTTTCTATAATTTCAATGTGCAAAAAAAAAACCTTAAAATTCCAGAGTTTTCTGGGCAAAAGATACAACCCGTATTCCACTGCCTTCTCACGTGATGGTTAATCTGTTATCAATGGGGGAGTGTCTCGTATCTGTATCCCAGACAATTTAGTCGTCATTCCTCGTGACAAAAGTTTCCGACAAGTCTGCGAAAAAAATACCGCACCAAGCTCATAATATCAGAGTGAGAGAGAGGGAGCCCTGAAACGATAAAGAGTCCCCCAATGTTTTTTTTTTTTTAGTGGAATAACAAATAAAAATCTGTTATTCATTTCGGGTGAATCAAGTGCACAGAAAAAACAGCATTCAAAACTCATGTGAGTGGGGGATCTCGCCAGATCTAGAACTTTATACCTTCCGTATACGTATAAGCAGTACATGGGAGATATCTCCTTTTGTCAGCTGTTGTTGGCTGTGATTAAGCCAAGAAAATGCATTTCGTTACTCACTCAAGAGTGTCGTTTCCAGTCCACAGTTTTGGCTCATCAATGATTCATTCGCTCCACTTATCCAACCATTTGTTCAGCATAGTCGTCGGTGGGTAGTCGGGAACTTTTGTCTTAGCATATCTGCTAAAATGCTGATAAAAAAAATCCCCTTAAAACCAACCACCGCCGCCCTCGCCCCACAAAAGACAGAAGCCACTTCCACTTGAGTCATTCAGTTGGATCTGGTATTTTTTTCATACAAAATTCAACAGAAGTCTAAGGGATAGCAAAATGCTAAAAAAAAAAAACCAGCCACCGGATTGTGCTCGTAACGGGCCCCTGCTCTTGGAGACAAACCCGTTTCCATGACTAATCAAGGGATTAAATACTTTCAAAACTTTATCAAAATCCGCTTGATTCAGAGACGTACAAATAGTTTTCACTCATCAAATGTATGCCAGAAACAATGGACGTTATTCACCTTCAGTCGACCGATATTTGTGCAACTCATTGGAGTGGAAGGCGGCGAATGGATGGGCTATCATTCGAGAGTACCTTTCGATAGAAGCTTTCAGCTACGGAATGGTGGGAGTAGAGTAAGAAGAAGGAATATTCCTACTGGAATCATTGTAAAACTAGCGGGATACTAGTAGGATGCAGTCGAAGTGGTGTTCCATTGTTGGCAGCCCTCTTCCATGAGCTAATGGGCAGCACTCTTCGCAGTATTCCTTGGCAGCACTCTTCCTAGCATTGCTGGGCTGCACTTTTCCGATTATTAGTGGGCAGTACTCTTCTCAGTATTCTTGGCAGCACTCTCGTTTCTGGGCAGCACTCTTTCGATTATTAGTGGATAGCACTCTTCCTAGCGTTTCTGGGCTGCACTCCTCCGAATATTGATGGTTAGAACTCTTCCTAGCATTGCTGGGCTGCACTCCTCCGAATATTGATGGGCAGCACTCTTCCGAAATACTGTTTCTGCTTTTATTAAACATATTTCCATTGCATATCCCTTGTCCCAGTTCCGATATTAAGGCATTCCATTCTTGATTTCGAAACCGCCGCACTCCTACGCCAGCTCCTGTGCAAATTGCGATTTGCATGTCACGCATACCTCGTCGATTGGGCCGCCAGCCAGCCAGCATGTCGTCTGGTTCTGGTTCTGGTTTCTGGCCTTTGGTTCCGCTTTGGCGATCCTTCGATTAGCGTGCCACCGAAATGAATTCGTTACAGTTACAGTCTGCACAAAATGAAATTGAAATTAAAGAAAATCAGGGCTGTGCTCGGGTGTCACACCAGAGACCCGGCCTCAGGGTCCCCCCTTGGGCGGCGACGCGTCGGTTCGTGGTTCGTGGCTCGGGGTTCTGGTACGTGGTCAAGTCGTTTGAGGCTACAGACTGCCAGTGCGACTGCGTGGCAGCAGCCAATGGCAATTGGAATGTCACTGCTGCCACTGCCGCAGTTGTCACGTTTCGCTCTCCCGCAAAAAGAACTTTTGTTTTTGTTTGCGCATTTGGACTGTGTTTATGTGGCGACTCGTGTGGCATTCCATGGAATTGTTTGCGGCATGCAGCAGCACTTCATTCATGGTAATTGTAGACCCCAATCGCCCCATAGCCGCACCAATTTCAACGAACTGCTGCCCCCCGCACCCGCCAGATAAGACAGAGAGGCCCCGCAGCTGGATATTTTCGGGGTGCTGGCAATAATCGTACGCACAAACAAGTTGAACGAACTGTAGACAGGCCTGGGCCAAGAAACAAATGCGAATCTCAAGTCGAGTCTCTAGTGCTGATTAAAATATACATATGCATGGAACACAGATCGAACACGGAGCGTTAGCGCGGCTCGACTTGTGTCTGTCTCTATTCACTTCCACTTCCACGTCCACTTCCCCTGCCAATTGGCAATGTCAAATGCGAGCCAAGTTTAATGACTCTATAACGCGAAAGGAGAAACTTCGGCCTCAAGAGAGTCGAGGCTGTAAATACTCTAGGGAGAAAAGGGCTGAATGGTAGACTATTTTAAAATATTTAATTAAATAAATCAAGAAGGTAACAACGGAAAATATTTGTTAAATACTATTCAAATTTTTAAAAATATACAAATTAAGTAATATTAATATGAAAATATTATATTTAAATAATTAAGTAATAAATACATTAATAAATCAAATAAGTAAGAACGGAAAATATTTGTTAAATAGTATTTACATTTTCAAAAATATACCAATTAATTAATATTTATATGAAAATATTATATTTAAATAATTAAGTAATAAATACATTTATTATTAAAAATATTTTTTATACGGCCCATATTTAAAAACACTTTAAAACAAATTAAAGCTATTAAATATATAGGAAAAACATTTTATATCAAAAAATAAAATAGTTCGAAATAAATTAAAGAAATTAAAGAAATAAATCCTATTAAATTGAAAAAATAAAAATAAAATCCTAGTGAATTTTACTATTTTTATATTTAACAACCGAATATTTAATTTAAATATTCCTGCTTTTTGGTAAATATTTAATATTAAATTAAAGAAATAAATCCTATTAAATTGAAAAAATAAAAATAAAATCCTAGTGAATTTTACTATTTTTATATTTAACAACCGAATATTTAATTTAAATATTCCTGCTTTTTGGTAAATATTTAATATTTAATGAGTTGGAATTTTTTTTTTCAAGGTGAAGGTTTTTTTTTTGTAAATTTTGGTAAATTTCAGAAATGCCTTTCTTTGGGGTTTCAAAAATCCCTTTGAGCTTGAAATACCCTTTTGCCATGTGTTAGGGTATACAGAAAAGGCAAAACGGTTTGTGTTGACTGCTCTTGACACCCCCATCTCGTGCGAGTAGTGGTACGGGGAGTGATATTTGTAGCTGCGCTTTGTTGGGGCTTTGGGGAGCTGTTTTTTTTATTTTTTTTGTATTTTTGGAAGCCATTGAACTTGTTTTGCGACTTTTGATTAGAGGCAGCGCCGTATTTCGCATATGAAATGAGTGCGACGCGACAGAGAGATCTCTCGGAAATGTTAGGTGCCAGTGAACTATTTGTTGGCGGGTTCAAGGACGAACAGATAGACCCCAGGCACCAGACACCAGCCACCAGCCACCAGCCACCAGACACCAGCCACCAGTTGATTCTAGTTCCGAATTGGGGCCCAAACGCAGTTACAAAAACAGGCAAGGTCGTTTGTTTTCCGTTTGTTTCTGTTTTGCAGTTCTCGTCTCGCTTTTCGGCTTTGAGACGTGCCGCGAATAGACAACAGAACGAACGAACGAACCAGTTGCTGGCTTTGACATTCAACTTTCTGGCGGTAGTTCAAGTGGCCCTCCAGCTCCCTCCCCCCACTGACCAAGGTCAGTTTTCCACCGATTGGTGTGGGGGAGGGGGACGGGGGGGTTGGCTAACTAACCTAAGCCATTTTATTCACCACTCAGTTTACAGTTTACAAGGAACGGCGCGGCGCGGCACGGCACGGTACAGCACGGCACGGCACGGCACTCGCTGCGGACTGCGAAATTAGCGGTACTCAAAAGACAAGAAAAAACAACACTCCACCAGTCCAGATATTTACACAGTACGAGTGGCTGTGTATACGCCGCCTGATAGGGGAACGGAATCGAACGGAATCGTAGGGAGCGGATGGGTGCCGGGGGGGGCTCTTGTTTACTTGAAACTTACGCCACACTGCCTGCCTGCCTGCCTGCCTGCCTGCCTGCCCGGCACCACCTTATCACCTTGAGCGGCACGTGACCGACGGAAACGGGGAGCAGGCCGCCGGCTGAAAAAAGAATTTCCATCGAGCAACCTGATCGTACGACGCTATTCGAATCCACTCGATCCACTCGCTGCAACTGTGGCCTGCCCTCCAATGGAATCTCTTTGGGACCCCCGTGCCCCATCAAAATGCCCAACGGTATTCCGCTATATGTATCCACATTCATTTGCAATTTGATTTCTGTGTTCTGTTCTGTTCTGTTTCCCTTCCCCCCGCCCCGTTTTTTTTTTTGAATTTCTGTTCTTTTTCCACTTACAGGCAGGCAGCCACACCCCCCCACCCCCTGCATCCCCACCGTTTGGTTAGGAAACTGCAGAGGCAGGCAAAATATTTCCCCTCAAATAAATATAGCTGTTTATTTTGGGCAACCGAGAAACTCAAGAAAACCCGCACAAAATCCAGTAAAAATAAAACAAAATTTTGTAACAACAAAAAAAGAATTAAATAAATGCAAAACAGAATGCCCAATACTGCAACAGCAACAACAACAACAGCAAAAAAAAAAGAATGAAATAAAATACAAGAAAAAACAAAAACAACAACAAAAACTCGTAAATAAAACTCGAAAAAAAAAGGAATACGGAAAACAAAAAATACCGCAAATGGGAACCCACTCGAATCACGTTTTCTGTCACGCAATTTCGTTTCGTTTCTTTCTTTCAATGAAATGTGAAATGGATTTGGAAATGGCGCAGTTATTGGTCATGTGGTAGGTTCCATTACCATCGCCATCACCAATACCATTCCGATGCGATCCCATTAGGATCCAAAAGGGGTGTTTATTCTACAGGTGTGCTCGTTAGAAGGGTATTGAAGGTGTCCAAGGATTGTCGAAGGAGGATCAGTACACCCCCATGTTAAAAATAATTAAATAAATATTCCGTTTTTATAGACAAACATAACATAGAATTACCATTGATTTAAATATAAATTAACTAAAATATTCTTGTAACACAATCTATATATAATCTTAATGCAAAACCCTTGGAAATAAATTTTCAAATATTTAACAGAACTAAACAAACACTCCCTTTTTATAGACAAACATATTGATATTAAATAAAATTCACTTTGATTTAAATATAAATTAGTTATAAAATTCTTTGAACACAGTCCATAAACAATCTTAATGCAAACGACTTAAATTTTCATATGATAATTTATGGGAAATATTTTTAACCTAAATATATATTATAAAAAAAAATTTGTTTATTATAATTAGGATTTTTTTGTTTTTTTGATTATAAAAAAATATCACCGATAGAAATTATGTTGTCAGATTAAACAACAGTCACAGAAAAAAAAATACAATGATTTAAAAAAAAAAATTAATAAATAGATTTACGAACAAGAATTTATGGGAAATATTTCTAACCTAAATATGAAAATATGTAATTTAAATAAATTTATTTTAAATATATTTAAATCAGAATCACCCGGTCAACCTGCCCAAGAGGATGATCTAAGAGAACCTCTACCCAAGAAACCTGGACAGATAATTGAACCAAATAATATCCCCCTCAAAATTCCACGACACGCATTTTTTTTTTTAATCATCGTAATTTTTTTTGTGATTATTGATTTTCTTTTAGTTAATTGTATTATAATTAGGAATGTATTGTGTGTTTTTGATTATAAAATAATATCACTGATACAAATTATGTGGTTTGCTTTTTGTGATTGTTGATTATTCCTGTGATAATATTTTATATTCAAATTCAAAATTACAAAAAAAAGAAAAGAAAAAAATGTAAATCAAATACTGTTAAAATTATACCAATATTTACGTGAAAAAATTCCTTTTTACAATTTCCACTTCCAAAGACAATCTATTGGTATACATTTTGAGATCTAAGAGTCAATATTCCAATGGAATATTCTTCTAGAAATAGAAGAAGTAGATGAGTAGGAGTATAGAATAGATACGGAATCGTCTTCCCTTCTGTTTGATAGTAGTTTAAGTTTTTCTGATCATATAAGGATATGGCTCTCGTCCAAAAACCCTGCCCTTAAAGGTGCTCCAAAGAAGTGTGTCAAGTTTTTGCCATGGGACTGACTCCACTTATAAATAAATGGGCTTGATGTATGTCCAACTCTGGCGAATCGCTCTACTTATGAGCTTCAAACAGGTGTCTAAGCCCTATCCCCAGAAGGGATTACCTGAAGCGGCGCAGCCTTTCAATACGCGGACAACCAGAAGCCCCATCAAAATCTTATCGCCCGTCCGGCTCCCCACTGATAGACGCGCCACAAAAGCGCGTGCCAAAGGGAAATGCCATTGGGGGTACTGAAGAAACAGGAGCTGTGGGAGGGAGGGGGGAGTGCTTGTCTGAATCTGGGCGTCTGACCTGGCATTTGGAAGTGGAAAATTTTCATGGTTTACATGAACGATTTGAGCCATGTCAATGAGATGTGTCAACATGTGCGGTGCTGTTGGTACAGCCGATTAGCACCAGGGTAAAGTCATCGCATCGCGGTTTTTTGGGGACGTCAGCACAGAGACCCGGTGGCAGTTCCAGCCACTCCAGCCACTCCAACCACTCACGCCCACTCCCAATTCCTACACCGCTCTGGAAATTAACACTCATCATCAGGGTTTCGGTTTCGATTTGGGTTTGGGGTTGGGGTTTGCTTGGGCTCTAGGAGTGGGGTTTTGGTTGTGGCACCGGCAGCGACAGTCGTTTAACATTTGCCATGGCTGTTACCACGTTGTTTTTTTTTTTTCACTGCTTTATTGACTTGGCACATTTCGATACCCTTAAAGAAGGGGGTTCTACGCTTTTGATCAGAGATTTGCCCCGCACAAAGGCTAGAAGGAAGGATCTTTAAAGGTGTGTCTCTCCCCCTTTTTTAAGGGGCATAATTGGTCGGAATGGTTCGTGCCTCCATGGGTCTCGTTGCAGGGTATCAATCGACTCGTTTCTATCCTTGATTTTGCTACTTTTCTGTTATTATTGGCTTTTGTGATTTATTTGCGCGGCGTTTTTTGTGATGTTTTTTTGATCTCCTGGCATTGACGCAACTGTGGGAATATTCCACTGCAGCGTGCGCGCTGTGGCGGCTGTGTTTGCCCAACAGGCTGCCACTGCTGTTGCCACCACCCCCCCTTGCACTTGCCTCCCCCATCCGTGGGGAGTGTGCGCGCACGCCTCCTTCGGATCACAGCAAAACGTGTTAATGGATCAACAGTTTTGTGTTAGTTTTTTAGGGGCGAGGCAGTCAGTCATGGAAGTTGTTTGGCAGTCCCCCCCCCACCCCCTCAGTAGGGAGATCAATCGATTGCCCTGCTAATCAGGCGGGCTAAGTGGAGGGCTGGCTCTCAGTCCGGTGCCGGGCCGTGTGCGGCGCCAACATTTCAATGGGTTTCGCATGGCTTTCGTCATTTTTCCGGGAACTGTGGTGTCGCTGCTGTTGCCATTTCTAGAGCGTGCGAAAGTTTTGAGACCTGCACCGAAACCGAACCCTACAAATCTTTCATTCTCAGAGCATCATCATGTTTTCGGGGGGTTTCGGGGAATGGCGCCATGTGCAGCATTCCTTCAAACATCAGATTTCTCTTACATTGTAGTTTCTATCACACCTATGTGCTGGCAGGGTACTTCTGCTATTACGGGTTTCGTTTTGGGGCACTTCTTGGACATTGCAAGACTCTTTGGACTCTACTGAAGGTCTGTGTAGATTCGAAAGGACTTTCCCCTATTATTCTCAGTATTTTCTGGTATTTTTAGTAAGAGCTCTCATTTTGGGGGTGTTTTTTTCTATATTTCAATATTAGAACATATTATTCGGCCAGGCTCCGTTTTTCAGTTACACAAAAGTTTTCCGATTTACTTTTAAAATCATATAAATTGTGGCTTTTCATATTCCACAAGATTTCTTCGTTTTCAAAACGTTTTCTCCTTTTGGCATCATTTAATCCCACATTTTCCATTTCCAGCTAGATCTTTATCGCTTGGCAGAGTACAAAAATATTCTGTCTACCTTCAACTCTTCTAAGAATCTCAACTTTTTCTGCATTTTCATAGAAATTCTTGAGCTCTAGGGTTTCTGGCGCCAGTATCCCTGAGGTGTCATCTTCGTTGCCTCGTGCCCCGAAAAAACCATACATTGTATAACAGCACAGCACGTGGCATACAGTGCTGCAGTCAATAAGCATTTTGGGGCGAGGGTTTAGGCCACCTTTCAAATCCACTAAGTTAGAGCTATCAAAGCCTTATGGTTGAGGGCTTATTATTTTATTTATTCAGGGGTAAATGGGACTCAAAAGTTCAGGTATTTCCCAGTTTTAAGAGGCCTTTAAGATGGTTATGGGGTCAACTCAGGTCTGTGATAATTTGAGGGCACGTGCACTCACTCGCAATCGTTGGATGGATGGATGGATGGATGGATGGATGGATGAGTAATGTATGGAATTCCCAGTGCGAAAGTGCGATGTGTCTGGTCTTTTGATATCTGTATCTGTGACACATGAAATCAAATAAAAATAAATCAATCTAGTCATGTTTTTTGCACACACTTGAGATATAGATACTATATACAAATGTCTATTTCGGGGGAAAGTACATAAAGATAGATGCATAGATAGAGGATCTTATAGTTACATAAATCTGCCTTTGATAAGCAGCTGATAAGAGACTTAGATCTTGCACGAATGACTCACGAAATGATGAAATTCGGTGGCTTTACGATCCGTCTGTCTCCCAAATAGGGGTAATATTTGCCCTCCATTCTTGGACTTACCCATGAAATGGAATTGGAACCGCTGCTCTATTACATTATATTGAACCCCATGACATTGCCCTAGCCGTTGTCTGAGTGCTGGCGCTATTTTCGTAGCCAAAGATTAATTGGCGAACAGACGGCAACTGCGACTGTGGAATAATTGGGGAAATACCCGATATTAACCTTCTGTGGCCCGACTGGCGGTAATGTGCATATCAAATGCGAATAACTTGAACCCCAAATGTGACTAGAGGGACAGAGAGAGCGAGAGAGAGGGAGCTCTCTGTCGGTGTCTGTCTGGGTGGAGCAGTTGAGACTTTGGTGTTATTTATTTTGGGAGGGGAATAGACAGATGGGGGGGGGGGGGGGGAGACTAGCAATCAATCAAAAATCAATGCCTGCGCCGGAAATGACCCACTCGCCGACTGGTGCCACGTACTAACTAACGATGTCTCTAAATGCTTATTAGCACTAGAAATTAGCAACTAACAAATAATGAAAAAAAATACAACAACAAGAAAAACACACACAAAAAACGAGTATCTCTATGGCTATGACGCTGCTTGTTTCGCTTCGGGATGGAGGCATACAATACATAAATCTTGTTCCATGCAATCTCCGCCGATCATCAGCCAACTGACGGGAGCACGCGCCGCCCCATCCAGCAGATAAAGAATAAAGGAGGGATGGGGGGGCTATGGCTGTGGAGAAGGTGGAAAGTTTCTGAGTGGAGTAAGCCATGATAATGAATGCCATATAAATCGATTAACACTTTTAAACGACGACGCGTCGCATCGCCTAACACAATCATCTGTCTCTCCATCTCTATCTCTATCTCCCTCTGTCGACTGCTGCTATTAACAGATCCCTAATGATTCGCGCACGGTGTGAAGGATTTTCGGATATTTCACCGGAATCCACTGGAATCCAGCTTTGGGCTGGCCTGTGGCCTGACAACCGCAGATTTATTCGCTGATCACGCGACAACACGCTCTTTGGGTTGATGATGATGATGAAGATGAAGATGATTATGCAAGTGCGGGTCTACGCAAAAGAAGATGCGTCAGTCGTCTGCTGCCAATCCCCCTTCTGGCTTTGCGGCTTAAGAGTAATTAGCACTGCGGATCACCCTGAATGATCAGTGGATCACCTTCGGTGGGTCTATGGCTTCCAGTCTAGACTTAGGTGCTAAGCGAGACACAGTGAAGCCGTCAAAGGCGTCAGGGATTGCCACGGGATTACTGCATGGATTCTGTCTGGCTCTGCCTTGGGCGCCTGTTTGAGTCAGGATTAGGTCGGAGCGGAGGTGGCATGGCAGGCAGCAGAAATTGCATAAGGTTGCTCAACAGGGATTGAAGCCTCTCTCTCTCCCTCGCACACCCTCGGCTTTCGGGGGGTGGCGCGGCTATACACTAATTTCGACATCATTTGGCCTTGGAGTGATTCAAGTTCGCCGAAAATAAAATAATAAAATTAAATAAAGCTGTTGTCAGTATCGGTCACCCCTCGCCCACACTCGCTCCACGCTCCACCCTCCACATCAGCCATCCATCCGCTTTCGAGCGATCCCAGGCACAGGCACAGTCACTGTTTCGGTTTCGGTTTCGGTTCCAGTCCCATTCACAGTCCCGTCCCCCAAGCCCAACCCCAAGCCCAGTTCCATTCCGTTCCCAGATAAAGCGACGCGCCGTGCCGCGCCGCGCAGTCGAATCCCAAAAGCTTTTGTTATTGCATTTTTGTTGTCGAAAGTTCCGGCTGAGTGCGGCGGTACCTACCCAGCAAAAACACACATATGGCCATACCCTGCTGCAGGCAGTGGGTTTTGTGACATTCTAATGAGGTTTGCCAGGCAGGAAAACGAAGGAAGTGCCATTAAAGCTGCTAAAATTAATACAAATTCGAATAGTTCTTAATATAGAATACTCTTAGTTCACGGCCATAGCCTATAAAACCCAGGAATCTTATTTGCCGAAAAAGCCGCCGGCAGCTTCCCACAAATGAAATGCAAGAAGATGAAAATAAAGACAAAAAAGAGTCCGCTATTCCTAGGGTCAGTATTTGCTGAGAGCGCATTAATCTTGTTGTTGCTGGGAAGAACGAAATGAGAACGCGAGAGCTCGAGAGAGCAAGCAAACGAATTGCGTGAGAGGAACACTGCGCTCGCAGAAATATCAAGAGATAAGAGAATCGGCACTGCACTGCAAGAACAGACATGTCCCATCTGTGACACAAATGCATAAACATTGCACACGCATGCACGGCTCTGTGTGTGTGTAGCCAGAATAAGGGTATCTAATGTGCACCGGCCCCCCTCTAAGCACGACTTGGTTTGCTTTCTGGTTTTTTTTGTTTATTTTTTCTGTTTGTTATATTTTTTTTGCGCGCCTGCATCTGCTTATGTGTACAATGAACGCACCTTGTGGGTTGGTCACATTTTGTGGCTGTCTGGCTTTATGGCGCATACGCCTCGTGGGACATTGAAATTACTTCGCTGTTTGTGGCTTTTGATTTTTCCTTCCTTTTTTTTGGGGGGAGGGGGGGACACACACACGCCCCAAAAAACCAGGCGCACCACCTCCCTCCAAAAGCGATGTGATGGGAATCAAATGGGTCATTGGACGCGACCAAATATTGAATTTGCACGATTATAACGACCTTGCACGACCTTGAATTGTACGTTCGTACGGCTGGTGTTGATGAAAACATTGTTAGCTGGTTAAATTGTCAATAACGAAAACGTAAAGCGAAAAAAACACCAATTATTAACAATTGTTTGTGCTGCTGTGTTTTGGTTTACATTTCGGGAGGTTCGGCAGGGGGTCTCCACAGATATCGAAGGGATCTAAAACAG
This sequence comes from Drosophila miranda, assembly GCF_003369915.1. Classification (NCBI taxonomy): domain Eukaryota; kingdom Metazoa; phylum Arthropoda; class Insecta; order Diptera; family Drosophilidae; genus Drosophila; species Drosophila miranda. The sequence continues at coordinate 7,751,099 of NC_046674.1, read as the reverse complement.
ATTTGCCGAATGATTTCCAGAGAGCAAGGGGCTTTTATAGGGTTTCATGGGAAATTTCAAGTGTTAGTTTCAAGTGAAATTTAGTTGCGAAAAATTCGGAATTCTTAGACGGATGGTATGATTTCTGAGAAGCTCAAGCTCTTGAGAAAATTCCGTTTTTGATTTCACAGAAATTTTGTAAGGGTGATTTTCGGCAAGTTAAGGGTCTTTCCAGAAACAATAAATGATTAAAGATGGAAATTCATTTATAGATTTCTGTAAAACTATGGATCCGTATGGGAATTTCGGAGGAGGTTCTTATAGATCACACTTGGTGAATCTTAACCAGAATTCTTTAAATTGAATATAATTTTAATTACTATCGAATCGAATAAGTATCAACTGCCAAAAGCGCTATAGTAATTTCATTTGGATATTTCCAAGCATAATAACAGTAATTAATACGATGCCATGCCATTCGTATGGTCCCCCCCATCAATTATAAATCTACAAACAACTAATACCCCCTCTACACCTCTTCATCGGTCTTTTTCTGGCTGTCACTCCGCCTCCTAGCGATATTGTCGCCGTTGTTTTGCTTTATGATTCGGCCTTACGAATGGAACGATGGTAGGGCTACTGTTTAATTCTCGGTTCCCCAAAAATAAACACAGAATACAAACAAACGAGCTGCTTCTAGTAAATTGCGACTGATTTATGGGGAATTCCAGGTGCGTCAGCTCTACCACTGTGGGGCTCTGTGGCACCTGAATTGGTTGTCCAATTGTCGAATTCGGATGATAAATAAATTCCCGACAAGTTAACAAATAAAGCAAATACACAAACACCAGTGGAGGAAAGAGAATCAAGCCTCGAGCGGCAGTGGTACGGTTCTGTGTGGGAAGATCATCAGGTGGATCAAATGATTCGTACTAGGGCACAGCTACTCATGCCTGGTGCGGCTCAGTCACACAGGGAGCGCCCTTGGAAAACAGCAAATTTCATACGAAAGTCTCAGGAATACTACGGTGGAAAAGTATTCGAGACATTGTAACGAGACACCATCTCGTTGAAGTCGGTACTCGATAGTGAGCGTTTCGAAGAACTGAGACAACTGATTCGAAGTGCCAGAAGGAATGCCGAGTGCCAACCGAGTAGATTCGTTAGCCTGTTCATTGAAGGGCTCTAAGGATCGATTGAGGATCAAAGAAAGTTTTTGCGTTTCAGTTTTGGGTTTTTTTAATATCCCTTAGACTTTACAGTTTTTCGGAACCCCCTAGAGGATATCTTTTAGCCCAAGCTGCTTGTGCATAGACTTATCTTAGTCTTTCAACCTTTTTGTTCTCATCTGTTCTTTGAATTCCAGTTTTATTTATTTTGTGAGTTATGGTGCCAAGCTTTTTTTTTCTCGATTTCTTGGTGTTTTGTTTTGTTTTTTGTTTTTTTTTTGTTATGCGAAATTCCAAGCAAGGTGACTTTTTTCCTCGTTTGCCTGCGTTTGCGGTGCCGTCGTCTTTCTGGGTGCAAATTTGTAATGCAAATTTTCGTTTGCCATCAAAGTCGTCTGTTGGCCTGATCATAATCCCCGCATATCTTCGACTCGATGTATTTACTCTATAGAGAGGTAGAGGTTTTTTTTAGCCTTTTCTGTGCATATAATGGATAAAAATAAAAGGTATTAATTAACAATAAAAATAACTTGACTGGAGGCACGCTTTGGCGTTATTTCATCGCGACTTTCAGGAACAACAATGCCATCAATCTTGAGAGCTGAAACCTCTTTTGTTATTTTGTTATTTGTTATATTTTTGGCACTCTTTATTTATTTATAAAGCAGACGGAGTTTCCAGTCGTCGCCGTTGCCGTCGCACACAATCGATCTATGGCGCGAAAGCCAAAAATAAACGTTAAGCCGCAAGCAGCAAGCCGCAAACCGCAGACTTTGACGCCTCAGGGGCCCCCAACCCCTGCCCAGCAGAGTCGCAGATATCGTGGTATGCCCCTCCCCCTCCTCTGTCGTACCCCTCTGACAGTAGCCGTTAAAGCGGGTTAATCCGTCTGATCCGCAAACGGAATCGTGAGAAGGGCCCCAGACACAAAGATATTTCACACCCTTGATGGCCTCCGAGTGGAAGTTTTTCTTTTTTTCTTTTTTTGTTGTGGAAAACTACAGATATCTTCTTGGACCCAGACCCCAATTTGCTATCGTTAGATGGCACTCCTCTCCTTCTGTCGCTCCTCTGCACTCCCCCCCCCCCCTGTTCCACACCACTTCACGCACCTCACAGAAAGCTTATTTACAGGCTTTATGAGTGTTAACACCTGATAACATTTGATTTAGATATCAACAGAGTAATTAGTGGATGACATTTCTGTAAAATTTCCATATCTCTGCGGTGGTATTTTTGGTTCTTTCGGTTGCGACTTTTCCATCGGCTTTTTGGCCTATTTTTAGATGTTTGCCGTGCCTCGTTCGTGCATGTAGTTGATCATGGGTCATGATCGTGTGACCCATTTTGAGGTTGGGAAAAATATACAATATTTAAACGGTGTACGTCTCGTACAGTTGTGGAATAAACGGTATCTGCTGTGCCAGAATCGTGGAAGATAAATGCATAAGAATTGTACTCACGTGATAGCAGACTGAAAATAGAAAAATATATTCAACATTAAATGAGTTTTCAAGTAAATTTAACAATCAGGAAACATCTGAGGGAGATTTGTACAAAAGGGTATCTGTAAGTCGAGATTTAAAGCAACAGGAAAAGAAAATTCAAATAAATTCTATTTGATTCTCCCACGACGAGGGTCAGTATTTGCTGAGAGCGAGAGCGAGAGAGAGTCAATGCATACGAATGTGTTGCTGTTGGAGAGAGCCATAGAAGGAAGGATGGAAGGCATTGCCGAGAGAGCGAGAGAGAGGGACTGCAGGAGAGGAGCTGCACTGCATTCAAAGCTCAAAGGCGCACGACGATGATTCGTCGAGAGAGAGAGTCGTTCCATACGAATGTGTCGCCTTAATGTTGTTGCTGCTGGAGAGAGCAATAGAAGGAAGGAATTGCCAAAGACAGAGAGAGGGATTGCAGGAGAGGAGCAATGCTCTCGCAGATGAAATGAAGATCAAGAGATTAGCCACTGCACTCGAAGCACTCGAATTGGTCCTCCTATTGGCTTAGGCCCGCCCCCTCGTTGGTCAAAGTCCGCTCCTGCATCGATGGTCACAGTACTCCTACTGACTCCCCCTAGAACCTTCTCTCCGGAGACTTATGCCGCTTGAAGGTCTGCCTGTGTCTCGGCAAGGGTGTCTCTTTTTCTTCAAGGGCGGATTCTCTTCAATTGATTTTCACAACAAGTGTTCGTTTTTCAAAGCATTTCTTTTGATTGTTGGAAATTCCCAGAGCAACTTCAGTAATTTCTCAGTGTACAAGATCTTTGATAAGCCCCCTCTATGCCATATATCAAAAGTAAATCATGTTTGGGAGAGGGGGGACACATATCATCTGTCATTGAACAGGCCATGGGTAGGCGCACGCACGTGTGCCCATCCGGAAATGTGACGGGCCCCGAAAAAAAGGGAATTACTTTATTGTATTCGCACGATTAGATCTTCGATTAGGTGTTGTCTTGTTAGATCGATATATGGCTGTTTCTGTTTCGGTTTCTGTTTCCGTTTCTTTCTGCTGTTTTCTGCGCTGATTGCGTGACATTTGCTTGGAGAATCGTTCTACCAAAGTCGAAGTCGAAGTCGTAGACTCAGTCACGAGCTGTCTGCTGATTCCATGCATCGTACGATCGCTCTGTAAGCAGTCGGCGATCTTCTACCTCCGGCAGTTCCGGCACACAGCCACCAGGCAGCAGTCGGCAGGCACCAACCGCCAACCGCCAACCGCCAGTTGCTGACGTCAAGGATTTTAATCGAAAGTTGCTCTGACCCACATATAGACATTGAAAGCACAAGTGTTGGCCCCGGACCCCAGACCACAGACCCCAGGCCCTTCCCAGTAGTCGCGTATGTCTGTTGCTGACTAAAAATCGTAACCGATAAGGCCACCCCGAGTCGAGTCCCATGCACCGCAACACGTACTCCTCCTCGGGCGTCTTTCAGGGCGTACTCGGGTACTATTTCACCATATGCCTTCCAGCAACGATAAGGCGGGCTGGCACCCGCATGCTATGACTGATTGTCTGCTGCGGCGGCTTATCAGCTGACGTCGTCAGTTGTTAACCGCTGGAAAGCACTGGAAAGCGTACAACAAGCAGTGCTACAAGCAGGGAGCTAGGCAGAGACAGAGACATTACCTAAGGCAGCGGCACTAGACACCGGCCCATGCCGTTCACTTGTGAGGCGGGGTGCAAAGTCTATGGGCAACGTCGTCATCCATAAAACAAGTTGGGAGGCAAACGACCTTGCATAATGTTTCCAACCAACCCCCCAGACGCCCATAAACACGACACCTGCCCAATGTCCAAGCGGTCTGATCGTCACGAATGAGTCACCAGTGACGTCCGTCCCCATTCGATGATTTGATGGATCCCCCGGCTAGTGACGCGTGTGCTCCAGGATGTAGCCCAAGTTTTCCGTTCTGGGAAGATCTGAATGAGCAATGCCGTGATTTGGCATGGGAATAAATTGCATTAGAGGAACATGATATCACTTAACTGGAATAAATATCAGGCCTTTTTTTTTTGCATTGAACATCCGCTTGGCATACCACCCTTTTACTCTCTAAAGATCTTGGAATAGAAACATCATCTCTCAGAGAAATCGTTGGGTTTTACAACCGCTTTTTGCACCCACAATATTTAAAAGATAACAGTCCAAATTCCTCAATAATTTACATAACTTTTGAGCAAAAAACATACATACTTTTCAGACCTACAAAATCCAACTAATGGCCATCCCATATAGACTTTTCAGACTTTCGAAATCCCAGTACTGACCATCGCTTAATTTTTTGGATTTTTATTTTTCTGTCTAGAAGAACCCAAACCCTTATTTATATAACGCAAATCATCATCCGATCTGTTGCTTCTTTCAACAGACTCTGCACTGCCGTCCCAGACATGCCCCAGGGGCCCCAATCTATGGCCAAAACACAGACAGGCACACACACAGGCAACCAAAGAGAAGAAGTTCAAGATTTTCAAGTTGTTTTTGTTTTTTGGTTTTTTGGTTTTTGTTTTTGGCGCCGTCTAGCTCAAAAACTGTCTAAAACTGTCATTAATTAGAATTTGCAGCGTGTCGTCGCCTGTCTGGCCGATTTGGCCCCCAAAAAATAAAAGCTGGAAGACCGCATTCAAAGATAGATTTTTGTCGAACGATGTCTGGAATTCCCCCCCCCCCCCCCCCCATCACCTTATGATAAAATAAATAAAGAAAAATTAGCCAACAAACGCGTGCGTGTTTGCCAAAGCCAAAAAAAATAAAAAATAAAAATAATAATCATAAATAAAGGTAAAGGAAAATAAAGCAAATAATGAACCGAAAAACCAGTCGCTGGAGACCCCCCCCCCCTCGAGAGAGAGAGATCTTTGGGAGCCACCAGCACACGCGCCGCCGCAGAGCAATTTCCAGCGCGTGAGGCAGGGTCCACGCGACTCTGACTGCAGCGGCGGCGGCAGCGGCGGCGGAGGCAGCAACAGTTGAGTTCACACGCTCTCCGGCTGCTCCATTGTGTGGCGTTTATTCCATTTGATTGTTCGCGGAATTTGTGGCGACATTCCCAGCACACTCCATGCATAGTATATATCCCCCATGTGTGGGGGCCACCACGGCTACAGTGGGGCTTTTCAATACAGAACTGGTTATGGCCCAGACTGGGATCTGAATGGCAAATGACAACAATTCTGCTCAGCACTTTTTGGTCTAATTTAAGCAGTTTATTCTTTATGGACTCTTTTATTGATATATGGGAAAACCCAACGCTTGTCCTTTCTCTTTTATGTAATGTTCACTGTAAATGCCACGTTTTTTTTTGTTTTTAATTTGCCGCTGACGTTCTGTCAATTAGCTCCAGTGGCGGCACGGCACGGCAGGGCGGGGCGTGTGTGTGTGGGCGTTTGATTGATGTTAGAAACAAAAGCCGCCGCCACCGCCACCACAGTCAAACGAGAATGTTACTAAACCACCAACTGAATGACTAAACGACAGACTGTTCGACTGACTGACTGACTGCCAACAGGTGTCCGTGGCAGGGCAAGGCAGCAAACACCTCTCCATCTCTCGCTGGCTGGATTTCCCCCATTGACAGGGGGACGCGACTGATAGATAAATGCCTCATAAATCAAGAGTATGTAAATAGCTTACGCGCGTGTGTGTTCTACTTCTATTTGCCTAGTGAGGCCCATTGAAACTTACGGCTTAGACACAGACCGATAAACGCTGATGGCGATGGCTGATGGCTGATGGCTCGGAATTCCGGGAACAACAGAACGGAGCAGAACGGAGCAGAACAGAGCGGTTGAAGCTGCGATTCGTGGCACGTTTTGCTCATTATGCCGCCCCAGTGCGCCGATCGTTATTTATATCTTAATTTTCTGTTTCTTTGGGAAAGAGAGACACTTTGTGCCCCTCTGGAGGGCTCCCAAAACACTCCCGATTGCAGATCAATGCCTTGGCCAGTGAATTGTCGAGCAATTCAAGCAATTAATTGGAATTCCTCGATTCAAAGTCAATGGAATGCTTACATAATCCCAGAGCCGAACCCAGGCCCGGGACGGAACTTACGTAAGCACTGTTTTTGTGAAAGCAAGAAAACGGGAAAGAAAGGGCGCAAAAAAAAAAAAAAGAAAAGTGTTTATGCTGGAAGAAAAAACGGAAATACTGCAGTGACCCACTAAAAAAAAACTCAGACACGCGCCAAAAAAAAATATATCTACAAAAAAGGGAGACGAGAGATCGGAGATATTCCATAAATAAATGGAAATGGTCTGGAGTACTTGTACGAAATTAATGAAAGCCTTCTAAGGGGTGCATTTTGGTGATCCATATATTATAAATGACCCCGAAAACCCTCGAATAACGAGTTTCAAGCAAATCTTATACATTTTTTAATAAGTTTCCACCCTGTTTCGATCGTATTGGGGGTTATTTGAGGTTAGAACAAAAATCTGACCTTGGATTCGTGTTTAGGGCCCTAAAATACATAGGAAACGGAAAAAACTACCTGAAAACTTGAAACTTTGGCTGCAAGATACTATCTATTATCCAAAAGATACATACATAAGATACATACTAGCCTTAAGGGAGTGCAAATCGTATCTGTTCATTCTTTTGGTCCCTTGAAAGCTGAGAAAATCTCCTTGGAAAAGACATACCCACATCGCTTTGATTTTTCCCGAAGATTCTGCAAGTAATTATTCCTAAATTTCCTTAAAATATTCCCCAATAAACACAAAAACAAAACGTTTTCCTCTGTCATGCATTTCGTGCCACGCGCCAATGCCATAAAGATGGCTTTTGGGGGGGAAGACCACAAAGGAGATCCCAGCGCACAAACAAAAAGATATATGTACATATAATAACAGTAATCAAGAGATCTTACTCTCCCCTCACATTAGAGGGGGTGCAGGGGGCGGGGGCGCCTGACGACAGAGCCGCAGAGTCAACAGCGGTAGCGGCGGTGGGTGGAAAGAAAAAAACAAAAAACAACAACAAAAACGCTCACTCGAACAAACGACAAACAAAGCAACAAACGGACGGAAACGGAGACGGAGACGGAGAGAGAGAGGTAAGGGGAGAAAGAGAGTGATGGATGAAGGCTGGAACTAGGGGTGGGGTGGGGGGGTAAGGGGAAGCTATAAAGATTGTGCGGCACGTGCCGCTCGCGTCGTCGTCAGCGCCAAATGGGGGCCAATAGGCAAGCAATGGCCGAGGGCAAAATTCGAATTCGAATTTCGAATTTCGCAGCGACGTGCAAGTGATCGCGACAGCTCAGCCGCTGCGCACGTCACCCGCTCATTACCATCCGTTGCCAGCCCCCACGTAATCCCCTTTGTACCCGCCACCCCTGCACCCCGGCACCCCTGCACTCGCCCGTGATCGATCTATTGTTCGCTGTTTGCCTGCCTTCATGGGCGCCATGGGGTTAATGGAGCATGATGGCGTTTTCAATTTGAACGCTGCACACAATTATCGTCCATCGGTGGGGGCAAGCACATATCTGAGAGATACACTGTCCAGCACGAACAGGAGAACAGAAACAATTGCCTAATTAGAAAGTTCAAATCCATAAAAAAAATATCTGCATTCCCTCTTGGGGGGGGGAGACCTGTTTTGGGTGGGTGAGGGAGGGTGGGGGATAGGCCTATCATCAGCTCGAAGACCTGAGGCCCCCAAAAAGTATCGCAGTACCGGCTCCAAGTCTAAAGTACTCGGAGCTTTGCTGACGCACGAGATGATTATCAGGCGAGAGAGGTCTGGCTGGAGGTGGGCCGTGGCGGGGCGGGGCGGGGTGGACAAGGCAGGGCAGGGGCAAACGATCGCTGCTGCTGGTGCTGCTGCTGCTGCTGCTGCTCCAATGGCAATCAGCAACACGAGCCCCAGCCCCAATTGAGCGTGCTGCTCGTGCTGGGGAGCTCGTGCCGACAGCAGCGACAACGACAACGACAACGACAACGGATCGATCGATCAGTCGTTCAGTCGCTCAGTCGTTTGGTCAGTCATTCATTCAGTCAGTCGGTCGATCGGTTGATCGGTCAGTCGAGCGCCTCACCAAATTCGTTATGGTAATCATCATTAGCCTCTGCCTGCTCGTGTGCCGGGGCCCCAGACGCTGCTTTTCTCCTCTTCTTTTCCTGGCCTGGCCATAGGTCAAGCGCAGGGCACTCTCCGATCGCGAGATAGAGCCAAAAATAAACCTACTCCCTTGTGGAAAATCTATTGGAAAAGTATTTCCGCTTGACCGTTGAGTCCCGCCCAGCGTTGACTAAGCAGGCGGTTCACCGACTTCTCGGAATCGGCTTCTATATGGTGGCCATGGCTGTGACTCGTTTCGAGACTTTTGTCAACGCAAACTGCTTCCTGATGTCGCTTGAAGAAGGGTTCCCGACCTGTTTGTTTGTTTGCGGAAACGGAGAACCTCTTACAAAAGGCGGAACTGGCTCTGGCTTTGGCTCTGGCTCTGGCTCTGGCAGCTTTAAGTTTTTGGGTGGTGGAGAGTCCAACGCTTATCAATCGCTTTCCCACCCGTGGGGGAAGGTCAACATCTTTGATGTCTTTTGATTAGCACCGCCACCGTCTCGTCGAATGGTGTGCTCTTTGGGGTCGCTGCCATTTGCCTTTTTATGACTTTCCCCTCTGGCTAATTAGCTCGTACTCGAGAGGCAGGGGCAGGGGCTGGGGCTGGGGCAGGGGCTGGGGCAGAACCAGTAGCGGGACTCGCGAGTTGTTTACTTAGACGCCGCTCGAGATGCGATTAGATTGAGTGGCGCAATCGATTGGCCCCCCCATCCCCCCCCTCTCCCCACCCATGATCGATGGTTTATTTTTAGTCATTTTCGGATTATTAATATTCCATATTTTATTGTGACTCCTGGACTTCGAGTGTGTCGATTGTGTCGAGTGGCCGAGTGCCGTGTGTACGGAACGGGGTAATCAGCACCCCACAACCACAGCCACAGGGCGGGCATTCGATTCTTGTTTTTTCGAGTATTTCTGAATTTTATGGCAGACACTGTTTTCGCGGACACGGACACGGACTTTGGCACACTTCTTGAGGGTGCCACCAATCTTTTAGGGGGCGCTATATCTAGCCACGTACGAGTGCGAATGCGAGTGCGAGTACAGAGTATTATTGATAGGGGTAGGACCCACCGCACCGCACCGGACCGTATCGGGCCGATAGGGAGGCCTACCTACTGCGCTTTTATTTCAATGGGGCACCAGGTGCAGATGCCACGTGACTTGCGGCCCACAGCTGGCCAGGGATCTTTGTTGAGCAATGGGGGATGTACCAGTGACTTTTGATTCCCCGACAGCAGGGGCTTTAAGCAGGTGCCAATCAAGTGCTTTTTTCCTTTGCCAGAAATCTATATGTGCACATACCATGAAATCGATGTCCATGTCGTAAACCTCTGAGGATTACAAATGCCCCACTGGCACTATGGGGCTAAAGAAATTGCAAGGAAAGGAATTTCCTATATAATAAAATGAAGGACTTCTGAAGAACACAGTAAACACAATAATAATGATATTAATGAATAAATTGATTTAAAAAAATATATATAAATTAATATAATATAATATATATGTACATATATATAATTTATTAATATTACCAACAAAATATATTCATATTTTAATCTTTTAATTTTCATATATGTATATTTTATAAATTTTATATAAAAAAAAAGAATTAAAAAATATTAAAATATTAATATATTTTTATATTTTAATCTTTATAATTATTTTTTTAATTTATAATTTATAAAAAAAAATATAACAATTAAAAAGTATTAAAAAATTAATATTTTTTTATATTTTAATCTTTATAATTATTTTTTTTATTTAAAATTTATAAAATATATATGAAAATTAAAAAGATTAAAATATGAATATATTTTTGTTAATATTAATAAATAAAATTAATAATATTATATTTTAAACTTTATAAATATTTTTTTAATTTATAATCTATAAAAAAAATATGAAAATTAAAAGGATTAAAGTATTGTGTATATTTATTTTATATGTATTTATATAAATATTATTTAAATGAATTTATTTATTAATATCATTAATTTTTTTATTCAAATTAATACAAATTTTAATGTCTTAGTACTAGATTTAAGCAAATATCTTTCTACAATAATACTAAATGCGCTAAATATATAAATAAATATAAATATATAGGTGCATTGTTAAGAGCCACGAGGAGGTGAGAGGAGAAATGGTTGCCAGGAGGAAATGTGCACCCGGAAAGAGCGGACAGCAGAGAGAGGGATAGAGGGGATAATGGAGATGGATATGGATATGTCTTCATCCTGTTGGAGAAAAAAGAATTGGAGGACTGTGAGAAAGGGAGGATGATACTTCTGGAAGTACTTTTTACAGTTTGCTAGAAGATCCAACGTTCCTTTTGGGTCAAATGTAAAACTCTTAACCTTGTAGAATTCAAAACAATTTCTTGGACCCCTGGAGGCCCAACCGCAACGATTTCATTTGATTCGATTTGATGGCATTCTTTGAGCCTCACCTTCGCGTGCTCGTTATCTGAATGCCGTTTCAATGTCGATGGCTTCCGTTCCCCCTCCGTTCCAGTTATCTTTTGACCAGAAGTCGAGCCCACTTCAGTTGAGGCCCTGCGACGGTTGGCGGGCGAGTCAATAACACTTTGAAAAATTGACCAAGTCCCCCCCCTCCGAACAGAATCTTATCGCCAAGGAGCGTGACAGGCAACGGCGGCACCCTCCCCGGTAGCCAATATTCTAGTCACCATCTTATCATGAGATCCACACACAAAAAAAAAAAAAAGAAGGAAAACACTCGTGCTCCCGCGATTGTTATGTGAACGGGAACGTCAGCCGACCTTATCAGAGAGGCCTGCAATATGGTATGGGTGCACACAGATATATTTATATATATATATATATATATACATGTGAATATGTTTATATAGTCGATTATATCTGGAAAGGTAGCTGCTGGCTGCTGACTGCTGACTGTTGACTGTTGACTGGGGCATGACTTTTTGCGTGTGCCATGACGAATGCGAGAAATGCTATTTTTACGACAGCCCCAGAACCCCCACAGCCAGACCCTCCAGAGAGCCATCCCGCAAAAACAATGAACTGTACAAAAAATTTTCCATGAATTCCGTTTTATTTGTTTTGTTTTCCAGCCCCGGAGCCCCCGAGCCCCACCGTTGTGGCGTTTTATCAATAATTATTTTGTTGTGCCCGCCACTGCCTCCGCGAGTGGCTTGTTTCTTATCAACACCTGAGGCGGCTCAAGAGGGGGAGGTGGTGGCGGCTTCGAACTGCAGCTGGAGGGGGGGCTGAGAGGGCAGGGTCTGGGTCTGGGTCTGGGTCTGGTCGTGTGACACAGACCCCCACAATCACGTAGACCCCTACATCGCCGTAGATTCGAAACAGCAGCGTCGTCTGTCTGCTATAATTAGACACAAATGCAAGGCTGCAGCGATCGATCGCTGGATCGATCGGTCGATCGATCGATTGAGCACTATCTATCGATCTGCTGGCATGTGTAAACCATACCCTTGCCTAAGGAGTGCGACTTCCACGTCTATCTGCTAATTGATTAGGCCCATCTATCGATCTACTCGTATTGATTGTCCGCTCTTATCACTCGATGGCCCCTCGAGTGTGTGGAAACTTTTGCGGCCTGCTCGGTGGCCCTGTGGCCCGGTGGCCATTTTATGTGCCGGACAGGTTCCTCCAATCGATGGATAATTTAATGCATTACAGCAGGCGGCCATTATTCAAAAGATCTCTCTATCCTGCTCGCACTTTCGCTGCTGGAAAATAATTAAAGTTGCAACAGCATCCGAAGGAGCAGCTGCCTCTGCCTCTGCTCTGCCTCTGTTGGGTGTTAACTTGCTTAACGTGCATCAAGTCGCATGCAATTATGAGATGCAAAAGGGTTCGGCATCGGCATCGCCAACACAGGCCTGTGCTTCGCGATTCGCGATTCGTTGCAAATGCAAATGCATCCCAAGTAGCCCTTCTTCCCAGCGATCCCCAAGCCCCGATCTCTGTGTAATTGAACAATTTTGCTGCGTGGCAGCTGCTGCAGCAATGGCGGAGTGGATCACAGTGGTTGCAGCATGCCGTAGGAGACAAATAGATGTATCTGGTGGATCGTCGGCCCTGTTTTCATACATCAATGAACCACTGTTTGCTGGCCCAGGGTCAGTGCAGTGTTTATTTAGGCCCCAACCGGCAGCAGCCGCACACGACGCTGAACGGCAACGCAGAGGATTCCAGGCCCAAACAAAGGCGTTGGCCATAACAACTCAATATACAAGGCAGAAGCAGGCAACAGGCAACCGAAAAGGGAAACACAGATACGAGATACGAGATACGGATACGCGTAAGCAGCGAGACAGAGAGACAGAGAGTGAAAGATGCGATGGATCGTTGTCTCTGGCCATCCTCTGGCTGGCTGGGAGGCCCGCTACACTTATGTAAATACAAAAATGGACGTGGACATGGAAGTGGATGTGGACCTTGATTTCCATGTAAATTTCATGGGACTTTCTGCAGGCAGGCAGGCAGGCAGGCAGGCAGGGCCTCGCAGGTGCGAACTACTTTTCAAACTACCGATCGGGGGACTGTGTTTGCTTTTCCCCCCAGCTAAAAAGCCAAAAGGCAGTTAATTAGCTGCCTTGCTTCTAATGCGTGCCCCTCGGGCGTATGAGTAATGTCACACCCAGCGGCTACAGAGCCAGGGCTCGATCAAATAGCAAATATTGACAGACACAGGGGGCTCTTGGCTCTGTGCTCTGTTCACGGGGTTGGGCACCATTGAACGTCAACGACTCTTGAACCAGTCCGTCCCCGAGGAACACACTCTCTCTCCCTGTCTCTCTCTCTGTGTGTGTGTATCTGTGCAAACAAGAAAGTGACTGGCAAATATTGACACCGATCGACCGATACCAAGGGCTGCAAAAGCAAAAGCAAAACTCAGTCGGTGGAAGAAGAAATATTATTGTGGAAGAGCCCCCCGTTCCGGAACCCCCGCCTATCAGGCTCGTCTCCATTGACGTAAATGCGGTGGCAAGCGACAAAATAACAATAACTCCAACAATCACAAGACATTTTGAAAATGACGCGTGCTGATTGCCACAGAGCCCCAGAGCCCCACCTGTCAAAAGGCGCACGGCATTGCCGGTTCTTTCCTCTGATAAAAGTGTTTAACATTCATTAAGATTAATAATAATAAAGGCAGACCAGCAGACAGCCGAGAAACCGTAACCGAAACCGAAACCGAAACTCGTTTCAAATTCACATATTTTTTTCTTCACCGAAATTTGATGTGTGCCAGCGAGCATACAAAAAATATTCCTTTGAGCGCGACATAAAACCCCCACCATAAACCAGAAAACTTTTCATGTCTCATTTTTCAGCTGGTTCTCTCCTAGAAATTTGCAGTCGTTCGAGTCCAAAGGTCTAGCAATAAGAAGAGAAGAAGCTCCGCAGCGAAGTAGAGTCCCGTTCGTTGTTCCTTTTGCTTCCCTCCAGCACGAGGCCGAAGGCGAGAGCGAAGGCATGCAAGAGAGGCCTCACAGCGAGAGAGTGCCGCTGCATTAATGCTGTTGTTGTTGTTGCTGCTGGTGAGGGCGTTAGAAGGAAGAAAAGAGCAAAGAGAGAGAGCAAAGGTGCGTGAGCTGCTGATCAAGAGATAAGAAAATTGCGACAACAGCACCCGCGCAATTCTGTTTCAACAATTCCTGAAATTATTGTTTGGTTTTGTTTTTTCTGCACTTTATTTTCCCAGTCAAAGCTGATGAAATATTTGAATTTAATTTGCCAAATATAAGGCTATATTTATATACATATGTATAATCTTTAGATATAGATATGTAATCCATATACATATGTAGATGAGATCAAATATATCTCTGTCTATGGAATCTGCATGAAAATAACTTTTATTTCCAATGAAATGAATGAATAATCTGCTTTATCCAGTTGACTAACGATGACTCTAAGAAATATTTTGGTGGGGAATTCTAAGCAAATTCTAAGAATCCAACAGATAAAAGATTGACCAGAAGAAGTTCCTTCTGAGGCGAGATCAAGGTCACTAAAGTAGGCCTGAATGTAAAAGACCTTTCTATCAATATATTCTATCCGAAAACCTATATAATAAGGCCTTCAAATGTACTGGTATATCGATTATTAGATAAAGAATCCTACAGATAAAAGATTGACCAGAAATAGTAGAAGAAGTCCTCCCTGAGGCGAGATCAAGGTCTCTAAAGTAGGCCTGAAGGTCGAAGACCTTTCTATCTATATATTCTACCAGAAATCCTATATTATGAGGCCTTCAAGCGTACTGGTATATCGATTATTATAAGATAAAGAATCCAACAGATAAAAAATTGACCAGAAGAAGTTCCCTCTGAGGCAAGATTAAGGTCTCTAAAGACTAAAAAAGACTGAAACCCTATATAATGAGGCCTTCAAACGTACTGCTATACCGATTATAATTCCCGATGTGTCTCTTCCCCAAAAATGTAGGCCAACAAAGTCCCTTAAAAGGCATTTGGAAACACAAACATATATACAAATATATATATTTATATAGACACATATATACATGAATTTATTTTCTGAAGCGCCACAGCAACAAGTATTTGAAAATTGAATATTTATAAGGCCTGGTCGATCAGGTATTTTATCGGTTGGCAGAGACTCCTCTTAGAAAACAAGTCACATATTTTAGTGTTTCGAGATCGATTCTAGCCCCCAAACTATGCAGAATATTTGCCAGATATTCCTCCATACGAGGGGTGGGGGGTGGGGGGTTTAGATGCTTATGATGGGGAAATTAGCATAGAGCCAGACCTCGAAACCCTAGCCCCGAACCCTGCCAGCTGTCGCGAGACGCTTTTCTAATTCAATTTTAATTGTTTTGATGGCCCCACCGCTTCCACCGGCTGGCTTGACGTCAATGGAATTATAAAAACAAATACAGATGCTGGTATAACAACAGCAAATACGAGAGTAACTGGTTCGATGCTCTACGATCTACGATCTCCGATCTCTGGCTCGGGCTCTGGCTTTGGCTCCACGGTAGCAGAAGGAATGTCGGAGCTGGGCGCTGGATGGAGCGGACAGCCATGAAAACCGTGACTCTGAATACATCTGGACACGCTATAGCCTTATGCATACTGTATGTATATTGTATCTATATCTGTATCTGTATCTGACTGTTAGGCAACGCATCTTTGCATCCGTGACTATGAATCTGATCTGGGAATCTGAATATAAAACTAGCGCCTTCGATTTCACTGGAATATTATTATTCTTTTCTGATGTTTTTCTTCTTTCTTTTTTTTTGTTGTTTTTTGTTTTGGGTAAATTTCCATGGCTTTTGAAATTTTTATTTGTTTGTTTGTTTGTTTCGTTGCGTTGTGTTCCGTTTCGTTCCGTTTCGTTTCGTGCGTTTGTTTTGTAGGCTCTCTGGGATCTTGTTGTTCACTTTCCTACAGAAACTTTAAATGATTCTGCATCTCATAGGAGGGCAAAACGAAGACAGAATACTCTTACGGCAGGGACTTAGGAGCAGGGAATCTTTCAAGGGAATATTTTCATATTTTTTACAGATAGTTTTCCTTATGGAATGGATTTTTCGATAAAAGAATCGATCAAGGGATGGAATGTTACAGGAATATTTCAGATATTGCTATGGTTTATAATCGAATCATCTTAAGATTCGATTTTTAACTGGAATATCGGGATAAATATACATTAAAAGTTGGAAAGCTTTATGTTTCCCTTGAGAACCTTCCTGCCCAGGTACAACCCTTGATATTATAATATTTTTAGTACTTCTTACAATACCATTAGGATCCTACGATGAATCAATCCCAAATCTTTTCTTCCATCCCCTTCCAAAGCGTAATACTCCTTCAATCTGGTATTTTCTCTCTTCTGCTTGGCTGGCAAGCCCTGCCATTATGTCATAGTACTCTCCCCGCATAGATCAGGGTATGGCTGACACTTTCGATGTTGTCGGGCGATGATGTCTTATCGGGAGCGCACGCCACGCCGTTCGCTAGTGAGGACCGGGCGCTGATTGGTCCCTCTATAAAAAGCTTCGCTGCTGTTGTTCCAGTTTTTGTTCCAACGGCGTGTTATCGCCAGAGGAGCGTCTATCAAGCGATGACTCGCAAATACACGCACACACCCACACACCCACACACGCGGACAAGCACACAGTTTCTGGCAGATCACACAGATAGAAGAATTTTTTTGATAGACTCACGCGACCTTCAGTCGCTGTATCACGTGTTGCAGCCGATTGCGGCGTGATCGTGATTGTCCTCAAAAACAAAGTCTGCCGACCGACCAGCAGGGGGAATGGAGGGGTGGGGTGGTGAGGGGGGAGTGGGTAGTGCGTAGAGCAATCAAATTGTGGGAGTGGGAGGGTGTTAAATCTTTGATAAAGCCAATTTATGACATCAAAAACCGCTTTGTTTGTGTTTGTTAGTGTTTGCTTGTGTGTGTGTGTGTGTGTGTGTGTGTGTGTGTGTGTGTGTGTGTGTATCTGTGTTGATTGCTTAGCAACCTCTCACTGATAGCGATGTTTATAAGAAAATACATTTTTCGAAAATCTTCCATAGATCTAAACGAAAAACGTGACCAGAGCAAAACGCTGGAGGAAAACTTTGTAGCCATAGGAAATATTCCAAAACAAGAAAGAAACAAAAAAATTCCAAAACAAAAAAACGTGAAAAGCGTGGAAAACTATTCATTGCAAACACATGTGAAAAGGAGGGGGGCCTCCCCCCTCCACCACTTCCCCACCCCATTGTGGGGCACAACAAATTCTAATTTGTGTCATCGTAAATAGCGTCAGGTTATCAATTAAGCTATTGATTTATGCCTCATCGTAAATCGAAAACAATAACAGTGGCAGCAGGCAGTCCGAGGGCCCAGTGCCCAGGGTCTCTTCGTTATGACAGCCCCTTAATAGCATCGGGGATCGGGGACTTGGGGCAGCTTCAATTAAGGCGGCAGGCCACACCAAATAACCAGGGCGTTACTTCTGGCCTGGCCTGGTCGGTTATCCTTAAAGGGTTTTTAATTAAATTTCACAAGTCGCTCTGCTCTGCTCTGCTCTGCTCTCTACTTCGCGCTCCTTTTTAATTGAAATGTGTTAAAATTACTTTGAAAGTGTGAAGTCGCTGCACGTTCCGTATCCTCTCCCCTACTGCGCTCCCTCCCTCCCTCCTTCCATTACGTATATTGTATATTGTATTTTGCAATTTACGTTGTCAATTTTAACGCCCCGAAAAATAATATCAGTTCCAACCGAAGGTCTTACCGTCCTGGCTTTGCTTTCATTTAACAATTTCTGTGATTTTTTTTGTTCGGCCTTTTAGTTGGGTGTGAAATCTGAAGTGGCGTTGATAACTCCGAGGGTCTCCTCCGCTCAACGGTAAACGGACTGGCTTAATTGTTATTGCTTATGACGTCGGTGGATGTGGAGGGCAGGGCCCCGATATTTCCTCCGCCGAAGGTCTCTGATGTCAGTGGGGTTTTCTGATTCGTTTTTGAACATGATTTAGATCGCCATTAGAGATGGCTGTGATTTGGTTATCTTTATGGGTTAGTGTTTGAAAATCTGGACTGATTAAAAGTCGTACAAATGCATTTTCGGGCCATAAAAGATCCCAAAAGTGATCCATAAATGGTCATATCAGGCGATAGGATTTTTAAATCGCACTTAATTTATATTAGAACTTATATATCCCAAGTACATATTCAAGTACACCTTCAATTGAAACCCACCCGGTATAATATTTTTTGAAATTCAATTTTACAAACATTTTTAAGAAAAATTGGAGGAAAGTTTAAGGACTATGTAGACTTAAGTAAATTACTGGACTACCCTTATCATTTTCCAGTCTAAGGATTGCCCCACTCGGGAATATTTCCTTTCAGAGAAAATCCCAAAGAATTCTAGTCTATTTTTGGCACCACCAAAATCTGTTATTTCTCGACTTTTAATATATTTCCATATTGTTCCACATTCTGTTATCGTTATTCCCTTCCATTTGCCAGTTCAAGCTTGTAGCCCTAGGATAATGCAGAGGGATTGCCCCACTCCGTAATATTTCTTTTCAGAGAAAATCCCAAAGAATTCTAGTCTATTTTTGGCACCACCAAAATCTGTTATCTCTCGACTTTTAATATATTTCCATATTGTTCCACATTCTGTTATCGTTATTCCATTCCATTTGCCAGTTCAAGCTTGTAGCCCTAGGATAATGCTGAGGGATTGCCCCACTCCGTAATATTTCTTTTCAGAGAAAATCCCAAAGAATTCTATTATATTTTTGGCAATACCAAAATCTGTTATCTCTCGACTTTTAATATATTTCCATATTGTTCCACATTCTGTTATCGCTATTTCCCCGCTCCATATATCGTTCTAGTTCTGTTTGTTGTTCCATTCCTGCCATAAATTCATCCGTTCCTCGGGTGTTTGCTAAACAGAACAGCGCGACATGCGACTAAACAATTTCATGCATACAAAAATAAAATAAAATAAAATATAATGAAATATTGTATGCATATGAAAGCCCCACAAAACCGACAACAGAATAACCCAAATAAAAAAATAAAAAAAAAAAACAAAGCCGCAAGCGAGCGAGAAAAACTTATTACAAAAATTTCCCAAAGTTGAATATGGAATAGGCGAAAAGGGAAATTCCCCAATTAGTTGGATGTCACACGCTTTTGGCTTTCCGCTTTCCGGTTATCATTGGAAAACACTGATAGGCGATAAACATGGCCCACAAAGAGCCCGAAAAATAGACAGAGCCCTGAAGAGCCCCGAATAAACTTGACCCAGTTGTACGCGTAACGATAAGGCTCTCGGGGGACCGTCTTTCCGTGTGGCCAGCAGCTTCAGGTTGCCCCCTAAAAGGCAGCAGATCGCGTGTGGGGCCCGTCACTTACGTGAGCTTTCGCTGCAGCTCATTTCCATATTTTGGCTGGGGCTGCAGCTGCAGCATTGTGGGACCTGGGTCCTCGTGTGAGGCGGCGACCGCCAACAGTCACGACCCCACAGGGTCTCGGCTCCTGGCTCCAGGCCTCAGACCTCCATTCATGTGCCGCTGCAGAGCTGGATGCAGCTCACTCAATTACTATAATTTGCTGCCTCGAATGGGAGTGGAGAGCGGGGAGTGGAGAGTGGACAGTGGAGTCTCTTCTGGCTACTGATTGAATTTCAAATTGCTCAATTTTTGGGCGCAGATTTGCGGTTGGCCACAGGCCCATCGCCAGCGTCGCCAGCGAAAAGCGAAATTATGTTATTCCAGCGATAAACTGTTTGTTCCTGCGGCATCTACATCCGACTCTCTGCAGACCAGCCACAGGACCACCATGTGTGTGCCTCTCGATCTCTCGATCTGATATTCGTTTGGGGCTTCTGCTGCTACTGCGGCCGTCCCTCTCGGATCTGTGGCGGGTAATTAAACAGGCCCCCAAAAACCAGAACTGTTTTCAGCCTATCTCTTGCTAAAACAAAAAATAAAATTTTGTACAGGGATTGCCCCAAGGAAAAAAAACAGTATACGACCCTTGGGGAGCCTTGGGTTCTTTGATGATCTTTTATTTTCGATGATATATCCAATTTTAAAATGGTTTTGGATCATTTTCTAGCAAAAATTGTAAGAAAAAAGATACAAATTCATGTTTAATTTTAAAAATATAAAATTTAAACTTGGATTTAAAAATGTACACCAATAGGTTTGCCTTTGGAGTGAAAATTTTAATAAGAAATAGTTGTCCCTTAAATTGTATGATTAATGGGAAAATATATAAAAATAATAATATAAAAAAATAATAAATAATAATATAATAAAAATAATAATTTAATATATATATTTTTATATTTTAATTATTTATCTAAAAGCATATATTTACTCATATTGAAAAAAAAAATAATAATAATAAAGGTTTACTAAGCAACACTTATTCCTATGAAAAAAAAAACTCATATTTAAATTAAATATTTAAATTTAATATTCGAAAAATATGAAATATTTGTAAATATAAATAAAATAAATATGATAAAAAATTTACTACAAATTTATTATATTTTATTTATGTTAAAGAGTATTATTTTTATCTTAAATATGGGGCGTAAGGGACTTTTTAATACATTTATATTTAATTTCACGATTTTTGTACGCAAAATATTTAATATAACTCAAATATGGCTGTGTTTATTTTTTCTTTGCCGTTTTTCTCCTTTGCCCATAAGAAAAGCAAACCAAGAACCAAGAACCAAATGTACGATTACTTTTATGAAGATCGATGATCGCTGATCGCTGATCGCGGATCGGTGAGAATGCATTTCGTTTGTACTCGCGTAAATCTAATCGATTCCCGAGCCATAAATCCAGCAATCATCTAGCACCATAGTAAAATAGGGAATTTTGTTTTGTTTGTTAATTTCTGATTAATAAATCCCAAGAACTTTGAATGGAAGTCAAGATTACAAGAACGTGCAAGAATATTGTATATTTATGGGACTCTTATGTCGATCAAAGATGATCCTTATGCTAGATACTTCCCTTCTAGAGCATTCGACCATTCGATGCTCTCTCATGGGAGCTTCTCGGTTTTAATCTTTTTCCAAATCCCCGATTGGCGGGCGCCCCGGATGTTATTAATTAATGCCAAAAAAAAAAGGCACACAGCCAGGAAAGGGGCACGGGGATGGCGATACTCGTATCTGGGAGTCGGCGTTATATGGAATTTACTTGTTAGAGGCGGCGGCTAACGAGCCGCTCACGCCGCATGCCCCATGCCCCATGCCGCAAGAGGCAGCCCAAAAAACTTTATAAAGTTGTTTGTTACGCATGCGCCTGGGCCTGGGACTGGGCTTTTTTTTTTTTTTTGCTGCCTCTTGGCTTGGTTTTTTCTTTTGTTTTTGACGGTCCGTCGGCGGTTTGCTTTGACGCGGTTTTTCCATTCATTTGCATACATTTTGTGCCTTTGCACATGGCAACCAGACGCGACTCGGTCGCAGTTCCGATCCCCCCCAGCAGCAGCAGCAAATGTTGCGAAATAACTCTGGACACACGCTCCACCAGACACCACACAGAGGAGCCAGACTTGGGGCTTGGACGTAGTCGTCGTCGTCGTCGTCCCTTTGAAGCAGCCTCGTAAATGCCACAGAGAGACCAGAGACCAGAGACCACAGACCAGAGACCACAGACCAGAGACCGCAAGTGCATTTGTAGCGATTTTCACAAGTCGTAGCTAATTTTCTGTTGGTTTCTCGCTTGGTTTGGCTTGGCTTCATTCCATTCCCCCATTCATTATCACGACTGCCGACTGCCCGACTGCATTTTATATGTGAAATATTTTTGCTCTGGGCTCTGGGCTCTGTTCTGTGGGAATGTCCACAGACAGGGCAACTTTGTGTGGCGTCCCAGCCCCGGGGTTCCTTGAAAACTCGATAAATTGAGGGTTCCCAAATAGTTTTTGGAATTCTCTTTTGGAACGAGCTTTAACTGAAATATTGGTGCTTTTTCTAGTCGATTAACAGCAAAGATATATTATGTTTCACTTAAACTAGTACTGAAATCAATTGTATGCCTCTGGAGGCTTACAATCCATACCTTAAGTGGGTTGTTCCGCATAAATCAACTACCTAATACCCTACAAACATAGTTGTAAAACCATTCCATACTGAAAATCATCTCAAGTATTTTTGAAACATTTATTCTACAGCTATTGTAATTATGGTTAAAAAACAAGCCATGGAAACCTCTAATTCTGCCATTAAAACCTC
Source organism: Drosophila miranda (assembly GCF_003369915.1). Lineage (NCBI taxonomy): Eukaryota > Metazoa > Arthropoda > Insecta > Diptera > Drosophilidae > Drosophila > Drosophila miranda. The sequence continues at coordinate 7,728,616 of NC_046674.1, read as the reverse complement.
GAATTCCCAGTTCAAATTAAACACCCGTCATCGATCAATATTCATGTCTCATAGCCAAAACTTGAGACCCCCAAAAAAGACAATAGACCCCGAAAAGCGTTGCTATGTTTTGTTGTTGTTGTTTTTTTTTTGTGGCGCGTACGTCCTTCACGCTCGGCTGCCATTTGGGCACTCGCCGGCACTCAGTCGTGGCCTCAGAGCTGCGACTGCGCCACGAGCTTGTGTCTTAATTGTGGTAAATATTTGTTAGCCCGGGGGCTAACTTACGCCAGGAATTTCGATGATCGGTCTTCTCTCTCTCTCACTTTCACTGGGTTTCCTACCCCGAAAAAGTGGCCAATATTTTCGAAAAAGTGAAGCAACACGTTTGAAAAGAGGCCATCGCCCCAAGTCCAGTCAGAGGCTTCGTTATCTTCGTTTTCCTGAGTTTGGGAATTCTTGCAAGTATTTGGGAATTCTCAGTTTTCATAGCATACTTTTTGGGGGCAGCAGAATATATAAATCTTTGAGGGCGCAGAGCGCCAAGGAAATTTATATGTTTCAATAAGACTAGGGATATGTAATCAATCAGGCAATGGGGCTCTTAAAAATGCATCTAAAATGTGAATTTTTCGGATTTTTGTATATATTTTTCGCTTGATTCTAGTGCAAAATACTTGATTTGTACCCGAAAAAGGTTGACGAAGTATTCAATACACTTATTTCCTATTTATTTGGCCACTTGGAACCCTCAAATATGCATCGTCTTTGGTGTTGCAAGAATCGGCAAACGCTTTAAATGATTAATGGCCGCCAGGGTGCAGCAGTATCGTCTATAGCTTCATGCTACTTAGCTCTGCCCCCCCCCCCCCCCCCCCCCTGTCTGCCCCTGTCTTATGCAAGGGGCCCTGCTCGACGGGCAGGCCCTCCTGGCCATTGGTGCCGAAAGTAGGTACCATTCATAGGCTATTAACGCTCCACTGAAGAGCGGCGAAAAACAGAAACAGAAACACGCATCAGACAGACACACAACACATACACATATATATTTGCATGTGTATGTGTGTGTGTATGTATGTGTGTGTATGTATGTGTGTGTATGTATGGATAATACAACAAACAAATCAGCAGAATGAAACATCGACAACAAAATGCTAAAATGCTCTGCTCTGCTCTGCACTGCTGGAGGGAAAACCGAAGCCGAAGCCGAAGCCGAAACAGAAACCCAACGAGCGTATAGCCAGCTTTATAGCTATGGAGGAGCCGCTGCTGCGAATCAGCGATGCGATTTGATGGATATTAAAATGACCGTAAAAAGGAATTAAGGTCTGTCAGACTTTGCAATTGAGTGAATACGGGCGCGAGAGGCGGCAAATGGCAAACAAAGAGAGGCCCAGAATGTGGTGATCTGGTGGGGGTGGGGGGAGGAGTACCATCGAGTGCCCAAAAGTAAACCAAAACAAATATGCCACATACGACCCGGGGTCGTAAAGCCTCTGTGGCACCCCCCTCCCCCCCCCCAAAAAAAATATGAATATCCAAAAGTCGGCAAACTTTCAAAAGGGATGGATGGAGGGTGGGCGATGGGGGTGGGGGGCTGGGGGCGCAACAAACCGCAGAACTTAATTAGTGTCATGTTGCACGCCGAAGCTGGAAAAAAAACAAAACGGAAATCGTCAGAAGCAACTGCAGGACTGCACAAGTGGCAGGCAGATACTTTTCACTTGATTCAACAAAAATGACTTTATCCAAAGGCCCCAAAGATCTCCAAACAGACATCGTTCGTTCCCCCGTCCCCCCCCCGGCAGAGTGGCAGCCAATTTGCCTGATGAGCAGCGACCCCCCCCCACACATCGCCACAGACAGCCATCATCTGTGCGGATCTCTTGGGGACCGGGACTGAGCTACGTGTGAAGTCCATCAATCGTTCGGTGTATCTGTATCTGTAGCTGTATCTGCAGCTGTATCTGGCGTGCGACCTGCGTTCGTTCGTTACCTGCCACTGGCCCTTGTGTCTCCTGGGTGGCCTTCGGCTGGAACTCACACGGTGCTACGCGGTGGCATTAATCATGAGACCGGACAACGGATCCAACCATCAAACAAGAAGGAAAGAAACCTCAGTTTTTGGCGCTTCGAAGCTTTGGATACGCTACACAGGGGGGCAAGATGTATACCAAAAAGAGGGGAGTCCATGAAGCTTCCCCCACACGAGGGTTGCCAGAGCTGAGAGCGAGAGTGAGAGAGAGAGCGAAAGTGTGGTGTGGGCTGGGAGAGAGGAAGAGGTGCAAGGCACAGCTAGGCTGGCCCTGGAGCCTCCATCTCTGACTTCCGACCCTTTAATCACGCTCCGCTCCCTCATCGATGGATCAGAGTAGACAAAACCCCACTCAAAGTCGGCATACCCTTTGAATAAGCGCAAAAAGACCACCAATTAGACCGCCAGGACTAGGAGACCCCAAGGACCCCAAGGAAGTGTGCGTGTGTGTGGTCCCCTGTTTTGCAGAATTTCGAGCAGCTGATTTTTTGGGATTTTTGTGGATTTTTGTGGCTCTTTTTGTGGGGATTGTGTTTGTCTGTTTTTTGTGTTTTTTTTTTTGGCCAATGCCTGTCTATAATTACTGAGGCATTAAGCTCGTTTCCATGGCTTGGTTTTTCGGATCCGCTGGCTGGCTGCCTTGCCCACGCGTGCGCTACCGAAGAACACTCCGCACCCCCCCCCTCCGCCGCTGCCCCCCTGCCGCCCCTTGCCTGCCTTCAGCGATGGTGCACACACGACTAATTTTCCAATTGGAAAATCATGTGCTTTACATATGAAAAGGCCGCTGCGCGTGTCGCTCGGCCAACCATGTGAGTGAATAGATGTGAATACACTCATTCCCCTCTACATATATTCACGAAAAAAAAAAAAGCAGAAACAAAAAAAAAAACGCAATTATATCGGTCGGTTGCATTTCGATACATTTGGTTGCCTTACGCCGCACACGACTGACCGCGCAGCAGCGCATGTTTTTGGCTGGCAGAGCGGCAAGGGAGGGGGGGAGGGAGAGTAGGGAAAAGGGTGGAGTGTGGCGGTTGGAGGGAGCGGCTTAGACTCGTTTCAAAACACTGAAATTATAGAAAATCAAAAGTGTGACCGCTGCACAAACACACCGTCAAAAAAAAAAAGAAAAACAGGGATCGTTGCGGCACTCGATCGGGGAGGGGTCGGGGTCCCAGCATGTGAGGCACGTCCCGTGCATCCCCTCCCTTTTGGGGGGCTTTGATTAATTTGCCAGAAGGCAAAAGACTTTGGTTAGCAGTAGCGTGCCGCAACGTTGAGTCCCCCCCCCCCCCCCCCCGCCTCCACCATGCCCCCTCCTTCGCGCTCTTTTAACCTGCTTTTGATGGTGGCCTGTCCCTCGCGTTTAAGTGAATTTTGTTGCACATTTGCATTTAGATGACGGCAGTGGCAGTGGCAGTTGCAATTGTTTATGGCTTACACCTTAGACTGTTGCCACAGCCGCAACATTCGATGATACGTACTCCATAAAATATGTCTAAAGGCACCATATGATAGATGGATCAAGCGTTGAAAGGGGGAATTTAGGGAGAGAACCTTCTGTATTCCTTCCAGGCTTCATGAGAACTCGAGAGACTTACGATAGTCTCTCCAATATGGCATCTGTTTTATGGGATTCAAGGATAAACTAATGATACATAGATCAATTTCTATACAGAAAGAAATCCTAATGGTGTGCACGTAAGCCAGGTGTTCAAAGAGCTAAACGACAGCTTGGTTTCTTTATTCAGGCGCCATTCGTCGACATTCGACGACTTTATAATAGTCCCATCCCAAATTCCTTTGACAATCTGATAGATCTGATCAATCTTTATGATTCTGCTTTATAAAATCCCTCTTTAAGAAGGCCTAAGAGGGCGTGTCCACGAAAATCCCCCTTCTTCTCCCCCGAATTCTTTTGCCACCCAGAACTGCCTGCTTTGCTGCCGCCAGGCCCAGCTGCAGTAACTTTCTTTTTCATTTTGGCAATATCCAACCTTGAAATGTCTAAATTTACCCCAAAAAAAGGGGGGAGAAAAAAACAGCAGAGGATTCCCCCCGTAAGAGGCTCATCGGAAATCTGAAATTCCTTTCGGATGGCCAACAAATTATTGCATTTAAATATAATTTCCTTTAAAAATAAACTTAATGAAACAGCGGCGTGATGTGCAATTGACACGAAGAGGAGACCACGAGACCAGCTTTCATGACTGCTGAATCTCAAGTCGAAAGATGGTATCGTATCCGAGGCTTACGCTGAAGCTGCCATTAAAGCCGAGGCTTGGGAATCATGGGCCAAAGCAAACAATTTGCCACTGCGTGGCATCCATCCACTGTATCCACTGTTTCCACTGGCTACTTGCTACGCCGCAGAGCACGCACTCGGGAACCCATAATTATCCAGAGACCGGAGAGGCATCGTGTCATGAGAAAACGTTTATGGCACAACAAAAGCTCCAATTTGCCAAAGATATTTTCGCAGCTGCTGCTGGTGCTGTGGGGTCTGCTGGGAGAGGGATGCGGTAGAGGAGGGAGGGGGGGAGGAGCCTGCACACAGTGCATTATAATTAATCAAGAAATGTATGCACACAGAAATCAAAAATAATCATCAATGCGGCTTAAGGGAAGTGTGATGTGATGTGATGTGATGTGATGTGTTGTGAAAGTGTTGCAACATGTTGAAAGCGAATGATGCCCAGAGCCATCTCTGGGGCGATGACAGCAGCAACAGACAGACAGAGAGAGCGCGAGCGCGAGAGAGAGAGAGAGAGAGGGGCAGCAACAGGCATCAAGTGTCCAACATTATCACCATCATCATCATCATCATCATCGGAGGCATCCGTGGCCGATCGTGATAGGCCCTGAAAACAAGGCGCTACAATTTGGCATTACATGAAAATTGCATTCGATATTAGCTGGAAAGGTAGACAGACCCGAAGCCCAAGACCCGGTTTTGGGTTCCGTTCCTCTTTAATTAGATGCCGCGTCAACAAGGTGCTAAATGGGCTGCCATTATAATCGAGGCGAAGAGGTTCGGTTTTGGGGTTTGGGGCCGCCACCGCGTGGGCTGGGGGTTCCGAAAATGAAAGCTGTGGCCCCAGCTGTCGCTGTCCTGTCCACCCCAGGGGCATGCGTTGCTCTCCTTGTTCCGTCTGCTCGGCTCCGGCTCGACTCCGCTCGACTCCGCTCGACTGTTGATTATGCAGAGGTGATAATTGCAGTGTCCGACGCGTCAAGATTTATTTTTTTCGATGCTTTAACGATGTGTTAAAATAAATTGCATACTTGTATCTGGGGAAGTGAGCAGACAATTGCCCCTCCCTCTCTCCCTCTCCCTCTCTCTCTCTCTCTAGCTCTGTGAAAAAACCCACAAAACGTCGCGCCTGTGTACATAAAAATTTAATGGGCGCCTTGCCACAGCTGCCCCCCCGCCCGCACACCAATCCCTCCTGTAATTGCAGGGCAGACTTATTAAAATATCAGAAATATCTGAGAATAAGGTGATAATGGGGCCGCACACGCCCGCAGATCCGATCCTGAAGACTCAGAGATCCCCCCGCAGACAGAGACATGAAAATACTTTCTAAAAAATCGCAGATTTATTGCCCACTGAAAAGTTGCAATCTTTTCTGTCGCTAACGGTACGTAATTCAATATTCTCCACCATACTTTGCCGGTCCTTGGCCTAACCTCAAAAATCCCAAAGTCTGGTCTTCCTTCCAATGAATTTTGTAGGCAACCCAAAAGGAGACGTTTTTTTTCGGTTCGGTTCGGTAATCGGATCTTTGGACGAGGATATCGTATTTTTTCGACATTCGCCTGTTGCGTTTTTCTGCCTAATCAGTCGTGTATAATTTGCAGCTACTGTGTACGCCACAGCAGTCGGAGGACTGGACGACTGGAGGACTGGAGGACTGGAGGACTGGAGGACTGGAGGATGGTACGGTACGCTCTCCTTCCGCTTGGCTAAAGCGTGTCTGTGTCTGCAACATATGGTTCGAGCCATAAAAGAAGTCTGGCTCTGGCTCTGTCTCTGGCTGCACTTTGCAGTTCTTTTGGGTTCTGCTTTTCCTTTTTTTGGGTGTAGCACGTGCTTCAATGCACATGACACCGAATCGCAACTGATTTTTGAATGTGGAAGATGGGCGGGGGATGACAGGAAGTGCTAAAGAGAGCAAAGACTGGCTTTAGGGCCAAATCTCTTCTTTTAGACCATACCCCGATCCAATCCATCGATTCGCCCCCCAACAACAACATTTCGCAGGGATTAGGCAAACCCATTGAGCACTCAGAATGCTCGCCTCGAACCTTTGTTTTAGTGCCGGGTTTTCCCCGAAATCCGCGCTCATCAATCCGTTCTGAATGCCACCAACGTTGACCATCAAACCATTCCTTGACCTGGCTATGGCGATGGCAGCTGCCACTACCACCGCACAAAGACTGTGTATCCGCCCAGCAAAGCACAAGCCCCAAAGAGTCACTTCCCCAAAAAAAAAAACAAAAAAAAAAGAAAGATATCGGCAAATCATAAAAGCTTCAAATTCTTAGAAATTTTTGGCCACAGCCTAGAAACTCTATCTAGTCATTGATTTTTGTGTGTCGGCTTTTTGATCTTTGGCCGGTCGGATCGATGGATTGATCGGGCCAGGGATCCGACAGCTGCTCCTCCGGCTGCTGCCTCGAACGAGGGAAGGTCTCAAATCGCGAAAAAGGTTTGGAAGCTTGGGCATGCGCCAAACATTTGGTCAGTGGACAACGGACCAGGCTTTCTGCGCCCCAACTGTTTTTTCAAGGCAAAAAAGCTGCCACCATATAGATTGAGTTTGTCTACAAATATTATAATGCCAGCTCCGCCAGCTGGCGGTAAGAAGGGGATGGCATCCGCAGGAAGAGCAAAGGGAAAAGCCTTGAATTTCCTCTAAATAGTTCCTGAGAGATACGATCGATGTGGTGCTCAATAGATTTTGCCACTCACCTTTTTAGTCAATAATTCTCCACTCTCTTCTACCTCCTTGCAGCGCTACTTCGGTCTACGAAGAACACTTCCGCACACATTTATTTATTTATACATATATGCACTACACACTCTTGTCCTTTTTCTATAATATTTATAAACGCACTACAAATGGTTTTGGAATAAGCAGGAAATTCCAATAAAAGCGCAGAAAATATCTTGAGCATACTCCCACCACACTCGCATATTTTGCTCCGAAGGCAAAAGAGAGAGAGAGAGATGCATTGCCAATATTTGGAACAGCAGTGTAAACTGTAAAGAGAGACGCGCGCTCATTCCTTTTTTATGTTCTTCTTGCTGGAGTGGGAAAGAGACAAAACGAGGCGCCTTTTATGCACAATTCACTCGCAAAAAAACAAATGAAAAAAAAAACTGAGACACAATGGAATCGCGGGCACGGCACTCCTTTTAATTTTCGGACATAAAAAAACATTAATTATGCAAAAAATAATATTTGTTGTTCTTTTGCTGCACTTTCAAATTGTCTCGCATAATTCTTTCTGCAATCTGCCTTTTCTGAGCCGCAGGGGGGGGGGGGGGGGGGGGGGGAGGCGGCCCGGAGCTTAATCCCGCACTTTTTCTAGCATTTAAATACGATTTTTCGACATTTTTCACGTTTATTCACTGCTGCACTTGATTGCACACATACGCAAGAACTTTTCCCGTTTGATTTTCACCATTTTTCGCACTTTTCTCGACCTGAATCGCGGAGCCGACTTGAAAACAGCGCGTTTTTCCCGCTGGACCGTGGGAAGTGGAAACTTTGCGAGAGAGCGGTACAAATGCAATGCGTAGGTGGCTTAGGTGCGCGTGCTCGCTCATTCCATGCTCTCTCCTTCTGGGCTTGCTCTTCCTTATTGCGTGCACATTCCATGCTCTCTCCTTCTAGGCTTTCTCTTCCTTATTGCGTGCACATTCCATGCTCTCCGTTTGCGTCTTCTTCCAACCGCCCGCTCATTGAAAATTGTCATCTCCGTCGCGCGCTCCTTTGGTCAAGGGATGGTATGGGGAGAGGAGATCGATCGAAAGTGTGTGGCTGTGGGCACCTGTTGGTGGGAATGGGATGGTGCAATCATTCCATGCCCTCCGTGGTAGAGGAGGGATATAATTTTGCCTGTAAATAAATGTGGAATTACAGTTTCCAATGCAATTTATTTAACAATATTTTTTGTCTGAGATCAAATTCAATCTATTTCCTAATGAGAAACCTCAATGATTTTTACATTCTCGATGATGGAGGCCTTCTTGGGGCCACTCTGGACAGTGCCGATAATCCAGGCCGGGCTCCCACCATATTCAGAAAAAAACTTGCAAAAGGCAACCGCGTCATCACGTGGCATGCAGATGAGCAGACCACCGGAAGTCTCAGGAGAAAGTCCCTGCAGCAGGGGGCACTTACCGCCGCCGGCGGCTGCTTTGGCGGCAGCTACCGTGTGTTTGATCACCGGCAGAGTATCAATGACAAACGACACTGGCTCCTTTTGGAGCAAAGCCATTTCGTTGGCATGGTGCAGGATACCCAACCCGGACACAGCCATGGCCCCATGGGCATTGTGCACGTGCATGAGGTTAGCGGCCTTGCGATTGATTAGTTTCATCGAGTCGAGGGCCTGACGATAGGCCAAACGAACATCATCCTTGGAGAGAACCAAACTGTAGGACTCCCAGCGTTGCAAATCATAGATAGACTCATACGCATCGATGGCCACCTGGGTGCCCAGAGCCTTAGTCAGCACAAGGACATCACCATCCAGAGCGTTGTCGCGTGCCAGAAATAGGTGTTGCGGCCAGTAGGCCGAGGCCAATGCGCCGATGATGAAAGTGCTGTTGGACTTGTACGAGGCCCAAGTCATCACCCCGCCGGTTTCCATACAGCCCTCCCTGAAGCCGTCCGACATCGAGAACAGCCCACTGACCACGGCTCTGCTCATATCAGGGGGCCTGAAGAACAGCATCATCATTTTCTCACACTCCGTGATGCCCCTGGCGCAGAGATTGCCGGCTGCCTCGGCGCAAATGATCTTCCCCAGGACGTAGGGATTGTCAATCATCGGGTACCGAAACTCGATGGCCAAGTTCTGGTACTTTCCATCGCTAGGTTTCTTGCTGATTTCCATTTGGCGTAGCATCTTCTCCAGCTCCGTTTCCTGCCGCTGTCAGCTCCGCCACCACGCTATCGGGTACCTTGCAGCCGTAAACACTCAGGCCAAGGCTGGGGTTTAGATGAAAGGCCATTGTAAAATTCAATAGGCAATCTCCAAATTTTGTTTCCTTTCACAATCAGAAAGCGTTTGACAGCGTTTTGTCTGTCAAGTTACAGGGCTGCATAGACCAAAATGGCTAACAATTCCTGTTAAAAATACGTTTCGAATGTACCTTATCGATAGTTATTATAACTAATATACATATATGTATATCATTCCTTGTTAAACAATCTTTGAATTTATTTTTTTTTAATGCTTTTCGGATAATTATTTCCTTGGGGAAAGTGCATTTTTTGCACTTGATTTACCGTCACTCGCTCTTTTCCGCTCGTCGCAGAAACTCGTTGAAAATCAACGACATTTGCAAGGTTTTCACTCTTCAATTATAAAAAGAAATAGACAATGTGGACTGGATCCAAAACCATTTCATTAAACTGTTAAGAACATAGACTCGTCAGGTTATTGGATGGAAATGGGAATAACCCACTACGGCAACCTGACGAGAACGGGCGGCTGAGTACAAGGCCATCCTTGGGATTACTTTACTGAAGATAAAGAGGGCCTTTGAAGCAGGGAATGTAGATCTGCGGCTATACAGGTGCAAATACATCAGACATGGCACAATACCTGACATTATGGGGCGACACTCCAAGCTGTTTTTCATGGCGCCACTGTTTGAGAACAGATGTAACTTTGGGGTTCGGAGGATACACGATAGGTGCGTATTTTACCATATACTTCTTACTTGGATACAATTTTCCAATTTAAAGCCTTAGAATAGTAGTTTTTCAGAGCAGCAGTAGGGGGATTTACACTCTAATAAAGGAAATGTACGTACGTATAGGCATGGCATACGATTTGAGGGGGCATATAAAAAAGGATAGCTATATAAATATCATTGTGTTGTTGCTGTGTGTGTGTTCCGCATTCGTTTGTCTTAGGATTCAAAGGTTAGGTGGTTTCAGTCCCCACTCTCTCAATCTCTCGAGTGTTCACATAAGGCGACCCATCCAGTCGGTCAGGGTATTCAGTTCCTTCTCCTTGGCGGATGATTCCACAAACTGAATATTCTGCGAGATGTGGGCAAATTCGAAATCCCTGCCGGGCTTGCCCAGGGTCACGGGCTTATTGACATCATCGTCGCCCACGGACTGTAGCTTGCGGCTGCGTGTGTCCCGCACGGTATGCAGCTCCTTTTCGAGGAGACTCTTGATGACCTGTGCACTCTTGGCCGTTGTCTGGTCCTGTTTGTTGCATAGCACCAGCACAGAGCAGGGCTGGGTGGCGCTATCCGCCAGAATGGTGTACAGAGTGCTGCAAGGAAAGAGTCCGAATAAGAGAATATCTATGGACTATGCTATGGAAGATCTTCAGCACTTACTCTGCCACATCTCGGATATCCTTTTGCACTGTCACCGAGTCCACGACAAACACAATTCCCTTTGCCTTGTGCTTGTACAGATCGAAGCATTTGTCCCGCACGCGATAGTGTCCGGGTATGTCCACGAGGCGAACGGATGAGTGTCCACCCGCCTGATAGTCGCCCACATTCTCCTTGATGGACGTGAAGGTCTCCGGCAATTTGCCATGCAACAGCTGCATAAATATGGCACTCTTGCCGGACTCACATAGCCCTGTTAAGAGAAAGTCCCTGCGGCCGGCCGAACGTCGTCGCAGAATGACAAATATCGCTGCAAATGGAGGAAGCATTGGAATTAGCATTATTTCTGGGTGCAAGCCACGTGGCCAACTCACCCACAGCAATGAAGCCGAGCAGCAGGGCCACCAGGATGGGCCCCGAGTCAATCTCTCCCAGCTTAATGTGCTTCTTTTCGCGTACATTTTCATTTAGTTTGTCCATTTTCGTGCAAACAATCCGTTTCTGGGGGCAAAGTGACACGCACTGACCCTCAGAAATATACCGAAATACGTCACAAATTGCAAAATATACTGCAAAATTATTTGTATTTAAATTCCATCATATCTTCGATTTTGATATTCCGTCGAATATTACTAGCTAGCTAAGACCCTCAGGGCAAAACTCATAGTTTTATCCAATTATTATCCGTTATCCACTTTTTAACATGCCCTTCTTACGAATTAAAAAAAAAAAGCGATTTTGATGGCAAACGATCAGGAATTCGATGCTGATATCCGATGTGGCTAGTGACATGGCTCTAAATAGCGTTTCTACACGATTTCTACATTGGTGCATTGGACAAGAGGGTGAGTCCATAACGCGTCTTAAAATATACTGGAAAATACTAGAAATACTATGAAAAGTAGAAAACTTTCAAGGTGTATGAGCTGGACATGGTGGCACGAAAATCGGTGTGACCTCGGACTACTGGAAGCTGACGCGCGCAGCTTAAAATTTATGTGAAAATACTTTTATTTCAGACGTTTAGGGTTAAAATCGTGGCCATTTCGAAGCGTTTGCCAAGCATAACAGAAAATTTAATGTGTGTCGAGCGCCTTCTATATATCCATTGCACTTAAACGCATAGTTTTGGTTCCTTGGGTCTATCCATTCCACTCCACTCACGCATCGCGCTTCATTATCATATTGTAAATCAAGCGAAAGGTAACATTACAGGAGAATGCCCAGACGGGCACCGAAATGGCATTGTACACGCCAGTGGGAAAACTCAGGAGGCCCGTAAATGGCGCCAGGCTGATGCGCAAGTCGATGACTATCACAGGTGTGCTGCGATTCAGGATGCTGACAACGATAAGGACCAGGGCCAACAGTACTTTAGATACGTAATATGCCACCGTATCGATTCCCATCTCCTTGAAGGCGTCTATTTTTTTGGCCGACTTGAATTTGGCCTCTGCATCGGCGACTTTCCGTTCCGCGCGCAGAGTTTTAATGGCCTTGACGTACTCCCCCGAATGTTCCGCATTGCGCACATTTTCCAACTCCTCCCGGGCAGCATCTATCTCGGATTGCCACAGCCGTCCGTCCGCTCGGCTAGTCTTCCAAAAACGTGACACTTTCAGCTGTGGAGGGAAGGGAAGAGAAGACCTTTAGTCGCCGCCGCCGACTGTTTTCGGACACAACGTTCCGTGCGCTCTTTTTGGATGACTTACGTAGTTCCGTATGAAATCTGGCAGGATCGTGTTGATAAGACTCAGCAGGGCTATAAGTGGTAATAGTTCCATCGCTTTGTGTCAGATTATGGCCAATGATGGTGAGTTTTAGTGACCAAATTAAAATATCTGTCTGAAAATAACAAAGTAGTTTTAGCTGTGTTGGTAAATGACACAAAATCTAAAACAGCTGACTTTTATTCAAAAAGTTGGCAGCGCCCTTTCTCTCTCTCTCTCGCTCTTTCCCACTATTTCAGAGCCGGCAAACCAAAACACACATTTTTTTCTGCGAGAATTTTCTTGAATGTTCCACAAAAAATGACTGATTAGCAGAGGAGCAAATGCAAAACCACAAGCATGGAAGATAGCAACGAAGAGGTAAGCCTTTGCGCAGTTCGAAAACATATAACTTATGATTGATTTCTCGCTAGATTGAACCCTGTCGTAGCATTGGGCCGCACGAGCTGGACGCCGTGAAAAGTCAGGCGGTTATAAAATTATCGCCCGTCCAGCTGCCGGCCCATTTCAAGCGCCTAGAATGCAACACGAATCTGAATCTGCCGCCCCTCAACTGGCTGACGACCTCCCACAGCAGCCACGGGCTGCACCAGGCTCTGTATCAGAGTGCTGGCTTCGCCAGCTTCCGTCTGGGCCAGATGTTTCCCGACTGTGTTGGCGAGGTGGATGTGGTGTCCGATGCGGAGAACATCAAGCAGTTGCTGAAGCTCCCATACAGTGCCCAGAGCCCCATTAGCATGGTGGTACACAAGGTGGGCAACACCCTGCTGCTGGACGAGTTCGATATACAGAAATATCTGCTACGCAAATCAGATGATGACTGGAAATGGCTGCGCACGTTCATCCTCGAGCACATCTTGTCGTTTGGCGACAAGCAGCACAACTACTGCCTGAAGGAGCGCAATCGGGAGGCTCTGCAAACAAAGAATCTGCTCTCCAAGTTCCTGTATCACAGCCTAAAACAAACGGGCGATGGCGGGGAGTATGATGTGCACACTACGCCGACGCAGTTGACCAGCAGACGCCAGGGATTGCCCATCACGGGTCCCGTGCTGCCAGAGCCGAAGATCGAGGAGAATGTTCCCGATCCCAAGTCCAGTCATGCGTTCAACCGGAACGTGGTGTGGACCTTTGAGGATATCCGTATGCTCATTGGCACCGACATGCCCATCTTTGGAGGGCCCAATCGACCGTGCATTAGCCTCCGCCTGCGCGATGCCGCCCAGCCCATAAATGTGCTGACTGGCATCGACTACTGGCTGGATAACCTCATGTGCAATGTCCCCGAGGTTGTGATGTGCTACCATCTGGATGGGATTGTCCAGAAATACGAAATCATCAAGACTGAGGATCTGCCCTATCTGGAGAACTCGCAATTCTCGCCGCAGGTGGTGCGCAATGTGGCCCAGAATATATTGGCCTTCCTCAAGGCCAATGCCACGAAGGCCGGCCACACCTACTGGCTGTTCAAGGGACGCAACGATGATGTGGTCAAGCTCTACGACCTGACCACTCTCTACCAGAACCAGACGACCCAGGCCTCCGAAGAGTCTGAGTCGCCGCCGCAGCAGCAGGTGAACCCGTTTACCGTGCCCGTGGGCATGCTGCTCTATTCTGTCGCTCGCAACATGAAGAACACGCTGCAGCACATCAGCCCCAGGACGGCGGGCAGCATACGCGCCCTGCTGGACAACTGCATCAAGCTGCTGCCCAAGGAGCAGTATCCGCAAATTGTCAGCTCCTCGCACTATATACTCTCCGACCTGCATGTGCCGGCTGGCATCGATCCCAAGGCGCCCAAGTTCGAGGATCTGGACTCGGACACACAGTCGCTGTACGATGATGAGGAGGACGAGGAGGACTATGACGATGAGCCCCTGGACTGCGATGGAATCTATGGCAATGACAAGTACTATCAAAGTGCCGAGCAGAGCGGAGGCAAGGCCAACGTGGCTGTGAGACACATTTGCGATGCTCTCAGGGAATTCAAATCGCACGCCAAGAAGTCCAAGCCGGCTCCCCTGCTCGCCTCGACAGCGGAACGTTGCACCATCTCGCTGGAGCACATCAGTGCGGGCATCTCCTGTCTACAATACTTCAATGGCAATCAGGAGGAGAAGCTCAAGGAAACGGAGACGATTGCCAAGCAGGAGGAAAAGCAGCGCATTCTCCATGAAGAGCAGAATCCCAATATGGCCAGACCGTTCAATGCCATACCACTGCCATATGAGCAGCTGCAGCTGACGCAGGCACAGTCCCAATCCCAGTCCCAGTCCCAGTCCCAGACCCAGTCCCAGCCGCAGGCACAGGCGCAAGCCATCAAGAAGCCCAACGCCAAGGCCAAAGGCAGCAAGTCCAAGGAGCTGGCCACCACCAATACCAGTACCACAGATGGAAAATCCTACACGCAGCTCAGTGCAAAGTTCAATAGTCAGCATTTTGGGTCGTGGAATGTCCATCTGAAGCTGCTGCTGCTGGAGAAGGCCTGCCTAACGGGCGCCACACTGGCGGAGCACCACTACGAGTCGCACCAATACGGCTCCACGCTGCGATCCATTGAGCTGGCCTCTCGCTGCCAGCAGGTACTCAACAAGTACATGGCCAATGTGGTCTCACAACAGAGCTGCCTGCTGGGCCGAGCCGGCGACTGTTTCTTTCAAATGTCCAAGAACTGGGAGGCCATCGATGAGTATGTGCGCCAATACGAGGAGCAGGACGAATCGACCCGAGTGATTGGCGAAGAACTGTCACTGGAACTGGGGGAGGAGGAGGAGGAGCAGCTGCCTTCGCTGGCTCCCGTCAAAAACGTCGAACAGGTGATGATGCACAGCTGCAAGTGCTACGAACAGGCCCTGGAGCATGCCCAAAAGGCCGAGAGCAATGAGCTGCTGCGACGATTGGGAAATGTTCGAAACGAGCTGGGTCTCAAGTACATGTACTGGGCACAGGGTGAGTTATTGTATGAAATCCTGCTGGATACCTAACCGAAAGCATGGATGTACATTTCAGAGGAGTACAGCGAGGTTATGAAGCAAAAAGAGGCCTCGGAAGCTGCCGGAGATGATAAACAGGAACAGGATAATGCCACTGCCGAACCGCTTTACGTTAAGCTGACTGTCAATTCTTATGACTGCCTGCGCCGTGGCATCGAGGCCTTTACCGCAGTGCAGGACAATGTTAATCTGGCCTTTCTTTATTGCAACATGGGTAGATTTATGCGTCTGCGCGCCCATCTGACCATGCCCAATGAGAGGTGTGTACCGTACCAGCTTGAGTCCATTATGCATATATTCTATATCTATTACCATTCGCAGTGCCATTACTTTAGACTCACAAAAAGCCTTTTATAACGAGGCCTTCAACTATTACGAGAAGGCCACAGACTGCCTGGACACGCGTAAAGCGAATGCCGAGCTCTGGGATCTTGTCAATTGGGAGCTATCCACTGCCACCTTTACGCTAGCCAAACAGCTGCAGGATCACAGTGCAGCAGACAAGAACAGCCTGGTGGAGGCCTCCAAAGAGGTGCTCGAACTGCTGCAAAAGGCCTTGCGGCTGTGCGATGTGGAACATTCTGGGGCACGCCAAGTGCTCTACAGCTTTCGTGCTGGCTTGATACACAAAAGGTACCAGAACATTCCGAGATTGTAAAGATATTTTGGTACTTAAAATCTCTTTCGTTTAGGATTGCATCTTTTCATTATTCGCAGCTGCGTTCGAATGGCTGCTGCGATCTGTCCCAGCTGCCCAAATCCACGTTGCAGCTGTGCAAATATCACTACGAGAAGTCCACTCAAATCCTAGAGAGCCTCAAGGAGATGGGCGACCTGCTGGTGGTGCAACTAGAGCGTATATCCCTGCATGAATTTCTGGCGGAACGTAAGTTTATAGAAATTAGTCCCACATGAATGTTTCCTAAGATGTTTTCCGACAGT
Source organism: Drosophila miranda (assembly GCF_003369915.1). Taxonomy (NCBI): domain Eukaryota; kingdom Metazoa; phylum Arthropoda; class Insecta; order Diptera; family Drosophilidae; genus Drosophila; species Drosophila miranda. The sequence goes on along the minus strand of NC_046674.1, from coordinate 7,712,335 downwards.
TTCCACCCACTCTGCGCAGAAGATCAAGCAAATGCAAGCTGCTCTGGAGATTTGCTTGCAGTGCCAGACCATTTTTGGCCACGTCATCGATGCTAACAGCCAGGTCGATGACGAATTCGCCGCACATCTGTCACTCTTTGAGAGCCGCTTGCAGAATGCATTGAAGACGCTCACGAAGCTGCTGCTGACCGGCAAGGATCCCAAACAGCTGTCGGCATTGTACAAGCGCATGTATATGGAAACCTTGACTGGGAAACATGGGACAGGGGCCCAGCATACAGCAGCAGCAGCACGCGCTGCTGAAGCGCCACCAAAACATTTGCACACGCTGCTCGGCCGGCTACAAGCCATGTGCGACGCTCACCTAGCCGTGGGCTAGCCAAAGCGGCTGTACGTGTCATCAAGGGGGTTTTATAAAGAACAGATCAAATCGTATGCATTGCATTGCTCGCTGTCTCTCGCTTGTTTATTAATGTATTCTGCGCTTAGCCCCGCTTGCCGCAACGGCAATCATCGCTGGTCGCCTCATCCACCCGGCCAACAGCGACGCCCATCTGCAGAAACGACACCAGCAGCAGCACCACCACCACCATAGCCAGTTGTAGGATCTGTCAAAGCATCTATATTATTATCTTCAATATCACTTCAATCTTCAAACTATAAATGTATGTGATCGTATCGCGGTATATATCTCACCTTGCAGCGTCGTTGAGTTCTCATTTTCAGTGCGTTTGCTGGCCATGGGCACGGCGGCTCTTATAAAGTCTGAGGGTCTTGGGCCCAAAACGTGTCGCTCATCAAGATTGGGCAAACACACCCCCACAATCGAAGTCAGCTTCTGTTCAAAATTCTGTTGAACAAGAGCCAACAATCGCCACTACTGGATGCGCAGATATGCACAGAGGCCTTACCTACGTTTCACTCTTAACTCTAAATACACTCTTAACCTATTCTCTTTTTGGAACACTCTTTAACTATTATGGAAATCAAGATCTGTCTCTGATGTACTCTTAGAAAATGGCTTTAATATTTAAGTTCTGTTTCCCAGTTTGATTATTACTTATAAAGTTGTACATCATTCATAAATTGAAAGCCAATAAAAAGCGTTTTAAAAGCAATTTTCCACCGTCTATAGGATGCTGATCCCCCAAGCCTTTTCCACTTCTAAACCATACATTATTCTAGCCAAGTGTTCCACCGCATTTGAGACAACTTTCAAAGACAATTTCCTAAAGTTTTACTCGAATATTATTGAAAAGCTTTGCGGGGCGTGTTTTATTATTATTGTTTATAATTTTATTGTAATTTTATCTGAACTTTTTTTGCTTTTGTATATAAATTCTACCAACGCAGCAGAAAGTTGAAGCCCAATGCCTTTTGCCATTTTCTGTGTCACCGACAAAAACGGTGTCACGGCTCACATGGGAGCACCGTGGAGCCAATGTCAGCCAACAGTGGACAGAAATGTCACGAGTACGAGTCACGAGGAAAAAGTGTTCAATAATGGAAATGCTAGTGGTAGAAGCTTCCGACGAGTCATAGCTCGTTGCGTAATGGGCAGGGGGGGGGTCTCGTCTCCCACAGACAATGCCATAACCATAGACGACGCCTGCTATCTGGACCGCAGCCGAATTGAGAGCCAAGAGTTTTTGGCTCTGGGGTCTGGGGTCTGTGGTCTGGACTGCTGCACACGTCGTCGGTGACGTCTTGAGATTGCTGCCACAAAGCGCAGAACGGGAGCTCGGAAACTTGGAAACTTGGCAGCTCGGGAACTCCGACGAGAGCCAAAATTGCATCACATTCCCCAGTCACGTAAGCGAATTATTATTGCCTGGATTTCCGTATAAAAACATACTATCCGAAGCAGTCAGGCATTAGTTACCCAGCAACCAGACAAACCCAAACAAACAAACCACAAAATGATGAAGTTCATGGTAAGTCCCCGCACAGCCAGCCCTCTTCCGGAGCCCCAAACTGATCTAGATCCTTCCTCTGCTCCGCCCCTCAGTGCATTTTCATCTGCGCCGTGGCTGCAGTTTCGGCCAGCGGCTATGGAGGTCGCCGTGGAAGCTACGGCAGTGCACCAATTGGCGCCTATGCCTACCAGGTGCAGCCTGCTTTGACCGTCAAGGCGATCATACCCTCGTACGGCGGACAGCGCAGCGGCTATGGCCAAAACCAGGGAGGATATGGCGGTGGCTATGAGGCGGCACCCATTTCTTCGGCCTACAGCAATGCCAACATTGGCAGCCAGTACTCCGGATCCGGCTATGGCGGTGCTCCGCCCGTCGATCGCGAGGCCATTGCCCTGGCCAAGCTCGCCCTCGCCGCTCCCAGTGCCGGAGGACCCCTTGTCTGGCGTGAGCCCGCACGTCGCGTGCAGCCCGCCTACGGGCCCAGCAACTATGGTGCTCCCCAGCAGAGCTACGGACGCGGTGATGAGGCCCAGGGCGCTTCGGCGGCAGCTGCCTCCAGCTCAGTGGCTGGCGTCGGCAAGAAGGGATACCGGAAGTCATCCTATTAAGAGGCCAGAGGCACAACCACAGTGAATCGTCGTTAAGGAATCTAAGAATAAATGCAACGAAACATCAAGACTTAAACTATGTAGAGTGTTCATTGGCTTGGGGGTTTTTTGGTTGGGTTCTGGGTTCAGATTTCTGTCTCATGGCTTTGGTCGGCCAAGAGCTGAGCAAGCGCTAAAACGTTCTGGAAATTTCAGTCTGTCTTGACTTGAAATGAGTGCATAATCGTACTCGTATGAATGGAGTGGCTGAAGACTTCAAGAAAAGCTAAAAGCTGAAATGTTTTCAGTTTTCATTTAGCGTAGGTATTCTGGGAGATCTTCCAAAAACACCAGAGAATTGTCATTGTACGAATATGAAATTCCATTTACTGAATAGTTCTTCTAAGTTCTTTCCAGAACTTATTCTTGTAGAAGAAAAGAGAACACTGTTTCCAGTGCCCAGAAGCCTTTAACACTTATCCTCTAACCAGTGATCAGTAACAGTTTCCTTATGCGGAACTCTCATGGAAGTGAAGAGAGAACGTTACTCCAACGAATGTTCAAATAAAATGACAATATGTCAAATATTTGTATGGGGGGAGGTCTGTGAAGACCCAGCGCGTTCGCGAATTCATTGAGAAAGTCGTGTGTGTCGGCGGGGGCTTGCTTGGGACAATCAGGCAACGAAACAATGGAACATCGCGTAACCCCAAGCGATTTTATAATGGCTCGCGACTCGAGACCTCCGACAAAAAGTATATGGAAATGGAATACATACCCCAAAGGTACATTTGTATATAAATTGAGCAGTTATGTGGCTTGCATTGAAACAGTATAGCACTATAACATTTATTATTATATATAACCCGTATATGTGCGGATCGTATATGGGTCACGTAAATATCCAGTCTATTTTTCGCGTATAAAAGCGAGCGTTTCGGGCTAGGGAAATCATAGTTTGATTGATTATCCCACAACCAACAAAACTAAGCATTCACCATGAAGTACCTGGTAAGTAGTCCTGAAGACCCCTGCTCAAGGATCAGCCAGCTAATCCTCCTCCTCCCACAGTTTGTCTGCATCAGCCTGGCCCTCTTCGCCTACATCAACGCTAGCCCGGTGTACGGTGGCAACCACGGTGGATATGGCGGCGGAAACCACGGTGGATACGGCGGCGATCGTGTGGAGTACGAGCAAATCCTGGTGCCATCTTATGGCCGCGGACACGGCAACCAGGGCTATGATCGTCCCCAGATCCTGCGATCGGCTCCCTCTGGCTCCAGTGCCTCGGCTGCTGCCTCCGCGGCAGCTGCTGCCATCGCCCCTGGTCGCTACAGCCAGTGGGCCGTGCCCCGTTACGAGATCGATGGCAGCTACAACGGTCCCAGCCACGGACATGGTCGCGGCGGCTACTAATTCCTGCCCCTCAACGAAACGAATCGAGCCCATCAGACCTTCTTTCTTTGATCAAGCAGCAGCGGCAGCTATGCTCTGAGATTGGAAAAATAAAAACGTCTTGAACCAAATGGTGAATGTTGAACAACAAAACAATACAGAGTCTTGCATATTAAGGGGGCCAGAAAAAAGGCTAAAGTATAGGGCATACTTTTCAGCGCCATATGGTTAAAATTGTGGCAGGGTATTATGATACTCTATACTCTACATAGTTCCATAGAGTTGTACAGGTTCATAGCCAGAGAAGAATAGATAGATATTCTAGAAGTCGGAGGAGAATATCATTCCTATTTCTTGAACAAGTCATTTGCTATTTCTTATAAAATTCTACTTTAATTTTGCTTAAAAGTGTTCGGTAAGGGAAAGCTTTAGCGTATCATCAGACATTTGTTGGGGTTGAAATTTTCAGCTTAAAGAAACGAAATATTTTGGGAATATTTAGAAGAAAGCAGGTTCTATTGATAATACCTTCTCTTGCAAAAAATCACCCATACTTGTTCTGTTCAAACACCCTCCCAAGTGACTCAACTTTCTTCAGACACTGTCCCGAGGCACATGGGCCTGAGGCACTTCCACTCCAGACTTTAGGCACCAGCCTAAGCATGCAACGACCTGGCGAACACCCCCCATTGGAGGTCAGCATCCAAATTTCCCAGATACGAAGCTCGAGCAATGGGATGTTCTTGGTATCAGAAGGGGGACACAGCGCGAGACTTTGCAGAACGACAAAGTTCGGGCCAAAGCTGAAGCTGAGAAAAGACGGCAGAGACTGTGGGGAGCATCGTGGAGCTTGGAGCCGTGATAAATTCGCGGCGAGATCACGTCTCGAGTGCCACAATAATACTTTGCTTATATAAAGAACTGTGCGGGCCACTTCATTTGTTAATTGTGCCAACTGTGTCGAGCAGCTAGCGCCCCCCAAAAGACACAACAGACATTCTATAGCCATGAACACATTCGCTGTAAGTATACCGATGACTTCCCGTTCCTCCAATCCAGTCCAGTGGCTAACCTTCACGTATCGTTCCCAACAGACTTTGGCGGTTCTCTTCTGCGCCTGCCTCATCGGCAACTGCCACGGAGGCTATGGCGGTGGCGGCCATGGAGGCTACGGCCAACAAGGAGGGTATGGACAGAACTCCAATGGAGGTGCCGCTTCGGCTGCCAGCTCTGCTGCTGCCGCAGGCAATCAGCAGCAGCGTCCCGTTGAGATCATTGCTGGTGGTTCCCGCGGCGGTTATGGCTCTGAGATCCTTCGCCCCATTTCCCTGGGCTATGGCGGTCACTCGCAGCGTGGACCTCAGCACGGCAGCTACGGACGTCGCGCCGGATACGGACCCCGCTGGACTGTCCAGCCAGCTGGCGCCACTCTCCTGTATCCCGGCCAGAACAACTACCGGGCTTATGTCTCGCCTCCGGAGTACAGCAAGGTGGTGCTGCCCGTCCGTCCCGCTGAGCCCGTGGCCAAGCTGTTCATCCCGGAGAACCACTACGGCCAGCAGAGCTACGCCCCCCAGCAGAGCTACGGACCCCAGCAAAGCTATGGCCCCCAGCAAAGCTACAACGTCGAAGGACCACGATACTAGACGGTTGGATACTCCTCCTCCCCAATCCCCTTCTCAGTGTGGATTCGCTCCCGTGCAGCGCGAATAAAAAATACCAAAAGAAAACATAATCCCTACCAGTTTTGTTGTATAGTTTTGGGCGTACAGAAAGTGGGGGCACTATATCTCTGCTTCCGACTTTGGTCGGATCGAACCAGAATTTCGGTTTTTATGCAGCTGCACGCAGCTGTGGCTCTGGAAATTTGATTGCAACTTTTGGGGGAATGTCTTTGCCGAGAACGTGCTGTGAAATTTGTAAACAAATGTGTTCAGTCGGAGAATCTTTCGGTGAAAGAGTTCCAGAGTCAAACTGGAACAGCAGAGTTTCTCTGACTTAACAAAATGTGGGTATTATCAACGATTTACTCAAACTGGAACTTACGAATGTTTGAGCTATACAATTTCACTGTTTTTCCCAGTTTTTCGAACAGTTTTCCCCCATTTCTTAGCCATTTACTTATTAACATTTATTTCCATCTTGGGAAACTTTTTTCACCCATTTCTCTGACATTCTACTTCTTCAACAATCTTTGAATGTTTGCTGATTTTTGTGAAATATTTTCTGGTAGGTAAGCAAAGTCTTTTGCTGACTGGTTTACGTCGGAGCTGTGGGCCATATTGCCACCTTCGGTTGACATTCGAGTCGCTTGATGAATCACCAAGAGAATTCTTGACTTGAAAGTTTCGCAGTTCAGAGGAAATATTGGCTAATAAATGTGGATTTTTCTTGATAAATGTGTCTCAGTACATACTAAAAAACAGGAAACGTTGAGTTCTTTCAGGCATAGCCACTACTGTACCTGTGTTCAAGCTACGGCCTTCAAGCCCTCATGATAACCACAATCGAAGTTGAACCCGTAACACACTTGGATTAAGCCTCAAGGGGAGGAATAGGAGTTCCGGAATGAGAATCGGAAGTAGCCTATCCACAGACGGATAAACTACGAATGGAACGTCTAAGTATGCATTCCAGGGCAGGTTTATCGGCTGAAATTAGAGACGAGGCTCGTTCGCCCGTTCATTGATCCGCAACCACAGCCACCCCACAATGATGCACGATGCGTACAGTGCAGTACCGTACAGTGGAGGCAGCCAGCGCCAAAGACCCGATACTGCACACACCAAAAGCGAACAGAGCGTGCCGAGCCGGGGGAAGTTGCTATCAATGGGGCGGCCAGCTTCTCTTCCCGGAGGTTGTGGTAGTCGTTGCTGTGGTTATGGCTCCGGCTCTGTCACAATTTGGCGCGCAATTTCGATGAGCATAGAAATTGGAGACGGTGGCGTTGGAGACTCCGGGCCTTATCAGGCTGGGCGGGGGGGGAGAGGAGAGTTGTGGATGCTGGCGCTGCGGGGCTGTCGGGGCACCCCGAAAGTGCCGCAGTTTCGTCATGATCCGCCCCGTGGCAGTGGGCATCGACTTGGGGTTTGGTCACGTCTGGGCAGCACACGAATCGCTGGCCAACTCAAATGGTATTGCTATAAAAGCAATTTGGACACTCGCTGTGGCTAATTAGTTTCCGAAACATTCGCTTCCTCGCACCAACCAACAAACATGTCCGCCAACAACATGCGTCTCCTCTGCCTGCTCTTGGCCTGCTACATCTCGGCCATTGTGGCCCACAGGCCCAGCTACCGCTCCGGTTCCGGCGGCTACGTGGATGTGGTCAGGGCCGCCGAGACGGCCGAGGCACAGGCCGCTGCCCTCACCAATGCCGCTGGTGCTGCCGCCTCTGCAGCGAAATTGGACGGCGCCGATTGGAATGCCCTCAATCGTTATGGCTGGGAGCAGGGCCGACCTCTGCTGGCCAAGCGTTATGGTCCCCTCGACAATCTCTATGCCGCCGCCCTGCCACCACGCTCTTTCGTGGCCGAAATCGATCCAGGTGGGTTACCTCTAAGCAAAATTTATAATCTGATGTATGCTAATGTCATGCCGTTCTCTCGATTGCAGTCTTCAAGAAGAGCCACTATGGTGGAGCCTATGGCCAGAAGAGCGTTACGCTCAACACTGGCGCCAAGGTGGCGGTCGCGGCGCTGAACTGAAGATCCCATGATCCCAATAGATCGAAACTCTTAATAAATAGTGATAGCTTAAACATGTAACTGTTTTACTGGTTTTCTACTACCCAGCGGTGTTTTGCCTACGGTTAGGGCTTTAAGTATATTTTCCCACTGTTCCCACTGAGAGATAGGGTAAATTCTTATCCACGTCTTGGAACTCTCCCGCAACTGCAGCTTGCATTCGGGTTGTGATCGATCGAGTTTTGGCTACTCTGAACCAAAAGTCTGAGCACAATCTGTAGATTTTATTTATTATCGTACACCTGGTTATATCAGTCCTGAGATATTTGCTTAAATAGCTCCCTAAATTTATTTTCTGTGGATCCGGCAACCTATCTTTGACATCCGATAGCTTTGAATTCCCCCCCTAAGCTCTTCAACTGAATTTTTAAATCACAATACGACAAAAAGCTTGCAAATCTATGGCCGTAGAGAAGTCGAGAGTCTTATTGGTCATTGATTCCCAATCAGTGGTCTTAACTCAAAAGTTGTTTCGTAGTTTTGTTCCCTTGATCGCTGGATGCGATCCACATGGTCCGATCCAACAACAAAGCTACAGGGGTACAATCGTTCATATTATGATTCAGATTAGTACTCCCACCAATGTGCGAATCATTTTGCACCCCATAAACCATACAAAACAAGAGATCGGCAGCGTCCCATGCACAGGCAAAAAAACACCTGTGACTACATCTCTAATGTAGAGAACTGCCGACAAAAAACATCTTCAAAAGTATGATTCTATCTCATTCTATTTCATAACATCTTCCCCATGCCTCCCCGCGTGCTCCCCTTATATGATTTTTCTGTTTCTTCCATTAGTAAAATTGATACATTTTTGTATAGTTTATTATTTGTTATTATTATGAATAAAATTTCGTTTTATTGCAAGATACAAAGTAAAAAATGTGAAAATTGCTCAGTTTGTGGTTTTGTAATATCGAAAGTGGGGTGTTGCGAGCACACAGAAAATTTACCTACTAAACATAAAGTCAACTAAAAACAAATAGTAGAAGCGGTTGTAACTCTGGGTAAATCGTTGCGCATTGCTGCTTGCTTGCTAAATGGTTTTCCATATCCATTTCCATCTACATTTTCATAGTACATTTATTCATCGCCATATCGGTGATCTTGATCTTGATCTTGATGTTGATTGATATTTTATTGAAAGCCAACAACTCTCTTCTCTGTCTCTCTCTATCTCTATCTCTAGTTCTAGGTATTCTGTTCGCAAAAACTCTGCCAAGTTTTCGTTGATTTTGTTTTTATTTGGTTTTTGGGTTTTCCAGGTTCATTATTTTAATTAAATTACATGAACTTCAAAATAGTATTATTATTATATAGATAGGATGTGTAGTGTTATGTATTTATAGTGTATAACCTATACGAGACCCCCCGCCGATTCCGCCTTGGGGATCTTGGTGCGCTTCCTCGGCGAGGAGATGGCAAAAAAAATTTAAATTATAAAAAACTTTCTCACGCAACTTCTCTGCTCTGAAATCTCATTGATCTTCCTCTCTGATTGAGTTTTGAGTTAATTAAAAAAAAATGATCTCTCTGCTTTTTGGTGTTGGTTTAGGCTGTGATCCTATTCGGTGATCGTTCTTGTTGTCTCCTGGATGTACACCTGAGAGCCGGGCACGGTGGAGGTGGTCACGAATGTGCGGTGCTTGGCGCGGATCAGATTCAAGTTGGACTCGGCACAATCGGCACGATCCTCGGCGGCCTCCAGTTCGCGCTGGAAACGGCGCACACGGGTGGTGGTCTGCTGGGAGACGCCCTCCTGCTCGGACAGCTGGCGCCTGTAGATGTTGATCTTGGCAGTGGTCTTGTCGAGTGCATCCTGCAGCAGGATGATGTTCTTCTGGTCCTCCTCGCACTGTACGATCACCTCCTTGACGGTGCGCTCCTTCTTGCGCAGGATCTTGATGGTCTCGGCATGGCGACGCTTCTCCTCTTCCAGCTCCAACTCCAGATCGCGAATGCGAGCCTCCAGCTTGCTAATGATGCGCTTGCTGCCGGCAACGGCATTCAGCTCAACCTCTTCCAGACGAATGGACAAGTTCTAATTGAATTAAAACCACATAAGCGATGAGTAATGTTGGAATGTTGGATAGTCCCAAAGTACACGCTTACCTTGACTTCGACTTCCAAAGACTTCTTGATGGTCTCGAGCTTGACAATGCGCTCCTGCTCCTCATGCACCTGCTCGACAACGTGCTTCAGCTCGACCTGGATCTTCTGGTAGCGCTCGTCGCTGATGCGCAGCTCCTTGGACACCTCCTCGTAGTCGGAGGCGACCACGGTCAGCTCCTGCTCCAGCCTGGACTTGATCGAGACCAGGTTGACATTGGCAGTGCTCAGCTCGTTGATGCGAGTGCTGGCCTCCTCGTACTGCAGCTCGACGGTGCGCTTGGCACGATTGGCGCTGTCCAGGTGGGAGCGGGCCTCCTCAAGCTCGCCACTGAGACCGGCCAGACGGCGCTGGGCAATGCCGTACTGGTCGAGGGTGGCCTGCAGCTGGCGCTGCACATCCTCGTAGTGGGCCTGGAGCTCGGTCAACTGCAGCGACTGCTTCTTGATCACCTTCTGGAGATCAATGTTGGTCTTGTTGGCCACATCCAGGGACATCTCCAGCTCAGTGATCTGGATCTGCAGCTTCTTCTTGATGCGAATCACCTCGGTCTTCAGACGGGTCTCGGCCTCCACAACGCGGGCACTGAGCTGCTCGATCTCGATCGAGGTCTGCTTGCTACAGGAATTCGCAAAAGGACAAATGAAACATTTCACACAGTTTGGAATCTTTTGGAAATCAATCGATATGGAAGTGCCCCCCAAAATGCGCTTTACCTCGTGCTTTACCTCAATGACGCTCCCTCCGATGTTTCGCTTTGCTCGCTTTATTTTTGGCCCCAATGCTCTGACCCACAAAATACATTTTCCCAACACTCAGCACTACTTCTGCAAGCCACTCTGAAAACCACTCAGGTGATCAGCTTTTGGCATTGTCAAAATTGCTTCATTGTTCTTCTTGCTTCTTGCTTCTAGCTTCTAGCAGAGTGGCGATTATTTTTACGCTTGATAAAGACATCGAACTTGTCACAAATAGCTCGCGTTCACATGCCAAACTATTTGCTAAGTAGTTCCTTTTTTTCGGGGGTACACATGAGTGCATCATGTGTCTATTTTTAGGGGATAGGTAAAGTCTTCAAGATGCGTTGCCAACTAAATTTTGAGTAATGTTTGTATTTCTGTTATCCCAAATTGAATCATGAGGTAAATAGATTACCAGAACTAGAATTAGTTTTCATTACTGAAGGTGGAACCTTTTATATTACAAAACTAAAGTTTCATATGACTTCCATTGATCAAACTGGAATTATCGCCCAGAACCACATCCTTTAGGATGTTAATTCGATTTTCTTTTTGGAAAATCATTTTCAAAGACAGATTTTTGATGGATCTGCTCTTTATAATATGTACATAAACTAAAAATTCCAATTCCACTTCCACTTCTAGTTCTTAAAAATCTGTGTCTCTTTGTCGTGCTCCGCCCACTATTCTACTCTCATTTGTCAGAGATCGAGATCGAACCGCACATTTTCCACTTTCACTTCGTGCTCTAGTTCAACTTCTAAAGAATCTCTGTCTCTCTGTGACGATCCGCCCACAGTTGGACTCTCATCTGTCAGAGATCCATCACTCGGATCATCTTTTCATTGCTCTGGCAATGGGCCTCTCCCATGGTCCTAGTCTGTTGTGGGCCCCCGGTCTTCTGGTTACTTAATCTTAATCTTCTGTGTGCCCATTGCTGTCGCCTTGCCAAGGTATTTAGTCTGTGTGTGTTGAGTATTTTGCATTTAGATTTTCAATCTTTCCCCGTGCCATTGTTTTCAATGTTTATTTGTCTACGCAAATATTTATTTTCCCGCTTGATTTTATTTTTTCGCATTTTGCTGTTTTGCTGTTGCTGTCATGCGCCAGAGTTTTCCTTGGTTTCAAAATTAAATAAATCTTTCTTTATATTTTGTCGAATATTTGAAGGACAGACCACAAAACAATAGTTTTTCGGGCCGCCATTTACGCGTAGACAAGACGAAGAATCTGGCATCTGAAATACCTGACGTTGTGGGTGCGAAACATGATCATTGCGATCGGTGTGAAAATTTCATGATTTCTAAGGGGTTTGAGGTCAAATCACAGGGCACTTTCATTGAAATTGTATAGGGGAAAATATTGAATGTGATTGAGAACAAGAAGATTATCATTTCAATATTGATATTTGAATCAATATGGTCACTAAATGTTATTTTCTTCTCTAAAAATAATGTAGGAACTATTTTGCTGTACAAAAATATATATATTACATTTTCTGATAGTTTATATTTCTTTTGATAGTACGAGTATAGGTTTATGATTATAGCTTAAGACTGTAGATCTATAAACCAAATTAAGAGTGGCTTAAAATACGACCATCTGATCAAATATTTAGTCCATCTGTTTACAGAAATAAGCGTAGGATCATACTACAGACGCTATCTTGTAAAATTCCTTAAAAATACCTATTTTGATCAAATAAATTCTCTAAAACTATTCCTTATACGCAGAAAAGTCCTATATTTCATATTTCGACATGCTCGATTTCCAATTTCGAGGATAATCTATCAGATCAGATCTGTACCCCATCCTATATCCCTTTCACTTCCTATAGATCATAGTACTATTCATAAATTCAGAAAAATCTTGGCATTTCCCTGTAATTAGCCATGGGGGAAAAATGTTGTGCATTATTTTACAGAAATAATTCACACAAGATTTAACAACAGACACAATGCGATGCAAATGGTGAAAAACGTACATTGGAATGAAGGGAAAGAATGGGCGATCGAGGGGCGAGAAAAATTAAGAAACGAAAATAAATTGTGCAGACCAGACAAATAGAGAGATGTCGGATGGGAGATGTAGGAGGAGGAGGATGCAATCTTCTTAGCGATGAGCACGAAAATTGAGGTACAATTCAAAAATGTTCGCATTTATTCAAATTGTCTGGGGTCTAGAATTTAATTGAAAACGACAGAAAAGAATCGTTTCATGTGTGTCTGGGGGAATGATGATGGGTTTGGGGGTGGAAGGGAAACGGGAAAACCCTATCTTTTCATGGAAGACTATGGACCAAAGTGTATTTGGTTAGTGCTTCCAATATATATAGCTATAGTCCTTGAGCTTGGGATGTGTGCGGGCGACCTTGCGACAGATCCAACACTTATCCTCTATACCGCACCTGCTATCCGCGTAGAACTCGACGGTCCGCTGATTGAGCGTCGAGAGCTGGCGCTTCACATTGTGGAGCGAGGACGAAACACGATGGTCGAGCTTGTCGACCAGGCGATCGTCCATCAGCTCGATGTGGAGAGCATGGGCCCTTAGCTGACCATCGATGGGGGAGGTGGACCGACCGCGCGAAATGGCGCGACTCGAACGGACCAACGTTTGGGACATGTAGTCCTCCTCCTCCTTTTTGGCCGTCTTGATGTTCCGCTCCGATTCGGAGAGCAGCGCCTGGGCAATGGCGCTGGCGGACTTGCCGCGTATCGATCGCTTAAAATCGTCAGACATTTGATCGACTTCGTTATCTATCTCGATCTTACGAATGCGCTGCAATATCTTTAATGTATCGCGTTTGATCAGGTCCTCGAGCTCTTCCTGGCGCTGACGACGGCGCTGGCGCGATCTCTCAACAACTGTGTCCGGTTCAATGTGCTTGGTCACACGCGACGCGTCGACAAGCTTCTGCAAACTGAACGGCGTCCGTTTCTTGGCCCGAAAGCTGGCCAAAATCTCGTCGGCACGGGCCGCGCAGGTGCGCGACAGGCGTACGATCTCATCGGCCGTGTACTTTCGTACCGTATTCGAGGCCCGGTACTGCTGCAGCCCGTGCTCGCTCACCCACGGCAGGTGGGGCTGCACCACCTTCAGTCCCTTTGCCTTTGCATCCAGATAGTCCAGCATTGGCTGGTAGAAGTTCATCGAGTACCCATAGTTGTCCTCGTAGGTGGTCGTATGCCTGAGCCGCGAGGGGCGCTGCTTCAAAGCGAGCGACATAATTTCAAAGGGGTACGGGATAAAGGGGGGTATGTGAGAGGGTATCTATGAGAGGGAGAGAATGCGGTGTGTGCTTAAGAGTACTCTTATTAAAGCTACAAAATGTTGCTCGGCTGCTCTGTCGATCTCTGTCGCTTTGTGGTCGTTTGTCTTCTTGGTGTCGCTCGCTCTTCGTTTTGGCAGCAGTTTCTGTGTCGCTTTGCAAATAAATTTTCAAATTTGTCGAAATCTATAAAAAGATTGCATTTCGGGTGTTCAGCTGTTGGCATCGACCAAAGGTATGAGAGCATAATGACGACAACACGTATAACATCATTATCGTCATCATCATGATCATCGCTTGTTGGCAGTCAATGTGTGGTTGGGTGCTCCTTGGCTATGATTGATTCATTTTGGCAGGGAGCTCTCATAGGCAATGTCATAATAGCATCTTAGAAATAATATAAATCTTTATGCAATATCGCACTGATTTCGCAAGAATAGTGAAGAAAATTGCCATTTTAAATGGTGAAAAGCGGACCAATTATTGGCTTAAACATCTCTATTCGGACTCTAGAAGTTTGGCTATTTTCTCTACAGTAAAGATTTTCAGTTGATGACTCTCATGTCACTTAAAGGTTTCTTCAATGAATATCTCTCTGTCTTAGAAATAATAGATATCTTTAGGCAATATTATCGCACTGTTTTCGTAAAGATAGTGTAGACAATTCTCATTTTAAATGGGTTACAAAAGAGATCATTATGGGTACATTCATAATTGAAGTCTCGCACTTTGGAACACACACAAAATCTGTCCATTGTTTCAGTTCTTTCTGCAGATCTTCAGTAGATTGGTCTTAAAGTAATCTTGAAAGACACTTTTGAGATAAACCGCCTCTAGAGCTCTCAAGCCATCTGCCATATCGCTCTTATTAAAATTTCTTCAATCACAGCCAAGCCACTTGTCGAACCAATTCATATTTCAACCTACCTGTTGCTCGAGAACCACTCTTCAAACTTCCAAAGATCTTCTCAATCAGAGATCTTTCGATTTAACAAAAAAAAAACGATTGTGTAACACTCGTGGCAGCAACTGCGCAATTTTCTGTTGGGTGGGAGGATTTCATAGATAAAACCTTTCTATAATTTATAATCGGAGAACCAAAAACCCACTTCTTTGTACTGAGCCTGTGTGTGCCGCTTGGGTGTGGCAGGATCGGATCTTGCCTTGCTCCGCGGTTGCCTAATGCCTATTTAATGCCGTTGCTTTGTGCGCGACTATAGAAATCGAACTGATTTGCTAAATGGGTCAATTTGATATCAGTTCTGTTGTTGGCAATTGGCAGCGATTGCAAAACAATCGATTGGTTTTCCCCCCACTCGTATCGGGGGCCTTGGGGGACTGTGGGCTTCCGCTTTGGCAGGGGAAACTGCCAATAAGTGATTGACCTTCGTCAATCGACAGTCGCTGTCAGACAGAGGAGTGCACATTTCAGGGGGCTGGGCACTTCCAAGGGGATCGAGGATGATCAGACAATTACTTACCGAATAGCCTCAACCTCCTCATCCTTCTCGGCCAGACGACGCTCGGCATCGTGACGGTACTGGTTGAAGTCGGCGGCCAAACGCTGGCCACGCTGCTCCTCAGCCTTGCGGCCCTATAGATGTATTTAGAGAGAATACGGGGATCAGTCATCATTCGGATCTGTTATGTTTTTGTGGCCACTTACAGCCTCGGCTTCCTTGTAGGCAGCGGTCAGCTCATCGCGCTCGTTCTCCAGGCGACGCAGCTCCAGTTCCAATTCGTGGAGACGACGGTTCAGTTCGTTGATGGCGCCCTTGGCGTCATGCAAATCATCTGGAAGATCACAGCAAACAAAAAATGAATAAGCAATCGATCAAGAGGATTAGATATGTGTGGACCCACCTCCCAACTTCTTGTTCTCGCGGGCCAACTGGTTGTTGTTGTCCTTGACCTTGTCCAGCTCGTGCACGGTGCGGACCAGATCGATCTGCTTGTTCTTCAGATCGCGCTGGCTGTTCTCGTACAGGATGATGGTCTCATCAAGGCGGCTCTTCAGCTCCACGTTGTGCTTCTCCAGGGTGTTGACGGCCTTGGTGAGCTCCCGGCAGCTGTTGTTGGACTTCTCCAGATCGATGATGAGGACCTCCACCTCACTGGCCAGACGGGTCTTGGTCTTCTCCAAGTTGTTGACCTTGACGATGAGGGACTCGATGTGCTCCTCCAGTTCGGTGATGCGCACCTGGTACTTGCGACGAATCTCTTCGACCTCCTCGGCACGAGCTGCCACTTCGGCAGTCCACTTGTTCTGCCACGAAGTGGCATCGGCATTGGCCTTGACCAACTGACGTTCCAAGTCAATGCGCGCCTCAGACTCTTCCTCGAGTTGATTGCGAATCGAGTCCAATTCGATCTCAACCTGATGCAGAGACGATTCGAGCATGGAGCGACGACGGTCCTCGTCTTCCAAGCGACGGCGAGCATCCTCCAGCTGGGAGATGACCTGGCTCTTGGAAAACGAGACAGTGTCGAGCTGCACTTTGAGATCTTGGACGTCCTTGATCAGCTCAATGTTCTCCTGCGAGAGGCGAGATTTATGCGATGTGATGTCGATCACAGTGCGGTTCAGCTCCTCGATCTTCACATTCAGCTCCGTGATGGAGATCTCCAGCTTGGAGATGTGCTTCTCCGACACGATCTTCTCCTTGTTGTAGACCTCGATTTGGGAGAGCAGCTCGTAGACTTCGGCCTGGAATTTCGACTTGTCCTTCTCGGCTCTGCAAGCAAACAGATCTCCAGTTTAGTGATTGGTCTCTGACTATCTCTGGACTGCTTCATGGATACTTAGAATTCGGCCAAGCTGTGATTTAGCGGCGCAGGTGGAAGCTTGGATGGAGAAAGCTCAGCATACGACAAGCTTTCGCATATCGTTATCGTTTGATTGGGATTCCCCCCGGATCAGATGCAGCATTTCTCTCTGTCCGAAGGCTCAACGATACAGATCGATATGCGAAAGCTTCGCCCGGGCAAAGGGTTAAGATCATGTTTGTGTCTGTCTCCCTGGAAGCAAGCTATGAAAATCGGTTGGCAAAAAATAATTACACATTTATTTTCTACATAGTACTGCGTATAATTCAAATACATTTTCCCACTTTTCCCACTTGCCATGGGGCCGTTGTAGCTGGCGTATGCCCACCCACAAGCTGAAAAGCCAGAAAACGTATCGAATTTCCATAATACTCAATTGGACGGAAAGAGACAACAACAAGAAACAATCAACACACATTTGTTCCCTCTATATTGTAGTATGATTCAATCAAAGACATATTTGGGTTGGGGCGTTGGTGCAAACGAGAGACAGAGAGAGAGAGAGAGAGAGAGAAAGAGAGGAACAAAGAGACCTCTCTGCTCAAGAATTTAGATGAAAATTTCAAAATTTCTATAAATAAATTCCTCAACAAAAAATACACAAAAACTAAATAAAAATATTAGCCCCACTGTTGGTGTATAATGCTGTATTGGTGTGGACAACATATGGTTGCGAAAGTTTCACCAACAGAAAAAGAGCTTTCAACAACGAAAGCACTCAACCTAGCCATTCAACGAAAGTAAGTGCGCAAACTCGGGGGCGCACCTTTGGGTATCGATCTCTTGAGGTGCGCTGCTAACGGATCGATCGGTGGGTAACTGGGTAAACCTAAGGGTTTATTCTATTATAAACTGATTACTGATTGATTACTGATCAATGTGAGTATCCACCCCTTAATCAGATCTATCATATCTACCTTTCGCTAGCCTTGAATTGCAAATGATTTCGAAATGTCTCAGCAGGTTTATTTTTGGAAATCGCTTCGATTTGGAAATATGAGAGCCGGCCAGCAACAACCGAAAGTTGCTCGAATCTCTGCCCATATAGTATATGGATGTATGTCTGAATGTCTATACATATGTACATATGTATGTATTTATGAATTTGTTCTTTCGTTTCGGCCCACAATTTGTGTCAATAGAACTTGCAAGCCATGCAACTCTTCTTTGCCTATTTGTTTGCTTTATGCTGCCCCCCATTTCGCGTGTCATGGCATTTTGATGAATTGTTTATGATCTGGGGCTCGCTCTTCGAGGGGTGGTGTGGTTCTTTTTTGGGTCAGCAGGGCAGCGGGGCAGCGCAAGGTTAGCAAAGCCGTGTTGTATTGTTGTGTTACTGCACGAGATCGGGAGAGACATTGAAATGTCCGAGAAATGCCAGCTGACGCCACTTGATCAACATCATTCATATGAAAACAAAAAAAAATATGGAAATGGCCAAGATGATCATGATGTTGGGTTTGGGGTTGGGGTTGGGGTTGGCGATGTTTATGTTGTTTTTTTTGGCTTCATTTTCTAGGTCATGTTTAGGATCTGTGATTGTATGTGATGATGTGCCCACCTAGCCTTGTTTTTCGTTAGGATTTCAACCTGTTCCTGGAAATCCGTAATAATTTCGTTGTGCTTCTTCTTCAAGAGAATGGTGGTCTCCTCGGATTCAAGATGAACATCCTCAAGCAGCTTACGGAGCTTCAAGAGCTCAGCATCGCGCTTGCGATTGGCCTCAAACTGTTTGCGACAAATAGATCGAATCAATCTTATGGATATAACGAATATATTGATAGAACTTACTTGATGTTCAGCACCACCTTCGGCCTCCTCGAGACGCTCGGACATCTGTATGACCTGAACGCTGAGATCGGCTTTCTCGCGCTCGATCTGTTCAACAAGAAACGGAAAAAGGAGAAAGGAAACTTTTCATTAGTTTTTACTTGCAATTTACCTCTTGGTTATATTTCATAATTTAGAAAAAGAAGCTCCTATTTATAGATAGATATTCGCATAGAGCATGCTCTATGGCAATTTCCAACAGGCCATAATAAAAATTATAAATCACATTAATCAGTCAAAAATAATTATGCGCATGCAACACCTAAAATAACAATGGCATCGTGCCAAGAAATCGTTCCTCCCCATAGAGGTGTATGCATCTCCGATGCGCTTCTCTATATCTATTGTGGGCGGAGGCGGTGCCTTTGCGTTTCCAAAAAGGCATTCGAAGAGTTTTTCGGTTGAACAGAAACATTTTTCTATCTCTATCGAAATATTTGCATTTCGCCTTTTGGTTGACCTCATTTTCAGCAGTTCTTGCGAATCGTAATTAAATGGTATTTTATGAGGAGGCCTCTGGTATTTGGAGCTGTCAGATGGGTGGCATGAGAGTCCAGAAATCGATCAAAAAGAGTCTGAGATGTCCATCTGAGAATGCGGGATGTATTTGGCATAGATGCAAACATTAGGCAATCTTCAAACACCCCCAAGAGGGCCTTAATCTCTCTGTTTTTGAACAATCTGTTTATGATAATACCTATACAGAACATAGTTGCTGCTCTGCCACAAAGGCCACGTAAGTACGAGAGCCGTAAATCCATTTGCGCCATATGTATCTTGTGGATATGTACATATGTACATGTTTTTGTACATTTTTGCTTGCTAGCCACCCATGTGCATATGTACATATATCTACAGATACGAATCACGGATCGTAGAACGAAAATATGCCAGGCGGTGTGAAAACTTTTAATGTGCAAGAAAATTATTTAATTTTCCCACAAGCACACAACACACAGAGATACAGATACACAGCTACAGATACAAATACACAGACGGGAAGATCTCTGAGTTGCGAGCGAAATTCCTCTCTCTATGATACGGCCGATGATGATGATGGCTTTTCGACCACTTTATTTTCCTTTCTTTCTTTATTTCTATTCCTCTCTGCGATCTACAAGTTTTCGGCTTTTCTGTTCATATTTTTGTTGTTGTTGTTCTTGTCAGGTCTTCAAGTTAATCATTCGCTTCTCTGTATTGAATGTCGTGCGCTAATTTTAGCCATTTTGTTCCATATTATGAGTTCGAGTGAGTGTGAGTGTGTGCGCTATGTTTGTGAATGTCTAGAGATACTCGATATACGGATGAGGTGCGGGTGGAGGACGCCACTGTATGCGGGCCTTCTCTCTAATCCATAAAGCAAAAGTAATTAAAATAATATTTCCAACAAAATATGAAGCAAATTCCTTTCCAACCCATTCGCCTGCGAGGCGAGGCGAGGCAGCAGTAGCTCTAGCTCTCTTTTTGTGGATGTGCAGCCCAGACCAGGCCGCATTTTCTAAATTTGTAATGCCAAACAGGAACGGAAAACCCGAAAACTGAAAACTGAAAAGAGTCTGAGGCCAGGCCAGGCCGGGCCGGTCGGCTGCGCAGCTGAATGAAGTGCACTTTTCCGCATGCGAATTTCCCTAGTTTTTCTTTCGTCTTCTTCTCTGCTGATACTTTGTCTTTGCAAACACAAAGACAAAGACAAAGACAAATGGAAATGCAAATACAAAATCATTTATCAATGCTCCGCCCCAAAAGCTATTGAAGTTCAATGCACATCATTATCATTTACTTTCTTGCTCGGCAAAGAACTCTCCTCTCGTTGGGGTTGCAGTTTCTTAGATTGGGTATTCTTAGATTCCTCTCTAAATGCAACAATTTGTTGCTTTTCTGCGTTTGTTTGCTGCGTTTTCTATCCGCTTTTGCTAGCATCTTTTACTTTTTATCTTTTTGTATTTGTCTATTTTGATTTTATTTTTGTTTTTGGCTTTTTCCACATATTTTTGCTGTTTTTAGGGTGACATTTGCGCGAGAAGCGACCAAAAGGGAAAAATTGTCTTGGCCTGGCGCTTTCATTTCGATTGCGATTCGAAGAATGTTTTTTTTTTCCACCCATTAAGCAGGTGAACATTTTGTGTGCCCTGGTAAAAAGTCGCCTTATATCAGGTGTAAGGCTCTTAAACTCTCTTTTTCCGCATTTTTAATTTGAAGTATAGCTTCAGAAAGCAGATTCTAGGGATATGCCATAATTTTTCATTTTTAATCTGCTAAAATTTCAATAGAGGTTCGTATTTATCTGAAGTAAAGAAGGATCCCCTGTCGCTTTTTTTCTCACAGAAGATCTTTATACAAAAAATGTTTGGTCTAGGACCATGGTGCTAGCTAAAGTACCAATAAAAGATTCCGCTATATCTTTATTCAGAAAAACACTTTATCCAGAACTAAATACGAATAAAAAGCTCTCCCAAATAAAGATTCATATATTTATAATGAGAATTGCCTACAAAAAAAATTTGCTTGAAAACAAACTATAAACTAAATTCTTTTTCCAGAACAATCCATGACTTAAAAGCTCCCCCAAAAGAAAATTAGAAATAGTTGAAAAATGTGCCAATTAATATTTCCCTAAAAAAGTCTTTAAATTCTACAAAATACTTTCCAGAACAAACTATGACTCAAAACTTCCCCCATAAAAAAACACCAAAAATAGTTCTAATATGTACATATGTAGGTATGTTTATAGAAAAAATCATTACTCACCCTTTGACGCAATTCACGTTCAACTTCAAGATCATCTTGGAGCAAACGGATCTTGTCCTGCAAAAAAATTGTGAATAAATATTCAGATCAGTGATCTTTAATTGCAATTATCGGTTTTCGAAACTATGTATTATTTTTTTTGTTTTTTAACACTTAAACACACTGACATTTTCTTCGATGTTTTTCTATATATCTCTCGGAGGTGGTCATTACATAATTTTTAGCAATGCATATATGTATGTTCGAGTATGTATATACACGTGTGTATATATGGGATACATATAGACATCTAGAATTTTTCTATATACAGATTTTCTATATTTCCACACACAAAAACGCGGCGAGAATCGAACACACACATAGAGATAAAAAAAAATATATGTATATATACTGATGTCTACGGTATAATACTACTGTGTATTTGATATAGAGTGTAGATGAATTTTCTTCGGGTTTTCTTAGTTTGTTTTTTCTTATTTCTTGATTCTCTTTTCTGTTCTACACAGACACCGATAATCTCGAGAGAGAGAGCAAAAAAAAATTCTCGTGGGTTTAAAAAAAATAAAAAAAAATTTGGCGCACACGCATTTTGATTATTTTTTGGTTTTTTTTTTTCAATTTTCTCGTTGAGATTCCTTCGATTTTTGGGGGTTAGAGATGGGTGGCCTGAACCGGACTGTCCGTTGACGTTGGTCTCTTACCTCCAAGCGGGAGAGCGAGCTCAAGTCCTGGATGTATTCGATGTTGACATCGGCACCACCGGGTCCGGTCGATGTGGCCCGGTAGGAGTATTTCGAAGAGCGTACAGCCTGCGATGACGACATTCTGCTATGTCAGATTTTCAGATATCCTGGTTCTCTAAATTAATTCAATCGTTACGCGTTTGATCGCGATTTTTAATATATAAATATATGTATTTTCCAAGCGAAAATCTCTACAGCACCGCACGCAGTTTTGTAGTTGTCACCGAGTCACCGAAAAAATTCGTAATAAACGTCGGAGTAAGGCTGGTGATCTACTGAACAAGAGATCCCGTTGTCGTTCGAATAAAGAGTATTTCGTTGATTTGGTCTCTGGTCCCAAGTCTTTTTGGTCTATATCAACGATTCTCGGATGCTTTCACCGTTCGGCTGCAGTCGGCTTTCCTTCGGGCCGGTTCGAGTGTGCTTTCTGAGATAGAATACGGGTGTGCTTCTGCTGCCTGCCCCCCCCCTCTCTCTCTCTCTCTCATTTGAGTCCTAGCCCATGTTTTTTGAGTGAGTGAGTTTTCATGCGGCGTGTTGCTGTGTTAATTGCTCGCTTGTGTGGAAAATTCTTTGATTTTTGTTTCGGCTGCTTGTGTGAACGCATTTTCACGCTAGCTTTCCGCCGAGAGTTTACCCCCAACGAAAATAAACTCAAAGCATATGTTTTTGCTTTTCTTTTGCTTACCTGTAATTAGCCTATGTCATTTCTGTGTCTGTGCCTCTTGCCTGCCAGGCGTTTCATTTTGTGTATCTAGCGTCTGGCCAAAATGTATCTACACATAAATTTCTATCGCTTCTAACGCACGTACATAAAAAACACATATAAGTAATGTTGAAATTTTTGGCATCTTCTACCGATCATAAAGTTCATAGTTTATGTTCCATTGGCATAATTTGTTGGTTCATGGGCCCCCATTTCTCACTATTTACTTTGATTTTTAATATATTTTCTTTTTGCTATTGGGTTTCGATATTCCAGCCAGTAGTCCCTGGATAACCAGGTTGCCCAAATGTTGGCTGTTAAGCTTTGGGGAACTTGTTCAGAAATAGGTATTCGAGAAGCCCAAATTAGATCGTTGTGGCGGTTTGATTAAAGAATATTTTTTAATAATTTTAGACTTTCGTAGCTAAAAGTTGGAAAATATATAAATATCTTTAGTATTCTGTATCTGTATTTTCATAATTACATTTTCTAAGTCTATGAAACTGGCTTTTCTTCTATTTAAGCTCTTAAAAATGATCATTTTTACTTTGGGATTGAAGAATATCTCTTAAAAATAATAATAATTTTAATAATAATCTATCGAATCTATACGTGTTCCTATATTTACATGATACTATATGTCTGATATATATATATGCCTACATATATATAAGTTCTCATTCTCATTCTGCATCTTCTTTCACTTCAGCAAAGGTTTCTTTATTAAATATATCCTTATTCTCACTTATTTAAAATTTGTTTGTAAGAACAGTCAGTCCATACAATATCTATACTCAAAAGCGAACAAATCTACTGTTTGTCTGTTTTGGGATTTTTTTGTACATATTTTTTTTCTTTTATTTAGTTTATATATTTCAAGTTCTTATGAAAAAATCATGCCCGAAACTTCAAGATACCTAAAACAAGCCTAACCGCAACCAAATCTGTCCATATAATACCAATATTTATACCATAGAATAGCCCCAAATTGTATTACAACATCTTATCGAACCCAACTGACATGGAAATCGTAAAAGTTTTCATAATTTTTATGAAATGTGTTCAGAAAATCATCTTTCGCTAAGAGCCAATTAGAATTACATGCAATATGGGCTAAAAATACTTGACTTTTGGCATCGAAACGTGTTATTCTGTGGGCTACACGAAAAAAAGAAGCCTAGAGAGCGACAAAAATGCACAAAAAAAATAGACAAAATTTCAGAATCTTGAGTGAATCCTTGGCAATGCCGACAGTCAGTGTCTGCTCCACCACAGACAATGCTCTGTCATCTAACAATTGTTATATCAACGGTCATGCAGATGATACATACATCATTTTGGCAGCAGGTATGATATTCCAAATGCACATAGTCACTATAGTGTACGTATAGTATAGGAACCGCATTTGGGAGAGATATTGAGATAACAATTTTGTTACATTTTGAGCGAATTTTGTGTGAGTTTTTAGCTCAATTTTCCAAAGGAACCAAAGCTTTTTTTGAGTGAGAAATTTTCTTTTTAGTTCGGTTTTTGGATCGGTATGGTTCGTGTTGTGAACGATCTCCTCCACCTGTGCTCCACACACACAGAGGCATGGCTATACTTAAAAATGATTTTTCGCTTATTTTTAGCAACTGAATTTTACGTTATTTCAGTGGGTTTTTTCTCTCTTGGCGTTTCGGTTGCTCATAATCATGTTCATATTCCACACACATTTCACCTGAGGCTAACACATACATACACACATACATACATATGTACATATGTATATGTATGTATAGCCGAGGATGGGCCAACCATTGCTTATATATAAGGTGGCTGTCCTGTCCGGCCAGTTCGTGCTTGGTATCTTCTAGATACACGTACGATACTTAGCACTGCCTGGCCATAACTTTATTTATTTGATGCCACACACACACACACAAACACTCACAGAAGTGTATCTGTGTATCGTGGAAAGTGTATGCCACAGCACAGCACAGCACAGAATAACATTCTGTGTGTTTGCCACATTTTGGAATGTGTAATTATTTAAAAATAACCTGGCGAATATGTAGCAAGCCATTCGGCGATAAATAAGTCGGCCAGAAATAGCTACAAGCCAGACCAACGACACCTTTTGTCAAAAATTCCCGATTCAAATTTGCTCGAAATTCAATTTGATTTGAGCTTGAAATGCCCTGGGATTCTATCTGGGATCTAAAGCCGCCTGGATCCTATACCTTTTTCCAATTAACTTTCCGGAAATCGCCTGAAAAACCATCTCCTTTAAGGAAGTCTCTCTCGCTCTCGCTCTCGCTCTCTCTCTCTCTCTATCTTTCCTGTCTTACCAATTCGATGCCGTTTCGGCCAATGCAATCGCATTTGAGCTTGTAATTCCCAGCTGGTTTACGGCCCATTGCCCATCATTTTACAGATGCACTGAGGTCAGTGATGGTGTATCACAGGGGACTGGGACTGGGACAGGAGTACGTACATTTTCCCACCTCTTGAGGCCTGGTGGCAAGACAGAAATCACTCAGCGTTCGCATCGTGTCTTCTATTTCTTTCATGTTTCGTGTGTGCCACAGCGCACAAAATTAGGTCAAAATTGTTATGATCACACAGATACAGCACACCACACACACACACACACACACCTATAGAGGAGAACCTATAGAGAGTATGCCCTGCTATGCAGTTATATATAGATCGACTACAGCTTGTACGAGGTGTTCTCCTGCTTTACAAAGTGCGTGTGTGCCCATTTGACAAGTGCTCAGCAGCCACTTTCTGCATGCCTCTTGAGAGGAGAGCTCTGCAGCTCTCTATGGAGAGTGCCACATAACAGATAGCGGGCTCAAGTGGGCGCCAGTTTGGGGCGTCTCCAACTCGGTGGGTGGTGCAGCAAAATTCCAAACCCAACGCCAGATAAAAATACACTTTTTAATGCATTCAAAACAAACAACGGCGCGCGGCTCTAATGCATTTCAGTTCCCTGAAAAAGCTATCCTCCCTTCCACTCACTTTTCTTTGTTTTTCGCCAAAAAAAAGTCAATTTTCCGTTCGGGCGTTGACAACTTCAAATCAACCTCCTTCTCCTCCGGATGATTCACAAAACGATACCACGGATTTGCACTCATAATGCCAATTGCCATCAAAACGAAGAGTTGACAAATCGAGGATTTAGTATACCTCTTGGCCCATATAGCATCGACATCTCGGGGGCTGTGACGTGTCACTGTTTCTGTGGCTCTGACTCATGCGGATGATAAATACACTCATCCTCCGCGCCATGAGATGTGTATATGATCATGTGGGTGAAAAAAAGCTTGAAATATGCCATGCTATATTGTACGGCAACGATCTAGTTCGATATACATGGCCCATGGGAAAGTCTATGCAATTAGATCAAAATAAGCAACAATATCTGATATTTATGAATCTTCTGTGTGGTAAACAAATCTGCCATTTCAATCGATTTGGGAAATGTTAGACTCAGTTTGTATCTATATATGAATAGATTTCTGTATTTATAAATAGGCATTCACAAATAAAAACTAAATATTTTCGGCTGTGTTTTGGTATCTACACAATTTCCACTACCCCCTTTCTGGCCTATCCCCCCATGTTATGAGCCATTGACAGAATTATTCGCTGTCAGAGTTTTCATTACCTTGCATGCGGAAGATGCAGTGCTAGGCAGGAAATCATCATCTGCCGCATAAGTAATAGTTTTATTGCTATTGCCTGAAGATGGCCATAGAATTGGTATAGAAATGTTCTACTGGTAGAGTATTTGGCATTCGGTTTGGCCATTTTTTGTACATGCCTTCAGCTAAACGATTAATCATCAAAAATATGTGCAACTCGTGATGTTAAATGCAATTGCAATTTAATTAATCTCAACAGCAAATAGCATTACAAATGTGTCTTTTCTGACGATTCAAATTAAAATTGTATGTTTGGTGGCGATTTGTGCTAGATATTGGAATTATTTGTCGATTTAAATGTAGATTATCTTGGGATGCTGTGTCATCAATGTGCCCTTGCCTTGCCATCCTCAACATGAGTATAGGGGTGCATATTTTAGATTTGTGGGTGAAGTAGATGGGTGTGTGACATCCAGAAGGAAGCGTTTCCGCTTGATCAGCATCAATAGCCAAGTTATCCCTGTCTGTCTATCCGTCTTGTTTGACGCCTAGTTCTCAGAGACTATAAGAGCTAGAGCTACGAAATGTTGTATCCAAACTCCAAGCAGATTCCCGAATCTTAATCAGATCGGATTATTTTTATAGCCAGAAGAAACACAACAATTTGCAGTGGCTACGCAACTGTCTCTCTCTCACACACTCTCGTCGTGCAATGTGTGCGCCCTCTGGCGGAAGGGAGGCATACTCACCAAGTATCGGATAAAAATATAGAGTCGCGGCCGTAACTGCAACTCACAATGTTTTTTATATAATGATTATTTAATAAGCGTTACTTAAACTATGATCTCTTTTTTATTTTGATAATTAAATTGGCTTACTACTAATGTATCAAAGAGTTAACTTATCATATACACTTTTTATTAGGTTACTTTTAATTTTGTTCATTGTTTAAAAAATTTTTTGAGTTTTAATGTTCAAGGCGTCTAGACGTTTGAGTCTTTTTGATTTTATACGCCAATGCAACTTTTAAAGATTCTTTTAGCATTTAATGCCAATGGCTCTGATCGGGCAAGGCCCCAAATCAGGCTAAATTCCAAAGAATAGAAAAATATATATAGACACTAGCGGGAACGGGTACTTTTATACCCAGTACTTAGTAGAATTGGTAACAGAAGCCCATGACTGCCATGCGGCATCTCTCTATTTCTCTCTATCTCATTCATGCTGATCTCTCCACAATCTTTCTGAATTTTGCTCGCACTTGTCATGAGAGATGGGAACAACATAGAGAGAAAGAGGAGAAGCACGACCCCTAGTTATGTTCTAATGTTAATTCTTGCATTCCCCTTTCAACCCAATAACCTATTTTATTAGAATTTTGAATACTTTATCTGTTTCCATTCTTCCGGTAATAAATATTGTGTATTCCGCTACATCTGTCTCCCTCTTTTTCACTTCTCACACCAACACCAGCTGTGTTGCTATCGTGTTGTGTTGCCTCCAACATGGGAGCACACTGCACGAATAAGAGCGAGAGAGAGAAAGAGTGAGCGGGTGGAAGTGGTAGCGTAGCCAATGCAAATGGATTTGTTTATTGTGACTATAATAATGATCCGATCTGATCCAGGTTCGGCAATTTGATCGATATTCATTCTGATCATTTTCAATGATTCTGCGTTTTTGGTTTTCCAAATTATGAATACCACAGATTTTCGTCCCTTGTTCGGGACGGAATGGGGTGTCCCACACTTGTAACAGTGTGATATCACAGGAGTCTGGATACAAAACTTGGTTGCTCTAGATCTTATAGTCTCTGAGAACTAGGCATCACACAAGGCGGACAGACAGACATGGCTATATGGACTCGGCTGTTGCGGCTGGTCAAGAATATATATACCTTATGGGAATGGAAACGCTTCCTTTTGGGTATTACACACATTCACAAACAAACTAATATATCCCCAAACTCTTCGAGTACTGGGTATGAAAAATATTGAAAGCTTGGCACTTTAGGTTCCATATATTGCCGCTATAGTGGCGCTGCTGCAGTTTGCGGCAAACCTGTACACTACATGGTTGAAACATTTGGTTGTTTCTCATTACTACTCGCGAAGACGGCGCTCTCCGCTTCTTTTAAAAATCTATGTAAAAAGCATGTAGAATCAGCATAGATCTGTAGCAGAGATGTAAAATTAAAGAATAAAAATCTTGTTTAATTCGATCGTGCCACGCAGTGTCCCCCAGCATTATCTTTTATTCGTAAAAACTAATGAAGAATTCAAGTAAAAAGTAGGCATATCCATATCTGAAATATCGGGCATCCATTATTTGTTAAGTCCAGGGCCTACAATACATTTTTTCGTCTGTAGCTATATCATACATAGATTAAAAATAAGTAAAATCGATCGAAAAACAGTACGAGTATCAGTTCAGGAAGAACTCAATCAGGTTGGTCAGCCGCCGCATATTGACGTAGTTGACCAGCACCAAATAGCCGTAGCAGGTGTATATATAGGCCCACCACTGGACATGGAGCGGTTCCTTGAACCAGCTGCCACTCCGCAGGCGTCCCACTCCGTGGAAGCCATAGGGCTGCAGCACGTAGGCGTGGTGTCGTTCGGTGATCAAGCGCCGGAACACCGCCCCGCACAGGTGGACCACGGTCAGCAGAAGAATGAGTCGCCGTAGGTGCACCAAGAGCAGTACCATTTTAACGAGAGTTCCCGTGTTCTGGGGGAAAGTATATCAATTTCCTGGACTCTGATTAATCTCTCAATTATCACCACACACTCCGTACAGTTCTGGGGCTTCTTCTTAATTTCCCGAATTTATTTTTACTTCTGCTTCTTTCGATTTATTTTCGCATTTTCGCGAGTTCTTTGCGTTCCGCCTTGTCGTTTTGTTTTCCTCGCATTTTTCGCCTGCCTTTGTGGTGGAAATGATATATATAGACAGACACGTATATAAAACCGATTTCAGCTGGCAACACTTGCCAAAAGTTCTTACAACTATTTCTCGATCGAAAGTTTTGGGCTATAAGCTTTTTCCTTTTTGGCGGTTAGGTGTGCAATATTTGATTTTGAAAATTGTTTAGAATCAAAGACCCCCTGTTTATAATATGTTGTAATGTGTAGATTCCAAGCAAATCGCAGGAAAAAAACTGTCAGTGCTTGCCAAATCGAATTATAATCCACTTCAAATGGAGCATAATAGAACGCCTCTTCAGTTGCCTTTCAGCGCATTCAGACATAAGCTATTCCCAAGTACGCCCCATAAAAAAATATCTACAAAAATCAACAAGCTGCATCCGATTAAGATCGATTGAGGCAGTGGCATAAGTTTAGAAGGGGTTTCCAAAGGAAATAATTGATTTAAGATTTAATGCTTTAAGATGATACCTATGGACCGAATAGATTTAACATACATTCTTGAACAGTTTGGTTGCCAATTTCAACTCCCAAGACCCCTTCTAACCTCTGGCACTGCCTTCACGGCGTATACGCAATGCGTATACGTAATATTTTCATGAAAGAGCCACAAGAAAAATACTTGAGACCCAGACACACACTTCTAAACAACAGCTCCAGCCAAATGCAACCTTGAAAAAGCGATCAAATCCCCAGTCCATCGTGAAACCAAAATTTGTGTCGGAAAAGCAAACAAAAGGCCCCTCGCAGATTGCAACACACAGTGAGGCTGGTTAAGAACAGCAGCATACAATATTTAAATTATATATTAGCACACAGAACGCGAGCCGTGGAAAATGTGGAAAAATGCGAGACGAAAATGTGGCAATAGCCAGCCAGCAGCCGCCGACAGCAGAGCGGAAAATGGGATGTAAATAAAAGACTGAACTACAACAAAATAAAAATAAAAAGCGATAATTATCTACAATTTGGTGGGGGTCTATGGTATTTATTTGGCAGTGACAGGGCAGAATCGCAGAACAAGTCCGACCCCACAAGGAATACTTTTTGATGTACGACAAGGAAATATTTTATGGCTTGCGCGTGCCATACGGGGAAACCGCCTGTTGAATCGGATTTCCCTTGAATTTTTCCATATGGTATACGAAATTATGGAGAATTGGCACAATACATAAAATGTGATTTTGTTTAATATAATTTCTGGCATTTATAGTGCCTTTAGAAATAATCACTTCAGAGTCCCAAAACCAATCTCTTCCGCCTTGCGTACAACAAAACAATTTTCTTTTATTTGGATTTTATGTGCCACCAAACAAATTGCATCTGTTTGTCCCTCCTCCCCATAGGATCCCTGCCCCTGCCCCTGCCCCTGCCCCGGCACACCATTCGTTTTATTAACTAGCGTTTGCATCGTTTCATTGCATAATCTGTCGCTGGAGGCACGCCCCCAAACGGCCCCAGACATAAATTACAAATTTGAGAAGCGCACAAAATGATTGAAAGCCGCAGAGCAGAGCAGAGCAGGCTAGAGATCTGGGAAACTGGGATGCGGATGGAGATGGAGATGGAGAAGAGATCTCGCATTGGATCCCATTGGAACTCTGGTGAACATCAGTATGATTGACCGACCGCAGTGTGTGTGCACCTCGCTCACTGCTGGCTTGTAGCTGCCCCGACTGTTGCTCCCGGGGATTGCCGGGTCTGACTTTTATGGCTGTCGGTGTATTTCTTTTTATTGCCTGCCCAAAATTCATTTCTAGTTTTCTGTTTTTTTTCATCATACCCTGCTACTTGTAGGGATATTAAATGGGCATATTGTAACAGGCAGAATAAAGCGTTTGCTTTATTGATATGGGAAGGGTCCAGGGCTCAGAGAGTATTTTGACTGAAATATCGACAAAATAATGAACATGTGTATAGATCGTATCTTGAATATCTATCATTATCCTGTTTGTAGCATTATTACTGTCAGATTTAGTAGAGATCAGCCTCTCTTTGTTCCTGGCTACAGGGTATCTTATAGTCCTTTCATCCATAGAGTTCTCAGTGGTGTTTCTCTCTGTCTTTCTCTCTCTGATTTGTTTGCATTCAGCTTTCAGAGTTTTCGGCTTTTTCTGGGTTGCGTTGGCGTTGGCGTCTCCGCCTGCAGCACGCACTGGGAAAATGAAAATATTTGTGGAAAGCATGCGAAATGCACACGCCTGTTGTGGATCTTTTATATTTTTTAATGCAGCGCTGAAAGCTATTTGTATCTGTCGGTCAGATTGGGTTAAGTCTTGGCCCCCGTTCCGCAGTTGCTCCCGTTGCTCCCGTTGCTCCCTTTCCCTGCTCCTGCCACTGCCACTGCACTCTTACTCTGGCATGTCTTTCGTCAAAGTGTCGAGCCACTTTGCCTGGGGCTGGCCTGCTATTAGCCCATTGATGCCGCCTTTTGGATGCATATACCTATACCCCACTTTTAGTATTGTTTCTCTGTCGCCCATTCTGATTTATGGGATTGGATGGCTTGGGGCAAGGCATTATCTTTCATTTGAATGGTTTTTGGCATTTTGCGCATATTTAGTTTTAAATGTTTTCACTAAAAACCCACGAATTCCCCGTTTCATTTTCTGTTTAGACGTCATCTTTGTTAGCCGCACGCTTCCGGTGACTGCCAGAGGCAGAGGCAGCGGCAGCGGCAACTGCAAAAGTGGCACAAAGATTTTTATTTTTAAAACCAGAACAAATATCAGCATATACCCAGTATGTGTCGTTGTATACAGTATGATATCTGTGATATATTCTTTTTTGGGGAGGGTCCATATCTGCGATGCACAAATGAGCCAGAATGCCGGGGGGAGGGCGCAGGGCGTGAATGTGTGTACAGAATCTATGCCAGAGCTCTTGGGCGCCATGACCTGAGCTAGTGGGAATCTGAATGGATGTGGAATTAGCAAGGAGCTTCCATGGCAATCCAAAAGTCAAGCAAACAGGTCAACAGGTAAATCGTATTTTCCTAGCCCAAAAAAATAAAACATAATCCATTGGGACAGGACAGGGACAGTTCATCATCTCATTCATAAGTTCATAGAACCCCTCGTCGAGTGATGGCCTCCCTTGCCGACCGAAACATGACAGACTGCATCTGTATCTGTTGGCGGCAATTATCATCTGCTGCACACTGTTTGAGATACTTTTTTGTTTTTGTTTGTGCTGGATACATTTTGTGCATCTTCCCCTCCATCTGCGGGTTGGCCCACTCATCGATTAGTCACCCAAAGACAAAAATATATTTGAATTAAATTATTTATCTAATTATAGATGGGAATATGGGCAAGGAACCATATCAACGAGTATGATGCTGTTCATTCCATAGCCCAGATATAAATGCGAAACACTTTTGAGTATTACAAGAATTTGTAGAAAACGAATGGAAGGAAAGGGAAGCAGTACATATAGCCGGGTTGGCCGATTTCTGCCAGATATACGACTGAGCAGATAGATACATACATACGGGAAATACTGGGGAAATCATGAAGATAGCTATCGGCCGATCCTGCGAATACTCTAAGCAGAAAATAATTATTTCTTCTTTGAGATGGAGGATCATCTATGTAAAAACCGGTACAATGATGAATGATATGTTTATTTTGGTAGTATTGATATGTATGTCCTTAAATGGAGCAGCAGTAGTAGTTTGGTTATAAAAAATGTGGTAAATTGTGAGCACTTTTCAATTGATTTCTGTTGTTGGAATAAATGTTATCATTATCACTATAAATATAATATATTTTATATGAAATATTTGTAGACCTATTGGTGGTGCAGAAGAAGAGCATTTCGGTACACTGATCACATCCTAAGTCCTTCGTGATCCGGATCCGGATGATCCTCAAGGTATACCAAACATTCTGTTCGTAATGCTGATACCCTTTGCTGGGAGAGTGTTCTAAGAACTTTTATTTATTTCTCTATTGCAATTTACAAACGCAGCGATCATCGACAGAGGAGGAGGCGATCGTTGGCGATCTCTCCGCTATGCTGCTCTCGTGCCTGCCGAAAATACTACACGCACAACACCCAACGCGAGAAAGGGAGAGAGACGAGAGACGAGAGACTGTTCTCTGCTCAGCTTTTCACGCAGTGTTCAGTGCGAGGGAAAATCTCGGCAAGAAAATATATATTTTCCCAGCGGCCGGGCCAGACAGTTTTCCTTTGACAACGCGCCGAGTCGCACACACGCTTCGGGCCAAAACGGAAAATCGGGAAAATTTCAAACTGAAAAACTGAAAATACCGAAAAATCGCATCGTTCGCGTTCGCGTTCTGCGACAAAATAATCTGTGAGTGAGAATGAGTGTGTGTAAATGTTGCTAAATTTATAAATAAAATCTCAACATTCTGCCTGCCTGCCTGCCTGCCTGCTCCCAAAGTAAAATGAAATAAAAGGAAACAAAAGTTGTGGGGCGGACGAAAAGTGGAGATGAAAAATAAGAAAAATATCAAGGCATAAATAAAACGCCTCGTGACGTGTCGTCCGCCGTACGCGCATCGTATCGCATCGTTCGCATCTGATTCCCGTCCCGTGTCGTCGCATTTGCCGGCTGCATTCTCAAATAGATCGGATGAGGATGAGGAGCACTATAGCTCTATAGCTCCATACCATACCTTCTCTATATAGCTCTCTGGCTCTACAGCTCTAGATACATCAGTATCTACATATATGTATATCAACCTGGCCGGTGCGTGCCGGCGGATTATGTAAAGTGGCACACACAAAGATCCCAATCTCGGAGCGGCGAAAAAACGAAAATCAAAAAGATATATAAAGAAAAGAAAAGAAAGTTGGCCGAAAGCAAGAAAATCGAAAAGGAAAACAGAGTCAAGAATCGACAGAGAGAGAGAGAGAGAGAGAGAGAGATAGAGAGGGAGAGAAATATTTGTCGCACGCGCGCGAATTCAGTAAATGTATCTAATTTATTTTGCATCTATTGCAATTGAGCGGCGACCGCCCCATGCATCCGACAGATACGCTTTCGTAATTGTCGTCAGTGGTTCGAGATAGTGGTGTATTTTGTTTTTTCGCTCGTCGCAGACAAGTGTGTGCCAGATTGGATTACCAGCAAAAAGAAAGGAAAGCCCCAGTGAAGATAAACCGAAATAAACTATACAGATTTCAGTATCTGATAGAATTCTGATTGCTCCAAAGGCGGCAGCGATCGCTCGCCAAAAACAACAACGTAATGTCTTCCTATCGCAGTTATGTAAGTAATCGTACAAGTTAATGCCGAGCCAACTATCTGTATCCGCACTGCATCTGTGTCTGGGGTATCCGTGTAGCCGCTATGTATCTGTGATCCCTCCCAGTGTATCTGTGTACCGCGATCTCTTGGTGTTCTGTGCGCTTTTGTGTGTTTTTGCAATTCCTACCATCCACAGATTTTTGTTTATTTCTAATTTGTTGCCTTACCTCACACGTAGCCAGATAAAATGTATCTATGAGCTTGCTTTTTTGCGTATCTGTGAGTGTGCTTTTGTGCCTCCAGATCCATTGATAAACAATTTACCTAAAAGTTAGCTCATTGTCTGACTTTTGCCCAGTTAATTGCTCTCATTTTCCAGGCAGCATCTCAAATTATGCTGTGCCTAGGTGTGGCTGGGTTCTTTGTAAAATTTGAATGAGAGAACGAATGAATGAGTACACGTACAAATGGTCAAATGAATGAGCTTGAATTAATCACTTTTATGTGTATATGCACAATGTACGCTGATGATCTTTCTGGCAGTGGATTCAAATGATTTAACTTGATTTTTGGTTTATTTTTCATGGGGAGAGTATATATTTTCAAATAATTTATATTTGTTTGATTTTTTGATGCATTTCGAGTAGTCAATGTCAGTGTTATTATAATAAATGGCTGTAGATTAACTCTCTGACGCTCTAAGAGTATGCTTGTATCATTCATTTTTGCAATCTTAATCTGTTCATGGAAAATATCAAAAATCAATCAGATAAAAGTGATTTATCTAGTATATAGTAGCCTCCAAGAGGACGCCACAGCCACTACGGGCCTATGCGAAAAAGTCCCATAAACAATACCCCGACGGTTTATACCCCCCTATCCGGATAACTTAGGGCCATAATGGCCTATGTGTGGCCCCGCTGAGGGCCGTCCGGACTAACCTAACCTAGTACATAATATATTCATTTTGTAGGAGAATCTAAATTTAAGTGGAATCACTTTCTTTTTACAATTTCCACACTCTGATAAAATCTCTTTGAATACATTTTTAAGTCTCATCTAATCGATTGTCAGCGCTTTTTTCTCTGGGTGTAAGGGCAATGTTCCTATAATTCATATACAATCATTTGGCCTAACATTCAAGTCGTTAATCCCCTGGGAAGATTCTCCTCTGATTCCATTCATGTTCCGCTCATTACATCCTTTTGTTCCTAGACATCAACTTTATGAGTTTTTGGGACGTCTTCTGACACGACGCTGCATAAATCAATTAAATATTTTTGTGACCCTCTCAAACTAATAAACCAATCAATTTATGGCCGGAAAACAACAAGTCTCCATTCCATCTCTCCCATCAGCAGTCCACCTTTCTCCTACTCCATCCTCTACACCGAGATCTCTTTCAGCATCAGTTCCCAATTATTTTTAGAATCTTTGGGTCTATAAATGTTGGAAAAAAATAGTTTCTGTGCTTCTTTTACGGGTGACGCAGTCAGAGTTCTTGTGTTCTTGTTGGTGTTCCTGGCTTTTGGTACTTTGTTGAAGATTTTTATGGCCAGAAGGAAGTTGTAAATATTTATGACACGCATAAAGTCGAAAGTTCCCTGTGAGAGCCGCCGCGGAGCACGCACCACCTAATTAATTAACAAAGTGTGAATCTCCATGCAATTTGTTCGAAGCGAATGGGAGTCTTGAGCGGGGAGCAGCGATAGACCCATCAATCCTGTAAGACTCGAGGAATACATCTCAGATCAATTGGAAGCAAGGACGTGGCACTGCTGCTCTCGAAACTCGAATCTGTAATCGTAACCCTTCCCACTTGTATAATTCTTTGGACAATTTTAATGTTTCATAGTTTATTTTGTTGTGAATTAATTATAAAATGTAACAGTGTTTATTCATTATTCACTGGAATGGCACGAGGGCTCTTGCCAAGCCGTGCGGTCTTGTTGCCCTTCACTACCATACCGATGATCCAGGCCGAATGGCCATCCAGCCTCTTGAGATCTTTGCAGAAGGCAGAAGCCTGCTGCTGTGGCATGCAGATGAACAGACCTCCCGAATGTTCGGGGGCCCGACCCTGCAACAGTTGGTTATTGGCGTCGACGGTGGTCTTGGCCAACTTTTCCACATTCTTGATCAATGGCAGGTTGTAAATGCAAAAGCTCACCTCGTTCTTTTGCAGAGAAGCCAGGTGCTCGGCATGCCCCAGGAGACCCAGCTCGCCAATGTGGGTGGCCCCGTGGGCATTGTGCTTGAACATGAGACCAGCGGCCACGCGATTGAGGCGGACCATGCACTTGATGGCCTGGTGATGGGCTTCTTGCAGCTCCTCGTCGGTGAGTTTCAGCTCCATTCGCTTGCAGCACGTTCGCTTGCCGGCGATGTACTTGTATGCATTGAGGGCCAGCTGTGTGCCCAGGGGCTTGGTCAGAACCAGGACGTCGCCGGCGATAGCGTATCCCGGCTCAATGAACCCGTCCATCTGGCACACAGTCGAGGCCTGTCCGCCCAGGAAGCACAAGGGATTAGCTATGGTCCGGACTCCAGTAATTGGGGCGCCAACATCAGAGGCGCGGAACTTAAAGCCGCTCAACATTAAAGGGAGCACCACATCGCGCTCCTGCTTCGTCATCTTGCTGCTCACGCCCAGCATTATCGACATGTTGTCGCAGTCGCTGACGCCCATGGCATACAGATTGTTGAGCAGCTTGCCACAGGCGATTTTGCCCATCACATAGGGATCATCGATGATGGGGTAGAAGAGGCTGGTTGCCTGCACCAGCCAGTATACGCCTTTTCGCAGCGGAGTCACAGAGCAATCGTAGCCGATGCCGAGTCGGGGCACAGCTGATGCAACCGGAAGCATCTCATCCTGAACCACGGTTGTCGGCTCCCCCTCATGGGCGAGACCCGATGCAAAAAGCGCATTGGAAAGAGCATTCTGGGGCAACTTGCAGCCAGCTGGCCCTACGTCGGCAAAGCGTGTCAGACGGAAGGAATTGTCTAGGCCGTGATCCTTGGGATCGAAGCTGGGACGCTCCAAAGTATCATCAGATTGGCTGCTGTTGTTGTCGTTCATGGTTTTTGCTTTCTTTTCTTTTTTTAAATTACGTTTACTTTGTTTTCAATGTAAGAAAAAGCTGATATGTATTATTCCAGCACTGTTTCAAGTGTTGGAAATGCCTACTACAGGAAAATGCTATCGACTCACGCTCTCCACCGCTTTGCAGCTCCAAAAATATTTGAAGATTGAACGTTTGCTCCCATTATTTTTTATAAATATTATTTTTATTATTCCTTCTTGTACAAAAGTAACATGCATTATTTCACCAAGCAGAAAATGGTAAGAAATCGTTTAAACAATCGTTTACAGCACTGTATCCAAGTGTTGAAAGTACTTTCGATAGTATTGTTATCAAAGCGTGCTTTGAAATCGTTTTAGTTTATCTTTATTTGAGCGTACATGAAAAAAAATTACAAATTCGAAAGAGCACAAAGATTGCCATATTCCCAGGCAATTTTTACAGTCTACAAGTAATCTAGAAAAGTAAGAACGCAGCCATGCCACGTCGTTATCATGGAAATGCCGCATCCATAGCAATGCTGCGCAAGATGAGGCACGACACCTACAACGGCATCAACATCCACAAAATTAGCAGCCACAAAACTAAAGAGAAAACCAACAAAAGCAAAAGCGCCAGTGGCCCCGCCAGCGGCTCGAAAAACTCAAATGAGAAAAAGTCCAGCTCTGAAAAAGCCGAAGAATCTATCCAGAAGCCCAAACAGCTGCCAAAGCTGGCAAAGCAGGCAAAGCTGCCGCAGCTGCTGGCAAAGAAGACTTCGCTTTCGTTCATTTTCAAGAAGCCGACACTTGTCCCGGCCTTAATCCGTGCCCCGAAGAAGGTGCCAAGGTGCGACCTGGAGCAGCTTGAACAGCAGCCGAACCCCGACCAGATCTATTTGCTTGACGACCTGCATTCATTCGATGACGAGGAGCTGACCTGTGGCATTGACTTTGGCCCAGAGTCGTTCCATGAGTCGACTTTTGAGGTATCTGACAAGGAAACATTCTGCCATCTGCAGGAGATGAGTAGCTCCGGACCATTCTCTGACCTGCTTTCACTTTCCGACCAGGAGACACTCTGCAACAATGCATCATTCGGCGACCTGGGGCCATTCTGTGACCTGCTTTCACTTTCCGACCAGGTGGCTCCACTCTGCAACAATGCATCACTCGGCGACCTGGGGCCAATCGGCGACCTGGGGCCACTCGACGACCAAGGATCATTCTCTGACCCCGAAACAATCTGTTACCGCCCACAGGATTTAATTAATGACCAGATGCCAGCCTTCAACGAGGTTCCACCCTTCAACGAGGAACCTGCAACCTGCAACCTGAAGCCACGCGGCGACATGGAGGCAATCTTCAAACTGCCATACTATATCATCGATCCGAAATATGCCCAGTACCAGGAGCCAAAAGCTGCAGAAAAGCCAATCAGTGATGGCTACCCGCCAGAGTCGTCTGACGGCCAGGGATCGTCACGCAAGGCAGTGCCCAACGATACCTTCGCCTTTATGTTTGGCCACAGTGCGAAAGACTGGGAGCTAAAGCTCTTTCCAGAGCTGTACCACCGCATGCCGACACTGCCCTCGTATTCGGATATCTTCGGACAGCCCTCTTATGAGCCCCATCGTACGGCGCCCACGGCACCTTCCCAGAGCGAAGGCATTCGGAGCAATGCCGATGGGGTGTTTACTAACATTCCCAGTTCCATGATCCTAGATCAATATGGGATTGTGGGTCTACTCGCGGCCATGCGGGCTACCCACACCCATCCGGAGACTACCCGACTGGTGTTTGGGGAAGATCTGACAAAGCTCGGCCTGGATCTGGCTTCAACGGACGAGATCTATGTGAACTTCAATGGACCCTTCACCACCAAGCCGCCACAAAGGAAGCCAATGCAGATGCACCAGGACAAGGCATCGGACGACGACTTCGCCTATATGCGGAAAGAGGATCAAGAGACCGGAGCTGATTAGGCATGAGCTTGACAACCTGATCTGTCCACATGTCCACATCAAGATCTGAGACTCATATATAAATTTAAATGTCTATACCATTTTGTTACTTTTTGGGAAATGGACATTTTTTTGTGTAGTTTTCATTTTCGTTTGTTTTCACTTTTATTTTGTATAAATCTTTACACATTTGAATTTTGTAAAACGCATTTTTCGACACTTTTGACAGAGCGAAATGTAGGAAAAGCGTTTATAAATAAATCATATGTCTGGCAGACATCGGACGCATGGCACGCGAATACTTGAGATCGTTGGACTCGCAGATACATAGATAGATACATATATTTCGTAGTTATAGCTTGCGAGTGGTTTATGTGTGCTTTATAGACTCGGTCGACTGACAGACAGGCGCTTTATAGCGCATCCTGGTGTCTGGGGTCGTCCCTAATTGAGTCCACATAATAACGCTGTCAGAGAAGTACGCACTCCACTCCAGAGAGCGGGGCTGGCACATGGCAAACCCATTCCAGAGACGATCCATCCATAGACACATCCACATCTACATCCACATCTATCTCTATCCCCAGACTTTTCTCCGGTTGAGTCTGATGCTGAGTGTCGTCTCCGTTTGCTTGTTTTGCACATTGTTGGGGCTATTTGTGTATTTGGCATTCCATTTCACTGAGCGAAAACAATTAGCCGAGACTGTCTGTCTTGCTGTCTCTTCTCAGTCTTCTCCGGCTTCCTCTTCTCTATCCGTCTTCATGGCTTCCTCTCTCTCTCTCTCTGTCTTTGTTAGTTCTCTCATTGGGCGGTCGCTGGAAGAATTCAAGATTATTATTATTCTTTGTTCCCTGATATATGTCATGGGAGATTTTGAGGGGGACTTGGCGCCACTATTGAATTGAGGAATTTTCAATGGAATATTCCATCATTCACTTGGTAAATGATCAGTGTGATTAGTGTGATATAAAATGGGATATAAGATGGGATCTTTGTCATTCTTTGGACAGGTACCAGGTACAGCCAAAATGTCTTCCAAAATATCCCAAAAATTGAATATATATAACAATAAATGACTGTTAAATGATTTCACACAAAGTACAATGCTGCTTTCCACTCGTATAATGCGCCAATATTGCTCGTGTCTCTGTCAATTTAGTGGGGGTTCAACAGCATTTCAACTGCTCATTAAATATCAGCTGCATTAATTGGTGCAAAAGATCTTTTTGCTGTGCCAAAAATCTATAAAAAGTCGACATGAATTTTGCAATATTAAATGGTCTGTCCGTCTACCTTTCTATCTGTCTGTCCCCCTGGATCCACCTGAACACGGGGGTTCTCTAAATATTTATATGTACATATGCATGTATGTATGCTCGTGGCCAAGATGTGTCTCTGTCGCTTTATGTAGAGGACGAGGGCGAGAGATTTTCTAATGCCCGCCGATGCTCGGTCGAGATTAGAAGGCAGATGTTGAAATAATCGAAATGAATCTGTTTACACGTCCAAATTAATTGAAAAACGCGTGCTACAGCGCCATTTAATTGAAAATGAAATAGAGCCAAAGGCAAGGGAAAATGCATTGAAGCGAGTTCAAAGAAGCAGCAGCAGCAGAAGCCCCCAAAAATACAAATAGCATTGGGGATCCAATGGGAAAAGTTGGGGGAGATTCTTTGGCATCGTCTGATGGTGTTGATGTTCTCTTCAGACAGAGGCTGATGCGGCGACTGATGATGATGCCTGGCTGCCTGGCAGCGTGGCTGCGTGGCTGCCTGATGATGATGATGAAATGTGTGCGAATAATTGTCGAGTGCACAACTCATTGAGAAAGTTGCCCCCTTCGAACAGGAGGGGGGGGGGGGGGGGGGGGGGTGGATGCCGGGAGTCAATTGTTGTTATGGTCTAAGTGCGCCAATCAATCAAAGCCATGCCTTGTGATTCCTTCCCCTATCAATTTCAATTTCAATGAGAAAAGAGAATGAAGATTTCGAGGAATAATACCAAGAATATACAAAAGAATATGTCCATGGAAATTAATAGACTAGAAATACTCAATGAGAGAATGTGGTATACGAGGAGACGATGAAGCTGCAATATCATATCTGTTTAATCTAGAGGTGGTTCGATTCTCATGAAAATTGTTCAATGGATGGATCAAATATATCTTATTGTGTGTGCGAGCTTTTAACAAAAGATATTTGAAGTTAAGGTAGATATAATGGTAAAAGAACACGATGAAGGAGGTATAATAGTTGTTTTCCAAATAAAAAAATCTGAAACCATTAGAGCGATCCATTAGAACTCATCGCAAATGAATATTTTGGAGTGTAATTACAATTATAAATATAATCTTGAAAATTCAGCGAATAATCCCAATTCCCTTCTCTTCTGCAGACACCCTGGAAGTCCAGCCTGGGCAGCTCTTACAAAACCGGCAGCTCTTCGGTGAGTCTATTAATAATACTCTCACCTTTCACCCACTCACTTTCACCCTCTCTCGCCCTACAGTATGGAGCTGGAGGCGACTCCACATCGCGTTACAGTTCCCTGGCCACGCCTAGCGCCTACAGACCATCATTCTCGGGCGGGACATACCGCCTCAAGCGAGATCCACCCACATCGGCAGCCCCACCGCCCGTCACCAGCTACGTGAGTCGCTATGCCAAGACGGAGCCCAAGGAGACGGCCGCCAGCGAGCGGAGCAGTCCCATTAAGCGGTACACGGGGGGAGCTGGGACGAGCAGCAGCACACTGGGAAAGTACGGCAGATCCAGGGATCCCAGTCCCGTGGCCCTGGAGCACACGAATCGAGGCAAATCGAGGGATCCGAGTCCAGTCATCGACAGCGGGAGGAGCAAGCTGGGGGCCACCTATCGCAGTGGAAACACCTCGACCTCCTCCTCGTCGTCGGGTGCGAGGAATGGGTACGGCAGTCGCTTTGGCCCCGCCGCTTCAAGGATCAGCAATGGCAGCAGCAATGGCAGTGCCATCTCCTACTTGACCACCAGCGACTTTCATGCGAGAACGGCCAGTCGAGCCAGGGCCAGCAGGGAGAAGGAGCAGGAGGTCACCGCAAGTCCCCCAGAGAAGGCCAGGGAGGAAGAGCCAAAGGGCAAACAGCAGGCCAGCCCCGAGAAGGAGCAGGAACAGAAGAAGGTTGCACAGGACCTGCAGCCCGAGGAAACCTTCGTCTCCGTGTCGGTGGTTACGCGTGCCACTTCGCCCACGCCACCGGGGAGTACCACCGTCCAGCGTACGCGCCGCATCGACATTGCCAAGACCATCGAGAAGACCATCCAGCGATCGACGAAGCCCCGCCAGATGCTGGAAAAGGAGATCCAATCGGACAGGATGGACGATTCCACGCGATATCTGCGGTACAGCGGTGGCAGCAGCAGCCTCAGCTCCACCTACAGTCCGCACAGGGATCGGATCAGCAGCCTCCGTTACAGTGCCAGTCCGCTGTCCAACAAGTCCGTGTCCCCCTCCGTGGAGGGGAAGTCACAGTCACCAGCGGAGGTCCCCAGTCCACCGTCCAAGAGTAATGGCTCCTTGAGTAATGGGAGCTCCGCCAAGTTGTCCTCCGCCTCCGCCAGCAAATCGAAGCTCTCTCCGCCCAAGGCCATACGTCTGAATGCCTCACGTCAGTCCTCCGTGGAGAATTTGGCCAATAAGCCACCAGCAGCACCCACCAAAAGCGAATCACCCACCAAGACCTGCTCCAGCTCCAGTTCGGGCAGCTCTGCCGTCAAATGGCCCAACAAGGACTTCCGCAAGAGCTCCCTGAATGTGGGACCCACGGACAGGCCGCGCAAATCGCGCACTCCCAGTGGCGGGGAGTCCGAGGACGTGGTGACCAATGGAGGGTCCGCCCAACTAGAACGCTCGCCCAGTGCGGGCTCTGAGGGGAGTTTGGCTTCGGCTGGCTCCTCCGGAAAGAAGAGCTCCAAGCTGAGCAATGGCAAAACGTCCTCCTCAACGGGTAGTCGTCAGAGCACATCTTCGTCCTCCGCGGCCGCCTCCTCCACCTCCGCCTCGGACAGCGAGCAGCGGGTGAAGACCGTTAAAAAACAGAGCAAAAAGAAGACGCCCAAAGAAGGCAAGGTCGTTGCCGGCAATGCCGGCCAATCGTTGCCCAACCAAAATAGCCGCAAATCGAATACGCCAGCACCTGAGTCACCTTCACTAGAGGGCCACGATCCCCAACCGAATGAGAGTCCGGTGGCGGCACCACCACCGAACCGATCGCCACAAACGCGTCGTCTGCAGAAGCTCTCGTCGGTGTCGAATTTTTTCGCAAATCGTCAGCAAGACGCAAATAGTGAACCGATCTTCCTCGAAAGCTCGGAGAGCTCTGGGGAGCCGGAGGCCCCACCATCGATCAGTCTGGCCACAGATCTTAACACGAACGAACCGCGAACGAAATCGACAAAAACGACGCCCACGAGCGAAGCGAATACCTCAACGAGATCCCCACTGACGACCCCCAGTTCGAGTACGCGCTGTCCCGCCACCACAAGGATCACCACTGCCACCACCCCAACGACGATCAGCAGCAGCAGCACCACCACCACCACGCAGGACACTAGCCTGAGCACCACCTCCGAGCAGGACCCCAGCCAAGAGGAGCCCAGCTGGTGGCAGGACACCAGTCTCCAGATAAACACAGCCTCCGCTTTGGATCAGAACAATCAGAACGGGGAAATGCCTGCTTATAGGCTACGGCACATTGATTCCGGTGAGGAGCAGGCCTGGTGGCTGCGCCGTAGTGAGGCGGATGATGAGGGTGATGATGATACGCTGGCAGAGGAGACTCTGAACCCGCTGGACGA
This sequence comes from Drosophila miranda, assembly GCF_003369915.1. NCBI lineage: Eukaryota > Metazoa > Arthropoda > Insecta > Diptera > Drosophilidae > Drosophila > Drosophila miranda. The sequence goes on along the minus strand of NC_046674.1, from coordinate 7,668,071 downwards.
TGATCCCAGTCACTGGAGTAGCCAGGATCACGACTTGGAGACGATATCCAAGGTCAAGCAGATGCCAAGGAGCCGCATCTCACCGGAGCAGGATGCCTGGTGGCTCGAGGAGGAACAGGAACAGCAGCCCCAGTCTCAGGCAAAGATGGAGTCGCAGTCACCTCAGACCCGTTCCCTGCCACAGTCACCGCCGCAGTCCCGATCTCTGCCCCAATCGCCCCCGCAATTGCAGTCCCCTCTCCATTCAAATGGCTACCACGAGGACGAGAACAACAACAACAACATCAACAATGAGACGCATGTGGAGGTGACCTTGAAACTACCGAGTGGTTCCAAAAGCTCCAACTCAAAAAGCCACAGCGACGAGGGACCCAAGCACTGGTGGATGTCCGGACCCACCAAAAAGCTGTTCAATGTCCAACGCGTGGAGTCCGGAGAGCGGGCCTGGTGGCAGGACAGTGAAAAGGAAAAAGAGAAGGAGAAAGAGAAAGAGAAAGAGATGGAACCACCGCCAGTGAAGCCACCCACACCCCCGCCTTGCATCATCAAGCACTGGGAGTCGGGAGAGCGGGCCTGGTGGCTGCAGGACGAGCCAGAAGCAGCGCAGTCGGCAGCAGTTGCAGTTGCTGCCGCTGCCAACGCCAGCAGCGACGAGGAGGAGGAAGAGGAGCAGCAGGGCAGAGATGAGACAGATCTAAGGCGCAGGAATTCGCAGCAGCAGCAGCACCAACTGGACACGCCACACGAGCTGAGCAGCTCCTTCCACTTTTCCTACACCGAACGCCCGCCGCCACTGGGGCAGTGCGCCAGTCCTGTGCCGACAGAGCAGCGACCGCGCTGTCCCTCGCCCTACGACAACATTCCAATGGGAAGAGCCCACATGCCGGCAGCGCAGTCAGCGCCACCGACATCGCTGCAGCCACGCTTCTCCCCACAGGTGAGGCGGCCCGGCGAGAAGCTTTTCATCTCGCGGCATCAGAATATCGACGAGCTTTTGGGTGGCGCTTGCCGGCCGCTCAGTCCGCTCTTCTACAACAACAGCAGCAGCGATGCGACGCCGGAAAGCGGCACGAATATGTTTCTGCTGGAGGAGAGCTCCTCTCTGGCCAGCAAGAATATGTTCCTCCTGGAGGAGATCACGCCGGATCAGGTGCGCATCCACGATAGCACCGCCCAGAGGCCGGTCATCCAGCGCATGCAAAGGTGAGTAGCGTGAGAGCGAAAGCTCCGAGAGAGAGTGCTTTCTGTCGTTTGTTGTGTGGTGAATGTCGAACATGTGGTTGCTAATGCACTCTCTCTCTCTCTCTATTTTGATCTTGCAGAGATGTGGAGTGGTTGGAGAATGGCAGCAACTTTTACGAGCCACCAAAGCAGCACCATCAGCAGCAGCAACAGCGGAGGGTAAGTGGTTCACCACCCTCTCTCTCCCACTCTTGATTTCTAAGCAGATTGCAGGCTTTTTGGCAGCCTGCCCGGCGTCTCGTCTTGTTACGATATATCTATCGTGACGCCTACGCCTTTGTTTATTTATACAGATACCCTTACTCACTTTTCCAGATATAGGCAGAGCATATTAGCTAGTCACTTATCAGCGGAAGCCCTTACTCACATCTAGTCATTCGGTTGATGATGCCCCACCTTCCCGAACTGCCTTTCACATTCAATGGCCTTATCGGCAGGACTTATGACACCCACTGTATCAATTACCCTGTACTGCAGCTGTAAGCTCATATGACAAAGGGCAACGCAGAGGCAGGGCCAGTCAAGGTGCGCTCGCTCACACCCAATTCTTCAGTTATCAGAATCTGGCATCTCTCTCGCGCGCCAGATTCGGTCCCGAATGACAGCAGTCCTCAAGTGTCTGAGATCTCTGGTGGTTTGTGGAAGGGAGAGGGGGCCCTGTGAGTCAGCCGTAGGCCGCCATCCGCAGGCTCTCGTGCGCTCTCACTCCCACACTAACAACAATGCGCACAAAAATGCCAGAACAAAATGCGGAACAGCAAAAAGAAAAAACACATAATAACTAGTACTGGCTGGAAATACCCTGTAAAAGGGTATTGTTAATCTGACTGGTTCACTTTTCTATGCCGAATTATATAACTTCGGAGCAAATTAATGTAAACTAAGAGTTGGTTTGGGTGCCGCCCCACTTGCAGTACCGTCCTTCGACTAGTTTTCCCAGAAATACACAGACGTGTAAAGCTTTATAAATGAGAGCTTTAAAACATACATATGTACTATTCAAGAGTATAATACTTATGTTCACATTTATAGAGTAGTCGAGATGTCTCTACCCGTCGTGAGTGCCATAGCCCCCTACCAGCAAAGGGTATAAAAATCACGCAAAAATTCCCACTTAATTACATTCTGTCTGCGGGGCAGTCAGCGGGTCGCTTCCCGGCGAATTTGGATCTCGGTTCTGCGCTCCAGTTTGATGGGATGGGTTCGCGCCAACAAGGGAATCTCAGAAGAAGAGACTCCCGGCTAAATGGGTCATAATGCAATTAACATGAACATAAAGCCAAATCAAGTGGGAAAGAGCAAAGATAACTGTAAATTCCAGTAACCCCACCACTGTGTGGGGTTAGCATTTAACAGAGGGAACAAAGTGAGATTGCAATTATTTATATGTACATATGTATTCGATTCGCTGCTTATGTACTCGCAAAATTGTTGACTTTGTGCTGCCAAATGTGGCCATAAAATAAGTCCCCGTCGAACATTAAAAATCGAAAGTCCATTCAACTTTTGCATGAGGGGTGGGGCGGGGTACGAGGTATCTCTCACTAGACAAAGTCTGTTGTTGTCACCTCTGAACCGCCGTCAATCTGTCCCGCTCTCTCGCAAATTCTTTTTTCACCTCTGAACCTTCATCGGTGGCTGTCTCTGTCTCTGCCTCTCGCATGAATCGCTAGCCCAAAATAGCCAAACGGCATTGATGCGTGAAAATCAAAGCAAAAAAAAAACAAGCCAAAAAATTACGCAAATTACATTATAAAAGACATTTAGTTTCGTTTATCGCGCAAATAATTGCGCAAAGGCAAAAGAGACACAATTTTAATGGGGTGGAAAACAATACAAAACACTCGCGGATGAGTCAGATCTGTCTGATGTCTGTTCATCCATCCCACTGTTGAATACTGTGCGGTGTCTGTCTTTTCCTCTGCATCTTCCCAGTGCTATCCATCTCTCTTTTCATCGTTCTTTCTCGTCGTCTTCTTCGCATTGTTGTTATTCAAGGCAATGGGTGACAACTCTATTATCAGTTCGTGTACTATCATGTCTCCAAAGACAAACCAAGTTGGTTTTTTGTTATTTATGTTGTAGTTTTAACATATTTGAAGTCTGAATCGACATTTGTTTGACTCTGAACTTGGGGAAACTCCCATTAGATGTGAAGTGTTAAGTTTTTATTTCTGAGGAAATATGTAACATTGAAGCTGCTGCTGTGTATTTATCTATCCATCCCTCTCGCTCTTGAGCGTAGAAATAAACGGTAGACGGACATATGTACATATGTTTTTCTGATTCTTTCCCTTTCCCTCTTTAACGGAAGCACATATTACTCGAATGTAATGATTAATAAACAAGCACTTTAATGTCATACTCCTCCAAGCTTTAACCCAATTTAAATACCTCCAACCCACTTAAACTGTCCCATTAAACAATCCACCGGCTATAAAAACAAAAAAAATTATTTACTCTATCGCCAAGCCTAATCGGCATTTGAAGCAATCGATAGGCCATTAAGTGGCATATCGAATGTGTTGGCCCCACCGTTAAACGCATGGCTGCCAATTGAACGTATAACTCTTTTTGGCCCGCTCCCAAAATGCAATACATTGTCCCCCCCGTCCTAAATGAAGTTTTGCACTCCACACAAACACACACACATACACCCACCCATAGGAGTATGCACCCAGCGAATGTCCAGCTAATGATAGGCTAACGCTCAATCAACGATAAAGCCAAATTGTGGCACACGCGCAGCCTGGGCTATTTTTAGGCCCTGAAAATCGACTATCAGCTGCAGTTCAACGCAGCAGCAGCAGCAACAACGTGTTGCAGGAAGGTGCAGCCTGGCCACAGGCACAAACATACACACACACACATACACACACACACACCTGCACGCAATCCAACCTGCCTCAAGAGGTTTACGTAGCGTAACGCAACGTAACCCAAACGTCCGCGTCTTGTCTTACGCGGCTAACGCAAGGTGTGTGTGAATATAAGGTGAGTCATTCCCAAGAAACGATCAAAAGATTTTATTTTCAAGGTCTGCGGTCTGCAGAGAGCAAAGAGAGAGAGTGAGGGAGAGAAAGACTTTCTCAGGCGACGAAATGGTTGATATGATCAGGAAAAATAACATGCAGCATGTACAACACATTAAACATTTATCACAAAACAGAGAGTACCACCTTACCTTGTATAAATGCACCGTTGGCTATCGTCTCTATGGCTGCTTACGTTGTTGTTCCCGCTCTCTCGCTCACCGTGGCTTTGGCTTTGGCTGATTCTCTCTCACACCACTACACTTTGCCCGTGCTTCTTCTTCTTCATCTTCTTGCACTTTTGTTGCTTGCCTTCTTCCACTTTGGGAGCTTCAGCGGCTCCACGGCATTTTGGGGCTTTCAGTTGCTCCACGGCATTTTGGGGCCTTCAGTTGCTCCCCGAGCACCCTCGAATTCAGTCGTCGCCGGTCGCCTCCGTTGTTTGTCGCGTGTCGTGTGAGTTAAGAAAAACGTAAAAATACGCGCACCCCCGCTATTGCTGGCTACCCCTCGTCCCTGGCGTGTTGTTGTTGGCAACATTTATGATATTTTAACCAACAAACGGAATGGTAATTGGAAATACTAAACAGATCCAAAGTGTTTAGCAAAAAATCAAACGAAATACAAAATAGCCGATAAAGTGGGAAATAATTGTGCAAAACGAATCGAGGAAGAGGCATAAACATGGTTAATAATGTTAACTAGACGACGGACTCTGCTAAAATTGCAATTTGTTTTGAAATACTATTGATTTTTTTGCGTGTCACTGTGTCAGTGTCAATGGACAATCTTCAATTTTTTTTTATGGTTTTCGTGTGGTGTGCTCCACTGTGGGCGCCCCTGCTTCTTCAAAAAAATCTCAGTGTCAAATGTTCTTCAGCGGGAAACAGCTGTCGTGCCTGTCTCCATCTCATTCGCTCTCCTTGTCTGCTCTTCCTCTTTGGCCGCTGCTTCGTTATGGAGTGCAGGGCTCTCACGAAACGTCAGGTTCGGGCTCCTATTGAGGATCTCTGTCCCCTGTCCCCTGTCCCTGTGAGATGAGCAAATAGTAGTGAAAATATACACACACAAAAAAAAGACTCTAAAGGAGAGGCAAGGGAATATCCAAAAACCGGAATTGTGCAAATAAATCTCGATACAAGACGAGTCTTCCCAGGGAAGCACTCTGTGGGTCGGTCATTTTGTTGGGGCCAGAAGGAAGCATATCGTTGGCGTTCAATTTTTGGCAAATTACGAGGAGAGAAATATGTAATTTATTTGCAATCATTAAGGAAAATTGCATGCCCAAGGGGAAAATATGTCTCCCCAGAAGATCACTTTCTATACTTTACCCTATGAAAGCTGCATTTCGTGGGCCATCTATCACCTGTTGACCCAAAAATCATTGACAGCAAATTATCATCTAGTACCGCTCCACATAGTACCCGCATAGACCTTCCTTCATTCTGTCAGCTGTCGCTCAATTAGTTTGAATTGCATTACCCTATGATTACCCCATAAAACAGACGGCCCCAACATGCCCCAACTAAAACCGAAACTAAAGCTAAAACTTACTCTTCTGCTGCTCTACTCTTTATTTACCTTTTAATATGCAAATAATGAATGCTGTGGAATTTATTATGGCGAAATAAGAATGAGTTAATTCACTCAGCTCTATATCTAGTGTGCAAAAAAAGAGCAGCTGTTGGAGGGGTTAGTGGGGGGCAAGAAAAACCTCATTTTCAACGCGGCTAGTGCGAAGTACGAAGTACTTGCCAGAAAGAGAGCTTCGCCTCGCTTCTACTTAGCCATAGACACAGGCATGTGCAAATTACAGTGGGCTGTGAAAGTCAGTGCAACGTCAGTGGAAATAATTGTGAAAAATGTGAGAGTATCTAAGGAGGATAGCATTTATAATGGAATAATAGAGGACGGAAGGAACAGTTCGTAACCAAAAATTGGCCCAGATCTGCGTGATTGTGGCCCAATTGTGATTCCCTTCAATTGTTTTTAGCGCATACCTAGCGCACCCACTGTGCGGACACCACCGTAAACGTAGTTACGATTTTAATTATCTGCCGGCGTAATCTGCCAGCGACGACAGCGACAGCGACGTCGACGTCGACCGCCTGTTGACGTGCCAACCGCGAGACACTTCAGATTTGGCTTTAGTTTCAGCGTAGTTTTTTTTTTCGCTCGCTTCTTCTCTGGGTTTAGCGGTCGCCGCTTTGCACTCTATTATCTTGCTTTTCTTTTCTTTTCTCAGCTCAACCTTTTTTTGCAGCCGCTAATCCAATTTTTTTAATTGTGCTGCAAAGAGATGATGCGGAGAGAGGGAGAGGCGGAGAGAGAACACCATCCAGCACTTAGTTAAGACAGTAGTTGAAAGGGGTGGGTGGGGAAAGAGGGAGAGAGAGAGAGAAAAGGTTTGCCCTCAAATGGTGCTCTCTTCCTTGATGTTGCTTACGATTCTGCCGCTGCCGCTGCCGCTGCTTTTCTGCTGCGCTCGTTCTCTTTGTTTCTGTTTTGGTGGAGTTTTTTATACCCAAAATTGCCTGTGCAAAGTGCAAAGGGTATATGGATATCGAAAAGGGTTTACTTAATTTATAATATATGTTGTTCACATTTAGATACAAAGAAGTTCACACACCAAGCTCCAAATATTCCCCTTTCAACATTGTTCAGCCTAAACAGTACATGGTTAATGGGTATTTTGTAGTCGGTATTCAAGTCGGTCTTTCCACTCATTCCTTCTTTTTTGGTGCTTAGTTTTTCGCGTTATCTTTTGAGCGCTTATCTAGCTACTGAAGTCGTTCGTTTCGTTCCCTCGTTTGCTCGTTCGCTATGCAAAGTCAAGGTGAACAGCGGCTAGAGAATGGATGGAACAGAGATGGGGGTCCATCAACATCAACATCAACCCATCCACTGACAACTAATTATAATTCTCAACTTAAAGCCAAATTAAGTTGAATGACGAACCATATGATCTGTAATCGGCTTAAAGTTCAATTGCGTGGGAATTTTGGCTGTAAGCGAAAGCTTACATAAACCAGGGGGACTTATCTATCTGTTCGAAAAAACTATCTTTCAACTCATTAACTAACAATCAAGTTGGCAGCAGACAACAAAGCGCATTAGTGAGTAATTTCCCCTCTTATCCATCTTTCTCGTATATGTACATATCTACGTATGTACATATGTATCTACTTTGGACGATAAAGTGTTTGGCTAAACAATGAAAGTGTTAGTGGTGCAACCACACCCAAAAAAAAAAAAGAGAAAAAACCCCTCATAAAAAATGGTAAAAATTGTTGCGTTTGGTTTCTTTCAGCGAACGAGCGAGCACTCTTTGCCAAATGATATTGAGGTCACACCGTGGCTTAGTACACGCCACCCAAAGGCACTCTCTATATACAGCCATGCCCTACAGCTTACAGATACATGCATACTGTGAAATAAATAACCTATTAGCACGAAGGTCCCCCCATAGCCTACGGTAGTTTATTGATTTATTTCCCCTCTCTTTTGGTGCCTCTCTCTGGGTCGAAACATGATATTTCTTCTCACTTTCATTGACATGGATCTGATTCACACGCTTACTACAATATTTCTATGCAATGCATACTGTCTAGCATTGACATATGGAAATTGCAGTCAAAACTTCTGTTCGTTTTTGATGTCCGGAATTTTGGGTCAGGGTTCTGTTCTTAGAGGTATTCCTATTGATTTTTATGGGGCTACGACCATGAACGTACCTTAGAAACCACAAAATGGTTAAAGAATTGTGATAAAAGGTCGGGGAAAAGATCAATAAACTAGAAAATAACTAAATAAGAACATAATACAATAAAGCTGTGTAAATTGTATTACAAAATCTCAATTATCTCATTTTAACTGTAAAGTTTCATTCAAGTTTCAAGTGCTGGATAAACAAAAGACGGCACACAATATGGGATTTACTTTCGAGTACGCGTCTCGGAGTAAATTCGTTATAAATACAATTGAATCTTGTACAAACAATCGACCCATAGGTATATTTCAATCAAAGAAGCTGTCACTCCACATTTTATGGGAATAAAGAGTTCACTTCTCCGTCCATTACCTATCCTGAACAAAACCTATCCCTAACATTCCCCAACACCACTTCTATCTCCATCTACATCTAATGAAGTGATAACTTGAAATTTGGGGACCCTTCGGACTTATCAGGGGAGTTGAACAAATTTTCTGTGATTTTTATCGCTGCTTCACCAAATGTCTTTTCAATGGTTTTCTGAATGGTGGGCGCCATAAAAGTTGATTACAGCCAAAGGAGGAGCCAGAAGGGGGTTCATAAAATGCAAAGTAGTTTGATTGTGCGATCATAAAAAAAGGTTATGGCCATAAAAGCAATTAACTTTAACCAAAACGAATCGGTGCCAGAGTCGGGGGAGGCCCTGCCTGCGTCAGAGATGCAACAGATCTGTTGCCTTGATTTTGATTTGCTTTTCTTTGGCTTGCAATTTGCGGTTTTTTGTTGTGGATTGCAGAATACAAAAATAATCATTGATTACGGCATACGGCATCAGCCCATATTATGGGGAAATCTTACGACCTTGATGCCTGATTCGTATCGATTGTTGCAAGGCGAAGGCGGATTCAACTCTTTATTTTTACCATTTCTTTTGAGGCATCTTTTGATTGCTGCCCATTTGAAATTGCATTTCGAATCAATCAAACCTCAACTTGACCTTGCCACAAGCCCCATAATTTAACACTCACTCGCCACTATACAATTCCGGAGTCCGGAGTCCAGAGTCCGGAGGGACTGGCATTTGACACTCCCCCAAATCCGTAAACCGAAATCCCAAAACCGACAAACCATCAGCGATTTATCAGGCGGCCGTTGGCTGGTGGCTGGTGGCTGGTGGATGGTGGCTGGTGGCTGGCGGTGTGTGCAACATTTAAGCGCTGGATTGTTGCATAAAATCTGCATAAAATTAACAGGCGTCTCTCTGACCATTGAACCAACAAACAACAAACACTTTGTGTGGCTACAATTTTCAATAAATTTTATGTATTTTCGTATGCATTATGAGTCGTCAGAGGTGATTTATGGTGGAAACTGCAATGCCGACTGTCTCTACCAGTCGTCTACCTGTCTTTCTGTCTCTTGGAGATGCAATCGCCACAGCAGACAAGCCACAAAAAAAATGTTTAAATACAAATAACAAAAAAAAAAAAAAACTCTGTGTGTAATGCAATTTATCATGGCCCAAAGTGAAAACACGTCCAAAGCACAGGCGCAGATAAAACGCATTGTTTATTAGACTATAAAATGATGGTTATAGCCCCCCCACCCCCACCCCCCGCTCTCATCTGGGATCGTCTTGTGGCGGCTTGGCGTCGCTCATTAGGCCAACAGCTTGTAAAAAATCAAATAAAACCCCCGTCCAGCTCTGTCGCTTAAAGATTGTTATTCAAATGTGGGCCTCAGTTGAGTGAAAAGAGTGCCCTCATAAAGAAAATTAGACATAAGCCACAACATGAGCTTCATTTTCATGGAAAATCTATATGCTTTTGCTTTCAGATCATTCATTAGCGGATCAGCAGAACATTTGGGGCAAACAATCGTATGATTCATGATTTTGTTTGTTGCCCTTTAAGTATGGGATAGGGCTTACATTTCTAAGATATTTATTTCCAAGATTATTTGCTCATTGATTGTTGGAAATGCAGCACTTATCGATGGCGGGTATAAGTTAATTTCTTTGATAAATTTTTGTTATCAATTTTCCAAGAAAATCGATTTGCGAATTTGATACGTCCTCAATTTTAAGGGAAATACGTTAGGTGTTGAAGAAGATACATTTCTGAATCGATGTATTTAGTCGGTTTTGAAACATAAGAAGTCCAAGCATTAAGCTAAAATCATCCACAGAAAATCAATTGATCCGAAATCCCAAACGAGGGGCAAAGTACAGCATTCGGCATTGTGTTGTCGAATAGTTTTATTTAAAACCGCTGCAATTTCTGTAATAAGACACCAAAATGTCCCTGAAAAGACATAGACTTGGCAAAAATTACCTGAAATTATTGGAAAACAAACATAAGTTTCAACCAATCATCAAATTTCAGAAACTGAAGGCAAAAATCAACTCTTCCAAGAAATGTACGGTGTGCTCTTGCAGATAAAAGTAAAAAAAAACCTTGTATATTTTATAAATAATGCCCTCATAATCATACAGAGAGAATGCCTTGTGTTACTTCATGGAAATGATGTCATTTCCCTTAAGGGAAATCAACATCTCAGTACCGTCTTTATATATAGTAAATAATAAATGGTATTCTTATATCCTTCTATATAGCCACCCTATCCCCAACATTCATTTCGGTAAAAACGGAAATCCAGTAAATCAGTGAATCCCATATAAAATCGAACAAATGGCCAAAAACATCAACATTTTATTGCATAAAATATACAAATCTAAAAGAAAATCTAAAAAATGTAAAATATTTAAGTGTTTGACCCAAATTTTGAAATGAAAATTGTCACACAGCTGATGGGAAAGAAGAGGCTGTGAAAACTGGGCCACTGGTTCCACTTCTCCCCCACTGTCTCCCTCTCAATATTCCTCTGCCTCTCGGTGGTTTTTCTTGGCTAAAAAATGTATCTTAACTTTATTATTTTGATGATGATTGTTGTTGCCGTTTTGGTCGTTTGTTCGTTGGGTCGTTTGTTGCCCCATTGCATAATCCCGGCACAAAAATCGTGGCCAAGTCTTTTTTGCTGCACTCAAAAATATTAGTCACGCACTCACACAGAGCCCGCAAATTAGTAGAGCAAATGAATATGCCACACATAAAAGATATACATACCAGATACCCCAGATAGCAGATGTACATATATATAAATATATATAGAGTATCGTGTGTTTGTGTTGATATTTTGTAAGAATTCATGTCAACTGCATACAAAAATAACCCACAAAATGAGTTGTACAGATGATGCCCCTGGTTCACAGGTCCCGCATTTGCATCTGTCTGTAAAGGGAACCACCGATGATGATGAGGCAACAGAGACCGAGAGAGTGAGGTGTCTGTCTGTCTGTCTGTCTCTATGGGTGATCTATCAAAATGACATAATGTTTCACATGAAGATTCTGTCAGCTCGAATGCCTAGAAAGAACTCCAATTCTCTTTGTAGAGAGCGATTCCTTTTGATTGACTGCCTCTTCAGGTATTCATAGTTCTGACAGCTGGAATGGCTGCTTGTTTCTAGCGATCTGTTAGGGATCTTAGATTACCTCTATCTAAGCTCTGGCTACTCTCAATGTTAATTTCTATGATATATTCTACGATTTTCTATGATTTCCAGTAGTTTCAAAAAACAATCATAGATCTCTTGTCTGAAAATAGTGCACACATACACATTTCAAGCTAATTTGGGTTCTCTATGGTTTCAGTTGATTATAGTAAATTATTTCTCCATTTGATTATAATTTATTTAATTTATTCCGTATTATTCCATTAAATAATGAAAAATTATACATAATAGTGCTTTATATTCAAGAAAAACCTAATTAAAACCCAAGCTAATTTTGATAAATGTCTTTTGTATGGAATATATTTTAGATTCTTCTTGAAGTTGGCCTAAGTTTTCCATGTTAAAAGGGATCTTTTATCTTGTGCTGACACTTTCGATTCTTCTTTCTTGAAACATTAGCATATTTAATAGAATAGAAAATGCATAATATTAATTTATATTCCAATATTCCAACACTTTCCACTACTCGAATGGTGGACTACCGTTGGCTGCATTTTCCAGCGGAATGAAGTGGCAAACGCTTTTCGAGTGGCATCGCTCTTGAGAGCCAGAAAGTAGTGCACTTCTCTCTGGCTTTTGACCCCAATTCCTGAAGTATTCCGATCGACACATTGGAGTCTGTTTTTTTTTTAGCACTGAAAACCAAAGAATAAGCTGGGAAATTCCCCAATGACCACGTTGTCACACGACGATTTCCTGCCTCTGGCTTTGGTTCTCTTTTCATTTCCGTTCTGTGGGGCCTTTGGGGGCTCCTGGGGGGGGCTTATGATCATTATGCTATTGTTATAATTAACTGTGAAGAACACCTCCAACCTTTCCAGCACCTCCAGAAGGGGAGTTCTATAATGAGTTGGCATTCTTGCGGAGGCACAGAGCTTGGACTTGGACCTGGGGCATCCGTTGCATACGAAATCAGCTACGGTTCTGAACGAAAGAATTCAATAAATCAAGCGCACACGCACCAGTACAACATTATGCCATGGTATGCGCACGTGTATCGAGAGTAGAGGGTATCTCTCTGTCAGAGAGTATCTATAGGATTTGACAGAGACACACCACACCACACCACACCGCACTCTACTGCTGCCTGCCTCTGATCTCGAGTGGCATGCGATGTGTTTTCCCTCAAACATTTAACCGTTTCAAACACACAACACACAAACGTGACACAATTTTCTTTCCAAACTCGTTTCGAGAGAGCCAGGGCCCTCTATTACGGCCCAGGCCAATCATCGGTGTTTTCCTTTGGCTGGCTTTTTATTGGCAGTTGAAATTATTTTTAAATGCATTCGCTTAACAATTTTATATGTCTTTCATTCAGTTCAGTTCAGTCAAGAGGTCAAACAACTTTTCTTCTGACTGCCGGCCGCAGTACCTTTTTCTTCTACAACCTTTTTCTCAATTCAAAAATGATTTGTTTGTTTCCATTATCATCTCTCTCCCTCTCCCTCTCTCTCTCTCTCTCTCTCTCTTGAGAGCATGACAAATTATTGTGGAATGTAGTGTCTTTTTCTCTCTTTTTTTCTTTTTTTTTTTTGGGTTCTGTTTCCATTAAAATATCTGTTTTCTGTTTCTGTTTTTGTATGGCCAAATATTTGCTGTTCAGCGAACCATAGACCTACCGTATGTGGTATTTTTTTTTTGCGCATTCTGCGAACCCATTGAACCAACGAATGTATCTGTATCTGTATCTGGGCTTATTACTTTATTGAGTCAGCGAAAAGTATCGCGGAATCTTTTCCAATGTTGTGGGACTCTTCGGGGCAGATAACAGCAGGAGGGGGGGGAGAGGAAAATGTGTGAAGTACAAGTAGATTTAATTGAATTCAATGAAGTTCAATCACAAGTGTCACGTGTGTGCCCTAGGGTATACAGATAATCTCGATGGAACAGAAATAGTTGTCTGTTCGTGAGATTGGATGGTGGGAATACGCGTAAAGACACATTTTAATACATTTAGAGATCTTAAATCGTTTGCTAGTGCGCCCTAGAAAGCTCCTTCGTATGAAGATTCGAAGAGATTCGAATCTGTTCGGCAATATTCGAACTCATTTTGAAAGAGTGGACATTCCATTGGATCTTATAATTCTTGTTTCTAGTGGCACAGAACCTGAAAGTAAGTTCTGAACCCAGAGATCTCCACTCGTATTCTTTTCGCTTGAGAGTATACATATATTTGGTGGCATATCATCTTATACAGAACTTATGAACTGGGAAACACATGTACTTTCAGAGAGAATCAATCAGGGATATAGAAGGTAAAGGCCATTGAAGTTCCTCAAAATTCTTTATAAAATCAACAATATCTGCAAGTACGATCATTTCTCTGAAGAACCCCCCCTACAAGCAGCTCTTAAAGCAACTTCCTGTTTGCATAAATTCGACTGGGGACCCCCTTCGACGAAGAAAACCCTAACTGTATCAATGTCAATGCTCCGTTGCGGATCATCAAAGCATACTCTTAAGCGGATCACAGAGTATGGATCCGAGCAGAGTGGGGTGCGCCCGTAGGGGCATGCAACAGGCAGCAGCCGAAGCCGCACAGTAGCTGTCAATTAAGCGTCTTTGGGAAATTGTTAAGTTATTAGCCATCCCATGGGGGGCTATGGCTATGGAAAATTTGCATAATTGATGGCATAAAAAACTGCAGAAGAAGAAGCGGCAACGGCAGCAGGAAGAGACGTTGCCTGACTCCTCCAACGCCAGTGATTGCAACATGGGGCAGGCAGGCAGGCAGGCAGGCAGGCAGGCAGCAGCAGTAAAAAGTGAAAGTTCATTTAAGCCAAGTCAAGGCGAAAAAGAGAGAAGCAGCAGCAGCAGTAACAGCAGCATGGCTCCAAAAAATAGTTTCCTTGAGCCAGCGGGCGGGTTTCATTACCTGCCAGTTGTTACTGTACCGCCGCGGCGGTTATTGTTACTGTACTGTAGTTGTTGTGGGTGCCCCACAGACTGGCTGCTGTTGCTGTTGCTGCTGCTGTGGCATTTGCATAAATTATTTACACTTTAATATGGTCTGTCCATCAGTCAGTCGTCGGTTCGTCGCGTCGGCGCCATTGTCGTAATTTGTAACTAAATATGCCGCTGCTTAGCCATGGCTAACAGCCACACTCTTGCCCACAATGGCCACAGTTTTTTGCTGGCTAGCTGGCTCCGGCCTCCTCCTGGCGTTTATTTCTGCCATACAACATAATATTTATTTAATTTCATTAAATTTCTGCACGTCGCCAATCGCCGGGGCAATGAGGAAGCCAAATAGACGATAGTGATTTTCTCTGATGGTCACTTAACTTTTGACTTGGCCGAAACCGAAACCGAAACCCTTTTTTGTGCTGGCCAAGAGCCCAACAGAGAGTTCCGGCCCGTGTCTGTAGAAATTTCTGTATACGTGAAAGTAAAAATCTTTATTCGGGCCTCAACTTCATTTTCCATTTCATAAACGAAACCAAAAGCAGGCGGACTCTTGCCAATCGGACTCTTGCAACATTGACTTTCGCATGCAACAGAACTTGTTGTTTCGGTTTCTCGCTTGCTGATGTCATGGTGGTGTGCCGTCCCTCTGGTGGTTGCAGTTGCTGGTACCCTTGTGCGATTGTGGGTCCTATAAGGCAACCCAGAAGCTTGCTACCAGAAACAAGGAAGAACTCTTCAGCAAGATAGAGTCGAAAAACCGGTCTTCCAAGAGGGAAAATGACAGTAAGATCTGTTTAAAGGCAGAGCAATAGTTTTTTTGGGGGAAAAACCAGCTGTTTTTCTGTCTAAGAGCTGTCTAATATTTCTCCCAAAAAGCATACTAAATATTTTGTATTTTAAAACACCCCACATCTCTCATCGCTGGTGGTCTTTTTTGTCATTTGCTTATGGGAAATGTTGTACAGTGAATCAACGTCAACGTCAAGCATGCCTGCATCTCCTGCCTGTCCAGGGAACAATCGATCTTCCAGGGTATCTAGAGCCTCGAAACCTGGCTTCTTTCCTGCTGTTTTGTTTTTTTTTTTTGTTTTGCGTGGTGTGGTTCTTTCCTGTGTGTGTTTTGGGGCACACCTGCCGCCTTGCTGCCTTGCCGCCTGGCTGTCAGAAGGAAGCCCTGGCAAGGGTCCATCCGCCAGCGGCCTGTAACCTGTCTCTCGCACTCTACTCCCCTCTGCCACCGCATTCTCCTGTCTTTCAATTAAACTTTAACTCTTTTAGGTCTTTTGTTTTTTCTGCTGTGCTGTGCTGAACTTCCTTTCTGAGCCCTGAAGTCTTGTCCCACCCGTTCAGACCGACTTGCAAGTCCGCTCTTAATGACTTGACTTTTATTTTATTTCTCATTTCGTTCGTTCAACAGAACGAAACACCTCTCAACGGTTCGCGGGAGTCTCGTCTGTGGAACAGCTGTTTTCGTTTACACAATATTCTTGGCTTTTGTGTTGTCTTTTGTTAACCGTTTTTATTGGCCTTTTTTATGGCTTTCGCCTTTATTTTTGTGTGCTGTGTTTCCCTGTATTTATTTCGCATTCGCTGCTTCGCAATGAATTATTGCAATTAGGCGCGATGTTTTCTGTGTTTTTCTTTTTTGTGGCTTTTTAAAAGCCGCCGCCGCCAATTCCATCGCCATCGCCATCGCCGTCGTATTGGGCATCGCATCTGTGAAAAATGCTTTGAGTTAGTGGCTAAAATATAAAATAATTACATGTTATACGCGAGTATTCCACAGTAGTACGAACTTGCTACATGTTTGTGCAACGTGTTGGACAAATTACAAAATTGGTGGCCGGGCCCAGGCCCCCCAGAGAATCTGTGGAATGACTAATGGTTTGAAAGGTAGCCCACCACTAAATGATTCGAGTACATAATGAAGAAAGCTAATACTCGAAGAATTCTTGGGGTGGTTTAAGCAGGGCTCTTAAGTTTCAGTTAACGAACAGAAATTTCAGTGTAGAACGTTTTATAGACCAGAAGTTCAGTGTTCATTTTTTGAAACTTATCGGATATGAGAAGATTTTTGGAGAAGAGAATCAAAGAATTTTCGGTATTTTTTTATGCTTTAACTAAAAACGTATCTTTTGTATGGCTTTTAGTACTTTTTTTTAATAATTTCTCTGCAATACAATCGTCAAATAATAAGTATTTTGAATAGTTCGAATTATTTTAGCAGTGCTTCAGTGCAGCAGTTCTATGGGCTTCTTTTAAAAAAAATACTGAAATAGACTTTTTATAATAAAAGTACCTAGCTTTCGTATTTTTTTAAATGATTCATTTTGGTAGTTATTTAAGATTTTTTGATTTATTTTAACATTTTTTTTATTACTTTTATTTTATTATTATTTATTTGACTACTTTTAGTATCTATGTTAGTATTTTTTTTTATTTTTTTTTAGTTTAGAAATTTTTTTTTTTTATTTTAATATCTAGCTTAGTTTTTTTGCTATTACTTCCAGTGCTTTTGGTATTTATTTTAGTATTTATGCTCTGGCATTTTATTGTTTCTAGTATTATTAAGCAGAGAAAACTAAAAAAGCAGAGTCGTAAACCAATTAAAGCTGAGTTATCTGAATGGAATGGCTTTTCTTATGCCGCAACAAGAAATGTCTGAAATACTTTCTAAAACAATACATAATATGTGCGGACAACATACTAGACGATCTCTAATACCATTTGTCGCGCGCACGGTGGCCTCACCCATTTCCCAACCATCTATCGGACCTCCTCCAGACTCTAGACTCTAGACTCTAGAGTTCAATGTCAGTCGTCTGCAGCAGTGAGCGAGCGAGCGAGCGAGCGAGCGACTCGACAGACAAGTGTGTGTGCTGAGCAGAGACCAACTTCAAGTCCAAGTCGAATTTTGAAGACGAGACAAAGACCAAACTCCGGCAGCCAACGGGCGTCCATTAGAGTCACGTTATGTGGAGGGAGCTACCGCACACGGCTACCGGGACCGCTACAAGACGACACTCAAGAACCTCGTTAACAGACGAAGACTCTCGGCTCTGCGGGCCCATAAACCACAGACGGGGGCAGACTGACGGACAGACAGACCCTGTACTGTGTGCCGTGTAGTACTCTGTGTCTTGCATATTTGCATAAAAACCCAGAAAAACAGCAGACAAGACCATTTAGCGGTACTCCCACAGCGGCGGAGGCCTTTTCGATTTGGTTTCGATTTGAGGCAATGTCCCCTGAATGCCTGATGATGATTAAAAACCGAACTACTGGGGCGGGTACTGACATTGAATTCGAACAAAGTTACACAACAATCATCATCATTATTATAACGATCATTATGTGACTCTGAAGCGAACCAGAAAGCCAAAGACAAATATTTAAGTAAATACAAAAAAAGAGAAGAAAATAAAATAAAAGAAAAGAAAAGAAAGGAGAGCGATCCGGTTCGGCATAGACAATTATGCTACGGGTGGTGGCGGGAGGGAGGGAGGGGGAATACTGTTGTGGAGTGTTACTGTATAGTGGGCGTGGCTTTTGAACAATTTTGCAATATTTAGCATAAAATTGCGCAACATGCGTGTGTGTTGCCTCAACAATTATGCAACAATTTTGGGATAGGCAGGAGGGTATGACGATTTTTACAAGATTTGTTGACAGCTTTTTGATTCGTAGGATCATATCATAGTATCATTATTGTTGTCCAGGGTATCAATGGCTTCGCAACTCTCTTCTGTCTCTTGTGTGTTTGTGTGTTTTCTATGTGTCTTAAATTCGTTTCGGGGCTTGGCCCAGAGAGTGGCCCAAAGAGTGCACGTCATAAAAATCAAAATTAAAACAAATTGCAAGCCAGCGAAAAGCAAACAAATTTATGCCAATCCAAAAATCCATTTCAGTCGCAGTTCCAGTTCAAGTGAAAATGCAAATAAATAAAAGTGAGAGAAAATACCAGAAAAATAAATAACTGCAAATAAAAGAAGGAGACAAATGTGAAATAGGTGAAGTGGAAGTGCGATCTCGAGAGACGACTGACTGTAAATACATTCGCCAAAATGATTGTGAAAATGGAACCCGACGAACTAATCACCTTTCGTGTCCAGTATCTGGTGGACAGCGATCCGCTATCGGCCTGCACCGCCTTCCCCATACCGGTGCGTGCCCCCACCTATGCGTTTGCCACAACCATGCCGCTGGCCACGCAGATCGGCACCATACTCAGGCTGTTGAATGCCCCACAAAGTGTAAGCATTAAGACAATGGATCTTTCTTTCTTTTATACACGTAAATATATATATTATCCGTATTTTCAACGGGCCTTAGCTTATCTCTGTCTTATCGGACAGCCTGAATCTTTTAGCCGAAAAAAAATACACACACACACAGCGTACGAAAATCTTTTGTATACGAAAAGGCATTAACTCTTTTAGCGTCGCATTTACGAGATACTTTAAGAAGTATGTATAGGCATTATCGAGATCAAGATTGCGGGTTTTTTTTTTTTGTTTTTTGTTTGTTAGTATTCTTCATAGTTTTTTGAGGGTTTCTTTTTTATACTTCTTTCAAAAATTTAATATTTATTTTTATGCCATGATGAAAACAGTTTTTGCACACGCTAGCCCAGCGCTTTGATGATGCTGGCTTTTGCGGATTTTTCAGATTTTGCCGATTTGGCTGATAGTTGTCCACAGTTGATGCAAGAAGTCTGTGAACAGTAGAGGGTATGACAGCTACTGTGTGAATTAAAAATTGAAAATGTACTATAATCCAGAAAAAGGGATTTTTTCCATTTAAATGTTGAGCAGATTGCAATGTAACCTTTTCTTAATCGCATTACATCGCATAGGAATGTCTAATAAATAAATAAATATTCAAATACTACCGTATTTTCCAGCTTTTGCTTCTTCTTCAGACTCTCCCTCCTTCCCCCCGCCTACGACTGCTATAACGGTCTACATACATATATCACTCTCTCCCTCGCTCGCTCTCCCAAGCTCTCCTAAGCTCTACCATTCTAGCACTCTCTCTCTCTTAAGCTCTAAAATACTAGCACTCTCTCAGGCAAAGCCTCTCCTGCTCTCTTCAAATGCCAGCCGTTGTTCTTGCTGTTGTTGTTGTGGCTGCAAGTGTCACTTTGCACTCTCCTTCGTTCCACTCCTTTCGCTGAGAGCGAACCAAGCCAGCAGCTTACGAGTGTGTGATGCCTGTCTAATGCCTGCTGCCTTGTTCTATCGGAATTTATCATTGGATTGATTTTATGCAGCATTTACCGCCCCAATCGCAGACTTTTCGCACTCACTGTCTCTGAACCGATGGCATATACATTTTGTATGTGTATATTTCCAGTGCGGTTTTTGTTTTGTGGCACGGCATCCCAGACCGACACCGACACCGAGACCGAGACCGCGAATCATTTGCATAGCGTGTTTAGACGCATTTATCGCTCTATATCGCCACCACATTTCCTATAAAAATAAAAACGCATAAAAAGCATTATAACTCGTTTATCGTCCGGCAATGGAACGATTATGTATGCTCGTTCCTCCACAAAAAAAAAAAAGTAAACAAAAATCGACAATTGATTTATTTGTGAAATTTCCACATGAAAGCCAAAGATTAAACTTGGCCAGAACCAAATTGATTCAAAAAAGAGGAAAAAAAACTCTAGCCACAAATCTAAAAAAAAAGAAAAAAAAAAGAATGGTCATGGTGGAAGGGGGCGAGATGTAAGTCAATTGAAGCGGAATAAGTTTTATATGTTGGAAAATCAGTGAGAGGAAAGAGCGTTGAAATGGAAAGAACCACAAGCCAACAACAAAAACCAATGGGGGAAAACTTTTAGGAAATCTGCTTAAATGGTAATTGGTAAATAACAGAAGAAAAACTTATCCACAAACAAAAACAAACAAAGGGGTTAGTTCTGTTCTGGCAAAAAAACATAGAGAGAGAGAGAGGGGGAGGGGGAGAAAGAGATTAAAGAGACAAGGAAGTAAAGTGTTTTAGCATGTTCTAAGGCCACGTACTTATTACAATATTTTATTCTCGAACCGAACAAATGATGCATTGCCAATGGATGGGCCAATGCCAATGACCGACCCTTTCCACTGGGCGCGATCCCCGGCCAGAAGAAGACAATGGCAGATGGCAATGGCGAGGAGGGATTGGCTCGAACAGATCCAAGCCCAGCTCTGAGCCAGCCCCGGGCTGGGCTAACTTATTGCTATCGCACAATCTGTGGCAACTAATAGGAAGTTGGGGCAGGCAGAAAACCCCAGGCCCCAGAGCCACAGTCAGAGCCACAGTCAGAGCCAGGGCCAGAGCCAGAGCCAGAGCCAGAGCCAGAGCTGGGGCTGGCTCTCTTTTTCTGGGCGCATTGTGAAAGCCATGGCCAGCAATTATCTAAGCCTGCCATTGTTTGCCCCTGCAACGAGTGGCATCGCGCTGCCAGCCTGCCTTTGCCTGACTTTGACTAATTTGCAAAAAAGCCACTAAGGAGCCATCGAACAGCCTCCCCATTCGTGGAGGCTCCACCGCCACCACCACCAGCAGCCAGCCACCAGCCAGCCACCAGCCACTGCCTGTCATCTGTCATCCAGAGTGGGGCAGAGCAGAGCACAGAGCAGGCCACAAGGATACGTAAATCTTGACAAGCGGCGGCAATAAATTCTAATGAGCAAATCGCAAAAGGAAGTTCTGGCTTTCCAGCTTCTATATCCAGAGTGTGCTCTCAGGATGTTGTCTAAGGCAGATTTATGTGGCAGGCTTCGGCTTCGGCATCGGCATCGGCATCGGCAGCTGTAAATGCCATTTGTCCAATTAGTCAGCAAACAGAGAGAACTTTGCTGGCCTGCTCCTATGTACGACTGCTGCCCCTAGTGCTATCGGCAGTTCCCTGCATGCAACTTGTTAAATTTAGCGCATTACAATAGATTCATAAATTTTCGCCCCACCAATCGCCTAATCTCCAGCGATGACATCAGTGCGGGACGGACAGTGCCGACAGATTCGAGAACCCACAAAAGTTAAAAATATAAATAATCATGCGAGTAGTGGTCGTTGTGGCTGGCCAATAGAAACGATATGATACTCAATATATACAGGTATACAGGGTAGGGTGGGGTGTATCTGTTTCACGATAGATACGACAGGGGAACAGAGGGGGATTATTTTCATGGTGCAGATCCAGATAAAGTCTGTTACTCGCTCACCGAACAGATTTTCTTGATTAGACCTAGAGGGATACCATTATCCCAAACAGCACAAACTATTGGTACTTATCTATCTATCCTTAAAGATACGTATATGTATCTTCTCCCTGGGGAAAGAAAAAACTCAATGCTGGGGAAAACCATACAATTTTCAGAAAATATTAATTAAATACAATAAAATATGAAATAACATTAAAACGAATTTAATAATAGATTAATTAAATAAATAAATTAAACACCAAATATTTCATATATTTAGACTAGAAATTGTCTTGAAACGTCTTCTTTAAGTCTGCTTTATATTGGTCGCGCGTCATGCGACAGTGCCCCTCGGTCGACCTCGACTTGGTGTCGCTTGGTCCCATCAAGTAGTCCATTGTACAGCCAAATCCTTATATGTACACAGTATCTACCCATTTGACAACGTTTAATTCGAGTTTCTAATGTTTTGATTTGAATTTATTTTGTTATTCTTTCTGCCAATTATTTCTGTGTTGACTGTTTCTTCGCGTCATTCAGAACAGAACAGAACAGAACAGAACCAAATGAGAGATAAGCATATAGGGAGTACGCGTGTTCAATTGAATGGAAATAGAGAACCAACAACAAAGACTACAGGCCACAATTAAATTACAGAAAAAAGTCGAACAATTCATTCACAAAAAAAATAAACCAAACCAAAAGGCAAAGCCAAAGCCAAAGGCAAAGGCAAAAGCTCATTAAAATAAACAAAACGAATAAAAAGCGAATTCAATTATTTGTAGTAAATAAATTAATCCGTTATATTGAGAGCATTGCACCATTTACATGTGTCATTCACACGATTGAACAATACTAGTATTATTCACAGTTGTAGCTGCATTCAAAGTCAATCAAAATCATTGACTTGTAAGGCTTGACCCGGTGCGAAAACTTTTCCATTAACTTTGAAATTTAATTGTTGGTCAAATATTTGATCCACGCTCGTCACTTTTGACCATCTCCCGGCAGGCATCTCTCTCTCTGTCTCTCTTCTGGCATTAAATTATTTGCATTACGAATTTGCACAGCAATCTCTTCTGTATATTTCCCCTTTGAAGTTATGCCTGGGTTTTTGAATTCAATTAGCACTGTGGCCATCCATCAGATTTTGCGGTCAACCTGTGGGTCAATCAACTCTGATTGATGTGAAAGCAAAAGTGTATTAGTCACTGAAACGACAACAAGGTTAACAATTTCAGGCTCTTTGCTAGGTTTTATTTGGCTTGTGAGTCGGCTGACCTTTGATCTCTATTTGTTTGATTTGAAATATAGACTAGAGAAGGAAGAAATATTTTGCTGGATTTTATAAAATTAATAAATAATACGTTTTAGAAAATTAGGAACACAGAAGTTTTCAAGTCAATCATTTTTTTAGTTTGTTTATTATGTGTTTAATGGGGAGCTGGAGGCTAAATTTTTTTTAATTTTCATTTCTAGAAAAGATTAAATAGAATTCTGAAGCTTAACTTCCATGTATTCCTATCCAATTTGCTAGTTAGTCACTTATTTATCCCCATTTATAACTGCTCTACCACATATAATCCCCTACAATGAATATTTTCACATATAAATCCCCAACAAACTGTCTAAAAAAAAAAGCAAATCCATATGTCATCTCTTCATTAGAGCCAACAAATTGCTTGTATATTGTATGTCCCTCTTTTTTCTACATTACTCATGGATTTTAAAACATAATTAATCAAAATTAATATCCAGTTTGTTATCCGCCCGCAAAAAAGTCTCAATGACGAATTTACGAGGCTGTCAATAATATTGTATGAAAAGTATTTGTTTATTTTCCCAAAACATATTGGAACTATCGTTTTGCTGATTTTATAGTTTTTTCCCCCCCACTAAATCTTTTTTTAAAATATTTTCTCCTCGTGGATTTTAATGCTCGCGCGCGCCCCTTAACTGTGTCAATGGCCACATTTATGTGTGTTGTTTTTTTTTTGGCCAAAAATCATTTTGATTAAAAATCTTGTCATGCTTCACTCAAAATATACCAAAAAAAAAAATCAAAGCCAAAAAAGCGACCGATATAAAAATTTGCATAGAGCTGTGAATGATACGCAGGGAATGGATGAATGAATGAACGAATGAACAAACGAATATGAAAGACGGAACATAAATAAATCATAAAACCGATTCCAAGCCATAGTTTTTTGTTGTTTTTATGTTTCTCGCAGAAAGCTTGAGGGTCCAATATTTGCTTTGATTTTAATTGCCCGCCCGCCAGACGGATCGCTTATATAAAGATCTGCTGTGTTTATACAGTAGACTAAAGCACGCATTTGACACATAATTTGAATGTCTCGGCTGCTCCTCCTTTGGGGCAAACAATGACGGAACCCAAACGTTGGTCTAGAAAGTTTTTTGGCCCAATGCCTCAGCCAGGAAGTCAGCTAGAAATTTGCTCAAGTGGCTTCGAGTGGGGCCTCTCTTTTTTGATAAGGAAACGTGACTCTTACTAGACTGCATGGCACGCACTGACTATTGGGGCAAACAAAACTCTCAAGTGCTGACGAGTCATTTAACTAGGAAAAGTCTCATTTCAGCTAAAAAAATACTCATATTTATGGACTTGTTTGCTGTGGTTCTCTCCGCCAGATAGGGTTCTACGAAAGGCCGTAATAGATTCATAAACTAATCAGTAGATGGAAATATGATGCAGGCATCTACACTCAAATGAAATATCAATAGGCTTGCACCGTGCTTGGAAATTCTAAAAAGAAAAGAAAGTGGTTTTTTTCCCTTACATTAATATGAAAATATTTGATCTACATATATCAAAATAAAAATATATTTCATATAGAAAATAAATATTTTTCTCTGAGTGTATAGTCAAGAATTGTTAAAAGTCATTGGATGTTTTATGGAATTTATTCCTAGATTCATAAATTAATTAAGAAACTAAACAAATTTGACAAAAGGACATTGAATAATTTTTTAAAAATTAATTGTTTCTGTTTGTAGCCAGTCGCTTATGGGAAACCTTTACAGCAAATCAACATCGTTCGAGGAATGTCTCCTAAGAAAAAAGGGGCATACGAGTCATAAGAGTCCCAAAAACCCCACCTTCGAACCAATGCTGGGCGTCCGTCTGTGTAATCCTCCACCCGGATGACAGAGAATATTCTCTGATGCTGTTTCTGTTGCTGTTGCTTTTGCTGCTGCTGTTTTCACACATTAAGCATTGAGCATTAAGCATCGACACAGATATAATACCATGTTGTACCCGGTAATTGTTCTGTAAATGCAGAAATAATTACTTTCAATGCGCCAATAAACAGACAGCGACAAGACAAGAGTTGGTCTGCGCGCCGTCAATCAGTGCATTTGTGCACGCAGCAGGAGCTTGATCAATCAGGCAGGCAGCCAAGGCAATCAGCGGCTTGAAAGAAAACTGAAAGCAGAGAAAAGTAGGTGACCGACCAGCCAGCAGCCAGCAGCCAGCAGCCAGTCGGCGCGTCATCTCTTGGTCAGCCATCAAGTTGGTCCAACTCCGGCTGCTGTCGGCCTCAATGTTGGCCTAAACGAAATCGTCTGCTGACTTTCAATGCAACAAAACGTTCTATGGTGCACCAGCAGCACATCAACCTCTCCATCAGCAGCTTCATCTGTAGCCCCCATCTGTGGCCACCATCCCGTAGCTTCTTTCTCTTTTTACTCGAAAAACCGAAACCATAAACAACTTTTACTGCGTAGTGCGGTAGTGGCAGTGGCAGTGGCAGTGTCTGTTGTTGTTGCTGCTGCCATTTACTTTTAGCCAGACTTTAATTATAATTGCCGGCTCTCCTTCTCTTCTCTCTCATTGCAGATCGATGATGCGGCCATTCAGGTGTACAAGGATGGGGACTATGGTGCCTATTTGGACCTGGAATCATCGCTGGCCGAACAAACCGAGGAGATCGAGGGCCTGAACGCCAGGTGAGTGCACAGTTCTCCCTCTCTCCCTCTCCCTTCCTCAGTGGAGTGTGTGTGGGATGATCGGTGGACACTAACGAATTGTCAACCCACATGGTGGTGGCCAGAGTCAGTCGACACCTGGCGCAGCCACAGCAGCCACCCACAAAAATTTGTCAAAGAATTTTCACTTTTGCTAAGGCATCTGCTGCTGCTGCTGCTTACCTTGAACCCATTTTGGCTGCTCATTTTCCCACCCCCACGTTTTCGGGAAAGCCACAGAGCAGCATCTGGACGTTGAAATGTTGAACCAGTCCTCCTTTGGGTTACTGGGGCACCAGATCGTGGGTGGCTCTCTCTCTCTGTCGCTCCTGTCAGCCTTTCACCGAAATGCAACATATATTACACATACGACATGGCGGTCGGATCGCCTTCTTCTTGACCATATCCGACTCCCATCTAAGGGGGGGTGGGGGTGGCTGGTGGAAGGGGGGGATTCGCTAATAAAGTTATTTGACTGTCGCTCGTACTCGTATTTGTGGCAGGCACACACAGGAAACGGACTCTCTGGCCTGCCTGCCTGCCTGCCTGCCTGGCAGTGCTCCAGACATTTGCATGCCACGACATGGCTACGTGCAACTTGTTGCTGCTGCAACTTGCAGTTAATTTGCATTTAATCCGCGCACAAAAGAGACAACGTACAACGTACGAGTACGAGTATAAGCCATGGCTATGGGTACTGCCACATTTTTGATGTCGTTGTCGTTGCTGTTGTTGGACCTCTGCCTCCTCCAGTCGTTATACATATATATATATATTTTTTTGAGCGCTTTTTCTTCATAACTGGCATGCATATAAAGTACATTTCTCAACAAATACCCCTTGAGGTATTAGAAAAAGGATGTGCTCGACTAGGGAGAACATTTCCAAGGGAAATATCAAAAGAAAATGGAATTTCTCATCCGTTTCAAGCATAAGAATTGCTTCTTCTAGTCGAGGTACCCACTAGTCGATCATTATGTGTACTTTTGATAGTTTTTTTTCTTCGTTATTTATTTATTTCGCGGCCAGAGCAGTGCCAGAGCAGTGCCAGAGCACCGTGTGCGAACGTGATGTCATGACAAAAGGCAGCAACATCAGCAGAAGGCAACAGGCGGCAGGCAGCAGGCGGCAGGGCAGGCGCTAAAGCAGAGCTCTGCCGCACAAAAGAAAAATGATGTACGCGATGGGGCACAAGTGTCAAAGTAGAAGAACACACAACAATACAGCAAGATGGCTTAAAGAAGACCAGGGCTCAAAGAAGAAGGCTTAAAGTCATAACCGTACCAGGGGCAAAGTCAATGTTCTGAAGTTGCTTAACCTCCAGGGAGGAGAGATGAGGCATGGGAAAGAGGCAGCCAGGCAGGCAGGCAACTGGCAGTCTATTTCTGACTTTCACTTCATCCAACCAGCCATCAGTCATAAACCGGGAATAAGGTGGTGGCTCCTGGCATCCCCCCCCCCCCCCCTCAGATGCTTTGAAATTATAACGTAAATGTCGCCGCGTCTGCGCAAATTGCAGCCACTTTGCAGCGTTTGAAGGGGCAGCCCATTTACGCGAGTATGCGGTTGGCGCCAATGAGAGTGGTCTATAGGCCCAAGAGTGGTCTTGGGCCCGTCCTCTGGGCCACTAATCATGCTTATCGCATTAGTCATGGCAGCGTGCTTGCATGCAAATCATGTGCCTCATGCGCCGCATCAAAAATTCCTCAGACAAGAGACGAGAGAGAGAGAGGACAGAGACAGGTGTGGCTGCAGAAGAAACCTTTATTATTATTATGAATTCTTGTCTATATTCCGATTCCAAGTCCAAGTCCAGAGTACGACTCTGGGTGCCCAGTGCCCAGTGCCCAGTGCCCAGTGTGTGTGTGTTCTTCATAGTCCATTTTCAATTATCTGCGTTGTGGTTATTATTTTTACGAGTATTATGAGGGGCGGCAAGGAGGCCAAGCAGCAAAGCAGCAAAGCAGCGGGTAATCAATGCTCTTAACTGGTCAATGAACCCTCCCTCCCTCCACCCAGTGGAGCTGCCTGCCTGCTGTTTTCCCCCCCACAGAGTGTGCCCTGAGAAATTCAAACAATATTATAAATCAATGCAAATTGTAATATCTGTTTATATATTTTATATTTTGTACAGCCGCAAAAACTCTCTGGTGGTACGCACACAACTGAATGTGCGCGTGCATTCGATTATTGGTAAGAAATGCGAATCAATTTACTAGGAAAAACCCTACTTAATAATGGGAAAACTCCATCTTTGCAGAAAAACTACTTTCATCGGAGGGCAGCGACCTGCGACGTGCGTTATTCTCATTGAAGCAGGTGTTCCAGGAGGATAAGGATCTGGTGCATGCCTTTGTGGCCCTCGGCGGTCTCAATTGTCTGGTGCGCGTGGGCAATTGCGCAGATCAAAACTATCAGAATTATATACTGCGTGCCCTAGGACAGGTAAGAGAATCCCACAGATCGATGGTTCGGTGGATAGATGGATAGATGGATAGATCCCAGAGGATAATTATGTCATTTTGTTGTTGTTTAGGTCATGCTCTATGTGGACGGAATGAACGGCGTGATGAAGCATGAGCCGACAATGCAATGGCTGTACTCATTGATTGCCTCCAATTACCGATCCGTGGTGAAGACGGCCCTCAAGCTGTTGCTGGTGTTTGTGGAATATGCCGAGTCCAATTGCTATGTGCTGGTCAGTGCCATACACGCGGTGGATGCCACACAGGGCACGTTGCCATGGTCGAATATAATGAGGTATACTTTTGGGCAGAAGACCATCGGAGATGGAGGGAGCCATTCATTAATTTTAATGAATATTTTGACCGTTTCCGCAGACTGCTTAAGGACTATGACAATGCAGATGCCGAACTGGTGATCTATGCCACATCGTTGATCAACAAAACCCTCGCTGGACTGAACGATCAGGACACGTTCTACGACGAAAGCGATCTACTGGAGCAGCAGGGCATGGAGACGGTCATCCAGCGTTATATGTCCAAACCGGGCACCGATCTGGATCTGCTCGATCAGCTGCAACTCTACGAGGCTGTACTCAAGTGGGTGGCAGCTCTACCCAAAGAATTATGCCCACAGATTGCTCATATATCTCCTAAACTCCTTTCCAGATTCGAAGATGGCGAATCTGATGGCCAGCGGCTGCCCCAAAACTCTATGCGCAAGACTCAACGCTATCGTCCGGGCTCGAACACCACAGAGCGACGTAAATCGCGACGCCACAGCACCGACAACAGTCCTGCGCCCATCACCAAGGTCCTGGCCACAACCCTGCTGCGTATGACGCCCACCCAGGGAACCCTGGACGAGGATAGCTCGGGTTCCACCAACTCCACGGAGTTCAGTGGCGGTCTGTTCAACGAGAAGAAGCGTGAGAATCGAATAAGGATGTCCTGCAGCACTCAGAGAACTAATGCCCTCTTGGATTTTTACAGCACGCGATGGTGCGGGAGTCACGCCTGGCCTTAGGCGTCGTCGGGAGCGCGCAGAGCGGCACAAGAGCTTCCTCAAGGAGCAACAGGAGGCAGCGGCCAATGGGATATTCGCCGCCCTAGAGCAGCGCGAGGGTTTGGGTGAGTACGGTGCCGCAGGATAACGCAAAGGCTTCTCTGTACAGGCTGCTTACTAACTTTTGATTCTCTCTATCCCACAACAAAAACAAAAAACAAAAAAAATGCTAATCCATGCTCCATCCATGTGTGTGTTTGTCCCGCTGTTGCCTCACCCGCTGATCCATATGCTAACCGGCCAAAAGGCCAAATCGTAACAGCCATTCCTGCCACCATACAAAGCGGCGACAGTCCGCCGCAGTCATTGCAGCACGAGCTGCCGCTGCAGCCGTGCAACAATAATATTAGCAGCAACAGCAACAGCAACAATGACACGCCCAATAACAGCCTGCTGCTGAGTCCCAGCAAGCAGCTGCTAAGCGGCAGCCACAGCATCTCGATCATCAACAACAGCTTCGACAAGGCCAACAACAACAATAACACCAACAATCAGAACGAGTTCCTTACGAAAAAGAATCTGTTCCGCGAACGGAACGCCACTGTGATCAATGGGATAATGAAGAACATCCAGCAGACGGCGGACAGTGGCTACAAGAAGTACGAGAATGATGCGAATCGCCTGAATAACTACTACTCGCAGATGAGTCAATCGCCCAAGCATCAGCTGCAGCAGCAGGATCCCGAGGGTGTTCTGCTCAGTCCCAAGAAGTCGCTGAATGCGTCAGGATTTGATTTCACACCCGTTCCGCTCAGCTCCACGCCGGTTAAGGGAGATATCCCACCAGAAGCAGAGCCACTGAGTCCCATACGGAAACCCATGGCAATGGTGGCACCACCACCGCCACCGCCGCCGCCGCCACCACCACCACCGCCACCCGGCTGGTGGCATGCCCCCATTGGCAGCGTTGCGACCAGAACCCTAACCAGTACTAACCCCGCTGTGGATACCCCAACAGGTAGGGTGCCGTGTGTTGCATACTCTCGAGCGCTGCCAAGACATGTCCATCACTCCATCACACAGCAGCCGCTGCATACTTTTCTGTGTGACATACCCCTAGGGATAAATGTGCTATTACTATACAATTGTTGTTCTCCCCCACACAGATCTGGACAGCGAGGGGAAGCAGCAACAACAGCTGCTGCAGCTGCAGCTGAAGCGCGACCACACGGTCAAGGATCTGACACAGAAGCTAAGCAATCTGCCCACAAGTCCCACACAGGAGCCAGGCAATCGCTCTGCCATTGTCGGCGATATGTCCGGCCTTATATCGAAAGCCAAAGAGGGACTGGCCAAGAGCAAAAGCAAGGGGGAAATATCAAGGTGAGATTTAAAGGATTACATTGATCGGGATACTTCTTTCAAGTGAAAGCCTTGTTCTTCCTGGTACTCGTCCAAGTACGAAATCGTATGACTCTTCGGTTTTGATAGAGATAGCTCATGCTATGAGTATGCCACTACTTTTTCCCTGGAAGAAGACTGTGAGATTACATTTCTAGCCATATGAACTTGCCTCTTCAGAAATTTCTCTCTCTTATACCCGGTCCTCGAAGAGTTTAGGGATATATTAGTTTTGTGGTGACCCCATAGCAGCATCAATAGACGAGCCTGTCTGACCGTCGGGCCTTTCATCTGTCCTTCTTGTTTGATACCTAGTTCTTAGACTATAAGAGCAACCAAATTGTGTGCAGACTTCTGTGATAGCCCCACCTAACCTGTCATATCACACTGAATCAAGTTTGTTTCAAAATTTCGCCCCGCCCCACTCCGTCCCCACAAAGAACGAAAATCTGTGGCGTCCACAATTTGGAAACCGAAAACGCGGAATCATTGAGAATGACCAGAATGAATACCTATCAGGTTGCCGAATCTGGATCAGATAGGATCATTATTGAAGCCAGAATGAACAAATCCATTTGCTGTGACTACGGAATTATTTCCACGCGCTTACTCATTCGCTCTCTTTCTCCCTCTGACTGTCTCTCTCTGTGCCATTATAAAATACTTATATTGTATTGGTTACATACATCATAAGCTGACATATGTACTTATGTGACGGGGTACCGGTTATACAAGTAGAGCAGCGGCCCTTGACGCGGCTCTCAACGTTCCCGCTCGATACCTCTTAAACCGAATTAACGGTAAGTCAGATTAGAAGCTCATGCGATGATTGCGTACAGGTGTATCTCGCGTACTTCTGATTTACGAGTATATATGGCGCCACGTTTACAGCCGCGATAAGAATTTAGGGCAAGAAATCCCGTGCATCGGGAGCAGCACGAGCAAAGATACGTATACCAGTAGTAGAGGGTTTTTTAAGGGTTCGTTTGTGACTCATTGGTAGAATCTTTTGGGGAACATACAAATATGCTAACTAGATCTCCCATATCCCCATATCTTGCTTACGATGTGGCTGGGGGGTTTGTATCGGGTTTTACATCGAATCAATCTAGTGTTCCCTTATCATTTTGCTGGAGTTTACAGAACAGCAAAGTCCTAGTAGGACTTGATTTATACTCCTGTCTATTACACAAAATAATAAACTGCTCAAAGCCGGACTGACATAGCCAGAGAAAATACAAATGGATCCGTTCAATCTTCGAACGCTTCTAATGGAGGGCTTGAAGGAGAACGCCCAGAACATTCAAATCGAGCTACGAATGCTGCGCCAGGGAGGGGTGCCGTACGCGGCTTTGGATTTTGAGACTCTGAGCCGTGTTGTTGAGCTGAATCGCCAGCTACTACAGACCACGGAGTCCTTAACTCAGATTCTTCGGGAAATTGTCAATGAGGCCATGGATGTGGAGACTATTGGGGCTCATATCGCGCTGGCTCTCGAGGTGTCTCGCATACAGGACGAAGTTATAGCCAATGATGCTTGAAGAAGTCGAGCTATTCGAAATGGGGGGAACCTTTGGACAATCGTCCCCCAGCTGGACCTGGTGCGGGGCGTATTTCGGAAATAATTAATCTCAGAGTTCCCAATAACAACCCATCGATAGTTTACAGTTAAAAAAAGATTTATTGCAGGAACGGGGGAACTATAAACTATTGGCTCTAGCCATAGCTTATCCGTAGATGGGATTGTACTTCTCATACAGGGCAGTGTAGGCAGCCTTGGCGGCATCCACAGACAGTCCCTTGCGGCTCAGCCAGGCATCGTACTTGGCCGCACCCTCGGCATCGGCGGGCTTCTCAATGGCAATATCGCCCTCATGGATCTGCTTGTAGAGGCCATAGAACTCTAGGTACACCTCCGTTGGGGGCTTCTTGCTGAAGGCCTTGGTCTTCTCGAGAATTGCGTTGAACTGCAACACAGAAACAGAGTCAATCCTAATCTTTGCGGATACGGGATCAATCCAAGAGACTTACATCCATTTCGTTCGAGTAATGCCGTGACAACTAATGATTAATTTCGTACAGCTCTCAGCTTTTATACCACTTGAACATCGTGGCAGGAGCTCTTATCTATCGATAATGCAACCCGATAATGCGACGGCGGCAGCAACGTCGGCGGAGTCCATCGGGCAAATTTGTTTGATTAGATTTTTTTATGTGAGAGTTTCGTAAGAGTTCAATAATTCATCCAGTTGTGGGTTCTAGGTAAAAGTTTGGGTCTTTCCATATCTGCCCCTCGTCATCGGAGCTCTCGAAGAAAGTAGCCTGGCCTCTTCCTGCCTGGCCCCCGAGTCGCCTGATTCTATCGTTATCTTTAGGGACTATCTTGCTGCCGGGCACAAGGCGTGTCCCCCGATAAGGCCATTTATGGCCCACCTCCATCGACTGATAGCTGATAGTAACACTCCGTTCGCAAAATTTCGTATACTGCCATCATGATGACATAAAGGCTCAACTTTTGATTATATCTCTCCCTCAAAAAAATAGATCGTCGAGTGTGGATCAGGAGCTGAAGAAGTCCGAGCCGAAGAAATCAGAGAACGAGCTGCACTGGGAGGAACTGGTGCGGAATATGACGCGACCCTTGAACCTCTGCGACCTGGACTTTACCGATCTTCACGATGACGATGAGAAGGATGTGCTGGCGCCACGTGGCCTGGGAGTCGGAATACCGCCACCACCGCCGCCGTTCGCAGGCGGTGGAGGCATACTGCCACCACCCATGATGCCACCAGCACCCAGCTTGATCCCTCCCCCCATGTTTGGGTATGGTGGGAGCCTCACCAACAGTGTGAATAGCTCCCTGAATGGATCCGTGAATGGGGATCTGGCTAATGGGAATAACACGATTAAGAAGAACAAGAAGACGGTAAGGGGATTGAAGTAAGGATCATCGAAAGGGCACAGATTAAGATCGTGTCTTCTATCCGCAGGTCAAGCTCTTCTGGAAGGAAGTGCGCGAAGACTTGATACCCCAGGTGGTGGGTAAGACAATTTGGGATGAGCTGCCCAATGCCAATGTGGATACACAGAAGCTCGAGCATCTCTTTGAGTCCAGAGCCAAAGACTTGATGACCAAGGTGAGACCATAGATCTATCTGTGTACCTCTTTCCCAACCCCCCTCGTATTGGTCAAAGGTTCTCGAACAAAAATCGAATTGAATATTCCCCTAGGATAAGTGTGATTAAATTAGTTATACATAAATAGTCTCTCACACTCTACCTATCGTTATAACCAAAATGCGAATGATATTTGTACTCTTTTTTCCTCATAAATTTCTTATAAATGTCGAACGGAACGGATAAAAATCAACGTAAATGTTAAACGTGTGCCTAAAACTCCAATCACAATCACAAATCAAACAAATAATTTCTTTAAAACAATGTCTCTCTTTAGGAGGTGAGTGCCATGAAATGTTTTTTTTTTGTTTTTAATACAAATCTCTTTCAATCTATATGTACATCTCACTCTTTCTATCGCTCACTCTGTCTTTGTCATGATTTGATGCCCATTTTGTTTTGTGTTTTGGTGTTGGTTTCCTATCACTCTTATACACGCCCAAACACACACACACACAGACTCTTATACACACAGTATCAGAACAGATCAGAACAGACTCCACTCCACTGCACTCTGTCTCAATCTCTCTCTCTCTCTCTGTCGTTGACTCTTTGCACCATATTTTGTGTTGATCACTGAACAATCGTTGTATGGAATAAAATAAAACTAACGCTCTTTTTGGGTGGATAATCTTTCAGAAACAACAAGAGCTAAACAAGAGCAAAGAGATCATTGTGCTCGATCACAAACGTTCCAATGCCATCAATATAGCAATTACCAAGCTGCCGCCACCGCGTGCCATTAAGGCGGCCATCCTGAAGATGGATGCCACCGTGGTGACTCGGGAGGGCATTGACAAGCTGCTGAATATGCTGCCCACCGATGAGGAGCGTGGCAAGATCCAAGAGGCACAGCTGGTTAATCCGGAGCTACCTTTGGGCAGTGCCGAGCAGTTCCTCTTGACGCTGGCCTCCATCTCAGAGCTGGGGTCACGTCTGAAGCTGTGGGCCTTCCGCCTAGACTTCGACAACAGCGAGGTAAGAATAGGCCATCAAATAATCTAGATTGATGAGAAGATAACGGAATTTCATAATTTGCAGAAAGAAATTGCCGAACCGCTGATGGATCTCAAGCAAGGCATTGAGATCTTGCGTCAGAATCGCACCTTCCGCAGCATTCTCTCTACCCTGCTGTCCGTGGGCATTTTCCTGAATGGGGCACCCGTCAAGGGCTTCCAGATTGAGTACCTGGCCAAGGTGCCAGAAGTGAAGGACACCGTCCACAAGCATTCGCTGCTGCACCATCTCTGTCACATGGTCATGGAGTCGAGCAGCGACACGAGTGATCTGTACTCGGAAATCGGTCCCATTACGCGTGCCTCCAAGGCTGATTTTACCGACCTGGCCCACAACCTCACGCAACTGGAGGCCGAGTGCAAGGCCTCCTGGGATCGCTTGAAAGTGATAGCCAAACACGACTGCCCTCCACCGCTGAAGCAGAAGCTCGTGGACTTTCTGGCCGATTGTGCGGAGCGCATAATCATCCTGCAGATCGTCCATCGTCGCGTGATGAATCGATACCGCAAGTTCCTTCTGTGGCTGGGCATGCCCCAGCACAGTGTGGCCGAGTCCAGGCCAAATGAGTTCTGCCGCACCCTGTCCGAGTTCGCCTTGGAGTACCGCACGACCAGGGAGCGAGTGCAGCAGCAGCTGGAGAAGAAGGCCAATCACCGCGAGCGCAATAAAACGCGCGGCAAGCTGATCATCGATATGGCCAAGTTCAAGACCAAAGAGGATGTGGCCGATGCAGAGTTGAAGTACGGTTTGAAGACCAATTTGGGCCAAGGATCCGTTTACTAATTGTCGTGTTCCTCGTTGCAGAACCCTTCTGGGCACACCCAGTGCAGATCAGGCGGATGGCACTCTCACCTGGCGACGTCGGCGCGCGGAGCAACTCCGCTCGCCCATTGCCCGCCAGAGCGAGGAGCAGTTCACCGATGGCGATGATGAGATACTCGAATCTCTGGTTAAGACCGCCACCAAGGCGCCGGGCACTCGGACCACACCCAGGGAGCGCAAGAGGACGCGCAATGCGGATCGCAAATCATGTGAGTCCATGTTTTCCGACTAGATTTATTCCCAGAGCCTCTCCGAATACAGATTTATTGAAAAGGTGTTGGTCTATCTTTTCGACTTCCACACACACAGCGCGCTATATGTACTATAACCTTTAGCTGGACACCCACCTACACACACCTACACATGCACAGAGCACACGCCCACGAAAGAGGGTACAAACAGCGACACTTATAAATCTATACGAATCAATCAATCAATCAATCAATCAATGAAAGCTAGTATTCTTTATAAATATTTAATCCCACATGAAATTCCAAATTCACGAAACTTTCCCCTTAATTTCCTGTATAATATCCCTTTTTTTTCGAACCTTTGGTTATTCCCACCCAACTGGAAGCTTACGTTTTGCCAGCACACAAATCTGTTGCCTATATTGGGTTTTAATTTGTTTTTCATTTCGTTCTCTTACCATTAACGCACCATTTTATAAAAATATCCAAAATATATATTGACTATCGATCGAGAAGTGAAGCGCAGCCGCACGCGCGAAGGATTCACAGTTGAAAGAGCACCATCGCCATAGAAACCGTAACCGTTACCGTTAGCGTTTAACCGTAGCCGTAAACCGTAAACCGTAACCGTAACCGTTACCGAAAGAAACAGCCAACTGTTTTTTTAGGTCTTACCTTTTTGGTTAGTGAATTAAATACTGTGTTGAATTTTTCATTTTGTTTCCCTTTACGAATTTTTTTTGTTTATTTTTTATTTTGTTTTTGGATCCAATTTTGGTGCATGCGAAAAAGAATGGATCCTATAAATGCTATAAATTTCCTGGGCATGATTGTAACAGACAGATATTCAGGCCTATAAAACGCATGTATCGTACACCTAACATCTGCATGAAAGCCTCAACTTAATATATATGAGAAAAAGTGTTTACTTTACTGAATTTTGTACTGAAATCATATTCTAATAATTTATTGTATAATTTTTCAGTGCGTCGCACGCTTAAGAACGGTCTGACCGATGAGGAGAAACAACATGTGGCTGCCTTGATACAAACCTATTAGGATCTAGATCTGGAGAGGTATATATTTCCATAGAGAACCCAGTCCAACCCCCACCCCCAGTGATGTCACGAGTCGGGCTATGCGCGCAACAGACTGATATTGGCGATCTCGGACGAGCAGAGCAGCGAAAGCAAGCGAAACCCCCAGAAAAAACCCCTTTTATACGACACACCACATTATGAGCATCACAAAATAACGAAAATGTCCTTAAAAGAATGCGTTTTTTCATAGTGTTTTATCCTGTTATTAATATATAATTATTTTTTTTTGTTTCGGCCAAGTATTATTAATTACACGTAATTAAAAAAAAATCTGTATTGTAATGTTAAATTTTTTTTTTTTTCAAATTTCAAAAGAATTTCGATTTTGATCCCGACTTTTTAATATATACCAAAATGCCACAAAGTTTTTGTGGGCTACTTAAATTAACTTAAATTTAAAAAAAAATATGACTACCTTAACTACGGAATCAAATCAATAAATAAAGATATTTATTATAATACATAAATTATATTTAACGACGGACGACTAAAAACCATTTGTACAGGGCTGCTGAACGTAGTCCAGGCAGAAGCCACGATTGTCTATGTCATTTGGGGCCTCTACACCATCCGTGTGGAAGTACAGCCGGAAGGGACGAACGCTGGCTAAAGGAGGGAGATTGAAAAGGGGACAATCGTAAATAAAATCCTGTACTTACATTGCACAGTCTTGGCCAACATGCCAGCCTCGGCGCTGAAGGTGCCACCACACACCCGATCCTCGCAGCCCGGCAGCGGGGGAATGCGATCCGCCGATCGAATGCAGCCAATGAGCAGCCAGTCGCTCACACAGCCATTGGCACCGCCGCCGCCCACCATGGTGGCCACCGGATTGTTGGAATTGCCCGACAGCGTGAAGGCCCTCGAGCGATTATTCTCCAGGTCCGGGCAGGTGTTGTACTGAATGCCGCAGAAGTTGCGCTCGTTGCGAATGCAGATGCTGTAGTCCTGATTGGAGAGCTGCCTGCCACCCACCGTGTTGTAGTTGAAGCTTCGCACGCGACCGCTAATGGCCGTGTAATACTGCAGACAGCCCTGATCCGCTCGGCTGATGCTGCCGCAGTGGATTTGCGTGACGCGGATGCGCCAGAGGCGCGGAAAACTTCCGCTAGTGATCACAGATAAGACAATCGGATTGCTCTGGCCAAGACCTGCATCGATGTACACTGCCCAATCATGAAATTGACATTGAGATGGTTACGAGATGGGAGCAGGAGACTAGAGGAGGTATTCAGACTTACTGTGGTCTGCCGTTGAGCTGCCACAAATGGTGGGCGTCGGACTTCCGCCCGATATCAGCAGTTGATCTTGATTGCACAAATGATTGGCGGCCTCGGGCGGAGCTATGGAAAACATATCCAGATCCAAGCGCAGCTGACAGATGTCCGGATGAAGTTTCTGAACCGTCACCTGGCAACTGCCAGTGCCATCATACACATCCGGATGATTGGGGTTCACAAAGTACGTTGAGTTCTCGCGTATCACGCCCCCGCAGGTCTGAAGAACTATGGAAAAAACATAGTACACAATTTTTAGGGGGAACTCTATTAATGTATGCACTCATTCAGTCTGGAGCGTATAAGTTATTGTCTAAAACTTACATATGCAACAGACTCCATAGCCACCGCCACAGGGACCCGCTGGTATGCCATTCCTGAGAATACAATCCTTACTGGGAATACAGTTGCCCTGCTCTCCAGAGGGCGCCGAACAGCTGCCGGGCCCAATGGGCACCAGAGCAAATATGGGCAAAACTACAGAGGAACGAAGGAACACAAATGAACACACACACTATTTCGGAGGAGGAGAATCCCAACCCAACCTACACTTGGACTCGCGGAAACGGGGACCCGGCGACAGCCACTTGCTGCCAAAGAATAGATCCCGCCAGGTGTTTGTCTGCGGATGTGTTGGCACCTTACAGGTGGCCAGGACAAGGAGACAACAAGACGCCACCGCGAGTTGCAAGTGCCGGGTGCCCATGATGATGATGATAATCCAGTGAACTGCACGCGTTGCTCTTTGGCGCTGTTATGGCAGGCAGCCCTTGCGGAGCCCACGCTTTATTTCACTTGGCATGGCAAAAAGTTTAATGACCGCAATTTGTTCGACGCTTTTCGCTTTTTAGTTTGTGACAAACCCATCCCATCGCCCGAATTTAGCTAAATATTAATTACAATAACAAAACGCAATCGTCGAAACAATTAGATGCGCCACCAGCAGCAACATTGCCACCGAGTGGGAGTGGGAATGGGAATGGGAATTGGGGAAGTAGCAATCGCATCTGTGTGCTCTCGCTTTTCACGCTTTTCAGGCTTTTCGTCAGCTCTTTCTCTGTTTGGTTTCCTGTTGCGAATCTTTTTTCCACACCTCTGTGCCGCCCATTAAATGTGGGGCAACTCCACAACCCCCAACCCGAAATGCGAGCAGTGAAAAGTGCTGAATAATTTACGAGTATTCACAGCATAACAGAAAGCAGCGGCAATCACAAACAAATGAAGATAGACGTACTATATACACACATTAGCAATCGGGATATTTATGGTTTCACCTCCCCGCTCACCTCATCAGAAACCGATTTTGACGTCATTGCTTCACATACCACTAATTGGATTACACAGTTCCCCCAGAAATTGGGTCAATGTCAATTGAATTGCTTAATTCAATTAGGTTTTGGTTTTTCCTAATGTATGTATCTTGTATCTGCATCTGAATTGGAAATTTGAAATTTCCATCGTTTATCACCAGAAACTGACCTTCGCAATGGAATTTGCTCAGCTTTTCTACCGGAAGGGAGTGGTGAACCGTCCACAGAACATTGATAAGCTTTTAGTTTGCCTGAACAGGTCGTAACAAGTGTTATATGGCCCAAGCGTTTCAAGGTCTGTTTTTGCACAGCAACATTTTTGGCCTCCCCGTTATCGGGGTGTGATAAAACGTTTCTTAACCTCCTGAGATCCACTGAATAACGGAGCGGGTAAAATTACGTTTCGATTTTACAAATATTTCTACAGTCCCTGACTTTGAGTCCAAGGTCATAACCAAAAAATTGGCTCATAAATTCATTCAATTGGTCCGATCGAAAAACAAACCAAGCTTAAAGGTTTCAGCGGCGCACTGCTTGCACCGAAGCTTCAGGCTTAATGGATGAACTGCTTGCACCGAAGCTTCAGGCGTAATGGATGAACTGCTTGCAGGATTAGTCCAAGGGAAAACGAACCAAACCTTCAGGTTTCAGCGGCGCACTGCTTGATCAATTGCGGGTGCATATGAAAGGAACCAAGCTGCTTTCTGCAAGGCTATTGACAGCTTCGGCATCCTATCTGATTATAAGATAAGCACATCCATATTTGTCTGTGGCCTGAGTACACTCGTCATCCACTGGATCATTATTCCACTGGGCAAGTCGTAAAAATTATGGAATCCTCTGCCTTTTAGCCCTGTACATTATATGCTCTATAGCCGTGTATACTTATTATAAAAACCAAAATGGATACGGACTATGAATATCAAGTGGACTTGGATCGAAGGGTATAGCTTCGTTTTGAGCTTCTAAACGGAACGAGGAAGTCTGCCTGCTAAATACAGCTGCATTTGTTTCCTAAACACATCGGATTTTATATTTTTGATAAACATTCAATTTGTGTAATTAATTAACGGCTCAAATGATCTTGTATTCAAATTTAGATATCAATCAATTTTGGCTAGCTTCAAACATGAGCTAGTGGCAGAATCGAAATTTTGTTCTGATGATTTCAGTGTTTCCAAAACTCCAGTTGACGATTGAGACTGCATCTTAGGGGCTTCGACTTGGATCTTCTTGGGCTTCAGCAGGTCCTTTATAGCAGTATACACTGCGCAGGCGCCTGTCACTGCAGATGAGAACAACAGAAAGCTGCAGACACCCACGATCAAGCTGGCCCGACTGTAGTCACCCCCGAAGAGCTTGGTGTTGAAGACCATTTCGATGGCTTGGAGGTAGCGGACTTTTGTTTCTATTATGCAGCCGTTGGGGTGACGCCAGAAGGTCATCGGCTGGATCTTGTTCCACTTCCACAGGGCCAGCTCCATCAACTCATTCACGGTGTAAGCTACGGGTAGCTCTCGGAAGGATCCGTTGCGTACATGAAGAATACTGGGCACACGGTTCACCGAGAAACGTGCAACGATGGTCCCGGAATACTCAATCAGCATGGTAGCCACCTCCACCCGGCTCTCATTCCGTTGCATTGCAGTGGCAAAATCGGTCCACACCCTCTCGAACTGGCTGCAGTTCTTAGCCAGGGGCAAGCAGAAGCCCACCATCCACTCGCCCTTCAACACTTGCTCCCAGCAGCCCTCGTCCAAGTGTACCACAGCGCGCCTCTCTCCTGATGATCCTGGACATAGTTCCTTTCCCAGAGTGCAGCCCAGCAATGCCGTTAACAGCAACGCGTATATATTGTATTTGATCATCGCTTGGAATTAAATTTCCTGAATGTGTTCGGTATACTTGTACGAGTCGTAATAAATGTAGATTCAAGAATACGAGAAGCTGAGTTAAAAGTCAGAGATCTGTATGCCCCAAACCCCGATCAGGGCCCGAGTAGATTATAATATTTATTTTCAAAGGTCTTGCTTCTAAGGTTAGGGGTTTTTTCAAGTTAAAAAAGAGCCGAAAAATTAGATGGCTTGGAAAATATGCACCAGATCAATAAATACATCTAATAAAAGATACCTATAAAATAATAAGATTGTTTTCTACTGAAGAAATGTGCACTTATACTATCCGTTACAGTGCGTCGTATCAGCTGAATTGTTGATGTTAATACAACTGATAAGATATCTTCTAGATAAACTACTTAGATAAACAAGATAAGAATCTGTCTTAGAGTTTTACCTGCTTTAATCTTTAATGCTTTAATCGAATCAAACACATGATTTAAACTTAATATTTTTATCAGAATTTATTCATTGATTTATTTGGTACATATTTTCATTTCAAATATTCAGCTTTATAACTTAGACTTAACGCCGCTTAGGATGCATCTCTATCGCACTCAATGTCGCCGGGTAGCTCGCACTCGCCCACACAGTATTTACCCGACGCCATCGAACAGAACTTGCCGTCGTTGCACTTGATGACGCGATCGGTCAATGTGGTGCCGTTGCACTGCTGGAAGGTGGTGCGACTGGTGCAGACGAACAGAGAGCTGGCTGTGCAGCTGGGACACTCGTCGGGTGTTGTTTCTTCAGAGTCTTGGCATGATGGTTCATAGGCACCCTCCGGAACACAGATTTTGGCTAGACTAGTGCAGACTTCGCCATCATCACATGGCAAAATTGCTCCTGGCTCGACGTTGTCCAAACAGAAGCGGTAGTGCGTCGTATTTACACAAGCCACATTGTTATTGCTCTGGCATATATCACATTCGCTTTGGATGTAAACCACCATCGAACTGATCATCAGGAAGAGGCACTGTTCGATAAGACCTTGCAACCATTAATATACAAACATCATTTGTAATTGGTTTCTCTGGAAAGCTCACCAGAGTCCTGAGGAACTGGTACTGCTGCATTTTGGCTGGAATTTCAAGAACTGACTGAACGAGAGTCGCCAACAAATGCCTCATTTTATATGAGAAAAAACAGAAGCCAATTCTTCAAGAGATCTTCGACACACACAAACACGAGATAACCTGGGCCTAATCCTGCGAAAACATTAAAATATATGACAGCATGGTGGCTACCGGAATATTCGCAAGATTAGCTTACTAGGAAGAGGCCAAAATGGCCGGATCATCAACTTTATGGCCCCTGCACGGCATTGAAAGATAATAGCACGAGCATCTCGCAGACCCTCCACCATAAAGATATGACCAAGCGGCTTGGCTTTAAAAGGCCTGACACGCAGGTGCCCGATCATTAATTGCCAACTAGAGATGGAGGTGTCCAAGTTTCAGATATTGTCGCTCGCTGTGCTCGCAGCCATCCTCCTGTCGCCAGCCGCCGTGGATGCTGTCTGTGGCCGGTGCGTGAACTCTCACGCGTGCATTAGCGAGACCCAGTTCCAATTATGCTTCGATGGTAAGTGATTGGCCTACCACGGAGTCTTCTATCTAATGAATCGGCTTTGATAGGTGTGCGCGACCAGACGCAAAACTACACGTGCCCCAGCGAGAGGGCCATCTGCACGGATTACCATGCCACCTGCATGGCTAACAGTACGAGTGTGCTAAGGGGCTGCGGCGATGTTTCCGTGTGCGGTGTTTGTGCCGATATCGCCACCAAGTTCACTTGCACCTCGCGTAACACCTTTGCCGCCTGCAGCAATGGGGCGATCACCGCGTACACACAGACATGCAAGAGCAATTACGTGTGCAGTACGGCTTCAGCTGCTACGGGTACACCCTGTGTCTCCCATTGCAAGGGCGCGACCGGCGACGTATGCGATCTACCTGGGCTAGTTTTCGCCGATGAATTACCTATCGAAACCACCTTAGTGGACACTAGTCCGGTAACCACAGCGTCCCCTTCCGATGATCCGACTGTAACCACTGTGAATCCTTCCACAGCAACAACAGAGATCACAACAGTAGACCCTACCACAGACTCAACCACAGTAACCCTTCCAACAGACTCCACTTCCACTCCTACAGTAAACACTCCTACTGAGACCACTCCAACCACAGTAACATCTCCCACAGAGACCACTCCTACTCCCACACCAAATCCTTCCACAGAGACCAC
Source organism: Drosophila miranda (assembly GCF_003369915.1). Classification (NCBI taxonomy): domain Eukaryota; kingdom Metazoa; phylum Arthropoda; class Insecta; order Diptera; family Drosophilidae; genus Drosophila; species Drosophila miranda. Next base: position 7,624,511 of record NC_046674.1, on the reverse strand, counting down.
CCCAACCACAGAAAACACTCCCACAGAGACCTCCCCCACCACAGTCACCATTCCAACAGAACCTAGTCCCACTCCCACTGTAACCCTTCCCACAGAGACAACACCAACCACAGTAAACACACCAACAGAGGCAACTCCAACAACAGTGACCCCAACCACAGTGACCCCAACCACAGTGACGCCAACCACAGTGACCCCAACCACAGTGACACCAACCACAGTGTCTCCAACCACAGAGGAGCCTACTACTCAGACCACCCTACCAGCGGAGACCGTCTATTGTCAAGGCATCACCACCGCCGGTCGCTATGCCATACCCGGGGACACTGTGTGCACGAGGTAGGTCCACGATATCCCCCTGACCAGCTATCGAAACTAATCGGGTTTTCCTTTTCCAGCTACATCAATTGCATCTATAGGGAGAACAGTTGGAAGGGCATAGTCTATAATTGTGTCGCTACCAAGCCGTACTTCAATGCATCCGCCTTCACTTGCCGCACGACCAAGCCATCTGGACCAGGATGTACGGATGTATAGTTTATTTTTCAAACTCTAATAATAAATATAAAATGTACTTAAATTATCCAAAATAAAAATAACAATATGTAATAGAATACGATAAACTAGAAACAATATAAATCTGTTCTTAAATAAGAATCTACGAATGCGGTAAGACATCGTTCAGTACTTCATCACAGAGGCATATCGGATTATTTTTATTATGGGAATCGTATTCTGCTCTCATTCCAGTACCGTTAAACTCCTCTATCCAGGAAGGAAGGCCATAAATTACGGTACCTTGCATAAAATAGTTTTGCATGATTTGGTAATTCAAATAATTTAAATTAATTATTATCTTTCGAAAAAAACTGACCAAAGCTTCACGTTTCGTTGTTGAACTGATAACAAGGGAAAACGAACCAAACCTTCAGGCTTCAGCGATGCACTGCTTCAGCTTTCAGCACTGCTTGAGCCAAGGCTTCAGGTTTTGCCGTTGAACTGCATTCAAGACTATTGCATGGGAAAACGAACCAAACCTTCAGGTTTCCGTGGATAAATACTTGAAAAGAGATAAAGGAACCAACGCTTCCGGCCGAGCTTCGATGAACTTCATTAGTATGATGATAATGACGATGACTATATTATCACATGTATGCCATAACAAAACTTTTTGTTTTACTTTCTTTCTGATAATAAATCCATAGAACATTTGTTTGTGGACTCAACTGAAATTCCTGTTGATTAATCAAGCATTCAATAAATACATCCACAAACATGTATCCAAACAAACTAAAGAGTAGTCCCTTTTGAATGTTAACTTTCTGACACATGCCGTTCCACTTTTTAACGAAGAGTTTTTCGACTCCAATGGTCAATGGTCTCCGCGCCCACGCAATATTCGTATGTTCTTATGCTGCTAATCTGGGAATAGCATGAGACCATATAAAGCAGCAATCATGTGGAAAGCAAAAGGCAAATAAAACAATTAGCGCGGACCCCGGAGAAAAGTTAAGACTGGGCAAACATTGAAGACACAGCTTCTGGGTTTATGTCGAAGCTATCAACTAATTTTGTTTAGTCGTCTCAGAGCCTTGACAGTGAACACAAGCAATCTCTCTCTACACGAAAATGTCCCAAAAGAACAACATTTTTATTCCAATTTTGGCGGCGGTAGGTTTTGGTTTTATCTTAACAAGTAGAAAGGAAAATAACTGAAAGCGTTTTCCAGCTATTTCTGGCCTTTCTGGTGGGCCAAACCGTATCCGAGTGCAATGTCTGTCAATCGAATAAAGTTGCCTGCATCAATTCCACTTCCTTCTATCTGTGCTTTGGCGGTGAGTGTCCTCTATAGATATCATACTCCGGATTAAACATCTCTTTCGGCTTTGCAGATGGAACACCTCACACGGATCAACTCTACCACTGCCTTGAAGGCTTCGACTGCACAAATCTGACAGCGATCTGTACCCAGAAGAGCAACCAGCGGCCGCCCAGCTGTGGGGACACCTCCCAGTGCGGTCAGTGCAGCGCCCATCGGAACTTTCTGTTCGCCTGCCTGAGCCGTGGCATCTTTCAGATGTGCTATGGGGCCGTCAGTCCAACAGGGAAGTTCGGTTATTGTCCCACTGGCATGGTTTGTGATGCCAGCACCGATAGTGTCTGTGTTCCTGAGGTGGCGAATCAAACGCTGACCTGTGACCTCAACGATCAGCTGGTGGATACGACAACAGCATCGCCGACTACCAGTACATCACCCGACCCTAATGAGAGTACAGAGAGCACCGCCACAGTACCTACAGTACCAACAACCACTGTGAAACCCCTGACCCCCTTGGAAGTGTGTACGCAGCACCTGGAGACGGGCCTGTATCCCACAGATCCTCCGGATACCAGTTGCAAGCGGTACGAAAGGTCTATATATTATTTTCCACACGTATTTTTAATTGTTAATCTTATCTTTATAGATACATCAGTTGCTACATTAAAAATAGCATTGTTGTTCAAGCCAAGGAATACGATTGCCCGACGGACTCCTATTTCGATGCAGAGATGCAGAAGTGCTCATACATGAAGCCTGCTACTTGTATTTAATAAACTATCAAATATCCTTTGTGTAGCCTGTACTTACTCTAAAGCCACGCCATTGAGGGTCAGGCTAGCTACTGTGGTGGAGCAGGTCGAGGGCAGGGCACTCGCACAGATCTTGCTGGAACTGTTGTAGTACAGACTGCCCGGACAGGTGTACATCTCTCCACTCCAGGTGCCACTCAGTAGAAAGCAGTAGATATACTGATGGCATGTGGTACTGGAATCTGTGCCCACGGGATAGTATCCCTGCGACATCATGGCCGCACAATAGGCAGCAGGATTGCTCGTTGTTGGGGCCACTGTCGTTGAGGTTGTGGAGCTGACGCTGGTCGAGCAGGTCGACGGCATTGCGGCGACACACAGGCTGGTAGCGTTGCTGAAGTACAGACTGCCCGGACATGTATAGGTCTGACCCTCCCAACTGCCGCTGACCAAGCTGCACAATATATACTGGTGACAGGTCGTGTCGGCATCAGTGCCTACTGCAAACCTTCCCTCGGACTGCACGGCGGCACAATATGTAGTTGGGTTGCTGGTGGAAGGTGCCGTCGTCGTTGGAGGAGCACTGGTGGTGCTGCTGTTAGTTGAATCATCGGCATATGAACACGTGGGCATTATCTGAATGGATTCAAGAGAGTTGGAGTTATTTCTTTGACTGTGTCTCTTAGACACTATTTATCTATTATTATGATTTAAAGACCGCGTGAAAATGGTATAAAATTATTTGGAACTGCCTGAGCATCATAAAAGTCTAGACAATAACATTTGGCCTTCTATAACTTTTCATGACTTCGAAGTATAACTGCTTTTACTGACAGACGGATGACCAATCGGCTTCAGGTATTCCCGAGCCGTGAGAGAGTGGTTTCAGTGCGCTGTAACCTTTTACGGCCACAGACTGTTAAAGGAGAGTGGTAACAGGCTGTTAACTTGGGGTGCTACAGCTGCTGCTCTGCACATTCCTCTCTGTTTCTTTATTGAGTTGCCTGCACCCTAAGCACCTTTCCTGGTTAGAACTTACCCCATCCGCGGGCAGACCACATATCTGTGTGTCATTGATATTACACACATAGCCGTCGGCACAGGTCCCGACTGAATCCTGCAACGTGTCGGTGCCCAGGCAGAGGGCAAAGCTGCTGGTGCCTGTGCAGGCAAAGGTGTTGGTTGTGTCGCACATGTTGCACTCCTGGCAGTCTGCCTCGCTAGCCGCACTGGCCTCTGGCTCGCAGATCACTCCGTTGGACCCGCTAACACACACATAATCGGTGGGGCAGCTGAATGGCAAGCCGGTGGGCAAATTATTGGCATCGCAGGCCTGTGTCTGGTTGAGGGAGTAGCAGGTCAGGTTGTTGACAGCATTGCAGACGTTGCACGTGGCCCTGGCCGAGGCGAGCAGACAGCAGCCGAGCAGGAAGTGGAGAATAAATGACATTTCTGGATGGTTATCTTACTCCAAATGGAATTCTTTTTGGTACTGATGTCTGTGGCTATTGTTCAGACGGTTTAAATAGGGCATTTTTGGCAGCTATTTTGGAAGTCTGAGATAGCTTTTAATCTCTCCTGGCCTCGCCGCGTTGAGGGACCTTGATTCAAGCCACCCAATTTAGATAAGTCGTGCAGCATTTAGCGGCATCAAACCCGTTGCATACTTTGTGGCAGTTGCGAATTCCTCATGGCTACCTTCGATGTGGTTCGCTCTGGTAATGCCGGAAAACAGTGCAATCTTCGAGCTCCCACTTAAAGCTCGTTGCAGTTCGTCGATTGCCTCAGTCGCTTTCGAAGATGCTGCGCCTTCTGTTCTGTCTGGGAATGGGCATACTCGGCTGTCAGGCCGCCTGCAATGTCTGTTCTTCCTGGTCCAACACGGCCTGTGTATCGGAAACTTCCTTCAAATTTTGTAATGAAGCAGCATTGCTAATTGGTGACGCAACCCCCTGCAAAAATGGCTTTTATTGCACGGGAGAAGCTATAGTTTGTCAGAATAGCCCGGCACTCACTGCCTGCATCACAGAGATCAACAGCAGCAGCACAGAGAGCACCACGGGCACTACAGAGTCCAACACGAGCAGTGCAGAGAGCACCAAGAGCCCTACAGTGACCTCCAGCAGCAGCACAGAGAGCACCACGGGCACTACAGAGTCCAACACGAGCAGTGCAGAGAGCACCAAGAGCCCTACAGTGACCTCCAGCAGCAGCACAGAGAGCTCCACGGGCACCACAGCTACCATCACCATTACAGCGAGTACCCCAACCCCAGAAACCACCACCATTGCAGCGAGTACCCCAACCACCGTGGATCCAGCAATCATTGATATATGCAGGATCAAGGCCACCACGGGTCGCTATACCAATCCCAATGATTCTACCGGCCGGAGGTGATGTTTAAGTTGTTTTCTCTGAAATATGTAGTAATATTTCTGCTTGAATTTCAGTTACGTAATGTGCTTCTATCGGGGTTCTACCTGGTCAGGAGCTGTCTGGGAATGCCCTTTAGCGAAACCCTATTTCAATAGCACTACTTCTGTGTGCTCTTCAACGAAACCTTCTAATTGTGTGTGATATGATATATCTTTTAAGAATTATGCACTAAAGTTTATTCAATTACACATATACATTTTTCTTTTTCTCATACAGTCTCTTACAGCGTCGGTACAGGGCCTGTAAAAGATTTGGGCTGACTGAATCTAAAGATAGGAATAAAACTGATTCTCATGACATCGTTGAGGCATAAGTTCTCTTGAGATTAGAAGTTCATACAAAAAACACATGTGACTTACAGAAACACGTGATTTTTATTGGATATTTATAGTGTACAAAGATAATGCATTGTACGAGATAGAGCCACCTGCATATAGATCGGCTGAAATCCCTTTGCAATTATTGTGTTCAAGTTTTCCGGATGATAAGATAAGATTGGATGCATATAGCCGGGCAAGCCTGGCACGGGCCGAGTCAGTTGCATTTCAAGATGCTGCGCTTGCTGATCTTGCTGGCTACCGGAGTGGCTCTAGGGATCTTTATTCTGGGCTGCCAGGCCGAATGCAATGCCTGTTCGACCGCAAGCAATGTGTCCTGCGCATCCAACACAACGTTCCAGTTCTGCTCGGATGACAGCGTGCCTATACAACCGGCCTACTCCTGCCCCTCAGGGTACTATTGCACCGCGACCACCGTGATTTGTAGCAAGAGTGTGGCCCTCAGAGCCTGCAACTGCGGATCGTGCAACGATTACTTTGCTTGCCTCACAGATCGGACCTATGCCCTGTGCCTGGGATCGAGCTCGCCCTCCCAGCTCGGCGGCAGCTGCGGCTCGGACCATGTATGCGACTCGACCAGTCCGTATATCTGTGTCAATGCCACTTCCGGGTCCCAGCCCACTTGTCCCGCTGGCAGCGATACGAGTCCAGGCGGTGTAGACCCCATCGGACTGACTCCCACTGCATATTGTGGCATCATCCAACAGACTGGAAAGTTTCCCTATGGCATCGATCCGGAAACCACCTGCAGGCAGTGAGTACTCGCATTTGTAACTGTATATAATATTTTCTAATCTATGGTATTGCTTTCTAGGTACATTTCTTGTACTGTGAATGCCACCAGTCTGATCTGGAAAGGAGCTCTCAACGATTGTCCTGGCCTTACTTATTACGACAGCTCCACAAAGTACTGCACCACTAAATTGCCACCCAGATGCAGTGCTGGAGTCGCCACTTTAAGTCTCAGCAATCTGTATCTATTGTAATTTCGGTTTTAGCTTATCTGTAGATACTGTAAAATAATTTTCTCTGAATTTTTGTTTGCATTTTGGTTAGTTTTTTGAATACCTGCAGTGATGTTCAACACGAAAGTATTCAGTATTTAAAACTCGACACTCACTGAAGTAATAAAATATAATTTAAATGAACAAACAAACGTCGTGTTAAACCCTCTGTTTAAGTGTTTTATCATAAATATACGATATCTAAGAATAAATGTTATCCTTTCTTTGAACGGTTCTATATTGATTTTGATAATTTATTTCTTGTATAAAAATACTATTCAGCATAGAATTAATGTTTAATTGAACTAATTGAATGGCTAGTGTCGTCTTTTAGGCTGCCTACATTTACATGTCACACTTTGACAGCTCTGAGTACCGACTCTTTAGTAGAGTAGAAAGTAGTAGTAGTAGAGTAGCGAATTTTTGGTAGATTTATATACATTTAAATTACTTTTACAAATCTAACGCGTATCCCTTGTCAGCTGATTTACTCGATTCTCCTGTTGTTGGAATTTTTCCAGATTCCCCTTTAATCTTTATGATGCACTATAATCCAAACCAATATAGTGAATGTGATTGCAACTTTAATGAGATAAAACGGAATGAATAAATTCTGCTGCAGGGCAAATGCGAGTCTCAGTTCCACTTGAAGATGCTCCGCCTGCTGATCTTGCTGGGAATCGGGGTACTGGGCTGTTGGGCCGAGTGCAATGTCTGTTCGTCTGATGCCAATGTAGCCTGCGTATCGGCCACGGAGTATCAGATCTGCTCCGTCGGTCATGTGCCCTTGGGGCCCGTTACGAGCTGTCCTACCAACTACTTCTGTACCGCAAGCGGTACCTTTTGCAGCCCGGATGAGACCTACGGGGCCTGTTTGAACTGCAACCAATGCAGTGCGGACAAGCAATTTGCGTGCATCAGCACATCGCAATTTGCCTTGTGTCTGGGACAGGACACGCCGAGTACATCGATTATAGGCTCCTGCGGCACGAGTTTGGTTTGCAGCAGGGATAATCCTGATATCTGTGGCAGTTCGGCCACCTATCCGGCATCCTGTGCGAACAATTCAACGGACGCTAACGGCACAGGCACTTCCATAACAGATCCCACCCAGTACTGCCGCAGCCTGCAGAAGCCTGGACGCTTTCCCTATGGCTCTGATGCCACAACCACCTGCAGGCAGTAAGTATTGGGAGGGGATTCATCTCAGCTTCAATCAGGCTATAACGTATGAGATATGTTTTCCAGATACATATCCTGCTATACGTTTGCAAGTGTATGGTATGGAGCCATCTACTCCTGCGCGGGATCCACATACTTTGACAGTACCACAAAGATGTGCACCACTCAAACGCAGGCCAGATGCTCGGCGAGTGTCATTTCTTTGTCTCTAAACGGACGATTGTTGCCATAAAGATTTCCTATACCTAATCTTTATGAACTGAGTGCACCCAAAAACAAAATACACAAGGATTATTATCTGACTATCCAGGCAGTATGTTTAATCTGTGCCCTAAAGACATATAATGATTATAAAATGAGACTAACACTACTTGGCAAATAGGTCAAGTTCTGTGAGAGTACTCCACAGATTGAACAGAATCGCCAGTCCTGAGTCCCATTCAATTAGGACATGGCCTAATGAACCCCTTGCAAGGCTGAATCGATTTTTCTGTGCAGTACAGATGCTTCACGTCCCATTCAAATGGCTGACCCGGCCCAGGCCCTGGCCACAATGTGGTCTCCGTGTTATGGCATTTATGACGTATACGCCTCGTTGGCACTTGCACCTTGAAACTTTTGGCTGGCCTCACACACAGTGGCGTAACAACGCAGGGGCCTTGGAGCTCTCACCAGCCAAGCTTTATAAGAAGGAAAGTGAGAAAAATTTGGCAAAGAAGAAGGAGAGAAGAAAGAATGCGCATGCGCTGCACGTTTTCATCTCACTCTCGCCAACAGGTGACACATTCCATTCTCTCATTCTGATCCGTGCCCTAGTTGCTCTCTTTCTGCACATTTTCTCCAAGAGAGCGGTGAGTGAAGTAAGGTGGAAGGGGCTAAAGTGCTGTGCAACTGTATTGGCGAGGGGTGGGAGAGGGGAGAAGAAGCCGATCATGGAATGAGAGAGCTACTAAGCCTCCTACGCATACATAACTGCACCGCTCCAACACTGTCATATCCATTTCACACGGTCCGAGCGTGCGTGTTACCCTTTCGGGCCGTGAAAAGCCAGTTTTCTCGAAAGAACGTCAGCTCACAATTTTGCGTTCGGTCGCGGGATATCTGGCAATGCGTGTGTGTGTGAGCCAAAAATAAGATGCAGTGAGGAAGAGCCCATAAAGGAGTCGGCAAAAGCGCCTACCGCCGGCTTGCTCTCCTTCCAAGGTGGCTCATTTGTAAGGTGAGGCATTCCAAATCTTGGAGATCGCAGATTATGGGCCAAGGGGTAAGAGAGAGAAGAGAGTGTTTCTCTACTGCTTTCGTGTACTGTTTGCATAAATCTTTTGCTCTACATTTTTATATATGGCCACCAGGAGGGGCCTTTGGTTAGCTAGCTACGCCTCTGCTTAGAGAGTGGAAAGTTTCACACAGAGAACTTTCGCATACAATTATGAAGTGTGCTCGGTAGTTTTTTTTTTAGCTCAAAACTTTCAGAAAATTTCCCTCTACATGCCAGGGAAAATCTTTTGCAGACATTCCCCCGCTGACTCTCACCTTCTTGCTGTTTGTGTGTGTGTGTGTGTGGTTGATGTGGGTCAGTTACATGGGCCACATGGGGTCGCAAAAGTTCCTGGCCCCCCCCAACCCGGAGCCTGAACCATACATAGTTTGCCCGGCATGCCACCGAAAAATTCAATTCAATTCCAAGGCTGGCCAGCCCCCCCGCAAAACTTTTCATTCAGTGTTTTCAGTTTTCAATTTCAATGGTTTCGATTTCACACGCCCCTAAACCGAACCCCAAACAGCCCCACCCCCCCGCCCAAAGTCCCCAAAACAGAAGCCCCAAACACGCACATACTCCACTACGTGCACAATGTGCAATTGATTGTATGGCATGGACGGTGGAGGCATGCCACACGATGAGGTAGGTGACTTGCATAGTTTTGATGGACACGATGTGATGTGGTACATTTCTGTGGTCCTCCATGGGAATCTTCAATGATTGCTTTAAAGAGAAAAGAAAAAGCCGCAGAAATTGAGTAAAAAGTGAGGTAAATTTTATTTTAGGCCTAGCCATATCTATCTACATACACACAATCTTATATCTACCAGATGTGTATATCTATATATCCAAGACAAAGAGATAATCTTCATGTAGGCGTTTCCCTAAACGTTTTCGTTTCGATTTATGTTGCTGCGTGAGGTATATATTTAAGAATAGCTAAATTATAGAAACACTTAGGCGAAAATCCGAAAGATTACGAATAGTTTTAAAAAAAATTATTTGCTTGGACTTGTATATTTTTTTTTACGGAAACTACAACTGTTGTGGCCTAAATGAAGCTCTTTGGATGCGTCCAGGCTGCACATTTCAGCCGCTCTGTAATCATGGTTTATATTCATGTTTTCCCATGCCCCATATGCCAGAGCCATCACTCATCTAAGAGAGTAGTTTGTAGGGCCTCTGCTGCTCATCAACGTCATCATCTGTATCATCATCATCCAGGCGGGCGTTGAGTATAATGGGGCTGCACTTAGGACAGATAATTATAATTAATTATCTTTTCCCCTAATAGAATCAGACCAGAGGCTGAGTCTGGAGTCTAGAGTCTGGAGTACCGAGGAAGTCTTACTACTATACTAATTAAATTGCAGGGCCCCCAGATGTGACGCAAAACCCACTGCGATGAGTGCCATAATCTTAAAGTTGGGGCAAGTCTAAGTGCAGAGTGGCATTAGAATCCTTTCACCTGTCATTCGCATTATATTTGTCAAGCGGTCCGCGTTGCAGTGTAAGTTATTTTCACCAGCCTTGTTGTGATTATTTCTAGTCAGGAAGAGAGCCCTGCGCTCTAATATCAGAGAAGTGTTTGCGGGTTGACAACAAGCCAGAGAATGCCCAACTGCAGGCCATTTGGAGCGTGCTAAGCCAGTCCAAAAGTCTGACATATCATCGCATCTGAATGTTGAACAGCTTAAAGCGTCGTCCTCATCATCTGCCGGAGATGGTGGCCATCCTCTGCTGCTGCTGTTCTCTCTGAGCCCAGGCTCTTTGCCCCAATGAGGCCAACTGCAAATAGACTTTAAACAGCTGAGGAGGCACACAATCATACACTAAGAGAAATCACTGGGAAGATGCCCGGGCTGAGGAAATACAATATAGAAATCCACGTAACCGTAAAAGTCAATACAAACCCATTTCCAAATATAGAATTTAGTACATTGTTGAATACTAGGCCTTCCCTTTCTCTCTCTGTGTATTCGTATTTATGCATATTTCTGAGTGCGCTGGTATATGTGAGGAACTATTTTCTCCATTAGATTGTTGGCTTATTCCATTTCCCCCCCGTCTCTTGGTAGCCACCGCCACCCACTGCTGGTTGCCGCTGGCTCCCACCGCTTTTAATTAAAGTTCTATTTCCATTTGTTTTTGGTATGGGTTTGCGGCCAAAACTGCAGCCTGGCGCCTGCCGGGCCTACAGCCCATAACCCACTCCCAGCCCCACAGCCCCACAGCCCCTGCACCACAGCGAGGGGCTGCCACCTGCGGTGCGGCTGCCAGCGACTGGAATTAATTTATTTCTCTGCTCAGGCACTTATCGGCAGCAGGTTGCCCAAACAATTCCCGATGACCAGAGAGTCGCGCATTATTTTGTTTATCCATTAATTTCGGGCTAATTGGCTCTACTGCCAAAAGCAGTTCCGTTTAGATCGCCATCGGTGCTGGTTCTGTTTATTTTTCCTTCAATATGGAATTAACTTTATAAATATGTACACTCGTTCTATTGCGTTTTCAAGTAAAAACTCAAATCATTTAATGGCAAGTGTTTTATATCATTTCTTCTTAGATCAAATGGTTTTGACTCTGCAAATACACCTCTCGATGAGCCCTATGCAAAAATAATGATAAGTACAGCTTATTTTGTATTCTAAAATATCCATTAAGAATCGCAGTTTCATTTTCTCAATAATATGAATACTTCTTCTATAAACAAAAACATTTTTATTCTTAGAAAAATTGTTTAAGCTATATTAATAATTACTCGTCCGATATTTTACTTTGGGCCAAAAGCATATGTGGGTGTGTCTGACCGCCAAATAGTCTCTGCATTATAATTTTATATAAATCGCGGTCCATCGAGGCTTTTTTCGTTGTTGCTTAAGCAGATGAGACGGGGGTTCCCTCACGAGCCAAATGAGTGCGCAGGAGGCTTGCCCACTAGTTAAATTATAGGAATGATTGATTAAATAAATTAAAATACTATATAGTATTAATAACCTAATAGTTAAATTATTTTTATTCACGCTATTTGTTTTTTTTTTTAGTGATATATATATTAAATTAAAATGTTTTTTTAGTTTCAATAAAAAATATAAAAAATTAAAATCTTTTTTTCTATAAAAAAAAATTAATAAAAATTAAAATTCATGAACTAAACGATTTTCCACATTATTTTGTAGAATGAATTATTCAAAAAATATTATTTAGGCGTGATAATTTCAGATTTAGTAATTAATAATAAATATTTATTCATATATTATATAATCTTAATTTTTTAATATAAATCGAATATTTAATTTAAGTTTAAAAAAAGTTTAGTAATAAATAATATTATAAGTGTGTATCCTAATTGATCCCATTATTTTTATTTTTTATTTCATATTTTACTAGATTTATTCTATTTCAAGTTAAAACCCCCATCCCCAATCCATACTTTGTTTTGCACTTTGAAATATTCAAAAATCGGATCAAGTTCAAAGCACCGTTGAAACAAAAAAAGACAAAAACCACAGCAAAAGCACCAACAAACTTTGACATCGAGAACGTGATGTGCAATTATAAATATGCTGGGAGTTTACAAAATCCGCTCGATATGTAATCCAAGCTCCCCGCACAAACACATGAATAGAGAAAACAGCAACAGCAGCAGCAGCAGCAGCGAACGAAGACAAGGAACAACATGCCGAGGGGGGCAGGCAGGCAGGCCACCCCCCACACCCACCCAGAGCCACCCACACACAGACACAGGTTGACAGTTCAAGTACATGAGATTGTCGAACAGTTTTGACAAAGCCATGCGATGAGGTCAACGCGGTCCCACACACACAAACGAGTATAGCCATTATTATATAATGCCGCTTTGTTAGAGACACCCACAAGAATGCAGGGCCAGGAAGAGGCCAGTCCATGTGCAGGCAATGTGGGGAAGAAGGGAGAACTCGATGAAAAGCCAGAGCATTCAGGGGGGGGTAGCTGCAGAGCAGGCAGAGAGGATGCCTGCATAATGAAGCGCCGTGGTAAATGCGTCACATGCCGTGCGGTGTACACGGAATGTGCAGCAGGCAGCAGGCAGCAAGGCAAAAGAACTGTCAACGCCGCCTGTCATCAGACTGAATGACATACAGATGCGCAGATCCTGCTGGCCCTCCTTGACCTGTGACCTGACCTAAGAACGGCCCAACGTCCACTTGCCTTGCCTAACGTACAGTGAATTTTCCGGGTAAATTTTCGAAAAATTCATTAATATTTAACGCACACAAACAAGCGCTTGGCTCTTGATTGAAATGTTGTTTAATTTGCTGTTAAATTTCCATAATGGAAATAAAATAAAAAACCTCCGGTCGCCCGATAAACAAATGTGTTCGTAAAGCATTTACGTGCAGCGCTCCACATATTAATCGGCTTTAAAAATGTTGTCAATTCTCGGTTTAATTGATTTTAACGATTTCAACGTAATGCCCACGCTTTAAGCTGCGGCTGCTATTTGGTATTATAAGTATTCCAATTGCCTCATAATAAATGCACAAACGTGAAACTGATTCTGATTCAATTTTAGGGGCCTGAACCGCGCAAAAGGTTCAATCAACAAACGCTTCCAGCAGCCCACAATAATTCCAAACTAAAACTGTCGCTGGTACCATCTTTATTGCATTAAAATATACATTTCATAAATGTTACAAAAAAACAGATTTAATTATAAATTAATATTGATGTTTCGTGGCTTCCCCCTTCTCCACAATGCCAATGATCCAGGCGCATGCGCGGTGGCCCTCCACTTTGATGGTTTCCTTGCACAATTCGGTGACCTCTTCACGTGGCATGCAGACTTCCGGAATATTCACGGGCACGTCCGCACAGCAGTTGGAAGATTTCGCTGCAGTCTTGCCGATCACTGGCATGTTGTTGATGGAAAACGAAACCTCCTTTTGTTGACGAGTAGTCAGGATCTCGTCATGGCTCAGGAGACCGTATTCAGCTATGGTGGTGGCCCCATGGGCGTCACAACGATTTAACAGCCATATCATGGGTCTTTCTGATATCGGCGATAGAGTCCTTCAGGCCTTTGCCTATCTCGTCACCTGTGAACATTCAGGGCCACGGACGTGCCCAGGCGCTTGGTCCTCAGCAGGACATCGCCCGGGACATCGGCTGTCCGGCTCAATGATCTCGATCTTATGGCAGTCGGAGTGGCCACGCCGGTCTTCATGGCGCAGTCGTTAAAGCCAAGCATGATCATGGGTATTATGTTATCGCTTCCCTTCACTCACGGCCAACAGCAGGCTGCAATGCCTTTAGCGTACAGATCTCCGATCACATTGGCGCACTCTATCTTGTCCATGCAGTGGGGATTGTCTATGAGCGATTGTGCAGCTTATTTGAAAAAAAAGGAAGCGTCAGATATGCTTTTCCTATGCTTATCGATGTTCGTTAACATCGTTTATCGATCGGGATTTGCGGGTCATTTTGACAGCTCGAATTTGAAGCTAAAAGATGTTCGGTTTTTGATAGGTTGGTTGTTAAGGTAGCCAGATCAAATATCGATGATCGTTGGAAAAATGATGGAATTTTGCCTAAAAATATCTTAAAATAGGTGTAAATTTGCTTGTTAAATGTCATCCAAAGACATGTGTTTAATGTTTCCCGCCTTAAAATGAGTTGTGGCTGCACTCACCATTAAATTGCTTGCCACAAATGGCCCTGAGGCGGTGGTGCGGCGGCGCGCTGGACTGCCACGGAATACTCCTATGTGTGTGTGTGTGTGTGCTTGTGTGTGTGGAATGTCAGAATAGGGATATAATAAACTCGGTGCAAAATGAGTACTTTATTTAGCAACAACGACTAAATGCAGGTCAGTGTTTAATTATTCAAGTCCATTAGTTTTTAATGGTTTCAATGCGTTTTTTAATGCAAACTTTATTTTATTATATTTTGCGTGTGCCGATTCTCAGTATTTACACATACATTCATGCATATGCTTATACGTACATAAATATATGAGGGATGTGAGAATGTGAGAGCGGAACAACCAAATATTTCCCATGCGTTGCATTTCCCATGTGAAATTTACTGCAAATTTTGTATTCTGAGTAGTTTTGAAATGTTACGAATACAACATTTAATTAAAGCGTATAAGGCGGAAGAAAACCCAGAGATAAATGCACATTCCTTCAGCGATTTCCAGTGCAGATCTGCCAAAGATCTTTAAAGATCTGACAAAGGGTTTCGGGGATTGAAATACAACGTCACTTCCAATTGAATGATTATCTCAATGTCTAAACGAAGTGAAAGTGTGTTTTATTCTTGTACTTTTTAAGAACCATCGGCTTTATGTACTCCCTTTCTAGAAAGAAGAATTTTATGGTACTGATTTGAGTGGAATATAGAAATATGCGATGTCCAGAGTGAATAAAATAAACAAAATAGCACTTAGCCAATTAGATAAATGCTTAACTGAATTTCTGTTACCTTCAGTTGGATGACTTTCCCCCTTCAGTTGGCTTTATGTGCGGGTCAGTCCGGGGTAAATACTTCTTTGCTTTTATTTCCTATACTGTATATCATATGAATAAATTTGCAGATTTTCAATGAGAGTTCTAATGAGAGTTGATTGGAAGTCTACATGCAAATGTCTGCCAGTGCCATTTGTACACAGGAGACGGGTATCTGCAGGTTTTGTGCCAGTCAAAGCTCAACGACAGATGCCCATTAATAACCGGCGAGCAACCGTTTGAAGAATGCGGAACAAATATGGGATGCGACAGAGTCATAGTCGGAGTCGCAGCAGCCATCTATGGAGATGTCCGATACCCATTCATGGGTGGCAGGCGGTCGCTAATTGCCGCCTGCCCGCAACAATGGGAGTCGCCGCAAATGGTAAATGACAAATATACCCATTGATTGACATGTGCAAATTGTAAGTAAATTATTTTATAAAAGTCAAACATTGTGACGGCTGCTATCGAAACGAGCACTTATCCGATCCGATGTATATACACACGCGTTATCAATTTGGGTTGACTGGGATTGGAGCCCACATATAGCCAAATCTGTGGCAGCTACGTGGGTCGATTGCCGCGCCGCGCCGCTCCCCTCCCCAGCACACATATAAATTCTGTTCGTGTGTGGATTTCAGTTTGATAAATCATGTGGCAATAGACCGCAGACGCAGTCGCCGTCGACGTCGCTGTGGCAGCCGCATGTGTGGGCAGTGTCCACTCTGGTCAGTGCAATAATTTTTCCAGTTGCAGTTTTTTTTTTTTCATACGGGGTATACGTGTGGACCAGGGTGTATAGTATTTTGTAGCAGCCAAATTGTTAAATAACTAAATCTGGATATAAGTGAGGCATATATTTGCCATTTGCCTTCCCACCAGAAAGACCCCTTCTGCATCTTTGGAACCCCAGTTAGGTTGATCTTAAAAAGGGGGTATATTTCCGTCTATATATATATCGCCATAACATTCGTACTTGTGTTCCTTTGGCTCTATTGCACAACTGTCATGGGTAGGGAAGCTGGTTGACAAGTGGGTGGAGTGGCGGTGTGGGGTGGGGTGGGGTGGGGTGGGTCACTCTGTCGGCAAATAGAGCCATTAAGTGGCCTGTGAGAGTGGGCTACTTTCGCTGCTCCCAGTCCAAAGGGAGTGCCTGCCTCACGATACTTTCATTAAGCAAATAGCTCGGACTCGGACTCGGACTCGAACTCGGACTCACTCAGACGCACTTGAGGGGCAGGCAGGCAGGCAGGCAATTGGCAGGCACTGCAGAAGTTTTCGTCGTCTATGTATTTGCCACAGTGGGTCACTCAGTTACCCAGTCAACAGGCGGTGCCACAGTCGTAGTCGTAGTCGTAGTCGCCTCCTCCGTCCGGACTCATATTTAATTTTATGCTGCGCCAGTAGGAAATGCATTTAAATTGCCACTAATTGCAATTTGCTGTGCGAAAATTGCAATGCAATTGAGAGTAAATTGCATTAAAACGCAAACAAATATACAATTTGCACCCATTTTTGATCAGGCAATGGTCAATCAGAAGCGCTCAAAAATACTCGTTCGTACGGGAGTAATCAATGCAAATGGCCAAGCCCCCACCCAGCCCCATTCCCATTCCCACTGCCATTGTTCCCCCATGCCCCGCTTTCTGCAGTTCATCAATCGACTGGTTGTCGCCATGGCATTTGCCGGTGGCGCCTCGTTTAATGACTGCACCTCTTCCCATCATCAATGGGGTATACACCATACACTGGTTGCAGTTCAATATTTGAACAGACATTTTATTACTGTGAGAGTAAACAAACTTTTCGAGAGGAAAAAGTAATTAAAACACATACAAATACATATATGAAATAATAGTTGTTTATGCTCTTTCGATAGGAAATTTAATACATGCCCGCACCAGTTTTAGACTTCATGATTTGTCCTTTTGCTGGATCATAAAACCATGGAAATCTGGTCTTAGTGCGTGTGTTCATAGCCTTGAAAAAGTTCCAAAAATCTCCTCTTATGCTAAATTTTCTTCTTTCACTTCAAGTACGAAATATTAAATGAATGAATGGCTAAACAATAAGACTTACAAACCATAGCTTTGAAGCCCCCATCGAGGGTACGACGTGCATGTTTTTGTTCATTGTTTCATTCAGACACTCCCTTCGTGAGTGGCATCCAATTGTCGTACCTATCAGTTGCATTGGTTTGCATAACGTGAGGCAATTAAACACAATTCGCGGCGAGACTCATCTGGCAAGCCATAAATTAAGTATCTAAGTTTCCCCCACTTGTCCGTCCCTGAATCATTTATCACTTTGTCTATTTCTCATTCCCGCTGGGAATGTCATCGTTGTTGCAGTTGCTGTGCTGTGCTGTGCTGTGCCACGCTCTGTTGATGCATCAGGGATGCGGCATCATGACAACACCGACACCGTCATGGCCTGCATTGGGCATCCTCGGGGCTCGGGAATGACGCAACTGCTGTTTACTGGCGCCAGTGGCAGTGCAACCAAGGTTGCAGCAGCAACTGCCATTTGGTCACCATTTGTGGACGGACGCTTTCCCTCTCTATCTCTCCATCTCTCCATCTCTCCATCTCTCTATCGCCATGTATCTCTGATGACCTTGCCCCAAAGCCTTGCGTCAACAGCACGAGACTGAGCGCCGTGCCAGCTATCGATTGAGAGGCTGCGTAATAAATGTTTCAGTGGCTCAAACGGGGGTTTTTTTGCTGGCTATCAAAGAAAATCAAGGTTGCAGATTTGTCTGAATCATTTCTTGGAAAAATGGTTCCATTATCCCCCTCTCTAAAGGGCATTCTGTCTGTAACTCTTAACCTTTCATCTGTGCGGCTGTATGCCAATCAATTTTCTCTGATTTAGTGACTCATTTCCACGGCAATAAGGTCCTGGGACTGCCATGCCAAGCCCATCCCATGACCTCCCCCGTTCATGTGTAATTTCGTGGTCATTTAGTGACTGTCGGGATGAGAATTGCGGTCAGGATAAGGCCAGCCTGATGCAGTCGTCCACCCTCTCATTTGGCATTTGCGTTTGGATTATGTTGTTGGCCTTTGATGTGTTGCAATGCCGCTTGCCGCTTGCCGCTTACCATTGCCATTGTTTCGGTTAATTAAAATTTGTGGTTGTGGCCTTTTGCCTGTGTGTCGGCTGCTCTCTCCCAGAGTGTCTGTATGTCTGTAAATTAGTGAGAACTGGAGGAAGCCGGCCTCAGTGCGTGCGTTTCTCGGTTCGAATTGAGTTCGGTCTTTGGCTGTTGCCTTAAATATTTAATATGCAGAGAGCTCCTCTGTAGCTCTGTGGCTCTGTAGCGGACGGGGCATGAAATTGACGCACTTGAAGCTTAGTCTGAGAGGACTGGGCCTGCTCCGACTGCGACTGCGACTGCGACTGGC
Source organism: Drosophila miranda (assembly GCF_003369915.1). Classification (NCBI taxonomy): domain Eukaryota; kingdom Metazoa; phylum Arthropoda; class Insecta; order Diptera; family Drosophilidae; genus Drosophila; species Drosophila miranda. The sequence continues at coordinate 7,605,821 of NC_046674.1, read as the reverse complement.
AAAGAAGTTATCTGCATTCCAACAGAACCAGTTTACCTTCCTCATCCTCATCCTCATCGTCTCATCCATCCGCTCTTCTGGTTTCTGGGCTGGTGATTCATGCACCATCCACCAGACTCGGCAGCGTCCGCCTTTGGGCCGTTCGTTCTCCTTTGTTTCGCTCTGGCATCGCTTTAGAGGGTCGATTTTTGTCGCAAATTTCGCGCTGGTGATTCCCACGCCAAAGAACACAAATGCGCTTTACATAAGGCTCTTCTGCATCCTCTGTTCTCCACTCCTCTTCTCTTTCGTTTCGTTTCGTTTCCTTCTCGTTGCTCTTTGGACCAACACATTCCTTTGGCAAACGGGGCGTATGCGTAATCAGGCAACAGTCGTTAGCCAGTCGTTTGGGCCACCCCGAAAAACTTTTCGCATTTTCCAGCCACACGCATGCCAATCTTTTTATGACAAACTTCACTCTGCTTCACCATCAGCTTTCAGCACTCTGCCACAGAGCCACTCTGCCTCCTCATCCGCCAGCCTCCCTCCTCCCTCCTCCCTCCTCCATTCTCCGCGTAGTACGCAAAAATCTTGTTAAGCTCTAAGCCATGGCCAACTATTAAACTTGTTTCCTGTCTCCTGTTTTTTCCAGGGCAAGCGAGAGAGAGAGCTAGAGAGAGAGAGAGAGAGCAGCTTCAAGTAATTTTCTAGAATTTATGGCTGTGTCTCTGTGTCTCTGCGAAGGGATCTCGCAAAGTTTTTTCCTTCCAGCAACAAAGTTGTGGCCTTAAACTTTCGGCCACATCGACGGGCCCCGGCAAAAATTCCCATAGATTTTTACATATTTTTCTTAAGCGAAAGTTAATCTAATTTATATTTAAGTAAAGCTGAGTTATTTTTAAATGAATTGCTCAATAATGGAAGCGTTGGGTTTACAGTACAGGGCATATGTGGGTTCGGTATTTATTTGGGAGACAGATCTTTCGGTGCTTCAAAAATGATTTAGATCAACAAATTTGGTAAAGCAACAAAAGACTGGCAGACAGGTAGACGGACACGTTGCCCATAAAATACACAAATTTTCTATTGGATAAAACAGACTCCTGGCTGCCCACCTCCGTCCGGCAAAGTCAAAGACGATGGGACGATGGGATCGCGGCGATAAGGACGACACACGACAATGGCAGAAGAATTCCGCATAAATAAAAAATAAAACCTGGGGTATTCTTGTGTTTATGGATAATGTTTTGAGCTACTACTCGAAGAAGCACTCTCGCACACACACAAACAAAGAGAGAGAGAGAGAGAGAGAGACAGAGAGGAAAGTGAAGAGTCGCCGAAGATAAACGGCTTTTGGTGGAGCCTTTTGTGCCATAACAACTTTCACGCGTTCTGCCAACTCCTCGGAGCTCGAAGACCCCGAGACCCCAGACCCCAGAAAGAGAAGACAATGTTATCATAGGCCCATATTTGTGTGGCATGCGGCAGGAAGAACGGGGGGGCAGTGGCAGTGGCTGTGCCGCAAAAGAACTGCAAAACTCGTATTTAAAAAAGACCAGAGCGAAAAATGTTTTAGGTACCCAAAAAAATGAAAGAAAACGAAGCACACAAAAATTCCAGGCCAAAAGAAGCCGCCGCCCAAGCTCTTCACACACACACACACACACAGGCGCACTGTATCTTGCAGATACACAGATACTCGGTGGACTCTCTGCTTCATGCGCAGACGCGCAGGCACAGGCATAACTAAGCGTTGCACGAATTCGCGAAATTGGCCACCGCAGCAGCCACAGCCACAGCCACAGCCATAGCCACAGCCATAGCCCCACCAGAAGCCCAACAGCACACGGGGGCACACATATTGAATTTCATGGATTGCCCGCAAGAGATCGATGCTGACTGACCTTTTACTCCAGCCAGGGCCAAGCCAACCATTTCCGATCAGAGAGTTATTAAAAACCAAACCCAAACCGAAACCGAAAGCAAACCCAAACCCAAACCCAAACCCAAAGCTCAACTTAATTACAGAATATCTGTGGATGTGGAACTGTGGATGGAACTCCACTCCTCACTTTAGAGGAGAGGCGATGTGAATTGTGGAGAGCCTGTCGTTTATTTATAGAAAATAATGAATCGAACAGGTGAGATCCGGGCAAATGATAAGCATAGAAATTCCAGCAACAGGAATCGAAGGAAGCTCCTCTCCAACTGCAAGTTGTAAGTTTCTGTTGCTGTTGCTGTTGCAAGTTGGCATTGCGAAATCGAACGGCCGGGCCGGGGCAAAAAGCAATCCAATTTACTGATTTATTTCTTATTTTACTTTGACTATGCAGCAGCCAGCAGCCTGCCTTTCGCAGCATCAACTTCAGGAGGAGCCTCCGAAACCACAACGGAGGCAGTCACGGCAGCGGCTTCTGAGGCTTCGGCTTTTGGCTTCAGCTTCAGCTACAGCTACAGCTACAGCTACAGCTCTTTGCCCCAGCAACAGCCAACAGCTTTCAGCTTCAGCGCTGCTCTTCTTGCCCCATGTTGTTAGTGGGGCTTTGCTTTGATCTTGATGCTGGGCCTGCGACGCCTGACAACGATGACGAGGCACAGCCTCCATCCATATCTTTCTCGCTCTGTCCCGCTCTGGCTCTCTGGCCTTCTCTTTCTCAGCAAAAGGGGGAAAAAAAGAAACCCCCAAGAACCGAAATAAAAAAATTCAGAAAGGGAAACCCAACTCGGGATATAACGAATCCAGGCATGCCCTTTGAATAGATGAAAGAACTTTATGAAAAACTGAGAAATATTTCTAAAGGGTTTTAAGGATTTTAATAGAATGAAAATTATAGAACATAGCAATATGTACAGCTTTGTAATCTGTATAGCTGGACCATAAATTCCTTCTTCTGTCCTTCAGTGGCATTCAAAAAGAGTATCCCTGAACGGCGTGGAGGCAATCCTCAACAATTTTGAAGATTCGTGTAGGCAAAAGCTGCTGGCTGGCTGGCTGGCTGGCTCTTGGGCTGTTGCACAGATGCAGATGCCACGACATTATTTTTGCCACTTGGCCGATGGGAGCCGACAACAGCAGGCAGCAGGCAGCAGGCAGCAGGAGAGGCAGGCAGGCGGGCAGCATCGGCCACGACGATGACTTGGTTCGCATCTTTGTCGCTCATGCTTTATTTAAGGTTTCATGTATAAATATTTTTATTTATTGTGCAACACATTCGCACACGTTGCCACAGAGAGAGAGAGAGAGGATGCACGACTGCAACTGCAACAGAGACCGACCGACCGCCCGACCGACCGACCGACCGACCTCTGGGAGAGGCTCAGACGGCCACGGCAACGGCAACAATAATGATGATGATGTGTAAACTCGCGGTGGGACGCTTAATTTCTACCTTGGCCCCGGCTTTTGGCCATCGACTCGCCTTTGGGTAGGGCGCAAATATATATAACTACAGATATATGTATATATATACACACATTTATATTTGTATCTGTATCTTCCACTGCATTTATTTATGGCAGATAGTTCTCCTTCTCGATGGTCTCTCTGGTTCTGGCTCTGGCTCCGACTCTGGCTGAGGCATGTTGCCTGTTGCCAAGTGCAGCCGCCACTGGGACCTGGGGGCTAGTTTATGGGAAATGGGTTGCGGCAGGGGCAGGCTCTCCCCAATGATGGGGCAGTGGGAACTCCGGCAACGATACAAATATGAAGTGGATCATAAAAAGTGAGTGTGTGGGAAAGTGTTTCTGGGGTTCTCGATTGGCGAATGGCGAATGGCGAATGGCAAATGGAGGAAACAACGATAGGAAATGGAAATTGAATTCTGATGCTTAAATTATGCTAGAAATAGTGGATCGATCTAATAAGCGGAAAATCATGCAATGATCGAATTCTGGCATCACTACCATCCTATCCCCCCCCCATTCTCATCACCATCTCCATCATCATCATAGACATAGACATGGACATGGACATGGACACGGGTATGGACTGGTGCTATCATCAAGAGCTCAGAACAAAGGCAACAACAAAATCGATTTCATTCATACGCAATTGCGTTGAAATCTGTCAATGACACGTTCTGCACAGCCAGCACCGAGCACCCGGCACCCGGCACCCGGCATCGCTCAGAGACCCCAGAGGAGTCCCAGTTCCAATCCGTATACCACTGTCAGTATCAGTACGCGTACCAGGGGCCGGGACCGGGGACGGGGACGGGGTCGGGGCCCCCGAAATCCCTTCGAACTACTCTTCCAGCACCTGTGCAGGCACAGAGTCGGTCGTGTCCTAGGCAGTGGTGTGGCCCAAACAGGCGGCGGGGTGGGGTGTGGGGAGGCAGCCCACGGCCATTGACAAGTAGCTGTCAAGCAGAGGAAGGAAAGCGAAGGCAGGTCGCTGGAGGAAAAGAGAGAAATGGAGACCGGGCAGGTCGTCGCAGGAGGAAGCGAGAGAAGAACAACTGTCAGAGAGAGAAGCAGAACGAGGCATCATCAGGACCACTTTTTGACACAAGTAACTTTGGCTGGAAACCCTTGCCCCACGGCCATCGGGGAGCTGGGACCCGGGACCTGGGCTGTGAGAGGGTGTACCATACCACATCACAATGTGCCAAATCAAGCACAAAAATCCAATATCCTGCAATGAAATACAATTACAGGGTGCACGTGCACACACACAGCTCGATTCGGCGGCATACACACACACACACACACACCTAATTGGTAAAAGCCAGTACGGAATATCAGTTTTCTTGCAGTGTAGAGGGGATGTGATGGGGGGGGGGGGGGCTTGGATGGGGATACATTGATTGTTACATGATGAAGTGCTATCGATGTCTGTTTCGTTTGACTGATTTCCAGATTCGATGGAAAAACGAGTGACGACGCCCTCGACGGGCACTTGTTTCACTCTCTGTCTGTCTGTCTGTGTGCCAGTGTGTGTGTGTGTATGTGTGTGTTTGGAATTTAAGGCCATGGCCAAGACACTGAACTGCAAGTGCCGCCCAGGTCTTTAAAAGTGTTGTAAGAAAACCCAAGAGACGAGGCATTCAAATGGGCCTCTGCTGCCTGCTCGATGACTTCACACATTCCTCAAAGCCAGAAAGAGAGAGAGCCATAACAAGAACTTCCTTGAAGCAGCCACAACCTCCGATAACCCCCCCCCTTCCTCCTTGCCCAGGGGAGTGGTGTCTAAGCCCATGTGAAGAACTTAAACGTCGAACCAGTTTTTGGTGAATGAAAATCAACAAACCAAAAAGTTGCACAAACCCCAAAAGCAGTAAAGAACCAGAAAGAAAGGCCTGACTGTTCGAATGATCGAACTGTGGGATACGCTGGAATAACCATTATCCGGTATACCCAACATATCAATGGAAATGATCTGAACAATGGTATAATATGTAACAATAAAATAATAATAAATCTTGCTGTGCGTGTGCCATAATCATCATTCCCGCCTCTCCAAGGGGTATCAAATGAAGTACAGCAGCAGCAGGCAGAAGCTTGGCGGAGAACCAGGCAGAGGGGAGAGCGCGGGGGAGAGAGCGCAGCTAAAATATAATAAAAAGAAATTAAAATAAAATTCAAAAATGTGCAAAACGAAGGCTTACACTCTGATAGAGTCCGCAGAGTGGGAAACGAGGCGGCGGGAGAGAGAGCGAGAGAGCAGTGGGAAACGAGAACGAGAAATGCTGCATGCCAGGCCACAGTCGGCGGCGACAGAGGCCGAGGCAGAGGCAGAGTCAGGGACTGCAGCAGAAGAATCTCCATGGAACCTGTTGGACCAGTCACACACACACACACACACACACAGACTCTCGCGCACACACACTGTGTGAGGGGGAGAGAGGAAATGCCACCAACGTGTTTGTGCCTGTCCAGAGGCCCAGGATAAAAGGCAAGAGCCGGGCTGTGCTCCCTCTCTCTTGCTCTTTCTCTCCCGCTCTGGCTTTAAGGATTTCAAGTGTAAAACGCTGTCGCTTGTGGAATGTGCTCAAACACACAGACAAACACAAACATTTGGCCATATTTTTGCTTGCACTAAATCAAGCGTTTAAACGAAATTTGAGTTGGCCCCAAAAATAAGAAAAAAAGAAAACACAAAACAGGACCAGGCTTGGGATTGCACTCATAAAAGATCGGGAGAGGGGAAAGGAACAAACTTTATCGTATCCCCTCTTTGTCTCTCTTTACCACTCTTATAATTTATAGATGCCGTTTGCCTAAATTCGTTTAATTTCATCTTCCACACACTCACACACACGCTCAGAGAGTGAGTGTTTTACCTGTGGATCCAAAGAGAGACAAAGAAAAAGCTACTAAAAGGGTCTTCGTTTCGGTTTTGATACCCTTTAAGGGGGGGAATATGATGATTTTAAAAATATGTACATATGCAAAATACCTAATGTTTCTGAAGAGTTTCGAAGAGAGTACAAAACATCAAAGGACCAATCGCTATGGAAGGGTATCCAACACTTCGACCACCGAGGCTATACAAATTCTTTTGATTTTGTTATTTTTTCTGTTTTTTTCTCCTCTCATCGAACACCAGTGCCGATCGTTCCTGCCTTATAATTTATAACTTTATCTAAACGATGTGGTGTGGTGTTTAATTTTCGACTTTACCTTTTTCCTTTGCTCTTGTTTTTCGTTTCGGTTTTGGTGGAACTGTTGTTTCCGCCTCGCATGACTCACATTTTTTGTTGCTGTTTTTGGGGGGTCCTCTCCTCTTTGCTCTTCACTACTGTTTCCAATTTGAATAGGATTCCATTCCATTGGCAGAGTGATCCGATCCACTTCGTGATGAACATATCAGCAGAGGTATAGAAAGAAACAGAGACGAGACGAGAGGAGGGGAGGGGAGAGGAGAGGAGAACAAGGCCAAATGAGGGCGGGCGTTTGCCGCTCAGCTGGAAGTCTGACCACCATGAAGTCCCCTGACCCCTGCCAGCCCCCCTCCCTCCCTGACACATGGCTTGTTAATGAAGAAATAGATACCACGACACAGTAGGAGAGACACAGAAAGAGAGAGAGAGAGAGAGCGGGAGGGTGAGGAGGCAAAGAGAGGCTCAGGTATTTAACAGCGCCCGCGGGGGCGGTGTTGCCTGGAATGAGTGAAAGTCCCTTGCAAAATAAAAGAGTCGTGCAGTGCCTATGCCCTGCCGCACTGCCGCACTGCACCGCTGCAACAAGCCAACACCACGTGTAGTCCCAGACAACCAACACTCGCTGGCTCTCTTTCTCTCCAAGTGGAAAGAAAGGTGTGAAATAACAGTTACAGAGAGAAAATGAAAAAGAGAGAGAGAGAGGGAGAGGGAGAGAGTGGCTTGGGCGAGTTCATTAAACCGATCTTAAATGGAATGCGAAATAAAATTAGAACCCATTCCAGCCATCAATTAAGAGCAAACATGCAAATTCTTCTTCCAGCGGCAACGATGAAAGGCAGACGGAGCGGGAATAGAGCCGGAGCCCATTGGAAGGGGCGGTGGTATGTATTGATTGTCGTCGAATATTCAAATTGCAGCGATCCACATTTTTGTGTTTACAACAGAAGTGGAAGAATATCAATAAATATTTTAAAGAATTCAGATGATTCACCAAAGGGAAGGGGGATGAGAATGGAAATGGAACTGGGATCACAGTAAAGAGGGAAGTACTTTATGGCCAGGCGTTAAGTTCTCCTCGATGAGTTGATATTCCATGCAGGAGCTGCGGTAGCCGTTGAACAGGTCAATTGGAGCAGTCTATACATTCCATTCGAGCTAATTTCCTCCACTTTCCATTGCGCCAAGACCCACTGTACGAACATCTGTTTTGCCGGGTCATATTCGGTTTCGGCCGAGAGAGCATTCTGTTAAACGGGACTACTTCGGCTGTGTTAAATTAATGTGAATGTTAAAGTCCATGTCAGCTATTTCGGATGTTAAGCATGAACAAACAACATGTGAGAGAGTCAGTCAACAGCGAAAGAGCGAAGTTAACAGCGACAGCGAGAGAACACTTGCCTTAACAACATGAGTCCAGACTTTCTAGCAACATATCCGTAGTCAGCCGAAGCTCATATTTTAACGCAAAAAAGGTATGGACAACGATGAAAAAACGGCCCAGCAACATTTCAAGACCCCACGCACCTCACCTCACCGTGTTTGATCAACAATATGCTATGGTTGTTTACAAGCCCCGTCAACAATCATAGTATGTTAAGTGTTGGGGTGCATTTTACCTTGCATGCGTCGTATTTTCGGTGTCGTTTGGCCTGTGTTCCCTACCTCTTCTTGGCTTGCCGGCAACATGATTTCTAGCAACATGTGGACTGAAGGCGGGCGGTTTTCAAAGAACTGCGTTGCGCCACGAACGTGAATGAACATGAATGAACATGTCTGAATTTTCCAGCGCTCGGTTCGGTCGTGTTGAGCACCCGTTTGTCTGCGTTGCGTTCCCGCGTACGATTTGACGTAATTTTTTTGAATTTTTGCCGAGGCTATAGGCTGCTGGTTCGCTGTGGTATTTCGATCCGTAGAAATCGCTGGCAGACCGACCCCATATCACGCCGCTTTATAAATAATGCAAGTGCAGTCCGTCGCCCCGAGGGCAGTACGGGAAATCTATTTTCGCCAAATGCAATAAATCAAAGGCAAAAACAAAGTTAAAGCAAAAACAAATACAAAAACAAACGCAAATTAATCGCATATCAGTAATTTGTGCTACAAGCAATCGGAGTGCTATATAGATCATTTATATACGGTTATGTCATGGAAAATCATTGAGTGGATTTTGAACATTTCCTAGGGCATATATTGGGCATAAGGATAGTGGGAACAGTTAAAACAAAGCCAAAAGAAACAAAAATAACATTGGAAACGCGTGTCATTTTTTTGCAAACTTTTTTTTTGCGATATCAGCGCCGGCAGCAGAGAAACTTGTAAAAATCCCGCCCGCCCGACAGACCCCCTTTGGTCGTCTCTTCTTTTATTGCCCTCACGCGTTTTTTGTTTTTGTGCGTGCCGTGCTTGTGTGTTTGTTAGCCGGCAGTTTGTGAGAGTGTATTAGTGGAGGAAAACAGCTGTTTGTTGCAAACGTTACGCTCTCTCTTCACGTGGCTTTCCCTTGCTGGCTCGCTGTCACTCTGTCTGTCTGTCTGTGCCCCCGCCCCCCCGCGCTTTGAGTGCCAAGCAGTGCAAAAAGAAAAGAGAAAAGCTCTTCCATCCACACAATAAAACAAAAAACAGCATCCACAACATCCACATCAATATGGCGGCAGCGATAGCGACGACAGGAGCATCCTCCAGGAGGAACATCTGTGTGACGCAGCTCCTGCTCTTCGCCCTCCTCTGTGGCGGCATTGTGGGCCTCGTCGATGGCAAGCATTTGGGGGACCACCAGCACCAGCATCAGCACAGTGCCGCAACGCACCATCGGCGACGCCTGCAGCGGGACTCGCGCGCCAAGGATACAGCGCAGCAGCAGTGTGAGGCCGTCAAGGGGTATTTCGAGTCGATCGACATTCATTCGAGTGGAGTCTACAATGAAAAAGGTAAGCCGTGTGCAGAAAGCAATCCAATTAGGGGGCATACGATACACAAGTTCCCAAAACGAGCTCCCCAGAAATTCTGCCAGACACTGCCGCCTGTCTTTGCCAATCGTAAATTCTCCAATCAAGTAAAGGCACTTGTCAGCCAAAAGTTTTGGCGTCCAGCAACTGCAATTACTCTTGTGTCTCTCATCTTGGATAAGCCCTGGCACCCCCTGCCCGTCTACGTGCCAGTCGCAGTCCCAGGGGGAGGCAAGCCATGAGATGAGGCATATGCAAATCCATTGAACCCGACTGTCAAGTGGGGGTCGAAACTATAGAACGAGTGGCCCCAGCAGCAGAGCAGCGCAGCGCCATTTGGCAATTAGAAGAACATTGAGCAACGCCTCGGACAAAGTTTTTGGTGGCACCATCTCAGGTTCATTACATCGCGCAGATACAGATACAAAGATACTGCTCTTTGGAGGGTGGCGGCGTCATTTTTTATTCTGATTTGTCTCAAGAGGCGGGGGTGCCAACGTGGTATCAAGTGGCACGCATCTAAAAAACAAAAAAGAAAAAAAAATCTGTGTGAAGGCTGTGCCGTATATTTATAAGCAAAGATATATCGGCGGAGATATGTACATCCATAAGATGCAGAGATACTCGGTCGATGGCACAATTTTGTGTTTATGCAAAGTCAGAAATAAAACCCAAAACCACGAAAAAAAACCAAACAAAACGAACCAAAAAAGATAAGATCTGAAACGACCGAAAAATAAAGGAGAGCAAAAAATGTATAAACATCAGAGTATCGGAGTATCAGAGTAGCCGAGTATCTCGCATCTGTATCTGTATCTGTATCCGAGGAATGCCAAAGCAGAGATACTCTGTGGCGCTGTGTGGCGTGTAATTGAGTGAAAAATAATTATTATTGATTAACCGACCTTGACTTGGTCTTTACGCACAATTACAACACACGCACACGCACACACCCGTGAGATACAAATGTATCTATGGAGAACACCAACTAATGTAAAGGGATGGTAGGGGGTAGGGGAGGGGGGAAATGATGTTGCAAGTTTTCCCTCGTTTCGTACCTGTATCTGAAGAGAAGAGTTCTTGTTTCCCACACACGCAGGTAGAAGCAGTATCTATGGGATACAGTGCCGCCCGCATGGCTGTGAAAGATACAAGTGGAAGTTGGAAAGAATTTCAATTCGGCTAATGCCTCCGCAGTAGGCTCCGCCACCGTCAGATACACACGTTTCTTCGATCCGCACCTAGAGTACTCGAGTAGGAGTATCTTTATGGCTGTATCTGTATCTGTATCTCTTGTGGCTGTTGCTTTCGACATTTATTTACTGTTTACATAGTTTTACTCGTACTTTATTTATGTATCTGTATCTGGGCATCTCCCTGTATCTATTTTCTGTGTGTTTGCGTTACAATTTTTTTATGTGCTGTTTGTGATGCTAATCTCATGTCGAGTGTCATGCATACGATAAATGCTGCCTGTGTGCCCCCAACTCCGACTCCTGCCCCAACTCCAGGTAGAGCCAGCGGCAGAGGCAGAGGTGCCTCGTCCGAGAGGCATGGAAGGCGCTCCACCATAAAATTCAATTTTAATTTAATTGCGCGCATCCCCCGACTACTAATTGAGTTGTATCTTTGTATCTTTTGGGCTGCAGAATAAACAAAAGACTCGAAATAGAAACCAGAACCAAGCTCCACATTAACATTAACATTAACACGAGACGTTGCTCCGCAACAGGAAGTACTGTAGCGTGTGGCATGTAGTGATGTAGTGTGGCCACAGTATCTTATCATATCTCTGTAGCTATATCTCTGTATATCTATGTATCTCCACCTGTGTGTGTGTGTATGTGTGTCGTCTTGTTACTAAATATTTAAGCAACTCGCAACTCGACGTAAAATTAGAGCAAACTATGAGATACCGCCGTATCTGCAGTCGCATACGTGATGTGCGTGTGTGTTTCTGCGGATAGATAAGTGAAAAAGTGCAAATAGAGGAAGGAAAAAGCGATGAAAACCGACTGACAAAGTTTTCCTTTTGCCTGCAGATTTCGAAGCACTTCCTTTGACTATTGCTTCTAGGCGGAAACACACCCCTTGCGAGTATCTATGGGATCCGCCATATGAATGAATGAATGCCAATTAAAAGTTTCAAGCGATGGAAATCCATCAAATAAAAAACGCGCTCAGACTGTAGGATCGTAAACCGAAAAACTTGTTTCTTGTTTCGCTTAAACCACAGTTCAAGATACACTCCATAAGTATCTGTGAGATAATTAAAAAAACAGTTTATAGATACGCGCATTGGCGGCAGTTGCAGTCCAGAGTGTTTTTTCGGGGCTAGATTTTCATTCGAACTTGCACTCGCGTATCTCCGTATCTCCATTCATCAATTAACTCGAAGTTTAAGTTCTTTTTTTCAGTTGGAGTTTAATTGCTGGCTTTCCCCCCACCCCCCACCCCTCTCTCTTTCTCTCTGTCCATTTCTCTCACTCTTTCACTGTCTGTGGCGATCAATTAAACTCCCAGACAGACGAAAAACTTAATTGATTTGAGACTCGAGCTTCGAGACTGGACTCGAGACTCAAGACTCGAGAAAAACTAATTACGAATTACGAATGGGTTTTAAGTAGTTTACAAAATGCTGCAGTCGTTGCGTTTTAATAGTTCGAAATGAGGTTTTCCACTTCGTTTTAACTTGGATTCTCTGTCCACCATTTCCCACGCCCAGATCCAGTTGGGTGGCGGAGTTCTGAATGAATAGATAAAGATACTCGCTAGGGTGCGAGTGGTGTTCATTAGTTGGGGATTAAGCGGCTGTGATAGGCTTTACTTGGAATAAAGGATGGCCCAAGCAGTGGTTTAGCCCTGCAAAAGTATCTTAAAAGTGGGCAAAACTGGCAGTGGAATATATCTTCTGGAAAGTATCTTTAGTACTAGAGCCAGCTGGCAGTGGACTAGATCTGAAAACTATCTGACATGTAGGAAAAAACGATGGAATATAGTATCTTTAATGAAGGAACGAAGACGAATGGAATGTATCCATCCAATCTTTCAATCAGTCATCAAAATGAATGCTAATTAATTGCCAATCGTCTGCATTTATGCCCAAAAATCAAGCCCAATCTACGCTCTTGCTTTCAATTTATTGAAATGAACTTCAGTTCCACCAAAGACGCACTCCTTCTTTCCGCTCGAAAGATTCCCAAACAGATACTTGCTTTGGATTTTATGGCCAAATATCTTCCATCCGCATGCCAGATATTACAACATTGCCCCCGAAAAACGGCGAACCGCGAACCCCCAACCATTTGCCGCATTTTAAGTACGTATTCTTGTTGTTGTTGTGTTTTATATTTGCGCTAATTAGTTTCAATTAAAATTAACGACGCCTACGATCTGCAAAGTGCTTGAACGCCTTGTGCACCCATCGATTTCACACGAAACCAAACCAAAAGATACAAAGATACAACAAAATCTTGCCTTCCTTGCCTCTGTATGGGATTTTTTCAGCGCTACTTTCTTAATGTTTGCTTTTTCTTACACTTTTTGACCTCAATTGGTGCGTTCATTGGATCGGTTCGTTTTTTAAATTTCAGTTCAATTTCATGGCGTCGTCGGAATGATGTCATTCCTACAACGGTTTGAATGTTCGAGCGGATACATCTGTTGGTTGTACAGATACTACGGCTATATTTGAGGGTTCTACGTTCTACGGTCTACAAACTCTCATTCATTTCTTAGGTGGTTCTCCTTTCCTCCATTCATTCAGTAGAACAGAAAAGTCATTTCTGGGAAGTGTACGCGCGACCACAAGTGACATTTTTATGATGTCTGAAATGTATCTTAAATTCATTCATGCTTTGAACCTGTTTTGTTTCTTTTCTTTTTGTTGTTTTTTGGGATGTACATATGTATCTTGAAGGTTGTTTTGCGTTCATTTAATTTGAAACAAGATACAAAGATACAAAGCCTCGCAATTAAGTGCCAAAGGAAGTTGTCAACTTGTTGGCCTTTTCCGCTCGTTGGAAATGGCTATAACGAGCAGCAGCAGGAGGAGGAGGAAGTGGGGGAGGAGGAAGTGGGGGAGGAGGAACGCACACGGAGGCGCAGGGGCACTCGATAAGAGTTGCACTCCATTCGATAAGACCGATCGTCTCCGATAAGATATCCACCGAATGGCAGCCCAAGGAAAATTGCTTCAATTAAATGTTTAGCCTTTTGTATCTGTACGGCCATAAAATGTGTGAAATTTGTATCTACCGCCAGAAGGCGGGCATGCACAGGTAGATGGCTAGATACATTTGTATCTCATGCCGATGTACCTGCTATTTTTAAACATTTTACAAGTGAATTCATCAAAAAAACAAACAAACAAAAGTGCAGACAGGCAGCAATTGTATCTGTATCTGTATCTAGCGGGGATACGATTTTCCACTCCTTTTTGACCGATTTTCAATGGTCAAAAACCCGCCTGTGCGCTGCTTATGCAATGATGTTGCAACAGCAGCAGTGGATGCCACACAGTCAAAGCATAATTTGCCGACGACTTACTTCTCTCTCCGTTCTGTTCTTCTGTTTTGGGTTCTCCATCATCTTCCATCTCTTCATTGTTTGTCCATGTCTCTTTTGTGCCGCGTAATCGTTGTTTTCCAATGAACACACACTCGAAAGATACACAGATACAGATACAGATACACAGGTATGGACTATGGAGTATGGCGTATGGAGTGCTTTTTGAGATACAAACGTCGCCGTGGATTCTTGTTGTTCTTTTTTTGATTCATGGATGCCAGAGCTCTTTCGTTTTTCGCTTTTCGTTTTTCTTTCGGATTTCTGGATTGTTATGTTCACGGAAAAAAGGTAAAGGTTAATGCCTAGTGAAGTGTGCACAGAATGGGGCACAGAATGTGGGGTCGGGGCAGACACAGATACACAGATACATAGCTAAATAGTTGGGCATTTCCGCTTCGAGTGGCGTTAGTTATGGATCCGAGCGTAATGGGCTTAGACGGGGGATCCACCAACAGAAACGGGTGATTTTTTTTTTGCTTTTTTTGTGGTGTTTTGGGACTATTTTTAGAGCTAGAAAATACACTTTTGATGATGATCTTTAAGCGCAAATATAAATGCATGTGAAAAAGTATCTAATGCATCCAGGCAGCAAAAGAGTTGCCCCACAATTCGTGGAATACTTCGATTCGTAGATAAGTAGATCTTGGGGCGCATTTTGTGGCCTAAAGGGCACTCGTAAAAAACCAGGAGATGCGCTTCTATCTTTCTACTCGCAAACCCTTTAGATATTAGTTATCTTAGGGTTTCCACTTGTACGGGCGTACGCCAGTATCTTTGCCACTTATCAGCACTGGCACTGGCTAAATATTTATCCAATTACTGAAAGATATAGCTACTCCCGTTGGCCCCCCTTCGCCCTTCTTGTTGTATTGTGTACCAACAAAAACTTCTCGTATTTACATGTCGCGCAATGGAGGTCGGTGGTCTGGCAGTCGCGGAGTAGAGGCATAAATCAATTATTTGCACCTAAAGACCATAAATCACTTTATGACGAGCACAAACATTGAAAATGGTCAGAAAGGAGATACAATATACAATATCTGTAGATAGAGATGGAGGTGGTGAGGGTGAGGGTGGGGACGGGGGCGGGGGCGGTGGAATGAAAAGCCTTCCATCTTGCAGCCAAAAGGCGAGCAAATTGCCTTTTGCTGCTTTTTTTTATCTTTGTTTTTGTTGTTGTGTTCTTTTGAAAGCCCGGCTAATACGAGTATGGCGTTGGCGGGGGTCTTGTCTTGTTATCGGCACAACAACAACAACAGAAACAACAATAAATATCTATGCACACACATCAATTCATGTGTGTGAATGATTTCTTTTGTTGTTTTGGAGTTTTCAGCAAAATGGAAAAAAATTACCCAAAAGGCACTTTGATTTCTTCTTTTGCTTGGTATTTTTTTTTGGAATTAGCCTAAGCTGTTTGCTTTTTTATACCCTTCCAAAGGGTATGTGTAGTGCTTGGGGTTCTTTTTAAAGTATTTGGAGTCTATTGGGGAAGGATTTTTAATCGCTTTTGAATAAAAATCTATTCCTTTCGGGTCGTGAAGGGGTAACAATTTCGGGCAGTTTTTTAGTTAAGTTCAGCATCGATTAAACAGGAGAATCGTATTTCAATTCGAAGCTTAATCGAGGCTTAAACCCTTCGAAAAGGCAATTACAAATATGGGGAAATGCATAGATGAAAGTGGGCTAAAAAGAGCATCAAATGCTTCGACTCCACCCATAGCCAAGGCTTGTTCCTTTCTTGTTATTGTATTTCTGCGCTTGTTGTATTTATTTATTTATTTTTTTATTTTTTTGGGGTGTTATTTGACTTTGACTTCCATTACTTTATGCTCTCTTTCATGCGGTGGGTCCCTCTGTTTGTCCGGTTCTTTATTCGTGTTTCTATTTTTTGTTTTTGTTTTTGTTCCCGCGATTTATGCGGTTTATTGACTTTGGGCTTTTTGGAGTTTTGCTCAGTTTTTAGTTTTTAGTTGTCTGTGTATTTTCTTTTTTTTTTGCACACAAAGCTGAAAACCAAATAAACGGAGAAGTAAATGCAAACAACAGCAACAGCAACAAAAAGTGTTAAATGTGCAAAAGGCAAAGAATTTGAGGATTTGGCATCACTCAAAATAATAGTTTGGCTTGAGAGTGTTCCCAGAAAACCTAAAAGGAAATGTAATTCGAACTTTCGGGATAAGCTCTCGATTTGTGTACCGAAATTCTGATGAACAAGCTTTGAGGGCGGCATTCTTGGCAAATAAAAATGTATCGGGTTCCATTCATAATTCTATGTTAGGTCTCAAGTTCCACGAGAACTATGTAGGGGAGAGTCGGAGGGTCTATAATTTCTAACACTATACTTAAATACCCCCAGCTGCTTGCTTGCTAATTAACTAATTCCCTGTATCTATTTGCCTTTCCTCCATTTGCAGGTGTGTATTCGAAGAAAAGAGAGCCCACAATGGACTGGTATCTATTGTATCTGTACTTAGCATACGTTTGTATTTGCTGTGCACACAGATATCGTGTCTGATATCGGGTGGGTAAGTTCTACATGGGTCCATCGAGACTTGGCTTGGCTGTCCGTGAGTCCATACGCGTAATATCGCGCTTTGTGAGGGGTTAACCGTGGAGATCATCAATCATTTAGAAACAAAGGCAAGAAATGCCACCAAAAAAAAAAAAAAAAAAGGCGAATCTCCCCGCCCCCACGCCACAGAAATATGAATATAAATGTGAGCACATCGGCGGGGGTTTTAACAGTAGGAAAATTTAATAATACAAAAAAAAACTTGCGAACGGGGAGCGACTGCTGTCTGCAACCCGATGCCCTGCCCCACCACCGGCAGGGGCACCACCGGCACCACCACCGTGTCAGCAGAACAGCCATTCACTTTTCATTATTATACAAACATATAACTTTCGGTTAAAATTATGCTAATCCGTTGAAATATGATTATGCCAAAAAAGAATACATAGAGGAATGACAACAGCGTGACGGTGGGCGGAGCGGGGCGTGGCCACCACACACCACACACCACACACACACATGGGTGTCGGCAGGTGTGCCCCAAAGAAACGAAAGAAACAAAAAATATGGGGGGATTTCGGTTTCGGTTTCGGTTTCTGGCTTTCCTTCCACTCTGCACATAATTTGATTGCTAATTTCGTTGACTGGGAAACACTGGCACTGCCACTGCCACTGCCACTCTTCTCTAATTAAATACATGACAGAGTTTTTCATATTAAATCATTTTCCATTTCCACTGGCAAGGGAGGGGGTGGGGGGGGGGGGGGGGTTGGAGCGGTGCTTCAAATGAAACTTTTTCAATTAAAGCCAATGGTAAGGCCGGCTGCAGGGGGGAATCCTTCCTCTCCGACCTTCAAAGCAAACAAATTTTGGAAAATGAAATTGCAGGCGAAAAAGTAATTTAATTAGGTTTTAAGACAAAAAAAAAAAATATATATATATATATAGAAATAGAAATAAACAAACCAAGAAATACTAAACCCAATATAGTAGAATTGCTGGCTGTCGTTTGCACTGGATGGATACCCTGTTGTTAAAGGGGGCTATCCATATAGCGGAAAGGGAAGAATCTGTGAAAGATTAGATCTAGAAAGAAAAGGCATCAGAACTGTGGAGCCTACGGAATGCTTTTATAAAGATAAGACGGCCATAGATCAATTTATGTAAACATACGAGTATATGAAAAAAATACCAAAAATATACCACAAAAATACCAAAAAATACCAAAGAAAAATCTGAAAATTCCATAAAATAACCATATTGATGCCATTTTCGATAGATTAAAGTGCATATGAAATACCAGAAAATCTAAATAAAATACCACAGAAATACTAGAACAAAAATACTAAACAGAACTTAGTTAAAATGTCACATAAATGTGAAAAATTCATGAATGGAAACCAGTTTCAAATTATTTCTGGGTCCTTCATCGGTGAAGAGTCCATAAATCTGCACATCTTAGAATAGGGGAAATCCCATATCGATGGATGGCCCAAAGTACGCCTCAAATTAGAGGGTATGCACCAGCCGTAATGGCAAACGTACCATCCAAATTGCAATCGGCATACCAGTGCCGGCAGACTGCAGAAAGAAAGAGAAAAGGCAACCCTTTCTTTTGGGATGCCACCGCCTCTTTCTGGCCCCCCCCTCCGCTGTCGTTGTCGTTGGCCACGTTCTTTGTCGCGTGTTTTTGGCTGTGAAAGTTTTATTTCTTTCTGACGCGCGGTGCCAGTCGCCAGAAACAAAAGACTGACCCGGTTCCCCTCTGCAGATACCTCCACCAGAAGGATGGACGAAGGACTTGGCCTAAAGGCTATGCGAATTGCAGCTGGAAAGGGGGCCGTGGAATCGCTGGATGTTGGCCAAGTGTTTGACTTCCGCCATTTGATGGCTGTTGTTTGGCCTCTAAATGAATTTTCCATCATCACAAATTTCAAGGAACCCGACGACTTTTCCGTCTCTGTGAAAATCTTTTATACTCCCATAACTTGGGAATTGAAAGCGTATTTTTTTATAGAACATTTCTCTCTCTCTCTCGGCCTCTGGTTGGATCTAAATTTCCCACTGAAGGATGTCAACGCGTCATCTGTGGTTCGGGGCCCGCCTTTGCGGGCATTCCACGGCCAACTGGCTGCGTCCGAGACCGCAACAGGTGATTGTGGCGGCCATGAGCTCCTCGAAGGGATGGAGACCTGCTGCCGATATCAAGCACAGCCTGCCACGGATTGCGGCAAGTAAAACTAAGCGAAGATCGACGAGAACTGCGGCCACGGCGAGTGAAGATCCGGCCAAAGATCAGCCGCCGCCTGGAAGGAAGATCCGCAAGAAGATTCATTGGACGACGCTGGGGCCGCCCACGAAACACCTCGCGAGTTTGCCGAGCTCTGGGTTTCTGGCGCCACTTCCCAGCCATTTTGGTGGACTGATTGCATATTTCTCGAACCATTCGGGAGGAGATGGAGACGTTCCTCCTCCTTCTGATGCTCCACCGACGCGACCAAGAAGAGGGTCCATTGCAAGGGGATTTCCAGTGACTCCGGGCATACGAGCGGAGGCTAGGCCGCCGAAGGCTCCACGATTTCCCCCCTCTGGACTGCCGTCTGTGCCATCGATTGAGCCGGAAGCACCTCGAGAGGCGCCTGCCACCGAGTTATCAGAGGAGTCACCGTCTAACCCTGAGGGGACTCATCCTGAAGCACCAGCAGAACAGTTTACAGCAGATCCGGAGGCAGGAGATGCCCCTCAGCCTTCCGAAGCCCCATCCAGCCCATCCGGAGATCCTCCTACTCCTGAAACTGCCGCAAAGCCATCTGCAGACCCGCCTACATTGAACCTCTACGGGCTGGAAATGGATATATATCCAGACTTAAGACCTGCCTCGGAGGAGTCGCCGAAAGTCGACTCTCCAGGAGGGGAATCCCCGAGAAAAGGAGCTCCAGATACTCCAAAGGCCAAAGAAAACCCAAGACCGCCGCTTTGTTCGGGAGTCACGCCCCCAAAAGGAACACGAACGTACTGTTCACCGCCAAAAAAACCAAAGGGTCCTTTTTCTGCACCCGAACCAACCCCAAAAGGTCCTTTGTTCCCGCCCAAGAGAGCTAAAGCTGCGCCAACGGAAAAGTCTGCTTCGAAGGGGAAGGGCGCATGCACTCCTGCACCTGCTGCCCCGAAAAAGGAGGCCAAGGCGGCAGGACCTCCGCAAACGTGCTCCAAGCCACCAGCCCCAGGAGGTCCTGGAAAGCCACCAGCCGCAGGAAGTCCTGGAAAGCCACCAGCCCCAGGAAGTCCTGGAAAGCCACCAGCTGCTGGAGGTCCTGCAAAGCCACCAGCCGCAGGAGGTCCTGCAAAGCCACCAGCCCCAGGAAGTCCCACAAAGCCACCAGCCTCTGGAGGTCCTGGAAAACCACCAGCCGCCGGAGGTCCTGGCAAACCGCCAGCCCCAGGAAGTCCTGGAAAGCCACCAGCTGCTGGAGGTCCTGGCAAACCACCAGCCCCAGGAAGTCCTGCAAAGCCACCAGCCGCCGGAGGTCCTGGCAAACCACCAGCCGCAGGAAGTCCTGCAAAGCCACCAGCCCCAGGAGGTCCTGGCAAACCACCAGCCACCGGAGGTCCTGCAAAGCCACCAGCCACCGGAGGTCCTGGAAAACCACCAGCCACCGGAAGTCCTGGAAAGCCACCAGCCGCCGGAGGATCAGGGAAGAACGAAGGCGCCGGCGCCGGCGGCACAAAGACACCGCCTCCCCCAACGGGAAAGGGCTCGAAGGGGCCACGCCTCATCACGCTGATGCCTGGCGATGGCATTGGCCCGGAGATCTCTATGGCCGTCCTCGAAGTGCTCGATGCGATGAAGGCGCCGCTGATCTTCGAGCCCGTGGACGTGACGCCGGTGATGAATAGCAGCGGCCAGACGACGATACCCGACGCGGTGATTGAGAGCATGAACCGCACGAAGGTGGGGCTCAAGGGACCCCTGATGACGCCCGTGGGGACGGGCTTCCGCTCCCTGAACCTGACCCTGCGGCAGCTGTTCAATCTGTACGCGAACATCCGGCCGTGCAAGTCGCTGCCGGGTGTGGAGACGGTGTACGGCGACGTGGATGTGGTGACCATTCGGGAGAACACCGAGGGCGAGTACTCCGGCCTGGAGCACACCCTCGTCAACGGGGTGGTGCAGAGCATCAAGCTGATCACGCGGAGCGCCTCCATGCGGGTCGCCGAGTACTGCTTCAAGTATGCAATCGAGATGAAGCGGAAGCAGATCACGGCCGTGCACGAAATCAACAGCATGCGGATGTCGGACGGACTGTTCATCCGCTGCATGCGGGAAACGGCCAAGAAGTACGAGAAGGAAATGACAGCAGCGGGCGTCAAGTACGAGGAGGTGACCCTCAAGACGGTCTGCCTGAAGATTGTCGAGGACCCCAAGCGGTTCGATGTCCTCATCCTGCCGAATCTCTACGGCGACATCATCTCCGACACCTGTGCGGGCCTCATCGGGGGCCTGGGTCTGACGCCGTCCGGCAATATTGGCACCTCTGGGGCAATCTTTGAGTCTGTCCACGGCACGGCACCGGACATTGCCGGCAAGGATCTGGCCAATCCCACGGCCCTTCTGCTGTCGACGGTGATGCTGCTGCACTACGTGAATCTGCCCACGTATGCGGACGCCATCGAGAAGGCAATCGTGAAGACCGTCAAGGACGACAACGTGCGGACCATCGATCTGGGGGGCAAGGCCAAGTGCTCGGAGTACACCCAAGCGTTGATTAAGAATCTCAAGTGATCCTGCAGATCATTCCAGGCTTTAAGAAATTTTAATTAAAATTATTGAATGAAAGGCAGAGGGCTAGAGGATTCTTTCGTTAGGGGCAACCACACAATACACAATACACACTTTCCAGTGGTCATACGAATCCTGTGACCCCATTGATGCCACATGCCACATGCAAACATCACAGAAGAAGACCGACCAACCGGCGAGAAAGAGGGAGAGAGCAAACGCCAGACCTGAAAATCAGCAGAGAGACCACACATCCACACTCGACACACAGCACTCCCTGTGGCAACTTCAGAGCCAGCCATCCAGTCTAACAGCCAGAACCAGAACCCAGTAGAACCCAGCAGAACCCAGCAGAACCAGTGCCAGTGCCAGTGCCAGTGCCAGAGCCCAGAGTCAAAGTCAAAGTCAGAAGAGTCCCAGAGTCAGTCAGTCTCTGAGAGCAGAAGGAAGGGCTCTCACCCGTCGCCCCCTGCTGCAAGTTACGTTGCATTTTTACATGCATGCTCAGAGTCCGGTCTCCAGTCCAGAACCGCACCGCACCGCACTCCAAAAACTCAAAACTCGGGGACGATGGGGACGCTGGGACGCTGGGAGTCGACTGCGTTTCAAAGCCATGAACCAACTCCTAAACAAACCAAAAAACAAGTTGGAACAAGTAGGGGTTCTCGGGTATGGACTAGCAGATACCCCTTGGTCGGAAGAGGAAAATTTCTCATTGAATGGAAGTGGGATACAAAAGTCTACCAATTTCGAGAGCTATTCATTGGCCTCTAGATTGTTTTGGGGATTCAGGGCTGCTTGAAGATATATATTTTGCTTTATTTTGGGAGATCCTACAAGTCCCAGACATTGCCAGTTCCTTCGTTTCCCCTACAACCCCTCTGGGGCCATATACCCCACCAATTACAGGGTACTCCAGCAGTGCAGTGCAGTGCAGGGGCGGCGGCGGCGACGCTCCTTCGTTCTGTGGCTGCTGGCTGTTCAGTGGAGCGTGCGAGCGAGTGGCAAAGAGTGGAGGCAGAGGCAGAGGCAGAGGAAGAAAATGCCACAGAATCAGCCAAAGAGTCAAAGAATATAAAAATTAAAAAAAAAAAAAAACACCAACCAGAGAGAAAAAAAAACATTGAATTTTGTGTGTGTGTGTGTGTGTAACAGAGAGAGACAGAGGGCCCTGGTGTATGTGTGTGTGTGTGTGTGTGTGAATGCATTTCAAAGAATTTTGATAAAAGGCAGGAGAACAAGAGAGCGGAAGGGGGGGGCATGGCCGCTGCCCGAAGATAAACTCCGTTTTTATTTATTTATTTTGGTTATTTTTTTTTTTTTTTTTTTTGTGTATGTGAAACAAAAGTCAGGAATTTGTTGTTGTTGTAAACCGGTTTTCAGTTTCATTTAATTTCCCCCGCTCCCTGCTCCCAGCTCTCAGCTCCTTCTTCATTGCAAAACAAAACAACAAAAGCACAAAAAAAAGAACTTGTGAAGCCGACACCCCTTGGCAAAGAAGGGGGGGGGGGGGGGGGGGGAGACAAAGACAAAGAGTAACAGGAGACAGAGACAGTAGGTACTCCCCGAAAAGTAGATCAACCTTCCGAAGGAGCAGCGACGGCCTAGTTGTCCCCCCCCCCCACCGATTCACCATTCCATTCATAAGTCTGGAATGCCACCACCCCTCCACCCCCTCCCTCGCAGCACGCAAAGGCCAAGTGGTGGCACTTATTTCCAGCGAAATACTGCAGCGGATTCGGTTGCGGCGGCGCTATAATTGCACGCCCAACGGGAGGCGGGGGGCACTCATTAGAATGTCCCCGGTCGGTGCATGCCCCCGCTGCACATAATTGCTGCCCTCTTGCTCGGCTTTTTCTGTGGAAACTACGAAACCGAAAGCCCAGCGAAATGGAATATGTTTCAAATAGACAATGTAAACACAGATGGAAATACTTGGCACAAAGAGAGAGATGAGATCATTGCGAATACATCAATTGTAGAATCGAAATACTTGGTAATGAAAATTCGCAGTAAAAGCGACTATAAATAGCAGCCGAAAACTGCAACCGAAGGCAGGGAAAACTCAATGGGAAATACATACGTTCTCTTGGAACTAAGAATAAGTGATACTTTTCTTTTTTGGGAATAAACAAAGCTCGTGACGCCGCAGAGAGATAATGGAATAGATTACACACGGTCCGTCCGTGTTCCGGGGAAAGTACAATTTTTGGAGTGGCCATAGCCATATCGATAGCGATAGATTTGAATTCTATTTTCCACTTTTTGAGCGATCAAATTCACTCGAGTGTGACCCTTGCCCGGGGGTTGGGACTTAACATTCCCCCGTAATCGGAGCACAACTTGAAAACTGATTTTCCATGTTTGTATCACACACATTTTCACGCCTTGCCCCTTTCAGTCCTTGTCCTTTCAGTCCTTCCAGTCCTTCAGTCCTTAACCCTCTGACATGGGTTTGCCAGGCAGGGAGGCACTTTCACTAAGATTTACGACCGCTGTCAATAGAGCTTTGCATCCGCACAGGCAGCCCTCCTCCAACAACAGTAGCAGAAAGTATTTTCAAATTTAAATCTATTTGTCACTTGCAAAACTTTTGGCTACCTTTTTCTCTCCGTCCCCCGTCCCCCGTCCGCAAACACTCACTCATTCACTCACTCCGTTTGTCCTCCGGACCAGGCCGGACTCTTCTGGCCAGCAATGGAAATGGAAATGGAAATGGAAATGGAAATGGCCGTATGGAAAAAAAGGTAATGCAAAGTGACAGTTACAAATTTGTGCCGAAATCAGCTACGGGAAAATGTATTGTATGGCCAAAAGGAAGGGGAGTGGGAGGCCCGAGAGGCAGAGAGCCGAAATGTTCCATTTAAATGAGTTGGATTGGCTATTTAGAGGTGTAGTAGGCCGCCGCATCCACATCCGCATCCGTATTCATTCAACCAACCATTCATCTATCCCCCACCGCCAGACATCCCTGGCATCCCACTCAACCGACCCCATCCTCCGTTTCAACAAGCACTTTCCGCCGTAATGTCCGCCGTTCTGTGACGTCGGTTGGTAAGCATCCCCGAAAATCCTGAAGCTAGAAGATAAACGCACTGCCATGGCAGCAGGGTCACGACCAAGGCGATGCCCTGTAGTCTTTGGATCGAGGTGAGACGAGAGTGTTGGGCGGGTATTTACCAGTGTGATCAGTTTCCAGTGTTGGCTAACGCCGGAAATAGTATCCAATCTTCAGTTTTATGGATTATTTGATCCTTCATATTTGAAGAGTTGTTTCCTGTTGTGTTGCATGTTTTGATCTTCCAGTGTTGGTTAAGGCAACAATTAATCAATATTAAGCAAGACATTCACCATTATCCGAATTATTCTACAGGTCTTTATCCAAGGTTAATATTGGAACCTTTTTGGTGGACTTTCTGTGTTGAAAAGTGTCTAAAACAGTGTTGGGCAACACAAAGCACAACTCAACACCTTCCTTTAGCAATCCAATGAATTATTAAAAAAGTAACTGCTCCACAAATCCCTTGCCACCCTCTTTGGCCAATGATTGCTGGGTATGCCCAATGGTGGATCCAAGAGGAACAATAACAGAAAAAACAGAAAAAAATGATTTGCATTTATTTATCTTTGTAGCTCTTCATCGTTCCACCCACCACCCAACACCACCCGCCCGGCCCCTCATCCAGGGACTCCTCTTTATCCACCGGGATGTTTCATCCCTCCTTATCCTGCCCATCCGCGTCCTCGTCCTGGGCCCTTGTTCTGTATTTGAATTGGTTATTATTCTCACACTCTGACGGTGTGGGGGAGCCAAGGGGACAGCGGGGGAGGGGGGGGGAGGGGAAGTCTTATTCCTTTATTGTTTTCTCGAACCATTCCCCGTTATTCCACTCCATTCGACTCCGTTTCATGTGGAAAGGGGCGAGAGGGAGGGGCAGCGGGAGCTCTTGGGTGTCCCTTTGCAAAACACACAAATTTCTATGCTTTTGCTGAATGATAAAAATAATCCCATTTATTGTTTAATGCTTAATAAATAAAGCAATTTTTATTTATTTGCCACAGCAATCCACCCTGCTCCCCCCGCTCCCTGCTCCCCCGTTCCCCGCTCCCTGCTCCCCCGATCCCCTCTTCTTTTCTTCGTATTTTCTGTGTGTTTCTTTTGTTGTTTGCTTTATTGATTTCCCTGCTGTTTTGTTGCTGTTCTGTGGCTGCTTTTGCTGTTGCTATCGTAAGTAAAATATCATCAATTGTTTATTGTTTTGATAATGTGTTCTGTTGTTGTTGTTTCTTTATTGTTTGTAGTACTTTTCTTGCTTGGTTTTACGAACGAACGAATGTTCCCTCTTGCGGTTGGGTCGTGGGAGGAACGATGGTTAATCATGAGATCCGATCGATCCCCATTGAACAGACGCTTTTTGGGGGTCACAATACATGGGGGTGAATGCTTTGAGAGGAGCTATTAGAACAGTCTCTAATTGAGTCATTTATCCAAAGGTTAAACGATAGATCGGGGTGTGGTACTGCCAGGGGAGTGCCAGTCGAATGACAGCAGTGCAAAAAGCTCTTTACAACAAAATAAAAATATAAAAATTCCATAAAAAATAAAGCATACATATGTAAAAGTCTTATATCCTGTTAAATTAATAATCTTCAACTGAATAAAAAAATGTACAATGATGCAAAAATATTGCAACTTTAACAAAATCAACTTCATATATTTTTCAACATTTTTTTTACATTTCAAACAATTAATTTACAGAAAAAATTTTCCATTTTGCACCCAAACATCTCTTTGGCTTCTCTGGTTTTTTGTTGTTTTTTCATTACCCCTTTCCTTCCTTGGGCCCCGCTTTGTGTTCGTTTTTCTTGTCATAATTTGTGCCCACCTGAAACGAGCAGAGTTCATCTTCCACTTAACCTTTGGCTCTGGCCAACTTTGGTTAAAGTTTAGCTTTTAAAACCTCTGTTTAGGGGATTTTTTGCTGGGTTGGCAAACCTTTTTGGTCTGTGCATTGGGTTTGAGCTGGTTTTTTGATGGAGTCTGCCCATTTGCCTGCACTCTACTTTCGGCCCAGTTGTTCGGCTCTGAGTGCCCGGCCCTTGGGGCTTAAAGCCCACCAGCCTTAAGATCTGCATCTTTCTGGCATCGAATTAGCTTTCGGTGCAAAATAATAATGCTGGCGAAAGCCCTATTGGGTTCATATCCGTTTCGATGCACTCTCCCACACACACGCCACACCTCCCTCCCCCGCCTGCCTGCCTGTTCACGTGTTAAACAGGAAACCCGAGGCTTCGGGGTCGGGACTGCTATCGCTCCAATCGCATCTACATACTCGAATATGGCTGCCTTGCATCCTGCCAGCCTGCCATCCTGCCATCCTGTCGGTTCTGCCCTACTGCCGGTTCTGCCTGATTTGCCCAATTGTGCAGCAGCAGCAGCAGCAGTGGCGCCCCTTCCCCCTGGCTTGGGGGAGGGAAAATAATAAAATTGATTGCATTTTTCACGCTCCACGTGGAAGCTCTCCTCCACACCAACTCTTCTCGCCTCCCCCCTCCTCTCTGGGCTTCCTGCAGCAGTGGCACGGCGACGACGACCCAGTTTTTACTCCGCACACATGAGGATCCAAGAGTCAAGAGGCTGTTCTGACCAAAAAAGCAAAAAAAAGAAGCAAAAATAAAGAGAAATAACACAAGGAACGATGGAAGTTTTTGCATAATGCGGGTTTGCACTGGCGAACAATAGTCGGCCCCCAGCCCCCAGCCCCCAGTCCCCAGCCACAGCGCGAACCCCGTTTATACCCTGTAAGTCGCACATCCGGATACCCAGTAGATCTGTGGGTGAGCCTGTAGCCACCCTGTGCACCTGTGTACAGTGGACACCCTGTGCCACAAGCGTACATCCTTCCGTGCATGCATCCTGTACACCCTGTGCATAATAGATGCTCCCTACATCCCTCCCTCCTTCCCTCCTGCCACGAGCTGGAACTTTAGGTATATGTTGACCTTTGTCCTGCCCCCACCACGCACCCCGCACCCCCTCTGAAAGGTTCATTGCCTTGCAGGTCACAGCCATAGAGCCGGATTCGTAGTTAAATTTTAATGCTGTTTATTAATTTTCAGCCTTGTTCTGGTTCTTGTTTCTATATACATTTCAGGGGGGTGGGGGGTGGTGAGGGGCAGCACCACACCAAATGTATGAGCAACCTTTCCGGCCGTGCAGGTGTGGCTCCTATCCCGTATCCGTATCCGTATCCGTATCCGTCGTCTCATTTCAAATTTACAACTTTTAATTGAAACAAAAAAAACACTAAGCAGGATATCGTGATGAAATATTACTGCAGCAGCACTTTTTGGGGGGGAAAGGGAGCGGGAGAGAGCGTGCAACAAGTGGCAGGAGAGGAGTCCAGTTTCGTGACTCTGCATAGCTTTTTTGGCGGCTTCGGCTTACACTCTTAATCACCGGAACTTGATGGCCAACAAAGCAGCAATTAGCGAGAAGTAACTCCCACTGCCCCACACCCACCACCCACTGCCATGGGGCATGCCCCATGAGCACAACAACAATCGGGCCAAAGCCAGCCGCTTGTAAGTTTTCTTTGTTCACTCAAGTGGCAGTGTGCCGTGCCGCCTCCTTACAACTGTATTTTAAGCAGCTTTTTCTGGAATCCCGTAAAGGTATTACACGGAGAGCACTTACGGAATTGAACAAGTTTCCCGGAAAAAATGGAGTTTTCCCCAAAGGAAAATAATAGTTTGGCAGGCAGAGCAGAGAGTTTTCCACCTCATTTCTGGGGCTTTGCCGAGTAAACACTTGTGGAAATCTCTCGATAGTTGGCCCTTTTCGGGTCTGCTCCTTTACCCAAAGCATAGGTGATGGGTGGAGGAGTCCATCTTCGTATTCAGTGGGTTTTGGGGCAGAGAAGAAGAGCCGCTTTTGCCACAGAAAGCTCCTCGATACCTCCAGGGGAGGGCTACTATTATTTAAAGAATTAATAATCGAAATCAAAGCCTTAATGGGATCCTTCGAGAGGCTAAAGCGCAGGCTTTTCTGAATAATATTTTTATATGGAAATTAATCTCCAAGAATTCTCGAAAAAATAAATATTCCACAGAGACGTTTGCTGTGTTTTAAACCGCGAATAAAAGTACCTTTTCTGCAGTATTTTTCCTGCAAGAACAATAAAATATATTTATTTTCCATGCCATGTTCTGCGTTTCCTGCTTTCCACTCTCTCCTCCCTCTCGCTTCTCTCGTTATGAGGCATATTTCAATTATTCACACTCGACATTTAATTGCGTTAATTAAAGCAACGTTGAACATTTATTGCGGCTCGAAGCGAATCTGCATGCGCACTCGTTTGGCGGTGTCCTTATCGCTGATTCTTTCCTTTTGCATTTCCGGTCTTAATTGAATGCAGAAATACCCTTGGAGCCCTCGGGCGCCTTTCAATGCCAATTAGCGGAGTCTGCCGAGAAGCGGTGACCTCTTGCCCGACCTTTTTTACGTATCAATATTATTGATAAACTCTTTGGGCTGTCGGACCTGCTCACTGAGTGACTGATTGATTGATTGATTGATTAATGCATATTTATGATTGCCAAATAGAGAGAGAGAGAGAGAGAGAGAGAGAGAGAGAGCGGGCTATAACTTTTAACAATTGAATGGAAAAGATTTCAACGAACAGTCTTTGTCCTTTTGTTTCCATATGGCTAAGAGCTAAGAGACACCTGTCTCTGCCACTGCCACTGCCACTGCCACAGCCACTGCCACTGGCTGTCTGCTGCCCCAATAAATAATTGATTAAACAAATGGCATGTCCCCGCTTTGACCCTGCCCAGACGAATGGCAGCGTATGAGTGACACTTAAAGCAGCGCCTTCTGCCTCCCCAAAAAACAAGCAGAATTCCACCCTGTATTCGTGCCACTTCAATTTGCAACACAGACCAGAAATTCATGCGATTGCGAGTCTGTGTCGCCTCTCCCGCTCTCTTTCGCTGCTTCAGTGGAATGAAAACAATAATAATAACAATAATAATAAAGGATATCAATAAATAATAGGTCGCTCGACATGCAGAAAAGGACGACACGTGGATGGACACACGTCATGGCAAAGAGTCCTGCTGGCAGGAGTACTCGAAGGACGTGCAAGCAGAGAAGAGGGAGGGGAATACATTTTTGAAGGGGGCACAACACCGGAGCCAAAGAGAATTTAATATCAAATCTTTGGAAAATCCCACTTGCTTTCCCAAATATGAAATTTGTAGTTAAAATTTAATTTTCAAAGATTTTCCTTAACAAGTTGCCATCAAACGGTAGCTCGGAAGATTTTCAAAGAATTTTGGTTAAGAAAATTCAAGAAAATCTGCCCCAAAAGCGTAGATTGAAGGGGGAAGTAGGCAAGAGAAAGAGAGAGAGAGATCTTTGGGACTCCAAAGGAGGAAGGCCTTCTCATGTTCACTGCCAAAGAATCGTTCTTAAACGATCATCTGGGAGCTTTATTTTTATTCCCACACAAAGAGATTTTTGAGAGAAATCTTGTGGAACCTTTCATTGAAGAATTTATCAGAGATTTTCCTGTTGGAGGCTGTGCTTCTTAGGAAGTTTATCTTTAGAGAAGTTTCAATCCAAAGAACAGCAAAAGTATAGCCAAGAAATACCCGTGTATAGTGCCGCCCTTTACTCGGTTTTTGTTGGTGTGATTATTGCAATTAAATACTGCACATAATTCCCCATCTAATGATATACCTCCCTCCCACCCTCCTTCTCCACCTCGCTGCCTAGAAGCGAGAATCAAAGAGAGAGACCGCGCTTATCGCTTAAGCTTCGAACATTATTTAAGCCCACCAAAAGACACGCAGAGCGAAAGGGGGAGAGGGGGCAGAGAGAGAGAGGGGGAAACAGATGCTCACATAGATGGGAAAAAAAAACACAGCCAAAGCCGACAAGTGTTGGCCGCCGCTTCCGTTTCCGGCTGCTGCTGATGATGATACTGCCTCCCTCTCTCTCTCTCTCTCTCTGCTGCTGCTGCTGCTGCGGCTGTTGTTATCAGTGCAAATCCCTGCACTAAATAACTGTCTGTCAGGCGGCAGCCTGTAATAAGTACTGCCTGGCCCCAAGATACCGCCAAAAACCCCACATCCCTCCCACCAATTCCCAGTCAATTTTGTAAAGAAAACTTTGACAATTTCTGGTAGAGAATATGGCTGCTCTCTAAGTAGACGAGATCCGAAACTTTGCCTACAAGGCTTCACTCTATAAGGAAGACAACCCCCCCACCACCAGCCCCCACAACGAGCAAAAGGGAGACCATATTTTACATAACTCTGTAGGCAATAAAAATTAATTTGCTTGGCCATTTTGGCAAGTGCTTAATTTGTAAACGAGAGAAGGAGAGAAAGAGAAAGAGAGAGAGAGGGAGAACCACCTCCACTGCTCCCCTTCTCCCCGTTGGTGGGGGGTGTGGGGGTCAGTCGTCATGGAATCGGTACTCAAATTGCTGGCTAAGAAGGGAACAAGGGTGGTGGAGGGGTGGGAGGGGAGGGGAAATGGCCATCAGGGGAATTAGGGAAATGTCCATGTGGCATGAGTTTTGGGGATAAAGTAACTTTTGCATGGAGTTTGCCATCGAAAGAGGAAGTGTTGACAGCAATCCCCAAAGGGGCAGAGCGCTACTCCCACATCAGAGCTTATGGAACTAATTGTGGGACTAGAACTAGTTCAGTGAACTATTGCGGAACTTAAGAAGTTTAATTTCTGAAGGAAGGGAGCTCTTACCGATTGCATTTTCCATTTCTAATGCCATTTTCCCCTCTGTGATTCCACTAAAAAATGGTATAGGCAAATTCTAGAAACTGTTTTCGATGAAAAGTATTGGGTTCGGATCGTGGAAGTGATTAACTCTCTCCTAGAAGTGTGTCTTGTAAAGAAAGTAGCTTTTGGGATCGAAATGGATGGCTCTTGAAATCTGAAATAAATAAAATAAATAATTTTAAGAGACTTTCCTTAATTTTTAATCAATTTGGGTATTCACTTTTTCGGTAAGAAATTTTTAAAAATTGAATAAAAAACTAATGTCTGAAGTTTATGCATGGAAAACCCTCCTAAGACCCTCCCCTCATGTGGAATTGTAGCCTCTCGCTTAGGGGAAATTTGTGCAGAGTTTCGAAACTCTCTCTCCCTCTCCCTCTACCCCTCTACCCCTCTCCCCCTCTCTCTGTAATGAAAAAGAGCATACAAATATCGTTTATTGTGTCATGAATTTCCCTTTGGGGGCCAGTTATTTCACAGATTTTATCGTTCAACCAAACGACCGAAAACAACACCAAAAGCAACAATCAACCAAAAAAAAAAAGCACAGAAAACATTCAGCAATCCTGCAATCCTGGAAAAACACGAGCAACAACAACAACACTGTACGTGTGTGTGTGTGTGTGTGTGTGTGCAAATGGCGATGAATGTTTTGCAATAAAACAAAAGTCGAATGAGAGTGCCGCCGCATTGTTGTGGCTGTTTGTTGTTGCTGTTTTCTCGGTTGTAATTGCTGTGTGTCCGACCCCCAGGAAAGGGCCATACTCGTAATACTCGTGGTAGCCGTAGTGTAGTGTGTGGTGCCTGTTAATTATGTAGTTGACTGTACAAATTTATTGTTATGTCGGGCACTATGGGGGGAGACACAGTGGATCACCCATCCAGCCATCCAGCCGGCCTCACTTGAGGCCCATTTGAAGGCGTCTTTCAAGTAAGAACTTCCTCATTTGCAGGCATCCAAACGCGCGGCTGCTGCAACAATTTGTTTCCTCTTTTTTTTTTGGACACAGTTGGTAGTTGATTAAAAACAGCGCAGGGTAAACAAATAGAATCATCAACGCTTTTTGTCGCTCTTGACTTTGACCTCTGTGCGGGTCTCTCCCTCTCTCTCTCTCTCTCTCTCTCTCTATATTGGAGCTTCCGCTTTGACAGACAGACGGCCCTCTCGAGGGGGGGGAGGTCCAACCCCATCCCATGAAAAATGTCAAGTAAAATGCGACAAGAGGCACGACCTCGACAGCACCCCAAGGGTGGGGCCTTGTTAGACCGTTGGGAGGGGGTGGGGGTGTGAGAGGCTGCTGTCTGGACAGGCATGTGGCATGTGGCATGTGGGTGGGCATTACGTAAATCTCTCTCTGGCTGTCTCTCAGTCTCTGTGCATTTAATGCATACAAATTGCTCTGATTTAAGGCCTGCGAAAATGCTGAACAAAATTCAAGCATCAAGGAACGCACAAGGCATGGGACTTGCGGCACGAGGCAGAGCGAGGCCTCTGCATATAATGCGCCCCCGTGCCTGCCACTTGAAAGTGTGTCTGTGCTGAAGGAGATGACAGGACTACTCGTTCATCTGTGTATCTTATGGGGTTAATATACATACGAAATACACATGCATATGTACATTTTATAGGGTTAATATGGATACATCTTTTGGCTTATGAAATGGATGTCAGCTCTTGGCAGAAACAGGGTTAATCCACGCAAGAGAAGGGCTTAAAAGGCGGGGATCTACCCACTGTTTTGGGACGTACAGCTTTCACACACACACGACGCGTGTGACAGAGCTTAAAAGCTCTCGCCTTTGATTGCCAAAGCTCACCAATACCACCGCACACGCACACACACACACGAATACTAAGCCACAAAGAGTGCGAAAATGTTTCCATCTGTCAAGCGCTACTCGAAAAATATTTTTAAAATGATTAATAAGTTTTCCCCCGCCGCATTTTCCAAGCTGTCAATTTCAGGGCGAGAAAAACTTTTCCAATAACCCTAGTGGTTCTGTGTGGCATAAGTGGCCATCAGTGCCCCCTCTTTTTACACTTGCAACAAGCTATTTTTTGTATTTTATTTTTATTTTATTTTTTTTTTGTGCGTGTCAACGCGTTTCGGTACTCCAGCGTGCAACGAATTGCGGCAGCCAGTGGCAAGTGCAGTGCAGGGAGTTATTTATCTTTCAACAGGATGCAGGGGCAGCAGCAGGACGGGGGCGCAACATCATATTTTATTCAAGGCAAAAGTGTCATGTGCATCCACGAACAGAACCCCACTCTGCCCAGGCAGGCAGGCAGTCAGTCAGTCAGCGCCAGTCTTCCACTTGGCCAGGCATGAACTCTGACCCGACACGCCTGATTCTCCGACTCTCCGACTCTCCGCCCCTCATTGGCTGTCCGGCAGCTGGGTGGCAAATGGCTTTTAATTGCCGCCACACAGACGAGACAGCGCGAGCATCGAGAGGAACGTTTTTCACTCAATAAAAGAACCCCCCGTCACCCCCAAAATAGACGCCAGGGATGTTGAACTTTGACACGCGCGCGCACAAACAAATCGGAGGCAAGAAATCCAAACAAATCTTTGCTTCAATCAAAGACTGATCCGTTTCCCCTTCCCTTGTTCCCTTCCGCTGTTGCCACATAATTAAATCCGAAAACAAAAATTCATTAAACAACTGGGAGGAAATTTTGTAAATAAATGCGGTGCATAGCGGAGCAGAAGGGAGATCTCTGGGATGCCCCAAGAAGTGGGCACCATTTCGGAGAGGGAGAGAGAGCACCTTAGGGGCCTCAAAGGCCTCATTTATCTGTGAGATCAGCGACCGAGGGAGGCTGCTGCATGATGCGTAAACACATTTCTCTATAAGATACTATATTTGTGGGTATCTGAGGTCTCTTTGAAGCCGAGGGGCACTGCTGCATGACTGTATCTGTATCTAAACTGTAACTAACTTTGGTATTACGTTTCTTTTCTTTCAGGTAAGCTTGCCACACGCGTGATATAGTATTTATTGTGGCATGAAACAAGTACAAGTGCTGTCCCAATGCCCCAAAAGAGCAGCAGAAACCCAGTGGCAAATCCCAACAATTGGAGGTCTTTAGAGAAGGAACGGAACAGCGACTGCCTTGACACGACTACTGGCAACTATTGTGTGGCAGACACATTGACGTCGCACAAGGAAAAGAACTGAAGCAGAAAGGGTGGCGGCGAATGCCTGGATTGGAGACTGTGTGGCACAGTGCCCGGGCTTAGTTGCTGCCACTGACAGTTGGACAGATCGACGGACAGACAAACGAAGGCACGACCCACCGAACGCACTGCTGCAGCATGGAAAATTGATAATGAGTCGCAGAATGGGGGACGACGACGATGTTGCCGTATTTGGCAGCAATGTCTGATAGAGGGGACTGAAGATGAATGAATGAGGCATGAATGAGGGGCGGCAGATAGATGGATGCATGAATGAGCTGCTGACCAGCGACTGACTGCAGTTTCTATGGATAAATGGAATGGACATGTCTGTATGTGTGTGTGTGTGTGTGTGGATAGAAGCGTGGAAAGCAATCAAGCGTTGGATAAGATAGAGCCATGCCTCCCCAAAGGCCCTGCCTGCCTGCCTGCCAGCCTGCCTGCCTGCCCGCCCTGACTACCCCAAAAGTTTTAATTATGATTGACATGCGGTTGGCGTCGACATCCTCCATGCCCCACGCAAACATCAGCCCGCGCTGGCTTTGTGGCTCTGTGGCACTGACTCTGGAATCGATTTCGACACAACTTAATTTCTGGGCTGAAGAGGGTTGCTGATTGCCCTTCTCCCCCGTCCCTGCCCCTGCCGGCAGAGTGTTGAAACTCATCAGTCAAAAGCAGCAGCCAGGCCAGGCCAGGCCGCACCACACCGACAATTGCAACACGGAAAGCAGGCAGAAACCATCCCTCAAATGGAAAAAAATCTGCCCTCCAGATGGAGGAGGGTTGAATCGAGAGTATCCCAGAGACCCCCTTCAGGCAGACAGACAGACGGGCGGATAGATACGGCTACAGAGCGAGTATCTATCGGATACACACAGCAAAATATTAAATTATAGTCGCATTAACTGCGCAAACACGCAACATGACAAAAGTCTCTGTCTCCGTCTCTGTTTCGCGATTTGTTTGGTGTGTGTGTGTGTGTGTGTGTGGCTTGTGGCATGGCATAAATCTGCGGCACGCAACAAGAAATATGTATTTAAACGATGGGTTAGCCACCGCGACAGATACGCGACCGCCTGCCATTGGGAACGCTTTTTCCTATCGATTTCATGCAAATTGTGAGGCGGCGGGCGGGGGGAGGGGGGGCCCCAAAAGATGCCTAACGCTTGAGCAAAAGTTTCTTAGAAATGGCATCACATGGAGGGTCATAAATGTTCGCGAATTTTTGGTAGAAGGAAACAAGAAAAGAGCTTTGTATCTGGCAGATACCGGACTCGATTTTATTTATATTTTTTGTTGAAGGAAACTTTCCATTTCCTAAGCGTATTCCTCCTCGACCTTTAATAATCTTTCGTGCCGTGTAACTTTTTTGGGGAGAGCTTTTCGCCATTTAATTACAGATAAAAAACAGCATAAACTTCACATTAAAGTCGGTGGCGCCCCGCCCCCCATTCGCAAGGAAAACTTTTGGGACCCAGAAAAACTTTGGCGAAATGCCGTCCTGTCTGTGCGGCTCTCTGCTGTTGCCGTTAAAGTTGAGCATTTCCTTGGAGCGTTCGTTGAGCGTGACAAACATCACTTATCATTCACACTGTCATCCCCCGAAACATTATGTCAGATTTCTTATTTATATAATGGTCGTAAAGCAGTTGTACTTTTTGCTGGCTGTCCGCCATCCCATCCATTTATCCTTTTTTCCATTTGAATATTAAAGATTGTGCCTGCCGGGGGGTCATATGAGACCAAAAAAAAACTGTGCCCAAAAACTACAAGCGTACACTGAGAGAAAGCGAACAGAGACAGGGACAGCCTGGAGACGCGGATGGGGGCAGGATAATAGACGCCTCGTCAGACAAACTTCCGTTCCATTTAAGCCGTTAAACGCACAAACGCATTCATCTTAATTAACGGTAAAAGATGGGCCACGAGCGGAGGCAGGGGGGGGGGGGGGGCAGATATCGGGCTCGGTGGCAGGTGGTGCTCGCGCAGTGTACGGGGGCCACGGGTTAATGGGGTGGGGTGGGCGGTGGGGGGGAGTGGCAAACAGCTCAAAAAGTTTGCCGACGCCAAACGAAACGACATTGATGTCGCATGCAAAAAACAACAACAACAACACTGCCGCACGCACGCACACAAAAAGGTTGTGCAGGACGGACGAGCCACCCAAAACCCAACACTGCGCACCCCTAAACAGCACTGGAAAAACGCCCCCCCCCTCCGTCAATGGGGAGGAATGAATGATTGCCGGGCCGCGCCGAGCCGCGCCGCGCCGCGCTCTTTGTTCATGTTTTTGCTTGAAATATTTTTGGATTGAGAGTGGACAAACGGAGCCGAAGCCGAAGCCGTAGCCCAGACAGGAGTTCTCGTTCCCGTTCAACGCCGCAACGAACGGAAGTGAGGCAAAGCGGAAGCTCGCTCATACGCCATGGCGGTGGGTCGGTCGGTGGGTCGGGGGGGTCGGGGGGGGGGGGGGTCGGATCGCTGCCCAAACATTTGAAAATTGAATAAAGCGCAAGTTTTCGCGTGCCAAAAATTGTGTGTTTCCTTCTTCTTGGCTCTGCGCTCCCTTTTCTTGGCGCTCCCCTTTTTCCTGTGTGTGTGTGTGTGTGTGTGTTTTCCTTATCCATTTTTCATTACCAGAAACCGGCACTAGGAAATTACTTGAGAAAACCCGCCATCGGCCAAACGACGACAACGACGATGACGATGACGACGACTTTTGCGCAGATACTTTGGGCCAGCGATAAAAAGGTCGCGGCCGAGGCCAGGCCCGGGTTCAGGGGGAGGGAGTACAACTCAATAAGCCAAGTTAACAACAGTCCATCGACTCGACGCGACTCTGGCCGTGTGCCTACCCTTGTCTGTATCTGTATCTGTGTATCTGTACCTCTGACAGTTACCTAATAGCAAAAACATAGATAAACCATTAAGTTTTTGGACCTAAAAGACCTAACGGCAAACCGAACAGAAAGTTAAATTTTTCTCATACGCGAAACGCGATCGATAATTGCCGCTAAAAGATAAATTACCCACCGTTGGTAGAGAGCTCTCCCCCTCTCCCTCTCCCTCTCCCCCTCCCTCTATCTATCCGGCTAGCTGGACGCCGCAGTTGGCTAATAGCCACGCTGATTCCATTAATTTGCCAAATGACAGGAGTCCCGTTTGGCCCCCCCCCCCCCCCCCCCCCCCCCCCCCCCTCCTCGTCAAAAAAAGGGGAGCAGAACGAACGGTAGTCCTGGCTGGCCCCAGCTTTCGCGGGCATCCCGCTTCAGCTCCATTTTGACACTAATTAATCAAGTTTTATTCTCGTTTTCTCTCTGTGATTTTCACTCGCTTTCTTCTCGTTTTTTTGTTGTTGTTTGGGGGGAAAATCAGGGAATGTATCCCCTTTATCCGCTGGGCCATTTATAAGAAATAAGCTTTAAATAATTCCCCGCAGGAAATATTCAAAAATTTCCCATCATCCCGGGGGAATAGTTTATCATTTCTGCAGGTTTTTTGTTTTGTGGTGGTTTATTTTTTTACCAAAAACATAAATCGAAAGGCGATAAAATATATCAAGCCAAGAAATAGCACAAATCCCCAAGGAGAGGAGCCAAAGAATGAGAGGAAGAAATATATTTCATATTATTTAAATATTTTTCATATTTCGATTAGGCTTCTTAGGGAATTGTATTCCATTTCAACGAAGGTTACCATTTAATATGGGTGTTCTCGTTTCTCTGAGTGTATCTGAGTTATAATTTTCTTATGGCTTGATCTTCAGTTCCTCTGCGAAAGGCAAGGCAAAGGCTTTCTCTCCCTCTCCCTCATCCACTGGAGATCCACGTGTGGACTGCTGCCCATTGGCCCTGTCTTCATTTGAATCTGCTCTTCGTATGGCCATAAATTTGGACCTGCTAATATCCCGACATCATAAATATCTGAGGATACGGATGGCTAACCAAGTGTCACCGCAGTGGGCGAGAGAGCTCCAGTGTGTGAATCCGTTAGATACGTCTCTTCACACTATAAATAAATTTAAATTAATTAAAGCACACGGTTAAGGGGGAGGCGACCCCCTCGCTGGTGACACAAATAAATCTGTAGAAAAATATGCAAGCCGCAGAACATAAAAATTTCTCATATTTTAAATGAAATATTCTCTTCGTTTTTGGTGATTTATTAAACAAATATTTGAGCAATAAAATTGATGAAAAATACCACAAAAAGAGGCGGGAAGGCACCAAAAATTGTTGTAATAAATTGAGGTTAAAAATATAAATATTTTGGCCAGAACTGTATCTGTATCTGTATTTGTATCTATGGGATGCGTATATCAAGCCACAACGGAAAAATGTTGGCAGCTTTTCGGGCTTTACAACATTAAAAAACTGAGCAAAATGCCAAAAAGATATATGTACGTGCATATATATTTGAAATGTTTTTGGCCCGTTGCTCGGCCTTTTTTATGTTTTTTTTTTTTGTTTTTTTTTTTTGGCGCTCTGCTAAATTTAGCGAGCAAATATTTGTGGCCCAAAGAGAACCGATGCTGCCGCTGCCGCTCCCGCTGCTTATGCAATGCATCTCTCCTCTCGGAGATGTGTGGGGGATATTTTTGGGGGCTGCCCTAGCAATTTAATTGCCTCTTAAGGGAGTGGGGGGAGGGGGAGGGGGAGGGTACCACCAAGTGTCAAAGACCCTGTGACCGAATGCCCAGCAGACTCGGACCCAGACTCTGGCAAATCGAATCGAAAACAAAAAATACAAAATAAGATGCAAGAAATAAAATATCAAATGAGAAAACGCTGACAACTTGGCAGCACTTTCATCGGGCGTGGCAGTGGAAGAGCCGCTTCAATGCGTTCAATTAGATGCCAGACCATCTCCAGAATTGAAGGGGTTGCTTATAGGATATTTTATGAGCAATTTGAACATGAAAATCTTGATAAATCGAAAGAAATCGAAAGCCCAGACCCCCAACAACTCCTCCTCCAACTCGAGACTCGAGTAGTTTTGTTTGTTTCCCAGGGATCGCTGAAAGACCCGAGGAAACTATCTAAAATATGGATTTATCCGAAAAGTGCTCCCTTTGTTGCTTCTTTCCGCCAAATAAATTGCATCAAAAAACTGCCTGCCCAACCCACAAGACAGATGGCGTTTTTCTCTTGTTTTTTTGTGTTTTTTAGTTGCCAAATTAACGTGGCATAGACTTGCAGCACAGACTGTCGCCGGGCCGTCATTGTCGCTCTTCGGTTCGACTGCTGCCGCTGCTGATGAGTCAGACGGCAGTGCCCATCGCCCCTCATCGCAAGATCCAATCTCATGCCCCCTCGTTCATGCCCCTTGCCTCTTGCCACCATGCAAGTGGTAGCCCTCCCCCCCGTCTCGTGTCTCGCGTCTCGCGTCGCTGTCTCTGTTTCAGACAGCAGTCAGCAGTTTGCATTTTAATTTTCATTTGTGCATTTGACTGTGAAAATCGTTTTTCTATATGCCACACACACAAAAAAAAGCACGAAAAGAACACGCCGAAAAGGTGTTGCCTCGACATTGGGATACCCCTGCTCTCCATTTATGCTGTGTCCCGGGCACCCTTTGCCCTGCGCTTAGTACAGGGTATCAGCGGCCATAGAGAACCCCAAAAACAATTGCAGTTTTCCCCTGTTTTGCCTTTGGGACACTCGCTTTTCCATGGCCTTTGGTTGCAAGACGTTTTTTGTTTGTGGCAAATCGAATGCGTATTCGTTTTTGCATTAAACTTAGTTGCTCGCTTTCTGCTGCACGTGCTTTGATGATGCAACTGAGGCCAGAGCGACACACGCTGCCAGAATTGATTATTCAGATACACAACCAAACAGATACAGATACATATGTATCCGTATGAGCTGCACAACTGCTTGACTGCTCAAATTGGCAACAGGCTAAAGCCAATTGCCAATTGACTTGACTGCTGGCTGTGCTAATTGTTAAGCCAACACGCAACAGAGCCAGAGCCAGAGCCAAACCAAATGGAAACGAACGTTAAATGCCGAGAAAAATGGACACAAACTCGCACTCGCACTTTTCCCAGTAAAATGCACAAACAAGTGCTGGCAACAAAAGTCAAAAGCGAAGGGGAGTATTACATAAACGAATCGACAATAGGGGGACTTCTGACAAACGCTGAACAAGTTTTTCGAGTACAGTGGAAGCCAGCCCAGAAATTCCCCTGTTTAAGGATCTTTACAGGCCAGACGCTTAAGCGATTGATTGTTTCTTGGTTTTCATTGAGGGGAACCCCCTATAAGCATGTGTATCGATGACCTAAAGCAGTTCTGATTAAGTTCCCCCACTCACACACAGTCAAGTGGCTTATCACGCCCTCTCCACTCCCCCTTCCACCACTCGACATTCATCCATTGAGTTTTCCTAGAAATTCGGTGTTGATTCCTCTTCGACAATGGGCCGTCGTTCATGCTCTCGTTCCATTCAAGTTCATTGCCATTTCTGTGTGCTGATTGTGCCAAAAATAATGATAATGATAAGATTGCGTAGCGATAACTGTGCTTGTTTGTCCAACGGAATGGAACGGAACGGAGGACAGACTGTACCTGTGTGGAGGCAGAAAAACAATTCTGCGCCAGACAATGCGACGACAGTGTGTCAAACAGTGGCAGCAACCAACTGCCATTGCAGCCAGTTAGGGTCATTGTGGCCAGTCCCAGTAGTGACATCATCATCATCCTCGCCCCTCGCCCCACGGACCGAAAGGCAATTAAATCGAATGCGTCTGCCAGATTTTCTACTCTCGAAGTCTCCCAGTCCGGGCTTTTAAGCAATTTAATGACTAGACACATTTGTTGGCCATTTCCATGCGCGTTTGGGCCGCTTGGCATTTGATTGATGCACTTTTACGAGCCCGTGTGGGTGGCGGTGGCGGTGGGAATGTGCTCGTAATTGTTTTTAAATAGCCCCAAAATATAGTGCCCAAGGCCCCAGACTGCAATATAGAAAGTCTCCTCCGGCAGCGGTTTCATTCATTAATTTATTTATTTTTATGTGAACACCCCCTCACCCCTCCTCATCCACCACCCCCCCTAGTGGCAGCTGGGTAAACTTTTCCCAGTTCGCGGTGGGCGGTGGGGCGAGGGGCGTCGGGGGGCCACGGCGTTTAACACTTAATTAATGCATATTTAACCGTCGGGCAATTTTGAAGCTGGCTAATTACAAGACTCTTTGCGCCCCCGGGGGCGTTGCTTCGATTGGCTCCGCCGGAGGTGGGGGTCTCGGTCTCGGTGTCGCTGTCCCAGTGTTAATTTAAATAAACGGCATCTCTTTTTTTTGTTCACCGCAACACGCAAGCTCCAACACAGCCCCGAGGCATAGACAGCGGGTGCTCTGGAGTGACACGAAAAAAAAAACGCTGTAAAATATACAAAATTATCACTTTATTATAATTATTATACTGGCGGGCGTTTTTTTGCCTTATCAGCGGTATTTTCTTAACTGGCCCGAACCGTGCTACGCGGAGTACTTGTGTTTCTGCCACAACAATTGCTGAGAGGCCAACAGCAGAGTGCCATGAACCCCTTTTTTTCTAGGAATGGGAATAACAATTACCAACGCTGGAGGATTGATGGCAAAACGTTTAAATGTCACATAAATAGGGGTTCTTCTTCAATGAAGTTTGACTCAGTTTAGAGCTTTTCTTGTGCCACTTTTGCAGCCCATGAGCGAGGCATTCCACAAAGCCACTTCGCCAGTCTCGACGGTTAATTATAGCCTTTGGCCTGATTTGGTTAATGAAGTTAAGCCAACTAATTGATTAATGTGGGGGTTCCTCCGGCTTTTCATTCGGAAAGTCTACAAAATTAAGCTTTCTTTCTCCAACACAATCGTTTTTCCAATTATGTTTAATTTTAGTTAATTAAAAAGTATCGATGAGGCTTGCGGTGCCGCCACCTTGCCACCTTGCCACCTTGCCCCCTTGAACCGCAACTATTTAATATTTATGATGTCATTTGGCCGCCAGCCACCCAGCCGCAAATCATGACTATCTTTTCGAATATCTGGGGAATATCTCAGAGAGGGATGTGTGTGTGTGTGTGTGTGTGTGTGCCGCACACCTATAAGGACACATGTACAGTGCACCGAATGACACATGGGGCAATGTCTCGTTTTCTTTGCCGGACAATTTCGTGACAATTTATTGGACAGATCAATGACAACGAATATGGCAAAATGCAATTGGTCGGACCGCAAATGCATTTGGCATCAGTTTTGGCCCAAAAACTACTTTCGGGTTTCTCTCTCTCTCGCTCGTTCGCTCTCTCTCTCTCTCTCTGTCTCGTTCAAACAGATATATCTTTGACAAGCGATAAAAAAAACAAACACAAAAAGAAAAAAAATCACAACAAACGTTAATGTCAATGTTTTTGTTGTGGTTTTATCTGTGTTCGTTTCTTTATCCGTTTTGTTGCTTTTGTTGCTGCTTTTGTTATTGTTGGCTAATTCTGAGATTGCAAAATTGAGAAATTGACAATCGACAAAGTTTTGTCGGTGCTGTGTTTGTGTTTGCGTTTGGGATTGCGATTTTGGCTTTGTTTGGCGGCTGACCAAAATGGTCATAATGCGAAATGTCAAATGCAAGTCAGGCAACAGATACACTGAACAAAAATAAATGGTTTCCCCGGATTGGGGGAAGGTTCCTGGATTCAGAAATGGACTTCGTCTTATGCTGGCTGTAATTTGTAGTTGAATGCCAAGAACGACGTGGATTCGCTACGCAAAATGTTCCCACAACTGAACGCCATCTATAAATGAGAATATGCTGTCAATGGAATTGGATTATAGGATTGTAATATTGTCAAGAGAACGTACACCCATTCACCAATACAACAATGAGTTCACTGATCAAACTATCTCGTGGATCAGCAGTTCCACAATATACCAATTCAGCAGCTCTTCCATTCAGTATATCCACAATTCAAAAACTCTTCCATTCAGTATTTCAACAATTCAACAACTCTTATATTCAAAGTCTCAACAGCTCAACAATTCTTTCATTCAGCATTTCAGCAATTCAACAATTCAACAACTCTTCTATCCAATATCTGAAGAATTCAACAACTCTTTTATTCAAAGTCTCAACAATTCAACAAGTCTTCTATTCAATATATCAACAACTCTTCTTCTAAATATCTCTTCTATTCAATATTCCCAATAAATTCAACAGCTTTTCCCAACAGTCTCTCAACAATTCAACAACGTCTATTCTTCTATTTAATATATCAGAAACTCAACAACTCTTCTATTCAGTATGTTAACAATTCAACAATTCTTTCATTCATCCTCAACAATTCAACAACTCTTCTATTTAATATCTCAACAATTCATCAACTCTACTATTCAGTATTTCAACAGTTCAATAATTTGTCCATTCATCCTCAACAAATTCAACAGCTCTTCTATTCAATATCTCAACAATACACCAACACAACAGTGAAGACATTCAACTGCAAATTCAACCATAAACCATTATGATAATTCACCAACACAAAAGTATACGCCACAGTATTCATTCACAACATTCATGATTTGAACAAAGAATATCTTGTTTAGCGCATGTGTTTCATTTAAATCAATTAAAAGTAGACGGATTCAACTATTTCCTATGCAAATGTATCTTTTGGACACACTAATGGATGTGCCCCATTTCAAAATGAATGCCTCTTTGGTTCACGAAACTTGTTTTGAGTAGCGAAAAGACACAAAAAACACACACAGATACACACACACACACCAATTTTTATATGCAAAAATAACTATGAAATAAATCGCAATCAGCCTTCGGG
The DNA here is from genome assembly GCF_003369915.1 of Drosophila miranda. NCBI lineage: Eukaryota > Metazoa > Arthropoda > Insecta > Diptera > Drosophilidae > Drosophila > Drosophila miranda. Next base: position 7,561,629 of record NC_046674.1, on the reverse strand, counting down.
TTTGATTTCTAGTCGTTCTAGTCGTTTCATCTTTTCACTCGAGACAATTTATGGTCTGTGACCAAGTCTCTGGCTGTCTGTCTGTCTTTCTCTGTCTGTCTGTCTTTCTCTCTGTTTGTATCTTGTGGGTTGTCATCGTCATCCTTTTAAAGCTGCTTATGCGAACGGTGGGGCTGGGACTGGGACAGGCACCACGCCTCACTACAAGCAACAGGCGAACAGAGAGCAACCACTCGACGACAACTTAATTTGCACCGCTCTTCTTGGCTCTTCTTGGCTCTTCTTTGGCTCTTGGCTCTTGGCATAGCTCATATTACACGCACCGTCTGCCGTTGTTATGTCGCCGTTTTGTTTTTGCCTCTGCCTCTGCCACAGGGTCTCTCGTCTCCTCTCCCTCATGTCGAACTCATGCACAATTAGTCACTTGCAAGTCAATTAAGTTCCCAGCGCGCCAACCACAACAAACGCCAGGCTCCCCCCTCGTTTGGGTGATGATGAGAGAGTGGGACACACACACAAAAACACTCTTGGATACCTGTGGCACCAACGTCTGGGACCAGGGACTGGCACTCGGGAATACCCATACAGGCCAACCTCTGACGTTGGGACTGGGACTGGGACTGGGACTGGCTTCACTCATTTGCAGTAAAAAGCAATGACAATGTCGGCGACAACGACATTGCGACAAGAGAAAATTAAAGACAAAACGTCAGAGACACGACCATAGACACGGAGACACGGACACGGACAGAGTGAGAGAGAGACAGAGAGAGGGAGAGAGAGGGAGAAGGCTAAAAGTAAAACAAAAACCATATTATTAACGCCTCATTAAACTTTTAACGATTTGAAATTACAGACTTTGGTGCTGGTTGCAGCTAATGAATACAAATTAGCCGCAAAATGAAAGACGTGTGTGTGTGTGTGTGTGTGTGTGTGTACGGATTGAGTGTCGGAGATTAAGATACAATTGAGGAGAGACCACGACCTCATGGAAGGCTTGCCTTAGGGACCTTAAGGATAAGAATATTAGGTGCCATATGTTGGGGGAAGTATAAGATCGTAAGGGGGTTGGGAGTATCAGCTATGAAAGGGGTATGCCCCAAACAAATATTCCAAAAAAAGAAGCCCCTCAAAGGATCAACGGTCTGTTGAAACGGCACAAAGCCAGTCCCAGGCCCCCGCCGAGAGGTCTCAAGGCGGCAGACAGCGGTAATTGACATTTGGAGCCAACACCTCTCCCCCGTTTATTAATCAGCCGCTCGATGGAGTAGTTTTTGCTGTTTGCTGCTTGCTGCCTGTTCGGTTTATCTTTTAATTCACTCTTGCCGCGCGTACACTTGTTAGATGCAAATGAGTTTCGGACACGACTCCGAAACGAGAGACAGGTCAGGGCGCTCGATCTGATATATCACGACTTTGACTTTCCGAGGCGAAACGCTCGATCCAAAAAAGCTGCTCGCCAAATGAATATTCAAATGCGAATACGAATACGAATACGAATAGTTTTTTATTTCTATTTTAGTCGGAAAGAAATACATTTATTCATTTGAAATATTTGACATTCTTCTTTTGTCGAGTCCGGGGGTTTCTTTTATTGCTTTTGTTCTTGTTCCTGCTGTTCGCATGGCAAATTAAATATATATATAATTAACAAATAAATTGCTTCCGTTGACGTTTATGATGTGACAGAATTTTCTAAGAAAACAACAAAAACCCATACAAAATACGAAATTGAATGGAACCTCTTTTTCGAAAAAAACCAAAAAAAAAACAAAAACTATATTTCCGACACGTTCTGTAGATGGTTTTAATAATTTATTGTTTTTCCCCCAGAGAAAAATCTCCACAAATCTCGGCGTTTTATGGCTCATAAAACGCTATGGAAAATACAACATTCATACATATTTATGAAATATTGATTCAATCTAAAGACTAAACTATCAAATGCGGCCGTTTTGCTATAAATTGTACACAATATACGAATAATATTATTGAATAAACCTGTTTCTTAAATAGAACGATAAATAATCCCATCAAAAAAACTAGAAAAAAAACACACTATCGAAAATCATATTTTGCCACAGACCATCATAATTGAATATTAGAAAATGTGATTGAAAATCTTACCTTAAAAAATGTATTATTCAATTTACTTGTTTGAATGATTCATATATATCATAATATGATTAAATCGGTATTCATTTAGCCAGAGAACGGTATTTAAATATTCTACAATATTTATTTACTGCATTTATGGCACTTCTTGTAGGGAGTCTGTGGACTTTTTCTTGATTTTTCATGTGTCTATTATGCAAAAACAAATTCCCAATCAATTTTTGTGGCAAAATTTTGCTGCCGCAACAGTTTTGTTTTGTTTGTTTGTGTTCTCTCTCTGTTTCCATTCTATGGGCACTTTTTGTGGCAATTTTCGATTTCTGACATAATTTTTCTAAAAAAGAAAAATAAACGAAACGAGTCGCTCACACGCTTGGCGGCGGCCTCTTCTTTGGGTCTTTTATTTTTTTTTTTGACTGCCCTTCTACATGTTTTTGTTTTTTGTTTTTGTTGTCGGACGATTTAATATCAAAGCGTTTGCCGCCACAGTGCAAATATACAAACATATAGAAATATAGTAAATATAGGGTATGATTGTGTGTGGCCACGCCCCCCTCCACCCTCCCTCTCTGGCATGAGTGTCTTCCGCTTTGTTTTTGGCAGAAACTCAAATTGCTCGAAACATGAATTGGAATCGGGTGTTTCAGATGTACCCCAGAAATCGTTTATTCGAATGATTTTTACATTTCTTTTCGGTCTAAAATATGATCAAAATCTGAGTCAAAATTTGCTTAAATTTAAGTAATAAATTTCCTTTTAGAGAGGCAATGAATTAACACCTCAACACGCATTGGCGCTGTGATTCCGAGTGATTTAAATGCATTTGGCAGTGGGAATTGTTGTACTCCCCATTGTACACTCATATTTCGCCAGAATGCATTCGATATGACTCATTCATTCATTCTATTCACTCGGAAACCCTCTATAGGGTTCATTTCTTGAGTTTGAGATCGAAACTAAACTAAATTTTGCACTGCAAAAGTGAACAATAGACGTTGTCGAAATGCGAGAAAGGCCCCGAAATTTATGCAGGCCAAGAGCCGAATCTCCGAAATTGGGGTCTCCTCCGGGGTGCCAGTCTCTGTTTTTGGGGATGTATCTTGTATCTGGCGTGTGTGGGCGCGTGTTGTATCCACCATTACCATTAAGACACGACGCTAGCGAGACAATCTCGCCGCAACTGGTTTTATGGGTCTCTGGGTTTTTTTTTTTGTTGTTTTTTTTTTTTGACATTTTGTCGAAAATAGATTTCGTTTTTATTGAAATTATGACATTCATCTTAATTTCGCGCTATCGCATAACTTATTGATTTTTATTCATTTCTCTCTCTCTCTCTGTCTTTGTATCTTTTTCTCTGCAGGTGTGTATTGTATCTAACCGCAACAGCATCAGCCCGAACGAATGAACAGGTTTCCGGCTGCCCATTCAAAATGAGAATAAAAGAATAAAAGACTTATCTACTATCTACGCATCGTCGCATCGTCGTATCGTCGCATCGTCGCATCGTTAGAGCCAAAAGACAATTTGCTGACTCGAGGAACTCATTAAAATGCTGCTCAAAACGTTGCACAAGTGAACTTGACAGCTAACGAAGGTCCTTTGGCGTGGCAAGTCAGGGTCCTGGCTACGGCTTTGGCATCCACGAAGTTCCCTAAGTACTCAGGCACTTCGGAGGACAGTGGTTTTCCTCGGGTTTGAAAATGAAAAGATACTTGGGCTGGAATGCTGACAAATTGAAATTTATTAAAAATAAATCAAGATGGAGTATCTTTAGCTGGTTTAAGGGGGCACCATTGAGAGGAGATACAATAAAAACAGAGAAGTTTCACAGCCTCCAATGCGCGGAATTCCGAGGAATGGCACGAGGGGCTCTGCTGCATGACGCGCGATCGAGGGTAAACGGAACGGAAAACGATGCATTCATTCATGCATTCCACTACTTAATATCTAAAAGGCTAATATACCTAAAAATGGAAAGATACTCTACAAAAGATACAACATGTATCTTAAAACCATCCTAAAATGGGAATCAACTAAGAATAATCAGGCATACGATATAAACCCCAAAGAGATTAAGGCAGACCCTTAAATATATCAAAAGATACAGTATCTTTTGCTACGCTTCGCATGGAGTATCCCCACAATTTTCACACCATTTTCCAGTGCACTCTGCCACTTCGTAAGATACTTTAAATCATCCTTAAAGCCAGGGCTCCTCCGGCATCTACAATCCAAGAGGCGAGACGCTGTCGTCATGCCTCATTGCAGCAGCTGTCACATGAGGAATTCCTTGCGCTCTGCAGCGCTCTACTATGCACATGCATATCTGTATCTCCCACTCTCGTTTTGTAATTCAATTAAAGGGAAACAAAACTGCAAGTGTATCATTAATTTTGAGGCAGGCGAAGGCAAGGCCTCCTTTTGTGGCATATGCATATCCCATGGCCATCCACACACACACACACACACACACACACACACATCCATGGCATAGATCCCAAGCACATGCCTCTGGAGCTGTCATTAATCTTTCGACAGTTCTCCCCCGCCTACGGCAATGGCTTTTGGTCTCTGCTGAAAATCATTTTCAATGGCAAGGCTTTGTGCTGCCGCTGCCGCTGCCGCTGTTGCCTTTTGTCTAATGATCGCGTGCAGTTTTTCCACATGTTCCAGCCATCTCGTATATCATATTTATGCCAAACTATTTCTATATACACATTCATATATCGGCACAGACAGCAGCAGAGGGTGGCAGGGGGGGGGAGGGGGAGGGGGGAGGGATTGCCAGATGTAGAATTATGTCATTTGATTAATGTTTCCACATGTCATGGCATTATAGAAGTGTTTTAATCATTGCAACAGCAACAGCAGCCAGTGGGGAAATCGCTGCTCTTGTGGGTGAACCTCCCCCCCCCCCCCCCTTGATTGAATTTCAATCACAATTTATTCATTGGATTCGTTCAGCCAAAAGGCCAATAGTCCGTGGATATATGCCACCCACCAAGCAGGACGCCTCGCCTCCACGCTGCGCCGCAGAAAGTGTGGCAATTGAATACGAAATTTGAATAAATGCATAAGCAAATTACTGGCAACAGGAAAGACAACAACAAAACAGCCAAGAAAAAGAAAAATCTGTAACAGAAGTGTTGAGATCGCACTAATTACATGTCAACGCAGCGACAGAGAGACAGACACACGTTGCCCCAGAGGCAACAACAGCCACAGAGCCGTAGAGCCACAGAGCCGCCAGAGCCGCAGAGGCAACGACTTTGAGGCAAACGCCAACACCTTGGCGCATAAATTTATGAACAAACGACGCATGTCACTGAAAGTGAAAAGCCAGCCCCCCCTTGACACCTCCCCCCCCCCCCCCCCCCCCCCCCCCCCCCCCCCCCCCCCCCCTCTATCGCTCTCCCTGTTGCATGCTTCGACTATGGAGTATGGAAATATGTTGCATGTGGAGCGACGACGGCAGCAGCCAGTGACTCAAATAGTGTCAAATATGAAATTTATGTGGGCAAATGAGCGACAGACGACCGAGGGCAGGAGAGTTTTGGGTGTGTGTGTGTGTCGGGTGGGGGGTGGGAGGGGAGGGAAAAGGGGAAACACTTGTGCGTGTGGCGCAGGCGTAGCCCACAAATGGGGAAATTTTGGGGGAACATTCTGCCACCCACTTTCCACTTTCCCAAAAAGCTTTAGAGCTTCCTTTTTGTCCTCGTCTTTTCCATGTAATTCGTTCCACTCGTATATGCCTCTTAGCCTGCAGGCATGCCGCAACAAGACACTAAACCAGGCTTAATTTCAATGCACTTGGCCAATTATCGGAATGGCGGTATATAATTTTCAATTTAATAGCTTCATCATCGCGATTCGCAAGCCAGTTTTCCCAGCCAGCCAGCGGCCCACAGCGGACGGCTGTCTGCGGACTGTAGCCCCCTGCCCATGCCCCTCCCCCCCCTGCCCATTCCCCCCTGCCGCAAGTAAAGTGCAAACTGCTGTTGAGCAAAGCTGTTGACAATATTTCTGCGTTGTATTTGTATTTCTTATGTGTAACTACTCTTTTTTTTTCTTTTTTTTTTTTGGAGGCACTGCGGCAACGCCTCTCCTTCGCACCTCATTAGAGATACGAACGACGACGATTGCAACATGTTTGCGCCGCTTGGTTTTTTCTTTTGGGGCGTGGGCCGATCAGGCGGCCATGCCACACAAAACACAAATTTGTTGTGTGTGCGAGCTTATTGATTTCGATACGAGACTCCTGCCTGCCCGCCTGCCTGCCCCCGAGGCGAAGACTCTGCGGCATAGACTCGTGTGTGTGTGTGTTGCATTATGCATTCAGGGGTAGCCCTCTCCCCCTCCCTCCCTCCCTCACTCCCTCTCTTCTCCGCCAGAGGTTCACATAAATTTGTAATTACGTATACGCCACGTAGGTGCCTTAAGTTTTTTGTTTTTGTTTTACTTGGTTTTTGTTTTGTGTTTTTTGTTGTTGCTGTCTTCAATTAAGCAGCCAGCACTTCCTTATAAAGTTTTTTTTGTTGTTTTCCTGGCCAATTTTGGGGCCCGTAATTTATGCGTTTTTTTGTGCGTCAGAGTTCTCCCTTGGGGAAAACAGAGAGAGACAGCCGCAAACTGTAGCAGTTACAGTTGCAGATACAGATACAGAGCCCCGATTACAGCCGAAGTGAAAGTTGCCACAGTTTGTGGCGGCAGCAGCAGGTTTCAAGGCATATTTAGAGGGAGGTCTCGTAGCGTTTTTTTTTGTTGTTTTTTTGTGTTTCTTTGCAATTAAAATCGCATTAAAGGGACGAGACATTTCCCACGATTTCCCGTTGATTAGCTCAACAGCAATACTCGAGTGAATACTGGAGTGAATACTGAAGTGAATACTTTCGAAAAGTACATGAATATTTGCCTATATTTATGGACTGTCATTAATCAAAGTACCCTTGAGCCGCGGCATGGCGTGGCTCGGCATGGTTTTTGGAGAGAGACCTTGTCACATGTTAAATATAGAACAGAAACAACAGACAGACAGAGAGAGAGAGAGAGAGAGACATGTTCGTAATTGACAGCAGCCGGGAGGAGGGCCGGGAACAGTGCAACAGTGGGGCAAAAGTTTGTGGGCGGCTGCTTCACAGTGGCACACAAAAGTCGGTCGACAAACGACAAACATTTAATAAACATAAACAGGCAAATGCTATCTCGTACAACAATTGAATGTGTCTATGAGTGTGCGTGTGACACCCATTGAATGAATATGCAACGACACGATTGTCTGCCTGTCTGTCTGTCCGAATGACTGCATGCCAAAGGCATTGACTGACTGAATGACTGGCAGAGTGCCGTGCTACCCCCCCCCCCCCCCCTCCACCCCCTCCCCACATGGGACGTGTGCTACATATTTCCACAAATATTTCAACAACAAACAAACAAGAGAGAGAGAGAAATATTTGCATTCATAAAAAGAAAAACCATAAACAAAAAAAACATGCAAATAAATACATACAAAAAATGCTCTTAAATTAATGAATGGATGGATGCATGGATGGGGGAGTGCACTGTGGAAAATAATGGAGTTGTTTAAGCGAAAAGTTTTCACTTTGCAGAAAAGTTTTATCGAGAGAGGGAGAGGGAGGTACGAAAATCGTAGACTGGATCGAACCGGTTTGATGCCGAAATGTTTGATCGCATACTCTTGGCACTTCTCTGGCCCAAACTCGTAGATCTGGTGTGGCCATTCAAGCAGATCATTAAAATTCCCACAACAGATTGTTCTATTGATTGTGGTATCGTATCTTTCGAACGTATCTGCGTATCTGGCGATCGATTGCTTGGAATTTTAATGAACTGCTAATCATTATTCACTTTTCACTGTCTATCTGTCCGTTTTGTGTTCTGGATGCCAGATGCATATCCCATGGATATGTAACACGTAATCACATGTAAATACTCGCGTATCTATTCATCTAACGATTCATTTGTCCGCAAGTTGAATCTGTCAAAACAATCGATCAACTTTTGCCTCTATCTTTGGTGTCGATCTGTGATTTTGTATCTTGCAAATATCTTTCGATCCAGACGCTTCTCGTTTGATCACTTTTTGGACAGTAGTTCATCGATTGTTAGCCTTTTGCGTTGAATATCCTGAAAGAACTTTAAAATTGCACATAACAATGCGCATTCATAATTGATTTATATTTTATTTGATGTACGGAGACCCCTGGCGGGATGTGGGAGTATTTTTCCTCCTAAAAATAGCGCACTGCTTAAGCATTCAAATTCCCCAAGTACTCGCCTCGCATTAGCTTTCTGCCCCACCCCCCTCGCCGCCCCCCCCCCCCCCCCCCCCCCCCAGCCTGCACCGCCTTGGAAAACCTTCTAAACTTTTGGCTTGAATTGAACCAATTTTCGCCTGCCTTTCCTGCCTGTCCTGGAGAGCGAGGGGGAGAGGGCGCGGGAGAAAGTCTTCCTTCCAGCATGCATTATTCATTCTATTGTACTTTGGATGCCATGCATATAAAGTGAGGGAAAGAAAGAAACGTTCCTTGAATTTTGCTCGCGTTTTTTTTCAAGTAAAGAATATTCCGCTGTACTCGCATTTCCATGAATGAGCGAATGAATGGCACACGAGTGTCGGCAGTGCGGTGTGTGTGTGTGTGTGTGTGTAATTATTTCCTTGAAATAAAACAGATCTGGAAATATGTACATCTTTAAGAGATACATATGTATTTCGCGCCGATTCCCAAAAGAATCAAAGAAACAATGACGTCAAAGGGGAGTCTCTGCCCTGCCCTCCAGTGAGTGATAAATAAACAAAAAGCCACGTGAATTTTCAAAATGCTAAATGAAACAAAACAAATCGCAGAAGACGCAGAAACGAGGCGAGAAAATACTCGTTTCGTGCGCGCATCTAGCGGGGGGGGGGGGGGGGGGGGGGGGGGGGGGGGGGGGGGGGGGGGGGGGGCGGGGGGGAATGGGGCTGGAAAATCATTGTGGAAAAACTTGGCAAATTTTGTACGCCCCAAAGCGACCTACGTGAGCAGCAAATCGAATGAGAACGAGAACCAGAGCCTAAGAAGTGTTTGCTTGGGCAAATGAATAAGTGAAGCAATGACTGAGTGAATGATTGACTAGTCGAATTGGTGAGACACAAGGTGGCAAGCCATGAAACCCATAAACAGAGCACCGACAGAGGGATTGCTGCCTGTAGCCTGCAGATACCCTTGAAACGAATGTATCCTTTCGCTTATGGGACATTGAAGCATTTTGAACCTTTGGATACAGGAAAAGGAATGTGTTCTTTCGCTAATGGGAAATTTGTACAGCGTATCGGTAGGATAGGTACGTAGGGGTTCAGGAATAGATACAAATGTATCTACTTTATAGCGCGGGGAAAGTGCTGCCGCTAGCTGCTTTCCCTCGGCAAAAGGGTATCCACAGAGCAAGTGGAAAAGCCACAAGCGGGGAAAAAGGAAAATCTCTGGCATTGTTTGTACTCCCGCGCGCTCTTTCCCCCTCTACCCCCGCCTGCTCCCTTGGCGGCTTCTTTTGTTTGGCTTTTTGTTTGCTTTGCGGCTTTAACGCCAAAACTCAATATTTATTCTTTTCGATTTACCCTTTCCGTGTACCCCCGCCCCCCCCTCTACCGCTTTCCGTGTGTGCCCCCCTGCAGCGTGTATCCGCATTAATGCCTGATTTTTATGGGGAAAGCGTACAAGCAACGCTGGCTCTGGGTCCTCCCTTCCTGCCACCGCCTGCCACCGCCTGCTGCCTGCCTGTCTGTTTGTGGGCGTAATTGAAAATCTCCAGCGCTTCAAATGGCCCACAACAAAATTTTGTGAGGCAACTATTTAGTGCCGCTTCAGTCTATTGTGGTTGGACCGATAAATCGCTGGCCCTGCAGGCTCAGCAGGCCCTCTGATCCGCTCAGACGAGTCGGAGAGAGAGACGAGGTCCCTGTGTACCATGCGGCGTATGCGCAATTTGTGGAGTACTGCTGCCGCTGCTGCATTTGTGGATGGTGCACCCTGCTGCTGCCAATCCTTGTGGCAGCTCGAAATAAAACTGTCGAAAAGAAGACTTGCGGGCATTTGCCAAATACTATTCGAAACCCAAACCAACACACAAGCCAGGCTAAAAGCTCAATGGTTAGTATATACTATCTATCTGTGTGTGTGTGTTTTTGTAGATTGCTACTGCTGCATCTGTATCTGTATCTCCCTCTTTAGACAAATATTGAACCTTTGAACACGTTCCCGAGCAAATTGCAATTTTATTGTCGCACCTTTCGGCATTGTCTGGAGACCCTGCCATCTGTATGTTTGCTCTGGAAGGGATATACATACGTATACTTTGGATATATATATATGTTTGCACAACTTTTAGCTGCTTGTAAATTATGATTAGCGTCTGTTGAAGTATAATCGAAATATTTGCACCTTAAATAGGTGCTAGAAATGAGCATTTTGTACTTGAACGAAGGGTTCTTCAACTTGTCTAACCTTTCGAGGGTGTTTTGGACTTTGTTTTCATTGTCAACAATGGAAGATCTTTCGGTGGCTCTAACTATCTCTAAGATGGTTCCCGAAGGGCGATTGATCTTCATTATTCTCTGCCTGCCTTTCCTTTAACTAAAACTGCGCCAAGTGCCCAAAGTTCTTCACTTAATTTCCATATTGGAACTCCAATCTTCTTTGCACTCTTTCTTTGTTTTTTCCACTCCTTGCATTTCCATTTCGGGCTTGCGAGGCAGTCGTACAATTTTCAATCATTTTTCCCTTCTGTCCATCTCGTTGAGCATTCATTAATTTCCCTTTTGTTTCCTTCCTTCGCTGCTTCCCTGCCTCCCTGCCTCCCACCCTACCATCGTTTCTATCGTTCTATCGTTCGCATTTGATTTCTATTTGTGCCTCTAAAGTGCCCAAAGCTACCTCCCCCTCGCCCCCCCTGTGATGGATTTCCCATTGCAGTTTTCTTTTGAGCAGCAGCGGGCCTTTCAACAGGTTTTAACCAGCTTTTTAGACGAACATTCGAACATTCGAACACTCGAACACTCGAACATTCATTTGCATTCACGTAGCTGGTGTTTGAGTTCCATTGATTGGAATATTTGCATGATTAGGAGGACAAAGGAGACGTGGGCATTGGGGACCGAAAACACCTCCAGAGCCAAGGCGATTTAATTCCGCAGAGCCTTCGAATAACACACTTATGTTTTCATTGCCAGATTGCTGCTTTAGCCGGCAGGATTCTTCAGATCATTCGGATTCCATGCAGGCAAATCCCCTTTTAACAATCCCCAATCGCAGTCCTTTGTCTGTGGACGGCGCTCCATTTAATAAACATTTACGAGAGTTCATGCAACCCAAAAGGAAGGAAGGAACTCTGACGACTGGTGGCAGGGGGGCAGGGGGGCAGGGGGGCAGGGGGGTGTGTGGCAGGCAGGGTCCCATTGTTGGTCATGCAATGCGCAAACACAAAACTAATTGAATTTTTCGTACAGCTCTTCCACCTCCTCGCCGTCGCCGTCTCTCGTTGGTATTTTCTGCAAGTCAGCAACTAGGACGGGGGGGCATGCCACACAGAGCACAGAGCACAGAGCACTGGGCTATGCTATGCTATGCTATGCCATTGTCTATGCCCCCCAGTACGTGCCACAATTCCGAGTTGTCACGATTGTTGTTGTTGCTTGCTGGTTGTTTGGCCCAAAACATAATCAGCATATAATTAAAAGCAACACTAACATGCAACAAATTACACACGCAAAGTGTGGGCCAGTGGAACTATCTTGTAGTTACACGAGAACTATCTGTATCTACACCACTCTGACCCACAAAAAACAACAACAAAAACAACAACAACCAAACAAAAGACAGAAATTTTCATTTCAATTTTATTTATTTTATTTTTATGCTGAATCTGGAATATGGAGTCTTGTTCTTGGACCCGACCCAGAGGCTACCAGAGTGGCACCATTTGAATGGCCCAGATTGTGCGTTGCACACACACATACACAGTGGCAAGTGCTGCTTAAGTTGCACGCAACAAAAACAGCAAGAAAACTTTTTGATTGTCCGAAAAACCAAGGAGAATATGACCTAAATGGGGGATGGGGGGGGGTCTGTTTCTGTTTCTGTTTCAGTTTCAGTTTTCTGGAAATAGTTATGGTTCATAATTCACTTCGGCCGCTGCTCGTGACCCAGATTTTATGCTAATTTTGCATTTATTTTTGCCACTCAAAAAACACTAGGATTACTACATATCTGAAACACGAGAGATGTGGCACGCTGTTTAAGTGCTTCCAGCAGCGTAATTCTATAAACCTTTTTCGAGGGCGATCATCATTTCAACGTGCCCCACTTTAGTTTTTTTCGTTTCTTGGTTAATTGTTATCTGCAGTGGCGCTCAAATTTTTGATTGAAATTAGAGCAAGTAAGTACTTTGGAAAAATCGACTTAACGAGTGTGCATGCTCCAAATTATTCGAAATTTATGGACAACTCATTTTTCAGGTCATTAATTGAATGAGTTCTGGATGGAATTTTATAATCTTTCGTCTAGGAACCAGCGCCAAGCAAGAACCGATGATCAAAGGCTCCAGCTCCAGCTCCAGATTATCTGTAATTTCTGTGATGTCTGTCATTTCTCAGGGCCTCAATTTGTGGCACTGCCCCCCGTATTCCGTATTCCGTATTCCCCTTTTATTTATAGGCATACTCGCGGCCATCGGGCCATCGGCCAATCGGTCGGGCAATCAAGAGAAATTTGCGTACATTAAGCGCTTAACTTTTTCCTGCTGTGGCATGACATTTGCAGCAGCAGCGGCAGCGGCAGCGGCAACAGGAGCAGCAGAGGCAAAAACAAGTTAATTACAATAGGATTACCCTTGCAACTGGAGGAGGAGGAGGTAGCGGAGGAGGTGGGGGGGCAAAAGAAGCAGCACCATCACCAGCACCCGTTCATATTTTCCCATTTTGCGCCATTGGCATAATCTCATAAAATGGCATTTATGCGGGGGGGATTCCTATTCCTCCACCCTGTCTGCAGGTTTGTGGGCCCCCGGCCCCGGCCCCGACACTGGCCCTGTTGATGCGTTAATTTGCATGCAACATGCACTATGATTACCCGCAGCAATTTGCAACGGGCCACAGCGGGCGGACAGTGCGGCAGCGGTGCAGCAACTAGATCGCCCCATTAGCGAGCAGGGCATTCCACAAGCAGTGCAGCTGCTTCTTTCACGGAATGGGAAATGGCAACGGAATCGGAATCGGACAGCTGGCCGGCGTCCATCCACCGACTGGGAGCCCAGAAATTGTTTGCTATTTGTTGTTGTGCTGTTTCGTTGCCGTTTGCTGCTGCTGCGTCTGTCTATGTGTGTGTTTGTGTGTGTTTGGTTTGCCGCGAATGTTTGCACAACTGCGCCGCCAATAGAGGGGAAACAAAAAAAAAACGTAGAAAACTGGACTGCAAGAATTCAAGAGATGGAAATGGTGGTGGGGATGGGGATGGGGGGAATTGTACACTCCCGGTTTTTTCTGGGCGCCCAGTTGTATAATTTGCAAATTGTTTGTTGTTGTTGGTGCTGCTGCTGCTGCTACTGCTGGGAAGCTTCCCATCACAAAAGCAGCAGCAGCTGACTCGGTTTTAATTATAAAAGTGCTACTTCTTTGTGTACCCTTTGCAGAGGTAGGGTATTTTGTTTGTGAGAAGCGGTTGGACCAAGCAGAGCAGGAAGAATATATGTGAAGGGGATTAAGAGTTGTCGTTGCAGCCTGGAAAATGCAGCATGCAATAAGCAAATGCGAATAAAAGCCAACGAATGTACGCAGCGAAGTAAAGTCCCGTTGGTTAGTGCTTCGTATTTGTATTCGCAGTGCTTCGAGCTCCGCATTTGCCGAGAGCGAGCGGGAGCGCGAGCAGAGTCTCCTCTCAGCAGAGTGTCGGTGCATTTTGGTTGTTGTTTTTATTTTCGGCGATCAAGCGAATGAAGGATAGAGAGAATTGTCAGAAGGTGTACCCGTATTGTGTGCGTGCAAAGCTCGTGCGTGAAATTAAATGCAGATCGAGGGGGAGATAAGAAAATAAAACTTTGACTCGCAAGCAACGCAAGCAACGGAGAACGATCGCTGGCATGCATGTGCTTGCATATATTAACACAAACATATACATATGTATGTACACATGAACAGACATGTCTATGTCGGCTATGCCAAAAGGGTGATCGATTCTTTGTGGGTGAAATAGAAATAACAGTTTCCTTCGTTCCTTCCCTATCTCTGTAAGAGTATCAAACGCAACGGCTTTCCGCAGCCTCGTTTTCTGCCTTCTCTCTTCTTGTTTGTTGTTTTGTTAGTGTCAGCAATTTCCTCGGTTATTTGTTGTTTTCCATTTGTTTTCACACAAAAAGTTCTATAAGTTGGAACATTTTGTTGCCTGTTGTTGCCGTTGCATTTCGTTTATTTTCGAATTGTGTGTTTAACATCCAACGGGACCATGGGGGAAACATCTTTTGTGTGTAATTTGATTACTCTGTTTATCCAAGCAGATTTATTGTTGCACGCGAGTACGGATTGGCATTGGATTGGCCCGCCCCCCCCTCGGGAGGCTGCAGTTCATCATCATCTCCTCTCGAACGTGTGTGTGTGTGATTCATCTGATGGACAGTGCAGTGCATTTCAACGGCTTCAGTTTTGTGGCATCTTGTGGCAACATGCACTATTTATAGATTCATGAGTTCTTTGTTCTCTGAAGATATTTCTTTTCCAATGTGTGCATGTCCAAAATGAATGGAATTGATGAAATCATCTGCCACTGCCTCCACCAATTGCGGCATTTGCATATAGATGGACTCCTTTTGTGGCATCACAAATCGAAAATAATTAATAAGTGCCACCGGGCGGGCAACGCATGCCCCGGCCGCATGTGCAATTTGTGACTAAAATGCTTTTCAATTACATTTTTAATACATACATTTTTCAAGAGGCCCGGGGCGGTGGCAGGGGCCGGGGCAGGGGCTGGGGCAGGGGCAGAGACCATTATTTTTCATTCCGAGTCCGAGACGCGCGTCTGCCTGGCGCCTGCCGAAATGTAAGCCAATGTGTGCCGCCTGACCAAATATGGGGGCATGCAACATGACGGCTAGCAGCCAGCAGCCAACAGCAGCAGCACTGTGTGCTGTGTGCTGTGGCACGCATAATCGCAGTTGACATTTTCATTCCGAGATTAGTGCAAAGTGCAGCGTGTGTGCGTGCACGTCGGAAAAGGAAACTTTTCGCAGATACAGATGCATCTACAGATGCAGATGCAGATACATTTACAGTAACATTTACAGTAGATTTATTTTGTTGTATATTCAAATGCGAATGCAAATAAATGGCTGTGCGATTGTCGCTGCAGCCGCCGCAATAAATTTTACATGCAACACACACACACACGGACACACGGACACAGACGTGGCGCCAAAATCTGCCAGCTTCTCGATGTCAGGCAACAACCAGAGCAAGAGCCAGAGCAGGAGCTCGTGGCATGTTGCAAGCATGGCAGCAGCATCCAGCAATCGCGCGGAATTTGCCACACAAATTGAAAACTTATGCGCCACATTAACAATTTACCAGCAGCAGTGGCAGCAGAAGCAGAATTGTTGGGATTTTCTCTCGCGTGTGGCAGCTGCACAAATGCAAAAATAATCGGCCCCGGCAAAATAACCAACAAACAAATAATTGAATATGCAACAAACAGTGGCATCCAGCCGGATGCACCTACATACATGCCCCCCGAAGAGGAAGCCTTTGCCGGTGTCCACTGTAGGATTGGCCCTACTGTAGTAGAGACTTTTTTGTGGTGCAAAATTGAATTGGAAATCCATTTTCGGTTAAGCTGTGGCAATCATCTGAATCTGACAGATGCCTTGGCGGGGACGGACTTTGCGGATACAACCTTGACCTCATCTGGGTGGTTGCAGCTCCCTTCGGGATACAAAATTGGTGAAAATGTGATACCTTGATGGGCAAATGGTCTTTAATTCTTGTTCTCTTTAGCCTTGACCCACTGTACTGGCTATCGCTAAGATTTAACTACCTGTTAATAGACCAAGTTTCGGAATTGATAGCAGTTTTAGGGCCAGAGACGAACATGGGTTCCGCCTGTCTGCGGTTCGGTTCGGTTCGATAAGATATGAATGAATGGAGGAAATGGCAAATTATCGCGGCACAAGAAACAGAAACCAAAAATAAACAGATCTCGGGGCAACAGTTCAACGAACCAAGAAGTCAGACGAGAGACAGAGAGAGGGGGAGTGGTGGCGGGGATGTGTAGCGAGTGTATGATCTACCCCAACGATGATGATGATGATGATGATGATCTATAACAGGGAAAACGTGTCATAACCGAACCTAGAGAATCAACGAACCGTAAAACAACGAACAACAGGCCAAGCATATCGACATGGCCCCCTGGTCCAACCCCCGGGCCGCCCTCCCCACCCTCTGTGGCATTTGTTGACTTAATTGTTATCTCGCTTTCCTCGCTTTCCCTGTGGCACAAATTGTTCGTGTTTGACAAGTAGTTGTCAACAGTTTTTTTGATAAAAACGAAATGAAATTATTATGTGTGACATGCAGGGGATCTCCCCTTCCCCATTCCCTTTTCCTTTTCCTTTCCCCACCCTCTCGCTCTCGCTCGCCCTCTCTCTATCTATCTCTGTTCTACCTGCTGCCTAGAGAGCGGCCCCAACGGATGTTTTTATTTGTGTTTTTTTGAATGCTCCTCTCATAAATTTATTAGTGAATTTATGGCCCCAACCAATCGTTCTGCCATTCGCTTCGTTCTTCTATGACCCGTGTATTGCATTCTGTTTTTTTTTTTTTGTTTTTTTTTGTTTTGTGGAAAAGTCAATTGACTTTCAATCAAGGCTGTAAATTATAGCACTTGAAATGTACATGTACCAAGCATTTTGTTGGGGATTATACTCGTACTAGTTGTATATTTCTTGGAGTAAATATTTATCGAGAGACACTCGTAAATCAGAAGGAAAAGAGGGGTCACCAGAGAGATCTGTGTATTTCCCGGGGGGGGTAAAAATATGAGCCATAGATCGGGAGAAGTCCAAAGTCCAAAAACAGCCATCTTATCGCCTCGATTTATTATTAAAAATTAAGAATAAAAGTCTTTATCAGTTATCAACCCAGCAGCTAAATTAGGTAATGTTTTAAGTAACATAAATAAATATATTATGGTTTATGGGCACCCATGATCCTCTCTCTCAGCGCGCAGTAGTGGAAAGGGCAAAGGCAAAGAATAACGGACACAGTGCTTATGGGAGAAGGACTCGCTGAATACCTAAAAATCTAATATTCTCATATATTTATTCCGAGAAACTAATTGAATTCTCTTACACTCCGAGTACAGTGTCTATCAAAAGGCTTCCACGCAGGCTTCTGCTTTAATTAAGGCCAGTCGGGTGCAAAACTTTTAGACATTTTGATGGGGGGTGGGGTGGGGTGCACATACTCGTAATTCATGAGAATTCCCACACTTCCTTCCGTATCCAAGGTTTATTTTCCTCCTCCTGATTATCCGCACATTTACTGGAAATTGTGGAAATTGTGGAAATTGAAAATGCCTACAAGTAGCATGTGCTGCTGCTGCCGCTGTTGCAGAAGGGGGGTGGGGTGGGGGGGGGAAGAGAGATAGATAGAGAGAGATTGTAGTGGGAGTTGAGGACTCTCGAAATATGTCAAGGTATGCACAAAATCCACTTTCCCAGAGCCAAGTGTTTTGCGGTCTAAGCGCTTTCTTGGCTTGAAGCCAAAACTTGGCTAATGCCAAAAGACAGAAGGAGCCAACCCATGCTCCCCGCCCACTACTGCCTCTTCTCTCTATCTGTCTGTCTCCCTTGTACAGTGAAGACAATTACAGTAAACAAATTCGCACACGTCGTCACGTTGCATTTGCGGCGACAGGCTGCAAAACAAGGCGGCCTAAAAGTGCTAGTAGATAGTGCGGCAGTGCCACGTCTATGACAGGAGGAGGTAATGGTGTCAGAGCCGCTCCCCCTTCTGGGCCGCATCGCATGCGGTCATGGCCATGTGCCTTGATATTTTTGGCAGAACAGAGCAGAGCAGAGCAGAGCGGGGGAGAGAGGAGCCCCAGTGGCAGAGCCATGCATGAGATTTGCATTTTTTACACCCCCAAAAACCCTCATAGCTATCCACCTCTCCCCTCTCGCTCGCTCTCTCTCTCCCTATTCTCAATGATTCTCGGCTCTATTCTGTACTGCTTTCTCCGCAACTTTCTCCATCCCTTGCCCCTAGTTTCCCCCCCCCCCCCCCCCTCTTTAGGTTTCTTTGCAATTTGGCAGCTCGTTGCCAGAAACATTTTGCCATAGCATACTTTTCTGGGCCACGTCATGATATATGCATGCATCCAACTATGTGTGTGTGTGTGTGTGTGTGTGTGTGTGTGTAGCATGCATGCCTGCCACGTTGCAGCAATTGAATTGAATTTCTGCTGCTCGAGTTTTGAGCTCTTGAGCGCCACAAAAGGAGAGTTTTTCGTAGGCGGGCGGGCGGAACCCCCCAAAACGGCAGCAAAAAAGAATTCCCCCCCCCCCCCCCCCCCCCCCAAAGACACGCTCTAACTTGCAACCGACTGCCTGCCACAGCAGCAGCAAAGGAGAAGTAGCTCTTCTGTGACTCACTCGCTCGCTGACTGAGTGACGCCTCTGTGTCTGTGGCCTCCGATTTTTCTGGCCAAATGCCACGGGAGGATGGGAGGATGGGTGGTCCATCCTGCCAGATGCCAGATTTATGGCCCAGCAGTTGGTAAAACGCATAAACACATCATGGTCAAAAGAAGCAGCAGGAGCCACAGCCTCGAGGGCTGAATGCTGCATCCTTCCTTTCGTCCTTTCGTCCATCCTGCGCCCCTAAATCGATGAAGTTGCACAATGCAATCGGAAAATAGGATGAAAATTGTTGACAAACAATCTTTTACAACTGGAGAATCCGTTTTTCGGTTTGCCTGCCCTTCCCTGTCAGTCCATCTGGATTGACGGACATCAAGTCACTGTGTCTCTGGCATTGAAAGGCCTAGCAGGGGCTAGAGAGCATCTCCCTTTCGAAGAGCTTTCCCCCACATGGCTGGCAAATATGTGTCACGGCCTTGCGGTTGTCTCGCGAGTGCAACTATTGATGTTTTTCATCGCACAAAAATAGCCCCTGAATGACGACTGACGAGTGCACTCTGTTTGAGTTCGATGACGTCCGTCTGCCTTTTGTGTGCCCCCTTCCCCATTCCAAACATTCATTTAATTTGCTAATTTTATGACAGCATAACAACAGCAAAACATATGGCCACCGAATCGGGGCACTCAGATATTGTTCATTTGCATATGTGACGGGGGGATCTGTCGATCTGTGGCTCTGGCAGTGGCTATTAGGTGATGCTGCTGCTGCTTCTGCTGCTGCTGCGTCGGCATTCACATAAACATCATGTAAAGGCCATTAATTTAAATTATAAACTATAAAAGACGAGAGAAACAGCCTGACAACCGACCGTAAAAGTCGCTTTGCTGGTGTCGCTTTGCCTTTGGATGTTGCACAGCTAGTCATAAAAAGCTTCGCACACGATTTGTATCTTTTTGGGAAAACCCACACGCCCGAAAAGAGGGCGAAGGGGTGTGGGAGTGATTAACACATGTCCTAGAGATGGGGTATTGTATTTCATTTGCTGCTGGAGAAAAAGGATAAAACAATGAAAATGTTTTTGGGCCAAAAAACAATTCGCCTTTCAATTTCTTGAGCATCTTGAAGCCTTGGCAATCAGCGGGTCTTTTGTTGATTTATTTACGAGTATTTACGAGTGTAAAATATATTGCCCCAGTTTGTGGCATTGCTTCCCTCTTGCTGTGCCCCGTTCTGCGACTTTTTCTTTGGCTCTCTTTTCATTAGAGAGCCATTTTCTAGGGCACAACGATTAGTGAGTTGTAAATCGTTTTAGCTGCAACAATCCGTTGTCATTAGCAGCAACAGCAGCAGCAGCAGCAGGCCACAAGCTGTGGCATGCGCCGCCGCGCGCAATCATTGCTGCAGCCACTTTGTGGCATGCTGTGAATTGTATGACCAAAAACGGTTCCTCGATTCGCCAGCCTCTGCAATTTGAGGCAATTTAAAAGTTATTAATAAATGAAACATCTCTAAACGAAACAGCAATTCATATTTCTCTGGTATTTATTTATTTAGACGAATGGCCAAAACCCACACGCCGCTGCGTGATGGGTGGCAGCAGCAGCGCAAGCTGTTGTTGTTGTTGTTGTTGCTATTGGCCAACACGCCCACTACTACTGCTACAAAAAAAACTTGAAGCCATAAACAATTAAGCGAGCGAGGGAGAGAGGGAGGGAGGGAGGGAGATACGTCCCACACACAAAACGATAGAGATACAATAATCGTTGAGAGGCCGGGACCTGGGGAGTAAATGTTTGATTTGTGCGATAATTTGAAAATGATACGAGACGCAGCTAATGACGAAATACTACCAAGAAGATGAGCTGTGTGGGGGTGGGGGTGAGGAGGTAGTCAAGGAGTTGCAGGAGGGCGCCAACAGCTGGGATCTATCATTGTACTACTTGTAGAAAATATAAACACAATCTAAAAATCTAATTTTTGTCCTTGTTCTTCACAGGCGCCATTTGCGGTGGCAACTGCTGCAACAATGCCACCGAGCTGGAGCTCCGCCAGAAGGCCGCGGGAATGTTTGAGCAGCTGCTGCATCATCACACGAGCAGCCTGCGCGGGATCCTGGCGGATAATGCCAACCAATTCCAGAGTGAGTATGAAATGTCCCAGTCCTTCCTTTCTATGCAAATGATTCGCTGAAAAGTCTGGAAACTTTTCAGTTTTCCTACTGGCTACTCTTTTCTGCAAGCGATAGACCGAACGAGTGTACAATATTTTCGTGGCAATAAATAATTTATCATATGCAAATGTGTCCCGTCGAGGGCTCTGGGATGGGCACACAAAATTATGATGATACAATGTTGAAGCCTTGAAAGCCTCGAAAGCCTTGAAAGCCTTGAGCTAAAAAAGTTGAAGTTAAACCAAATTAAGCTTTCAAATGCGAAAAAAAAAGCGAAAAAAAATGTGAAATTGATTTGTAATTTGGAATTTGTATGCAGATCAAAGCGACTGTATAATGCTGAGAGATATACGACTGTATGCACATGGGGCTACGGGTATATAGATAATTCATAAACCGACTTCTGGCTGTTTGGGAATGCAACAAACGCGACTCGAACTCGGTCTCGGTCTCGGACTCTCGCGGGTACTGCATCTAATTAAAAAGGCATTAAATAATGTTGTTGTCGCTGTCGTTGTCCCTTTTTTTATTTTATTTTTTGTTTTTAGCAAAACTTTGTCTGGGTCACGTTTTGGGGCAGCAGCAGCAGCAGCAGCAGTAGGTACCCCTCCCTCTCCGGTCTTTCTACCTCCCCCCCGTTTCACACACAATGCCTGCAAATTGTTGTCGTACATGCTGTAAATCTCGCTTCACTTTAAGGCGTGCCTCCCTGCCTCCAGAGGGTGTTCGGGGGGAGGGTGACTGGTGCTGTTTCTCTGTTTCTGTTCTTTCATTGTTGTTCTTCTGTTCTGGGTTCTGGGTTGTGGGTCCCGCTTTCGGTCTCTGCAATTCTTGGAACTGGGCTCGCGCATTCAAAAAAAAGACTTTAAACACGCCTTCCCTCTCCATATGTATACATAAACACACACATGTTTATACATACATATGTACTTAAATATCCGCTATATACAAATTTGTTGAATTCTGCTTGCATTTTGTGTGTGTTTTATTTGTGGTTTGGTGTTGTCATCTGCTTAATTTATGCCATCCCATTGATTCATTTGGATTCGCATCGGGCGATTGGGGATTGGCGATCGGCGATTGGGGAATGGGAATCGGGGGCTCATTAAAGTTTGAGTCAACACCAAAAGAGGTGCTGCTGCTTCATGTACGGATATGAGTGTACAGCAAGTAAGATCAATTGAGCGGGCATATTGGTTTGAGTCGCGCAATAGTTTACTCATTTTATTGCAAGGGCAATTTGTAATATTTCGAGCAGGTAAATGCTGCTGACCGGCCGTCGAACGCAACAACAACAAAAAAACCGATCGCTTATCTTGGTTTTGCTGCGCCGCTCTGGCTGTCGCTGCCTGCGCTGCTCTCTTTTTTTCTGTCCTCTCTCATCTCTATATCGTTGCTCTAGCGTGGCTTTCGTCATCTGTGGACATGTTCGTTCGTGACGTCTGCCTTGCCGAAGATGATTTTAAGCTTCGGTCTTGCACTGGCTGCCCGAAGCGAATAGCTACGAATCATATTCTAACTAAAAGAATAATCAAGTGAACGGGGCTCCTGCGTTGCTCTCTTTTTTTCTGTCCTCTCTCATCTCTATATCGTCGCTCTGGCGTGGCTTTCGTTATATGTGGACATGTTCGTTCGTGTCGTCTGCCTTGCCGAAGATGATTTTAAGCTTCTGTCTTGCACTGCGAGCGCTTCTATTTATCATATATCAACTAAGAAAAATCAAGTGAACGGTTCTCCGTATATACCCCCTCAATGGCCCATCCATTTACAGGGTATCGCAAAACACTTCATCTGTTTAGCATTCAATTTGCATTCCTCAATTGCTTTTGCTTGTCCAGGGTGGACGGAGAGGTGATGTCAAAGCAACAAAAATCCCACGTTTCAATAAAAAAAAAAAATAATTGCAAAAAATGAAAATTAAAATGCAATCAGCAAAGTCATTTAGCTTAGCGTTTGAGCCATAAACACGAACAATTATTGATCAACCAAATTGGTAGAGCAATTCCGACCGAAAGTCAGTGCTCGCTTGATGGATGAATGGCTTAAGTGAGTGACGGACGTTCGTGTGTGCTTAAAGATTTATGAAGCAATTTAATAACAATAGGATTCCGTAGAGGAAGTTGAGGTCGCATAAAGTGATAGGCTATGACAGTAGAGGTTCCATGCACCGCTGCCCTGATAAGAGACGAAACTTTTGCCTGCATTTTCCCTGCTTCTTTTGCTTATCGCTCGGTTTATGGACTGCCACGTGCGACTCCTTAGTTGCAGCACCGGCAGCAGCAGCGGCAGCAGAGTGGCCATAAAAATTGATTTACTTGCGGCCAAAGATTGTGGCTGGCAGACTCTGCGTATGCGTGATATTCACAGGGGTGGTACTCACAAAAATGGTGCACCTATAAAATTTTATGCATTTCTTTGCTGCAGTTCCGTTGCTTTTGCCTCTCTCGTAAAACATTATTGTTTTTTGCACAACAAATAAATGCATATTTCTATTTTTGTGGCATTAACATTACAACCAGAAGGAGGGTGTGTGTGTGTGTGTGTGTGTGCGTGCGTGTGTGTGGCATATGCCATACAAGTCCCGGGGTTTCCTTCCTGCCCCTCTCTCTATCTCTCTCTCTCTCTCTCTCCTTTCGTTTCCGCGCGCCCATTGTCGTTGGATTGCATTTCTCCGCCATCCTTTGTGTTTTTGGTGCTCTCCCTCTCTCTTCCTCCCCCTCGTTCTGCCTGGTGTTTGGCGTATTATTATTTTTAAGCAAGTATTTGCGTGTTTAAACACGTTTCGGAGCTTACGAATTATATGGGTAGCAGTTCCAGCCCCATCCGCAGCCCCCAATGCCCAATTTCCAAGCAAAAGCAGAGGCTCCAACGCATTGCATCTACATTGCACTTACCGCCCCACCACATCCCCCACGTTCACTTTTACGTTCCTGTCATCGCCATCGCCATCATCATCAGGCGTTGTCGCTGTCGCCGTCGCCGTCGCTGTCGCTGTCGCTGTCGCTGTCGCCGTCGCCGTCGCTGTCGTCTTTGGTGGCGTTGCTCACGCGCTTAATGCGTTTCCCTGCTGGCACCTGGTCATGGGCGTGCGCCTGCATAAAATGCTTCCCAAATGCTGACTTACGGCCCAACTTTTGGGGCAGCCCTCTCAAAGGCAATAAAAACAAACAGAAAGAGCCAACGCGCTTCGGGCATCGAAGTTTCGGATACCCTACCCCAGGCCCCAGCATGTATGACCCTGTACATATACCCCCCTTCGGGGCTGGCCAACGTCTGTGGAAAAGCCAAGCAACCTCCTCTCCAGAATCGCTGAAATTATTTCTTTATTTTTGTGGCAGCTGCAACGGCAGCCACAGCCAACAACAACAGCAATGCGTGCACTTTCATAAGTTGCAAGTTGCAACTTTCCTGGTGGTGCACACGCCACGCCACGCCACACCGCTACCCCTCCCGCCCCCTTCAGGGCCAGGGCTTAAGTCTGTTTTTGGCCATATCTTGCGCTCTGGCTGCCTGGCTGACTGCCTGACTGCCTCACTGCCTGGCTGCCTTCTTGTCTTTACGGCTAAAGTGGTTTTTTGGCCGCCATCGCTTGTTAGCCGGCGTTTTTGTTTGTCTTGTCTTGTCACAGAGAGAGCAAGAGAGAGAGAGAGTGCAACGCCGAGTGGAAGGTTTGCTGTTTGCAAGTGCCACAGCATGTTGCAATTGCAGTAGCGGCTGTTGCCACAGTGGAAAATAAGCTTGGGATTTGCTGTTAAGTTATTGAAAAGTGGCTTTTCCCATAGACAAATGCGAATGAAACACGATTGAGCACAGATTGGAGGGTATTATACTTTATATGTGATTACTTGCAGCTGCTATCCGTGGAGAACATCTATTGGTTTACCCTGTAAGACCTTCTTTCAGACTCGCAAACCTTTAGATACTTTTCTAGCGCACAAAAAAACCAGTTGTCAATCTCTGGCATACATAATGTTAATTATTTTTGCAGAATTTTGAGCTAATGGAGGCCACCGTTTCAGGTCTTCAACTCGTTTTCGTAATTAGCAAAAAAAAAAACAACAACAAATCCGGAAAAAGCCATGGGCAAAAGTGGAGTCATTTTGTCTGCCACGTTTTTCGCTGTGTCTCTTCCAACCTGTACGTGTGTGTATGTGTGTGTGTGTGTTTGTGTGTGTGTGTGTGTGTTTCTATATAATTATTATAATTAGTTGCTTGGCAAATTAAACGCTGAAAGCTCACGCTTATAATTAACGCGCCACCAAAAACGGAAGACGAACACGAGGGGCAACAAAGAGAGAGAGGGAGAGAGGTAGGGAGGGAATGTGGCCAATTGATGCATATGCTTTGAAGCATTTCCATATGTTAGAAAGAGGAAAGGTCGACTCAAGCGGTGGCCAGCACTTGAGCCACAGCTACAGCTCCACTTGAAGCTCCAGCTCCAGCTACAGCTCGAGCTCCACATCTCCAACAATGAAAAGTCATCCAATTAATTTGACATTGTGTAGAGAGGCACCGAAGAGGCCCCTTTTGGGGCTAAAGCCAGAGAGGAGCTGCTGCACAGCTGTTGGAGTGGAGCGCCCCGATGGCCGGATGGCTGAATTGCTGGGATGGATTGTTGTTGTGGGGGGGGGATATGCCTGTGGGCTGTGGGCTGTGGGCTGTAGAGGGGCGTGTCGACTTGGCACGCCTGCAGATACATAGCTAGTTACAATACATGCACTTAAGCACTGACGCTTGGCCAAAGGCAGCACAGGCCAGGCCCAAGCACAGGCCCAAGCACAGGCACAGTGGTTGGATCTACCCAATCTGGGGGCTTCCTTTGGGGGGATCACACTTCACTATCGCTTGGAAAAGCTAGTGGACACTTTTTTGGAGGGTTTCGGAGAGTTTTTACATTAAAAAGACCTGCATTAGGAGTTCCACCTATCCAAGTTTTGTATCTATCTGTGGATACCAGATGATCTCTGAAAAGTCACTGCTAATCGCAAGACCAACAACCACTGTTCCCCCCCCCATGCAACGGAGAAGGCCACTTCCTTGAGACTGGGACCCTGAGACTGAGGAGACATTGCCGGCAGCCGGTCACCGAGAAGAGAGCTGCTTCAACCCGCCAGACGGACAGACGCGACTCCCAGGCAGGGGCATGGGGCGCAAGGGGCAGGTTCAAAACGAAACCTAAACGCGGCTAAAAAGCTAAGCTACAGACAACAGAAAAAGCCAGGAAAAGAAAGAGAATAGAGGAGAGGAGAGGAGAGCAAAGGAGAGAACAGAACGAAGAGCACTAACAAAGTTGCTTTGGCATTCATAAGGCGGCGGCCACACGATGGATACCAGAGCACGGATCAGAGCAGTGGGATGCAGGGGGGAGGGAGGGATGGAGGAGGCAGAGGCAGAGCCAAAGACCAGGCCCAGAACCGCCGATACCGACACCGACACCGACTCCGACTCCAACTCTTCCTGGACGGATGGTTAGAGCCAAAGAAATACATGCATATAAAATGCAAATAAAAAATGCGGCAAGATACTAAAATTGTAATATCCGCACAGGAACGGAACGGAACGGGACGCAGGCAACAAATACTCGCACAAGCGGCAGCGGCAGCGGCAGCATACAGCATGCCCCCAAGGGGCAAGCCAGAGTGGCAAAAGAAATACGAAAAAAAAAAAGCGGGCAAAAATAAAAACTAAACCTGTGGGCTGTGCCACGTCGCGACGTGTGTGTGTGTGTGTGTGTGTGTGTGTGTTGCATATTTGCCATGGCGTGGGAAACAACAACATTGCCAGCGAGAGAGAGAGAGAGAGGGAGAGAGAGAGGGAACTGTGCCCCATCTGCCACTGCCACTGCCAACAGCAACAGCCGCCTCCCGCATTTGCTTTTGGGGCTTGGCCACGGGGCCCCGAAACCGGTCGAAACCTGGATGAACAGGGTATCGGGAATGGGGAATGGGGAATGGGGAATGGGGATGCATGGCATGCTAATCTCTCGCTCCACACGCCGCTCCTTCTAATGAAGCAATGAAGAAGCCCGATATTTGCTCTAGGAATAGCTCCAGAGCTCCACAGCTCTGGAGCTAAAAGCGAAACTTCTGGCTGCCTGGGGAGTCGCTAAACAGCTCGGACTTGGACTTGAATTCCTGCTCTCCCTCTGTATCTGTGTATCTGTGTATCTGTATCCTCTCTGGTAACTACATTTGCCACACTTTGCTGCCGTTTCGGGGCCCACAGAGAGAGAGAGAGAGGCACTCCAAGCAGCGTTGTCTAATTCAATTTCATTGTCTGTTTGCCCCACTAGATGGGAGACAGCGGGACCCTCCGCCATGTGTGACGAAGTAGAACCAAGTCTTAAGAGGAGCAGGAAAACCAACCCACAAGCTTAATGAAATTTTCATGTTTCATTGGCCAAAAGCCATTTGCTTTGATTTCAAATTGAGACCCGCTCGAAAAACAATAAAACGTAGCCCCCCCCCTCCGGCACCCCACAGCACCAGCCCCCAAAAACTAATTGACAGAGAATGTCAGAAAGTAAGCAAAATAGATACAAAGATACGTTGCATGCATGTGTGTGTGTGCATAGATAAAGATGGTTAGAGAGTTGAACTGAAATTGCAATTAGTGGCACAAACTGACGGAGAAATGTCCGGCAAATTGCACACACACACACACACACACATAGTCGATGGCTCTGTGGCTCTGTGGGGCTCTCTGTGGGGCTCTCTCTGTGGCTGTGCCCGCAGATGAAGTGCCTCTGCCGAGTTAACAATTTATGAGATGCAGGGATACAAAGATACAAATGTAACCCAAACTATGTATCTGCCAAGTGAGCCATGCCTTGGGGCCTGTGTGTGGGCCCGCCCGAAACCCCAACTCAATTGAGCATATTAAGCCAACAAAAGGCAGCTGCAACAATATCATATCGTTCGTTGCCCATTCTCTTGCCACATCAGCAGAATTCAATTGACTCCCCCACCCCCCCCCCCCCCCCCTGCTCTTGTGGAGAGTTCATTAAAATTGTAATTAATCAGCAGGCCGAAGGATGTGGCAAAGACACACACTTTCAAATGCATCAAATATTCATTCGTACGTGCCATTCTCCGGCGATGGAATAACACTTTCAATTGAAGAATCTTTGTGGCTTTGTAGCAGATACTTTCGGTTTGTTGGTGGTTTTTTATGAACAATCGAACCATGGGCTTTGATCTGGGTTGTTTTTCAGCTTGTACTCAACATAAAAACCTTTCAGCTCCAGTTTTAGATACTTCCACTTGAACGGGACATGTTTAGCGGAAGAAGTTCTATTGTAGATACATTATATTTTCAATCAATCGAAAAGTTTTCTCGGTAATTGGTAGTCAATTCAAACTGTGATTCCCTTCAGAGGTTTCCTTGGAATTCCATTAAAAATGCCATCTATTTGAGGGTATTTCCCCGAAGGATATTCCACTCAACGAAGTTCTACTGTTGAATGCAATTTTAGGCATGTCAATCGTGTAATTGCTGGACAATTGGGGCTGTACTTCCTTTACCTTCCCGCTTAAAGGATGTTTGTCTGTGGATTGGAATATATATTTTCAATCAATAAATGGGCACCAATTTTGATGGGCATTTCAATCATGCAATCGATCGACGAACAATGCCAATCTTTACTTCCTTTCTGGAGCTGTGACAAGAGGCGGGCTTTCATCTACATCTGCCCTTCCCTTCCTCTCTCCGCCGCTCTGCCTCTCTGCAGAGACTGTACTTAATGGTTCACTTTGTTCTTGTGTGTCTCCCCGCTGATTTAATGGGCCAATCATCCATCCATCCATCCAACCATCCATCGTGTGAGAATGCATATCCGCGCATCCACACGTTCGGTGGTCGATGTGGATGGGGTGACGTGGGGGACGGGGGGGGACGGAGGGGGCACTGGTGTCAATAATTAAATGTTTCCGCCAGAGTCGATGCGATGGCTGTGTGCTGCGGCTGTGCCACGTCAATGAGATTAGCGACAGGATGTGTGAGTTCTGTCCCCCCCCAAAACCCCATTCCTCCGCCCCGCCCCTTGATCCCCCTTCGATTTGTGTTTTGTGACGTTCGTGCGGTGCGGTGTGGCGGCTATCATCGTCGCTATTATTATTATTATTGTCATTTTGTATCTCGAGCGCGTTAAATCAATTGATTGTCGGTGTGTGTTTATCGCATATCCTGGGGACAGCAGCAGCAGCAGCAATTGTCAGCAATTGATAAATGATTAGCACTTCAGCCCCGGCACTGGACACTGGACATCGGGCACCGGGCACCACTCCTCCCCTAGATGGATCGTTTTGTTTGTTTTTCTCCTCCAGAAACTCTACAAAGAAATCGCAAATTTTGCTAATTAGAAAGGGTTCCCAGGCAGATGACGCATCAAAGGCTATTGTCCGATAAAAAACGCCAAATCGAACCCCAGCCCCAGAGCCGCGACCTCGTCGACTGACAGAAGAGCCGCGACCCCCAAGCGCAGGCCAAGCCCAAAAACAAAAACCAAAAAAGAAGAAATATTCAAACTCTTGAGAACGGAAATGCCTCAACATCAAAATCAAAATGAGCCGCAAATACTACAAAAAAAAAACAAAAAGAAAACAAAAAAAAAACTACAGAAAACACTTTTGTGGATGTCAAAATGTTGTTGTTTTTGTTTGGTTTTGGGTTCGGTTTGGGTTCTTTTGTTGCCAATTAACAAAAAGATTGACACTTTCGTTTGAAAACGAAGCCCCCGCCCCGACCCCGCCCCGCCCCCGCCACAGGCAGAGGGCAGAAGGCAGGAGGGGCGTAGCGCAGCCGAGGGGGTGTGTGAGAAATCACACGGCAATTTGACAGTTTTTTTTTTCTTTGGTCTCTGGTTTTTGTGTCTTTTAAATGTTATCTGGATCCAGGCGATCCGAGCAGCTTTTTGACCATTTGTAATCTGGCGATAATGACAGGCTGACTGCCTGCCTGCCTGCCAGAGGAGTGTATCTGTATCTGTATCTGTATCTGCGTATCTATCGATGCCCGTCTGTGTATCCGAGGCACAAGTGTTGCTGACACCTTGACAGATATCACAGGATTGTGTCGGTGCTTTTTTCTCTGCGATTAGCATTTGCATATTGAGAGACTTGGCTGATTGGCGGATTGATGGAGGATACTGGAGGCAGTGGGCTAGAAATAATGCAGCAATGATTGACGGCAATCAAGAGTAAAACTTTTATGAAACAATTCCCGTCCCAGAGAGACCCACAGAAAGGCATTAAATTAGATTTCATTAACTAAAAGCCAAAACAAACACAGAGGCAGAGGGAGCAAAATTGCTATCCAACTGGGAGCCCAAAATCCCCATGCTGGCCATTAAATGGAGGAAGTTTCGCTGCGGCTGCTGTGGGGAATTCCGACCAGCAGCGAAGTGATTAAATTTCACTTGGAACAACGCTCGAGTTTTGGCCATATTTTCATGGATACCTCTGCCCGCTTTCCTTCCGTTTCAGGTCACGTCCTGGAGCTGGCCCAGCAGTCGGAGAACAAGACACTGACGGTCTTCTCCAAGGTCTACATTCGAATGGTGCCGCTGTCGGGGATGATGATCCGCCAGTTGTATACGGAAATCATGAAGTACGTATCCCAGGGACGGCCACGGCCACGGCCACGGCCCTAGATCCTGCATAGCTAATCCCGGTTTCTTGTGTTTCCGCAGCCACCTGAACTACATCTCCAACTACACGAACAGCAACGGCCAGATGGGCGGCAAGGCCGGCATTGGCAGCCTACGGAGTGGCCTCGAGGACGCCGTGCACAAGTTCTTCGTGCAGCTGTTTCCCGTGGCCTACCACCAGGCGGTGCACCTCGCCAAGAACAATTACGGGGAGCTGCACGAGGACTACATCAACTGCCTGAAGCACAACTTTGACGAGCTGCAGCCCTTCGGGGGCATACCCAGGGAGATCCAGAGCAGCCTCGTCCAGAGCGTGCACATGTCGAACGTGTTTATGAACGCCCTGCTGCAGAGCGCCGAGGTTCTGGCCGAGGCGGACGCCCTCTACGGCCAGCAGCTGACGGACACGTGCAAGATGCATCTCCTCAAGATGCACTACTGCCCCAACTGCAACGGCCACCAGACGCGGGGCCAGCCGCAGATCTGCAACGGCTACTGCATGAATGTGATGCGGTAAGTGGCAGCAGGAGTCATTCCACGATAGAGATTAATCTTTATGCCTCCTCCCCTTAGCGGCTGCTCGGCGGAATATGCCGGCCTGCTGGACAGTCCCTGGTCGAGTGTCGTGGAGGCGTTGAGCAATCTGGTCACCACCCACATTGTGACGGACAGCGGCATCATCAACACCATCATGAAGCTGAGCACCAAGATCTCCGATGCCATCATGCATGCCATGGGCAATGGTCCGGAGCTGGAGCAGAAGGTAAGCGCGGGGGGCGGCGGCCCTAGTGGCTCGAATGGCCTTTCCACCCAAAGATACTTTCCAGTCTTCGAGTCGGGGACTCCTCTTCTCTGGGGTTTTGGCTTCCGCTCGTTTCCTGATGCGATCGATGCGTGCTTTTCGGCACAAGGACACACGTTCGCTGCTTAATGATTTAATTGCTCTTTAATTTATGAACATTTTAAATGGATTTAATGAATAAATGCGTTGCCACTGCGTTGAGTTCCGGCCTTCAAGAGCGCGGGACCTACGTTGCATGCAGCCTCAAAAAAAAAAGAAAGAAAGAAAAAAAGTTACCAGTACGAGAGGCATTTCGAGGGCTTGTTAAATGTGCACATGACATTCAATTAAAGTGCAGTTGTATCTGCACCATCTTCTGTCTGTGCCAGCCTCCCTGCCTCCCTCCCTGCCCTGTGGCACCCCCCCCCCCCCCCCTGTCGCATAATTGGCATGTTGAAGCGCATTTAAAATGCTAAATTAGATTGCATTCAGTAGGGGCTCCGTTCCCCCTGTCCCCCTGTCCCCCTGTCCGGCTGCAAGTTGCAATTTACATGCAGGGCAGCACACGTTCCGAGAGCTTAATGATGAGGGACTGCCCCTCGCCCTGCCCCTGCCACTGCCCCACACATGCGCCGTTGCATGAGCGGCAGCGATTAACACACAAAAGAACCCAAGCCCAAGCCCAAACTTAAACTCTCCATCTCCATTCCGTTCGCAGGTTAAGAAGACATGCGGCACGCCCAATCTGTCGCCCTCGCTGACCGACGAGTCGGAGACGCGTCTGCAGCAGCACAAGAACAGCGTCAAGTGGGCCACGCCACCGGATCCGGACATGGTGCGCTTCCTCTCCACCATCGAGAAGACCAAGGAGTTCTACACGAACATTGTGGACAAGTGAGTGACCAGAAAACACCCAAAAACCCCCAAAAAAGACACAACTCAAACGATGCCACGAAAATGACAGTGTATTTGGGGGGGTGACCATGATCCCATGGGGGGTTGGGGTTGTTGTTAGGGTTGGGGGTTGTGGCTGCAAGACCAGACTATTGTTATACAAAGTCGTCGCCGCCTGGACCGAATATCTGATCGACGAGCCACTGAATGTACTCATTCGTGAACAAGAAGTGGTACACCGGGTATCCGATGATCAAGTAGAACAGTATGTATTCCAAGAAGGGGATTGCACTGCCCTCACGTCCGCTCTGCAATGAAAAACGAGACCGCCAATGAGGAGCATAAGAGATAGAATGGATATGTGCATGCCTCACCTCAAGAAACGTCGAAATCATGCCCATAGTCAAATTTCTGATGCCCATGATGATATAATTTGATAATTTTTTCAATAATTATTGGTAAAAAGTACCGGACCTTAGCCTAGCTAACGGGAAACTAAAAGCCTACTGGTGCCTATTTGTAATCGAAAATTTCGCCACGTTTCAGCTTCTGCGATGCCGAATACACCACCGATGATCGTCTCTGCTGGACAGGCGATCGCATTGGCGACTACACACAGCTGCTGATCGACACCGGGATGGACAGGCAGCGCTACAATCCCGAGGTGCCCTGGAAGACCCAGACGCAGGTCAGCAAGCTGAACGAGCTGGTGGACAAGCTGATCAAGATACGCAAGAGCATTGGAGCAGCGGTACGAAACGGCACACATATCCCCATCATACCTGTGGTTCCTAAGTCCAATCTATTGTTCGTTTAGGCACCCTCTTCCAGCGTACAGTCGCACGACATCCAAAGCGACATGGGCCGCGAGGGTTCTGGCGGCGGCGGTGGCCAAATCAGCGACGATGATGAGGAGTACGGCGGCGGCATACACGGCTCCGGCGATGGTTCTGGCGATGGTAAGCCGCAACGACCTACAAGGTACCTTCTTCGTTTACTCAATTTTGGGATCTTTGCAGGTGCCACATCCATCGACGATCGCGCTGGCGAAACGACCATACCGGACACCGAGCAGCGCGAGAATAACCAGAGCGGCGGTGCCTCCAAACCGCTGGCAGCCCCTGCGACGTGCCTGCTCCTCACTCTAGTCACAATACTCTACAGGAGTTGCAGTTAAGCCATAGCGACGACAAAGGATTAAGGATAAATGAGTTCCCGAACAGCGACAGCCGCAACAGCCGCAACAGCAACCGATGGATGGCAGCGAAATGCACGCGAGAGAATCGATTAAAATCATTAATTAATAACTATTATCATTATTATTATTATTATTTGTGTAATTCTTAAGTTGTTACAAAACGTAATTTATTAGCCCCGTAAGCGCCAACACCCCCACCCCCCAACCCCCTTCCCAAGAAAAAGGGGAATTTCGGAGCAGCGCCCCTTCTAGCTTTTCCATTTCCACGAAACGAATTTCCCCATGCAGTAGCATGCATCTCTCCAACAAGACTTATGTGCCATAAAAAAGGGTGTTGGAAATGTGTGTGTCTGCTTAAAACGAAAGAAAGAAAATAACTCAAAAGCAAGAAAGGAAAAGCCCAAATTAAAAGTTAAACAAAACAGGCTCAAACTCAGACTCAAACTCAAACCAGGCCACAAGCCCCAAGCAGGATAGGCACGGAGTGTGTGTGCAGTTTGTTCAGATAAATGTTAATACTACTACATACACACACATATATACTATACTATTTGTAGCGTACAGTAGTACAGTAAAGCTCAATGTTCAAAGTACATGTTGTTCCTTCTTGAAATTGAAATTGAAATTGAGAAAAAAGCACACAGAAAACAGAAAACAGAAAAGGGAGAAAACCGAAAGATCACAAAAAATATTATAGTACATACGGAATAAATACATACGTAAAGTAAAACAAATATAAAATCTGTTAAACTAATACGAAATTATTATTGTTGTCGTCTACACACACACACACACACACACACACATTTTGAACTGAACAAAAAAAAACATTTGAGAAAATTAATGCATACAAATGGAATTTAGTTGAGTAAAAAAGAAAGCACTTTACGGGAAAAACTAGAAGACTTACAGCTTTATACGCAAGAAAAAGAAAAAACAAAAAGCAAAAAACAAAAAAGAATACAAAAAAAAAGGAAGATGATGATGAGAATCGATTGATATATACGTATATTATATGTAGGCATTATTTAAAATTAGAGAAGAAAATGTCATTGGAAATGCATTCAGCTAATTAGAGTTTACGAAAGTTATGTCTATGGAATCAATCGTTCTGTAACTTTAAGTTTTGAGAGTTGGGTTTTGAGAGGCAGGGAGAGGAGAACAGCGCACAAAACAAATCACAATTTGAGATGAAAAACGCAAATCGCATTCGCATTCGAAAAACGAAACACGAACACACACGAAAAACGGAAAACGGAAGAAAAAAAAACTATTGTTGCAATCTAATGGATACTTTAGACAGTGTTTGCAAAGCGCTGGGCGACACTCTAAAAAATATAATATATATAAATAAAAATAATAATAATACATCTACGAGAATATATTATATAGTATACAAAATGAATATGAAATATGCATACATACACACATACATACGAGTACGATTACAATAAGAACATAACATATACATACACACACACATACACGAATTAACTAATTAAATCGTAATCTAATGCTAGTGCGTCGTAAACTGTAACGATTTAGCCAGTAATGTGTAAAAAGCAAAACAGAGTTGGGCAGAAGAGAAACAACAACAACAACAACAGAAACAACAACCGAAACAACAACCGAAACAACATTTAGTTAGTAGCAAATTAACAAAAGCAAAAGGCAACAAACCATGAAAATCTAGGCCCAAAAACCCCCAAAAACCCAAAAACCATAAAAACAAATTGGTCTAAAAAGGCACTACAATCCGATTGTGGGTTGTGTGGCGTTGCGTTGTGCCTGTGCATTGCAACTATTGTATAATTATTATTTGTATCATTATTATTTAACTATTGCATGTGATTAATAATATTTAAGTTAAACGTAAACGCAACATATTAAATTGTAACATATGTATACCGCAAGCAACAGCAAACAACAGCAAACAGCAGCAACATCGTCGTCGTCGTTGTTGTTGTAAATCTATTCGAAATGATAACCAATGCAAAAGCAAAACAAACGAAAATTGCACAAAAAAATATAATTAAATGTACTACTTTTTAGATGCATTCAAACAAATAATAAATAATTATGTAACAAAAAAAAAACAATGCAAGTCCAAAAAAAATTGATTGAGTCGAGTCGAGTCGAAAACAATGCTATGCGTAAATTTTGAATGTAATTGCAATTGATAAAAGTACAGTACAGACTTTTGTAAATTTCATTTGAAACCGCAATAAACGTCAATATCTAAAATTCACATGGGGAGCGGCAGCGGCAGCGGGCATGCTTTCAAGAAAGTTGATCAAGTGCTCGAAAGTGGCTCGAAAAGCGGGACAGGATCATCTATTGGATGGTACACAACGGTGAATGGATGGACAACCTACAACCTCTACCACCTATGTACATACATCATACACCCTGCTTAACAGAGGGTGGACACTGCACGATTATGAGTGAGACATATAATAATAATCCAATCTGATCCCGATTGGGCAGTCTAGTAGATTCTCTAGGATTCGTTTTTGCCACAGCAGGTGGCTCAAGCCACCGGATCCGTCCATGGTGCACCATGATCCCCCTCTGTCCTCAAATACCATCAAGCTCTAGATGATACCAGAACAAAAACAGAAGTCAAATAATGCCATCAACGGTTTATTTCAGTATTTCGGGACTTCGATTCCATACGAGTATTATGTATTATAGTACATATGTCCGTATGTGTCTAGTAGTAGCAGTATTGCAGGACTAGTTTTGCCCAATTAGCCGTTGAACTATACGGATGAGGTAACCGACGACGTTGGGGAAATTCTCATAGCCTGCTGCATAGGAAGCAGCGAAGGCTATCAGCTGCAATTCCATAGGTGCTCCCAAGATCTGAAATAAAATAACACGCGACTCAGATTCGAGTTCACATCAAATCACTCCATAACGTACCGCGGTTGCGCTTATTGCCACAGGATGGGTCCATATATTAATTATATCTTGAGCGATTTCACTAAGAAACTCCATAATTGTCAAAAAATTCGAACTTTTCTTTTGTAGAATATTTTTAGTGCTATTTTGGAGAGCTGACAAACAGTAATGAGACTGAAACCCCTGTCCATACCAAGCAAAACCTAAGCCTACATTGAAGTGGAAGTAAAAGGCTACTAAGATGCTCAGATTGCAGCTTTTGACAGATGATCGGCACGGGCATGGACAGCCAGCGCCACAGCTCTGAGGTGCCATGTAAGACCCACACGCAGGTCAGCACGCTGAACGGGTTGGCGCCACTCCCATAAGGGACGAAAAAACCCTTTACCACGCGCTTCTCATTCTCCTTCTCTATCGCTCTCTCTGTCTCTCTCTGTCTCACTCTTATTCGTGCATACTGGCGGAGGGAAGCGCTGTAGCAACACAGCTGGTTGGTGTGTGTAGAGAGGGTTAGACAGACAAATAGTACCAGAAAAATGGAAACTGTTAAAATATTTTGAAATTATAAAGGCCATCTCCCTCCCAATCAGTGGCCGAAAGCTCTTTAATTATGCGAAGTAAACCCATTTTACATCAGTGCCGCTTTCCTTTGGTATTGAATGTCAAATATCAGGAATGGATTTCATCGTTGTCGCGCGAGCTAAGTTGAGATAAAGATGAATAGCCTACAAAGATAGCTTATTTTCCGTTTTCTGATGTCTAATATACTGGGAAGAATTTTTATTTTGGCGCGCAACTTAAAAGTAGGTAGCAACGTTACGTTAAAATAGTAGTTCTTAAACACGTCGTCTGATGTCGCAGCAGGGTGACCGTTTACGGTATTTTTTGAAGTCAAAATTGAGCTGACGGTATATTTATGGTATATCGGTATATAATGGTATATTTTGTCAAGTTCATCAATCTATTCAATTTAATTTTCAATTTTATATAGAAATCCAATAAAAGCAAGTATTTCGAATAGACCAATCATGTATAGAATTGATTCATCAATCGTATAAAATTGAGTGGGCATGGCTAAATGTTCCATATAGATAGTATTATTCAACGGAACAAAGAATATGAGGAATTGGTCGTTTTTTTGAATCGAATTTTAATTCGCCGCAGTTCGCCGCAGTTCGCCCCAGTTCGCTTTAGCAACAATGAGTCTCATTCCATACACAAATGTTGCGCATTCCATACACAAAAGTTGCGGCAACATTTACTTGAAAACCGTATTTTAGTCAAAATAAAATACATTAAGATAATTAAAAGAAGCAATCTTGTAGAAAATGCATTTATCTTTGGGATAAAGCTAAGTGGGCAAATCTATATAGCTTGAAATATAGGCAATACCCGATTCGCCGCAGTTTCGCTTTTGCAACAATGAGTCTCATTCCATACACAAACATGTTGCTAATTCCATGCACAAATACCCTGGGGGAAATGAATGTTATAGAATTGTGAATACGTTTGTCTTCCAAGGCTCAGTAGGTATCAGGATCGACATAAATATATACAAGATACTAATAAGGTACTTGAATATGTCTAAAGAATATCAATTTGAGAAAAGGTCTTAATAAATTACGTTTGATCTTCATATAAAATGAGCGAAATAGGGTGTACAAAGGGCTATACACGCATCACGTCTTCAAATACCAGCAACATTGCGACTCTTTTTTTTGTTGAACTTTTTCGTTTAACCCTGTTTTTACAATAAATACAATAAAAGCAAGGATTAAAAACTAACCAATTGTGTAGAAAATTGATTCATCAATGGGCTAAAATTATGATGGCACGGCTAAATGTTCTATATAGCTAGTAATATTTGACGGAATATCAAAAACGAGGAATATGTATAATAGAACTTGACTCCGTCAGTATATTTACGGTATATTTTGAAAGTGAGACCGTATATTTCGGTATATTTCTTAGTGTGAGACCGTATACCTTATCGATAACAATAGCATTTTTGGCGGGACGCCTTATTTTCATTTTGCAACCGCGCCACAAAAAACCATTTTTTCCTGCTGCCTGCAGCCCGTGCTCATTTTATTCGCATCAAGGTCTAAACAATTGAAACAGTAGCAAAATGGCTCGTCGCGACTATGCCCAGGACAGAGGTGAGTGTAAAATCAGCGTTGCGGCTGCGGAAACCACAAAACTTATGTCTGAATCCACGCAGAATCCATCAAAACCTTCCTGTCGGAGTTTTGCAAGTGCGACGATGAAGGCAAGAAGCAATTTGTGTATGGCTCGCAGCTGGTGAAGCTGGCGCATAGGGAGCAGGTCCTGATCACCATCGATCTGGACGATCTCTCGGAGTTCAATGAAAACCTGGCCGAGGCGGTGATCGACAACTGCCGACGCTATGCGGGCATCTTCAGTGATGTGATTGCCGAGCTGCTGCCCAGCTATAAGCAGCAGGAGGTGCACGCCAAGGACGCCCTGGATGTGTACATTGAGCATCGCTTGATGATGGACGCCCGCGTGCGCAATCCCATGGAACAGCGTGATGACCGCAATAGCTTCCCGCCTGAGCTGATGAAGCGATTGTGAGTAGACATGGAACCTCAGTAAAGGTGAAAACTCTGAATCTATGCCATTTCCAGTGAGGTGGGTTTCAAGCCAATGTCCACGGAGAAGGCCCATTCCATACGCGAGGTAAAGGCCCAACACATTGGCAAGCTGACGACTGTACGCGGCATTGTGACGCGCTGCACTGAGGTGAAGCCCATGATGGTCGTGGCCACATACACGTGCGATCGCTGTGGTTCCGAGACGTACCAGCCGGTGAGCTCGCTCTCCTTCACGCCCGTCCACGATTGTCCGTCGGACGATTGCCGCGTGAACAAGGCCGCCGGTCGTCTGTACTTGCAGACGCGTGGTTCCAAGTTCGTCAAGTTCCAGGAGCTAAAAATGCAGGAGCACAGCGACCAGGTGCCCGTCGGCCACATTCCGCGCAGTATGACGGTGCTTTGTCGTGGCGAGGTCACCCGCATGGCCCAGCCCGGCGATCACGTGGTTGTCTCTGGTGTGTTTTTGCCAATGGTGCGCAGCGGATTTGCCCAGATGATCCAGGGACTGCTCTCGGAGACGTATCTGCAGGCCCACGTGAGTTAATTGCCGTTTGTAATGGCACTGGCAATTCGATCTAATCCGTGCTCTGCTTTTTTTTTCATAGCGTATTATATGCATCAATAAAAATGACGACATCTCTGACAAGGAGGCCGAATTGACGCCTGACGAGCTTGAGGAACTGGCCCAGGACGATTTCTATGAGCGCCTGGCCACCAGCTTGGCGCCTGAAATCTATGGCCATTTGGACGTGAAAAAGGCCCTGCTGCTGCTGCTGGTGGGTGGCGTCGACAAGCGCCCCGATGGCATGAAGATTCGTGGCAATATCAACATATGCCTAATGGGAGATCCTGGCGTTGCCAAGTCGCAGTTGCTGGGCTACATTAGTCGTCTGGCATTGCGGTCGCAGTACACCACAGGCCGTGGCTCCTCGGGGGTGGGTCTGACGGCAGCCGTCATGAAGGATCCCCTCACTGGCGAGATGATGCTTGAGGGCGGCGCCTTGGTGCTGGCCGATCAGGGCGTTTGCTGCATTGACGAGTTCGACAAGATGGCGGACACCGATCGTACAGCCATCCACGAGGTTATGGAACAGCAGACCATTTCCATTGCCAAGGCGGGCATCATGACCACGCTGAATGCACGCGTTTCCATTCTGGCCGCTGCCAATCCCGCCTTTGGCCGTTACAATCCGCGTCGCACGGTGGAACAGAATATTCAGCTGCCCGCCGCTCTGCTCTCCCGTTTCGATCTATTGTGGCTCATCCAGGACAAGCCTGACCGCGACAACGATCTGCGCCTGGCCAAGCACATCACCTACGTGCACTGCCATAGTCGTCAGCCGCCCTCGAGGGTCAAGTCTCTGGACATGCATCTCATGCGGCGCTATATCAACCTCTGCAAGCGCAAGAACCCCACCATTCCGGACGAGCTCACCGACTACATAGTGGGCGCCTATGTGGAGCTGCGTCGCGAGGCTCGCAACCAGAAGGACATGACCTTTACCTCGGCCCGTAATCTGCTCGGGATTCTGCGTCTGTCCACGGCCCTGGCTCGTCTGCGTCTCTCCGATCGCGTTGAGAAGGACGATGTGGCAGAGGCTTTGCGACTTCTGGAGATGTCAAAGGATTCGCTCAACCAGACGCACGACCACCTGAAGGGACAGTAAGTATTGCCTTTGGCCTAACGCAAGTTTTGGTTCTCATAACTCTGTCATTTCCAGTGTGCCAAATACATCGGATCGCATCTTTGCCATCGTTCGGGAGTTGGCCGGTTTGGGCAAGGCCGTCAAGATTGGCGATATCATGGATCGTTGCACAACAAAGGGCTTCAAACCCGACCAAGTGGACAAATGCATCGACGACTACGAGGAGCTGAATGTCTGGCAGGTAAACATGGGACGCACTAAGATAACGTTCATGTAAATCGGCCGATCGGAGACTTTATACCTATATTTGAATTTTATAATTTAGTTTAAACGTTTTTTTATGTTTTGATTAATATTGTAGCCGTTCGTTAACATTACTCCTCGTTCTCATACATTGAAATATTACCATCAATCATTCACGTAAATAAATAAGAATACATACATATATAATAATTAATTAGAGAAATCTCATCTCTGGCATCAAAAGTCGAGAAAGATCCGACCAAAAAAAAGGCTCCGGTCGGCTATTTTTGCTAGATAAATTGACTTTATTTTATATACTTTAAAAGACATCAAAAAAAAAACTATGAAAAAGTCCACTAAGTGCATTTGAAACTACATTCCACCTCTATTCCTTGCCTATAAATTCGTCAATGGTTCCTTTGAGGACCACCTCAAGCATTTCGATACGATCTCCCACAATCCTTGTTGCTATATTGAGACTATATGTTACACACACACACATACACACAGAGAGATAGAGAGATAAATTGAAACGTTTCGCTACTGGGGATAATATATGAAGATATAGATATAGTTGAGGAGACCACATCATAGGCCAAGATCTACATGCTCTTGTTGAAACTGAGAGCGGCTCGAAGCTTGTTGCGGATGCGCGGAGAATTCCAGCGATTGGTGCCAGCCGAGGCCGAGCCCACGACGGAGCGAATCTCG
This sequence comes from Drosophila miranda, assembly GCF_003369915.1. Taxonomy (NCBI): domain Eukaryota; kingdom Metazoa; phylum Arthropoda; class Insecta; order Diptera; family Drosophilidae; genus Drosophila; species Drosophila miranda. The sequence continues at coordinate 7,520,022 of NC_046674.1, read as the reverse complement.
TTGGGCGATATGCCCTCGTCCACATCGTCTGCCTCCGTTTTGATCTCCATCTTCTGGACAATGAGGCGCATCAGCTGGTGCTGTTGCTCCAGCATGCGGCTTATGTCCCGCAGCTTGCGGCGCTGCCGCTCCAGCTCTGCGTTGATAAAATCGTCATTGTTGTCAAAGGAGATGGCGTCCATGGCGGCTAGAGAGCAGAAAATTAGTCAGCACATGTATCCAACAAAAGAAAGGCAGAGCTACTTACAATCCTCGGTGAAGGGATTGGAGAACCATTTGCGTAGAATAAAGTCACAGAAGCCGACCTTGCACTTTGCCTCGTTTGGGTATTCGATAAGCTCCATTTTGTCCACCCGCTGGAGCCAGACATGGGGTAGCTTGCGCTCCAGTTCCGTGTGCAGGACCACCTGCATGGCCAGACGTTTCAGCTGGGCATTGCGACGCACCGACTCGATGTCGCCAACCGCCAAACCGATAAGCAAATTCATCAACAGAATGGGCATGAGTATCATGAAGACGCCTGTCACGAGAAATAGCCATCAGATCATGGACAGGTGGGAACAATCTTACGGATCTCACTCAGTATCAAGAAGGAGGTCATGGGCACTTTGAGTCGGTCGCGATAGTAGGTGTTCACATAGGTGCCCACAACATCCAGTTCGCCCAACATCATGGAGAAGGTGCGCAGCAGAGACATCGGTATGTTCGAGAAGGACAAGTGGTTCGGCTGTGGATCGATAATCTGGAATGAAGGAAAATCTCTGGAAATATATACCACAAACGACTCACCCTCTCAAACGAAAACCCACCTTCGAGAGCAAAATGTAAAAGGCCAGTCCAAAAGCAATGATCAGTATGGAGAAGACCATCAGCACTTTGATGAGCGTCTGCAGGATCTCCAGAAACATAACCACATAGATGCCAACCTGGTCGAATCGCTGCAGGAACAGCAAGAGCCGGAACCAGGACAGAAACACAGCAATCGAGGCCGCCGAATAGTGAATGCTGGTAATGATGCCATCGGCCCGAAAGGCCGGCACTATCATGACCAGGGCCGATATGTATAGCACCCAGGATATCAAGTTGACCGTCTCCAGGATATAGTGCAAGCGTTGCTGGTAGATCTGCAGCATTTCCCGCATCGAATTGAGCAAAATGTAGACCACAATCACCCCAGCACAGAATAGAATGGCCGTGGTCCGATTGATGCGCTCCACACACGAGTCCTGGCGGAAGTTTGTTGCGGCAAAGTGATTCTGCGAGAGGTTGTGGGTCAGCTGGTCCCACCTGGCAAAAACGATCTTCGCAATCAGTTTGTCTGTGGTTGATATTCCGTAGCTTAAGCTTACCCCAAATTGCAATATTGGCTCATGGACTTGTTCACACCAGGCTCCAGCTCAATGTTGTTCATCATCAGGGACGAATAGATCGTGACAAAGACCAGGAATATCGAGTAGATCAGTAGGTTGGCCAGATGAAAGTACTTGCCGTACGAGTTCCACTTCATCTGCAGATACTTCTGGCTGAGTGGATGGGCCAGCAGCTCCACGCGTCCATGGGTAACCATGGTCTGGCCGGGGATCAGAGAGGGAATGTGTTAGGAAAAGCATTTGGATATTGGGGGGCGACACATACACGACTTCACGACATACGAGATACAGGAATACGAGATACGGGGATACGAGATACAAAAGCCAGATACGATGGTGTACACTGTACAGTGAGTCGGTTAGTGGGTTAGTTTTTGGGAGGGACGATAGGCACAAGTTGCAGAGTTGCAGTAGTCTATTGGTTATATCGGTACTATAAAGCGAAGAGAGTACTAGCGACACTCACATTCACCACGGCCAGGGGCATGGGACGCCACTTGGGATCATTGAACTCTTTGCGCTTGGCCTCGATCTGTTCGGGTGTCTTTTGGTAGGGCCAAAATGAATATTTAATCTAGATATGGTGGTAGATTAGTCAAGGAAGTGTGTTATATATACGTATATAGAGCGTCGAGGTAGGCATTTTGATGAGCGGATGATGATCATGAAGAGCGGACTCAAGTAACCCCCCCATCCAACGTCACATATACATACGTATGCAAAGGGTTTGCCAGTTCGTACAAGGATCGTATCGTAGTATAAGGAGGAAAAAACACACTCAAACACACACTGAATCATGCAACAGATCCTGGGATCTGCTTCTGCTTGCCCTGCTTCTTCTGCTTACATTCAATGCCGGCAACGGAATGGGATTTGTTGTCATTATCGGCTCTCCGGTTTTCTCATCGATCTTGGCAAACATAAAGGGGCATTGCAAGAATGCGAAAGAGTACTTTATCTGGATATATATATATATGGTGGACATTTTCAATATATAGAGATATAGAGGATTAGCTTCGATGGAATGAGATGATTGGCGGCATACCGAACCCATTGGCAAACGGAACAACTTACGTAAAAGCTCTTCGAGTCCTTCTTGCAGTTGGCCTTACTGATACACTTGTCCTGCACCGCCTCAAAGACCTTCGGCATGGAGGCAATCAGGGCCAGGGTGACGCACGGATGCTTGTCGGAGCGGAGGGCCATCACCTCATTGGCCCGCTCCTCGTGGGTGACCATGGCCAGAGCCGCCTCCGGGTACTTGTAGTAGATGGCATAGTCAATGGCACTCATGTCCAGGACGTTATAGACGAGCTTGCATTGCATGGACATCAGCACCGAGATGGCATGCGGCTTGTTCTCCATGGTGGCCAGGTGGAGAGCCGTATTCTGTGTTGGGATTGGAGGAAGCTTAGCAGCCAGAACAGTGTGAGCGTGTGTCAGGCGAGCAGCCACTTACCCCATCCTTGTCCACTTGATCGAGCAGATGGGAGTGCACCGAGTGCAGCAGCTCAATGGTCTCGGTATAGCCGGACATGGCCGCCAGCTGGAGAGGATTGCGTCCCGTGTGATCCCTGTGCAGCAGAGCCCCGCGGTTGAGCAGCAGCTGGACCACACGGGTGTGCCCCTGCTGGGAGGAAATGTGCAGCGGAGTCATCCCTGCCCCGTCGCTTTCGTTGATGATGAACGAGCCCTTCTCCGAGTCGAGCAGCTGGCGCACGGTGTTGTAGCGGCCGTAGCGGGCGGCAAAGTGCAGCGGACTCTCGTTGTTGTTGTTCTTTAGGTTGATACAGGCCCCCAGCCGAATGAGATTCTCCAGCGAGCGGATGTGCCCGTCCCGACTGGCGTAGTGGAGCGGCGAGCAGCCCATGCTGTCCTTCTCGTTGAGCAGCAGCTGGAGCTGGTTGTTCGTCTGGCAATTGGCCACCTGCTCGGCAAAGTCCGTCAGCCGGCCACCGTTCATGATTACAAAATGCAGGACATTGCGAGCAGCCGCATCCTTGACGCTAATCCCAGCCCCCAATCGAATCAAGAGGTGGACTGTTTTGATGTGATGATGAGGAGCTCTTAAACCGAGAAGATGGAGGAATCCCAAAGCGCTTACCCGTCTTCCACCCGCTGCGAGAGGCAGCCAGCAGCAGGGGGGAGCGATGCTCCTTGTCCAAAGCATTAATGTCGGCTCCCTCGCTCACCAAATAGGACACAATATCCGGATGATCAAACATGGAGGCGCAGTGCAGCGGCGTCATCTTCTGCACATCGGTGCAGCTCAGGCAGATCCTCTTCTCCATTGGCTGCATCTCGAACATCAGCTTCACAATATCAATGGCACCCTAAAACGAGAAACGGAAATCGATGGCGGATTCACTTCCCCACTCAATGCAAAATGAATCATATTACATGCCATCCGGGGCTCTTTGTTTTCCCAGCACCGAAGTCACGTTCGACTTGGCGAAATTTGCATAAGAATTTGTCAAATTAAAGTCACTCGTGTAACACGTAAGCCAGCCAGGACACGAGCCAAACTTTGCACCATCCCCCAGTGCGCCCGTCCACCCACTGAGAGATGCTTTCACACTGTTTTCCTTTTGACCAGAAAAGCTTTGTTTACCCATCTATCCAGCGCCCCATATCTCCCCAGGGAAATATGAGTATGAGCGTTTTCATGTGCTCCGCTGCTGCTTGTCAGCTAGGACCTTCCTCCGTCTTCGTCTTCGTCATCGTCTTCGTCATCGTCTCAGTCCTCGAGTTCCTGTCCACACTATCAACTCACCTGAGCGCAGGCCAGATGCACTGGTGTCGAGAGATCATGTTGCTGGGTGGATATCTTTGCACCGGACTTGAGGCACAACTCCACAGCCTTGATGTCGCCACCGTGGACCGCTGAGTGCAGTGGCACATTGCCCTCCGAGTCGTAGAAGGATATCATCTCCTCGCGTGTACAGCCGCGTTGCTCACCCCACTGCAAGATAAGTCACATTTAAGGGCGTACCATTAATAACTGGGTGACGAAAGAGACATGGCAGATTTACATATATAGCTTAGAGCAGTTTTTGGAGATGCTTTCGCTGTGCAGACATTTTTAAAATATGTAATTATCAGATTCCCGCTATTCGGAACTATTGGTAGATATTCATATGGAACAGTCTTCTTGATGTCTGTAGCATACCTTCCAACCAATACAAGATACCCTTGTGCTCTTCGAGTACCGTGTATAAAGTGAAAGTCTAGGCCCAGACCACACAAATATTGTTTCCGAAAGTCAATGTCCGACACTGCTGGACTTTAACAACATTCGATACTTTTTGTTTCGCAGCCTAAACCCTTCTAATGTGTTATTTTTTTTCTTTTATGGGAAGTTTAACAATAAACGGAGTTTGTCAGAGTTCCACAGATAGAACAGGAGGCAGCGTTTAAAATTTGATACTTTATCATGGCGGCACAGCGTATACGCAATTTCAATCAAAAAAATAAGAGTAAAGGCAAAATGAAAATCAACTCAAAGTGGAAGTCAAAGCGAGTGCATGAAAGGTCACAGGATAAGTGGGGAGCAGTGGGAGCTATGGCAGGAATGAAAAGGATACGAGGAGGACATTACAATAAGTGGTCAAATGGGAATAGCTACCACAAAGTGCAAGCAAGATCAAAGCAGGATGGGGCATGCAATTCATGGGAAACTTGCCTGGAAAAAGACCTCCATTGTCTTGGAGCTGGCGTTCTTGGCAGCCTCGTGAATGGGATAATAGCCGTTGTTACACGGCTTACGGGGGCATGCATCGAACTCGGTTATCTGGAAGATACGACGCACACAATGTGTTACACGACATGATATAACATATGCGACTCTATAATAATATACTAATACTAAGGCACATCCTAGGGCTACACACACAGGCATAGACACACACACACACACACACACACACACAGAGAGAGAGACTCTGCCGGGCGAGTTCTTGCAGAATATCATAGCATACTTTCGTGCGCAGGCAAGACAAAATTGCTTCAGAGGATACAAACCTTTTCATTTGTTGTTTTCTATGATAAATTAATGTTGTGTGTGTGGGGGGAGATTGGGTGTATGAGTGTGGGTCTGTGGGTGGTTGGATGTGGGGATGAGTGTGGGGTGAAATTGATTAATGACGAATTGTGTTTGGTCCAATTCGTTATCAAAATGCAAATAAAATGCATGAGTGAATGCGAAATGCGAATCTAAAAGTGAAAATAATTACGGGGAACAACTTGGGCGAGGACTCACACCACTTACCAGGATGCGAGCGCATTCCTCGTGATCGTAGATGGCCGCCAGATGGAGGGCCGTGCGTCCATGCTCCCCGCCCTGCTGTATGTCGATGACGTTCCGGTACTGTCCCATCACCCGCAGGGATTTCACCTTGTTCAGCTCGGTGGCCAGGTGGACCGGAGCCTGCTTCTTCTCGTTGAGCACTCCCGTGTCCACCGGGCTGTAAACATGATGAGGGATTGTTGTTTGGATTACTGTTAAATAGACCATGGCGAAAGGTGTAGTCAGCTTACATGGACAGCAGATAGTCCAGGGCCTCGTAAGCATCGCACTCGACGGCAATGTGGAGTGGTGTATTTCCGGCATTGTCCTTGGCATTGAAGTCTGCAAGGCGCACTTAATAATGACATTATGGTGGTAATGGATAAAGGGTACCCCCTAGCCGGGACTCACCCCCGTTCTGATCCCTAATGTAGCGCAGTATATTGACGCGATTTCTGGCCGTTGCCTGGTGGGCAGCCGTCCGTCCCTTGCCATCCTTCAGGGAAATGCGCGTGTTGTCGGCCATAAACAGCCGCTTGAAATCATCCAGGTTTCCGGACTCGGCTGCCTGTTAATTAAACGAGGGAACAGGTGTTTCTCAACTCAGCTCAACTCAGCTCAACTCGAATCAACTCAATCAGTTTTCCAGTAAGTTGGATTAAAGTCCAAAGCGTTTGCTGTTTGCTCCGGCAAACTAAAAGTTTAAGGCGAGACAACTCAGGGTGACAAGCCAGAGCAACATACGACAGGGGGGGCCTTCAATAGAAGAGGAGATCCCGAAGAAGTGGAAGCTTATGCACAGTGACAAGAAATGTCAATAGATTTTTAATCTGAAAAGACTCGGTCAACATTCAGTCTTTCATTTCCGTCATATTTGTAGTGTCTTCAGTGCCTGCTCCATCTCAGTCTTTTGTTTTGCTTTCATCCGCTTCAAGAGGTTTCGCTTTAAGCAGAAAACTATTACGCAGAATGGAGGCTGCAGCAGCAGTCACCGAACCCAAACCCATGCCCAAAACCAACCCAACCCCATGACTCCCCATGTTTCAGTATCCTGCAACTTCCCCCGAAATGCACTTAAAAAGTAAATCTAATTTCGGGGCTTCCTTTTAGCTGATTTGATGTGTGCTTTCGTCGAACAGGTTTACCTGGAGAAAGTCGTCGATTTGTATCTTCGGTGCGGAGGACATTCGCAGTATACGGGCCCACTTGTTGGGCAGGTTGAGCGGGGCCATTGCAGTGAGCTCCGCCCCGCGGGCAAAGCCGCTGATCAAGTAGCGGAGCGGACTGATGACCACCTCCCGATTCGGGGTCTCCTTCTCGCAGTTTGGCATTGTCGTTGGTGGTGCGTGCGAGGACCCTAATTACATTTGTGTGTAGTTTTCAGATTAGCTCTGATTGCCTGTGGCATTCATCTCCACAATGCTGTGGAGGGTGGAGGTTCTACAGGGCCTTTTGAGCTCGTTTTCTACAACTATTTTCTAGTACTATTTTAATGCGCTGGTAACGAAGTTTGCAGATTTAATTTTGCTCTTTTCAATCTTTGAATAGTAGCTGCTAGAGTTCTAGAAATAGTTCCAGCCTCTGTATCAATTTAGTGCCATCCAATATTTTTTTTCTTTTTTTGCAACTTCAATACTTGAATCTTTCTTTGAGCGCTTTTAAAATTGTTTATGCATGTAATATATTTCTCTAATCTTTTCTTTTCAATATTTTAAATCTACAAAATTCTAGCATGCAATGCGTTTTGTTTGCCCTCTTCTCTGGGTTTTTCTAAAAATTAATTTGTATTCGTTGTGGATATTTCTTTGGTTCTCAAATTTGATGAAGTCGTATGTGCATGAAATATTTTTGTGAGTGTATTTATCTGGAGTTGTTTAAGATATATGCAAGAAACTCTATTAATAGGGCATGCAAAATATTCGATTTTAATTTTAAACTTTTTCTTGCATTTCTGGCAAGTATTTATCAGTATTTTTCGGCAAACATTTTGTAATCACTGTTAAAAAAAAGTTATTTGGGGCCTTTGTGCTTTTCAATTAAGGAATCCCATTTGATTGGGTTACGCGGACCCAATTTAACAAATTGTCTTTGATTTTCCACTGATTTTCAAACCAAGTTAACATCATTTTCCGCTCGCACACTGATAAAAGAGAGAGGCTGCCAGCCAAGTTGCCACAAGACTGAAATCTCGGGCCAAGAAGTGCTCGCTTTTATAGCCAACATTCGGAACGCTGGCCAACGACATCGGCGGGGCATGGGTGCGTTCGGGTGCGCTGGGTGGGAAAACAGAATGGACTGCCGGAGGGCGGAATTTACGCCGTACTCGGAACGTGGTGAGTTTTTCATTGAATTTGACCCCGTAAATCTCTGATTCCATTTCAATTGCATGTCGATTTTGTTCCGGACTGTCCTGTCCATCGAACTTGTTGCTCTGCATGTCCCGCCGAGCCGATGTTTATTTTCTTATGTCTACCCATCGATAGCACTCATGGTTTGGGTATTCGGAGTGCCATCCAAGAAGCCATTGAACTTTCTAGAAAGCCGTTCCTCGAAAAAACTCATTTCTCAGCTGCAATCTGCGGAATCGATATACATTTATCACAACTCTCGCCTGGAGAATTGCCATTGGGTTTTCACTTTGGAGAATTGGCCGGGCCACGAGGCCACCCACATCCATTCACCCGATTACCAACTCAACTCACCCGCAATATCCTGAAGGGGCTGTCACGCAACAAGCAGACCTGCTCCGCCGCCGGTTCGGCTGGCAAGATGGCCTCCAGTGGGGTGTCTGCATCATCGCCATCGATTTCGCCCCGCTTGACACCCGAACTTCGTTCGATTATCATCGAGAATATCCAATACTGCATGAAATTATAGAAGAATATTTATAAAAGTGTATTGATAGTGGATCCTTCGATTCCCACATGATTTCGACATCGATATAATTTACTTTTTCATCATTTTTATTAGGTTATTATATCTTAGGATTCCTATAAATCATTCTCAAAAGCATTTATCAATTTATAGAGCTCTTTTCTCGAAAATTCTTCAATGAACTTTGAAATAGAAATAATTTGTTCATGATATTTTTAGAGGTTTGCCAGAAGATCTATGTCTAAACCATTTTTAAAGGATTGCCACAGAATCTGAACGGTTTCGTTTCTGAGAGTGCTCGACTCGAATGTTTTCATTGAGGAAAACTATATAAAATATAAATTGGAATGGTAAAAACTATTTAAAACCTTCCCCCCATTTAAATGCGGGCTGTAGAACATTCTAGAGCTCGTGAAATCCTTACTCCACGCATTGGGGACTCTGAGGTATTCCCCAGTTGCCTAGTCCCGCCTGACTCACCTTGCTGTTCCGGTTCTTGGTGCTGGTGCTAGTGCTGCTGTTGCTGCGCGTCTTGGGCAAAAGTGTGGGCTGGGCCTCCATCAGGTCCGGCGACGACAAGGCGGGGCACTGGCTATTGTAGACCCCACCATTCCAGAGCTTGGGCATGTCCGGGCCGCTTAACTGTCGCTCGGTGGCTGCCGCTGTTGTGATGGTGAAGGGCCGCGACTCGCGACTATGCATGATAATGGTTTTGCGATTAGTCACAATATTTCACAACTAAAAACAGAATCCAGCTACGGCTCTCATCCGCAATCAGTTCTCTAATTAGATATAGATTGGCCTAAGCGTTTTGCAGGCGTGTTAACCGACAGCAAACCAATTTAGATAACCCGTCTGTCACATGATACGCTCCCGATAGGACAGTACAGAAGGACGGACACTGGGAGATAAAGGAATTCGTGCTTTGGCTGTGCCTGTGGACTTTGTCGAGCTACAACTGAACCGTGACTGCAGCTATGACAAACTGTGAGTAACCCCCAACAGTATATCTCATATATCTGCTGGTCCGTAACTCTGTAACTCTGACACAACCAGGAGAGAGTCGAGTCAACGGCCGGCCGTTTGTCATTTTTCTAGCTAGCTCCTTCCCGAGGGAGTGCGAGTGGGGGAGTGCGTCCGTTCGTACGCCCTATTTAATGGCAGTGTCTAATTAACGGGCTGTTTATTTGTGGCACTCGAGCCAGACGTGCCACAGAATTTGCATAATGCCAAACCAGCCCAAGCGCAAGCCCAAGTCCCTTCGAAGGCAAGACTCTGCTCCTTGCAGTCCCAACTTACTCCTCGACTTCCTCCAGCTTCATTTTGAACCGACTCGACCGAGGGATTGTAACGAACTGCAAATATGCTAGGGCTGTCAGCAGTGCTTATAGGTGGATCCCAATTACTTTCTAGAGATATCCATCAATACCTGACATCGCGATTTGGGCCTCGATTTCGCACTTACTGGCTACTCTGACTAATGAGTATTTCCATTCCCGAATTCCACTGGGGCTCTGATTATTTCCAAGGGGTTAAGTGGATGGATGAGTTGACGAAATTGGAAACGCTGTGTCTGGGTCGATTAGTCTGAGTGGTTCCTCCCTCGTTTGGTAAATATCATAGCCCCATATGGGTGTGTAAATAAAGCCCTTGATTAAATGAAAACTTACCTTTTGAAAACTCTTTTGGAACTCTTCTTTGCTCCTCCTAGACCTAGAGGTCTCAGTACTTTCGGATTCTGTCTTACAAGCTTCCTGTGCAACGATTCATTTACATCTTCAATCGACTTTGAATTTGAAAAACTTGAATTTGATTTTGATCTCAGCCAAGACTAGGCCGGAGCACACCGAACACGCACGTCTGTGACAGCAGCAGCAGGTATTTTCCGAGAATTTGCTATCAGAATTTAGCAGCATTTAAGGCTGAGTGCCCCGATGCTTGCCATATGTTTCCCGATGCTTGCGATCCGCTCTCTGGGGAAAGCACTACAAGTGCAGGCACGGCACGGCACGGCACGGCACGGCACGGTACGGCACCAGCGAGGACTCCCTGCAATGCAGCTCCAGCGGCAGTTTCCTCTCTGATTATGATGGACGGACACTTTAATTATAAAACTCAATTAGCACCTTTGACTGGCAATAATTTGCTGAAACTGAAATGGACTGGGCTCTCTCTCTCTCTCTCTCTCTCTCTCTCTATTTCTATATCTATATCTCCCTCTGTTTCCCTACTGCGACTTTCCCTTGAAAATTTTCTGCTGAGTGATTCGCGCGTACCGACAGCCTTGATAGCTGGTCTCCAACTAAATGTGGCAGCCTTTGGGCTAGTGCCTGTAATGTGTCCCCGTTGACAGTTTCTCGACTGTATGGTTTGGACTGGTTCGGGGCGGCGGACCTGATAACAGCCTTTCGTCACTCGTCTCGTCTCGTCTCGGGACGAATGTCGCCATTAACATGTAACGATACATCCAGACAGACGCATATAGATACCATACCATACCATTCCATATGTATAAATAAATACCCCACAAAAGTTTGAATGAATGATGAAATAGCGCAGCAGAGTTTATTCAGTAGAACGATTCAGAATGTGTGGGAGAAAGACTGCCAATCGACAAATAGAGTGGCTCTTATTAGCTTCCTCTCTGAGCTGGATCAGGATTCTTTTTACCACCTCTTTCGGAACCTCTTGGGTCTTGTTTAGGTACGGCACCGCACCAATTGGCTGACAGTAATCATCTTTCTGATCCGTTTTTGCTCTGTTTGTCTTACTTGTTCTATTTCACAGTTTATTAATAGTTCTTTAAAGTGCTGGTCGATGTGCTGGTCGGTCGATGTGCTGAACGAGTCAGTTTTTATCGCTGCGCCGATGTCCCATGCGGCTATTAGCGATTTCATTTAATTAACTTATAAGTGACGCATGCAAATACAACAATGAACTAATTTATTGGGAAACTTTAAAGAGGGAAAATGCAATTCAATTTTGCTAAAGAAAACAAGTAAAACACAAAACGAAAACTGATAACAAATCACAGAAAGGGAATGGACATGAGAGTGCTCGGGATTTTGGTAAAGAACAGAGCCACTGCTACGATAACTACCGAGATGAGAACGCCCCACAGGACATATTTCCGTATGGAGGGCCAGAGGATGTAGTGGAATGACTTGAAGGGATGCGTCAGCGGATTGAAGGCTGTGTCCGGCCGACTGCAAGATATAGGCAATATATAATAGGAAGATCGGAGGGTGGCATTGGAATACGTACTCGGGCCTCTCCAAAGCCAAGGGTGGATCATGGCCATGGCCTGCGGGTTGATTCGAGGCCTCAACCGACGTACAGACATCGATTTGTAGTTCCATTTTGCCCTGGAATGGATCGTATTAGACACTTTAGGCTACTCGGACTTCGACTCCGGACTCACCTTCGTCGAGGTGATGGGCAGACCAGACCTCGGCTTCGGGGCACTATCGACTGGGAACCAGCCATGGATGGACTTGCGCTGGAAGAGATTCAGTCGCTTCCGCTTGTTGGGGTACGCCTGGCAATGCGCCTCCGTCTCATACGGCATGGGCATGTTGGAGAGGTTCAACTCCAGGGCGCCCAGGTACTCGTTGCGCGTTATAAAGTCCCGGTCCCAAATCTGCAGATAGATAACCGGTGGCCGCTTGATCTCAATCTCCTCGAACAGTCCCCCTCGGCGGCGGAAGACCATCTGAAACCCGCGCACGATGGAATTAATTAGTAGAGGATATTGGTTTACCCCGGACCATGCGACCAATTAGGCAAGGTCAAGGGCTCCCTGGCTCCCCAGCCGCTCACCATGTCCTCATTGGGGGAGTACATCATCGGGAATATCATGCGCCAATTAAAGGCAGCATCGCCGGTGAACGACCGGTAATGGATATCGGTTGATTGGCGCTTGTCTATATCCTGGCACCAGCTGCAACGTAACAGAACATAACAGCGCAGAACAAAAGCAGAAAATCGGATAATTGCATATCGTTTACATGGCAGCAGCCTTATTTCCCCCATTTCCTCTAATCCCATTTCCACTTACCCAGTTACGTAGAGGTCGCTCATTAGTTTGCCAAAAACATTTCTGTCGCCCGCCTGGATGGCTCTCAGATTTTTGACCACAACACGGACCTCGTAACCAGCGGGTGGCACGGGCGTGATATCAACTGGAAACGGAATGAATGTGTTGGCCTCAAACAGCTCTATCCACAGCTGGAGCTTGCCCTGCATTGAAAGAGAGGAGGGTTCAGTAGATAGGCTTCAACTTTGGATCTCCTTGGCTTAAAGCCAGGTCTTTGGACATTCGGTCGGAGCATTACTTGGAAGCTCTTGCCTCTTACCTGTTCGACATTGGGATAATCATCGCGGTAGAGAGAGCGAGTCTCCACATGCTCAGGCACCAACTTGTAGCCAAAGGAGGGCAACTTCTCCAGGTTTTTCAGCACTGTCAGACTGAGTCGTTCATGCATCTCCTCACCTGAAACGGGGAAATCAGTACAGATACTCCATCCATATATATATAATAGATCATCCCCTCACCCCGTGATATGGTTGTTTCATCGGCAAAGAGCTGTCCATCCACTTCGACCACGTTGCCGTAGTAGTAGGGCGGCTGTATGCCCCGTTGCAAGCAGATATTCGTGAGTATCTCCGATGGGAGCCTGACATCGTGCCACTGGTTGTAGCCACTCCTCGAGTACTCCTGGGCCAGGCCCACTGTGGCACGGTGCTTGCTGCGCCAACGATCCTCCAGATCGATGTACGTCTGACCGATGACATCGTCGCGGCATGTGTCCTGGTCGTATACCATCAGCAGGAGCATGTTGTCGCCGGGCAGGTTCGCCTCCAGCTCGAAAATGCGCCCAAAGATGGGGTTGCTCTGGTTGGGGATGTACGCCGCCCGGTCGGAGAGTGTCTTAGCGCCAAGAGAGAGTTTCACGTAGCAGTCGGAATTTTGCTTGACGTCCCGCGGGCGCATCTGAAGGCCCTGCACCACATAGATCCGGACAGCTAGCCTCACCGACTCAGACAGAGATTGGAGCATCGTCTGTTCGCGCGGATTCAAGGACGCTGCCAGGGGTCGGACCATGTCCCCTCCTCCGCCCTCGTCCCAGCTCCCGCACTGGCAGGGCGTCAGCTTGACCTGGATCTTCAGCGTGGCGTACACGTCCTCCTTCGGCGGGGCCTGCTTTTTGAACTTGACGCCGTGCACCATCTGGACGGGCACGGCCCAGTCCTGCAGGTAGCCGAACTGGGGCTGCTTCTCCAGCTCGTTGGGATAGATGACCAGCCGGTGCTTGTACTCGTGCGTCATCTCCGCCGCCTTCCAGTACATCGAGTTGTAGAACTTTGTCCACCACGTGAACTGTCCCTCCGCGATGAGCTCGCTGTTGTCCATGTCGTCCTCTCCATACCTCAGGGCCATCCTGTTGGCATAGGCGGCGGGTCGCAGGCCCAGGGCGAACATCAACCGCCTCCATAAGCGCCTCGACTTGCCGGGGGACTCCTCCTCTTCATCGGCATCCTCCCATTCTGTGTCCTTCGCCCCGGTCGCATCCACTTCAGTCTCCTCTTCCTCATCCATTGTTACTGCGGTGCTGGTGTAGGAGGCAGCCGAGCTCTGGGTCTCGCATTTGGTCGTCTTTCCCCGCTGCAGGAAGCTGGCGGAGTTCGGTATAAGTGCGGCCCCCAGTATGGACTCTGTGGTTAGCCCGGAGACGAGCACATCGGCGGCTATCATGGCTGGCCAGTACTCCTGCTGATCGGGGAGACTCTGTAAAGGAGTTCCGAGGATGTACGTACTATACTAGAGATTGGGTCGCAGAGAAATCATTGATTGGGAACCCACCACAACGGCTGAGGCGTAGGCTACGAGGAAGTTGATGCTGCTGCCGATGCGGGCCTTCGAGGGGCCACTCGTGAGCACCAGGTCCCCCATCATGATGTTGATCTTTCGCTTGCCCGCCGAGCTCATGGTGCTCTTGGAGTAGTTGCGCAAACCCACGAACACAACCTCCAGGCTGCGAAGCGATCACATTAAAATCCTTACTGATGACGTCCAAGTCCAATACTCACACAAAGTTCAGCATATTCGGTCGGATGGCCTTCGGAATACCCGTGCTTAGGACGGGGTCCTTGCTGGCATCGGCAACGCCATCCACCAGCTCGATGAACTCGGCCGACATGAGGACCTCCGCCTGGACGGAACCCTTCCTGGCCAGGGGCACCCACTTGAGGGGCGGCGGAGAGACGTGCTTCAGCCTCTGCATCTTATTGACGGGGCCCTTGGACCAGTAATGAGGACCGTCCTCCCAGGCGGAGTCCGCGAAATGTTCTCCACTGATCACACTGGCCATCACATGGCCCTTGCCCACCAGCTCATCGGCGAGGGATTTCTCCTTGTTGAAGAACTCCAGGGAGAGCAGCGGGGGATTCTGCACGTACCAGTCGACGCTGCCGGGCAGGGTGATGCAGCTGAATGTGATTTCGGCATCCCAGATGGGCGACAGGGTGCCCGGGGATGTGTGCGTCTCGGCGGCCTGCTCTCCGAACAGGATGCGCAGATGGGAGTCGCAGACGTGCTTCTTCTCTCCGGTGGGTCGGACTTTGGCCTGATGGACGTACACATGGCAGCGGAAGAAGGTCCACGCCACACGGGTCTTCCAGAGCATTGGTTCGATCGAGATCCAGTCACCGATACTGTACGAAAGGAACTGCTTGCGCTCCCTCTCGACCACGATGGCAACGCAGCCCAGAATCATGGCCGTGCTGCAGCCGCAGTTGGGGCAGCTGTGGATGCAACCTGGGTCCTTGAACGCGAAGCTCTTTAGACGCCAGCACTGTGTGATCTGGTTTTGCTGCAGCTCCCGGCGCTGGAGGTGGAGAAAGAGCTTGGCATTGAGGCGGCACACGCCCACCTCCTTGCCCCCGGCACTTAGAGAGAGCAGGAGATCGGGCCACTCGTCCTGCACCCGCGTCATGTTGGAGAGCGCTGTGATCTTGTCCACCAGGCGATGCAGCTCGTTCACCACATCCGCCACAGAGGCGTCCAGGTTCTCCACGTAGGAGCTGCGGAGCTCCTGCTTCAGCAGACGCAGCTCGAGCGGCAGCTTCGCGAAGAATCCCACGAGGAAAAGCTGGCGGTTGATGTCCCACGGAGTGCGCTGGCTCTCCATCTCGTGGTCGAAGCGATGTTCCTTGATGCCCTCCTTGATTTTGCTCAAGATATTGGATATGATGGCCTTCAGACACTTGCCCTGATTAACGTCCTGTTGCGGGGATTTCAGCTGGAACACCTTGAAGGTGTCCAGTTCGGAACGCTGCAAATAGCAGAGGTCAAAGGTTAGCTTTAGAAGGGGGTCGGTCAATTCTTCTGTTCACCATAAAGTCGACCAGGTCGACCATGAAGTAGTCGCTCTCGTACTTGTCCCGATTGTCGGGCAGGCGGGCACGTAGGATGCAGGATCGGTAGGGGGCATCCTGGCGGAAGCTTTTCGAGTGCATCGCCGAGCGGAACTTCCCCGATGGCGTCTTCAGGGGACCCTCTAGGACGGTGGACGTGTTCTCGGCCAGCTTCATGGAGATTTTATAGCTGCTGGCACTGCTTTGGATGTGATCCCCGAGCAGTGGAAGGAACTCCACCATGAAGACCTCTTCCTTCCAAAAAGGAGACTCGTCCAAGCCGTGAACGTCCTCCGCAAGGATCACATGGGACGGCCTCTCCTCCGCCACAGTGTCGGAACGCACCTCCAGTAAGAGGCGACCCACATAGGTCATGGGCTGGACGGGATCGTACAATTGCAGGTAGGTGGGTCCCAAAGAGGGAATGCCTGCCAGCGATTGAAAAGTACAGAGTACAGTGAAGCAGATATTGTGCCAAAGAGGATTACCCACTTTTGAAGGCGATCTCCTCGAATGACAGCTCGTACTCGGCCACGCACTTCCATTTGAGGTGCTCGTGGATGAGGACCAGGATGAGGAAGCGCTGCGCCAGCGAGGGGTATATCCAGGCGAAACTGATCTCGTGGTTCCACACGGGCGTCGTGGTCTGCTTGGCCACCGGCGTCTTACCCTTGAAAGGATGGAATCTGTACTTTAGATACGGAAACGGAAAAGCAGGATAGAGATAGAAGTGAATGCCACACGGGTAGATATACGTGGAAGATAGTTGAAGTGAACCATACTTGGATCATGTAGCTGCCCTTCCGCACGAAGAAGCCGCGGAAGAAGGCGATCGAATAGCGGATGTTGCTCGGCGTGTACGAGTTGGGGTTCTGCAGCAGGTTCCTGGGGGCGGAACTCTGGTTTGGTTAGAGGTTGAGGCTAGTGGCTCAGATCGGGGACAGATACTTCTCAATGTCGTCATAGTCTTGGTCCACACTCCACTTGTTCAGACTCTGTGTGTCGGTGTTCTCCTCTGGGATGAGATTATTTGCCACCGAACTGTGCTGCGAGACGATGACCAGATCGATTTGCAAAAACCCATGGGAATCACTGGGCTCCTCGCGTGGAGGATTCTCCCCGATGGGCGGCTCCAGGCGACCCCACTTCTTGAAGAATCCGTGATTCGGCTGGTTCCACACGCTATGCAGATCGATCAACAGCTCCCCGACCACCAGGTTCTTCATGAGAGTCTGCGTCTTTTTTAATTCAAAGAGGATGGTCATCCGGAGGAGGTCGCTCAGCGAACAGCGGAACTCGAACACAAAGTACTGTGGAAGAGAATCTCGCTAAAGGTGTCCGTCTTTCAGCCATACCCAAAGCGTTTACCTCATTGAAGTAGGGATTCTCGGAGTTTTGGAACGTCTTGGTGCTCTTCTGCGTCTTATCCAGGCTGACTTTGACGTAAAGCTCCGATGTGGCCAGGCCCACTTTGGCGGCCTTGTGCACCGTAATGCAGATGAGAAAGTCTTGCGGGGCCCCGGCAAAGCAATCATCCATATAACTCATTATATTTCCGTTTCGGCGTGCAATTGATAGTCTGTTATAGGCATTTTTCAGATTTCCTCCCAATTTGAGTGGAAAACAATTGTAACAGGATTTCACAGCTTGACATGAGCAACATCTCATGGCTAGGTTTTCTTTTGATAAATTTCCACATCAACATATGGGGAACTGTTCGATATTGGACTTGTTTCAACTGATATCCAGTTCAAATTTAAATTCAAATGCAAACTTCAATTTTTTCCACCGGTCCGGCAGCACTATTAGGGAAGCTCACTGTTGAGCTTTCACCAAGCTGACTTGCCACTTACAGTGCTGCCAGAATTTCATAGTTAATACAAGCTAGATTAAAAAAATACATTCCACACTCACTTACGTTTTCTTACGTTTTATGTTGCTGGCAACATTCAATTTGTATGGGCCAGACTCATGTGCCGTGAAATCGAGCAGCATTGTTCCCCAACATGGCGCGGATTGAGCAACACTTTGCATACCCTCGGAAAATGGATGTTATAGAATTGAGAGAATGTTTGTCATCTAATGCATCAATAAAGGCCAAAACTAGTCAGGCCCTGTTATAAAAGTAGTTCAACGATATTTTGAAGGTAGTGGTCTTCTTACAGAAACCAAGAATGGGTATCGGGATCGAGATATATCTACAAGACCCTCATCATATGCATTAATATGTCCAAAACAAAACAATCTGAGATCATTTATATATTAATTACGTTTTAAAACAGCTTGGAAAAACAGTTTCTTCATATATATCAACAAAATAGGGTATACCTGCGCCCAAGCTCCGGTTCACGTGACATTTCATACTCACTTACGTTGCTACTGTTTTTTGTTGACCTTTTTTGTTTAAAGCTTGTTTTCTACACTACAAAATAAAAGAGAGTACTTAAAAGTAGTCAATCTTGTAGAAAATTGATTCATTATTGGCCTAAAATTAGATGGGCAGAGCTAAAGGTTTTAGTTAGGCAGAATTATTCAGCGGAATAAAGAAATTGAGCAATTGGAACAATTTTTGTCTTACGTTTTTTTACGTTTCATTTGTTTGACCTTTTTCGCTAAAACCATTTTTTAAGCAAAATCCAATAAAAGCAAGTATTAAACATTAGTCAGTTAAGTAGAAAATTGATTCATTAATTAGGTAAAATTATGTGGGCATGGCTAAATATTCAATATAGCTGGTAATATTCGACGGAATAAAGAAATTGAGCAATTAGAACGATACTCGTTTGCTTATGCTACTGTTGTATGAGCAAAAGTGTCATGTGCGTCTGCCTACAGTGTACGTAAACGAGCGGTCGCTCCAAGCTCCAAGCTCCAACTTTGTGGGGTCTGTCAGTTTTTAAGCACGCCTCCAACCCGAAAGTCGCAAGCCGTTAAAGCAGTTACTGTACGTTGAGTTGAATAGAGTCAAGTCGGAGTTTTGGATAAACCATAAGCTGGAGGAGCGTCGTCGCAGTTTGCAGTTCTCGTGCCTGGAATTATTGGAGCCCCAACACACCCAAACAAACGCCCTACGGTACGGCTCTTCTCAGCGCGCGTCTCCTCTCGCCGCGCCCAAGTTTAAGCCCTGGTCCAGGCCATCGGTGCGTCTCTATCTCGTCTCTGTGTGACTCTGTGTGTTTTTTTTTGCTCTCTGTGTGTGTATAATTTTTTTGCGCGCGCTCAATCAAAACAGAGGAGCTGCGGTACATTGCCACCCATTTTATGAAATGCAAAAAAATTAATTGTGAACACCAGTAGGCCCTAAAGCATTAAAAAAGCGATACCAAAGTAAAATATCTCTAAAATATTCCGAAATCGTTGCAGCTTCATACATCGCCATCGCCTTTTTCGGTGCCCTATACATTATTAAACAGCTCGCTCCACAAAGCGTGCCAATAAATTTTACAGGTAAGTTTTGGCTCCTCTTTTATGAGTGCGCATTTGTCAAAAAACAAAAAAAAGGAACGAGGACTGGGACTGGGACTGGGACTGGGCGATTGCTACTGTTCGCACCCACCAACCCTACACAGCACCCATGCCACCCACGCCCTTAGGCCAGGTCCAGGCCCGGGCCCAGCCTCAGCCTCAACCCCCGTTCGTTCTCTTTTGTTGATACGCACACGCTTTTTGCGTCGTTTGGCTTCTGTTGCTCCATCTCCTATACTTTCTGATTGCTGATGCTGCTGCTGGCCCACCCCCCACCCCAACTCCGCTCCTGTCATGTACTGTTCTGCTCTGCTCTGCTCTGCTACGTTCCCTTTTCTCACTCGCTCTCCTTCGGCACCTTCTCCTTTTTTGGTTACCGTTGGTTCTTTGAGGCTGCTCTGGCATCTGTGCCACTTTTCAATTGCGCGGCGCGGCACTTCTTCTTCATGTTTATCGCTCCCCATGCCCTCGCCTTTCTCACCCCCTCCCGTAACCAAACTCTCTTCTGCAGTGAAAGGTTCGACTCATGCTTTGCAATTCTCTCCTGCTGCCTCTCCCACAGCCACTACTTACATGAGTACCTCTCCAGCGTTCTTTCTCTTTCTTGTTTTC